>NC_138141.1:37455501-38655501 GCF_964188305.1 Podarcis bocagei | reverse complement strand
CACAAGCAGAGAGAAGCACTGAAAGGACCCCTTGCTGCCCTGCATCACAGCAGCCAAAGGCCAGCAGGGCCAAAGGCCAATCTTCACCCAGCCCTCTTAAATATACATTTGATATCCTCTCCTACCTGTTAGAGAGGGGGTGAAATATAACCCTGTCCTGTAACAAAGGGGAACGGAGGAGAAGAGAATAACAAAACACAAATCATCTGTGCCTATCCCAAATTGGGCCATTATTAATTACTTAATTATTGTTTTTCAAGTTACTATTATAATTTATTACCCACCCTTCACCACCGGGTCTACGGCAGGTTACAACAATTTAAAACTCAACCTTAAAAAACAAATCACAGTGGGTCCCTGAAACACACACAGAATTGTAGAATGGTCAAGTTGGAAGGGACCACAAGGGTCATCTAGTCCAACCCCCTGCAATGCAGGAATCTTTTGCCCAATGTGGGGAATGAACCCACCGCCCTGAGATGCTTCTTCAGCATCCTCCAAAAGCTGTATAGCATTGGTGCCAGACACACCTCTGTAAGGAGGGAATTCCACAAGCTAGGATCTGCCACAGAGAATGCCCTCACTTGGGGCACCACCAACACCCTGAACATCTGAGGGTAGTGGAACTATAAAGGCCCCCTATGCTGATCTTAACACTGATAGGAAAGCTGTTCTTTCAGATATTAAGAGCGCAAGCCATTTAGAGCTTTAAACACTAACATAATAAAGGAAGCACAGATTCAGTCTTAATATGTATAGCCATCCTTAAGTTTATTTACATGTCCTCCTTACCCAAACTTGCAAAGATGCCAAAGACTCTTCCACTATAACAAATCAACACTGTCCCTAGGAAGCCTTAACACTGTACCTATTTAGTTTTAAAACTCCACCCTGCCTTTTTCAAGTAACCCAGTGTCAAAGTGTTGGCTCTGGGCAAATGTATCTCTGGAGGGAGTTTCATGACGAGGGGACCACCACCAAGAAGGCTCAATTCTACCAAGTGCAGAGACTGTTGCACAGCAGCCAAAATGGGCAGAGAAAGTAAGTTGATTATGAAGATAACTGCTGTTGGAATTCCTCAATAGCTATCATGAAAGATCACCGGTAAAAGTTAATCTTGGTTTTAAAAGACAGACAACAGAGAGAGAGATGAGGCAGCAGCCTATCTCCTCTCTCAAAGAGGAAGAGGTCCAAGACTCTATAACCATTTAGAAAAACAACATCTTCCGAGACTGGCAACATTCACCGAATTAGAGATGCATTTCCTCTGTTGGCTCAGAGTGTGAAACTCCTGTCCAAATGAAGAAATACAAACACAACGGATTTGGTCTGTGTGTTCTCACACGTGCACTTTATCACTAGAACTCGTTAAAGCTCTCAATGTTCCGCAAGACAAAGAAATGCTTTGGTACAAAATTTAGAAGGCCATTAGAGTCTTTCTTTCTTTCTTTCTTTCTTTCTTTCTTTCTCTCTCTCTCTCTCTCTCTCTCTCTCTCTCTCTCTCTCTCTCTTTCTGCATCATGCAAGTAACTGCAGGTGAAAGCTAATACTGCAGGTATTCCCCACCCATCTGCCAATAAGCCATGAGAACCAGAGTTTATTGTAGAGCACCGTTATAAGTCGTCTCAGACAGCAAAAGTAGTTTAGGATTACAAATGATGTGACCTGCTGTAAGCAAGCAACTGTGGAGACCCGGGCTAAGGTTACCTTAAGGAAAAGGGATCCACAAGGGCTTTCAAGTCATTATAACCTGCATCTTTCCCCCTTTGAATCGCTGTGCACTGGCACAGGGGAATCCAGATGCTGATGGCACAGGATGAACAGCTGCAAAGCTCCCACTACCAATCGCTTAACCATTTTGTCACTGTTAAATCTGCAATGGGCCAACGAAAGCTGCGAAATGTATTTCTGCAGCCGTTAAGAGAGCTAGCTTACAAGACCTCTTGGAGAGGCTCATAGCTCAGTGCATGGTCCCAAGGTCAATTCCCGGCAAACGGATTGGGCTACATGGACATGACTCAATATGAGACTACTTCATCGTTCCAAATGATCAAGGATAGCATAGGTTAGTGATTCACAGTTGCTATTCTGAATCAGTAATCTGACGCTTTCAAAAAAGGCAAATTCCCTTGCCTTTATGCTGCTTGCTCTTCTTCACTAAACCAATTCACTCTCAGTCAAATTCTGAACTCCACACACCTGGGCACACCAAAGACGAAGATTCATTGATGTTAGTCACTTGACCCAAGGTGAAGCAGAGGTAATCAAGAACCCCTAACAATGCAGGGATCTTTTTGACACTTTGCTTTGGCCTCCTATTTCCTAAGCCATGCAGACAGAACCCAGGAACCCAGTCGATTAAATTTATATCCTGCCTCTCCTCCAAGGAGCTCAAGGCGGGCTTCCTCTTACCCTGCCTCCTCCATTTTATCCTTTCAACAACCCTTTAAGGAAGGTGAGAAACATCAACTGGCCCCAAGGTCACTCAGTGAGTTTCATGGCCAAGTGGGGTTTAAACCAAGGCCTTCCTAGTCCTCATCCAACACCCTAACCACTATGCAGCATTGATGTTTAACCTCCATTGCCAATGACCATTCACTTGGGTCTGGACTGGGAAACTATGCCAATGGCATTCAAACACACCAGGATATTAAGCCAACTTTAAAACATGGCTTCACAAGTGGGTTCATTTGGAAGCTGTTAACCAGAGTTTCCTGGTCTGAACATAATGGGAAAACAGAGTTTCTTTACTGAGGCTTGCTAGCTTCTTCACTTACACACACAAAGGGGACAAAGTGGCTGTGTGCAAGGCTCAGTCATGTCTCCAGTTATTAAGCTAATCTATGATTGTCCAAACACAGTCAATAGGGCTAGAAAACCCATTCTCTCAAGTTTTCCTAATAGGAAAGGGACACAGATCAGTACCACTGAAAACAGACTTAAGGTTCTGGTAGGTACATATTGCAGAAAACAGCTCTTAAGGTATCTGATCCTAGGCAATGCAGGAATTTAAAGAAGCATAGAGTTGGAAGGGACCCCCTGGGTCATCTAGCCAACCCCCCTGCAATGCTGGAATCTCAATTAACGCATCCATGACAGATGGCCATCCAACCTCTGCTATAAAACCTCCAAGAGTCCCCACCTTCCTTCCAGCACTTTGAGCCAAGGAACAAAACAGGTAACGAAGGAAGATGATACAAAATCAAAGTTATATGATCAGATCACAAAGCCCCCATGAAAACCCTGGCAGCTATGCTTTGGAACATGTTGCAGGCTTGCTAGGAACTTCTGTGGGCTAATTTGCAAGGCTGCACTAAACATGAAACAGTTCACAGCTACAAGTTAGGGACTAAATGCACAAAAAGAATGATTTCGCACTTCAGGAAGAAGCAAGCATTCCTGCAGATGAAGAAAGCAAAGGCCAGAAAAATTCTAACAGCTGCTTTCTCAGATAGATTAAAAAAAAAGGGGGGGGGAGCCTAGACAAGAATGGGAGATTTGGGGACAAAAGCATCACTCCACTGTATGTTTTGTATCAACAAGAGCTTTATTGCAATTTGCGGAAAAGACAACCAAGAATCTTAGGCAGGGATGTAAGGAGGCAGCAATTTCCGTGCTTTGCTGGATTCATCACTTTATATTGTAAACCACCCCGTGATCTTTGGCTAAAGGGCGGTACGGAAATTTAATAAAGGATAATAAACAATCATAATCAGCACGGTTTCTGTTCCACTGCAGTTCAGCTTCAGCAAAAACCTATGTCTATCACGCTATCCACTACAGATGAAAATAACATAATTATGTAATTAATTTCAATGCATTTAAATGGAAAAAGAAGTATCAAACACGACGACAGAAAATAACATAGCGTTTTTTGGAGTGAAAAGCAAACACCGCTCTTATTCGCTTGTGTGATTTCTGTTCCTGACCTTGGATGAAAATGCGGCAACTTCCACTCCCAACAATTTCCGACTGAATTCTCTGGCATCCTTAGTTGCGGGGCACTTTAAAGGATGGCTACCTTGCTACGGTCGTTGACCCTGCTCCACTTCATCAGAGGAAGCTAAGTTTTATTGCAAATCAACACATACACAAAACAGCCCTCAACCTTGGAGTTAAAGATCACCGCCGTGCTCAAAGCGGGGATAGATGCTACGGTTGCAAGTCCTAAAGTCCTTTGCTTACACCGGAAGAGGTATTTCATGAGTAATTCATTTCTGCAGAAAGAACTGTCAACTAGCTCAGCTGAACGTCTGCATTTTAAAGGCAAACACTGGCCATTTAACTGTGAAAAATTAACTTTTCAGTTTAGAAGCCTCATGGGAGAAAGGAAGCTAAGAAAAACCCACACAGGGAGGACGTTGCAAGTCCATTTCGCCTTGGAAGATTTTTGCCCCCCTTTGATATCATTTTACACATCCTTTCCATTACAAGCCCCTTTATAAAAAACACAAACCTCAACAAATTAGAATGGATTAATAGGGAGGAACATCCAAAAAAGCAGGTGCGAGGCAAAAATACAAGCTTTCCACCTGGGGGAACCACATGCTCAACACAGAAGCCAGCATATGTTTTAATATTTTCACTGCACCTTTGAGACACTCACTAAGGAAGGGTGGGTGAAGAAACAATAACCTCTAAATAAGGGGGATTTAGGTTGCGTGCCTTTACGATAAATTCTCATGTTACTAAAACTCCAGACCTTCCGATTTGAGCCTTAAAAAAAGAAGTTTGTACCAAGCTACAGAGAAGTCACTGCAAGGAAAGAAGTTTTAATAGCTATCGCAAGGTATCCTGAAAAGTCGAGATAATTTTGGTGAACCTCAGCAAATGAAGGCAACGGGTAAAAAACAAATATTCCAGATACTTTTATAAAAGGAAAGAACATGACAGCAGTGCCTTGCTTTGTGTGTAAATAGAGTTTTCCTGAGCTTTGAGAAAGGCACCTTTTGGACAAGATCCAATCATAAGTTAAGCACTTTTCCAATGAAGGGCACAAACATGAAATGGGTTCTTAATTCTCTCCATTAAAAATCAGGACCTTAAAAAGTGCTTAACTTTGGCTGGACTGTGCCCCTGAAATACAATCGTATCGCCTCCTAAATTTGGAAAATATGGCGGCATTTGTATGACATATTGCTGCTCAGGCAATTTTGAATTGGCCACTGCTCCACTCCAGAGACCATTTGCACCATGAAGACAGAAGCATATATGCCCAAGACCACTAAAGAAGAAGCCACTCTGTGCTATGGTTTTCCCATTGCAAGCTCAGACCATGGTTAGCCCAAACAAAGGTGGGTGGGGATGTCCCGAGCTGCTGTGCCTCAAATTCTTGTAAAAAGGTACATAAAAACATATTCCTCTGTCTCTTCCTGGGGGAGTGGGGTTGGGGGGATATTGTTGGGTACCTGAAACTGAGACACTGCTTAAGCTGCCCGGCAGAAGGGGGGCCAATAAGCAGAAGCGGTTTACAAAATTATTTATGCTTCTGCCTTATCAGCCCACACAAGAGCTCTGCACCCACCCAGGGCAGTTTGTTCTGTGGAAGCAGAGAGTAGGGCCTTCTCAGCTACTGAGCTGCACCTGTAGAATTCCCTCCCTAGGGAGGCCCACCAAGCAGTTTCATTACTGTGCTTTAGAAGGGTGGTGCAAATCTATTTTCATATGTGACTTAAAAGTTGAATACATCAAATAGTCTGGGTCAATATTTTGTTAAGCAGCTACATATTCTAGGAACTCCTTGCAAAAAGGTTTTATATATATATATATTTGCATCTCACTATCTCAGGAACATACATATTTAGATCTGGGAAGTGGTCTCCCACAGCTTCCCTGCTATTACCACCAAAACGTCATCTGACAGTTTTAAAATCCAACATCATCGGGTGGTAGTCCACTACTGCTATTTCTAAAGAGCTGCACGCTGTTCTTCTCTAGACACCCTTTTATATTTTACACCACTGTTGCACAAGACTTAAGTTCCTTCCCTCGCCAAGAGTTGCATGCCACAAACAAGTGTTCCATTTGAACAGCTTCTCCCGGTCCAATTCTGACACATATTCCCTTGCTGGCTTGTGCCTGCAGTATCACACTCAAGACATCCTTCCTCTTAACAAATGGGCAGAGTGGTGCCAAGGTGGGGGGCAGGGAGAGAATCAGTTCCAAGAGAATTCAGTATAAATTAGCTTTGGAAGCCACGTGAATTAAAAAGGTTCGGCAGCTGAGATTCCTCCGAGTCAAAAGAGGGGGGGCAGTGGAGAAGCAGAGTCAAAGAGAACTCTGTAGAAACCTGGGCTTCCTACTAGCCCAGCAAACTGTAGCAAACATACCAATTTCATAGTTGTACTCATAAATTCTAAGAAAGTAATGCTGTGTGTTCCACCTTGGGCAGACCAAACCTACCCCGTACTTACTAACTTACACTGTACTTACTGTGCTAACCACTTCATGCCTGCGCTGTGCAACTATTTCATTAACCCCTCCCTAACCAGAATGGGCACAAGTCTTTCTCTTACAGACAGATTTGAGTCCACCTTTCCCCCGCTTCCAAGAACACAGACCAGAGGGATTCCAGGCATGAGTTTCTGTCCAAGGAGAAAGAACTAACGGGACCCAACTACAGGAACACTCTGGGGGACGTGCCGTTGACGCTAGATGTTCCAGTACTGGTTGAGAAGGACTATTTCAGCTTGCATTTTTTTAAAAGAAAAACATTGCCTATGCCGAAAGTATTTCCTCCACATTAAGAGGATGAATGCAGCACCACTGCCACCACCTTGCGAACTAACAGAGCCAACCCTGAAAAGCTGGCCCCAACAGCAGTCTTGGTTCTGAGTTTTGTTTTGGAGGTAGCCTTCGGACAAAAGCTCTTTTGAACATGACTGACATGTCCTTGCAAGCAACCAAATGCATTACAACAAGGCGGCCCTGAATAAAGTGGGGGGTGGGGGGGTGGAGAACAGGTCACTTATCCAATCAAACTTAAGGCTCTTTGTTCCAACGCTTCTTCCGCAGGCAATGCTCAGAGGAGCTCAGGCCTTCCAATAGCAGCCAGAGGCTCCCTGGCTCAAAAGCTTGTGAGTGAACTAGCACTTCTCAAAAGTTATGCACTAGGAAAAAGGGGGGGGACGTTGGGAAGGAGCAAAACTAAACAGGAGGGAACTGCCCCACATAAAGGCACCAAAAAGCAGACAGAGAAACAGACGAGCCCTTTACTTTGTCAATATACCACAGGCGCTCAACACAGTTGTCATTTTATTATTAAGATCCAAGGTAGACACGAAAGGCTGCTTGTACCAAACACACAAGGAGATGGATCTGCGAGAGACGGGCCTTCCTTCACACAAACCAGGTAGTTTTCAGAGAACCTTCAGACACCAGGTATTCCAGCCTTAAAAGTCTCTGTTGCAAATTCTGCTAGCTTCTCCCCGCCCACTCCCTCAACATGGTCCATTCCTCTCTACATTGCTCAGCAATGTGAGATTCTCAGGATGCCTTGAATCCCCCCATTATTGATCTTTCTTACCTTAGGTTGAGCTCGTCGAGGAAATGCAACTTTAGGGTCAATCTGTGAGGGAGCAGGGAGGAGAGGAAAGAAAAATGAAAAGCAATGTAATTTGCGCAGACTCTTCAGAAAGGCAAAAAGCAAACAAAAAAAGGATACTGTACTGAATGATTAAGCCTTCATTTCTCAGGTACATTGAGTTTTGCAGGGTTCCTAACGGGGTGCAGAGGTGTAAGGGGGGATGATCATATGGGGGGGGGGAGAACACACAGAAAGTGAACCAATAATGTGTTCTGTGAGCTATCAACAATATACAGTACTGTTTATAAAAAAGATTTTGAGCTAAGTAGAGGAAGGAGTTCCCTGTTGCTAATTTGACCATCAAATCCTGGATGCTAGACTCAATTTGCATATTCTGCAGATTGCATGCATTTAAAAATATGAGCAATTGGGAGGGGAATGCAAACCATTCTGACTTTCAATGCACACAATCTTCGTGCCGTTTGTGTTTGTTTTCTTTTGGATTCTTAAAGCCTCTGCAGTTTAAGAAAACTATTTAAAAGAAAGAACAAAAACAGCAACTGCCAGTTTAAAAAAAAAAAATCAGCTGGAATGCCTGAAAGGAAAGCTTTTTCCACCCCAAACTGCATATCCCCAATTTCACTTTTAGCAGGTCACCCTGAAAGGATGCTAACTGTGAAAAAACTTCCTTTAAGAAAAAACGACATCCACAACTAACATACAGTCTTGAACATCCAAGGCTAACTATATGAAAATCAGTATCTGTTTAAGGCAGATCTGATTTTTTAAAGCTAATTTAATTCAATAACTTGCAATCCCACCCTTCTAAAAAAATGAGAATAAAATAATAAATCAGGTAATAAAACTCTGAACCAAACCATAGAATTTTTTAAGGCTATATCCTTAACTGACAATGGACTCCTGTCTTCCAAGGTGCTAAAACCACAGATTTATAGCTGCCACGTAAATAATAAAAACGGTGACTTGTCAACGGGTATCTCAAAAAAAGGTAATAAAACAGATTCCTAAAGCTGCGGTCTTAAACTCACTCACTAGGAAGCAAGTTCCACAGTGAATTAACTCCCCTGCTCAAGTAAATTTGTACAGGGTAATGTTATTGGTCTCGAATCTCCTTTGGTTCTAGACACTGCTCAAAATACAGTATTTCTGAATCACTTGATTTAATTAAAAAATGTCATGTACACCTTTATGAACCTCTGCATAGCAAACTTGGGTGGAGGACAGAACAGGGCAGAGAAGAGATTCTGACTGGCACAGCTTCTTAATAAACTGCCTATGAAAGAATTAACCTTAGACATGAATAAGCATGTTGCAGATATGGGGTACAGGTTCCATTAACCAAGTTAATAGGATGCACAAAGCACAATCCTATTTCCTACTGAGGTCAACAGGACTCACACACACATACCCCGAAAGTGGCTACAAGACTGCAGGCCTGAAAATAATTTTCACAACTTACTCCCCAGCTTCTTCAGCTGATTTACTCACTGCAGGCTACTCGTATCACTTTAAAGCCTAAGTTCTGCTTGCAAACCAGGGGCGAGTCTTTAAGAGAAACCTTGGCTCGGAGGACCAATATCAGAGTCACTTTCAGAGGGTTAAGAAAACCTATTCGCTGCCTGCATAAAACAGGGATATTTTCAACCTGCTTTCATTCAACTTGTGTCCCTTAGCTGGCATGTGTCATCACACCACACTCCACTTACGATAAAAACTTTTTAAAAAATAAAAAGCAAGAAAAGAAAAACCATATACCTGAGAAATGAGTGACTATACACCACTGTAACAGTTTGTGAAGCATGAAGAGAAAACTCATAAAATCCTTAATCTACAAAGCTAACCCTTTCATAGAGATTAACATTGTCTACATATATACACATATATATTCAGCACTGGCTAGATACTTTTCTACCAGAGAAATACAACAGGTGCAGATTTCCCATTGAGTGATCTAAAAGTTTGGGGACAGGGCGGGGGGGGGGCAGAGAACAGGCCTACCATTATTATACAACGATAATGTTTGGGAGAGTTGATGTAAGTCATCAAGCTCTAAAGCATAGGTTAAACTCAAAAGGTTGGGTGTCTTTCGCACAGTGACTCTTTTGACTGCTCCAAAATGGGGGAAATGTCAGCCTAAAGCAACCAGGAGATTTAAAGCACGACCCACACGGCAAATCCATACCTGTTGCGTATCCCTGTCAACTATTTAAAAGAACAGCCGACAGAAAAAAGGCTACTAAAAATAAAAATTAGTTAGTTAGATAGATACAATGCTACTTACTGTATCTACAAGTCCTCTAGGAAATGACTAATAATAATAGTACTATTTCTGATATGAATGGCCATTACCTAAACCAAGCTTTTAACGTAACTGTAAACAAGAGCGGCGCCTTCCATGTCAATACCCAACCGAGCTGCTTCCTGTGCTGAACGTTGAAACAGAGTCAAATGCTATGCAGGACAAGATACTATCAGAGGTCTAAGAAGTCAGCAGCTATAAAGCAGAACCCCATCTTAGCTTTCTCTCTTTTTAACTCTGGAGAAACACAGATTTCGGGGCAGGTAACCCCATGCCAATCCGAGTGTGCTTGGGCGACATCATGGTCAAATAAATGCAGTTTTGGCCTTGCTTACATCACAAACTAAGTGATGTGGGTGCACCGCAACCAAATGCTTAACACGATTCCCCGTCCCAACACCACCCTATTCGAAAGTGGCTGGGGCTGCCAGGCTTTTTACATACATGTAAAAAGCAATTTCTCCTATCTTTTGCTAGCCTCTTCTCTCCTTCCCCTCCATATTTCCCACTGTGAGTTTTAGACTGTAAGCTCCTTGGGGACAAAGATCTCTCTCTCTCGTTCCTCTGTAAAATGCCACATAGTTAATGGCACTGTATAAACGACAACGGTAATTAATACACTCTCAGGATTAATGGTCAGTAGGTGGAAGGATGACCAAAGCAGTGTACTTTCTTTGTACAACCCACGTTTACAAAAGGTTTTTTCCCTGCCTGGATTTTTACACCTAAATAAATAAATTTGTATGAACATAAGGAGACAATTTCCCAGGAGCATAGCCGAATCTCATGAAATGCTACCACCCCACCAAATAAATAAATAAACCCCAAAATTATGAAATGCTTGAGCACGGCTTACATGCTCAGGCAAGCTCAGCAGAATTTGTACATAAAAGTTATTAACAGCTCAAAAATATTTCCACCTGCTTTCATGCAAGCACGTTACTAGAAATTGGAAGGAAAAAACCCGTTTGATTCCAAATCTTTTTTTGTTTTGTTTTAAAAGGAATCCATTACAAAACAGATCTTGGTAACATTAGTGCATATGTTGCGTCAAAGAACCACACACACATACACACACACACCTTTTACAAAATGGACTGTGCACTATTAATGTTGAAGAAAAACATTCACATTAATTAATTTTATAAATGTCATGGGTGTACATCAGACAACTGCATCAGATGTCTCCCTCCTCAAAAGAAAAAGGGGGAGCCCCCCACTCCATACAGAGAACTGCTGTAGCAGAGGTGACCTTTCCCAGTGTCCTTTAATTATAATTTTGCTCAAAGATTACTAATGAAGATAACAGGGCACAAACTTCCCTTTTTTCTGGTACGACAGATGAGTTAGGACTTGTACTGGGAAAGGTGGTGATGGCAGGAAACTCTTACGCTCTTAAATCAAACTAGCATTTAACTCTTCAAGCCGTTTTAAGTCCGGTACAATGGACGGACTTTAAATAACATCAACAAGAACTAAACAAAGACTACGATCCCATTGAAACTTATTAGTTGCAGATCCACAGAACACACCTTGTTAGGTTAAAAAAAGGGGGGAGCATAACTTTCAAATATCTGGAAGGGCATTAAGAAGAGGATTTTGAAGTTTTGTGGTAAGAATAATAACAAAACTTTTTTTAAAAAAAAACCAACACTGAGCAAAACTAACATTTTTCTGACATAACAGAAAGCTTATTTTGTTGTTGTACCGGAATGCAGTTCTTTAAGCTGAGTAGCTCAAGATGCAATTAGCAGAAAACAACTAAGCACAACAAACTGGTTTAAAACTGAAGTGGCTAGCAAGTTATTTAACATTTTAGGAGATTTCATAAAGCCAGAAAGAACTTCCAGGCTTAGTAACAGACTGCTGCTTCTTTTAGGGAGTAAAAAAAAACTGAACGAGAAACCTCCGGCAGACTCAACAACAACAAAAAAGGGGCACTGTCTCTTTAAATAAGCCTGTCACAGTCATAATATTGCAGGAAATAAAGGAGACATTAAAACGCCGCACACACACAAACACCAATTCCATCACATCATATAACATACCGTCTTGGAATCTAATTCGTGGTGGGGTTGAGCTAATACTTTATCTACGCTTGCCGGATCAGCAAATGTAACGAAACCAAAGCCTCTGAAATGAGACAAAGAACAAGAGAAGGTGGAGAGGGAAATGGGACACAGCGTGAGCTCAGCACTGGAAAAGAAGCGGCAAAAATATATAAAAAAAATATGGACACAGTTTCATCCTCTCTTGCCCTCTTTCAAGAAGCTACCACCCTCTCATTTAAAATATACACTTTGGTTCCGAGGAAGGGAAGGGGAAGACTTTATATACCGTTCTTTTAATCGTTCCTCCTCCTCCCCCTCCCCAAAAAGAGACCTTTCCGCTTTGCTTTATGCAGAAGTGAGAAGAAGTGATGGGATGTGACCTCTTTATTAAAAAGAGGGTAAATAAGCCAAAGAGACTATAAAAACAAACAAACCTAACAGCAGAAGCAAGTTTCTCCAAGAGATAAAGTGGGATATAATTTAACAAGTTCCCACCAGCAAAAATTAAGCAGTGTCCATCAGCATTTACAAACAAGACTCAGAACTATAAGTCAGAACTAGGAGTAGTCCAGAAGTTTAAAGAAAAAAGAAAAAAGATATATAAGCTTCCAAGGAATCATATATACTGTGTGTGTGTGTGTATATATATATATATATATTCTTAAATATATTGACACTTGCTTCATAGACAGAATATTCAGGCTTCCATAAAATACACATAGAGACAGAGAGAGAAAGAGAGGAGTATCCATAGGAAGAAAACTTTGATTTGAAAGATGACTTACCTGGAGCGCTTCGTAGTCGGGTCTCGCATGACCATACATTCTCTAATGTCTCCAAATTTACTAAAATAATCTCTAAGGTTGTCTGTGGGATGGGAGAAAGAGAGAGTGAGAGAGAGGAGGAGATGGGGGAAGGAAAAAAAACACAGAAGCAAACGTAAACATAAAAATAATAATACATTATTTAAAACCAGCCACTGGGGAGGGGAGAGAATGACCTATTATTTTCTTTCACGGAAGATGGGAAAGGATTCTTTGGTGGCACAAGGAAGCTTCTTTTGCTCTGCCCCCCCCCCTTGCCCCCCAGCCTGCCATCCCTTAAAAGTGTGCGCACGCAAATTTAAGGTCGAATAGAGGACTCGAGAAATGGATCTGTTATTTGGAGCAAATAAAATATCGCATCTCCTTAACCTTGTGGAAGGGGAAAACAAAAACAAAAAACGTGTGTCTGTCTGTGACTGTGTGAGAGTGTTGGAAAGGAGGGGGGGTTCTGGAGGGGAAGGAGGGGAAGGAGGGGGGCAAGAACCCGATACAACTGACCTGGGATAACAACAAAGACCTATCAAAGGAGACAGGGCTGGAGGGATGAGGGGGAGTGGGAGATGGGGGCGCCCCCCACCTCTCCCCACACGGCACAAGCACCCTCAACCCCGTCTTACCTGGTGATGTTTGCCAACTCAGGCCGCCAATAAACATTTTACTGGAAGAAGAAAACATAACAGAGTTAAGCACAGATGTCAGATCGGCCATTTTGACGTGTAACTTACAAAAGCGAAAAGGAAGGCAGAGGTGGAAAGGGGGGTGGGTGGCTGGGGGGGGGCGCCGAGGGAAGCGGAGCCTGGTCT
Organism: Podarcis bocagei; assembly: GCF_964188305.1. NCBI lineage: Eukaryota > Metazoa > Chordata > Lepidosauria > Squamata > Lacertidae > Podarcis > Podarcis bocagei. The sequence goes on along the minus strand of NC_138141.1, from coordinate 38,641,978 downwards.
GGCCAAGGGGGGTGGGGGGGAGAGAGAGAAGAAGAAAAGGAGGTGGAGAAGCAAAAGAAGGGGTGAAGCCGGGAACGAGCGGGGAAGAGGAGGGGGGCAGATCAGTGCAACCCACCCAAGGTGAGTAACTCAGAAAGAGGGGGGAAAGCGAGCCAGAAAGAGCCGGCACCGGATCAGCCATTGGGGGCTTCTCATGCGCGCGCTCTCAACCCCCCACCCACCCCATTAACCCAGTTTTGTTAAAAAGGTGGTGGGGGAGGGCAGGAGAGCATTCTAAAGTGGCAATGCAAGAGGAGGAGGACACACGCGGAGGGGAGGGGGCGCGCGGACGATCCAACTCACCCAGGGTCGTGCTGAGAGTCATTGGGGCTCCCAGATATCGCTTGGCTCCCTTCCGCCTCCATGGCTGCAAACGAGAAGAAGGCTCAACCCCGTGGAGAGAGAGAAAGAGAAAGAGAGAGGGGGAAAGAGAGAAAATAGCCCCCACCCTGTAGAAACCCCCCACCCTCCCCCCTGGCTCGCTCTTTCTCCACCCCCCCCTTTTTGCCCCCTTTCTCTGATCACTTCTCTTCCTTTTATCTTTCTTTTCCCTCTTTCTCTCTCTCTCTCTCTCTCTCTCTCTCCCTCTCTCTTTTCTCCCCCCCTTTTTTTCTCCCCCCTCTCTCCTCTTTTTCTTTTCTTTTCCTGCTACCGGCGAATATTACTGGCTGGAGGGGAGGAGAGGGAGAGAGAGAGAGAGAGAAGCCGGGGAACCAGCCAGATCCTTTCACACGTGGGATCAGCTTAGCTTAGCTCAGCTCAAGCTCCTTGCTTTCTCTCCCTCCTCCCCCCTCTCCTCTCTCTCTCCCTTCCGCGCACGGCCATCCTCCCCTTCCAGAGCCAGCCAGCCAGCCAGCCTTGCTCCCTCCCATCCACCCCTCCTCCCCCTCCGCCTCCTCCCCCTCCCTGGGACGCACGTGGGGCGGAGTTCTCAGAACGTACAGTAACCGATTCGAGAGACGTCACAAGCTCCGCCGAGGCCCCGCCCCCTTCCCCGGCTCCCGCTTCTCTTCGCCCCGACGCCCGCCCACCGCTGGCGCTCCAAGCGCAAGGAGCCGGGCGGATGCAGGCAGCTGGATTCCGCCCGGCAGCCTGGCTTGACCGTGACCTGGATCCTTTGGGGCTGATCTGACATGCGCCGCCTGCTCCTGGCAAAACAGCGCGCTCTCTCTCTCACGGAATGGCGAGCCGGACAGCCCCACTACCTTGCAGTCCCCTCCCCAGGTCTCTCCCGTGGTGGGAGCAGGTTAGCCGTGCTTTTTAGATCCTAAGGGAGAAAACGCGGGTGCTGTCAGGGCAGGACTTGGGGCATCGGCCCAGGGCCCCTTGTCAGCAAAAATGAGCAGGAGGGCTTCTCCCGCACAACACACACGTAATTATTATTATTATTGTTCGGTTCTGAAGTGCCCTGGGATCTTCAGATGAAAGGCAGCATACAAATTATTATTATTATTAATGTATTGGTTGCTTCTTTACCAACATAACTCAATTTACAGTGGTACCTCGGGTTAAGTACTTAATTCGTTCCAGGGGTCCGTTCTTAACCTGAAACTGTTCTTAACTTGAAGCACCACTTTAGCTAATGGGGCCTCCCGCTGCTGCCGCGCCGCCAGAGCACGATTTCTGTTCTTATCCTGAAGCAAAGTTCTTAACCTGAAGCACTATTTCTGGGTTAACGGAGTCTGTAACCTGAAGCGTATGTAACCCTAAGTACCACTGTATAAACAAACCAACCCATGCATTGAAACGGCCATAGAGGGAAAAGCCTGAAAGACGGTCCTGTTTTTAAAAAACGTCCCACCCAGTCAAGGAAGCTACAGATGATTAAGGGCCTGGCAGAAAAGAAATGTTTTTGCCTGGCTCCTAAAGTTATGTAATGATGGTGCCAGGAGAGCCTTGCAAGGGAGAGCACAGGCGGAAAGCGACCCCTGAAAAGGCCCGTTCTCACGTTGCCAAATGCACCCTCTGCAGACCTCCCAAATGGTGGGCAAATGAAAAAAGGCCCACAGACGCCACAGGCGTGCCTAGGGTCCCTTGCACCATTGGCAAGGAGCTGTATTGGCACACACGCATACAAAAAATCACTTTACCGCAATAGCCAGATTAGAAATTACTGCAATTTCTGTGACCCATGTACTTGAAGCATCCTGAGTAAGGGTGAGGTGAGGAGGAAGGGCGAGAAAATTTGCAACTCCTTTGTGCCGCGGTGCAAGATGGAGGGGAAGCTTCCCCTGCGTTTGATCTCGCCACAATAGTGGCATCGTGTTGGCATGTACTCCACACCCTTACAGGTTATTTTTGTGTGTGTCCCCCCGGGCTTGAGGCCCCAGTGGGGGTGGCTACACCGTTGACAAGCATACAAAAGCTTCCTTATATACTGGATCAGATCCCTAGTCATAGAATCATAGAATCATAGAGTTGGAAGAGACCACAAGGGCCATCGACTCCAACCCCCTGCCAAGCAGGAAACACCATCAGAGCACTCCTGACATATGGTTGTCAAGCCACTGCTTAAAGACCTCCAAAGAAGGAGACTCCACCACACTCCTTGGCAGCAAATTCCACTGTCAAACAGCTCTTACTGTCAGGAAGTTCTTCCTAATGTTTAGGTGGAATCTTCTTTCTTGTAGTTTGGATCCATTGCTCCGTGTCCGCTTCTCTGGAGCAGCAGAAAACAACCTTTCTCCCTCCTCTATATGACATCCTTTTATATATTTGAACATGGCTATCATATCACCCCTTAACCTCCTCTTCTCCAGGCTAAACATGCCCAGTTTCCTTAGCTGTTCCTCATAAGGCATCGTTTCCAGGCCTTTGACCATTTTGGTTGTCCTTCTCTGGACACATTCCAGTTTGTCAGTGTCCTTCTTGAACTGTGGTGCCCAGAACTGGACACAGTACTCCAGGTGAGGTCTGACCAGAGCAGAATACAGTGGCACTATTACTTCCCTTGATCTAGATGCTATACTCCTATTGATGCAGCCCAGAATTGCATTGGCTTTTTTAGCTGCCGCGTCACACTGTTGGCTCATGTCAAGTTTGTGGTCAACCAAGACTCCTAGATCCTTTTCACATGTACTGCTCTCAAGCCAGGTGTCACCCATCTTGTATTTGTGCCTCTCATTTTTTTTGCCCAAGTGCAATACTTTACATTTCTCCCTGTTAAAGTTCATCTTGTTTGTGTTGGCCCAGTTCTCTAATCTGTCAAGGTCGTTTTGAAGTGTGATCCTGTCCTCTGGGGTGTTAGCCACCCCTCCCAGTTTGGTGTCATCTGCAAATTTGATCAGGATGCCCTCGAGTCCATCATCCAAGTCGTTGATAAAGATGTTGAATAAGACCGGGCCCAAGACAGAACCCTGTGGCACCCCACTAGTCACTCTTCTCCAGGATGAAGAGGAACCATTGATGAGCACCCTTTGGGTTCGGTCAGTCAGCCAGTTACAAATCCACTGAGTGGTAGCATAGTCAAGTCCGCATTTTACCAGCTTCTTTACAAGAATATCATGGGGCACCTTGTCGAATGCCTTGCTGAAATCAAGGTAGGCTACATCCACTGCGTTCCCTTCATCTACCGGGCTTGTAATTCTGTCAAAAAACGAGATCAGGTTAGTCTGACATGACTTATTTTTCAGAAATCCATGCTGACTATTGGTGATCACAGCATTCCTTTCTAGATGCTCACAGTTTGCTTAATGATCTGCTCCAGAATCTTCCCTGGTATTGATGTCAGACTGACTGGGCAATAATTATTTGGGTCCTCTCTTTCCCCCTTTTTGAAAATAGGGACAACATTTGCCCTCCTCCAGTCTGCCGGGACTTCGCCTGTTCTCCAGGATTTCTCGAAGATGACTGCCAGTGGTTCTGAGATCACATCTGCCAGTTCTTTTAATACTCTTGGATGCAGTTCATCTGGCCCTGGAGACTTGAATACATCTAAACTATCCAAGTATTCTTGTACTATCTCCTTAGTTATTCTGGGCTGTGTTTCCTCTGCTGAATCATTTGCTCCAAATTCTTCAGGTCGGGCATTGTTTTCTTTATCGGAGAAGACTGAGGCAAAGAAGGCATTGAGGAGTTCAGTCCTTTCTGTGTTCCCTGTTTGCATTTCACCATCTTCTCCTCTGAGTGACCCCACTGTTTCTTTGTTCTTCCTTTTGCTACGGACATACCCATAAAAGCCTTTTTTGTTGCTTTTAACCTCTCTAGCAAGCCTGAGTTCATTCCGTGCTTTAGCTTTTCTGACTTTGTGTCTACATGTGCTGGCTATTTGTTTGAATTCCTCTTTGGTGGTTTCCCCCCTTTTCCATTTTTTGTACACATCCTTTTTTAATCTTAACTCAGTTAAAAGTTATTTAGATAGCCACCCTGGCTTCTTTAGGCACCTTCCATGTTTCCGTCTCATTGGTATTGCCTGAAGTTGCGCTTTTACTATCTTCCTCTTAACAAACTCCCAGCCATCATGAACTCCCTTTCCTTTTAGTATTACTGTCCATGGGATCTCACCCAGCACTTCCCTAAGTTTTATGAAGTCGGCTTTCTTAAAGTCAAGAAATTGAGTCCTAGTATGCTTGGCTGCTCCTTTCCGCTGTATAGTAAACTTCAGAAGAGCATGATCACTCGCGCCTAATGATCCTTCCACTTCTACCCCACTAACCAGGTCATCAACATTGGTTAGGACCAGATCTAAAATGGCTGTTCCTCTTGTTGCTTCTCCCACTTTCTGGACAATGAAGTTGTCTGCAAGGCCAGTGAGGAATCTGTTTGACCTTATGCTCTTGGCTGAGTTTGACATCCAACAAATATCCGGGTAATTGAAGTCCCCCATTACTACTATCTCCCTTCCTTTTGCATGCTTGGCCATCTGTTCCAGGAAGGCATCATCTATGTCCTCCGTTTGGCTTGGGGATCTATAGTAAACTCCCACAATGAGGTCTCTGCTATTCTTCTCTCCCTTAATTTTGACCCAAATGCTCTCACTTTGGCTTTGAGGTTCTAAATCTTGGATCTCTTCACAGGTGTACACATCCGTGACATATAACGCCACTCCTCCTCCTTTCTTGTCTGGTCTGTTTCTCTGAAATAGATTGTATCCCTCCATTATTACATTCCAATCGTGGGACTTATCACACCAGGTTTCAGTGATGCCTATTATGTCATATTTAGTTTGCTGTACCAAGAGCTCAAGCTCATCTTGTTTATTTCCCATGCTTTGCGCATTAGTGTGCAGACATTGAAGTCCATTAATCATTCCCCCGTGTCTCTTATTTAAGGATTTTTTCCTCCCACCACTAGGTCTGCGTGCTGTTTGCTCCATTTGGTCTATGACATTTGGATGATCATCTTCATCAATTGATAGACTCCTACCTTCAGGAGCACTGTCTCCCTCCCCCACATTAGTTAGTTTAAAGCCCTCCTGATGAGGTTTCTGAGATTTTTGGCAAAAACATTCCTCCCAACCGTTGTGAGGTGCAGCCCATCGCTTGCCAGAAGTCCATCTTCAAGAAACTGCAGTCTGTGATCTAAGAATCCAAACCGTTCCTGTTTACACCATTTGCGAAGCCAGCTGTTCACTTCCACTATTTTTCCCTCTCTCCCTGGGCCACGTCGTTCAACTGGGAGGACAGTCCACCTAGCTCAGTGTCATCCACACACTGGCAGGCAGCAGCGCTCCAGGGTTTCAGACGTCTCTCCCAGCTCTACCTGGAGATGCTAATGAGGTTTGAACCCAGGACCTGCATGCAAAGCAGCTGCTCCACCCCTGAGCTGCAGCCCTTCCTTATTGCAAAGGATCATCCTGAGATTCCAGTACAAGATGTAGAGCCCATGTTTGCTCAGAGGCTATGCCAGGCATAGTTAAATAAATTGGAATAATTAAGCACTCCCCTATTGGGGACTGAAGTTTAGACCTTCTGCATGCAAAGCAGATGTTCTACCACAGGGCTATGGCCCTTACTCTTAAAACATAGGAAGCGGCCTTAAACCAAGTCAGAACATTGGTCCCTATCGCTCAGCATTATCTTAACTTCTCGCCAGGAGCTCATCAGAATTTTGGACAAGGAGCTTTCCTAGTCTTACCAGAAGATGCTAGGGATTGAACTTGGGACCTTCTGCATGCTAAGCAGATCCCACTGAGCTCAGGTTTCCCCTGTGCTGAATTTTAGATGGTACGTTCCTTGTTCCGGGGGGGGGGGGTCCTGCCCTCTTGTACATTGATAATGTTGCATTTATTTTGCCTACTTGTAAACAAGTGCATTTAGTGGGAGATCTGCGATGATGTCTACTGATGTTTTCATTTTTATTCTAATGCAGCTTGGGGTGGGGGGTGGTACTCAGAATTTGGTTGGAGCAGCAATCTGCTCCTTTTAAAGAGGGAATATGGGACAAACTGATTATTATAGGATAGCACCAGTGGCTCTAGCCTTCCTTACAAAGTGCCCATGGGAAGGTTTGCTTTTCAAGGGGAGAAGGAACACGGGGAAAGGCAGAACGTGCTTAACCCTTCAGCTGAATTTCACTTGTCGCTGATACTGTATGTGTTTGGGGACTGTGTTTCTCTTATAAACATGCACCTTGACAGAAGCAGCCGAGGGAAGAGTTTTGGGGAGGGGAAACTGATTGCAGGGACAGGGCTAAGAACCCCTTCCATCTCCTCTCTTCTGCAAAGCAAGTCATAACCTCTCCAAGGCTATTTTGGTAGGGAAGAAAGTGGGGGCCCTTGGGGATTTGTTGTTGAACGTGGCTGCACCGTAACATATCGTTTGCTCCTTGGCAACAAATGGGAGCTGGTAGCTCAAAACGGGAGGAACACTAGGGCTATAAGAAAATAAAAATACCTGCATGAAATCTGTGCTATGGCTTACATGACTGGCAGCAACCCATTCTGAAAAGACATTCAGAAGAAACACTGAATAAAGGCCTTGGGGAGGGGGTCTCCATCCTGTTTGTCGTCTTCCACCTCTCCTTATTCATATCTTCTTCCCTTGTGCCCCTGGAACAGACAGAAAGTAATCCCACAAATTGCATTATGCCGATCAACTTCTCTCCGGTTCCTGGTTTAAATATAATCACATTGGCTGGAGTGGTTGGTAGCGGATCACAACCGTAAAAAATGTCCCCCAAAAGGCCTGATCCCATATGCCACTCGGTGGGACTCCTCACTTTATTCTCCGCGGGGGCAATTTTGCTTGCAGGTGATTCTGCAAATGAAGGAAACTTGAAAGAGACTGTGCTTTTAATCAGAATTCCTATTTTTGCCTTCTCTTTTAAAAAAAATCTAATTGTATTTCCCCACCTTCCTCAAAAATAATAAGAACACTGCTACTACTTGGTAGGATAGGGACAATTTGCTCCAAATGAGCAAAGGCAGGAAAAGAAGGAGCTGTTTATAATGTCTTACAATGTGGTGCCATTTCAAGGTCAAGAGAGGATTTTAAAAAATGTGTCACAATCCTCCCAGTTTATGGAAAACTCCCATGCAAAGATTTAGGACACCTCCAGCCTTCATAAATATGGGGATGATGATGATGATGATGATGATGATGATGATGATGATGATTCTAGAGCATCTCACATCCATCTTTGGATTTACGCCTCTTCAACTTCTCTCCAGTATTCTCTGTTTGCTTCCTGCACCCACATGGTGTCATTATATTTCTTTATATCTCACATTTCCCCCAGACTCAAGGCTGCTTACCAGAATCAAAACAACATGGACAAAATATGAAAAGCTGAAAGCATATTTTAAAAAAATTAAACAATGTTTACAAGTAATTAAACTATAATACAATTAAAACAATATGAAAACAAATATATTGTTATATATTTAATAATAATATCTTTATTGTCATTGCCCCCTCTCGGGGACAACGAAATTACTTATTTATATAAATATATAAATATATTTATATTTAAATATATTTAAAACAGCCAGTTCTCAAAAGCCTGTTGGAATAAAGTGGTCCTCCACCTGCCTGAGGAAGGACAGCAAGGGATATCTAGTGCTGTTGTTATTGCTATTAAAATAATAATAATTAATAATAATTTATTATTTATACCCCGCCCATCTGGCAGGGTTTCCCCAGCCACTCTGGGCGGCTTCCAGCAGAATATTAAAATACAATAGTCTATTAAACATTAAAAGCTTCCGTAAACAGGGCTGCCTTCAGATGTCTTCTAAAAGTCTGGCAGTTGTTTTTCTCTTTGACATCTGATGGGAGGGCGTTCCACAGGGCGGGTGTCACTACCGAGAAGGCCCTCTGCCTGATTCCCTGTAACTTGGCTTCTCGCAGCGAGGAAACCGCCAGAAGGCCCTCGGCACTGGACCTCAGTGTCCGGGCAGAACGATGGGGGTGGAGACGCTCCTTCAGGTATACTGGATTGAGGCCGTTTAGGGCTTTAAAGGTCAGCACCAAGACTTTGAATTGTGCTCAGAAACGTACTGGGAGCCAGTGTAGGTCTTTCAAGACCGGTGTTATGTGGTCTTGGCGGCCACTCCCAGTCACCAGTCTAGCTGCCACATTCTGGATTAGTTGTAGTTTCCGTGTCACCTTCAAAGGTAGCCCTACATGGAGCGCATTGCAATAGTCCAAGCGGGAGATAACTAGAGCATGCACCACTCTGGCGAGGCAGTCAGCAGGCAGATAGGGTCTCAGCCTGCGTACCAGATGGAGCTGATAAACAGGTGCCCTGGACACAGAATTGACCTGTGCCTCCAGGTCAGTTTCACTTTTACTTAGTGTCAGATCACCAACATCCATAGAGGTGAACACCAGGTCCAAGGCATGTCCAGGCTTATGAGTTGGATCAGACTTATTCAGGCTTTCCACGAAGTCCCGAGTGGCCCCTTGTAAGGTCGTGTCAGCATGGATGTTAAAATTCCCTGGGACAACCAAACTAGGTGTCTCCAGGAGAACATCCACCACGACCTGAAGCAGCTCGGGCAGGGAATACTTGGTGCAGCGGGGAGGTTGGTAAACCAAAAGGAATCCTGTACTGCCCTATTGCCCAACTAAAATTCACTGCAAACCACCCCCCGCCCACAAGGCCTGGGTTGCTGTGCATAAGAGAAACCTGGTAGACAAGCAGCGGCAAGGACAGGCCCATCTGCTTCATCTAACCAAGTCTGTTTTACACATGCCAGGTCAAGTCCTCCATCCACGATCAAGTCATGGATGGCAGTGGTCTTATGAATCATTGACCTGGCATTGCACAGCAGCACCTTCAGGTAATGTGGGTATCCCTTGCTGATTCCAGTATCCATCCGGTTAGAACCAGACCTGGAGGCAGGGATAGTCCTCAAACAATGACTAAATCTGCCTTCTGGGTAATGACATGATCTGGTCTTAGCGTAATTCCTCCTCCTACCTGTGATCACTGAGATCGGTTGTCCCAGTGCATCCCCCCACCCCACCCCCAGACCTGCCCCAGCCATTTTGTTGGCTGGGACCCCACTCCCAGGCAGCCCTGACCCCTCCCCTTAAGAACAAAATAAAACCTTTTTTTAAAACAAGTTTCATATGTTTGTGTCCTCCTGCTGCATAGTAGAACCTTAGAGTTGAAAGGAACCATGAAGGTTGTCATCTAGCCCAAACTCCTTCAATGCAATAACTTTTTGTCCAACGTGGGGCTCGAACCCATGAGCCTGAGATTGAGCCTCATCCCCTACCAACTGAGCTATCCTGCAATGGACACTTGATGACTTTAAAAGAGGATTCGACAAATTCATGGAGGATAAGGCTCTCAATGGCTACTAACCCTGATGGATATGTTCTACCTCCAGTGTGGGGGACAGTATGCTTCTGAGTACCAGCTTGCTGGAAACCGCAGGAGGGGAAAGCACAATAGCGTTCAGATCCTGCTTCCCCATATACATCTGGTTGGCTACTGTGAGAACAGGATGCTGGACTGGATGGGAATACCTGCCTGCCCTCAGCATGACAGCCAGCAGATGTGCCTGTTGGATAGTGCCCACAATGCATAGGCTCCCGTCCCCTCCCAGCGCCTAAGAAAGTTGTTGAACTTTAAAAAATCAAATTTAAAAATCGGTGTTTTTAAAAAAAGGTATACGGAAGGACAGGTTTACATATTCCCTCATGCAAACTCCCTCTCCCCCACTTCACTTCCTTGCCATAAAAGCAATCTTTTTAAAGTTGACTTTAGGAGTGAAATTAACTAGGCCACGGTAATCTGGTCCAGTCAATCAATTTTCCAACAAAGACTCCTGAAAGAAGTTTACAATCAAAATGAATAGCACACAGTAATTTGTCCTTGATTCATAATTCTTGAGAGCATTGCATACGTATGATGTGGGAGGGTGGGGGTTAGCCTTGGTGCTCAGCCGGAAACCATGGTTAAACCCTAAGCTATCCATGGCATCCAAAGGTGGTCATGGCATGGCAAGATACCCTTTCTCAACTATGAATCATATGCAAAACTGACTAAGGAGGAAGGTGAAGGCCTGCTGAATATATATGTTTAAGATTAGGCCACAAGACAGTGAGCATCAAACAGAAGATTTTTCCGGTGTTTAATGAATAGGGTTGGGATACGGGGGGGGGGGGGAATCAAAAGTGTTTTCACACCATGCTTAAAAATTATTACTATTATTTAAACTGTATAGCCTGCCTTTCTTTAGAAAACAAAAATTCAGTGGGGCTAACAGTTGGTAATTAAAAAAGACACAAAAGCATTACAAATAACATGAAAAGGAACAATTAATGGGCAGTCAGAAAGCCAGAAAAAACTACATTAGGAAAGGCAATCAGCCATCTCTAAAAGCCCAGTCTAAAAGCACACATATTCTAAAAAGAAAAAGGGAATACGCTTCTTGTTCAAAACTATTGTTGGTACCTATGCAGAAATTTAATGGGTAGATGATTTGAGAAATAGAATAAAACTAATATGGTTCGACCTTCAAACCCTCTGTGCTTGTATTTCACATAATCATAGAATCATAGGTTTGGAAGGGATACCAAGAGGCATCTAGTCCAACCTGCTGCAATGTAGGAAATGGAATCACAGCTAAAGAAGGCCTGACAGATAGCCATCGAAACTCTGTTTAAAAGCCCCCAATGAAGAAGAACCCACCTCCTTGCAAGACAGCCTGATCCACTCTTGAACAGCTCTTACCATCAGAACGTTCATCCTAATCTTTGGTTGGACTCTCTTGTAACTTGAATGCCAGAGCAGCAAAAAACAAGCTTGCTCCATCTTCTTGATCATCTTGGCCATCCTCATCTGCAGGAATTCCAGTTTGGCTATACAGTATACTTCTTAAACTGTGAAGCCCAGAACTGGACACAGTACTCCAGGTGGGGTCTGACTAAGGCAGAATAGGAGTGGTACTACCATTTCCCTTTATTATACATATAACTAATTTAAGATGTTTCTTAGGAATGTAAGGTAAATAGATTTATGGGAAAGTATATATTTATAATATGTTAGAATACAAATGATACGATTATGTCCTTTTTCTCTTCTTTCTTGTGCTATAATTTATTATATGGGGCAGTATTTTTATTTAATAACAATGATTTTTTTTAAAAAAAACAACAACACACCTCATGATTGATCAGCTAAAATCCAGCTGCAGCCCTAGTAAGGACGTATAAGCAGCCAAGCTGGACCCAAAGGCAAGTACATTTCTCACCCCCACCCCAAAAATAAGGACAACACAATGCAGGATAATGCTATAGGTTATACCCAACATTAGTCATGCTCAGATTAGACCCATTGAAATTAATGGACCAGTGTTACTCATGCCCATTAATTTCAGTGGGTCTATTCAGTGTTGACACCGCAGAACAGAAGATATGTAATTATCCAACCAAAGCATCAATATTTCAGGTCACGGTGGCGACTGTTATCAAGCATCATTTTGAACTATAATGTTTGATCTGTCTTTCATGCATGCCTCCGTGAGCTCCTTGGGGGGAAAGGTGGGATATAAATATAATAAATAACTAAATTATTTTGCTGGAGGGCAAACATCTATGAGCATAAAAACCAGCCTTACAGAGTCACAGCAGTGACCAATCTAAAGAGCATAAGATGAGCCCTGATGGATCAGGCCAAAAGCCCATCTCCAGCATCCTTTCTTCACAGTGGCCAACCAGATGACTTTGGGAAGCCCACAAGGAGAACCTAGAACCAATAGCCCCACTTGTGAATCTGATCAGCTGGTATTCAGAGACATATAGCCTCCAAAAGTGCAGGTAGGACATAGCCACTAAGGTGGGCAGCCATTGATTGCCTTATCTCCATGAATTTGTCTACTCCTTTTTCAAAGTCATCCAGGTTGGTCACCAATTGCTACATCCTGTGGGAACGAATTCTTTAGTTTAACCAGGCACCGCATGAATAATTAGTTGCTTTTGTCTGTCCTGAATATTCCACATCCGGCTTCATATTGGTTGTAGGCAACCTTGGGGCCCACAACAACTGGAGGGCACCACATTGGCTATAAGAACATTGAGAAGTTTGGCTTAGCTATCTCTTTTAAGAGACCCAGTCGGCTGCCCCAGAAACAGGCATTTATAGAGACCTTCATGATCCTTTGACGTCTTTTGTCTCCTTTTCACCCTCATCCTGGGAGAGATTTGACTACTTGTATTGTTAACATTCACATTTTATTATAAGATCTCATCTTATAATAATGTTTTGAACATTCAATGCTCTTTTTTCTTTCTTTTCTTTTCCCATTTAAATCAGACTATATTCCAAAGCAGACTTTTAAGCCTTGCCGAGACCTCTGCCCTGCCAACAAGCGCTAACTGAAAAGGCACCACCAGTGTTATTTCCAGCCAAAACAATGTCCAATCAATCGCAAAGACTGACTGCCGCTCAGCCCTGTGCATAACACTGGTTCAACTGCACACACTGAACCCCAGTGGGGTAATCAGGGTTTTTTAAACAGATTTGCCAAATGCACAAGCGCCCTGTCAGACACAGAAAAAGAAAAAGGCGAAGGAACAACACAAAAGCGTACTTTGCTCCTTGTTTACAGCCTGCATCAGGGGTACTCCACAGGAGCCTTACCTACCACCCGGCAACATTTCATATTTTAATCTGCCTTAGTTCAATAACGAACAGGTACAAAAATATTTACAAGGATGCAACAAGGCATTAAACTGCCTAAAGATGAAGGTGTGGAAGACAAGGCTCCAGCTAAAAGAAGAAGGTCCTTTAATATGGTTTGGTCAGTTCGTTTTAAGTATGGAAATTGAATGCATTCCAACCCTTCTATAATTTGTGTGCATGCTGTTCCTGACATGGCCTGTCATTCAAGTGCTTAATAAACACATACTTCTAACATGTCTAATTTCCCCATTATTCAAAATGAATATTATCAGCTTCCCAACTGCACAAATCCACACGCACCCCGACTCTACATTTTGTGTCCAACTGCACACTAAAACAAAAACAAAAAAAACCTTGGGGGTGATAATTCACTGCGCATCAGTTTGGGCACATGCGCAGCCTCCCGTTGCTCCGACCTTTTTCTCAGGCGCGCTCTCCTTTTGCCCACTCGCCTCTGCCACGTTTCTTTCTCTCCAGTGGGAGGCTTTATGGGATTCTATACATATTTATCGTATTAGAATGATTACATAAGGAAGCAAACAAGAAATGGAAGAGCTGTTGAATATGAATGCAAAGTACCCACCCTGTGGCACATCCTGTCGCTTGAGGCACTGTGGCCTACATTTTGCAGAAATATTCATTCATACCAAGTATGAGCCAAGTAAACACTTCAACGTCTTTGGAAGGAGCCTCCTGCAGGAGAGAGAGGCACGACATGAAAAAAAGCCAATAACTAAACGTTTTCATTTGGGGGAAGATACCCATTCATTGCTTTATTTGGTTTGATCTTAAATATCTCAAAATAAAGGCACTGTTTTGAATATATGCATACATGCACACAATTTCACAGTTAATAGTCTCCTAGGAACCCTAGGAATCAAAGCAGGGCCAGATGCAGTCTTAGTAAAGCAATATGTGCCACCTCCAGCTCATTCTGCTAAGTGGGGCCATGGACCTCAGCCCCCAAGTGATGCCTTGACTGCACCCCGGATGGACCTTTAGGATGAGTACACACAACTTTTTATTCTAGAATCAATGGAGACCAACTACTACTTTTTTCCTATTTATTACACACACACACACACTAGATCTCTTGCATTTTTTTCTTCTTTTTTCTTTTGCCCTTTAAAAGTACTTCTTAAGAAACAGTTTTCATTCTGCAGAAGACAGAATCAGGATTCAAGATGACCTTGATGGATTGGAGAACAATCCCAAGCTAACAGAATTAATTTCAATAGGGACGAATGTAAGATTCTGCACATAGGCAGGAAGAACCAGATGCACAAATATAAGATGCAGGGCACCTGGCTTACTAGTAGTACATGTGAAAAGGATCTAGAGGTCTTAGCAGACCACAAGCTTACCATGAGTCAACTGTGTGATGCAGCAGCATAAAAAGCTGGTGCAACTCTAGGCTACATCAACACAAGTCTAGTTTCCAGATCAAGGGAAGTAACAATACCACTCTATTTTGCCTTAGACCAACTTGGAATACTGTGTCTAATTCTAGGCACCACAGTTTAAGAAGGACGTTGACATGTGCAGAGGAGGGCAACCAAGATGATCAAGGGTCAGGAGGCCAAGCCTGATGAGGAACAGTTGTGGGAGTTGGGTATGTTTAGCCTGGAAAACAGGAGACTGAGAGGAGATGGGGTAGCTACTTTCAAATATCTGAAGGGGTGTCACATGGAAGACGGAGCAAGCTTGTTTTCTCCTGCTCTGGAAGGTAGGACTCGGGGCAATGGCTTCAAGTTACAAGAAAGAAGATTCTGACTAAATATCAGAAATAACTTTCTGACAGTAAGAGCTGTTGGACAGTGGAATGGTCTCCCTTCCAAGATTGTGGACTCTCCTTCCTTGAAGGTTTATAAGCAGTCATGGATGCTATAGCTGAGATTCCTGCATTGCAGGGGGTTGTAAGGTAATCTAAAGGTAATCTCATCCAACCTGCTCCTCAGAAGTGGAGACTCTCACAGACAGATGTGCAGCCTCTACCTCAGGGTTGGGGAGCCTATTTCAGCCATAGGGCCACATGGCGGCAGTAGGCAGAGCCAGAGGCAGAAGTGGGTGGAGCCACAAATGCAAATTTCACCTCTGTACAGTAGACTAGTTTCTATCAGCACTCTCTATCATTCATTAAAGGCATTATCAGAGAACATGATCAGTAAAAACACTCAAGGAAGATATGAAGCAGGGTGTGGCCTGGGAAAGAGTTTCAAGGGCCTGATAGAGATGTCTGGAGGGCCACATTCAGCCACCAGGCTTGAGTTTCCCCACCCCTGCTCTAATTTAAGACCCCCCCATAAGGGAGCCCGTCACCCCTCTAGGCAATCAGTTCCACGGGAGGAAACTGCTTTTACCATCAATACATTTTTCCTAATGCTCAGTCAAAGTCAATTAAATTGATGGGCAGGATGTAAATTGAACACAAATATAAATCACCATGGTGATGCAGCTGTGTTTTCCCTCCCTTTGGCTTTCACCCGTCACCACATCAAAGTGAAATATGGCACCCCTTTCACCAACGGCCTGGCACTTGGGGTGGGAGGCTATTGCATTGTGGGTGGGGTCTCTGTTCACCAGAAGACATTCATCCCCAGGAAGCATGTTGCAGTAGGGGCAGATATTCAGTAGTGCTCCTAACCTTTGCAACAGGATGTGGGGTGGGAGGTTGAGAACAGAAAGTGAAGGGAGTAGGAGCAATGGAAGTACAGTGGTACCTCGGGTTACATACGCTTCAGGTTACAGACGCTTCAGGTTACAGACTCCGCTAACCCAGAAATAGTGCTTCAGGTTAAGAACTTTGCTTCAGGATGAGAACAGAAATCATGCTCCGGCGGCATGGCGGCAGCAGAAGGCCCCATTAGCTAAAGTGGTACTTCAGGTTAAGAACAGTTTCAGGTTAAGTATGGACCTCCGGAACGAATTAAGTACTTAACCCAAGGTACCACTGTAGAATATGCCCCAAGATCTGTGCTTAGCTTAGTCCCAGGCTAGTTTATCTACTAGTCACAGAAAACTGTGCTCCTACAGGTTGCAATAAGTAGCCTGGAATTGTTCGCACTTTACCAAAGCGATGTGCTAAATTCTGCATCCATTATGTATAACTTTATTTATCTTAAAACTCGTTCCTTGCCTTTTTTGAAAATTGAAAGTAAATTCAAAGCAGCATACAGAATGAAAAATACAATATGTAAAAACATATCCACAATAAAATTGCCACACACGAAAAGCAACTCTCACAAAACATCAGCCCCCAAAACAAAAAATTCAAGTAAACAAACAGCTAAAATCCATCTTTGCTCTGTACCTGATTTATACTATTTTTACAAGCTGTCCAAATCTGCATCAGCATCCTCTTCTTTTGCATAAATTATTCTGCTCTGATTCTATCTGGCATGATCTATCCTGGTTTTGTTAGGTCGTGGGAATCCTTGTTCCTGAACGCCTGGAAATCTTCAGCCACCCTTCTGGCTTCTGAGATTTCAACAAACATTCCTATTTCACTTTCAGCCACTTCACATCTGTAAGGCCTAGAGACTTGCTTTTTTTCAAATAAAATGTGAAACCTGAGATTTCCAGGAAGCTGAATATTGTTGCTTAGTAATGTCCATGTTCCCGTGGAAATCATGGGATAAGCCCAGCCCTGTGAAATACGAGTTCCGTAAATAAGTATAGTTGCAGTCGCATACCCTCCAACATTCCTCAGATGGAAATAGGGCCATTATTCACTCTTGCCCCCTGCTGACCTTTCCCATTCCCCTATTTTCTGTTCCCTACTCCTGCAGAACACTTCTTATCAATAGAAGGGTGAGCACCACCACCACTGAAAGCAATAGGACACAGCACACAAACACTCCACCGTCCTGAGAAAAACCCCTAATCACGGTTTTATTTTACTTTTTTCTTCTGCGGATTTACAAAAAGAAAAACGCACACCAACAAATAAATTTTTAGAAAGGGGCAAGATTAGATGCAGACGCACAAAGCATTTTTTAAAATTCGAAAAATCAAGACTCCTTGCGTTCCGCTCCACTCCCCCTTTCTTCCCGCCCAGGGCAGCCCTGCCCTGTCTGCACCTCAGAACTGGCGCGTCACACAAAGCTGGTCCTCAGTGGCAGCAGCCTCTCCTCCTCAACTGCTCTCCAGCAGCCGCCACGAGCTGCCCAAGGGAGGAGGCTGGCAGCAATGGCCATGGAGAGGCAACAGGAGGCTCTCTCGCAGCTGCCACTGCCATTGCCCGCAACTCACGACAAGCGCCAGCTCATCTTCCTCCCCAAGCTCAGCAGTGGAGCTGGTGAGGGAACTAGGGACATTCTGGGATCAAAGCAGCGTTTGTAATTTCGGGACTGTACCTGAAAAAATCGGGACACCTAGAGGGTATGCAGTCCAATTTGGTACAGTTGCCGAGACTAATGTAGTTCCTTCTGACCTCTGACAGCACACGAGGTGACCACCTTGCTAGCTAAGCAGGGCTGGGACCGGTCAGTGCCAGGATGGGTGTAACACCTTGGGTTCCACGACGGACAACAGTTGCTTCTGCAAGATCCAAAGCAGAGATGCTAGGGATTGAACCCGGGGCTTTCTGCATGCAAGCGTTCAGCAGTCTGAGGCTGTGTAAGCAACCCTACATTTAAAGCGCATGGCTTTCCCCTAAAGAATTCTGGGGTGTAATTAACTCCTCACAGAGCTATAATTCCTTAACAAACTACATTTCCCAGGATTCGGGGCAGGCGAAAGTAATGTGCTTTACATGCATGGTACATACACAGCCTGCATTAGCAAGGTGCCTACCTAAATATTAACCAGAATCTACAAGGCTCCTTTAGACAGTCAGACTTATTAATAAGCTGAGATATAAATGAGCCTGATGGCGATGAGAACAGGTCTTTTCCTCGTCTTTCTGTGTGAGCCAATAAAACCGTCCATGTTTTTGAAGTTGGCTTAAAATCCTTGCTTGTTACAACGTGGAGAGGCATTTTCGGTAAAAGAAAAAGAAACTGCCTTAAGAGACTTGAGCTAATTGGTACTTCCAGGTACAGCATGACTAAACTTAAAGTCCAGCTGTGAAAGACTATATTGCCGATGCTTCCCTATTACTCAACTCGTTTATTATTTATTTAAAACGCTTGTGGTCCCCTCCTCACTGCTGAGTACAATCCCAGGGTCTGGTTACAATTGGAATACACTGAAACTTAACACGTTAGAAAGGCAGTAATGCTAAGACACCCATAATAACAAACTCCAAGGTCAGCAGATCAAGCAACGCTGCTGCCCATTCTCAGCTGTGGCACACCGGCCAGGGCAGCTGCAACCCCACAGTCAAGCATGATCCACGGGCAGAAAGAGGAGAATCATAGCAACACTGCCGCACACTCTCCTCAGCTGTGGCGCGCCGGACGTGGCAGCTCCACCCTGGGTCAGGCACTTGGGGGCACTTCCTGCCAGTGCGCGCCAGGCCGCGTTGCCCTACGCTCCGCCAGGGGGCATTGGAGGTGCATGTGAACATGCAAGAAGAGTAGCCAGTGCCTGAGGAAATGACGGTATTTTCCCCAGTAGAGGAAAACGTGCAGGAAAACTCTAGGCCCATGTCATGCGCCACAGGAGCTGGGGTCCTGAGCCACAAAGGACTTTGCAGTTAATGGAAGACTTCCCGGGGTGTTGGTTCGCTCCTGTGAAGGAAGGAGTGAAGAGGCTGGCTGCATACAAGCTGCAATGCTCCTTCGTATCTTGTTAAGCCAAGATACGATTATCTGAACGTGACCTTCCCATCCAGCCCAGTATTGTCTACCCTGATTGGCAGCAGCTCAGTAAGGCCTCAGGGAGAAGCTTTTCCCAAGCCTATTACCTGAGCTCCGTTTAACCTGGGAGAGGCCAAGTCTTCCACCGAGCTTTAGCCTCCTTGGCAAGCTATGTTAATCTTGATTTGCTGGATTTGTTTTCATCTATTTAAAATATTTATAAGCTACCTTTCTGGACCTTGTCCGCTCACGGTGGCTTATTGCTTTAATTCCGGTACCACTGTTGATCCTATTGTTAATCGTGTTATTCCATTTCTATTATTTTAATTTACTTTGTAAGCTGCCTTGATGAGAGTTCTCCATATGGAGAAAAGGACTAGAGTACCAATTTCCTAAATAAATAAAAGGCCACAGGATGTGTCTCTAAAATTAGCTGAGCTTGGGGGGTTTTTTACACAAGTTTTTAAAAGCAGTTATATAGTATATAACTTAATAACAACAAAAAAATAAGCCTGAGGAGATAAACAAAAATATAACTATTAAATGGTGATAGATGCTCCTCAAAGCAATCTTAAAGTTGAGTTTAATCTCGTAAAGAAAAACCCTGAACTGATTTCACCAAAGAGCTGTAACATTAGCCAGGGCAGAATGCAACCCCATTATTAAACAATCCAGTGTGTGCAGGTAGAGACTGCTGCCCTCTATTGAACATGCTCTGAAATAGCACCCTCTCTCCCCGTTCTTTCGTGCTGAAATAATCTATTGCTAGCTTAACTCCTTTGCTGATTGATACTTACACACACACACCACCACCACCACCACCACCACCACCACCACCACAGAGAGAGAGAGAGAGAGATACCTCTGACTGCCCTGTTTCTTCTAATCCTGACGCCAGAGACACAAAGCTAGGCTGGCAGCAACAGGGGCATTGATGCAGGCAATCGGGGTCTGTTATTTGCGGCGATGTCTTACGATAGAAGGTATTAAAAGGAAAGGCATTATGAAGAAATGCTAGTCAATCTAATAAAGAAGAAAGGAGAGCCCTGACATGTACGTTATATAATAGTGCTGTGTGTGTTTGTATACACATACACACACGTACACGGAAGTGCTTATGTAAGGTACAATCATCTTGACACCTGGTTCACCCCAAGAAGAAACAAAATTTGTCGTAAGATGCACGTGCTTTCTTTCATAAGAACCACGAAGGAGAAGGAGAAATATTGCAGAACAGTGGCTAGAGTCCCAATTACACATTGTCTGTAGTACTGAGATCCTTTTTCTCAAGGCCTTTCTCTTTATCATGTAAAGGTCTTTGTGGGTAGCTGCTGTATGCAAGCCATCCCCTCGACCACTAGGACCTTCCACTTCCTACAAATGGGTACAAGGTGGAAGATGCAGTAGTCAAACAGCAAAAGGCAAAAACACCTGCACCTCTGTAGGGCTATATTACAAACCAATCCTGCATCACACCATATCAATGACCACGTCGGGGGATGTTCTCAGGGGCTTAGGGCCCCAGTTACAGAAGACAGACACCTTCCTCAACAGACTCACCAATGAGGACAGGGTTGCAGATACAACACAAACCAAACAAGTCAAGCACAAAGAAGCAGATCTAGGGCCAAATGTGATCCAGAGGCAGAGTCAGGCGGCAGTCTGTGGTCTATCTCAGGAGTTCAGGTCCATCACAGCAAAACATGAACTAGCAGGAAACCTGTGTTAGTTTCCAACAACTAGAAGGCTGAAGACGGAGGCCTTATATACTCTGGCCTCCTAAACCATGCTCTTGCTACAGCTGCTGGCAGTGGTATATTAAAGAATGCTTACAAGTAAACCAGCAACTCTGGGGTTCTTGACACATACTGTGTCATTGCTCTTTGGCCTGGTCCTGAAGCTTTTGCCATCAGTGCTCTTGAGGACTAGCTAGGGGTGGGCATTGCCTCTTCTGACAGTTGCAGGGGTTCTCCATCAACTCTCAACCTAGAGGACTCCTCAAGGGGATCTTCAGCCTTGGACTCAGGGGGTCCTGCCTTCTCTTCAAGATCCTCAACCTGTGGGGTGTCTGGTTCATTCTCTCTCCATACCTGTTCAGGGCTGAACAGTGACTATGTCAGGATCAGAGATAGCATGCCCCCAGAATACGTCTCACTGGGGAGCACTGGGTTCCCATGCCTTGCTTATAGGCTTTCGAAGAGACACCTGGTTAGCCACTGTTGGGAACAGGTTGCTGGACTAAAAAGGCCTTTGGTCTGATCCAGCAGATTCTTAAATCTTGCGTTCTTCTCCATGGGTTCCCAGGCCTCTTCCTCAGAGGAGGCCTCCCTAGGATCTGAGTCAGTCACGATCCGGACAAATGCATGGAGAAGGTATTACCTGGAGCCTTTCAAGGATCTTGAGCTCATGTAAAACCAAAGGAGGGGAAAATTTATCACCCCATTTGGAAATAAGCAGAAGTTTCCAAAAGTCAATTGGGGAAAGGGGTCGGGGGGAGGATGGATGCAAAAAAGAAATCATAAATTAAAACGTATTGCCTGTCCTCAGTGTGTTCTTGTTGGTTGATGTTACGATAGAGAGAGGCTGACATTATGTGGGAAAGAGTGATGTATCATCAGGATAGCATTGTTCCGAGGATGTATGGCGCTAATACATCACCAGAGCGACGGAGCTTTAATGATGTATGACGCCAAAATGGCCCTGGCCAGGAAAAATGCATCCAGGAGACTCCGTCCATTTCGATTTATAATCAGGAAAAAACTTTCAAAATTGGTTGTCTCTTTTCTTTGTCAAAGTTTCATTGATTAAGAAGAAAGTTCAAGGATAACCACCGGTGAGCACAGGAATTTGAAGGCCTGCGGTGGATATGCACAATGTTTTCCTTCTTACCCATCACCTTGGGCACTGACCCCAGGTTGACGAGTGCATCATGGTCTTGTGAACAACAGAACATGCATCAATTGCAGGCCAGTTTCAATTTAGCAAGCTCAAGTCTTGGCAGATTCACCGTGAAGGTTTGGATTCCAAATCTGAGTTGTGTCCTTTCCACAGTTCCACCTGCTGTCCACTACAAAATGAATGGTGGTTTTTTTAAATAATCATTAATTCCCTCTAATAGCAAGCTCAAGTGGCTGAGTGCCTATCAGTCTGGAAGCAAAGCAAGGCTATCCAAAAATAACAACTGATTGGCTTCTACATACTGGGAACCGTAGTTTATAAGGGCTTCTGGGAATAATGGCTCTGTGATGGGGAAATGACAATTCCCCACATGCTTTGGGGAAATCATGTGCTTTAAATGTGCATTGAATGTGCTTTAAATGTATGGTATGGATCTGCCTGAAGAGTTCTGGGGAAGTTGAAAGTGTACATACTGTTTCATAATATTTTGGTGGGCTACTAACGGTATGTCGCTGATACAGATTTTGGAATTGTCCTTATGAGCCAACATGGCTGCCTTTCCCTCCTTTAAGAAGATACTTGTCATCTGCACTTGTATTAAATGTAATTATCTAGCTACTTGTAGGACGCAGGTGGCGCTGTGGGTTAAACCACAGAGCCTAGGGCTTGCCGATCAGAAGGTCGGCAGTTCAAATCCCCGCGATGGGGTGAGCTCCCGTTGCTCAGTCCCTGCTCCTGCCAACCTAGCAGTTTGAAAGTACACCAGTGCAAGTAGATAAATAGGTACCACTCCGGCGGGAAGGTAAACAGCGTTTCCGTGTGCTGCTCTGGTTCTCCAGAAGCGGCTTAGTCATGCTGGCCACATGACTCGGAAGCTGTTCGCCGGCTCCCTCAGCCAGTAAAGCGAGATGAGCGCCACAACCCCAGAGTCGTCTGCAACTGGACCTAATGGTCAGGGGTACCTTTACCTTTATCTAGGTACTATCCATACCTCTTTTTCACTGTACCTGTATTTGATTATGGTTTGGTTTTCTCTCCATTATTTCATATGCAACAGTTGTTTTCCAAAAGAAGAAGTTTCCTTTTTTAGTTCACATCTTAAAGTAGATTTGTCTTTTAAAACTTGTGGTGACTTCTGTCTGAACTCTTGCCTAGATGGGGAAAAATATGCTGGTGCCCAGTGGTTTAATTGTGTTTACATCTAAATTACTGCTACACATCTTCCCTTTCTTGAGACTGATCTTTTTTCTATTTAATTTCATAAAACAATATGAAAGAAATAAATCTTCATAAAAGTTCTGTGTCCTTTTTTTCCTTTCCTTTTTCCTTTTCACAAGATGCAGGAAGGACTCCATAATGTTGTCTCTGTCACAATCAAACTTAAGAGGGAATGCCTCCATCATTCTGATTGAACTGTCCAGTTTACTCCAGAGTCTGACTATTCCCAAAACTAGATCTCCAAATGGTAATTTTCTGCTGCCCTGAATTTTAACTGTTTCAAGACCAGTAGTTTAGGGGCAAATTCAGATGTGCAGTGTTCCTTCATGATAGTAACAGCCATTCCCCCTCACAGGCCCGCTCTCTTCTAACATTCTACAACCTTCTAAGGTTATACAGTAATCTTCTTGTTGTTGTTTGTTGTTGTTTAGTCGTTTAGTCGTGTCTGACTCTTCATGACCCATGGACCAGAGCACACCAGGCACTCCCGTTTTCCACTGCCTCCCGCAGTTTGGTCAAACTCATGTTACAATAATCTTATAATTATACGATAATTATAATGAGAGAAACAATGCATATCTCCTTTTAGCTAAATCTTCTGTTTTCCGTACAGATAGACAAATGATTGGGAGTGCTCCAATATCTTCTCTCTCTTTTTTGGAGCGACTTAATTGTGCTTTTCTTGAAGTTCCACTGTACATACTTACACACCATTCTATTGGAAGTGAAAACCTTGTGTTTTCAGTGTCCCCAAATGCTTAGCTTGGAGCATACAAAAGAACCTCTGCGGTGTTCAACCCAAGTACCTTTTCCAGAGTGATCCCAGAAGCCAATCCTCAGCATCCTCACTCTTATTGGCTCCAACCAACAGAAAGAGTGAGGGGGCTTATTCTCAGTGGCTAAAAAGCTCCCCTTTCATGCTGATCGGGAGGCTTTAGGACTCTGGAGAAGGGGACCCTGCTGCAGAACTAGTGATGAGTCTTTGACCCCTCGTGACCCTGGAGCACTACACCTCCGGCTGAGACAAACAGAGGTCTCAGGACATCACAACAGATGAACAGAGCCCCACTCAGCAGAATGAGCAGAGGGTCCCTCCCAAAATCAGCAGGTCTAGTGGAATAGGCATCCACTGGGAGGGGGCAGTGAACCATAACCTCCAGATCCCCAGCTTTCATTTAAAAAGAGAATATAAACTTATAGCTTTGTAGTCTCTGAGATAGGAGGCAAAATGTACAAGTACTATTCTTCTCAGGCTGCCATCCATGGTGTGCATTTAAAGCACATGACTTCCCCCAAAGAATCATGGGAACTGTAGTTTGTTAATGATGCTGGAAGCTGCGGCTCTGTGAGGGATAAACTACAGCTCCCAGGATTCTTTGGGGGAAGCCATGTGCATTCAGCCTCAGTTTTTTGTGAGAAACCGAACCTGCTCTCCATTTCAGACTTTGATTTTGCTCCTGGCACCCCTGGAAAAACTCCTGCGAGCGCCCATGAATGCAAATGACCATCTAAATAAGAAAATAAGAAATAAACAATTATCTGACTTTTAGAAGACATCTGAAGGCAGCACTGTTTAGGGAAGCTTTTAACATTTGACGAATTATTGTATTTTAATATTTTGCTGGAAGCCGCCCAGAGTGGCTGGGGAAACCCAGCCAGATGAGCGGGGTATAAATAAATTATTATTATTATTATTATTATTATTATTATTATTATTATTATTATTATTATTATTATTACTACTACTACTACTACTACTACTACTACTACTAAAGATGGGGGGGTGTTCATGTGTTCATTAAGTCCAGAGTCTACAGTTATGTAACTGTTAACCTGAAGTTACCTAACTGTCACCTCTTCCATCGTCTCAGACACAAAGATGCCAGCACCAACGTGAATAGATAGCCCAGACCCAACTGAAGCCAGTGTTCCCATCTGCAGGTGTAAACCCAAGCTGCATCCAGCTTTCCACTAGTTTGCAGCCATGCCTCTTTTATAACAAGCCCGGGGGGCACATCAACTGTTGGACCAACATCTTAGCTCTCCCAGTCATGCCCTGCACTGATGGTGCTGATGATCCTTGCTTTACTTTTCTACCAGGCAGTAAAGACTATAGTAGAAAATGAGATCTAAGATCAAGTCCTTCATCCAGCAGGAGCCAGGACGACCTCCTTGTTCACCTACCTTTTGATATGGCCAAAAAAGAATGAGCAAACAAACAATGTGTGGTGGGCAGCAGGATGCCACTGCCTGTCTGCTCCTTGGCTTTGTCTGGCAAGCAAACAGGCGGAAAGGAAAACAAGGAAGCTACCTTATATTGAGTTGGACCATTGGTCCATATAGTTCAATACTGTCTACACTGACTGGCAGTGGCTCTCCAGAGTTCCAGGCAGGAGTCTTTACAGTAATGGCCCTACCTGAAAATGTTGGGCATAAACCAACGAGGCTGAGAAGACACCACACATTTAAAACACACACACACGACCCAAAAATCCTAGGAACTCATTTGTTAAAGGCTGCCAGCAGTGCAATTTTTCTAGAAAAAGAGGTGCTGGAACTGGCTTGTTCTCTTAGAATGGCAGTGGCACCCATCTGAGAGGTGCCGGGACTGAGTTCCCCTGAGTTCCTGCTGGGGGAAAAGCCCTGGCTGCTGGGAATTGCCGCTCTTTGAAGGGTAAGCTACGGTTGCCAAAAATGTGGGGTGTGCAGAATGTGCTTTAAATGTATGGTGCGTACACGGCCAGAATTTCTACTTGAGAAGCAGATGACGGCATTGAGAGAGTCGACTCGGCATCAATGGAGGAGTCCCCATTGAAGCCTTCTTCCTGAAAGACCCGCCAAACCCCAAAGCCAGAGCTCTGCTTGGTTGCACTCCACCCCCCTCCCCACACTCTCACAAGGTACTAATTAAAGGATAATGTGCAAGGAAGCCACTAATCTGCCCCATTTTAAGATAGCAAATGCATACCAAGCTGATGTTCAGCTCTCATGGGGTGGGGGGTTGGGGAGGCAGTGAGGAAGTGGGGTGTGCACTTCAGATCAAGGCTGCAAAAGTGGCGGGGAGCGGGGAGGTTGGCAGAAATCCTTGGCATTCTTAAGGCGTGAAACTGGATTATGCTTCTTTGGGTGCTGCGAGGCCCCGTGCCAAAGCTTGGTCTCTACAGAGCCTGGAATCCCCAATGAATGAAGCACAGCAAGCAGGGCTGTGGTGGGCAAACAACATTGAGGGGTTTTTTTTCCCCCCTCAGCAGAGTTCCCATTGCTTATCTAATCTCCATTTTCCTAATGATGCAGTTAAAATTAAATTATGGTGTGTGTTTTTTAATCTAGTTACGAATGCATTTACTGGGCACATTTCATCTTGAGTTACGTAGTGCTGGCATTTAAAATAAATGGCTTGTGGTTGCACAAGCCCTCCTGGCTTTATGGACCCTTCGGCAGCCTTTCCCATGCTCTTTGAATGTGCCTCACCTGTGGCTAAAGATTTTAAAAAGGGGAGGAGGTTGGGCCAGATTCACACTCAGTGATGGGAACGAGGCTGATGGCTCTGTCTTTGTTCTCAGTTCCTTATTCCCAGGTAAAGCCTGGGGGATTCATGGCTGAAGCTGCTGGTTCTGCAGAAACCAGGCTTTAGCCCAGGGAAGAAGCCTGCGGCATCTTGAAGAGGACTGGAGATGTGGGGTAGCCCAAAGCTTCTTACGGGATGCAGAGACATAGAAACTTTATTTATTTATTTTATTTTATCATTCATTTATTGAATTTATATACCGCCCGATACCCGGAAGTCTCGCAGGGCGGTTCATGGAATAAAATCAAAATGTAAAACAACAAAAAACATAATCGAAATAACAACAACCACCTTAGTTCCTTATTCAGGCTGCGAGCTCTGCCTTGTGTGAGCGACTGCCTCTTGTGCGCAGGAGGTAAGATGCTCTTTTGGAGAATTTAAGGGATTGCTTTCTCTCTCCTCCCCATCCCATGTTGGAAAGCTACACAGCCAAACCAGACACCATTGCATGTTCAGAGCAATCAAATTTCTCATAGCCCTTTATTACTCATAGATGGGTCTGTGAATTGGGGTCAGCTTGGGGAGGGGGGAAATTTAAAAGGCTGCCCTTTGGAGGAATGTCCACCTGTCAGGGATTTTTCAGTTGCAATTCCTGCATTGCAGGGGTTTGGACTAGATGGCCCTCAGGGTCCCTTCTACCTCTACGGTTCTGTGATACTGCCATGCAGTCATGCCATCTTCAAACTATAGGGTGCCTATCCCTTTCACAACTGCAAAGCAGGCCAAACCCCAGCAGGTAAAACTCTTCTGGGTGTGGACTGGTAGGGAAAGTCTCAATTCCTGATTCATTTGAGCCTCTTATTCAATGCCTTAATAAGAAAAGTCCTGCTAGATAAGGCCAAAGGCTTTTCTAGTGCAACTTTCTCTTTCTTCAGTACTAGCCAATCAAAAACCATGAGAAGATCAGTAGCAGAGCAGCAAAGAAACTGTGTTTTCCAACAACTGGTACTCAGAGGAATATGGTGTCTGAATTGCCAGGTTCCATGCAGCCATTGTGACTAGTAGCCAATGAATAGACCTATTCTCCATTAATGCACTGCGCCACAGCTTTTTTTCTGATTGAAATAATCACACTGGCATCTCCACTAAGGGAGATTTGGATCAATACCCTGCAAACTAGAATATATCCCTCTAACTCAGGGATGGGGGACCTTTTTGGCTCTGTAGAATCAGCTTTGTGCACCAAATTTGACAGCAGGGACTTGGGTGGCGCTGTGGTCTAAACCACTGAGCCTCTTGGGCTTGCCGATCGGAAGGTTGGCAGTTCGAATCCCTGCAACAGAGTGAGCTCTCATTGCTCTGTCCCAGCTCCTGCCAACCTAGCAGTTTGAAAGTACACCAGTGCAAGTAGATAAATAGGTGCCGCTGTGGCAGGAAGGTAAACAGCGTTTCTGTGCGCTCTGGTTTCCATCAAGGTGTTCCGTTGCACCAGAAGCAGTTTAGTCATGCTGGCCACATGACACAGAAAGCTGTCTGTGGACAAACGCTGGCTGCCTCTGCCTGAAAGCGAGATGAGTGCCGCAACCTCATAGTTGCCTTTGACCAGACTTAACCGTCCAGGGGTCCTTTACCTCCTTACCTACCAGATTTGACAGTCAAATCACCTGATGTCAGCTGGCACTTCAATACACCTTGCAAGGTGGTGTTAAAAGGAAGAGCTTTCTCCCTCCATTTTGGCAGGGGAGTCCATGGAAACCGCTTATTGACTAACTTTTGTTATCTCACCCTCCCTTGCTTGCTGTTATCAATGTAATGCAGTCGATCCACATCTTACGCGTGGATTACATTCTATAGATGGCGCGTATACAAAAAACCCCATGTATAGTCAAACCACCCCTCAGAACGGCCCCCATGCAAGTGATCTTCCTTTCCAGACCCAGCATGCCAAATTGGTCTTCCCCACAAGCAAGGCAGGGAGCTTTTAAGCTCTCCGCCTTGCTTACTGTGGCTCTGGGAGGCACTTGCAAGATCTCACGAGGCCACCCAAGATCTAGTGAGAGCCTCCCAGAGCCCGGTAAGCAAGGCAGTGAGCTTAAAAGCTCTTTCCACGCTGGGAAAACCCTGCGCAAAAAGAGCTTTTAAGCTCTCAGCCTCCTGTGCATTTAATTTGTGCAATTTCAACCACATAAAGTTGAAATCGCATAAGCTAAACACACGTAAGTTGCAAGATGACTGTATATACCCATGGTGATTGTAATTCTATGGGTGCCAGCTCTTGTGCAGCCAAAACAGCAGTATCCAAGAAGGAATAGGAGGCTCAGAGGTGCCCCAAGGTATCCAGTGGGAGGGGGGAATTATATATGAAACCCGAGGAAGGGTGGAAGTTCCCAAAACAGGCCAATGAGGATTCTGACAGGGTTGGTGATTTGGAAAACTGAGGGTAGGGAATCATAGACTCTTAGAGTTGAAAGGAACCCAAGGGTCATCTAGTCCAACCCACTGCAAGGGGGGTTTCCTGAAGAGCAACACTCCATGCTGCAGTGCTATGTGCAGTGCCCACTTGTTTCACCCAAAGCAGATCCTCAGACCATCCACTGGACAGTACAGTGGTTCTAGCAGATCACCGTGCAGACACAGCTAGCATACAGGGTACACGTTGTCTAACCTCTGACAGCAAGCCATGCTTTGGCTGTAACAGGAAATGGGTTCAACAAGCCCTAGAAGTTTTCCTTTACAGTGTGAAAGAAAAGCAAAGGAGGATGGGAAGATGGAGTATGTGAGCACAATGTTTGCTCTTTGTTCAATAAGACACCACGGGATATACATGCTGAAATGGGATCATTATGCCCTGAATTGGGCTACTATGAATACTGTTGTTATCCAGACAACAGTATTCATAGTTGCCACCGACATTAGTCATATTTGGAGTAGTTAAAATCAATGGAAATGGCTAACTTAGGTCCATTGGTTTCAGTGGTCTACTCCAAGTAAACCTTAGTTGGATGCAACACAAAGTCTGAACAGGAAGTCTTTACCTTCCTTTAGGGAGAAGCCAATGGCAGGCTTAGGTGTGCAGAGTCACCCTAAAGCTCAGAAACTCTTTAGCACTTAAGAAGCACTTTGACCTGTGGCCCTGGTGGCTCACCACATAAGGCAGCACCACACAGATCCATGGGCTTCTAGTTGCATATGGAGGTAGGGATTCAGAACCCACTTCTGACACCATGTAGAATTAACAGAGAGCCAGCACACCATGTTAGGAAGGGCAAAACACGCCAGCCACAAGCTCTAGCCTTCATGCACTGTGCCATTCATTTGCCCTTGTTCTTTTACAACTAACATCACACTAGGATCAGTAAGGTAAAGGTAAAGGGGACCCCTGACCATTAGGTCCAGTCGTGGCCGACT
This sequence comes from Podarcis bocagei, assembly GCF_964188305.1. Taxonomy (NCBI): domain Eukaryota; kingdom Metazoa; phylum Chordata; class Lepidosauria; order Squamata; family Lacertidae; genus Podarcis; species Podarcis bocagei. The sequence continues at coordinate 38,612,089 of NC_138141.1, read as the reverse complement.
CTGGGGTTGCAGTGCTCATCTCGCTTTCTTGGCCGAGGGAGCCGGCGTTTGTCTGCAGACAGCTTCCGGGTCATGTGGCCAGCATGACTAAGCCGCTTCTGGCAAACCAGAGCAGCACACGGAAACGCCGTTTACCTTCCCGCTGGAGTGGTACCTATTTATTTACAGTGGTACCTCGGGTTAAGTACTTAATTCGTTCCAGAGGTCTGTTCTTAACCTGAAACTGTTCTTAACCTGAAGCACCACTTTAGCTAATGGGGCCTCCTGCTGCCGCCGCACCGCTGCTGCATGATTTCTGTTCTCATCCTGAAGCAAAGTTCTTAACCCGAGGTACTAATTCTGGGTTAGCGGAGTCTGTAACCTGAAGCGTATGTAACCTGAAGCATATGTAACCCGAGGTACCACTGTACTTGCACTCTGACGTGCTTTCGAACTGCTAGGTTGGCAGGAGCAGGGACCAAGCAATGGGAGCTCACCCCATCACAGGGATTCAAACCGCCGACCTTCTGATCAGCAAGTCATAGACTCTGTGGTTTAACCCACAGCGCCACCCATGTCAGTAGCTCGCCACAAAATTGCTGATTCCTATGGGTTGTAGATGGAACCCTGTATGGGGTGTGGGTTATCTATTGCTGATGTGGCTCAGCGTCCGGGCACAGAACCCCCTTCCCTCTGAATGGAAGCAATTCTTGTGATGACGACACCGGGGGTCCCAACATCATAGCCATCACCAGCGATTCCCCCTCTGCAGATTTTGTTGGCGGGAGAACACATAGCCCGGCAGCAGGAAAGCATTGGGGATCAGCAAACAACATAAAAACCTGCATGGAAGCATTTAATTAACAAAAGGAAAGTAAACAAAACCACTCAACTCTCCAAGGTCAGTCAATAAACACCGGCAATTATGAGTTGTCATTTGCATAGCATTCAGCGGGAGGAGTCCTTCCCTGAATGCAAAGCACCTCCAGCTGAAGAGCCTGCCCTGAGGATCTTACAATGCAAGGCGGGAGAGCCAAGCAAGTAATGAGACATCATTTTCAACTTGGGGGAAATAATCAGCGTCTTAACAGTGCCCAAGCTCAAAATTCTATAATAGTGTTTTGTAAGTGGCTTCACCCCAACTGTTCGGTTATTTATGCTGTGAGTCACTGATTAATGGGTGCAATTTAAATTGATTGGGTGGCCTTCTTACCAAAGCAAGGAAGAAGAAGAAGAAGAGTTTGGATTTGATATCCCGCTTTTATCACTACCCGAAGGAGTCTCAAAGCGGCTAACATTCTCCTTTCCCTTCCTCCCCCACAACAAACTGTGAGGTGAGTGGGGCTGAGAGACTTCAGAGAAGTGTGACTAGCCCAAGGTCACCCAGCAGCTGCATGTGAAGGAGCGGGGAAGCGAACTCGTTTCACCAGATTATGAGTCCACTGCTCTTAACCACCACACCACACTGGCTCTCATAGTCAACATTATTGGCTTGGCCAAATTGCCACGACCCAGCCTCTCGGATTACAACCTTGAGGTGCATGAATCTGATTCAGGACTCCACCCCATGAGACTGACCAAGGCACAGGGAGCTGTGCCTTAGAGGGAGGCTCTGCCCCCGAGGCCAGGAAAGTAAACCTATATAATAAGATGTGGTCCTGCCATATGTTGGCAGGGCTTGAACACAGAGTGCTATGGCTCAAGGAAGGGCTGCCGGTCATGGATGTTGCAGAGTAGGCTTTTGTCTCACCTCAAGCTTAAACTGGATCCTTTAGTTCACAATATCAGCTCTTACGGGTTGCAGCAGAAGCAAGGAGGAAAAGGTGAAAGAGAAACCAAATTCATGACTCAGAAAGGCCACCCATCTTCCTGGGTCTAGATCCATCAACTTCCTTGTGGCTTTTCTCAGCCGCTTACTCCAGCCGCTTACTCCAGCAAGGGAAGAAAATTATAGGCTGCTTTAGATGGGACGCTGTTAAAGCAAGCCATGGTCCCCCTATTCCATGAAGTCAGCTGATGCCAAATGGCCAATCATATGCTACCGAGAGGTATCAAGGGTTGCAAACCTGCTGACATTCTTCAGTCTAGGCACCTCTTAGCTGGAGGACGACACATGGTCTTCCCTTCTGTGTGCCCAGTCTTTGTGATGGCCTGGGATTCCGAGTCTGAGAGTGAACCGGAGGAATCCCAGCTGGCACAGGAATCCCCGCCTCCAGGGCCGGCTGAACTGGGGCAAGGCCTAGATGCTGAGGAGCCTGCACCTGGGCCAGATCCTCAGGGGCAGGCACCAGGTGAGACCATTCTGGCCCCAGAGGTGCTGGAGGACTCAGTGGCTACAGGTGAGCCTCCCCCGGGGCCCAGTAACCCTTTGGCCTCTCCTGAACTGCAGAGGCTTAGGGCAGAGAGGCGAAGGGAACTGGTCTCTCCCAGGAGGAGTGCTCGCCTTAAGGCCAGGAGAGGCGGGGCTCCTGGGGGCCGGGACCGCCCCCGGCCTTAGAAGAAGATAAAGGTCAGGCAGCCCGGTCCCAGGTTGCGGGAGCAACGTCGTTGTGGAGTACCTGCTTTTACCCAGACCTAGATCTGCACTCCCGGTGTGCCTGTTCCTCGCCCGGCTTCCTGCTCCTGACTCTCCGGTGTTCCTGTTCCTCGCCCGGTTGCCCACTTCTGCCCTACCAGTGTTCCGGTTCCCCGCCTGGCTTCCTGCTTCTGCCCTACCAGTGTTCCAGTTCCCCGCCTGGCTTCCTCCTGCTGCCCTACCAGCGTTCCTGTTTCCCCGCCCGGCTCCCTGTTTCGGACCTCGCGTCTCATCTAGTGATCGTCTACCCTGCTAGTGACTCTGGACTGAACCTCGGCTACGGTATTAGTACCTTTCCCCCCCGGGACCAGCACAGTCTTCTGGGTTACCTGTTATACCTAACCTATTGCCCTCAGCCTGAGCATTTTTCTCAGAGATACCCATGGGCAGCTGTTGGGGGCTGAGGGACCAAAAACCAGGAGTTATGCTAGGTGGCGAGGTTCAGCTGATATTGGAGCAACATCTGTGCTTCTTGGGATCTCTCCAAGGTCCTGAAAACTCTACCCATGACTCCCTGGTAACAGTAACCTACTGCCTGCCTGCTGTAAGCTATAACCTAATGCTTAGACCCTGCTATTTGCTACTATTAAGGTCATTGTCCTCAACTTGATCCAGCACCAATGCTGGCCTCATCCAGGCTGGTACAGGACAATCACAGGTCATCTATAAAGTACTATTGAGATAGGAGAGATGGAATGGTTTTGACAAAATGGTGGGGCAAGCAAATTTCTACTTTTCCTAATATGGGCTTAGCAGGAAAAGTAAAACTCACTGCTATCTATTTTTAAACTCCATCACAAAGGGGATAATTGAGATGGAGCTTCGTCAAGGAATCCATGCCAGGTTATATCCACACTATTCATTTTACCCAGCACATTTTTTAAAAAGAAAACCTGTCTGTGGAGAGAAAACAAATGCATCACGAAGGAAGCCACAGATTCTCAATGCCATGCACATCGCCCAGTCTGGGAGTGCAAACACCATCCGTCTTTATTTTGGGGGTGTTCCAGCTTAGTTTTATCATCATAATGGATTGGAAGCAATGAAAGGAGCGGTATTAATACAGGAAAGGAATCCGAGGGAAGCAGCCTCCCCTGGGCATATTCAGGCCAATTCTGGATAGAGCTGGATTGAAAACTCCCTGTCTGTTAAAAACTAGCCTGTCAAGGAAATATCTCCAGGGATTTGTTTAATTTACCTACTTACACACAGAGGAGCATTTCAACTTGCAACTTTCCTGAAGTGATATGGTCCTGCACTACACGGCTCCTTCTGAATATGTAGTTTGGCTCAGGATGGTAGAAGCAAAGATGAAGAGAGGTGAGGACCGATGTGGGACAAACTCAATTCAGTTTGCATTTAAGGGCAAACCCGCCATATCCACACTTTCCAGAAAAAATATGTGATCTGATTATTATTATTAATTTATTTATACCCAACCTTTTTCCCTGATGGGACTCAAGGTGGCTTGAAAAGCAGCCATATTTTGAAACTTGTGCTTCTCTGAATTTTGCAGCACAGTGGTCCAGCCAAGTCATGCGTGCAAAAATGCATATACTAAGCGGTGAAGTTTGAATATTCGTCAAAGCAACATGTGTAAATGAATTCTACTAAGGAAAATGGCCTTGCAAAAAATACGTATATTAGGTAAAAGTGCATACAAAATTTAGAAGATATTCAGCTTGAAATGCTGGTGAATTTGCACAAGGCCTTTAAGCAAACAAACCAAAAGTGCAAGCTGATGTGGAAATGTGGAGAGCTAAACCTAATCTAGGAGAAATTATAAACTGAAATTGACAGATTCGCCGACCCTAGGCAGGTGTTGGCCAGACAGAGGACACAGTGGATTGGGCCTGAAAAGACTGATTCACACAGAACCAGTGAGTCAGAATTAGACCTGGAAAGTCATTTCAGTCTAAGCCCCCTGCTGCAAATCCATTGCTAGAGCGCCTGCAGAAAGGTAAGAGGGGCTGGATATTTAGGTGTCAACCTAACTCTTTTCATTTCCGCAGTTTATCTTGGGTGTTTGTGCTTATTTATTCCAGAATGTCTTCCTACACAATACTGTACGCACTTAAGGCAGCTTACAGCTATTTTAAAAAAACAACAAACATAACCACAACAGAGTCAATTAAAAATAAAGTAGCTGCAGAACACCTTTCTAAGAAAAGGCAGATATACATTTCTTAAGGAAACAAGTCAATGGCTACCAGTAGTTGCTAATAGGAGCAGGCTGCTCAATCCCTTTTGTAACTGTTAAGAATCTCAAAAAACAAAACTGTCCTGAATCTTCAGTGGATGTCCATCGGTTCTAGTGTTGTGAGAGACAGAGAAAAACTTGTCTCCACCCACTTTCTCTGTGGTGTGCCTAATTTTATAAACTTCTTCCTTGTCCTTAAAATAAAAATTGCCAAACGCTACAACTTTTCTTCATAGTATGAAGCGTGGCGACATGAGACTTGGACTTCTCAGTGGTGGCTCCCCATTTGTGCAATGTTCTCCCCAGGGAGGTAGGCCTGCTGCCATCCCATCACTGTCTGTTTTTAGGTGCCAGGCAAAAATGTTTTTGGAGCTTAACTCTCACCATATTTTTAGAGGAGTGTGATGGATTTAAATTTTCTCTTTTAGGCGTCTTACTGTATTTCAGGTTGTTTTTATATCTGTTTTAGTGTTTATAAGGTGCTTTGAGTTCATTTGGTGGTGGCAGGGGAGGGGGAGTGACTAATAAATAAAATAAATAAAAATAACTCACATCAACCCCAGCCAGCAAGTTAGCAAGAGCTATTTGGCCCAGTTCTAAGTCCAGAGACTGAAGGAGCATTCAGAATTAGCATCTCTCACCAGCAGTCTGAAGTAGTTTGTTCTACCACCTCATTCTCCTGCAGAGGTAGACCAGGCCTAAGACCATTAGCCTTATAAAATGTTGCTTCTCTGAGCAACAGTTGAAAGTAAGATTTATTTAAAATTATTTTGTTATCCTTTCTTTCCATCTAGCTGAAACAGCTTGAAAAAAAGGGGGCGGGGTCACAAAGCCAAGGATAAAACCAAATTAAAATGCAATTCAGAAGCACATTAAAAAGAATGTGTGAGAAGAATACAGCAGCACTAAACAGATCTTAAAAAAACCCAACAGCCATCTACCATGAAATGGATTCTCTCAATTAAAGAGAACTTTAATAGATTCCTGTTACTAACGCAGAAATCCAGGTGTGCGTTTTAATAAGGAGGTCAAGCTATAGTATTCCCACTGGGCTACCTTTGAAAGCTGCCAATAGCTCAACTGCTTTCCAGAGGATATAACCTTGATTTCTTAGTGTTGAGTCACATGGTATATTTGCAGCATGTATTTAAATTTTTTAGTCATGTGCTAAGAACAATTTAACAGTTCTGGCTGCCTCGCCTCAAAAAGGATATTGTAGAGTTGGAAAAAGTTCGGGAAAGGGCCACCAAAACCATCAAGGGGATAGAGCAACTTTCCTGTAAGGATAGAAATTTATAAAATTGTGCATGGAGAAAACGGAAAAAGAAAAGGTTTGCTCCGTCTCTCATAACACTGTGACTCAAAGGCATCCAATGAAGCTGAAGATTCAGGACTGATAAAAGATAGTTCTTCATGCAGCTCATAGTTAAACTACAGAATGCATCATGCATGTGTCTTTGTGTTTCCTGTAACACACAATATTGTCCTACAGACGACAACCAGAGCCAACAATCAGTTAGCTAATGCCACTGAAGTCAACACTGTCATGTATCATGATATGACATGATATACAATGCAACATCAGCTGCTGCAGATTTTGGTGGCCAGGTTGCTCACTGGAGCAACATATCACATTGGCCTGACTGCACTGGCTGCCAATTAGTTTCTGGGCCTAATCGAAAATGCTGGTTTTGCCCTAGAAAGCCTTAAACAGCTCTGGACCGCAATATCTCAAGGACCGCCTCTTTCCATATGAACCTACTCGGACACTGAGATCATCTTCTGAAGCCCTTCTTCATGTGCCTCCTCCACGAGAGGTCCAGAGGGTGGCAACACGAGAACGGGCCTTTTCTGTGGTGGCTCCCTATTTGTGGAATGTTCTCCCCAGGGAGGTTCGCCTGGTACCTTCATTATACACCTTTAGGCACCAGGCAGAAATGTTCCTCTTCAGCCTTTGACTGATTAATATTCTATGGCCTTTTAAATGTGTTTTGGGGTGGGCTGATTGTTTGTTTTTGTTCTTGTTTTATTACGTATTTAGTGCTTTCCTCTTGTATTTTTATGCTGTGAACCGCTCTGAGAGCTTCAGATGAAGGGCAGTATACAAACTAACAATAAAATAAACAAAATCATGGATGGGTGAAAAGGAAGCTGGTCCACTATGGTGAAAGGGGCTTTGCCCCACCGGCCTCAGTATGTCCTCGGCCAGCCCCCACCTGCCTACCTTCCTACTTCCATCTCGCCCAGGGGGTTGGACTGCCTGTCACTTTCCCCCTCCTCTTTACAGCATTGCCCTTGCAGAACTCAGGTAAGGAGAGGATTGAGATGAAGCTAGAACTAGCAATGACAAACCTAGACAGCATCTTAAAAAGCAGAGACATCACCTTGCCGACAAAGGTCCATATAGTTAAAGCTATGGTTTTCCCAGTAGTGATGTATGGAAGTGAGAGCTGGACCATAAAGAAAGCTGATTGCCGAAGAATTGATGCTTTTGAATTATGTTGCTGGAGAAGACTCTTGAGAGTCCCATAGAATTCAAGAAGATCAAACCTATCCATTCTGAAGGAAATCAGCCCTGAGTGCTCACTGGAAGGACAGATCCTGAAGCTGAGGCTCCAATACTTTGGCCACCTCATGAGAAGAGAAGATTCCCTGGAAAAGACCCTGATGTTGGGAAAGATGGAGGGCACAAGGAGAAGGGGACGACAGAGAACGAGATGGTTGGACAGTGTTCTCAAAGCTACCAGCATGCTACCAGCATGAGTTTGACCAACTGCGGGAGGCAGTGGAAGACAGGAGTGCCTGGTGTGCTCTGGTCCATGGGGTCACGAAGAGTCGGACACGACTAAACGGCTAAACAACAACAACAGAACTAGGGGCACCAGTTCTAAAACTTTTCTGGAGGAAAACACCGGGATAGGCCGAATGCACCCTCTTCTTCTTCTGCTACCCAGTCCCCACCCCACCCTGGATAAAGGTTTTTGGTTTTCTCCCCTGCCACAAATGGAGTCGTGTTGCATGCAACTCTGGCGTCTCCATTACCTACATCAGCATGACCAATTGCTCCCAAAAATAATCATGGCATTTAATAAAACAAAAATACCCCCCTTCTATTTTCCACGCAGCTCCTGGCTGCACTTCCCCTTAATAACAGCACTCACTGAACATTTGTCAGGTGCAAACTGCAGCTGAGTGCGAGAGCAGGCAGGCAGCAGCTCTGAACTGACGACCGGCGGGACTCTGGAGACACAGCAGCCAATCAATCTCAAGAACTTACTAAGTGAGAGATGGGATATAATGTAAGCCATTATTCCTTCCTTATGCATGAAAATGAATTATTCAGTAAAGATTTAGACTCCTTTTTATTACCATGTTGAATTTATGCTGCATACAAACCATAAAGGCAGATTGGAAGTTGCCTCTGCGCCTCCTCGCTAAAGCCTGCAGCAACAGGACTTGCGCGGCATTTATTCCTCCGTTCTACCTGGCCCTGTGCATCCAGAGTCACTGAGAGCAGGTTCGGGCCTGGGGGGGGGGAATTGGACCCCCCCCCAGCAAGGGTGGACCTGCTAAAAATATTTACACTGTATATAAAATAAATGCATGATCTCGTTTTTATGTTACTAAAATGCCTTTTATGTGAATTTTAAAATACCTTTTATGTGAATAAAATATTCATACCTGTTGAGAATATTAAGAATGTTAAAACCCTAATGACTAATATCAATAATATAGGCACCCACACGATCGCTGCTGAACTATCCGTACACTTTACATGTCAAACTTGTACGTGTAACACATCACAATGCGTATCACACAACTTTGTTGTATCCGCATGGTGTTCACTTAAGAAAACATGCACATGTGATCACACATAGAATCATAAAATTGTGGTTGGTAAGGGACCCCGAGGGTCATCTAGTCCAACCCCCTGCAACTCAGGAATCTCAGCTAAAGTATCTATGATGGGTGACCATCCAACCTCTGCTTAAAAATCTCCAAGGAAAGGGAGTCCACGAGGGAGACTGTTCCACTGTCAAATTAGCATAATAAGATGAGACTGCACCATCATCCCGTCAAAGCACAGAAGTGAGTGTTCGTTTGGAGTCTGAAATACTGGAAATGCTCAGTTCATAGCACAGGTTCGCAAGCTGTTGTTCAGAATTGTGTGTGTGTCGAACATGAAAACAATTGAGCAATAATGATACCACCGAGAAAGACAAAAACATATGGAAGACAGGGGTCCTTTCCGGACTGCTGGGAGCTGGTAATTTGTACTGGCCTTCTCTGCTCTCTTGTTGGCCCTGTGTGCCCCATTTGCAATGGGTTGCTGCAGTTCCAGCAACTCATGCATTACCGCTTAGAAACAACTTCATATATTGAGTCAGACCATTGACCCTATCTAGCTTAGTATTGCCTACAATGACTGGCAGCAGTTCTCCAAGTTTTCAGGGAGAGGACACGCCCAGTTACACCTGGACATAACAGGGATTGAGCCTGCATGTAAAGCACCAAGGAACACTCTTCCCCCTCTTATCTGATGCAGTTTTACTATTCCCATTTTAAAGATGGATAGCAGAGTCTGGGACTGCTGAGTACCCCGGCCTTAGCCTTTGGCTGGCTGAATTTAAAGGATGGAGCTCCAGCTCTTTAGGCATCAACCCTTAGTTTAGAGAAAAGGTGAGCAAGAGGAGACTAGCTAGACTAGATGGGCCTTGATCCACCAGGAATCTTCTTATTGTTCGTTGCATTCTGATACCTTCTCACCAGGAGGTCAAATCCATACAATGTAGAAATCAGGCCTTACCTTTGGAACTCCCATCCACTAGATATCAGAAAGTTGCCATCATTACGATAAGAGGTGTATAAAAATTACGCAGGGTGTGCAGAAAGCAGAGAGAGAGAGAGAAGTTTTTCTCCTTCCTAATATGAACTCAGAGGCATTCAAGCTGAATGGTAGATTGGGAACCAACAAGAGGATGTCCTTCTCATAGCGCATAGTGGAACTGCTATCTCAAGATGTGGTGATGGCAACTAGCTTGGACAGCTTGAAAAAGAGAATTAAGATAAATTCCTGGAGGATTAGGTTATCAGGGGCTACTGGTCATGATGCCAATGTACCTCCAGTGTAGATGGGCCTTCGCCTTGATCCACCAGAAATCTTCTTATTGTTTATTGCATTTTGATACCTTCTCACCAGGTCAAATCCATACAATGTAGAACTCAGGCCTTACCTTTGGAACTCCCATCCACTAGATATCAGAAAGTTGCCAACATTACTGTCTTTGTGGCACCTACCGGGGGAGGGGACCCTCCCCTTTCCAACAAGCCTTCAAAGTGAGGAGTTATACCCCAGGGACTAGTCTGTATCTGTACTTTCTGCATATGTTGATGTTTTAATTGTCAAATCGTGTTGGGATGTTTTGTAGGGAGCAGTTCCTAAATGGCATAAATAATTCCACATCTCATTTGGCCTCCACAAGTGAGGAAATTCAATCCTCAGTCCATCCCTCATTCACATATAAAGTGGTGGTGGAGCAGGAGAGAATGATATTACTTTAGCAGTGAGATTAGAGTGTAGGTGAGATGATTTTAATTTTTATTGGTGCTCCAGGTAAAAAATGACCTTTACGTCTCTCACTTTTTCTCTCATATCTGGGTAATTATTTTAGGCTTAATTTGTTTGCCCATTCCACCGGTTCAAAGAAGTGCTTAGTGTCATATCCCAGACTTGAGCCGCCTCACGATGACAGTGCTGCAGAGCAGGTTTCTATGGATGTGGGTCAATGGAAGTCTTCATCAGGGATTCTTCCAGAATTTCCAAGTGGCTGTGAGGGACAGAATGATGAAGAACCACCCAAAGAAAGAAAGGGCTTGTGGGATTTGACACGAAGGGCCTCTTTTGTACTGGTGCTCTAAGCAAGAAGAAACGTTTATTTCTGTCTGTGCCTCTCATTGACTGGAATATTTTAGGTTCAACTGGGGAGAGATTCCATTAATGGCAGTCCCAGGATCACCACAGAGTTTTCTGAGGTAATATGACTGAACCTCCCTCAATTCTGTTTACACAAGAACCCTGAACACCCACTCATTGCTAGGGATGTGGGAGAAATCCAACTCATCTATTTCAAGTACCTAATTTGAACTAATTTGACGTGAACTGAAACAATTCACACTTTTGAGCTGCAGTTCTTCAGCCAAGTAACACATACAACAACAAAAACGCATATGCTAAGTGTAAAGTGTGAATATAAAAACATATGTCAGTGAAAATACCATACAAAATGAATTATGGTAGGGAAAATCTACTTTGCAAAAAAATTGTATTTTGGCAAAATTGCATCCAAAGATTTCTATACAGTATTAGGAGAAATCGGCACTGAAATGCTGCTAAATTATTATGACATTATACGGATATGTGGAGAACGGAACTAAGAGTGGAAGAATGAGAAACCAGAATTGACCTATTTGCCCACATTCGTTGCTACTGAACTGGAATCAGGATGTGAGGCTATGAACTTGAGAGTATAACTCTTTTCTCAAAAGTCAAGCCTTTTCCAGCCAAACCATTTGTTTCTCTTCATCTCCTTTCCTCTCGCTCTCAGAACGAAGGATATTGTGTAAAGAAGGCTTGTATTATAGTGAGCCTTTGTGGGGTGCTATCACTTCTCGTCTGTTTGGGGGCTTTAAAGCCAATGTGTCTGGTGAGAATGTATTTTCCCCACCTGTAGGAAGGACATATTTCAAGCCTGCTGAAGTCCAGGCTTGACTTGCCATCAGTAGAATTTCTGCGTCTCTCCTCCCTTCCTCTCATCAGGGTAAACAGACAAAGCTGATGTCCCACTTTAGGTTTAATCTGTTTGAGAAATCTAACGGAAGAGTTTTTTATAACCAGGGATGTCCGAAAATTCAGACAAAAATGGAGGGCAAATTGCTGGTGTTTGCTTATTCATCAATCCGGTGAATACAATCGGCATTCACTGTTGTTATTACTTTTAGTCTGCAAACGAAAAGCAATTGATTATGTCATCCCCATTTGCATTGTTTCCTTTGCACTGAAATGAATGGGATGGAATAATGTAATTGCCATTATTAATAACATAAATAATGTAAGTTCCATAACTTTATGACAGTGGAGAGTAGGACGAATAACATGGTTTTTGACAGAAGGTGAACAGCAGCAGAACAGAAATCTAATCTCCATTCTTTTTACACAAGAGACCAGGCCACACACTGGTGTCCACTGAACTGGATTTAAGAATACATAGTGGTTGTTAAGTATAATTGTTCAACTGACACTGAAATGGACAATGCCTGGGTGTGTATTGCTAACATTGGGGATTCTTCATGGCAGCATATTAAGAGCTCTCTGAGCTTTAACTAAGTTAATGATTAACTGAGAATGTTCTCTTCTCTAACATGTGAGTGTTTAACCTTATACAACATGATTAAAGTATTCAACTGCAAATCACCATCATAAAGGGAGTTGCCTGAAAGTCTTTCTCTGGATGCCACAGAGAAAAAAAGGATGAGATAATGGCTCTCAATAAGTGGCACAACGTTAGGCTGTATTGCAGGCTAGTGGAGAGACAGACCTCTGATTTTTGGTCTATTGGAATTATTGCATATTTTGTAAGAAGCTGAGCCTGTGCTAGACATGCACAATATATTGTAAGGAACTATTTTGGATTTATCACTATTGTTAATGTTCTGTTTAGAAGGAAGTTCTGCAAGTAAAATTTTGAACAATACGGTACTTACAGGGCTGGAGTCCAAAAGGAATCTGCTTTTATCCATCCATTTGCTTCAAGCTGCACAATATTAATATTTGCAATAGTGGTACCATTAAATGTGAACTTTGGGATCAGAGTTGGTGAACCCACAGCCTGGGGGAAGTGGAGGGCAAAAAGGATGCTGGACAGCAAGAAGCAATTGACAGTGGTCGCACCAGTCCAGAGGCATTCTAGAGAAATGAAAATGGCAGATGGCTGGAGCATTGAAATACTGCTCTGCAGCACATGCCCATCCAGTCACCCAAAAGAGCTAGGGATGGGAAGAAATTCAATCCAGTTCACCTTTAAAGAAAAACCTACCTTATTCACCCTTTCCAAGAACTGAAACACAGCCATCAATTGAATTTTGAAATTATCAAAATGTTGTAATGCAGTTCTCCAGCCACGTAAGTCAAGTATAGTGCACTAAAGGTGTACACTAAGGTAAAATATGCAATAAAATATATATATTAGTGAAGATTACAAACCAAAAAAGTATGTAATAGAAAATTGCTTTGCAAAAATAACTGCACTAAAATGCTTTGCCACCATAGGAACAGGTTATTGTGTTCAATTCATGTATCTAGGAGTGGGAACAAAACTAAATTCTACGCTATAATATTGTCGCAATTCTAACTTCTAAAAGAAGCGTTTGGCAACTCCCTTTCAACTTTGTCATTTATAACAGACTAAAAGCATTTCTGGCTCTGCCTGAAAAATAGTCAAAAGTTTTGCCTCCACATCCTGCCAGCACCAGGTATGAAAGACTGAAAGAAAGAAGAGAGCAAACCCCGAATGACCAGACTTGCAGAAGGAGTAAGGCAGTAAACTCCATCAGTACTTAAATCTGGCACAACTGCCGTGAGGCAGCTCCTCATCAAGAACTGTTCCCAGGCTAAAACAGGAACACTTAAGCTTTTCTGAGGATGTTAGGAAGCTTCTAATCCCTTCCGCAGGTGGAGGGAGGCCAAAGGGCTTGGATTACGCCAGGAGGCAACCAGAGAGACAATGCAGGAGGATTTCCACTAACTTTCCACTCCCAGTTGGATCTGCAGCTTGTTAGTTTCGTGGTTCAGAAGGAAACAGGCATGTGCTTTGTATTGTGCATTCATGATCTGTGCTCATGATGTTATCGGGACACCACTGGCATCATCTAGCCAGTAGTGTGACAAATTCAGAAATGCAGGTTCCATTCATGAAAGTCCAGCCACACACTGTCACAACCACTACCACTTCTAAGATTATAATTATTTTATAAGAATATTGTATAATTAGTGGTGCATTGTAGTGATCAACACAGATCTGTGTGTGTTACCTTTCAACTATATCTTCTGTGCAAACAAGCAGATTATTTGAAGAGCTCCAATATCTTATTTTGGAGTGACTTCAGTTGCGTTTTCTTTGAAGTCCCATCGTACATAATAGAAATTACACACCGTCATCTTGGAATGACCTTGTGCTTTCAGTGTCCCTAAACGTTTAGCTCTGAAGCAAGGAGAACAACTCCTTCTTGGTGATCTACCCTCATGCCTCCGCCAGAGTGACTCTAGGAGCCCATCCTCGGTATCCAACTCACCTACTTTCACTCCGATTGGTTCCAATCGGCGCAGAGGGTGGGAAGACTCCTTTTCTGTGGCTGAAATGATACCCTTTCATGCAGATTGGGTGGCTCTAGGAGGCAGGAGGCAGGCTCCCTGCTGGGAGCCTGCTGTAGAAATAGTAAGAAGTCTAAAAACCCCAGGACTCTGGAACAATACACCTCTGCATCACTATTGTTGACAGTGAGTGGCAATGGCTTTGCACTAGCTGCCTACCTGCTATGGGGCCAGGTTCAAAGTTTGTTTGTTAATGCACAAAGCCCTGAACAACTTTGGTCCAGGAAACCTGAAGGACCACCTGAGGCCTTTTGTCCCAGCTTGATCACTGAGATCATCTGGAGGAGTGCTCTTAGTTGTCCCCTGTGTTATAGAGGCCCAACTGCCTCAACCAGAAGCCAGATATCTGCAGTTGCTGGTCTTGTGCAATGGAACACGTTTTCAGCAGAGATTTGGTAGGCACCCTGGATTTTGGCTTTCCAGCCTCTCTTGAAGACAGGCCTGTGCAGTTGCATAAAATGTTCTTGATTAGCCAGTCATTTTGATTATTATTCTGTATTTTTTTAAAATGCTTTTTTAATGTTGCTGTTTCATGAGACAGCAGTATAGTAAAAAAGCCTTTTAAATAAATTTAATTTAATTTAAAGCAACAAGACTATCTTAGGCTCATTCATTTCTGTGGTTTTACTATGAGCAGAACTTTGCTGGATACAACCCTAAGGGGCTGTCTTATTTATTTTATCAATGGGGAGGGGGGAGTTGCTCTCCCAAAAAGAGAATTTGCAAGACCAGTAAAATGCAGGGTTATTTGGCTGGTGTTTAAGCCAAGCAACCACCAGCACATTATGTATTTTGAAACAGTTAATGACTTCTTTTCAGTAGGAAGCAAAAAAGAAGAAGACGAAGTGTCCATCAGGAGCGACAAGGACTTGCCATTTTGAGTTTGTGGAATCTGCAAGTCAAAGGTGATGATGAAATAGCTGCTCCCAGCAAAGTGATAAAGGTAAATATATACACACATTTCTCATTTTTAAGGAAAAATATGTTACAATGCAACAGGAAGCAGGTGGCCCAAGATTTAGTGGAATGCCAGATTGCCAATCATTTTTATACCTCTGTCGTTCAAATTGCAATAATGTGCTGAATTGCAAAATTGGCTGGGCTGATGTGGCTTTTGCTTATTAAAATACAAGTACCAGGGAGATGAACATTCTGCGGTTTCTGATGCATCGTTGGGAGATGGGGAAAGGCTTGGAGAAGGAAATCACATGGAATAAAAACAGGACAGGAGTGAAATTTGGGAGATACAGTTCTGAAAACGTCAAGGACCAGATAACAAAATGTTACCTGCTTAGTATAGTGAATAACACATTCAATCAGGTGCAATCATCTTCTGCCTGTTGGTCAGTTAGGACCTCAGGCCTGGCTGGTCCAACCATTTAGGGAGAGGTAAAGTGCAGGATGGAGGGACATGGGTGGCGCTGAGGGTTAAACCACAGAGCCTAGGACTTGCTGATCAGAAGGTTGGCGGTTCGAATCCCCACGATGGGGTGAGCTCCCGTTGCTCGGTCCCAGCTCCTGCCAACCTAGCAGTTCAAAAGCACATCAAAGTGCAAGTAGATAAATAGGTACCACTCCAGCGAGAAGGTAAATGGCATTTCTGTGCACTGCTCTGGTTCGCCAGAAGTGGCTTAGTCATGCTGGCCACATGACCCGGAAGCTGTACGCCAGCTCCCTTGGCAAATAAAGTGAGATGAGCGCCGCAACCCCAGAGTCGGCCACGACTGGACCTAATGGTCAGGGGTCCCTTTACCTTTAAAGTGCAGGACAATTCCCTAGGCAGGTTGAGGCAGCTACTTCAGGCAACTGATTTCAGGCATCATTTTAAAAAGCAGCAAATGTTTCTTCAATTAATTGATTACTGTTGCATTTTTACTGCCAGGGAGAAGAGGCACCTGCGTTCTGTTCCAGGCGCCAAAATAACTTGACTGGCCTTGGGTACTATTCGGGATGTCAGGGAATTCCAACAGAAACAGAAAAAGGAATAGAAATTGGCTGGCGTTAACTTATTTGCTCCATGTCCAGAACAGAAAGCAGTCCAGCAAAGACAATCGGTATCCACTGTTTTTGATGTTTTCAGTTTGCAAACGATACGCAACTAATTACTTTTTATACTGCAGAATAATCGGTCACATAGGAAGGTTCCGTATGTAAAGTCGGAGCATTCTTTCCACCAGCCCATACTAACTGGCAACATCTCTCCAGGGCTTCAAGCAGACCTACCTGCATGCAAAGGGGGGTGTTCTGCCACTGCACTACGACTCTCCTGCATCTCGTGTATATGTCTTGCACAGTCTGAAACCTGGGATGGGGAAATTATCTCCCCCTCTCAGTGGGTGTCCCTGCATATTAGACAGGAACTCCAAGTTGAAATCTGTCTGCTTTAAAGATGTCCATAACTCTCTGGTGCTATAGCATTATTCTCATTCCCAGAGAGGTGCAGGGAGGTCTGCATCCCCATCACCCTGCATCTATTTTCCCACCCTGTTGCTATGCCCTGCCTTTTACGCATTTCCACAAGATGCTTCCAGGCAAACCAACTCACCATTGGTTAGAAAACCTTGGCCAACTTGCAGCCATGTGGTACTCAGTGTGTCTCCGTAAAGAGACATTTTTCTCCCTGAAACAGGCAACCATTATGCAGCGTGACAGGCACATAACTCTTTTTTGGATGAATAGATTCCTTAATCTACGATTTTTACAGCCCTATTTATATATAAATATGCTCCCCTTATAAAAAGGGTACGCGCGTGCAAAAAACAAAACAAAACACCAAAGCTATTTCTTCATAAATGTGATACCCCCGATAAGGGGGTGAAAACATGATGTATGTAGGGATTGTGTCCCCCCCCCCCGCCACCAGACCCGCCACCATCCTGCGTCTGAAAAATTATTGCATGATTCATTAATCCTCTTCTCTGTTCCCACCCAAAGCATCCCCTCCTCCTCTCTCCTCCTGCTCCCCACCTCAACGCAGCAACATATAAATAATCATTTCTCTATCATCCACGCCAGGTGTCAAAACTTCTGCAAAGTCATTCCAAGAACAGGCCTATCAAGGTAGGCCAGGAAAGGAGGCTGTTTTAGGTAAACACAAACATTCAGAAATACAGTGCAGAATAGCAGATTATGTATTTTTTTGTCACAGTGGCAAAGGTTAGGGGGAACCGGTAACGACGATTTTTGGGATTAACAGATTTTAGAGAAGGGGCCGTAGCTCAGTATATCACCCCTTAACCTCCTCTTCTCCAGGCTAAACATGCCCAGCTCCCTTAGCCGTTCCTCATAAGGCATCGTTTCCAGGCCTTTGACCATTTTGGTTGCCCTCCTCTGGACACGTTCCAGTTTGTCAGTGTCCTTCTTGAACTGTGGTGCCCAGAACTGGACACAGTACTCCAGGTGAGGTCTGACCAGAGCAGAATACAGTGGCACTATTACTTCCCTTGATCTAGATGCTATACTATTGATGCAGCCCAGAATTGTATTGGCTTTTTTAGCTGCCGCGTCACACTGTTGGCTCATGTCAAGTTTGTGGTCAACCAAGACTCCTGGATCCTTTTCACATGTACTGCTCTCAAGCCAGGTGTCACCCATTTTGTATTTGTGCCTCTCATTTTTTTTTGCCCAAGTGCAATAATGTAAAGTATGGGTGACACCTGGCTTGAGAGCAGTACATGTGAAAAGGATCTAGGTATGCTTTGCATACCTAAGTCTCCTGGTTCAATCGCCAACTGTATAGCCAGGTAGGGCTAGGGGAGACTCCCTGCCCGAAACCCTGCAGAGCTGCTGCCAGCCAGTGTAGACAATGCTAACATAGATACACCAAGGATCTGACTCAGTATAAAGTAGTTTCCTTATGTTCCTATGTTCTGTAATCTAAGATTTTGCAGTCCCACCTGTGTATACAGATACAGTGGTGCCCCGCAAGACGAATGCCTCGCAAGACGAAAAACTCGCTAGACGAAAGAGTTTTCCGTTTTTTGAGTCGTTCCGCAAGACGAATTTCCCAATGGGCTTGCTTCGCAAGACGAAACGTCTTGCGAGTTCTTGTGAGTTTGTTTCCTTTTTCTTAAAGCCGCTAAGCCGTTAGTAGCCGCTAAGCCACTAATAGCCGCTAATAGCCGCGCTTCGCAAGACGAAAAAACCGCAAGACGAAGAGACTCGCGGAACGGATTAATTTCGTCTTGCGAGGCACCACTGTATACAGTCTAAACTCTTTACAATTTTTGTTGGCGTATGTCTCAGGAGACAATGGAGGAGTGCGCCTTTGGAGGTGAAGCCAAACCACTGGAAGGTTACAGCACCTGCTGCGGCTGTAGAGACCAATGCAGAAGAGACATGCAACTGTAGTACAAAATAATGACTTATTGAAAACGTTGCTATTCCATGCATGTGTTTGCACAGACACCGGCCACCAACCACCCCCTCTCAGACTTAACTACCTCTCAGAGTTATTGTTAAGGATAAAATGGCGGAGGTCTGGGGGGGGGTAGGAACTATGTGCAATAGCATCACCAAAAGAGAGGGCCAGAGAGGACATAGGTTTGCATATGAGCAAAATTTGCATAGAAAAACATCTCTCACCATTGTGGTGACCAGGTGTGTCTTCTCAGTCTGCTGCTCAGATGCCACCTGTTGATGGGCAACTTCACGGCCCCTGCAAGGGTCTCCTTTCTTAGGGTTCTTCATCTTTAAGCTGTCTCCCCAAATTTCTGATATATCGTGATGAGGGCCTAAAGCAGGGGTAGGGAACCTGCGGTCCTCCAAAACTCCCAGCATCCCTAACCAATGGCCCTGCTGGCTGGGACTGATGGGAACTAGAGTCAAACAACATCTGGAGGGTCACAAAACACCTTTGGGGCCCTGCCCCCAAACCCTTTCCCTTCACAGTGCAGGCCAGATTGGGGCGAGGTTTCATCCAATGCAGGCCAAGGCCAAGACAGTCTTCTCCATCTGCCACTACTTTCACTAGGCTCTTTGACTAAGCTTTCGTAAACATTTGCTTGCTGATGAAATCAAGAGGCTGAAAAGTCCTCAAGGAATCCTTCAAGCAAACTTTCTGAAAAGTTCCTTCTTTTCTGCTCTTTAGACAGTAAGTCTATACATTTACATCCCAACTGCCTTTCGACACAAGATCTGCTGGTTGCAATTTTAATTTTGCTGTTTGTTGGGGAGAGGCCGGGGTTGTTCTTATGAAACTCTGACTTTTGGATGGCTTAACTGCTGCCATTTTTATTGTGGGCATGGGTGCACTGTTTTTAAATTATTTTTGTTTGATGTGGTTTTAATTACACAGAAAAGCAGGATATAAATAATAAAATAAACAACTCAGATAATTTTATTATTTTTAAAAAACCTAAGTAAATGAGAAGGAATTTATTCCCTTTTCCTCAATTTTTCTTCAAGACACTGCAAAGGAAAAAGGAGGGGGTACAAGAGAATTGAAAGTCCAACATAACAAAGACACAAAGGTTGTGAAGATTAACTTTTAAAAATGTTAATTCAGAAGAACAAAGGCCTCAAGACGTGAGATGAAATGAGAAAGATTCATTTTGGAGGATGTGAGGGACGCTGGCAGGCTTGCGCTGACCAGCGACAGGAGAGGCAGCCTCGATTTGATAAGCAGATGAGCAAAAATTGTGAATGCGAGGACGGTGCTGATGGGGAAAATATCGAGGGGGATGGCAAGAGATGGAAAGGTGGAAGAAACAGCTGTGCACAAGGAGAGACACATGAGGCATTATGGAAAAGAGAAGGTCATTATGATCCATGAAAAGCCTCAAAAGAAATAGTGGCTATGGGAGAAAAGTGGAGGATTGCTGGGGAGACCAGATGTTTCCACGCCAAGACAATGATAGAACAGTAATTACAAAGAGATAGAGCATCCTTCAGACACACGGGGGGGGGGGCAGGGGGAGTGGGAGGGGGAGAGAAAGGAGAGGTGCTTGTCTGGATGCCTGGGTAAAGGATGCAGCAATAAGCACACGTCCCTGGCTATTATTGCACAGATGACAGGCAAATGGGGGGGAAATAGACACTTCTCTACGTAAAATGAAGATGTACGTAAAATGAAGCCACTCCAAACTGGTGGGTTTTCGCAGGTGCATTCTGCAACACGTAAATACTGTCAGAATAATACTGCATTAGTGGTGCATTTATACTGGACTGTCCACACATCCGCTTTGTTAGCTGTTCCGCAATGCTTATTGCAGTACAGTGGTACCTCGGGTTACAGACGCTTCAGGTTACAGACTCTGCTAACCCAGAAATAGTACCTCGGGTTAAGAACTTTGCTTCAGGATGAGAACAGAAATCGCGCAGCGGCGGCAGCAGGAGGCCCCATTAGCTAAAGTGGTGCTTCAGGTTAAGAACAGTTTCAGGTTAAGAACAGTTTCAGGTTAAGAACAGACCTCCAGAACGAATTAGGTTCTCAACCCGAGGTACCACTGTATTGCCATCTGGAGGGGCCCTCTTGCACAGGTAAAATGCAGTCCTTTGCGCAGGGCACGGTTAAACTACGGAACAGGCTCCCACAGGAGGCAGGGATGGCCACCAACTTGGATAGCTTTAAGAGAGAACTGGACAATTCATGGTGGAGGTGTCTACTGATGATTATGTTTTGCCTCCATGGTCAGAGGCAGTAATAATTCTGCAAACCAGTTGCTAGAAGCCACAGGTGGGGAGCACTCTTGGGCTCAGGGTTGCGGGCTCCCCCTAGGGGCACCTGGCTGCCACTGTGAGAACAGGATGCTGGACTAGATGGGCTGCTGGCCTGATCCAGCAGGACTCTCCTCATGTTCTCTATAGTGCAACAAAAAGTGAACAAAAATACAAACACTTGTGTGCAAAAAGTTACAGGATTTCAGCAGGAAGCCACAAGACACGCACAAAGTAGTATGTCGACCGCCAACAGTATTGAAACCGGGATTGCGTGTAATTGCCCCAATATAATCATGAGCACACGCACAATAAAACAGGGCAACTGGAGAGGTCTGTAATGGCATTACAGTGGTACCTCGGGTTAAGTACTTAATTCGTTCCGGAGGTCCATACTTAACCTGAAACTGTTCTTAACCTGAAGCACCACTTTAGCTAACGGGGCCTCCTGCTGCCACCGCGCCACCGCTGCACGATTTCTGTTCTCATCCTGAAGCAAAGTTCTTAACCTGAAGCACTATTTCTGGGTTAGCGGAGTCTGTAACCTGAAGCGTATGTAACCCAAAGTACCACTGTATTAGTACTACAGTGAGAAAAAAGGGACTACTGTATCACAATTGGAGGACGGGGTGCAATAAAAATAGGGATGGCGGAACTAGTGATATGTTAACTGAAACAAAGTCATCCTTTGAAATGGATGTGGTTCTTTGGATACAAAGTCTACATTAGATTTGAAGAACCATGTGATGGAGGGCCTTGGCACATGTCGTAGTCTATTATTCCTCATCCTCACACCTGAAAACATAGTTGACAAGTGTTTCCTTATGCAAAGATGGCCGAACTAGAAACTGGCCGTGTTTGCACCTCGAAGGAAAACCTTGAAACCTGATAATCTTGCCAGCCTAAGTGGCTGCGGCCTGACCTCCATTTATGATGCTCTTCTAAGCAGAAACAAATATTTGCTTCTACTGCTTAACCATAAGGAACTGTTGTCTTCATTAAAGGGCTTCCAAGCATCCCTGCTACTGAGCTGCTAAAATGTTTGCTTTAACTTGGTTAATTAATTGATTAAAAGCAAGACACAATCAGCTGGGGGGGACCCTTTTAATTGGTGGGCAGACATAAAACAGAGACAAGGGAAAAGTTGCTGCATCAGCAACATACATTTAAAGGAGTGCCATACAACTTTAAACAGTCATTGCACACACCCCAAAGAATCCTGGAAACTGTAGTTTATAAAGGGCACTGTGAGTTGCCGGGCAACCCCTATTCCCCTCACAGAGGTATAATTCCTAGATTTCCCTAAGAAGACAGGTTGATTGTTTAATCACTCTGGAAATTGTAGCTCTATGCAGAGAACAGGAGTCAGGGGGCTTTTGAACCCTTAACAAATTACAGCTCCCAGGATTTGGGGACACAATGGCTTTTAAAAATGGTACCATAATGTTTTAAATGTATAGTTCAGGTGTGACCAGTGTTCTCCCCAACCCCTCTCCGCTCCAAACAGGGGTGGCCCAAGGCATTTTGATGCCTGAGGCAAAGGACCTGATTCCATCCCCTCCAAATTCCTCATTCAGAAGCCAACCAGAGCGGCACCTGAATCTAATTTCGACCCAAGTTTGGGAAACACTGGTGTGGAACATGTGCTTTGCATGCAGAACGTCCCAGAGTCAATCCCTGGCATCTCCCATGTAGGGCTGGAAGAGACTTCTGCCTGAAACCCTGGAGAGTTGCGACACTGACTACCATAGGGGCAGCAAGCAAGCTTTGAGAGTGTAGGGCAGGCTACAAAAGGGCAAGGCCAGCCCTAGCATTGGGCAGAGTGAGGCAACTGCCTCAGGCGACAAATGTTGGAGCACGCTCTCCTCCAAAATCTCACAGCCACTCCTTGCTCTCCGACATTTGCTGCCTGAGGCAGTTGCTTCACTCTGCCCAATGTTAGGGCCGGTTTTGCCCAGGAATTTAAAGCAACACTGAATTACCAAACACAGGGTCAATCTTCATGTTTGCAAACTGTTATCCTGGTGGCACAAGCCAAGCTTGAACTCAGAAATCTCTACCTGCTTCTGCTTCTTCCTTTGTCCTTTCCTTCTTAAGTGATGCTAACTTTTAGATTCCTTCCTTCCTTAGCTGACAGATATAAATCAAAATAACCTGTACATGTCATATCCCAAAGGGGAGAAAAAGTTTTTTGTGATGCATTATGCCTTTAGAGCCTCAATAGCTTCCTTTCAAGTGGCGTTTTTGTCAGTGTCAAAACACTGATGCAAATGCTTGCAGACCCTGGCCTATGTCTAAGATATAAATAGGCTGGGAGGGAACAGGGAAAGAAAATAAAGATACCATTTAATTTATCATTACTATTATTCTTATGGCACTTCAGAAGAACCAAAATGTAGGTGAGCGGTTGTTTTTTCTGCAGGCATGAGTTCAACAATAGCATTAAAGATATTTCAGCATCTAACATGGGGGAGGGAGAGGCAAAATTAATATCTGATCTAAGATTATCAATAAATATGGTGGGTAGGGGATTCCTTGCCAAGTTTACCAGTGTAAGTCTGCTTGAAGTGAATGGAAATTCAATCTCATTCATCTCCATGACAGGGATGGGGAATCTCAGGCCTGGATCCAAATCCAGGTCTTTCTATACAACCCCTACGACTCTCCCCCAGAACACACCCCTCACCAGCCTTGCTGGAGTCTTTTTGCCAGGCTGGAATATGTCCTTGGAGGTCTGATAATGCCTCTTTCTTGCCTCGATGGAAGACAGAAGTGTGTGTGTAGAAACCAGCCTACTGCACAATAGTAAAATGTACAGTGGTACCTTGGTTTATGAACTTAATCCGTTCTGGAAGTCTGTTCTTAAACCAAAGCGTTCTTAAACCAAGGCTTGCTTTCCCGTAGCGGCGGGGGACTCAATTTACAAATGGAACACACTCAACAGGAAGCAAAACATGTTCTTATTCCAAGGCAAAGTTCACAAACCAAAACACCTACTTCTGGGTTTGCAGCGTTCTTAATCCAAGTTGTTCATAAACTAAGCTGTTCTTAAACCAAGGTACCACTGTGCACTCATTTCAGGGGGGAGTAATACAAAGGTCTCTAAAATTATTATTATTTATTAAATTTGTATACCACCCTATACACACAGGTCTCAGGAAAAAATGAATCAGAAACAGCGTTAAAAATTTCTGAAGTAAAGCAAACTATTTGAACCCATCTTGTTTCCTTTTAAGGAAACCGGCCTTTAGTTTAGTAGCAAACAAAACTTTGACACTTTGCCCCCAGAGAATTATATCCAACTGACTTTTCTTCAGAGTAGACCTACTGAAATGGCTAGACTGAGGTTACTCATGTCCATTACTCTCTGAGTAGTACTAGCATTGGACAAAACCAAATTGCCTATTATAAAAATAAGTTGCAATACAGCTTATACATACAAACTGCACCCTCTTCCTTTATTGCAACAGAAAATACTTTCCTGAATCTTTTTATTTTGTAAAAGAAACTCCTAGAATGAATCTATATATTTTTTTCAACTGTGTAAGAAAAAATGCACGTCAAGATTTTATATACGCCAGATTTCTTGAGTCGTCTTACACGCAACTGAAACAAGCGAGGAGCAAAGCATTCACTGTGATCCTGTCTTGTTTCAACAAATCATTGTTTAAAAGTAGTCCATGTTCCCAGTACAAATGCAATGAGAAATTCCGGTTATTTTAAACCAGGAAGCGGATACTCCTAATCTCCTCATGGCTGCAGCAGAACTGGGGCAGCAGGCAAAAAAACACGTGGGCCAGAAGTTTGAACAAGCTGATTCTTGCAAACTTCAAACTGCAGGTTAGCATTACATTCAAACCAGACCGCTATCTGATATAGTAGTTTGGGAGAAAGCCAGACCATTTTGAACAATTCCCGTTTTTATTTTCTTTAAGCACAGGCACATGTGCCTTTGATCCATCTATGTTAGTGTAATCTGCACTGACTGGCAGCAGCTCTCTAGGGTTGTAGACAAGAGGCCTCTGCCAGCCCTACCCGGAGAAGCCACGACTGAACCTGGGACCTTCTGCATGCAAAGCAGATATTACAGCTCATCCCCAAAGGAAACTTAGATCATCGGGCGGGGAGGAGAGCTAAAAAGTACATTTGCCTATGGCTACTATGTAAAAAGAATGAACACAAGTCATGCTTTAAAAAAAAGGGAAATAACAGCACACAGTGGTACCTTGGTTTACGAACCTAATACGTTCTGGAAGTCTGTTCTTAAACCAAGGTGTTCTTAAACCAAGGTGTGCTTTCCCATAGCAGCGGGGGGACTCAATTTACAAATGGGACACACTCAACAGGAAGCAAAACATGTTCTGCTTCCAAGGCAAAGTTCACAAACCAAAACACCTACTTCTGGGTTTGCAGCGTTCTTAATCCAAGTTGTTCATAAACTAAGCTGTTCTTAAACCAAGGTATCACTGTAGTTTCATTCGATCTTGTCTGTGAAGTTGCAACGACAGAAAGATGCGCAACCCTAGACAGAAGACAGTGCCTGCCCAAAACATTTTGCTACCTGAAGCCAAGAACAAATCACCTCCAGCTGGGCCAACACTTTAAAAAGTATTGTATGACTCCCAAAACAGTGCATAAAACGAATAGAAATGTAAATGATCATTAGAAAAGCCATAGATGCGGGAAAGAATAAGAATTTGGGTCCCAAATAAGGAACAGAATGGAGAGGATGGTGCAAGTACAAGTAACACTGCATATCAGTCAGCTAACAGACCATTTGCATGGTCTTGCTACTCATACCTGAAGACCTTGGTACCAAGTTACCCAAAAGACCACCTGCCCCTATATAGACCTATGCAATCACTCAGATCATCTGGGGAAATTTTACCTGTGACACCACACCCTATAGCTTATCACCCTATAGATTTAACCTGAAAACAGGTGTTTTCTGCCTTTGCCCACACACTGTGGAATGCCCTGTTACTTCCACACATGAAGCAGCAACTGTTAGTTGCTTCAAATGTCTTGCACATCATACATAATACCAAAGTCAGGCTTTCCCTGAACCGTAAAGTTGGATCTTGTTGTTACTGAATTCCCTTTTTTATAACGCTGTCTTATTGTTTTGGTGTTGCTGTATTTTTGCATACTATTTTAACCTCTAATAGTAGTAAGTGGTTTAGAAATGCTTTTAAATAAATAAACTTAAAAATATCTAGAACCCCTTTTATTTTGATCAGCTAATACAAAAAAAAGCATGTTTCATAATTCTTTAGTATTGCTTGCCATGCTGTTTTCAAATTAGAAGTGTTACATGTTTAAGCAGCAAACTTTCTTAGGAGTCTAACAAAGCACCTTGGAGTGGGGAAAGGTGGAGAAACAGCCACAGTGTGCAATAGCAGCCCACTGCTACTCTCAGTTATCTCAGACTAAAACGCATGGTACTAGTATTTGGTAGCTTGTGCTACATCGCCATCTACTGACAAGTATCCAGCTGAGCCATATCAATGGGAGTCAGAACTGTGCACCCTTTCACAGGAACTTCAAACGTCTTGTCTTTTGCTTCCTCCACTCCCTCACTTGGCTAATGCTTTTTCCATCAAACAACCACGCTCCCCCAAACCCCACAAGGGCTGCAAATGAGCCCTAGAGTGCCCTGTGTTTCTTACTTACTTGGGTGCAGAATCAGGGCCCCAATTCCACAGAGGTTGCTGGTATGGACTCTGATAGAAAGCAGCTGGAGTTAGCTGCAACTGCAGGGAATTACCATGAATCCTAGTTAAAGGGAAACAGCCTTACATTCAGATTTCTGGAGAGATTTGATAAACGAATGAGATTTCATCTTTTGTCTGCAAGGTGCAATGGGTGGAGAAGAACAGATCCAGGGAGCTATTATCAATGGACCCACGACAGATGCCTGCCCCTCCTCTCGACTAATTGCCTTCCACATATATATTTCAAGGCAATGTACGAAATATAGTAAAAGCAGCTGAAAGAAAGTTAAAAACACTACAGGAAACAATAGCAAATGTTTTTTAAAAACCACACTGTACAAATAACTAGCCACCCATGGCAGAGGCCCATTCATCCCACTGGGAAAGATTGTCACACACAAAAACGTATTCAATTGTTAACGGAAAGTGAAGAAAGTTGGCATGGGTCATATCTTGATAGGAATGCTGTTACATAAAATGGCGGCAGCCCCGCTGATGTTACTGCAGAGTAGGTGTTACAGAAAAAATATGGGGGTTGGCTTTTGATGCCCAATTCCCCAAGGGACTGAGTCTCCTAAGTCCATGATCAGAGATGAGTGGATGGAGGCAAGATCCATAGGAAACAAGGCAGATCTTTTTTTCTGTTGCAACAGAGTCCCCCCCCCCCATCCTTGCAAGGAGATAGGAGAGACCCAGAACAATGGTGCTCAAGACCCTATAAAGACTTTGAATACTGTCCACCTTGTAGCCCAAAACCACCCCCCAAAATATCTCCAGCAGAAAATTGAGAGTGTTGCTTCTCTCCTGTCAGCCAGGATACCTGATAATGCCTTACTTGATTGCATTTTCTGGGTAGCCTGGCCATTCCTTTGAGACTTTAGTTCCTGAATCTCTCTCACATATTGATAGTTTGCTCAGCTTAACAGATACTTGCCAAACTGCATTCAAAAAGGGAGGTGTAACCCCCTACCCTCCAAAGACCATCGGAAAGCTTTTCCCATTTCCTTCCTCCTTGCAGAGAAATATTTGAGGTAAATTTGGGAGAGTCCAAAATGGCTTCAGGAATGCTCTCCTGTACTATTTCAAACCCATGGCTTATATACTTACTTACTTACTTACTTACTTACTTACTTACTTACTTACTTACTTATGCATGTGTGTTTGCCTTGTACATTATGGACCTTTATTCTATATCTGAGACCTTCGAATTCTTATAATGATGGCTTCTGAAATTGTTGAAGGAGAAACTCTCCTGCAGGCCACAGCAACCCTTCTGGGTATAGAAGGGCCTAACCCTGTGGAGGTTTGCTCTGTAGCAGGAGCTACATGACAACTCAGCCAAAATGGCCTCATCCCACCACACTCTCCTCTGGCTTCTCTCAGGCCTGAAACTCTCCAGTAGTTTGATCCTTCCAGCTTGAACACAACCACCTTGTTCCCCCCTCTCAGCCTTGCTTACCTGCTGCCTAGGCTGACCTTCAAAGTGGAGCGGGAAAAGATGGCTGTTTGGAGGCTGATGGGCCGATCATCTCCTCAGCTTGGGTTGGGAATGGAGGATAGGACGGAGGTGGAAGGAGGAGCCAGAAACTAGGCAGCTACAGGCAAGCTCAGGCCCATGAGGGGGGGTGAATCCAAACTTAAGTTGTGGAAGGTAGCTTATGCTGCCTGGGTCAGGGTATTATTTAGGGCTTTAGGCAAATGTAAACTTGATTTGTTCTCTCTCTCTCTAGGGTGTCGAACAAAAACACGGACCACATTCGCACCCTTTACATTCAATGCACTTTTGCCATGGCTTTCCACAAAGGATTCTGGGAACCTGTAGTCTGCCAAGAGTGCTGGGAGTTGTCGAGAGCAATGCCTTTTTGGGTATACTGTATATATAAAAAGGAGGCGCCAGTACTCAAGTGCTGAGCACAAAATGGCTGCCATACACAGCAAAACAAGAAAGGTGTGCTGGTACTCTGTACCAATGAGTGCTGTCACACAGACACAAGCTGCAATTCCCAGAGTTCACTGGGAAGAAGGCTTTATTGTCAAACCACTCTTGTGAGTGAAAATAGGGGTTACTCTGCATCTCTCAGCACCCTTTAAAAAATCCAGTTCTTAGGATTATTTGGGGGAAACTGTGGCTGTTAAAGTGGTAAGATAGGTTTTTTTAAAGAATAGCATGGATTGGGCCAGTACTGAACATTGGACAAGTCAGGCCTCCTTTTTTCAGGAGTTTCTATGCCCAGGAGTTGTTGTTTTTTCCTTTTTGGAACTAAGAAGTTTGGAAGCCATCTTTCTAGGGTCCTTGCTAACGGGAACTTCAATTCCCTGATTTCCATACATCAGAATAAGCATTTTAGTAAATAAAGTGGCGTCAGAAGGGCTGGATTTGAAGGCAGCACCTCGGCGCTATGAGGTCACAAAATAAACTTCCAAATGCAGCATAAAATCATTAAGTGCAGAGTTCAAAATGGCTGGACTTTTGACTGACAGCTGCTGAGAGTGCGCTTTTTGGGGGTGGAGGACAAGTGTCCCGTCCCCCCACATACATACAGGGCTGATGGAGCATGTAGAACTTTTCCCAGGATGTTTCAGGTATTATTTACAGCAGGTAGCAGCTGTCAATTGAAGTGCAACCTTTTAAAAAAATCTTCTACCCGGTGCTATTTTTTCTAGAAAAAGATGAACACCTCCCTCATTCTCTAAGAATGGCAATGGCACCCACCTGGATTCCAGCTGAAAAAAAGCCCTGCTTCTACCTATCCCTTAAAGTTTTTATCCTCCCCCCACCCCATCTAGAAGAAAGTGGATTTTCCCGTGTTCCCCCTCTATATCACACCTTGCTCAAGAAAACAAAGGCTAAAGCACACCCACCAGCACATTAGCCAGCACAAAAAGTGTCCTGTCAATCATTTGTAGGTCTCTGCTGTAGTTCCCAAAGCAAGAGCCTGCTTCTCTCCCAAAACGGAGCCCCTGGAATAAAGGTACCCCCCTGAGCCTGTGCAGTTTCACATTTTAAACTCACGCAGCTCACTTTTCCTCCCTTCCCACCTTAGGCCAGTCACTGGCTCTCATCCTAACCTACCGTACATGGATGTTGTGGACACACGTCCTCATATCACAGGCATCCAATGTTGGTTCCTTTAACCAGAATCTTTGCACTGCAAAAGATCATGGGATGTAGCTAATGTTAGCCCTACCCAGAGTGTAAAAGGTAAAGGTAAAGGGACCCCTGACCGTTAGGTCCAGTCTTGGACGACTCTGGGGTTGCAGTGCTCATCTCGCTTTATTGGCCGAGGGAGCCGGTGTACAGCTTCTGGGTCATGTGGCCAGCATGGCTAAGCTTTCTGGCGAACCAGAGCAGCGCATGGAAACACCGTTTACCTTCCCACTGGAGCAACACCTATTTATCTACTTGCACTTTGGCGTACTTTCAAACGGCTAGGTTGGCAGGAGCAGGGACCGAGAAACGGGAGCTCACCCCGTTGCGGGGATTCAAACCGCCCACCTTCTGATCAGCAAGTCCTAGGCTCTGTGGTTTAACCCACAGCGTCACCCAGAGTGTAGACTCATTTAAATTAATGGACATGACCAACTCAGGTCCATTCTGCATAGAACTTTATACCCTCATCTGCGCCACACGTTTAAAGCACTATTATACTACTTGGAAGTGTCATGACTTCTTTCCCCAAAGAATCCTAGGAAGTGTAGTTTCTTATGCCAATTTTCTGTTCCTCCAGCTCAATTTAGTAATTTCCAAGGCTTCAACCAATCTTAATCTGGCCTGATTCTTGCATGTTCTAGATGCAGAAATACCATTCATGTTCAACTGAGTTTACTCCCAGATTAGTGTGCACAGGGGTCTGATTCCTAAGAATTATCATCTTAAGCCTGCAGCCATTTGGGTGGGGTGGAGACACTAGAAAGCATGGGTGATCTGTTCTCATTTTTAAAGTGCAAAAAAAGTTTGGTGCCTGGCAACTCTAGAATCAGGGAAGCAAAGTGATGGGAAAGACACTGCAGAACTGGTGCCAGCAAGTTGCTAACACCAGGCAAGATGGAGAAGTAGGAAGCTACTTTAGTGAGATGAACATGCATTCACATATCCCTCTCTGGGTACCACATTCTGCATGCCTTGTAGCCATGGCTGCAATGCACTTCTTAACCGCCAAGTATATTGCTAATTTCACACCTTCAAAGCTGGGAGGGGTAACCTGTGTGGTCTTCAAGTTGCTGTTGAACTTCTACACCCATCAGCCCTGACAGTTGGCCGAGCTACCTAAGGCTGATGGGAACTGAAGTCCATCATGTTTCCCCATCCCTGTTAGAAAGGAAGAGACTGTACAACAAGACTGGTCAATCTGTGGCTCTCCTAATGTTATTAAGATTCCAATGCCCAGCAGTAAGGGATGGTGGGTGTTGGAATCTAGCAACATCACCACCTGTCTATTAGAGGATATAGGGCAATTTGTTTCCCTGCATCCGGCGCATCAATGCAACCACTCACTCTCCTTGTCACAGTGTGGTCTGGGTGATGTGTATCTGACTGACCAGGCCTGTGTGGCCTCTAGCAGGATAAACACAATCTGTCAGTCATGTATTGTGAGGTTTATGAACATCCCATTATTCCACTCTGAAAAGGCGAACCATAATACTGTAGGCTCCAGGCAACATGAGTTGGGCCAGTAGTTCTTATACCGTCCGCCCACTGCAACAACCAGACATTGTGAAGAAATCGCAACAGACCAGCTGACACGAAGCATGTTTTTAGCAACAAGATTTTATAAGCAGAAATCTGAACACTTGTCAACAGTGCTCTCTCAATGATCAAGGAACTCTGTACAGCTGAAGTTTTGATGCTTGACCTTGTATCAAAATTGCAAACAGGCTTTAAAACACATTGTTGGTAACAGGTGGGAAGAGGGCGGCATCGAAGATTTTTGAATTATGGGAGTTTCCATGCTCTTTATTTTGTATATTTTTATCCCAGTTTTAATATACAGAGGCATTGAAGACGCACCCACAACCAGTCATTTGCCTGCCGGAGTACTTTTGCATTCATGAAGGCTTGGAATTTAATGATTCTCAGAAAACAGCCCAAGACTGTTTTGTTTTTGCATCCCCATTTTCATACCATTTGTATCCAGAGCAGAAGGAAGTGTGGAAATGAAGGCATATTAGAACTATTTCCCCGGGTGCTTAACAACAACAAAAAAGTATGCTATAATTCAAGGGGTGATGGTGGTAATGTATTCTAGATCTTCTGAACAAATTTAAGCAAATTTAGCAGCTGAGCTTCCCTTGGACACACTTAAACTTTTATTAAGAAAGAAAGCAAATCCTAAAGCCCACATGGATTGGATCCTGCAAAAGGCAGCTACACCCAATACTCATTTTTCTAGAAAATTACACACAGCTTTCTACAGCAGGGATGGGGAACTTGTAGTCCTTCAAATGTCGCTGAACTCAAGCATGGCCAATGGTTAGATGATGAGAAACATCTGAAGGACTACATGTTCCCTAGCTGCCCAAAATCAGCTTCTAATGTGACCATTTGAATACAGACTCAAGTCTTTGAAGAGATAGGCAAGCGTCTTACCAAAACAATTCAATACAAGTTCCTTGCATTTGGAGGCATTTAATTGTTGAAAGTTATCAACTTGTTTTCACATACAAGGTGTCCTACAATATCTTAGGAACAGGAATTGTGCCGGATATTTTATATGAGAAGGCAAATCTGAAAAACTGTAGTTGGTGGTCTAAATACAAAAAGTAGTCCCAAGCACCTTCCCCCACCAGTAATAACTCCCAACTCAATGGCCATGTTTAGATTCATTTATATTTTAATAGTATTAAATTAGCTTAAATTACTTGGTTTTTTTTTAATTCCACATTTGAAACCAATCTAAAAAGGAGCAAAAGAAATAAATTGAGACACACCACTGCAATATTAATTCCAAATGTTAACTTTCCCCCCTTTACGTCAGATCTGTACAGCAAAAAGTAGCAGAGTCCATTGATTACTGTTCCTACCATACAGCAAGCTAGAGAAAAGCCATCCTGTACACAAGAGCCTATGAAGGATCCTCCTCAGACCTTCTAATGCTTAGCTGCCAACAACAACACGCCCCAAACCGTTTTCTACCTACAGAGGACATTTTGGTGTGGCAAAAAAGGAAAAAAAAACTGATTTTCTTTGAAGTTCCCTTTTTAGTTCTCCAGTATTTTTTTTTCTCTTGTACAAAATATTACAATGATTTTTATATATATTTACATAGGTTTTTGCACATCTAGAAAAACAGTTATGAATTACAATCAGGCTTGGCAATCAATTTTGTTGTTGTTAAACATGATCTAGGGATTTAAGACAGCTGCAGCTGTAGTGGTTCACTTAATCACATGATTTTTAAGGAGGTCTGCAAAGCAGTGTTTTCCATCTCTTGCGAAAACAGCTGTAATTTTAAGAAGTCAACAATATACTGTTAATGAGCGCTATCTGTTCATTCAGTCCTTCAGCCTCCCAAAGCACAGCTGAAGAAGACTTGCTTTTGCTGTTTGGAAGCACAGGTCTATGTCATGCGCCCAAAATTCAGATCAATCACCACAGGGTTTTTTTCCTCTTTTTGTGTCTGTGAGGGGGCTAGGTCTGAAAACAATTTTACTTCCACACAGAGTTGCCTTCATGTTAAGGCAGCCAGTTTAGAAAACTGGGTTGTGTCCTCATCTTAAATCCTCTGAGGACAAGTGTTATAGAACCCTCCCCAGACATTTATTTTCCCCCTTCATTAAAGTTTTGTTTAAATTTCGCTTTTGGACCCAGATCAGGGTGGGGTAGAGGGGGGCAGAATATAGAGCTGCGTTTTAAAGCTGCAGTATTTTTATGGCTTATGGTTCAACTCCTTGCTTTTCTGCAAAATGAGGTATGATAAATAAACCGTGTCCGTCGGATGAATACATCAAAACAGACTTAAAGCGGAAGTGACATATGCTGGGGCGGGGAGGAGGAAAGATTGCCAAACCCAATTCCGAAACAGTGCCAAAAAAAGAGGGGGTGGGGAAGGGATAAGGTAGGGAATGGGAGAGGAAAAATTAGTCAAGAAGACAGCCAAGAACTCTCCTAGTAGCTTTCGATCCACTGCGCAAACCCTCTTTCCACCAAGGTTCGGTTTATAGACACCAACTGGAAAAGGAGAAAATGAAAGGTGTTAGAAGTTCTGCTGTCCTGTGCTAAGGCAGAGATAAGCAGCCTGCCAGGCCTGCCAGGCGTTGCTGGACTCCAACTCCCATCAGCCCCAGGCCTGCATGGCCAGTGGTCTGGGACGATGGGAGTTGAGTCCAGCAACATCTGGAGGGACCTACAGGTTCGCTCCCCCCTCAGCCCCACAAGTTAACAAAGAAACTGAAAAACATAGGGTTGTAGCCAACTCAGAGTAGACCCAGTGAAATTTAACAACTCGAAGTTAATCCTCTCCATTAACATCAATGGGCCTATTCCATGGCATGGTTAGCGCTGGCCTGCTACCCATAGCATTCTGAATTCAAGGCGTGTTCACATGCAGATTTACTGAAATATCCATCCTTTATTCTGATCCCCTAGCCCAGGCAGCCCCAAACTTGGTCCTCCAGATTTTTTTTGGCCTACAACTCCCATCATCCCTAACTAACAGGACCAGTGGTCAGGGATGATGGGAATTGTAGTCCCAAAACATCTAGAGGGCCAAGTTTGGGGGTGCATGCGCCTAGCCTATGAAATGGCAATGCATTGGATTTGAACAGGGATACTCAACATGGTGCCCTCAATACGTTGCTCAGCTGAAATCTCCACCGCCCCCAATTACTTGTTACGCTGACTGGGGCTGATGAGAAACATCGGGAGGGCACCATGTTGGCTATGCTGGAGTAGTTTTAATTCCTGGGCCCATTTATACATCAAAGATCCCGTCCCGGTGCTCTATTTAGTAGCATAAATACCTCTTCTCCCATCATGCTCCACAGCTGTATTAAGGGCAAGCCCGTTGCACTGTCATAATTTGTTACCTGGAATCAGAGATGTCTATTAATCCCTAGCAAGAGAGCAGAAGTAGCAGCAGAGTGCACAATTATCCTCCAGACATATTCCGGTACGTTGTAACATGCCTAAAGACAGCGGAAGTGATCTTTCCAGTTTTACACTAGCAATGTCACCAAAATCTGCAATTACCTGGCCCAGTATACAAATCTGCCTGGCTCGGAATGGCCAATGTATTACACGTCAAGTGTGCTTTTTGTCTTCAAACACTATTCTGTGGCTCCGAATGGAGCATGAGCAGCAGTGGCTGGCAGCCCCTGGTGGGGTGGCTGTAGCCAAGGAGGTCATGTAAGTGGGACCGATAAGGTCACATGGGCAGAGCCAAGTTGTTCCGGTTTTCTTGGCAAAGATGAGGAGAGTAAGGCATTGCAGCTGCGTAAGTACTTAGCCTAAATAAGCTGAAAAGTGTCTAACCTTGTTTTAAGAAACAATCCTTGCTGCCATGATTTTTAGTGCTACTCAGAAGTAAGCCCCACTAAATTCCAAGGGGATGGCTCCCAGGTAGGACTAGAGCCTTGTGTCAAGCTTCTCACAACAAAAGGCAGCACTAAACAATAAAAGCTCACAGCCATGACACATACCTGTGCAAGCAAAGGTGCACCTCTGGTCATTTCACTAACAGCTGTGTCCGCCTCAGATGAAAAGTGATCGTCATCTTTCAGGAAAGAAAGGAAGAAGTGTTACTCTTGTTTAGCCTGGAGAAGAGGAGGTTAAGGGGTGATATGATAGCCATGTTCAAATATATAAAAGGATGTCATATAGAGGAGGGAGAAAGGTTGTTTTCTGCTGCTCCAGAGAAGCGGACACAGAGCAATGGATCCAAACTACAAGAAAGAAGATTCCACCTAAACATTAGGAAGAACTTCCTGACAGTAAGAGCTGTTTGACAGTGGAATTTGCTGCCAAGGAGTGTGGTGGAGTCTCCTTCTTTGGAGGTCTTTAAGCAGAGGCTTGACAACCATATGTCAGGAGTGCTCTGATGGTGTTTCCTGCTTGGCAGGGGGTTGGACTCAATGGCCCTTGTGGTCTCTTCCAACTCTATGATTCTATGATTCTTAAGGTAGCACCATTTTCCTGTATATTTGAAAGCTGTTCCAACACACACAAGAGATCCTCCTTGCATGGAGAAAGCTAGCACATCAGTGATGTAATATGCAAGCACAGCATGGGCGGTGCCACATTGGGGTGAAGGAGGACAACCCCTCCCCAAACAATATCACCCCCACTTCCATCACTGGACTCCTGCCATTAACATATACAGTAGTACCTCAGGTTAAGTACTTAATTCGTTCCAGAGGTTCGTACTTAACCTGAAACTGTTCTTAACCTGAAGCACCACTTTAGCTAGTGGGGCCTCCTGCTACTGCCGCGCCGCCGAAGCACAATTTCTGTTCTCATCCTGAAGCAAAGTTCTTAACCTGAAGCACTCTTTCTGGGTTAGCGGAGTCTGTAACCTGAAGCGTATGTAACCTGAAGCATATGTAACCCGAGGTACCACTGTACTTTTATTCTTCTTTCAGAGACCTTAACATGCGGGACATATAGTATCTAAATTTTGGTAATAAGAAGGAAATCAAAAAATTACTGGCTTGACCGTAGGCTCAAAAGGCATCCTGTTCCTTGATTCTTAACATTACACCTGCCTGCCTGAGACGCTATTTTGGTTGGTGGGCCTGTCTTAATGTGATTTCAAAGAACTTTGGTTATCACACAAACCCATCAGGGAATTGCCAAGTATGATCTGCCTACCTCTTGCCTTTCTGCTCACACACACAGCCCCACAGATAGCAGAACACCATCTGGTTTAACATTTAAATGCATACGGAAAATTTCTATGCCAGCAAAGTTATGCAGTCCATTAAGAAAACAACTTTCTGTAACAGTTAGTGGACAATCTGCAACTGTAACTTTTTTTACATGGTTTCTATTGTACAACCTCCGTAAACCATGTTGGTGCATTTAAAAAACACACACAATGAAACAGCAGTGTATAAATATTTAGATATGGTAGATATGTTAATTCTCCACAAAATGGGAGGAGTAGTGCGCCCCCCCTCAAAAGGTGCAGTCCACCTTTGACTGTGCCATTCCACCCAACTTTGTTTTTGCAAAATTGGTCTGCTACTGCAGCTGTGCATGCAGTAATCCAGCATGATGGAAGAGACCAAGTTATGTTTGAAAACAGCCACTATCCAGCCAACCTAGCCTTTCACAGGAAGAGTTCAGGTCATGCAAGAGGGGCCAGGGAGAACTTGGGAATATTCTCCCATGGTTTCACTGAAGAGGGTCCCAATTACAGACACCACTAAGGCATGGCTTTAACCTCCGTAAACAGCCCCCTCTCTGCAAGACTGCAACATGAGATGGAAGCAGAGTCTGAGTAGGCTCTACTGTTTTGCTGTTAAAGAGTTCTTATGCAGTTTGAATGGTGAGTCCTCCCCAAACACCCTCCGCCTCATCTCACACCCCTAGACATGAACTGTGCCACTTACACAGGCACAAAGAGCTGGACAAGTCCTAAAGGGAAAAGGGAAAATCTTTCACCAATGACTGATGTTACCTGGAAGTGGCACTACGTTGTCCAAGAGGACCTCTGCTCCTTGGAAAGGTAGTGTTACAAAGTCAGACCTTAAAAAAACCAAAAAACAGCAAGGTGAGAGATTACCAGAAAACAAGAACTCAACCAATAAACTATCACAGCTTGTTAGGGGCAGCAACAGAAGTGTGTGGCTTGAGTACTGAACAGGTTGAAAAGCTAAGGCCCGCCTTCTCTGTGTATCACACCTTCATGCCCATTTTTACAGGACAACTTTTCCCTCTCCTTAATGATGGGAAGGGACAGGCACCCGCTATCTGCCATTTCTGAGGGCAGTTTTTGGGCCACTCACCTGATCTGCCTGAGCGTGTCAATCTTGACTCTCTCGTATCCACCATAGTCCACGTATCTGATCTCCACTTCAGTGGTGTCTTTGAAGTAGCCAATTACTTGCGCTCGCCACCAGGCCCCTTCCAGGCCGGGTGCAGCACAGACAACGCCAACTGCAAAGCACAAGAGTTGGAAAGAAGGGATCAAATGTGAGATCACACACCAGCTTTTCTTTTTTTATAATAGAATAAACTATATTAGGGTTTATAAAAAGAACTACAAGGCTTAATATCAGATATCTTTTTTTAATCCAAACTAAGACATTAATGACATGACCCGGAAGCTGTACGCCGGCTCCCTCGGCCAATAAGCGAGATGAGCGCCGCAACCCCAGAGTCGGCCACGACTGGACATAATGGTCAGGGGTCCCTTTACCTTTACCTTAAGACATTAATCTAAATAAGATAAAAACAGAGAAAGAGAAAGGGGGGGGGAGAAAGAAATAATGAAACAGGAAATAGAAAGGGTATTAAAAGGGAGAGAAAGAAAAATTAGAGTTCAGAAACTAAAGAACTTCCAATTCTTCACCTGTCCACTATATATGAACAATATTTACTTCAACCACTCCAACATAACACCCAAAAACACCACTCTCTATAAACAAGCATTATCTTCAATAATGGCATCTAAGTGTCATTATTTCTCTTTTTCATGCAAAAAGTCATTGAGAGTTTCCAACTTCCTGTTCAGTGCAAAAGCCTCATCATGTTCCCCAGCAATCACTTGCCCACTTTGAACCTTTACAGTTTAAGCACTCAAAGATAAGGTTGCTGTTACTCTCTTTTAGGAGCAAACCGAAAACTGGGAGAATGACTCTCATGCTATTCGGTGCTAAAGGTAGAATCTAAAGTGAAGACTGAAATTAACTTGGCACCTTAGCCATTGGTTTGACGTTCTCCTACGTTTGCATCACCTGAAGAGACAAGCTGAATACACTTCTGACAGCCCTGGCACTTTAATAAAACCACTATCAATTCTTCATTCCATCATAGGCCATAAGTGGCAGGTTTATCTGTGAGTGGCTGGTGACTATATTATAGAGAACTGACTGACTTGTTTGTGATCCAAAATGCTGCTCAGTTCACCTGAAATGGCTTCTAGAACTCTGGGAAGGGCCTTAGCTCAGGGTGTAGAGCAGGTTTTCCCAGACTTGAGTCTCCAGCTGTTTTTGGACAACTCCCACCATCCCTAGCTAGTGGGACCAATGGTCAGGCATGATGGGAATTGTAGTCCAAACATCTGGAGACCCAAGTTTGGGAAACACTGGTGTGGAACATGTGCTTTGCATGCAGAACGTCCCAGAGTCAATCCCTGGCATCTCCCATGTAGGGCTGGAAGAGACTTCTGCCTGAAACCCTGGAGAGTTGCTGCTTATCAACATATAGCTAAATAGACCACAGGTCTGATTCTATACAATGACTTTCTGAATTGGATCAGATTATTATGTGTGTGTTGTATATTTTGTTGGTGAAAACCTCCTTGTTTATAGCAATATAGAAAGGTGGTATACCAATTAAAAGGAAAATGAAATGAAACATATAAAGCAGCTTCTTATGGCTGTAATTTCAGTTTAGAAAGAAAGAAAGAAAGAAAGAAAGAAAGGAAGGAAGGAAGGAAGGAAGGAAGGAAGGAAGGAAGGAAGGAAGACAGACTTCTGTTTGCTCCCTTGGCACCCTGCTCCTCTGACATCAGAGCAGCTCAACTAATAGAACCGAGTCAGGACAGAGAGATTAGAATAGAGAGATTTAGCAAACTGGGCTGTGGCAATGAACATATCAGGCATTTCCCAGACTAAGGACTGTTAATTGTTTATTCGGTATATGCAACACCGGCAGCAGCCTGGAGGAACTAAACTTGTGTTGCTTTAGTTACCAAGCTTAACAGCCAAAATGAGGAATTAAGATGGAAAGAAAACAAGAGGCAAGTGGGAGCATTTTGAAGAATATTTAAAGAAGAGTGGTCTTAAGGTTAACTGGCAAGTGGGATAAGCCTATGGGCAGCAGCAGACAAGACAAAGATAAGCAAAACAATAAACGGGGGAGAAAATATAAGGAGATGTAGCAAATTAAGAATATGAAATAAGATACATAGAAGGTAAGTCACGAAGTGTAAGACTAAGGTATGATTTGTATAGATGTAATATGGAAAATGAATATAAATAAATAATAATAAAACAAACTTTTTTAAATTCTGCAAGACACAGGAGAGAGCAATGTTGTGCTGATCAAAGACCTGGGAAACTGCATGGGAAGAGCTGTGTTTGCTGGATCCCTTTCCACATCCAACGCAAGCGGCTTGTGCTAAGAGCCAGCGACGGTGGAAGTCAGGCAGATTCTACCAAAGGCGTCCCAGAGACATCGAAAGGAGAAGCACTCACCCTCCACCGGTGTCGGCATGGTGGGAATTCCTGGCTGGGAATAGCACAGGTACATCTGTTGGTCTAGACTACGGAGGACGTGGTAAGTTGGGTGCGTGTGCTGCTGCACAAACAAGTGTCCCGCGTTGATTTGGTTGACCACGATCACTTCCACCGTGACCCCATCTGGAAGCATGAGCTGTCAGAGAGAGAACATGTTTTCCCACTCAGGTAACATCTTGGATTATTGCAACGAGCGCCGCCCCTGAAGATGGCTAGGGAACATCAGTTGCTCCACAATGCAGCCGCCATGTTAATGGCTTGCTTTCCCACTTAGGTCTCACGTAAAACCCCATTTTAAAACAGCGGCGCTGGTTGCCCATTCATTCCCAAACCCAATTCAATGTGTTCACGTTAGTGTTTAAATCCCTAAATGACTCAGGCCCCCAATATCAGAAAGACCGCCCCCGTTCCTACAGGCTCTCTCAGGTGCTGAGATCGGCAAAGGGGGCCCTCATGATAGCCCCTCCACCCTCAGAATTTCTGTGTGTTTGTGTGTGTGGCCAGGGAGAGGGCCACAGGTCCCCCATTCCTGCCCTAGGGGGCAAATATCTTCCATTCCTGCCCTTCAACTGCAAACCAAACATAAAATTTTAAAAGTGCCTTAAAAAACCCACACAACTTTACAGATCTACCCACACCTACACAAAGCCTGTTATATATGAGGGAACACATTACACATTTTGAGAACCCTTGTCAGTGGACAAGGGGCACCAGGCTAGTCCCCTAAATGTTCCTGGTAAATCAGAGCACTGAAGTGTTAGAAGTCTGGCGCCTCCTTCCCAAAACCTGGGAACCTTTTGCCCAGCTTAGGGAGGCACAATGCTTGCGCACATGACATCGCCCTCACAAGCTGGCACCTCTGGCCCTAATTGTTCCACTACAAAAAAGATTCACTGCACGCCACTGCCCAGGAGTCTTAACTACAGAGACCTGCCGAAAAGGGGCCCACATGATACTGCAGCCCACCTACCAGTTGACCAACAGCTGGTGTCTC
Source organism: Podarcis bocagei (assembly GCF_964188305.1). Taxonomy (NCBI): domain Eukaryota; kingdom Metazoa; phylum Chordata; class Lepidosauria; order Squamata; family Lacertidae; genus Podarcis; species Podarcis bocagei. The sequence continues at coordinate 38,571,142 of NC_138141.1, read as the reverse complement.
ATGCAGCTCTTTAAGGGATTTTCCACCTTTCCGCAGGGCCTGCAAGACGGAGCTGTTCCGCCAGGCCTTTGGGCTGGATGCAGTTTGACTTACTTTCCTTTGTATAAAACAAGCCCGAAGGAAGCCCCCAACCTGCTCACAGGTCTTTGAATGATCAGAGGAAACAGTTGGCCCCGGCAAGTATTAACCACTCTCAATTCCAACCTGATAATTGCCACCTGCCCAGATTTTAACTTGTCTGAATTAATTTTAAGATGTATTTTAATTAATTGATGTTGGCTTTATTATTATTATTATTATTATTATTATTATTATTAAGGTGCCCCAAAGATACCCCCGCGCTTACCCAGGAGGTCATGGGGAGAGAATGCACTGGCAGCGGGGGAGGTGGTGGCGCATAGATATTGGTGAGGCTCAGGTCCTTGAACTTCTTGCCAATCAGGCTCAGGGCTTTGTCGACGTTTTGCTGAGAGCCTTTTGGGGGGGCGGATGGGGGTGAAGGAGAGAAAAAGAGGCAGGTGCTTAGGAGGTTTCCAGAGACAAAGCAGGAGCTCAAACTTGTCTGCATCTCTGTGAGGCAGGGTGGTTAACTGTGCTCGCCACAACAAGAGTGACTTGTTCAAGGCTGCACAGATAACAGCAGAACAGCTTCTGCCAGGCTAGGTGGACCAACCATGTGACATGTAAGGGTGTAAGAGGAGTCCTGATGCATTGGGCCAAAGGCCCACCTAGCTCGGCACTCTGTTGTCACAATTGCCCACCAGGTGGGGAAGGGCCATAGGTCAGTGGTAGAGCTCCATGCACACTGGAGTTAACTGCTTATTAGCAAGGAAAGGGTCCCTGGTAGGTCTTACCCCCCTGGACCAGTCAACGAGACTAAAGGTCCCTGCCTCCCCACAGCTGTCTATGTCTCCTCCTCTCCAGGGTTTTTTCCAACGACCCAAGACTGCACCTGTGTGCTTGTCTTTCCTCCTCCCGCTTCATGCCTCTTCTGGTTCTGGGAGACCAGGTGGGAAGGGAGCTCGTAGCAGCAGGACGGGGAGACACCCATGACTCTTCAGCAGCCTGACTCATCTCTGCCTCTTGGATTCCTCATCCCACTCACCAGCTTCAGCTTCTGCCTCTTGACTTCTCTCTGTCACCAACTCTCCTCGCTCACTGAGCCCTAGTACCTATTTAGCTTCCGACACCTCCTCCTCCCAGTCTTCTCCCTCTGAACACTCATTGTTGTCCCACCACCACTGCCTGAGTCCTGAACCTTCTTCCCTTGGGAGTTCCCCAGCTGGTTCCTCCCACCATCCCTCTGCATCCAACCAGGCCATGACACCTGGGAGGAAATCCTTGTCTGAAATCCTAAAGAGCAATTGCTAGTCAGTGTAGACCAGGCACCCCCAAACTCGGCCCTCCAGCTGTTTTGGGACTACAACTCCCATCATCCCTAGCTAACAGGACCAGTGGTCAGGGATGATGGGAGTTGTAGTCCCAAAACAGCTGGAGGGCCGAGTTTGGGGATGCTTGGTGTAGACAATGCTGAGCTAGGTGGACCAGTGATCCACAAAGCAGCTTTCTATGTTCCTAGCTGTCCTCAAGGGAAGCCCCACAAGCAGAACCTGAGCGCAGCAGCCCTCTCCGCACCTGGGATTCCCTCCACAACTGGTGTGCAGAGGCATACTGCCTCCAACAGGGAACCCATGGAAAGGCAGCTCCCTAGACACAACCTCTTGGTAAGACACCCCGCTAGAGACCCAGCCAAACCACTCACTTGGCCATCTGCCATCCCACCCACTCACCTTCTATATGGCAGATCTGGAAGTCCTGGGTGTAAGGAAGTGTGGAAATGTAGATTTTGGCACCGGACGTTTGTTTCAAGAAGCTCACGTACCTCCCCTGCTTCCCAATCAGCCGTCCGACTAAATGCTGCAGGGAACAAAAACAGCATGAAGAAATGTTCTGCACACAGAATCCAGCTGAAGTCGGTGGGTCCTTGGCGGAACATTATGAAAACCTTCTTGAAGTGAATAGCAGCTGACGCTGTGGGCCATGTTTAGGGTCTCCCTCACTGGAGGTCTCCAAGCAGAGGTTGGAGCACCACCTGTCAGGCTGAAGCTCTATCTCAAAAGAGTTTGCTGCATCAAGGAATGGGTTTAAGGAAGAGTCATAGCTCAGCTGACAGAGCACCAGCTTTTCAGGTCCCAGGTCCATTCTCCAGCATCTCCAGGGACGGCTGGGAGAGACTCCCTTCATGAAGCTTGGGAGAGCTGCTGCCAAGCACGTGTCAACAACACTGAGCTAGATCAGATCAGATCCCTTCTGAGTTCTGAAGTCAGGAGAAATGACTAGCTGGGAGGCTCTGTGCCAAGGGAGGTTCACTTTTTCATATGCTCTTTATGCTTAGCTGCATGCACCATCTTCTTACAACAAGTCAGCTACTCTTCCAAGCTTCTACACTAGCCAGGCCACTCCCCTCCGGGATGAGCTTCTTCAGGCTGCAGTGAGACACCCAAAGGAGCCCCTCACCACCACCCATCTACTTCTCTGTCTTTTTAAACGCCTTGAGCAAAACTGTCTCCAGGAATTCTCCTTCAACCTGCTCTATTATGGGCCCTGAAAGCTCCCCCAAAATCCCAGTTGCTTGTACAAACACCTCCATGTCTAAACACACATGCTCATCCACAAGTCCTCAGGGAGAGAGGATTAATATGGAGATGTATTCAACAATTCCTGCTTGGCATGTCTTATATGTTTCCGTTACATCTGAACAATTCTGCATTGATACAGCCATGTGTAAATATAGTCAACACGCTTTCAGGTGTGAAGCAAAACTTTGGTTAGGCCAGATTCCACCAGAAATGTGGGGCATTACCTTTGGTACCTCTATCTCCCAGATAACAAGCTCTGTCTTATTAGAATCTGCTCCGGTCTTCAAATTCTGGCAGCTGTCCTTATTTCTGAGGGCACAGCCAATGTCCACTGAATCCATGCTATTTACATCCGAACCTACGAAGAGAGATAAGTTCCGCAGCTCTGAGGCATGTTACAGAATCTTATACATAAATAAATAAGTTTGAAATATGAGGAAGTATTCAGAGCCAGGGCGAAACTACACACCTAGCAGGAGTTCTGAAACAGGATCCTCCTTATTCTACAAGGCAGGGTGAGGGAAAGGGGGTCTTTCCATTCATGGCACACCATACATTTAAAGCTCCCCTCCCCTCTAGAACACACGAACACACACACACACACACACACACACACACACACAAAATTCTGGGAATTGTCTCCTTGTGTTGTATGCAGACAAGGCCAACTCAGAATAGACCCAATGAAATTTATGGGCCTAGGTTAGCCATGTCCATTAATTTCAATGGGTCTACTCTTGAGTGGGACTAGCATTGGATACAACCCTCTGCGAGAGGTAAGCTACAGCTCCCAGGATTCTTTGCAGGGGGTGGAAAGTGCTTTAAATGTATAGCTTAAGTATAGCTTGCGTCTTCCCACATGCATGCTTCCGAAAGTGAAAGTTCAAGAACCCATAGGGCCCTTACAAATTTTCCACTTTGCTATTGAAAGAAACTCAGGTGAGGAATGATTTGGCCTAGAGTAATGGAGGGGAAGACCCCCATCCCAAAACAGCCTGAGCCAGGGTGTTCATTGCCTTCAACGAACACAGCCATAAATACAGAATTAAACACTAGAAACCAAGGCTGAAGTTCTATGCACATTTAGATAATGTGACCCTACTGCCTTCCTGATGCTTGAGGACTAGCTGCCCCTTGTGTCTAAGAGAAAGGCAATATTGTGAGAGGTTTGCGTTGGTTCACAAAAAAACTCCTCTAAAGTCATCTTGAGTTTAAGGACTGTTCACGCTAACCCACCTTGATAATTCTAGTAAATCTAACATACACACATACTTTACAGCAGAGTGAACAAGTTCTGCGGGGCCTCCTGAGCTGCCAGTTCTATCTATAAATATAAATAAACACCATTCAGCAAAAGAAGAGCTTTTAAGAACAGATCAGGGTCCAGACCTCTATGAAAGATCTTGCAGGTGAGGGAGCTGGAACACCTAACAATACGTTATCATCCTCATCAACAACAATAATAAAATTAATTTACATACTGCTTAAAAGACAAATGGAGCTTCTATGCAGTTTACAAGTTTACAAGTACAAAACCAATCACACAGAAAATTAAAAAATAAACCCATGTCATTAAAATATGCTACTGAAAAAATAATAATCAAAACATGCATGGCTACACCATCTGTGCTGGCTTTCTGCCCATTTCCAGGTCCAATTCAAAGTGCTGGTATTAACGTTTCAAAGCCCTGAACAGCTCAGGGCCAGGTTACTTGAAGGATCATATCCCTCCAGATATACCTGCCCAGAGGCTTTTCTCCAGGTGCCCATACCAACCTGAGACATGTAGGCGACTAATGAGGAGTGGGCCTTTTTGGTGGTAGCATCCTGGTTGTGAAGTGCCCTCCCCAGAGAAGCTTAAGAGTGTTTTAACAGTTTTAGAATGCTTTCATTCTGTTTTTAAATTGTGGACATGTCTGCCGTCCTGGGCTCCTTCACAAGGGATATAGAGTCAACATACATACATACATCAGGAAAGCACCATGACAGCTCCTCCGACAACAGTGGTTCCACTTAGTTATCGGGCCTAACAATAACAACTGAAAGAGCCAAACTCCATTTTAAAGCTATTTAAGCTGCCTCCACATCTCACAATAGCAAACCTGACACATTCATGCTGAGAAAAGCAGGACTTTCGGGTGTGCCCCAAATCTGCTGCCAATACATTTCTAGAGTGACCCCAAAATTCTAGTATTTATATATTTTGAGAGAGAAAGAGAGAGAGAGAGAGAGAGAGAGAGAGAGAGAGAGAGAGAAAGAGAGAGAAAGCACACCCTTACTTTTGCACCCAGAGCAGCCCAGTGTAAGATGCTCACAGCTCTCCAAGGAAGCAGGACTCCATTTTATTTACACAACCCTGGAATCTTTTGATGGCGGGCAGTTAATACTGCAAATAAATTTGGGGGGTGGGACAAGAAACAGGACACATGCAAGAAAACCGGGACACGGGAATCCTTACCCCCTGAGTTGTCTGCATCTGCTTCTGCCGACCACGGCTGGTCGTGCCTCCGATGAGGGCAGTCTTCCTTCAGCACTCCGTTGCTGTACGGCACTTTGTTCTCCGCTAGCGTAGGGGAGGAGGGAGGCTTTTTGCTGGACGCCAGCTTGTGTTCCGAGTCTTTGAGCGCGGGCATGTTCAGCAAATCCAGGCGCTGCCCCAAAGCGGGAGAGGAGGTGCTTTTCAAGAGGTCCTCCGCACTCGCCCCGTCTTCCGAAGTGCAGGCGCTGCAGCCGGAATCTTCCGTCATCGTCTGAGCGTCTTCCAACTCATCCTCGTGGTTTGCGGCTGGGTCGCCGGCAGGCTGCTCAGCGCTTCTGGAGTCCCTGGGGAGGCCATGGCTTGGGTTTCCCAAGAGGCCGTGCGTCAAGTGGCTTGAGTACATGGCGTGGCGGTTGACGTTCTCTTCCAGCAGGGGAGTCACCTCTATGGCTGCCGCCTTCTCAGCGACACAGCCGTGGCCCTTGCTGCACTCTGCCTGGCCGGCAGCTGCCACAGAGATCTTCTCAACCCGGCTGGCAATCTGAGAGATCCTATCTGACATGTCGCTGACCGACCCAGAAAGCACTTCCTCGGTGGCTGCCTGGATGACGTTGGAAATTATATGGATAGCAACCTGCTCAATCTTCTCAACTTCTTCTTTATCTAAGCTGATGCCTCCCACCCTCGCTTTCTCCAAACTCCCCTTACAGCCAACATCTCCAAATCCATGGCGCTTCAACGTACTACCAGCGTTCGAACTGGACGTCTCTTCTTTCTGGGCCAATTCTGCGCTAGCAGGTTTGACGCATTTAGCCTCCGCTTCCATCTCTGTGGCTGCTGCACTGGCGCAGCCGCCACCAATCTCTTCCTTTCCAGTGGCATCCACAGAAGGTTGAGAAACTGCATCATCTGCCACTTGGGAGCATGGGGCGGCCAAAGAACCCGCATCTGAGGAGGTGGCTGCTACAGAACAGAGGCCTTCTTTCAAAGGCTTCTCTGGTGCATCATCCTGGACCACATCCTCCAAACCGCTATCCCCAGACTTCTCTAAACTAGAAGACTTCTCTAGCAGAGCTGCTGCCGTCGAGACTGGTGATGGCACCCGGTCTGCCACTCGAGTGGCTGCCAGTGGCCTCTCGATAGAAGCTTCACCAGCACAGGTACCGTCAGCTATCTGAGCGCCCGGAAGGGAAGGCTCCTGTGCGGGGGATCTAGGTACATCTCGGCACCCCGTCACTTCCAGTTTTTCACTGTTGTCCTGAACCCTGTTGGATTCAATGGTTGTTTTTGCCGTGACAGGCCAGTCTCTTGGGGGGTCCCAGCGCCGAGAGCCGCTTTCCAAAGGGGCCTGCAGGCTTGCCGAAGACTCGACGGTAAAGGCTGGTTCAGCAGGCTGCTTGGCTTCTGGGGGCAGGGGCGGCTGGCTGTTCAACGGCACCCCTTCTCTAGCGGAAGGCTCCTTCTTGGGGGAGCCTATCCTGTGTTCTTCTATGTTGGCCAAGTCTCGCCTGTCATGATTGCTCACACGCTCCTTTTTGCGTGAAGAAAACCACCACCACCCGATGAGCGCCAGCACTCCAGGGATGGCAAAGGGCAGCAAGGTGCGGAAGCGGAGCGCCATTTTGCAGATCCTCAGCGATTACACCTAGAGACAAAAAGAAACAAAAACACAGAGCGTCACGTTAAAGGCTTCAGTTTTCCTCGCACTGTTCTGAGAACATCTAAGCCAGCTGGCATGCTCCAGCATTCCTTGACCGCCATCGCTGACTATTGGCCACTCTGGCTGGAGATGATGGGAAGGACAACATCCAGGGAGTGCCAAGTTGGCAAAGGATTAGCTTTGGCAACATTAACAACTGAGCAGTTGAGCTTGCCCAGCATTCACCAAAACGCCACCAAAACCTTGTGGCCTTGCCATTATGAGAGGCTGTGTAGCCAGGATCACACCAACAGTGCTCAGAAACACGCAAGACTAGCCTGCAATCAGGCATCCAAGCCGCAGAAGCTGAGAAGTCTAGTTTCTCCATCTTGAATAGCTCAAGATTTTTTTAAAAAATAAAGTTTCTAGTCCTCAAGGGCTACGAAAACACCCTTGGAAGGGGGGGGGCGATGCCTGCTAACATTTCAGAGGTACCTCTGGGGGCGCAAAGCAGGTTTTTTAGGAATTGGGAAGGGAGCGTGTTTTGATTTACAACTATGCAGAACCTTCTATGAAGACTTGGCTGTGAATATTCTAAGCATTTAAGATTCTTCCCTAGAAAGAGTTCAAAGGCAGCTCCTCGCATACAAAATAAGCCACATGATCAATACTTTTAAAAAAAAATCCTAACAAGTAGTAAGCAACATGATAGAGGCCTATAAAATAACAATGGAAATAAAAATGGGTTGCAGTGGGTCAGAGTGGCCCAGTCGGTTTAGCTGCTAGGCTTTGAAGGATCTAGGAGGCATATTTTGCCTAAAAGTGGGGAATGTTGGGTATTAAAGCAGAAACAGCCAACATACTGGCCTACGTAATATAGGAAGAGTCTGCTGGGTTAGGCCAATGGTCCAGCATCCTATTGTCACAGTGGCCAACCAGATGCCCCAAGGGGGAGCCCACAAGCACAGAGCCCTCTCCCCACCTGCGATTCCCAGCAACCAGTATTATCCAGAAGAATACTGCCTCCAACCGTGAAGGTGAATGGACTACAACTCCCATCAGCCCCAGCTAGAGTGGCCAAAGGCCAGAGATGTTGGGAGCTGTAGTCCAACAGCTTCTGGAGGACACCACTGTATTAAGGAACCCACTGCCTCCCTGCATAACTGAGCCCTCCTGCTGAACGCTTGGACTACTTCTTTCAAATCACAGACAACATGCATCCCCACCTTTAACCATGAAATATGCACCATCAACATATGCAAGCAGAGGAAATCACCCACCGGAAGAAAATCTGTGCTGCAAACACCTGGTTTGATATACCGTGCTGGTCACCTTTCCACAATCTTCCTTCTCAAGTGCACCCCCCCCCCATGCTCTGCCCAGTAGCCCCTGATCTTCATTTTGATCTCAAGACCATAAAGATCACATGCTGATTATTCTCTTTTGGTTTACAGGAGCAAAAATGTATATAGTTGCAGATAAGGATCTCAAATACAGCAACATGCATCAGAGATGTTCATCATAGATCCACAACAGAACAGAACAATACACACACAGAGAGCTTTTTGTTGCACTGAATGTTGTACAACAAACTGTATGGCACAAGAAAGGCTGAACAACAGGGGACATGTTGTGCATCAGCTGCCATCTAAAATAAATTTGGAAATCCCTGCCTTCATGAGAATCAAGGCTAAGTCCTACTCAGAGGAGACTCAATGGAATTAATGGACCCAATTTACTCATGCCCATTAATTTCCGTGGATCTACCCCTAAAAGGAATATTCCACAGTCAAGGTAAGTGACAAAAATTGAGGTTCACATTGTATTCTGCCCAACCTGTTACTTGAGCAAGAGCTCCCCTCGAGTTATAAAAAGACAAGGCTGGCATTCCTTTCCTTAACAGAGGAGAATCTGCAGGCCTTGTGGCTGGAATGTCAGGGGTAAACAGCTGCCCATTCAGAGAGCTGCTTGCTGCAGAACACTCTCACAGTTTACATTGGCAGCCAGCAGAGTTTGGGTGTCTCCAAGGGCACGGACTCGTCCTCCCAAGGTTGGAAGTGTATAACCAGGAATATCAGCTCTAAGGTCTAGTTCTCAGAGAAGTGGGGCAAACCTGTGTCCTGGCTGCACCCCTCAGACTTGGAGCGGGGAGGCTTACGTGTCAGAACGATCTTCCATATAAACTAAATACACTCCCTGCATGCAAAAAGCCTGCATGTGGGGAAAGAGCCTGGCCCGCTCTTTTTCTGCATGCAGAGGACGAGGTCTTTGTTGCTCTATGGAAGAGCCCTCCCCAACCCAAAAGTCTGGAGGGGTACAGCACAGACAGAGGTTTGCCCCACTTCACTGGGAAACAGGCTATGATGACAACGTGCTTATGGAGTTTTCTAAAAAGATTCTCTCTCTCTCACGCAGAAGAAAATCTACAGGGATTTCTTCTACTGCCATTTAATGATGATGGCATCTTGAGGGCTTTCCAGAAGCAAGAAAGCAGAAGGTAAGACCCCAGAGGACAGGATCACACTTCAAAACGACCTTGACAGATTAGAGAACTGGGCCAAAACAAACAAGATGAATTTTAACAGGGAGAAATGTAAAGTATTGCACTTGGGCAAAAAAAAATGAGAGGCACAAATACAAGATGGGTGACACCTGGCTTGAGAGCAGTACATGTGAAAAGGATCTAGGAGTCTTGGTTGACCACAAACTTGACATGAGCCAACAGTGTGACGCGGCAGCTAAAAAAGCCAATGCAATTCTGGGCTGCATCAATAGGAGCATAGCATCTAGATCAAGGGAATTAATAGTGCCACTGTATTCTGCTCTGGTCAGACCTCACCTGGAGTACTGTGTCCAGTTCTGGGCACCACAATTCAAGAAGGACACTGACAAACTGGAACGTGTCCAGAGGAGGGCAACCAAAATGGTCAAAGGCCTGGAAACGATGCCTTATGAGGAACGGTTAAGGGAGCTGGGCATGTTTAGCCTGGAGAAGAGGAGGTTAAGGGGTGATATGATAGCCATGTTCAAATATATAAAAGGATGTCACATAGAGGAGGGAGAAAGGTTGTTTTCTGCTGCTCCAGAGAAGCGGACACAGAGCAATGGATCCAAACTACAAGAAAGAAGATTCCACCTAAACATTAGGAAGAACTTCCTGACAGTAAGAGCTGTTCAACAGTGGAATTTGCTGCCAAGGAGTGTGGTGGAGTCTCCTACTTTGGAGGTCTTTAAGCAGAGGCTTGACAACCATATGTCAGGAGTGCTCTGATGGTGTTTCCTGCTTGGCAGGGGGGTGGACTTGATGGCCCTTGTGGTCTCTTCCAACTCTATGATTCTGTGATTCTAAGCTGAGTGAGAGACATGCGAAGCATGCAAGGAGGGCGAGGGAAGAAGGCTGCATTGAGACAAAGCAGGTGTGAAGCCCTGATCTGAGCTGCTGGAGGAACAATCAGGGCTTTAAAAAATAAATTAAAAATTGCTTGTAACATTCCAGTTTATTATTTTTATTTTTATTTTTATTTTTATTATTGGGGACTGGTGATTCCCAAGACACAAGAGCCTCTCATTTGTGAATCATCCACCAAAGTTGGACTTTTCCCAGCAATTTTGTCAGGACTCAGGTTCTCAGAAGCCAAAGGCAGGCTCTCCCCTTATGTGTGATGAAGCATTCGAGAGCAAAGCAACCCACTTACCCATCCCCCTTTGGAGATGCTGGGAATAAAACTGAGCAACCAAAAGAAGAAGAGCTAAAGCAGCTTTAAGTTTATAAACCATCTGCGGCTGAAGGCTTGGGAGTGCATCACAGCGCATGAACATGAAAGGAGCCCAACAAGATCAGGCAGATGTCCTTCTAGTTCATCATCTCTCCCACAGGTCAGCCAGATATAACAGAATCATAGCACTGTAGAGCTGTAAGGGACCACGAGGGTCATCTAGTCCAACCCCCTGCAATGCAGGAATGTTTTGACCTAAGTGGGGCTTGAACCCACGACCCTGAGATTAAGAGAGGCTCGTGCTCTACCAACTGAGCTATCTCATGCCTCCAGGAAGTACACAACAAGCGAAGAAGATAGATGACAACCGTCTCCCATTGCTGTCCCCCCCCCCCCATCTTCTGAGTTTCGGAGACATTCTGCCACTGAACATGGAGGTTCCATTAATCACGATGGCCAGCAGCATGAAACAGATCTCTAATAATAAAAGATTGGGCACTAATAACATTCAATTCTGCAAAACGTAGATTTGCATTCAGGACTGCAAGAGGACAGAAGAGGCAACAGCTGTTCAAAAATAAAAGAGTGCCAAGACATTTAGGACAGGGGTGGGGAACCACTTGCTCTTCAGATGCTGCTAGAACTACAACTCCCATGCTGGCCGGGGCTGACGGAGTCCAACAAACTCTGGAGGACCACAGATTCATCAACCTTGCTCTTACGAAAACTTACACTGCATATGCTCTGTTTCTAATTAAGGGAGGTGGGCAAGGAGACACTCACGACACCTCCCCAGTTCACTATTCAGCCAACTTTCTGGAAACTTCACTAGAAATCACCCACAACAGGACTAGAAACTTGGCATGGGGCAGTGGGGTGGGATTCTATATGCATGCAAAAGGTGCTGCGATTCCCCAAGAAGTAGCTGTGTTGCCCTGCACCAGCCTCTGCTCTTCCCCTATTGTGCTGCTTCTCTCCCTACTTTCCAAACACCCTTGCTTACAAGGGAATTTAAAATTCCAAGTGTCGGGTATATCTGGCTTGCAATGATACTCAAAAGTACATTAACAGCATCCTGCATTGCAGAGGGTTGGAATAGTTGACCCTCGGGATCCCTTCCAACTCTACAATTTAGGATTCTACCTGTGGGCCTTCGATGTGGTTGGACTACAGTTCCCATCATCCGTGATCACAGACCTTAGGGGCTGGGGCTGATGGGAGCTGAAGTACAACAACAGGTTCCCACCTACCCAGGTGAATGAACTAAATATAGTACCAGGAGAAGGAAAACCTGTGTCCAAGTTTAAATCACAGTGGTCAAGGAGTGTGTAGAAATACTCCTCTCTAAGGCAGCAAATATATATATCCCTGCATGTAGAAAGCAAGGGTGGAAATGCTTCTTCTAGATACAGATTTACCACCTCAATGAGATCTTGGGACAGTCCCCTTCTCCCTCCTCCAGTAGGCAATTCCCTTAGGTCTGGTGTTGGGAACTCGTAGCTCTCCAGATGTTGCTGAACCATCAGTGCCAGCGAGCGTGATGGGAGTTGTAGTTCAGCAACATCTGGAAGGCCACTTGTTCCCCATGCCCACCTGAGGCAAGGAGCTGAAATTGCAAACTGGGTCAGATTCAGACACACCCTTCTAGCAATATACTCTTCCTGTGATGCTTGCAGCTTCTGCCGGGGGAAAAAAATGTGTCCGCTAGACATTGAACACCTGGTTCACATCTACTAAATGGGGTTTGGTGGGCACAATAGCACCAGTTCTCTTTGGAAGTTGGTTTTTTTTCTCCCCCAAATTCCTCCTTTACGTGCTGCAGAATCAATAAGCACAGCTCCCCTCCAGAACGGACAAACCCTGCAGTAAGCGGATCCATATAAGGGCCGAAACGAACTAGTGGCGCAGGGTTTTTAAGGGGCGGACAGAGCAGCTCTGCCTAAGATCTGAGAAGGGAAGAAGTTCGCTGGTGTTCACTTCAGCACACACATACATGGCAAGCTGCTGTGTTGCATATGCTGGCATCGTTCCCAAGCCTGGGATGGGATTCCAGTTTCGTCAGTAGACTCAAAGATTCTGCACTTGGCAAATGCACAAACGCATGGAACACCCATTTGCTGGTGCATTATCTCCTGGGGTGAAAGGGTTGAAACCTTCCCCGGATTCAGGTCAGACCCATCAAAGTGCTTTTAAATTAAAACCCAAACACTAGGAGACAGGAGGCACCAGCGTTGCGTTCTGCAGCCACAACAGTGTCCTTGAGGGCCCCAAAAGCTTCTGAGCTCCGCCTCCCCTCTAAACTCGCTGCTCCTTTGGTGGTTACTTTTTTCTCCCATAAAAATTACACCAAAGGGGTGGAAGTTGGGAAAGCAATGCTCTTTCCCTCCTCCTCTTTCAGCTCTACAGGCTTATCAGGGCTCAGAAATTCTATTCATTCTGACTGTCACACAGAACGTGCAGAAATGCAAAATTTGTATGTTTGTGTGCAATCCTTCCCTCTGTCAGCGGGGAGGACTGATCTGGGGAAAAGGTGAAAGATATGACCAGAGGGAGCAAGTACCCACAACACTTGCTCCAAAACCCAAATTTGTCCATGAGCCTTTGGCAACCCCTGAACTAAGGGAGATCAGTATCATGAATTTTGCATACACTGTCTGGCTCTCATTCACACAGTCCACAGACAAAAATGATTATCCACACCACCGTTAAGTTTCCAAAGAACTTTGGCAGGAGTTTCAGAGAAAGGGGCTTACGTATTTTCTGGAACTGGGAGGTGAAAATATCCAAGAAACTAGTCCTTGTTGAGCCTGGATAGCTCATGGGCTTTGGAATGGGAGATGAGAGAGGGATGCCAGAAGACTGCATTTGTACCACAAAGTGCCAAGACAATAGTGCAATGTTAACAAGTTTGTATTCTTTCGTCTCCCTGGATTAAGGCTATTTGCACTCTGCATTTAATTGCATAAAACACCAAGTTTCTAGTCCTCAGTAATGAGATGGTAGGTCGAACCGAGAGCCAGAGGAGCAAAAAAAGAAAAAGCCCGGAAGGAAGCAAGAGGTCGACATAGTGGGCGTAGAGAAGATTCTCAATAGGAAGCACCTTTAAAATTTCACAGCCTTCTCCCCCTAATCACATAACGATATAATTGTGTAATGCAGTGGAATTAGAAGGATGTGCGACACAGTGTCAGGGAATGCAGCCACCAGGGTGAAGAGGCATGCCGGATAGGACCCGGTTGCATTAAAAACTGAAGTCACAGGGGCCGGGAAATTTTTTCCACGCTAAAAATAGCCAAAGGGCATATGAGCTGCCTTATAAGCCCACACAGAAGCTGGAGATTCCAGAAGAGATAAAGCTAACTTGGTATGCTAGCTTTTGTTATGTTTTTTGGGGGGAAGCGGACTTCCTATTTCTCAGGTGAATCCATATTTTGGAACAAGGCAGCTACAAATAACTTGCAAGGTCAGAGAACAGAGTCCGGTCTTTCTCTAGGGTTTCTACTTGGGTAGCTGGAGAATCATCTGCATTCAATCGAACCAGCACGAAGCACAGCTAACTTCAGCCACTTTGACAACATTAAGAGGAGAAGCAAAACGGAGGAAAGGGAGAAATTAGTTGGGCTCCGCTTCTGAAGTGGGGATTGTGGTACAAATGGAGCCCTTGCCCTCAAAAGTTCAGAGGCACGGATTTTACTTCTATTTAAAATGTTTACGAACCACGTATTTTCATTAAAAAATTGTCACAAGGAGGCACGCGAAACAGGAACTCAAATCCAAAATTACAACCGCTCAGCAAAATGGCAACTAAAACAAAATAACACCTTTTGAGCTCCTCTCACATAAAATAGGTCTTAGCACATATTAGTAGATGGGGGGGGGGAGAGACAAATTGTGGCAGAAAAACATGGTTTTCAGGTGGGAGAGACACTATTAGGGGCGAAGCAGGTGAGAGAAAGGCTCAGCTGTTGCCCAGGACATTAGGATGCTGCCACTGCGCCCATGCCACAGGGTTGTAAAATGGAGGACAGCTGGAGATTTATTTGGGTTTTTTAAATTTAAAAAAACCAAACGCTTGCCACTGAACTTGTGCCCTACTACTGACTGTGTGAGCCGCAGGCCGTGCCCAACAACAGCATTATTTGGGGACTAAACCGAGAGTTAGGTGTACTTTGCCCTGAATTATACAAATAAAAGCACTCTGGCATTAAAGCAAACAAGGAGAAGCACCCAAGACAGCAATGGAGGACAGCAAACACAGCAGCCGAGGCTGCGGTAAACCCGTTTGCCTTTAAAAGGGTACCACGAGACTGTTGCATTTACTGCAATTTAAACAGAAACCTCCACAGAAATTGGGCTGGTAGGAAAAAAAGTGTTCAACATGCTCATCCTTCTACACCTTGGAAAGTAAAGGGAATGGTATCTCTTAAATCAGTCAGCAGAAGATCTCAGTGTGTAGACAATACTGGGCTTGATGCACCAATGGTAGAGGGAGGTGGAGAGCCACCGGTGGATTTATTAGCCACAGCGGTGAGATAGAACTTCCATATTCACACCAAGGACATTTCTGATTGTCACCTGCTGGGAAGCCGTGTTCAGGAGAGGGCTGCCATATTCATGCCCTGCCTGCAGGCTGTCGAGAGACAATTGGCTGGTCACTGTAGCACGTCAACTGCTGGACTAGTTGGACCTGATCCAGCAGTGCTCTCATGTTGTTCACATGCTAGAATTATAGATTGGTCAAGTTGGAAGGGACCCCGAGGGTCTTCGACTCCAACCCTCTGCAATGCAGGAATCTCAACTATAGCATCCATGACATATGGTCATCCAACCTCTGCTTAAAAACCTCCAAGGAAGGAGAGTCCACAACCTCTGGAGGGAGACCATTCCACTGCCAAAAAGCCCTTACTATCAGAAAGTTCTCCACGATGAGTAGTCTGAATCTCCTTTCTTGTAATTTGAAGCCCTTGGTTCGAGTCCTACCCTCCAGAGCAGGAGAAAACAAGCTTGTTCCCTCTTCCATGTGACAGCCCTTGAGATATTTGAAGATGGCTACCATATCTCCATCTTCAAATATCTCAAGAACCCAGAGTTTGGGAAAGATTGTTATATCAGTGGAAGACTTGCGGTGATTAGCAGAGGCAACCAGAACAAGGAAGTTTAGATTTTTTGGTGATCCTATCTGCGCTCACAAGACTGTGAGGAGGCGGCACACACAAAGCAAACAAATCAAGTGCCAACTTTATTCCGGAAACAACGGAAGACATTTCTGTTCTGACAAGCTTTCTCAGGTGGATAAAGGGGGCTTTGCCACGAGCATCTACTTGTTAGGGTTTCAGTATTGCTTTAAATATATCTGGTTTTGTAATTTTAACTATTTCAATAATCTTAGGTGTAAATCACCTTGAGAAGGTTGCTTAGAAGGCAATAATAAAAAGGATGGTGATGACAATTTAACACTTTTATTTTCACTAGAGATGAAGCCCAAAAGTGTTTCTGGCAAGGCATGAGCCTCTGTTGATCTGGGACCAGCCATCTGAACACAGAACACAACGCAGGGTTCCCTGAGCTGTTGACAGCTTTGATGAAGTTGAAGTGAGTCAGAGCATTTTATTTTTTTTAAGGCAGCTTTCTTCACCAATCCAGAAGGACAAGCTCAAGACAACTGATTTAAGTCCTTAATGCATCTCGAGCAGCTAAATGAACCATGAAATCCCAATGCTCACAATTGACTTCATTCATGTATTCAAAAGAAACTAGAGCTAGGGGATGGGTGGGAAAATTAGGAGATGTACATAATAAGGACCCAGCTGGCTCAGACCAAAGTTCCATCTGATAATGGAGAACTTGTGGCTGTGTTCAGATGCTGCTGGGCTAACAACTTCAACCATGAGCTGCAAAACTGAATAAGCTGTATCAAAGGAAGATGGAGCTTCAGAACCCAGGAACAGTCTACCACACCTCCACCTCAAGCTTCTCCAGCTGGGGCATAAAATAAGTGTAGATGTCTAGCTGACCTTTCCCCTGCAGCCCTGCTTAGGAAGTCACCACCACTCACCATCCTCATGGTCTCAGTTGTTTTTGGTACACACTGCCAGATTTGTCTCGAAATACATTCCACGCTACACCAGAAATAGGCAAGGCTACAGCAACCAAACTAAGCCCTTGCCATGACTTAGAAGAATCCTTCCCACAATGCCAAGGATTTCATAGGAAGACTGTGAGCATGCAGTCGCCAAAGGTGAGTAAGAAAACTGCACCAGACAACCAGGCAAGGCTGTCTAAAGACAGAAGGAATAGACTCTTAATACTGCTTTTCCATGAAACTGCGCCCCAACAAACCTTACAGCAAGACAAACATGGAAACAAAGAATATAAAAAAAACTTACTGAAAATATAAGAGCGCTACAGAAAGCCAAACGCAATCACTACCAGAAGACTAGTAAAAAACGTAAGAGCGTGAGCACATCAAAAGCCTTGGGCAATGTGTGGGAAGGGATCTGGCTCAGTGGAAGAGCCTCTGCTTTGCATGCAAAAGGTCTTAGGTTCAATCACAGGCATCTTCAGGTAGGGCTGGGAACAGCCCCTTGCCTGAAATCCTGGAAAGCTGCTACCAGTCAGTGTCAACAACAGATGGACCAAGGACTCAGTAGAAGGCAGCTTCCTGTGTTCCCATCACTTATCTGTCCAGTTGGTTCCTGAGACCGCTCACTTCTTATAGCCACCCTACCAACCCTGCTCACCAAGCCCAACATACCCATTGCTTTTTATAAGTAAGTAAAAACTTTAAAAAATCACATTATTGCCGGGGGGGGGGGGCCAAGTGGGGAGAGGCACTCCGGACAGCAGACAGTTCTCTGTCCTTGCACAAATGGAGCAAGGGCAAATTCAAGCTGGCCATGTGGCACCCGACAAGACAAAAATTGCAATTTGCAAAAATTCTAGAAATATTTGCGAGTCTAGGCACAGTCAATGATTTACATGCCCTTCCCGTGCATTGGGGGGAGAGGAGCGAAGCAGAGGATCGTGTTTTCACTTGTCCAGAAGGAAGTCTCCCTACGGGAAATGGGATAATAAGATTCCAGGCAGGTATCAGCCGTGTTTGGTCTCTTTTTGGGCAAAGCACTGCAACAAGGAGTGGGGGGGACCTTGTGGCCTTCTAGATGTTGCTGAACTCCCATCGGCCCCTGTCAACATGGCCAACAGTCAAGGCTGGTGCGAGATGGGAGTCCTGCAACAGGTCCCCCATTTCAATAAAAACATATCAAGAGCCCTGCTGGATCAGAGATCCATCTAATCCACTCTTCTCAAAGTGGCCCCACCATATGCCCCAAAGGGAAGCCCACAACCAGGATCCGAGGGCAACAGCACACACCCCACTTGTGACTGTGAGCAACTGGTACCCAGAGGATTGCGCCAGTGTGCTATGTTCTGCCTCCAACAGTGGAAAAGCACACAGTGAGTGCATCAGCGCAATCTTCCACACATTTGCCTAATCCCCCTTCGAAGCCATCCGTTGGTCTCCATCACTACATCCCATGGGAGCAAATTCTGAAACTTCCAGTGTTAGAAACTCAGATATACAAGCTGGGGGCCAAATGGCTCCTTAAACCAAGATTGCAGTCACCCAAAAAGGAATGCCATTTTGGGGCAAGACAGCTCTAAAGTCTTATTTTTCAAATGACTGACTGACTGTGATAGATTTTCAGCTAAATATCTAGCTAGTTGAAGATGACAACCTTGAGCTGTGTTAAGAACGTTGAGAAATTAAAGAAGAAAAGTCACCTTATCCAGGGACAGTCTGCATGTATGTTTTTTCTTATACTATTTTTCTTAATAGTGACACAGACCACTCATAATGTAAGAATATTCTTCACAACTGTGAGGAGGGGGCAAGTGAAGACAAGTGACAACAGTGAACTATAATGTTGTTCACTGCTTGTGCTCAAGCTGCACAAAAAAAGCGTTTTGGATCCTGAAATTCATTCTGATTGTGCAGATAAAATGGGACACATAGAATTCTACAGGAGAGGGTATTAGTGTGTGGAAAACAGTCGCGACCCAATGATTCCCAGGCATGCACCTCCAGAGGTGGAGGTGTCAGGCGCCATCCTGTGACCCAGGCATCTTCCCCTGGTCGCAAATGGCCAAGAGCCAAGTGCAAAATGCGCCAACCACACACGGTGCTAAGCAGTACTTCCCTTTACCTGTCCTGTATCTCCCAATAGGTGGGACATACTTTGTGGCAGAGTTCTTCACAGAGGTCATGCCATCTTCCCTTTTACATCCTAGGATTCAGACCATCATGGAAAACAGGAACGCCGCTGTGCTGGGACCCACAAATCCCACATAAGTTAGCACTTGCACAGAGTTGACATAAAACAGATGCTGCATAAGGTGTTTGCTGCATTTGGGGAATGGACTACCCCCAGGGATATGGACTTCCCGGGAAATTTAGAACTGGGAAGTTTTTTTTTGCCGACTCTTAAGAATGAACCAAGATCCAACTTATATTTCGTAAGCAAAACCAACAGCAGACTTACGGCATTTCACACTTGGTGCTATCTGAATCTCAAAATGTTTTGCCAATTAGCCAGAGGTAGATGAATCAACGGATTCCATTAGGAAGCCTTCCATGCAGAGTGCACTTAAACCTCAGTCCTACACATGCTTATCTGGGAATAATTGGCACATAAATAAGCCGCAGTGTCTTCAAAATAAACAGCCACAGGATTGCACTGTCAGTGAGGTCTAAATGTTATATTCTGATTCAAGTTCCTTTTATTGGAGGACTTGTAAATATTTTAAGACATGGCAACTCAATGCTACCCACTTGTCTTAATATAGAGCTTAAGGGGGGGAAATGGAAAGCAACGTAGACCATTTTGGCAGGCCTAATTTTAGCAAGCCTGAAGCACTGGAGAAGCGGGTTCTTCCTAGAGGGGGAAAAAATGGTAAAAACACTTTCCTGTCAAATTTGGCTATGGCTATTTTCCATTCTAGTTGCCCAGTTTGATTAGCATTGCACGTTTTATTTTGCCACTAATTTTATAAAAGCCTGCATTTCTAAAATTAGAGAATGGAAGAGAGGATCAGAAGTATTGCAACAGGGGAAACGAATCTGGATCATTTGTTTAGAAAACGTGTTCCACCACACATCACAGACTGCCTCGTACCCAAGGACTCCTGTTTAGCTTTAAGGCAGCCAACAAAAGATCACCTCTACCACCACCCTCTGTTTGTTTGTGCTGATAAGTATGCGAGCTTGTGAGCAGCACAGAACACCTGCCAAAACAACAGACCGGCACTTTCTTCACTATAGCAAGGTTAATAAATAACTATTTTTTCAGTAGTTCTAGGTAGATAACCCTTTGATCAACCTGTTTAGACATTCAAATGCAGGAAAGGCATACACCCATCAGGCTGAAAAGTGTTGAAATGTGTTTAATTCCCCTCCTGCCAGGTATCACTTCATAGCCCTTGCATTCTCCAATGCTGGGTGGTTCTAAAGGTGTAAAGGCTTGGTGGGGAAGGGAAAATTGGGAGGGGAAAGCCAACCTGCCCCCTATATTTTTTGGAAACAAGAAAGGAAAATAGACTGGGAAGACTGAACACACTGGAATAGCACCTGGCTGCATTAACAAGATTCCGGGGTCAACCCCCTTAACTCTCCAATTAAAAAGATCAGCTGCCCAAGCAAGACCTTCAGTCAAGACTGGCAGACAATCAGAGCGGGCAACCCTGGTCTACAAAACCAAATTGTCTCACTTCCTAGGCTCTATATAATAGGGGCTCCTACTAGGATAATACAGTTTTTGCAGCCGGGGGGAGTGGGGTGATAAATAGAAATTTTAATTTATGATTTTGTTTTGTATGCCACTTCTCCCAACATCAGTGCTTCCAATGTGGCTCATTTTGGAAACTGATTTGTCTTTCTGTTTTCTATAGGCTGCCTCTCAAGATGTCTTCACCAAACCTGGCACAGGGGTTCCTGAACCAAGGGCAGCAGTCGTTGTCTATGTCTGGATACCAGCTGCCAATCTGAATCCAGATGGCGAACTCAGTTGTGACTTCACCTAATTTTTGGCATGGCAGGTCCAAACTCACTAATTGCACTATCCCTTTTTAAATAATTATTTGTTGCTGTTGTTGTTTCTATAAATTACTGGGCAGCGACAGGCATTCCCCAATAGTAAACATGTGAACTACATTTGGAGCACATTATTTCTCCCAAAGCATCCTGGGAACTGCACTTTTTTTCCAGGGCTGCTGGAAATTGTAGTCCTGTGAGAGGGAAATTACAGTTCATGGGATTGCCTCTTTGTGGGAGATAATATGATTCAAATGCACTTTAAAATTATATTGCATATGCAGCCGAAATGCTGATTCATGTCAAAACAGAACAGGTTTTACTCAGAGTAGAAACACTTAAAATAATGAACATGTTAGGTCTATTAATTTCAATGGATCTACTCCAAGTAAAACTTAACTGAATACTGCCAAACGTAACAATCCAAATAAATAATTCATTTTGATAACCTAGTGCATTCGCCACTGAGAAAATGACACAATTTCACTGCAGAGAGAAAGGAAGAGAAAAATTATATATAGATGCCACAAAAAGTAAATTTTACTAAATCTCCCTTTGAGCAAACTTCTAGGTCTCATTGATTTAAAAAAAAAAAAAGCATTTACAAGCCTGAGGACGTCCTGGGGAAAATTTCAGGTGGCAGAGATAAGACCCCAGCAAGTCAGGTAAGGTAGATATAATGTTTATGGCACCCAGGGCCTTTTGTGTCACACCCTCAAACTTATTGCAAACACATCCTTGAGTCAGAGACTGGGGTTCCACACCCCACAAAAGCTCCTTGTTATCAACCAGCAGAAGGCGTCAAGTGAGAGATCTACGAGAAGTCTGCCCATTTACTGCACTGCAGAGAATCCAGATTTGCTGCTCACTCAATTAACTTAGTACAGGATTTATCTTTCAAAAACAAAACAAAAATTTAAACGCAACGTTACGCACGTAACAACTCAGCCAAGGACTTAGTTCAAACACAGGCAGCAAAGTAAAAACTTTCCCCTCTTCCTACGGCGAGCAAGCGCATCATTAAAGCAATTCCAGACCAGGCAGAGCTGCTCTATCAGACACACCCCTCTCGGCTTTGAAGTTCTTTCACTCTGGTTTTTTATGTTTATGAGGAGGGAGGGGCATGCTTTCCCTTTGCTACCACTAGTCAAGTTGCTGATTTGCAAGGGGGAGGGGGGAGAGAAAGTTAAGGCCACAAAAAATCACCTAAAGGGGAACTCTTATGGGATCAATTTATTTTGGATGCAAGACTCTACAGGCTTCTGAGCTACACAGAACCTATCCCTGGGGCAGTTAGAAGTCTCGGCTTCTGGGTGAACCAAGGTCACTGAATGCAAAGTGTTGAGAGAGAGATATTAATCACGAACTAATCAAGTGTGATGGGCCACAGGTGCAATTACAGGTCCCTCTGAGCCAATAGAAGGCCTAAACTTCACAGCTTTGATTAGTCCGGCTGCTCTGACATCACATAGGGCTCCTGCAAGACTTGAGCCACAGCCAGCTGCTTTGGGGCAACAGGGCTTCTGACTTCAGAGGCTCAGGAACAATTGCAGGCTTCAGAGGATGGTTTAACACTCAATGCCTCCTTCCAGGGAACTCCGGGAATTGTAGCTCTGTGAAGGGAACAGGGCTCTCCCTAGAAACCCTCAGCACCCCTCACAAACTACAGTTCCCAGGTTCACTAAGGGAAGCCATGGCCGCAGCCCAATACTGCTTTAAAGGAATAATGCAGGTTGGGTACCAGAGCAGTTAAGCAGCCTGCCCTGCATCCAACTGGCTATATTTTGTCCTCAGTGCCTTTTATTTGGCTAATTACCATTCTCTGGTCTTTTAAATGTGTCAGTGGGAAGGCAGTTATTGGTTTGTTTTCATTTATTATGCATTTTACATCTTCATTTTGTACTTTTATGTTGCAATCTTTGGGTGAAGGGTGGTATAACAATTTAATAAAGAACAATCTTTAAAATGGGAACAATGAGCGTTTAAGGCAGAAAAGGATGCACACATTAAAAGCAACAATATAGCTCAGTCAGTAGAGCAAAAGACTCTTGATCTCAAGGTTGCAGGTTTGAGCCCCACATTGAGCAGAAAGATTCCTGCATTGCAGGAGGTTGGACTAGATGACCCTGGAGGGTCTCTTCCAACTCTATGATTTTATGATTCTGTTCAGCAAGCTGCAATTATTTTCTGCGTCACGAAAAAAAGAGAAGAAAAATCCTTGCAGGGCTCTCCCACCTATGGACTTTGAAGCAGAACACAACCCTCTCCAGGTGGGGAATCTACCAAACGCTTTGAATCACCAAACACCTTGTGAACTAAAAGCACAGGAGGCGACTCCGTTTTAGTGTCTGAGGTCCACACCAGTCCAAGTGTTAGGACAGGAATGTGGAGAACAAGCACGCACACCACAGATTTAAAGCACGTTACTCGCCCCCTCAAAGAACTGGGTACTGGGAACTGTAGCTTTGTGAGAGGTGGTACTACAGTTCCCAGCACCCTTAACAAACTACGGTTCCCAGAATCATTTGGTGCGAGGGTAAGTCACAGGCTTTAAATGTACGCACACGGCCTCTTTCTCATATTGGAAAGCAAAATGGGGAGGGCGGGAGCCATGTGCCCCATTTCAAGTGTCGAGGAGAAAGGGCAGGACAATAGTCTTTAAAAAATGTAATTCCCGTGTGCCAGTTATGACCTCTCAGGTGAGACGCACTTTAATCAAAGGCCACCTCTGCTTTCTGTGTGTGTTGCTATAGTCACACAACACTGAGGAAGTGTACCTTCTTTAAGTACGCACCAAGTCAACACTGGAATCATTGCCTGTCAAGTGTGGAACTCCTTCCCAGTGCTGACTTGCCAAAATACAAAATCGTCCAGCCATTATCCAAGAATGGTGGGGGGAAAGACCTGCTTCCCTCCAGTTGTTGATGGACTCCAGCTTCCATCAGTCCCAGCCAGCAAGGTATGATGGGAGTTGGAGTCTAGTATAGGTTTCCTACTCCTGGTATACGAACTGTGCAGTATTTTTACATTTAGCTTTCTTTCAGTAGGGGTTCTAATTTCACCAGCTGGATTTAAAAACAAAAAACCAACCATGCTTAATTTTTTTAAAAATGACTTCCTCCTAGCAAGTACTGAGGGGCAGTACAAGAACAGGCCTTTTCAGTGGTGGCTCCCCACTTACAAAATGCTGTCTTAGGTGAGGCACCCCTGGTGCCATCATTACCTATTTTTTAGGTTTAGGCACCAGGCAAAGATATTTCTTTTCACCCAGGTTTCTGGTCCTTAACTTGAGAGGATTTTTAGGTATCTGTGGCCTCTGGAGTGGGATGTGTTACAACTTGCCTTTTTCTAAGTGTATGGATGTGTTTTTAGGTTTGTTCTGGGGTTTTTTATACTCGGTTTTAATGTTTGGATCACTATAAGTCGCTTTGGGTAATGAATAAACAGCAAAGCAGGCCAAAGGCAATACAGCCTGTTAAGACACCACTGCCTCAGGGAATGGTATCTGAGTAGCATTTAAGGCTGCAACGCTTAAGGCAGCATTGGGCAACTTTTAAGACAATCTAGGAATCTGCTAAAGGACAAATCCCTAAAACCTGCCGAAATGCATTCATATTTCATTACCCAGAGCACTCAGCATGTGCTACAGCACTAATGTAGCCCCCCATAATAGGGCTGAAAGTTATTCCTCCCTGTCTCCTGATACTAGAGCCCTCTAGGGGCCACCCAGTAAGAGATTTGGGATGGACAATGAGGAAGCACTTTTTCACAGCACAGTGGAACTGCGGAACCTCTTCCCACAAGATGCAGGCGCAGCCACCAACTCAGATGGCACCAAATGGGGATTAAAGGTATTCACAGAGGGTAACACTATTGGGGGCTAGCAGGATGGCTATCAATTTATACAGCAGGTGTGGGGAACCTGTGGCCCTCCAGATTTTGCTGAACTACGACTCCCCCCACCCCTGGCCATTGGCCATGCTTGCTGGCGCTGACAGGAGTTACAGTTCAGCAACACCCAAGAGGGGGGAAATTTCTCCAACTCCTATTGAGCATATCTCTGAATGCCAGGTGATGGGACCAATACTGAAAGACCTCTGCCCTACATCTGGGAGCGGCATAACTCAGCGACATTTCATCACGCGACACACAATTAGCCTACAGAACTCATTGCCACAAGAGTCCACAATGCCCAGTTGCTTTACAAAGGATGGTTAGGCCGTTTTGTGGGGAGGGAAAAGAGAGCCGTCCATGGCTGTACCTGCACTCCTGTTCAAAGTGGACTGTTCCTACCTCTCCAAAGATCATCTACCGCCAACTACCCAATAGGGATAGATACTGATTAACTGCAATATTTCAACATGGTCATCATGATTACTATTGTAGCTTTATGCGCATTAGAAGAATTTGTATCCTGAAATGAGAGATATAAATGACATTTTATTTTACTGCAAACGAACGAACAAACAAAAAATACAGTGGCACCTCTGGTTATGAACTTAATTTGTTCCGGAGATCCGTTCTTAAGCTGAGGTACCACTTTAGCTAATGGGGCCTTCTGCTACCGCCGTGCCACCGGTGCACAATTTCTGTTCTCATCCTGAGGTAAAGTTCTTAACCCGAGGTACTACTTCCGGGTGAGCACAGTCTGTAGCCTGAAGTATTTGTAACTTGAGGTGCTTGTAACCCGAGATACCACTGTACCAGACTATGTGCCCCCGCAGCAACAATATGATGGGGAGCAACAACAGTAAAAGCAGCAGCTCAGCATCAGGGATAACTTATTATTACACTTATAACCCACCTTTTCTCCTATAAACTCAAAAGTGGTGCCGACCCTTCTCCCTCTTTCCGTTTTATCCTCACAACAACCCTGTGAGGTAGGTTAGGCCAAGGAAGAGAGAGCACAACTGTCCCCAGACTACCCAGTCAGCTCCACGACAGAAATTGAACCCTTGTTTCCCAGGTCCAGCACTCTAACCACTACACAACACTGCCTCTTGGGAGTTGCCGTCCCAGGACATACAATATTCCAGAATGACACCCTCTGCCTCCATCCAAACGGTCCCAGGATGCTTGCTTTCGCTGTGACCACATGGCTAGCTCTACCACATATCAATGGCAGCCACTCATAAATGATTTTTTTTTTAAGGCTTCCATTTAAAACAGCTGTACCTTTAGGAATCCGCTTAAGCGTTGGGGGACTGAGGTCTCTGCTTCAGCAGAAAAGCGAGGCTTTGGGGCTCCTTCCATTCCCCCCAAAAAACCCTCCAACTTTGCTTAATCATTCCCCCGCTTGCAAGAGGAAGGCATCACCAGCAGCCAATGGGAGAAGACCGACTCCAGCGGAGGAGGGACTGGAGGAGGAAAGAGTGAGTGACATTTCTCAAGTTACCATTCAACACTAGCCCCCCTCCAGGGAGGGAGGGAGAGAGCAGTGCAAGGAGGGTGACCTCCAGCAGCCACTTACGCCAGGAAGCGCCAGTAGGGCAATTCCTCTCAGAAGGCAAGCAAGCTCACTAGCACCAGGAACTTCCGGGCACCAGGAACTTGCTCACCTCAGACAGGACGAAAGCAAACAAGGAAAGCTGGAGAACTTGTCCCATTGAAACTTCTTTTCCTTTTCCTCCTCATCTGCCACACTCAGGAAGGTCACAGTCAAAGGGCGAAGGCCAGGGTCACCACTACAGAGAGATCAATAGATCCTAAAAGATGCCTTCGGGCACAGGGCACCCACTTCTCAAATCTGCCAGTGTCATATTTGTGGATCACAATGCAAATTAAACTGCAGTCTAGTGGTTAGAGCAGTGCTTCCCAAACTTGGGTCTCCAGCTGTTTTTGGACTACAACTCCCATTGTCCTTAGCTAGCAGGACCAGTGGTCAGAGATTATGGGAATTGTAGTTCAAAAACTGCTAGACACCCCAAGTTTGGGAAGCACTGACTTAACAGTGTCAGAGCAGAACCTGGGGGATCTGGGTTCAAATCTCCATTAAGCTCACTGGGTGATCCTGGGGGCCAGTCACTACCTCTCAGCCTAACCTGTCTCACAGGGTTGTGTGGGGATTATATGAGGAAGGGGGAAACCACGTAGGCCACATTGAGCTCCTTGAGGAAAAAGACGGGATGTAAATGCAATACATTTAAAAGTAGCAAAAAAGCACATCGGTCCAATTGGTGATTCACCTGCTTAGAGAAAACGGAAAACGGCCTTCTCCTGAGTCAGACCATTGGGCCCATGTAGCTCAGTATAGTGTACACTGACTGGCAGCAGCACTCCAGGGATTCAGGAAGGGAGCTTCTCCTGCCTGTAGCTAGAGATGCCTTTGGGGTCTGAGCCAGAAACCTTCTGCACACAAAGCAGAAGCTCCACCCACTGAGCCAGAGCCCCATCTCCCATTGGAGCAACGTCAGGGCCAAGAGCATGTAGTTGCGTTACACCAGAAATTTTTCACACACAAAAAAATTGTGTTTACAATCAAATTATTTCCCAGTAATTGTCAAAGTGTTTGCCTGTGTATGTGTGTAAAAGCAAATGCACATGAAGTAATTGAAAAGGCAGACACAAGGTGTGGCAATTACTCTAGAGGAATTATCACAGTCCACATAGCCAAAACAAATGCCAAACACTCACAGAACACACCCAGGCCAGCTCTGTGACTTGTATTTGGGGTGGAGGGGTAAAGGTCAGAGAGGACCTCACTATTTCAGTAAGACACTCATATTACTCCTTGCAGCATAAGAGGGTTTGGTTGTTTTTTGCCAGGGGGGTGCTAATGAGTTTCACACCTGAACAAGTATCTTAACCTAACTCAACAGCCATCCAAACTCTCACCCATTGTGTGAAAGTCCTACAATGCAAACCTCTTGTTAACAGCCAACAGCAGCCTCTTGCTTCACCAAACACCACCTGCCACTCAATAATGCTAGGTTTGACACAACATTTCCCTTACAAGCACAGAGCGACTCAGCAACCCTGTGAGGTAGGCCTCGGCTGCAGATACAGTGGAGAAAAAGGCAACTTGACCAAAGCTACCCAGAAAAGTAGATTTTGCTCAGCATGCTGTTGTACCAGAACTTAACACAAGGGAAATATCCACACTGTATATTTAAACCACACGGCTTTACCCAAACAATCAGATCGTTAAGAGTACTAGGAACTGTGAGGGGCGAAACTACAGTTCCCAGGATTCTTTGCAGGAAGCTGTATGCTTTAAATGTATGGTGTGCATGTTATCTACATGTGCATTGTGTGTGTGTGCACAAGAGAGTCTACACCTAATGTTTTCCCAGCCTATGAGTTTAAAAGCAGCAACCAGAGCAAATCACACAGGCTCAATCCAGTGGCATCTTCACGGGATGAGAAGAGAGGTGACACAGACCTGTGAGTCTTCGTTGGCAGACTCCAGGCAGGCCTAGCACCTGTTCCTCCAAGCCATGAACACTTTCCACAAGCCAAGGGCTCAGAAAGCCACAACACCACCTGCAACAATGAGGGAGAATCTTACCAGAGGTCCCAGGTTTCCTACTTAAGGTGACATAGCTCCATAGTGCTTAGCTGTTCAAAGTTCATAAAGGGGAATGGAGGACCCAGAGAGCAGAGAATTAAGGAACAGCTTGTCTCCTTATGCCCCCCCCCAAAGGTGGGGCAGGGGAGAAATGCTAGTACAGAGACATGAAAAGGAAGATACACATTTCAATGCCACACAGCAAAGAGGAGCTCCCAAGGGCAGGCTAATGACAGTGCACTGGGGCCAAGGAGGAGTGGCTCCACGTTCAACAAAATCACGGGTGCAAAACTTTTCTGAATTTTCGAAGGACACTATAAAACGCTTTCTTTTTGTTTAATGCACAAGACAAAGTCGGCGAGAGCACAGCGGAAGAGTCGCGCTTTAACAAGGGTTAATCTCTAGCCTTGGCTCGAGCGAAGGGATCCCCTATGAAGCCGCCGCTTTACGAATCTAGGGTGGGTGGGAGAGTGCGTGTGGGGTGGAGAGCGGCCCATAACGAGGAAGGGCCGAACCACGTGCCACGGGCTGGGTGGGCGAAACGCCAACGCGGAGCAAGGCGAAGGAGGAGAGGTTACCGAGGCCTGCTCCTGGTGCTTCTCGGTGCAAAATGCCGCCGGCCGGCGGAGCTGAGCGCTCTCTCATCTGCTAACTGCCGCAGACCAGAAGACCCTTAAAGGGGCACAGCTGCAGGGGCGAGTCGGGAAGTTGTTGCCGGAGGGAGGGAGAGAAAACGGCAAAAAAAGACCCAACAAATGCAATTTTAAAAACCGCTACTTGGGAAGGAGCAACCGTTCGTGTAATCCAGCGGAGGCCCCGAACTGCCGCTCTGTCCTCCCACAAAAAACAAAGCGTGTGTTTGATCATAAAGCAGCCCTCCCCCATGAGGACTGGCGCCTTAACCCTCCTGTTAAAGCCGCTACTCACGATCCGCCCGGTGATGCTCGCCCTCCTCCGTCTCCTCCTGGCCGTCCCACCCCCGGTGCCGGTGCCAAGCCCCCGTGCGCTGCCGCCGCGCCCGGCCCCTCCACCCGCCGCGGGCTCCTCGGTCGTCCCCCCACGTGCTGCCCGACCGGGCCTTTCGGAACGCTGAGACATTCGACCGATATACACAACGTTCTGCTCGCCCCGCCCACCGCTCGCTCAACGTCCCGCTCGCCCCGCCCCTCCCGCTTACCCCCTTCTCGGCCGCAGCTCGCGCGAGACGGCGAGGGGGAAGCCACGCCCCCTCCTTCCCCAGACTGGGCTCGTGAGTCAGAGGGCAAGAGAGAACGAGAACAGGGAGCGTGGGGAAGAGGCAAATTGTGCGCATGCGCAGCCGCAGCATGCTTTCTCTCTCTCCACCGCCCCCCCTCCCCATGCAAGGAAATAAGAGGCGGGGTTAGTTCTGACAGGGTGTGTTTGACCCTCGTTGAGGCTGTCAGTCGCTTAAAGAGACCTTGCAGAGTAAGGCTGTGTGCGCATTTACTCTGAAGCAAGTCCCACTTTCCCTAAAAGGCCTACCGCCTAAGTAAACGTGCATAGGTCGCACCATCAGGCACTCTTGCTTGGGATCAAGCCCCGAAGACGGGCTTGCTTCTAAGTAACGATGAATGAGAATTTTGATGGAGTGATAGTCATCCATTAAACATGCAAACATTTGCATCAGTAGAATATAAAAGCTCAGAGTAGCAGTCCTTTCTGTGTTATTAGAGGATGCAAGAGGCATCGTGATGGAGATGGACATTTGTATTAATTTTAAAATCAATCTGCCCAGTTAATTGGGCAGACATTTTTAAGGTTGTCAATTTATTAATGTTATTGATTGGTGAATGTTCCAGCACTGACAGAGATTGAAAATATATTTTTGTCAGCCTTGTAGTTAATTATGATTACTGTATTCAGGGTTCTCTTAAAAGTATCCGTTGTCAGCTATGAAGTCACAGCTAGTCGTCTTTGCAGGGCTGTTGGAGGTTTTTGGGCAAAACACTGCCAGTCTATCCTATTTTACAGAGCGTTTGTGAGAGCTAATGCTGCAATCCTAGGCATACTCAGCTTGCAAATAACTCCCTTGAAATCTGGGGTTCATGTCCCAGTAAATGTGCTTGGGATCAGGCTGCAAAAATGCTAAATCAAGGCTTTAGGTGGGATGCAAATAAATAAGCTTCTTCCACAGAGTGTCTGTCCCTCTGGTTTCCAAATTCCCCCTGCCCCGAACCCTTTCCACCTGGTTTGCATGTTCGCCAAAGAATGCCCGTACACTCCAAAGGATTCTTAAGAATATTAGGGGGATCACGATCATGCAGAGCACCAGTCCCCAACTCTTTGTATATCGTATTGTTGTTTTATTGCTATGGCCGATGGCTGACGCAAATAAAGATTCATTCATTCATTCATTCTTGTGGATTGCCCATTGCTGGGAAAGAGTGCTCACCTGGCACTACCAGTCTTCAAAAGCCCAGGGTGCATGGCTGCTGATTTCGTCATTTAAATGCTTTGAAGGGATGCACCAGGTTACCCCAAACCCACTGCTATAGCAGAATCGAAGCCAGAGTGTTGTTTCTAAGAGTGAGAACAGAGAGCAAAAAGCAGGTCAGATGGATTATTTGTCTGAGAATGAAACTCCTGCTGTGCCCAGCTGTTGCCCTATGTGCCAGGGAAATATGCACACAAATTCAAGTTCCAGCAACCCCACTCTTTTTATGAGGTGGGTTTGTTCAGCAGAAGCCACTAGGATCTGGGTTAGGGTAGGTTTCCTTTCAGCGCTTGAGCAGGACTTGTCAACTTACCCATATTTTTCGCTCTATAAGACGCACCAGACCACAAGATGCACCTAGTTTTTGGAGGAGGAAAACATGAAACAAAATATTCTGAATCTCAGAAGCCAGAACAGCAAGAGGGATCTCTGCGCAGTGAAAGCAGCAATCCCTCTTGCTGTTCTGGCTTCTGGGATAGCTGCGCAGCCTGCATTCGTTCCATAAGATGCACACACATTTCCCCTTACTTTTTAGGAGGGGAAAAGTGAGTCTTACAGAGCAAAAAATACGGTATTTCCTAATGAAATATATTTGCATGATTTGGGGGTGAGGGGTGTGGTAGTTGATGCTCCAACCAATATAGCAGAGGAGCTTATTCCAGGTGTGTGTAGGTGGGAGAGGACGGGAGAAGAGTCAGCTGCAGGGACTCAGTGGGAGAAATGCACTCTGCACATTCCCAGGGATACTCTCTCCATAGTGTGTGAGAGAGAGGAATAAGAACACAGGAAGCACTGCCTATCATCCACCTGGTTCAGTATTGTCTACTCTGACTGGCAGTGGCTCTCCAGGGTTTCAGACAGGGATTATTCTATCATCTGCTTCCTGGTTTTCTTAAACTAGAGACGCTAGGCATTGGATCTGGAACTTTCTGCATGCAAAGTCTGTGCTTTTTCACTGGGGTTGTATCCTTCCCCATTGTCCTTTGTCAGGGACCAGCTCCCGTTCACAGGGCCCGTGGAGCAGCAATGGAGAGCCTGTGGTCCTCCAGACATTGTTGGACTGCATCAGTCTAAGTCAGCATCATCAATCAGCAGTATTTCAGCAACCTATGGAGGGCCACTGCTCTACTCTGGAGAGTGGGTGCATAATCCCTAGGGTCAATGAATGTGCATGAAGATTAAGGCACCATGGAGCCTGCCAATGTGCACACTGCCACTTCTGGGGCAAGCTTTGAACTACTGACATGGCTGGGCAATTATGTTCCTCCCTTAGTTTATCTTTAACCAAAAGAACACACACTTTCTTTGCATTTAAATCATCAGAAGATAGGCAATCACAGAGTAAATGAATTAGGCATACAAACTGGTCCCTCTGCGGTCTCAGGAAGACATGAGGCTTTCTCCAATATGTACTATCTGATTCTTTTAACTGGAGATACTAGGGAATGCATGTGGGATCTTCTGCCTGCAAGGCATGTGTCCCACCTCTGAGATATATCCTCTCCTTATTTTAACCTTGTTGATTTTCCTTTGGTCTTAAATCAGGGATGAGGGATGTTGCAGGACTATAACTCCCCACATCCCTGAGCATAGTCCATGTTGGAGTCCAACAACTTCTGGAGGGCCGCAAATGTTCTCAACTAATCCTCTGCTTTTTTTTACCCACATGCATGACTAAGGCTTTCCAATAGGCATTGGGTCTTCTCAATGAGCAGGCAGAATGGACAACAGAATATAACAAAGAAGATTTATAAGAAGTATCAGGGAGACATGTAAGTGGCCCAACAGAGGGTGGAGATTTGGGTATGGTTGTTTTTCAGAGACACCAAAAGCTCTGCATTGTGTAGTGGCACTATTGAGATTACATGCAACCTGTCATGGTCTTTGGACAGAACAATCAAGTGGTTGGTTGGTTGACTAAATGTAGCTAACAAATTATGGCTCTATCTTACCTTGATCATCTAATACTGGTCATCTCTAGGCAATCTACAATATAATAATAAAAGGCATATAAAAATTCAACAATATGCAACACAATAAAGCATTCCATTCTAATGACCACATCAGTAAAATACAAAATAATGAATAAAAACCACTCTCTTGACATGATCACCACACAATGCATACAAGTTGATCCCACCCTAAGAAGCAGTAGTCAGTCAACTGGAATACAGGTGGAACCTCCCTTGGTAGAGCATGCTGGAGTATCTGGACATGAGAAAGGGTTAATTTCCTTCATTAGCATAAATCATCCCATGAATGAGCTAATCACAGGTGCAAGGTCATCCAAGACAGTTGCTATGGTAACAGCCTAGTACCCCAACTGTATCTGTGATTAATGCACGTCAGCAAAATAGTCTGTTAGTCTGCAGTCTGTCTGTTAGTCCAATGTTGTGTCTTAAATTGCTGAATTTATTTAGAGCAGCAGAGATACTTTGTGCTTGTGTGTATCTGTTTATATTTGGGTCTGCAAAAGCCTACAAGCTGTACATATCTACATCCAGAATTGTTTTGCTGAGCCTTATCTTCTACAACAGTAAACTATCTTAACATTTATCTGCTTCTATGTGGCAGCTGATACTGGGAGCAAATTCTACTGCGTGGGTATCTCACTTATGATTCCCACCAGAACATTCAATAGGTAGTTCCCTATAGGATTGTACCCAAAGCAACACAAGGCTTGATCTCCCTTTTTGCATAATTGGTGATTTTGTGACTCTGACATCAGAAGAAAGCCTACTGTGAATTATTATTTTTTTTGGGGGGGGGGGGGAATTCTGACCTCTCTTAATAAGTCCACAAATTTGGAATTGGCTCAACCTGTCTCAGATCACTAAAAATGTGACCTAAACCATGGGTAGGCAAACTAAGGCCTGGGGGCTGGATCCGGCCCAATTGCCTTCTAAATCCAGCCTGTGAACAGTCATGTAAACTGCGAACAGTTATGTAAAATCAGCATGTTTTTACATAAGTAGAATGTGTCCTTTTATTTAAAATGTATCTCTGGGTTATTTGTGGGGCCTGCCTGGTGTTTTGACATGAGTAGAATGTGTGCTTTTATTTAAAATGCATCTCTGGGTTATTTGTGGGGCCTGCCTGGTGTTTTGACATGAGTAGAATGTGTGCTTTTATTTAAAATGCATCTCTGGGTTATTTGTGGGGCACAGGAATTCGTTCACTCCCCCCCCCCCAATATAGCCTGGCCCCTCACAAGGTCTGAGGGACAGTGGACTGGCCCCTGTTGAAAAGGTTTGCAGACTCCTGACCTAAACTGTCACAGCTAATGCTCCTGTCTGTGCCACAAATTGTACTTAACATTTCAAAATGAGTGTTCTTATATCATGTGCTTTCCTGCCCTCTTTCCATAACACTGGCACACACCCTTGATTTTTTTAAATTTTTTTTAAGTCAGCAACCTTCCATCTCAGGCCTTTTTGGAAGACAACAGCAGCAATCTTGCCTGCTGAAACAGGCCACAGCAGAAATGGCAGGAGGTAACTCTCTTGCACAGCCAGAGAAGCTTATCCCGCAGGGCATGGGATTCACTGCCTGACAAACCAGCTGAACCTACCTACACCCACTCAACATCTATAAAGTGTGGCCCTGTTTTGAATAAGAATGCTGCCTGGTAGGGCTGGGGAATCTGTGGCCCTTTGAGCATTGTTGGGTAGGAATTCCATCATCTCTGACCACTGGCCATGCTGGGTGGGGTTAATGAGAGACCTATTAATTTTTATTATTATTTAAATTTGTATACCGCCCTATACTTGTAGCTCTCAGGGTGGAACATGAAAATCACAATATAAAAAAACACAAAATACATAATGAAAATGAAAACAAAGACAACCCAAAAATCCACCTTCTACAACACACTTTAAAAGGCCCTTCGATGTCAATCAGCCAAAGGCTTAGTTAAAGAAGAACGTTTTCGCCTGGTGCCTAAAGATGTATAATGAAGACTCCAGCCAAACTCCTGAGGGAGAGCATTCCACAGCGAGTCACCACTGAAAATGCCAATTATTGTGTTGCCAGCCTCCAAATCTATCGTGGAGGGAGCACACAAAGAAGGGTCTCAGAAGATGATCCCAGAGTCTGGATAGGTTCATGTGGAGAGAGGTGATCCTTGAGGTATTGCAAAAGTTGACTCATTCTATTGGTCCATCTAGTTCAGCATTGTCTGCACAGACTGGGAGCAATGGCTCTCCAGGATTCCAGGTAGGAGTCTTTCCCAACCCTAGTGCTTTCCCCCCCTGGGGGTATTCAAGAGTACGCAGTACAGACACCTTTTCCCCCCAATAAGAAAAGCACTGGTAGAAGGTATGGCACTTACTGAAACAACTTCATGGTGAGCACAGGCACCTTTTTTTCTAGAATAAAAGCATTGCCCAACCCTACTTGGAACTGCCAGGGATGGAACCCGGGACCTTCTGCATGCAAAGTAGATGTTCTAACCACTGAGCAAGATATTTGGCACCAGATTGGCTGCAGGAGTTGCAGGAAGGAGGTATATAAGATGCCATCCAACCGTCTTAAGGACTCTGCTCCAGATTCGTGTAGGGTTTACTTCTTAGCCATTTCTTCTCCTGAAGATGTCCTGCAAGTACCGGTATATGATTTGTTCAAATAAATAAATGTAGAAGGCTTGCTCTCAGGTCTTGCTTGCAGACTTCCCACTGGGGCATCTGGTTGGTAAGGACAAGATAGATTTCTTATATTGCATTCTATCGTCTCACAGTTTGAATTATATGGAATTCAGATTGTAATATAATAAAATTAAAGGAAGGAATTGCAATACAGCATATTACAATTGCTACAGCAGGCAGAAAAATCACTAAGTGGTCCAACATGGCCATCAGCAATTTTCAAGTGGTCCATGGAGGGTAGGGTGGGGGGAAGGTTTGCAACCATTGTTCAGGACTGCAATTTTTATGGGGATACAAATCCTGATTTATCTCTCAGGTGCTTTCTTTACATTTGGGGAACTTAGATTAATTTAATGTTTAAATCTTAATTGAAGACTGCAACCTTAAGACTACAGAAAAAAAATAGGTCATCCCTGAGGGCATCAAAATTTGTTAAAGGAGTGATGAGTCAAAGTTGTCTGCATTTTAAGGCTGTTTTTGACTGTGGGTTTTGTTATTCTCCTAGTTAAAAAGACAAAATCTGTATGCATGTATATTGTGTCTCTCCCTGCCCCCAGCCCTGGGGTTGTAATTATTTTGCTAACCCTGCACTGCATCTGATATGTATCGATGTTGAAGCATTGAACTCAACATTTAAGCTGCAAAACCTATGGACACTTTCCTGTCCATTGATCCTTGCCCATCCTGGCTTATAAAATCTAGGGAAGCTTTTAATGTTTGATGTATTACAGTATTTTAATATTTTTTTGGAAGCAGCCCAGAGAGGCTGGGGAAGCCCAGCCAGATGGGCGGGGTATAAATAATAAATTATTATTATTATTAATGCCGGGAAGGGCTGGGCGATGGGCTTTGTGGGGTGTGAATGCTTCTCTCTGTGAGGGAATGGCACCCTCACCTGCTGGGTGAGGTGGAAATGATATCTGGTAGTCAGCAGAGGGAGCTCCAGGACTGCTTGTGTTTAACTTGCACAGTCCGGCTCCCAAATTTCTACCTCGCTCAGAATTAGAGCTGTGCCAAACTCTGTCCAGCAGGTTCTCAAACACTTTCTCCCACAAAAGGTGTTTTCCATTTTCCTCCTTCAACCTCAGGGCACTTCAGAATTGGTAGGGCATGGCGTTCTGAACTTTATTGCAAGGTGGCTGAGGGACGTGTGTTGCTTTCTCCCTCAGTAAACTTTCCTGAGCTCTGCAGCACCTCTTGATTTGAAAAAGCTTCTGTAGCGGATCCCACAGCTTATATACCAATTGCAGCAGATCCAAACTGCACACACACTCTATAATAACCACCACAGGTTACCTTTTTGGATTTTGTGTGAGGGAAAACTTTGGTACTTGGGAGACTAATGCAGAAGTTGGAATGAGTAAGAAAGATTTAACAGAACGACGTGGACAAAGGATATATCAGGATATAATGTTATTTCAGGAAACCGTTCACCTAATAGTATTTATACTGAATCTAACGGATGTTACGGGCTTTTAATCAAGCGCAGCTTCTTCTAAACTTCAGTTGCTTATGTTCAGTTACTTCGCTTCAGGTAAATGTTATAGGTTTCTAGACTAGATGGTAAATGCTCAGCTTATTTCCAGTTATTTCACTTCAGTTCCTTAACTCAGTTGTTGCACAGGTGTTGCAGCTTAATATTTTGGTTCTTAAACAAGGTGGTACTTTCTGTCAGTTACCCAGCCCTTTGACAACCCCACTCCTGAGGTACTCCAAGTAACAGGCCCAGGGGATCACCACACCCCTCTTAACTGATTTGGGAATCTTCTCTTTCTAGAAGAATCTCTCCCCTCCTGACTAGAACGAGACCTAAGTAGGCTGTATCCTTTTAGCTTCTACTTCTTCTGGCTCAGCCTCCCAGTTAACTCCTGGCCTAATACCACACACCGTCCTTCACACTAAGCTCAGAGACTCCTTTCCCTAGCTTTGGATATGTTTCTCAGAGTGGCTGTTTCAACCCAGAACCAATTCTCTCTCCTCTCAAACTAAACCCTATCTGAACATTCTCTCAGAAATGGCTCCTTTTATTTTCCCTCCAAAAGTGCTGGCTCCACCCCCTTCTGGTTAGCTGTCTTGGTAGTTTCCAGCCCCCTGGTGGAATTCTGAGGCACTGCATTCCCAGACTGTGCTCTGGCTCTGCTGTCCATCAGTTTCATATGAGTTGTCTTGGGATGTCTTTTCCTGGACTTTAACTGAAGCCTGAGCACCCAAGAAGGCTGCAGCATTACCAGTACAGTAGTACCTCAGGTTAAGAACTTAATTCGTTCTGGAGGTCTGTTCTTAACCTGAAACTGTTCTTAACCTGAAGCACCACTTTAGTTAATAGGGCCTCCTGCTGCT
The DNA here is from genome assembly GCF_964188305.1 of Podarcis bocagei. Classification (NCBI taxonomy): domain Eukaryota; kingdom Metazoa; phylum Chordata; class Lepidosauria; order Squamata; family Lacertidae; genus Podarcis; species Podarcis bocagei. The sequence continues at coordinate 38,533,637 of NC_138141.1, read as the reverse complement.
GCTACGCCGCAGCTGCACAATTTCTGTTCTTATCCTGAAGCAAAGTTCTTAACCCAAGGTAATATTTCTGGGTTAGCAGAGTCTGTAAGCTGAAGCGTACCACTGTACTGAGATACATTTGTAGAATAAAAGGACACCTTGTAGCCACCTGCACCTCACCCATAACTCAATCCACCCCTCTGATAATTTTCAAATGCAATTTCCCCCCTCATAAACCAATGGCAGAACTGGGAGGGGAGGAGAGAGGGAACCATGGGAGAAATTTTCTGCTACCTGGAATCTCATACTGTGCATGCACAAGGTCCCAAGCTCAGTTCCTGGTTCCTCCACATTAGAAAAAAGCTAGGTAGCTTTCATCTGAGGCTTTGGAGATCCATTGCCAATCAAGAACACTTGGCAATGGTGGGCAGGAACTAAGTGTTAAGAGCACTTGACCACCAGCATTTCAGTTTCATGAAAGGTACTACAGTGGTACCTCGGATTAAGTACTTAATTCGTTCCGGAGGTCCGTACTTAACCTGAAACTATTCTTAACCTGAAGCACCACTTTAGCTAATGGGGCCTCCTGCTGCCGCTGCACCGCCAGAGCACGATTTCTGTTCTCATCCTGAAGCAAAGTTCTTAACCTGAAGCACTATTTCTGGGTTAGCGGAGTCTGTAACCTGAAGCGTCTGTAACCTGAAGCATATGTAACCCGAGGTACCACTGTATAAAAGTGTGAAGCAGAAGTCATTTGTGTAAGGCACTCACCTCAAGGCCACATAGAAGCCTCTTTTGGAAGCCCCTATTAGCATGTGTCTTTGGGGAGTGGTTATTTTAAAAAACCGATTGGCCATGTTCTGTGCCATGTAAGCAAAAGCACATGAAGTCTCCAACCAGAGTACTGTACATAATTTACTCTGAATCATTCACTGCTTTGAATGATTCATTTTGGTTTTGCTAATCCAAAGGAGAGGGGAAGAAGCCCTCAACCCTTTGACATCTTATTCCCGCCGACTTCCTCTGGCTTCTGAGATTATCCCATACACTGACCCATCCACCTTTCAAAGCTGTCTTTGCCGCTCATAAGGGTTAGAAACTTTGAAGAGCAGAAAGAAAAACTCAGAATTGTTGAAACCTGGACTGTGCATCCTGTCAGTTTGCATTTCTTAGTACAGAAAGTATCGATCTGATGTGTAGAGATCTTTCCTATTCTACTTAATTCAGGAGGGTTCTGGAAGCTTATCTGTGTGAGAAACAAGCATAAGGTCCATGATTGTTTGGGTTATACTTTCAGAGAAGCTAAGTACAGCTGGTTTGAACTGGTTCTCTTATCTCTTTCAATCAAGGTCACGCTGACTATAAAAGTAGGGCCAGAATGAGCCTGAATTTCACTTTCTCTTTTTTTAATCTCTTTTCCCTCTGTGTGGTGTTCTGTACAAAGTAAGCATAGTGCTAAGGTTTTAGATTTATTATAAGTTATTGTAAGTGTAAGGTTAAGTCTGCTGCAAATGGATTATTTATGGACAGTGCCAATTCTGAATGTATTGGATTTGTGACCATTATGCTCATTTGCCTTCAGTAGCATTAAAGCTCTGCTGGATGAAATATTGCCTCTGGTCTATTTTTGGGAATCCCGCAACATGTTTAAGTTTTTACTCTGCTAACTATACATTGGAATCTACTCTGGATCATATTGAGTAGACTTTCAATGATACACCCAACCCATATTCTGTACTTTTTCTACAGCTTTGAGGCATCCTGGTATACAGATAGCCTCTTATTCTGAGATGTGATCAACTGCTTTTGGGAAATGGCTGCTTTGCCATTAGTATTTCACATACCCCAAGTGAAGCCTTTACAGATTAGATTCAGGACTAAGCCACGACCCAAATCAAGTGATGAAAATGGGTTTAGAATCATTAAAGATGCACAAGCAAATAATTACTCCAACAAGTCAAAAGCAGGTTGAATTTACATTTTTTACTTCAAAAAAAGGGAAGTACATACATGAGGGAAAGTGGGGGGTAAACAACAATTGCTTGAAACCATGATCTCTACAGGTTTATTTTAATTTTAATATATATTTATATATTTATATATATACCTCCAATTACCCACCCATAAGTGTGCAAGTCTGCGGGGCTCACGCCCAACGCCTTGCACAAGCACTTACAAATATTAACAGGATTGTAGACAGAGGAGGAGAGGGAACCAGTCTTCAAGGTTGAGGCCCCAACGGGAAGTAGCAAGTTCTATAATACATGGCGTTAGGTTTATAGTACACAGCATCACTTCCTTTCAATGACAGAACGCAACAGCAGGGAGGAAAGAAGCACGTTAACAGTTACTAAACACTAAAAGATATTCAAATGTCATTATGTTATACATGTACAGCAACTAACTGCTTTACAAAAAAGCAAAATAATACAATATATTGTCACATGTATTTACAGTGTAGTAAATATACTTTTTTCTGTCAAATTTTACACAAAACTATTTACAGGGTGAATATACTGCATTAAAAAAAAGTGTGTGGCCAATGCAAAAAAAGTGACTTCTGTGGATAAGTCTCTTGCATAACATTAAGACGTGCTTTAATACATCGTGGGGGAAATAAAAACTAGAAACAAAGCAGGAGGAAGGGGGAGAAGAAGCCCTAAAACCCCACAAACCCATCAGGAAAAGAGCACCAGCCACAATCTTCAGCGCTCAGTCCCGTAAAACGTTGACTTTGAAATGTTTCTTGGTTATCGAAAACAAGTGCATGCGAATGGAAGCGTAACAGACTGGCGGATTTAACAGGGATTCTTCTTTACGCGCAAGGAAAATGCATCAGGCTTAAACTTCAAAATCGGGGGAAAGATTTAAAAAAATACAAAAAGAGAACAACGCAAAACAACTTTACAGTACTTAATAGTGCACATGGAGCCCGTGCTTGAAAACGAGGAGTGTCAAACTGGTTTCCTTTTATTTAGTGTGAGAGTGGGGAAAGGTAGACCCTGCAGACGCCACCGCACTCCACCTTCCCCTTCAGCCCCAGCCAGCATGGCCAATGGTCAGGGACAGTAGGAGCGCTAAGCCCAGCGACATCTGCGGGGCCACAGGTGAATAGCCCCTGCTGCACAGCCTGCAGCAACCTTACGCTGCAGGTCAAAGTTACTTGGTTCTCGACATGATATTGAAATCCTCTAGGAGAAGGTTCAAATTTAAACACAACAATCAAATTGCTAGCCCTCTGCCAAAGCCTGTTGGGACACCTCTGGTTGAGAACCTCTTTCCTGTGTTCCATTAAAAAAGCAAAAAAAGCAAAGGAAAACACTCCCAGAGGTCCCTCTCTTGTCTAAACACGCTAACGCAGGAATTTATTCATGGATCTACTTTGTTTTAAAGGCACATGGATGCCACCAACCCACAAGCAGCTTAGCAAGATGCACAGCTTCCTCCAGAGCAGGGAAGTGTATTCTGCTGCTTTCCGGGCCCAGAGAACATGAGATGGCCCCCAATGGCCCAGAACCTAACCGTGAGAAGGTGTCCTTTTAAAGCAACAGCACGGAATCGTTCGCTGGGTTGTGTAGCCGATATCCGAAAAATAAAGGTTGAAGACAGCAACAGTTGGTGGAAGGGCAAATCAGCTGCAGTGGCTAAGGAGAGGACATTTTTCACCAAGTGGATGAGAGAAACACTTAAGGCACTGAGCAAATCAGCCACTAAATGGGTTTTGTTCGGGGACAAAGCCATCAATGCACCCACCATCTCTGCATTGGAAAGAAGCATCTCTGAATTGCTGCTCCCTTATCCCGTTAAGACACCTCAGTCCAGAAATCAGCTCTGCTAAAGCACATCTTGTAAAGTAAGCTTTTCTATCTTTTTGATTCTAGGAAGTCTGCCCAGATGAGTTTCTGCTGCCCTGTAGTGGTTTCTCTCAAGGGTGCAGAGTCCGATTTCTTTCGAAATATGCATAGTTTGGATGGCCGAAGAACGCAACAGATTCACTGACTATCACTGTGTACAGCACTAGGTTCCCGTGGTCTTTGGCCAACTGACCCATGCCGATTACTACATCCAAATAACCTCGAATTGCGCATGTAGCTTCTTACAGGCTTTTAACATACAATGCGGCATCAACTTTCATAGACTAAAGTTGACTCCACTGGATGCATCAACTGGCACATATAATGTAAATATATGTGCTGTGAAGACGACACTTTATGCACCTGACAATGTGGTCTGTAGTTCAATTCCTTGAGTGCATAATTCACCAGTTTCTCTAGAATTTGAACAGCCCCCCCTTTTTAAAGGCTAACTTTGCAAAGAACATGAGAAGGGTGCCAAACACCCATCTGGAAATCTCCCACTAGCCTCTCTCCTCCAGGGAAGATGCATGTTGGCAGCAAGAAAAAGCAGTGTCAAAACTAAGACTAAAAATGGTGGGGTGCGGGGCTAGAGTGACCTCACTCCAACTCTCTTGATTTGTACCTCTTGAAAGTTATATAGCTGAAGGAAGTTCTAAAACTGAGTGCTTACATAATACAGCCTAATTTTAGAAACCAGGAAAGTCAGATTGTCTGGAGATCCTGATGTTTGGCAGGCTGGTGGGAGAAGAGAGAAAGAGAGAAGGAAATTACTTCCCTTGCCAACCCCACTTTGGGTTCGCTGGCCTGTTTTGCCAAACCCATGATTTGATGACGCAGCCTAGAGGCTACATCAAGACCTACTGAACTGCTGTTAATGCTTCTCCTCCTCCCCCCCTGTATCCCCCTGCCCTCAAGAGTTCTCTCGGCTGTTCACAGTGACTGCCTGTGCAAACCCCAGCTGCCACACGCCTAAAACATGGGCGTTATCATAAGGAAACCTGGTGGGTGTGCTTCTGACCATTGCTGTGAATGGGCTGGCGGGCTGTGATCCTCTGGGCAGAGGATTAGCTGTGCCTATTCAGAGCTTACACTCCGCCACTCCCTGTTTCTGTCACATCTGCCATGAGAGATCCTACTGGCTCAAGCTTTGGGTGAGCCCTCATGGTATGCGATGGAGACAAAGGAATACGTCAGAGGGGGGAAAGGATTAAAGGAGCTTCTGCGCAGGGCTCCCTTTGGGAAGCCAAAGGGTTCACCCACCTTGTCCAGTCCTCTGGCACCACAAGCTGCACATCTCCTGACCTTGGCTTGGGGGTGCAACGTCTACACATGGCCCAGTGAGAGATATTAGCACAGCACAGGACTCCTGAGGACTACATCGTGCTATTTTTCTCCCAGACTTATGATTTGACACTCCAGCACACTGCAGTGAGAAGAGGAAAGCTCCCAATGCAGGTGTGACCTGGTACAATAGGCTATCTTTCCTCTGACCACAGAACTGGGAAGAAACCTGAAGGATTCTAACCTGCGACAGTTTCATCGATCCTACTTTAACCCTTCCCATTTGATTCAAATCTATTTCAGCTGAAATTCCAACATGATCAAGAGCGTTTCCTTTCTCTACCTCAAAAAAAACCAAAAAACTTTTCTTGGTTGGGCAGACTGTTGTTGGCACCTTAAGACTGTGTTCCAGGAGTGGAACAAAATAAAATAGTTCCTCTCTGAATCAATACACCAAAAGCAGTTGTTTTATACACATAAAACCCATGGCATTTTAAATGAGTATTAATAGCTTGCTAATGGACCATTCATTTGCACCCTCTGTCTAATGCTGTGGAATTTGATTTACCCAAAGTCAGCATTAAAATTTCACCATACAGTTTCAATTGTATGTATATTATTCCCTTTGAAGCCACTGAATAACCAATTATGTCAGCAATACATACATTTCATTTCATTTCTGACTGGCATGCTTTTTTAGAAGTTGAGAATTTGTGCTTCCAAAATCTAGGCAAGCCGCACACTTTTGGGCAGCCAGTCAAAGCAGCATGTTCATCATCCATGTTGCTGCTGAGGACTCTGGTAATCTCAACACAGAGCCACAGCAGTCTAGTGGCTGAGTGTCAGACAAGAACCAGAGAGACCCAGATTCAAAACCCCAACTCAGCCACAAAGTTCAGTGCCTGACTTTGGCCCATCCATTCTCCAGCCCAATCAGCATAAATGTTTCCCCCCTATTAATATAGTCTCACAATACTGCCTATGAAGTACGTTTAGGCTATGAGAGAGAGAGGGAGGGAGGGAGGGATGGAGAGAGGGAGGTGGAGCCATCCCCATCTCTCTCATCCTAGCCCAACAACCTAGCCCTGATTCCACACGTGTTTTTCAGAAGAGACATCTATTACCGCTATACCATTTTGACAAGGCCTTTCATGGTGGCTGAAAGCTGTTTCAGTCTGTGGTTCCTAAAGCTGAAACATGCTTCTGTTGGCAAGGATTACTGGCCAATTAAAGCTTTTTTAAAATAAGCCCTCAGGGCAAGGTTTGAGTGTATGCCTGGAATCCAACTACATTCTACTCAAGAGCAGACCCAACGGAATTAAAATCTGTTAGCCTCGCCCATTAATTTCAATAGGTCTGCTCTAAGTACGGCTAAAGCTGGATACAACCCAAAACATTTACACTATCAGAAAAGGATATTTGGGCCACTGGGTTTGAGAGCAGCAGTTGCTCCTTTAAAAGTAAGTAAAACTTTGAGTAGGAGCAATGTGGATATTTTGGAAAAAGGGGTATGAGCCAATTAAAAGTCTAGGGCGCTTGGGAATTGTTAGCGGCACCTTTCCTTAACTGGGAACATCAATGAGTTATGTCAATGTGGTGCAAGGAAGGTGGGGGAGAGTTATCACATGAGAAGCAGCCGTAACAATCTTTGTGGGAGCAGCAGCCCAAGGTGACACAAGCACAAATGGCTGCAGTGGAGCTTCCACACAGGAGCTGCTGTGGAATGAATCAAGTCCACACAGGACCCCAGCTGGGAAGGGCGAATGAGCAGGAAAGGCCCACACAATCACAACATGCTGTGGAGTGGGACGGAACATTGAAATAGCTAGGATAGCTCAGTCGGTAGAGTACGAGACTCTTAATCTCAGGGTCGTAGGTTTGAGCCCCACGTTGGGCAAAATATACCTGCATTGCAAGGGGTTGGCATGGATTACGCTTGTGGTCCCTTCCAACTCTACAATAAAGAAGTGCCCCTTCCCACAGATGCATTGATTCATTCATTCATTCTCTCTCGCTCTCTCTCTCCCAAGATGGAAGTGGCTTGGATGCTTGGCAGGGGGTTGGACTCGATGGCCGTTGTGGTCTCTTCCAACTCTATGATTCTATGGAAGTGCTGCTGATCTATATATATATATATATATATATATATATATATATATATATATATGAGAGAAAGCAGTCTAAATTCACCAAAGGAAAACTCGACAAATACAGCCAGTTTCTTCCAGTCTGGTTCATGTGCCCCCAGGAGGCTATTTTCTGGAGTATTAAGAGAGACACCCTGCACTCTGAAATGCCTAGATCATTAAAGATACACCTTGACGGGGCAAAAACTCTCACCCCTTGGTTAAACTCATTGCACTGTACTTGTGCTCAGAGGCCATTTAAGCTCAGGAAAAGGATGTCCACAGCTACAGGGATGTGGGATGGAAACCAGGATACTGACTGTGTCCACTGGCCATCAAAACCTCTAATGTGCAAACAGGATTGAATATTAACACTCCCCCCCCCTTTAGATACAAAACAAGCCATGAACAAACAAACAAGCTCCCCACCCCAATAAGGTAACAAAAACGTGTCTGAAATGCGAGAGACATGATTTCTGCCTTTCGACACAACCTACGGTCATTTCCCTGCTTTCTTCAGATTCTTAAAAGTGGTTCTGTTCATCACAGTTTGGCTATTACCAGCTTAAAAACAAGAAAAAGAACAGAAGGGTTGTTGTTGCTGCTGCTGCTGCTGCTGCTGCCGCTGCTTCTGTTTTGTTTTTTAAAGGTGGCAAAAAACAGAAATGAAAATCCAAAATAAATTCAGACAAAATGTTTCGAGAGTTGATCGTCTGGCACCACAGCTGACTGGGCGAGTGGGCAGGAGGGTTTGAAATTAAGTGCGGCACGACCACTTGTGGAGGTGGGGCAGGAAGTACTTACGCCACGTTAGAAAACCAAGGATGGAAGGAAGGGAAAACAAAGGGGAAAGGAGAAGGCTTCAGACAATCTTTTTGATGCTGTGGCGCTTGAAGCTGCCAGAGCTGCGCTGCTTCTGCACCTGGCTGGCGGAGCCGTGGCGCGTCCTCCCGCTGCTGGAGTGTGCCGTGGTCGGGGAGAGCTCCACGTTCTCCTTATCGATTCCTAAGGTGGTGGTGGGAGTAAAAGAAAGATTATTAAAAAAGGAAGTGCCATGAGTGGGAAAGGTAATGTGGAAGCTTCCGCCGGACGACTCCATCTGAAATGGCCAACTCAGGGTCGGGGAGGGTCCGTGGCCCTCCAGCAGGACTCCCAGCGTGGCCAGTGGTCCGGGCTGATGGGAGCCCAGCCACCTCTGGAGGGCCATACAGGTTCCCCACCCTGTTGTTATCATGCAAGGAGGAGCTCCGCCTGCAGTTAAGATCAAAGAAGCATCCAAAATGGGTGGCGGGAGGAGAGAGAGAAGCAGGAGGCATTCTCTTTTGTGCCAAGGGTATGCCATGGGCGCTGGGAAGGAAGGGGAAAGCTGCTGGTGAAGCGAGAAGCAGAGATAGGGCTTAATGGGATTCCAGGGCAGTTCCAAGAGTTTTTTTTTAATGCACATCTGACCCCCAGGTGGCCACTGCTGGGTTGCTGGGGAACGCACTGCCATTTAGGGAGCAATCAACTTCACTAAAGCAAAAGTGGAACTTGTGATGCTAGCCTCGGTTACAAGATGTTCCTGACTGTTTATTTAGACAGAACCGAAGTAACCTGCAGGCCCATGGTCTAATAATCACATCTGCAGCTCTTGGCCTTTCTCTTTCTCCTCGGCTGCTCCAGCCTCCTCCCAGCTGCTCAAGCCACTTGGCCTGCTGCGTAAGTCGCTTTTGCTCTGGGAGAGCCGTCCCACAACAGCTCCAGATACTGAGGGCTGGCAACTCCCATCTCTCCCAGCCAGCGGGGCTAAGGGTCAGCAACGCTTATGGTCTGGTCAGCTCTGCCAGAGGATCTTGGCCTGTCTCCTCTGTGACATCAGCGGTCTCTCAGCTAATCATGGCCAGAGGCTTCGACGCCCAAATATCTTCACGTATAAGCAAGGCAGATTTTCATTGTGTTTTTGTTTGAGCTAGACTTGCAACCACATGACCCTTGCCATATTTGAATCAAGAATGATCCAAGGCCCTGCAAGCACACCCTCAGATTTGCTAGTAACGGAAGAGGTCGTGGTGGTTACTTCTCCTCGTAGGGTGTGACTTAGCCCACCCTCTCATGCCGTTTGTATTGTTCTGATAGCGCAAGGGTACAATTTTAGAGCTCAAAATGAACCACTGGAGAGTCTTTAGGCTCCTGCCTTTAAGGTCTATTATTCCCTATGCATTTCACAGTTGCCAGGAATGCTACCCACCATTCAGATGGTTCAGCACTTCCAGGGGAAGCAGAGCAATATATACATTTCTATGCTTTTCCTTGATCTATTATGGAGGCCTCACAAAGAACCCTCCTAGTAACAGATCACACTAAAACAAAGGCGGGATATGGAGGGAGGTAAGACAGGCAATGAAGCTAGACACATGTAGTCCAAATGACTAGATTTCTTCATTCTTGAAGCCTTGTTGCTAAAAATGTTCCTTAGAGCCTCTGCTCGGCAATATACCTTCAGCCTCATAACACCCCTCCAAGGTAGACCATTCCCCCCATTGGTACTTGAGAATGAGTACCACTCTGAATTCCTGGATCTTGGGCACTAGCACTGACCATGCTAGTGCCAAGCTCTACAGCAGCATCTTGTAAGTGTAGAAGGGAATAGAAACACCCACCCACCCACACCCTTTTCTCCTCTGCAAATCCTCCTCCATTGAGCGTATGGATGGGGAGACTGTGTTCCATCAGATGTCGATGGACTTTTGGCTCCCATCACCCCAACCATTTATCATGCAAGTTGAGGCTGAAGAGAGCCCACCCAATGAGATTTCCCTGGCACTGACGAGGTTGCTGGATGTGCAACTGCCTGCATTTTCCGCTGGCAAACAGTGAGGGAGGAGGGCAGGATGTGCCACGGGTGCCTGACATCACCTCAATTCAAACTCACCATGCAGAAAGCACTCCAATTTCTGCCTCAGTGGGTGCTCCCTCATGCACAAACAGAGTATTTCTCAGGACAGGAAAACAACAAAGACTGGCTTGCAGGCACTTCTTTCCACAGAGCTTTCGCATGTTCTGCTAACTATTCTTCCCCAGTCCACTTCTCACTGCCATTATTTGGGTATGAGAACAAGTTCCCAGTCACACAGCGTTGCTTCCAGTCACTTTGGAGCCTGTTCAAAGAGCTGCACATAAAGGAGGAGGGGCAAGAATGGGCCCATGCGGCTTCCTTAGGCTGAAGCTTTCTCCAGCTCAACGTTGTGCTGCTGTTGACTGCCTAACTCTGGGGTTGTCTGCTTGGCATGATGCCACCCTGGAGGGCTGCTTCTGGCACCTGCAAACCCTCTCAGTCCATTTCGCTCACTGCTTCCTTCATCATGAGGTAGTTTGGGTAGTTACCTCCACCCCACCCTGGCAAAATAAGCACCTGGAGCTCAAAGGAGAAAGTTGAAAGAGCCACACTTTCCTACTTACTCTTTCAGTTCTATTCATTTTTCAAGGCTCATGTTGACATTTGGGGGGGGGGGAATTAACAAGGCAAAAGAGGAAGAGATTCCCTCCCATGTCCTCTTCCAGCTTGATGTGCTTTCCGAGCCAGAGCTCGAAAGGAGAATGATCTGTAAGGGAAATGGAGTGGTTGGGAGAAAGTGGGGTGCCACAGGAGTCAGAGGGAATATGCACACACACACAAATGCTCACAAAGCCTCCTCCTGAAAAGGCACGTTTTTGTTACTTGTTTCACCTACAACCACCATCAAACCACAGAACACATCTATCTCCATTGACTGAGGCATAAAGATCACAGATCCAGCAACACTATGCCACAAAAAGCTGGATCTGAGGCACTGATCCTTATAGATCAGCGAGTTCACCTGAGTTCATAGATGTGGTTTGCTGGTGTTTTTGTCACCATCCTGCATAAAAATCATAGAGGTCTCTGAGCATCTTTGCTTTAGATTAATGCTCCTGTGCTGCTGGCAAGCACTGGATCTGTGGTTTTTGCTGTTCAGTCTGCTACTGTATGCTTTATAATTCAATTACATGGGGCTGCAGGGTAAATTCATGCAAATTCAAGAGGATCTCTTTTAATTCTACTTGAGCCAACCCTCACTCAGACTCCTTGGAAAAACAATGTTTTGGGGTGGGTGTGTGCCTTTTCTCTGTTTGTCTGTCAGGTGTTTGTGTGTTCATGAGTGAGACCTGGCGGAGAAGCAACCAGACAGGGCAGGGACCACGGCACTCTCAGAATTGCAAGTGGGCCAATGGGTTCAGAATGGTTGGCAAATTTGGAAATCTGCTGCCAAGAGGTTGATGCCATTTGCACAGTTGAGGAGCACAAAACCTTTTCCTTGGATTTGAATTAGTAGGGGTCAGAAGGGGCCCAACCTTTTGCCTCTTGTGAAGGTTCTCTTAACAATGGTTGTTGGAAGGTGGGGGCGTGATTTGACTAATAACGGGATGAACGTGTGTGTGTGGTGTCAGAGCTCATGGATTTTACATGGGGAACCCCCAACTCCTCCCCCCAAATAAATGAGGCATGCCCCACTTCCTGCTTGCCACCCTAGACTTAAAGTTATTCCAAACATTCTCAAAACCCTTCTGACACTGAGAGGCAAGGAGGTACGTACAGGTGGGCAGATGGTCACTTGCATGAGGCAGAACAGAAAACTGAACAAGGCAGAAACATGGTTGGTCGGTAAAGTAGGGGCATACAGCAGACAGTAACAGGGATGGGCAGGGATGGGGTTCACACATTTTTATAAACAGTTACAAAAGTCTTGCAGGGAGCTGAGGCGGTCCTGCGATGTTGTAGTCCCCACAGGTAGCAACATCTATAGGTGTACGACCCCCCGAATCCAGCAGCAGGCAAGAGTCAGTCAGAGGCTGCAAAGTCTACACCTAAGGAGCTGGAGCTAAAGATGGGGAGACTCCCCTCTGAGCCTGAGATTCTCCCCCGGAAGAAGCTCCCATACCTTGAGGGCTGGTACGGCTAGAGTCAGGCCCTTTACTTCTCCTGAGGAACCTAATGCCTCCCACAGCATCTCACTGGCCAAGTGGCACAAGGAGCACACTAGGTGGGAGCTGTGGAACAGAGGGAGAGAGTTGGTCTGCAGGCCAGGGGGTTGGCCCTTTAAGAATCTAAAGTGATCCATAAGGGGGTGGGGCCTGGGAGAGGTGGGTGGGGCCTGGAAAAGGGGTGGGTGGGTTGCAGAGGCTTAAAAAGGCTCACTCTGCTCCCACCCTTTGTCCATCAAGTTGCTCACTTGGAACTGTCTGTGGTCCTGCAACTCCTGACCCGCCTTGCCTCCCACCCTGACACCCCCGCTGCAGCTGCAGCATCAGACCAGAAAAACACCACAAACTGGCAGCATGGATTTGTTATTCATAAATTCTGGATGTGCCACTACATGCGGTCGAGACTCAGGTCAAATGAAACAGGAATGTTTTTGAAGTCACCCCGAAGGAGCCACGGGGTAAAAAGGTCTGTTTGGCTCCCGTGTGCAATGCCTTCCTGAGACTTGTGCCACCGAGGAGGCTGACAGCAAGCCCTAACTAAATGTGGGTTAGCCACATTAGGCAAAATGTGAGCGCTTGGCACCCAGCTTTCCCTTGTATCTTCTCCACCTAGGAAAGCTGTGTTTTGTGTTAACAGAATTATGCACAATGCTGACAACCAGGCAGATGTGCTCACTGTGCCAACGAGCTGCTGAGTTTGCATCCTTTATTCCAAACCCATAATTTGAGTGGTTTCAAAAAAACAAAATGAACGGAATTATGAATGAAGTGGGATGGCAGAAAAACAGGCACAATTCAAAAGGGCAACAGAAATATCACAGGCAGAGGGGCAGGAGTCCAGGAGGAAGAAGACGAAGGGAAACTGAGAAGATCAAGTGAGTGGATCACCTTCCCTTGAGGGAAAAGCTAGAGCCCCGAGGGATCCTTAATACAGAAGGGGTGGGGGCACACAACTAAAGGGAAGGGGCCTGGCAGCCATGTAGAAAACCTATGCACAGGGTGGGGAAAGTGTAACTGCTCCTGTTTGCTGCTCCTACTGCTCTTCCCAACCCATCCTTTCCCCCTTCTTTCTTGTGTGCCATGTCTCTCAGACTAAGCCTGCAGGCAGGGATTGTCTTGTTTGCTACTAAGCCTGTGCAAGTCACTCTGGCAGGCTTTTTCAGCTGAAGGGTTTGATTTATTTTTTTTAAGTTTTAAAGAAACAAATGTGAAATTTGATTGGTGGTAGATGTGGGACAGGCAGAAGAATGTGCAACTTCACATGGTGCGTCATTCAACTCGCTATCCAAAGAAGTGGAGAAAAGCCGCTGGCTTGGATGGCTTTTGAAAGGAGAAGGATTCGGGGGAGATGACCAGACTCGCCAAAGGGTATCATTTACCCTTACTACTGGCAACTCCCATGTTCAGAGGCAGTCTGGAACGGGGAGGGGAGAAGGGAACTGTAAGGGAAGGCTGTTACTTCCTGTGCCCCATCTCAAGGTACCCATCTCAAGGGTACCTAGCTAGCCAGTGATTTTTAAAAAAAGGGTTATGGACAAGAGGGGACTTTTGGTCCAAACTACTCCCCCACCATGAACTCTTTTTGCAGATGCAGCCCTCAATAGAATAAATTTCTGTGTAGATGCTTGCCTGCTTACATCCTTTTGTGGCTGCAAAACTTGCCTTGGGAGTTTGTGGCCCACACTTTTTAAGAAATCCTTGGGGTTGGCGCCATGTGGATGAGCAGGGGGGCGGAGCTTCTGTGCCCTGCACAGCTCCACCTCAACCCACCTATGACTAGCAGAAATAGGTATGCTAATATACTTGGTTTGCATAAAGAATTCTGGTCAGGTAGCTTCCCTGGTTTGCAAGGTTGGTTCTCGCCATGCTGAGTAAAAGCAACCTTGAGTCAATCAGTGTTGCATCTACGGTTCAGAGAGAGAGGGAGAGAGAGAGGTCACAGCATGGAGTTGCCGCACAACTAGCCTGAACGAACAGCCCAACCAACAATGTCTCAGCCAGTTACCTGGTGCTTTGGCCTCTTTGGTATTCCTGCAGCATCAAAATGAACATGTGCACGCCATATCATTTCTTTCTGTAGCAACTGTGTAATTTAGCCACTGTTCTGCATGCAAATGAATGCAGAGAGGCAACGAGGAAGACCGAGAGAGAAGGCAAAACTCAAAACTAGACTGCTACATGGAACAGCATAATTCAAGGGGCGCCCGTGTTCCCTTTTCAGTATAGCCAAGCCTCTTGAGTGAACTGAGCATGCGCCCCAGTGTCCCCGGAATTATTGCAAAAGAGACTCAGGCGCAATCTTCATTTGCACATGGATGGGAGCTGCTCTAGGAAAACAAGGTACAAGTCTTCCCCCACCCTGGCAGTACAGCAAGTTTTGCAAGGTGTGACCTGGGGAACACTGAAATGCACAGGGCAGAAGGAGAAGAAGAGAGAGGATCTTGAGAGTGTCATTTCACCAATAAGGCAGCCAGCGATGTACAGTAGTCAGAACGCTGAGCTTAGACTAGGAAGCACTGGGCTTGAATCTGCCCATTTGCCACAAAGCTCATTAGGTGATATTGGGCCAGTCTCTCTCTCAATCCAGCCTACCCCACAGGACGGTTGTGAGGATAAAATGGGAGGGACCACCTATGTTGTACCCCTCAGCCCTATGGAGTGAGAATGCAAGTAAAAATACTAACAGGAATTTAACCACCTTGATTCTCAAGGTATTTATTTATTTAATCAAAACATGCTGGCCCTTTTGTATCGTGTGAATCAGGCTTTTTGGACAAAACTTGAGGGTTTTTGCTAAGGGGTGGTTTAGCGAAACAACTAAGAAACCCTGAATTGACCTTGTAACTCATTCGTGACAAAAATGTGCCGTGTGATACATGTCCAACCAATTTAGACTTTAAAGTATACAACAGCAGACTTGTCTAATTAGACTTGGTATTGTTAAGCTCAAAGTTTCTGTGGGTTATTTAATTTTTCTGTTTCTCAGCAACACAGAAAAACCACACAATGTGGAAACACCTACACAATTGGAAGTGTCAAAAGGAACTAGTTTCCTATTACTCTTCAATGTTCCTTCTTCCAGGCAGAGAAGCATGAGAGGCAGATGTGCTGCGATATATAACCACTAGGAGTGCCGCTTCATGTTTTACTGTCGACTTTGGTGTGTGTGGTGTGTTTTTTACAAAGCTATCTTGCCACTTCTGAAGAAAACAAATTGTGTCTCTCAGTAACAATGTCAGTAAAATGCAGCTTCGTAGATTAAACGTGTGAGGAATACTTAACGGGTTTGGGCTGAAGGGGGAACTCTAAGCACTTTTCTATATGGTTGGGGCCGTTGCAGAGGAGATTCTCACCTGACGGCTCCATCCATTTTGCTGCTAAAAGGACAATTCTTTGAGAGCAAAGTTACAAAATGTGGCAATGGTGGCTGGCAGACATAAAAAGGGAGAAGGCAAATTTGCGGAGGTTTATCACTGGCTATTATTATCTATGGCAGGTAAATAGAACATGGGGGGGGGCAATAAACAATGGGAGAGGGTTTTTTTCCTTCATACCCTCCTGATGGGTTTGCTGGGAGACACTTAGCCGTGCCAACACAGGGGAAAAGGTGCTGGATCCAGCAGGGTGCTTTTCTTATGCCTTTACAAAATGTAGTTGGGTACATAACTGTCGTCTCTACAGCACCATTAGTAGTGCTTTGAGAGATTATAAATATTTCCATTTTCCAACCCAGCCAAGAATCCTAGGGTTGATGCAGGGTTTCAACACAGGTCCAAATTCACTGCTCTGTGCCCTGGAACACCCAGCCTCCCAAAATGCCCAGCAGCAGAAGCACTACAGTCACGCGCTAAAGGCCCACTCCCTGCCCCTATTCTGTCCTAGGTTTTGGGATCTCTGCAAAATAAAAATAAGACTCCTCTTCCTGTCATGAGCCCCAGCTCTGGCACAGATCAAAGCAGTAGCTCGTGCAAGTAGAATGAAAATTAGAGTACCTGGATGAGGAAGTTGCATGAAAACTGCAGATTTAGAGCAAGGCAGAGAAGCTTCACAGACACAGAATGAAAGAGAAAAGATGAGCGATCAACATTCATGATTGGAAGACAGACAGAAAACATTTACAGGACAGTGATTATGGACAGGGAAGGGAAACCTGCATCTCTCCAGATTAATTAATGAACTGATTTTCACTCCGTCCTTAAATATTTTTTAAAATAAAGCCTTACGTAATTTTTTATTTCACCATCAAATAAATTTATTTATATGTTGATTTTATCCCACCCTTCCTCCCAAAATAGCCCAGGGTGGCAATCAAGGAGAAAAAAACACCCCCAAAACCAAAGCGTTTTTTTTTTTAAAAAACAACATTTGAAATATTGTTGAACTAAGTCTCTTACCACCCCTGACAGTACAGCTGCAATTCTCAGTCATTTAACAATATTTCTCTCTTCGTAGGGAACACTGGAAATAGTAGCTATGTGAGGGAACAGGGTTTCCCTCACAACTCTCTTCACCCTTAACAAACCACAGTTCCCAGGGCTCTTTGGGGAAAATTCATGACTGTTCAAAGTGGTAGGAGACCGCTTTATATGTGTAGCGCAGATATAGCCAATGTCACAACCTGCTGTGCAAAATCAGAACTGGAGGGTGGCTGCCCTACAGGTCAGGAACACAGCTGAAGAAGCATTCATGGGTGGGAAGCCTTAATTAGCACATGGGGTCTTATGAACTGAACACAGGTGTCCCACCTGCCCCATGCTGAAAAAGTTTTTGGTCCCCCCCCCCTTGGACGGCAAGAGCTGCTTTTCAACAGTTCTATGACCCACAGGGCACACAATGACCTAGAGCCAGGGAGGTCTGTTTCTTAACAATTCCACGCTAGCTTACGGTACACGTTCCTCCTCCTAGTTTCAGGTGGGAGACAGTGAAAGCAGCAGCAAGAACAGGATTATGTGGTTACTCTTTGCTCATTGCTAAGGACGTGACTCTTAGCACAGGAAAACAAAACACTTCCCAATTCAAGAAAAAAACTGTGTTTGGATATAAGAAGCTAAGGCATAGCTACAAAAGCCAGGAAAGGATTAGGGTTGAAAGACGCTCCCTTTCAGTAGCACTGGTCCAAGTCAGAAAGCATTTATGGAGCCCTCCATATAAATATCTGGGGGGGGGGATAGACGTGGGGGCTCTAACCTAGAGATGTGTAGGATAACATGTTAGCCACAGCCCCTAGCACCTCACTTTCAGTTAAATAGCTTGTCAGGAGTACAAAAAGTGAATTCCCATTTCTCTCCACCCCCTGTCTCGGTCACATAGAGAGTTTTCAAACATTTGCTTTTCAGACACTTGTAATCCTATAAAAATACTAGATTTGTCCACAGCAAGTGTATGGGAACCTTTGGCTGAACTACAGCTCCCATCACCCCTGGCCATTAGCCTTACTTACTGCAGTCATAGATCAGCAACACTGAGCTAGATGGACTAAGGATCTGGCTTTGTAAAGGGCTGCTCCCCCTGTTCTTTAGCCTAAGGAGGCAAAAAGTCTTCTTGACCAAGCTCTTGGGGCCTGGAGCCTTCTCAGCTACAGAAGGACGGACAGCTTTGCAGGATACAATAGATGGCAATATATCTTAAAATGAGCCGGGGACTTTTGCAAATCCGTTTCTCCATCTTTTTAAAACGTGTAATAGCAAACCAATATATATTGCTTAGGAATGGATATATTTCTAGGCCTCTATGGAGCGGAGGCAACCTCACACAGCTACACTGCATGTTACGGGACAAAATGGGAGCTTGTACTCACTACTTCCATTTCCATTACAAATGCAACAGTCTGACTCTGGGACCCTTCTTACTTTCGCATCCCACCCATCAGCATTGCTTTACACCCAGGGCAGGGAATCTTTGGCTCACCAGAGGCTGCTGAAATACAACTCCCATCAGCTCCAGAAAGCTTCTCAGAGGAAATAATGAGCCCTACCCCACCCTTCTAGACCTAGTTTTATAGCTTTATAGCAGTGGCAAGGACTTTCAAAAGGACTTTCAAAAGTATAGTGAGGATGGTCAAAAGCTTATATAGCTTTAAAGGGGAATTAGGCAAATTCATGGAGAACAGCAGTTCCCAGGGCCTTGATAAGGAACAATGTCTCTCTGAGTATCAGTTGCTAGAGAGCAAAGAACAGGGTGGCAGAGGGATCTTCCCATGATGTCCTGCTTGTTGGTTTCCCAGAGGCATCTGGCTAGTCGCTATGGGAAGCAAGGTGCTGGACTAGATCAGTGTTTCCCAACCTTGGGTCTCCAGCTGTTTTTGGACTACAGTTCCCATCATCCCTGACCACTGGTCTTGCTAGCTAGGGATGATGGGAGTTGTAGTCCAAAAACAGCTGGAGACCCAAGGTTGGGAAACACTGGACTAGATGAAACCTGTAGCCTGATCCAGTAGAGATGTTTGTGTTTGGGGTTTGTTTGTTTTTTACTTATACGCCCAAGATGTTTTTAAGCGCAGACCTAACAAGTCAACGTAGCAAACTCACAGTTGCAGAGAGGTTCGCTCACCAAAGAGCTGTGAATGAAAGCAAGAGTGCAGATTCCGGCAAATGCATGTTTGCCTCTGGGTAACGTGGGGAAGGGCTCTAGCTTAACAGCAGAGCACCCACTTTGCATGCAACAGGTCCCTGGTTCAATTCTCAGTGGCATCTGGAGGTGGGGCTGCATATATATCTGCTGTCAAAACCTTGACAAGCCACTGCCAGTCAGTGTGGAGACAATGCTAAGTTAGATGGACCAATAGTCTGATACAGTTTAGGGAAGCTTCCTATGTAGCCTAGCAACTGAACCCAAAGGGTGTTTATTTTTAAGCTTCTAGGGACATTTCATTCTGCCCCCAAGAACAAATTCTGCACTTGTACATCAACACTGCCATTTGGGGACAAACCAAGTCAGAGTATGCTTTATCCAAAGCAGTTAGGAAGCCACCGAGCTGAGATAAGATCTGATCCCATATCGTTGTCCATGACGCTAGACTACTTCATTGCATGTATTATCTCATCTTGATTTGTGCCAACGTCAGGAACAGGCGAGTGGAAATTCACCCCACCTCTGCCCCCCACAAATTCAGTGCAAGAAATGTCTCTGAGAATAAGTCTAACGAAGAACAGAGCCTTGAGGCTCAACAAGGGGTGATGATAAGCTGCCCCAGGGAAAGAGCCTGACACCCAAAAAAGGGAGCAGTGCCCTCAAAGGTGTTTTAACAAATCCTTCCCCCTTGACGTAAGCAATGAAAAAGCATGGCGAACTGACCTGGGGAATGCTGGGAAGTTGCAAGTGAGGTCATGGAATTGGAGAGGTTTAGGTTTGCCGTAATACTAAGCTGACTCTGCACGGCAGGAGGGTAAGGAGAAGTTGGCGTCAGCAGGGATTCCTCGCTGGTTTCCTCATCAATCCCAGGTAAGTAGGTGTCGATCAAGGCATCAAGGAACTTTACTATGAGCTCAGCATAGTCTGGGATTTGTGTTTGCTGGAAAAAATGAGAAACAGATCAGCTCCATCTCTACCTGCTAGTTCTCACTGGGGGCGGGGGGAGCCTTTGGCTTACAATCTAGGGCCACAGGTGTGTGTGTCTGAAGAAGCTTCCTGCTGCCCCACTCTTACTGGGATGTGTGGTTCCCACCAATGAACAGGTCCTACACATTCAGAAGGGAAAGACTGGTGGAGTGCTGTTTTTCCTCCTTGTGCCTCCAGCTAGATGGGGCAGGGAGGCCAATGGGGAAGCTGCACAAAACAAACCCAAAAAGTTTTAAAATGTTTTGAAGTTATGAGCCTGAGGGATCTCACCAAAAAGTCCAGTGGCACTGCCAGCAGAAAGGGCCAGTCCAGGAGGGCACGATAGCTCCTCTCCTGGAAAGAATCCTCTTGACTGGCCCTGTCTGCTGCCCAGGAGAAGAGGGTCTACTCTCAAAGGGTTGGGACGCCATCCAGGAGGCAATACATTTTTCAAAGCTGCTGAGTAATAAGTCATGAACAACTATTTAGCCTATGGGAGGGGGGTAATTAAATCAATTAACCAACATCAAAAAAGTGTGTGCAAGTATTATTAACCTCCAACAGGGACTTCAATTGTCCACTTAAGCATTACTACAAATGCCATGTAAGGTTTCAGCTGAAAGAGGCCCCAACTGCTCACCTTAGAAAATGGTCCCGCAAACCTCCACAAGCCATTAAATCCAAAACCTGCAACCAGCAAAAAAAGCAGAAGCATGAATGTGCGCCTTAGTAAGAAAGATAGGGCAAGATGCAAAGAAGGACATTTGCAAGAACTTCCTCATACTTTGCTCATCAAAAGCAAATGTTTGCAAATGCATAAACATCACTTGACAACATCAGCATCCTGTGATGTTCAATGAGCCATCTGAAGAAACCACAAATAATCTTTTTTTATAGAAAAAACAACAACACTTTTTAAATTCTCAAAAAACTGTAATAGTAGATACAAGGACAAATATAAAGCAGAAGTAATGACAAAATAGTCAACTTTTGGTTTTTTTAACCGTAGAAACAAAAATGCAGATAAATAGAAAAACAAAACATTTTTACAAATTTCCCAATTATAGTTGTGGTTTAACATTCTCCTGTACAGTACTATGTTTCATTGAACTGATACATCTTTCAGCGTTCTCCCAAATTTTTGTATCTAATGTGGGTGGCATTTTGTTTCCTCCAGTAGTAACTAACTGTCACTCAAGCAGTGGCTAGGAAATATGTTACCATTTCTCTGTCATATGACAGAACACATTGCTTTTAGGCTACAAAAGAGACTGTTACGTACTAGATTTATTGGTTATAAATAAATATATATCTTGTTATATTTTCTGTTTCCTTTTGCACACACTTTCATTTCCCCTCAAATGCACTTGCTTTGCAAGTGTATCCATTCACACATTTCGCTGCCAAGTAATTCGGTGTGGAAAAACCAAGAGATGTCATACACATGAGCCCAAATCAGTGTAGTACAACATTTAACATTTTAATTGCCCCACTGTTGGCCCATTTATTGCCACTAACAGGTCCGTTAATTCCAAAGGGTCTACTCTGAGTATGGAGTGCATTGGATACAGCCCATTGTTTTGATAATATTCTCCTATCGCTCGCATATTAGCATCTGATGTAGTACACAATAAAATAATCCATTGCTCGGGGCTGCTTCCATTAAAATAATAAAATGCAACAGTGCGGCATAAAAGCCATTTAAACACATTTTCCTGTCTCTCAAGGGAAAATGGGAGGAGGAGAAGATGTATCAAAGGGAAGTTTCAGAAATCGTCCTAAAGAATCTAAGGTGGTCTTTCTGACCTTCTTAAGAAATGATGAACAAAAAATGAGGAGTGATGGCTACCAGATTGGATAGCTTTAAAAGTTGTTGATTTTGGCATTCGTCTGTCAAGAGAGAGAGAGAGAATGGAGTGCGCTTCCTGGGGTGAAGTCAAACCACTGCATTAGCAGCACCGAAGTGACCTCCCTGGGGCGCAAGCCTGGACAGAGTGTATGGAGGTCCTGAGCTGCCTAGATGACAAGACCCCTCTCTTGGCCTCGCTGATGTGGTCCAAAGGAAAGCAGAGCAATATGTTTGGCAGCAGCTTGACTGCAGGAGCTGCTGGAAGGAGGTATGCAAGGTGCCATCCAACCATTTTAGGGACTCCAGATCTATGTGGGGTTTACTCCTTAGACTTTTCTTCTCCCGAAGACATCCTACAAGGCAGCGGGTGTTGAAGACCAGAGTTTTCCTTCTCCTAGATGGGTTACCTTACCAGGTTGACAACCCCCATCCACCCCTCACTTCTCTCTACAGCACGTGCAGAGACCGTCTTCTTGACCATTGGACCCACTATTATTTGTTCAATCTGCTCAGTCCTTAGAAGATAAGGCTACCAATGGCTCCTAGTCACAATGGTTCTGCCTCTACTGCTGGAGGCAATATGTTGCTAAATACTAGTTGCTGGGACTCACAAGTGGAAAGAGCACTGTTGCACTCAAGTCCTGCTTCCTGGTTTCCCACAGGCATCTGGCTGGCCACTGTGAAAACAAGATATTGGACTGGATGGGCCACTGGCTTAATCCAGGAGGCTCCGTCTTATGTTCTTAGGGATTGGGAACCTCCAGGTATTCTTGAATTACACCTCTAATCATAGCCGACCACTGGCTGTGCTGGCTGAGCCAGATGGGACTTTGAATCCAAGAAGGTCTAGAGGGCCACAGGTTCCTCATCTCTGACTGAGAGCTACCAAGTGACACCAAAGGGTCTGCTAAAGCAAAGGCAAATACAGCCGAGGGGGGTTAGGGGAGGAGCTTTGAGCACTGCTACTCCCAGGAAGGACCTTCTCCTGAATGAAACACCAAGGCCTCAAGATGATCCACTGGTGAAACACAGAAACCAACAGAAACTCTGCTCTTGGTGCCTTCCTTCAGGAAAGAAAGGATGGCATCTACCAGGAGCAGGACCTTTTCTGGCGTAAAGGATGGAATATACAATACAGCTTGTGCGGTCAAGCTTCTCTTCTGGTTCCCTGGCAACTAGTAATGAAACAGACCAGATTCCAGGCTTTTGTCTCCGGAGGGAGGGAACAGATGCACTTGGGGGAGCGGGGTTTGATGGGACACACGCCCACAGAAGCAACACTTTGTCATTTTAAAATGGTAAGCCACTTTGTTAACAGTTTTCTGTTGAAAGGCAATCCAATTTGTCTTTTGGAGAAAAGCAAAGTATATACAATTAAAGGCAACCATGCTTGTGGGGTTTAAATGTTAGCCTTTATTCTTTACCTGAGCATCTGAGACCTTTTTTCAAAGGAGCTGCAAGATACCTACTTTGTAGATAAGAAGTTTGGTACTGTGGCGGAGATTCCTCGTGGTAAACCACGCTCTGCACAATGCCATGAATTGGATTCAATAAATTGGGATCCTGACACTGCGACAACAGGGTATTTATCTTGAAGTCCAATAAATTGTGCCTAGGCAATAAAACACACCATGTCAGTTTATCAGTTGTTAAGTTTTCATCACAGGGAGCAAGGTGGACCGTACAGCCTATTTTAGCCAACAAATCTATCCTAACAACATGTGGCTTGCAATGGAGGGCATATGTGCATTACAGACAGACAGACAGACATCAATAGTTGTTCCCTTTTGCAAGGGAATATTTCTATAAAGCTGGCTAGGGATCTCTAACAGAGCATTATCAGCACCTTTCCAAACTACAATTTTTTAGATTCTTTGGGTGCACAGGCATGGCAGCTAAACTCAAGATAAACATGCACTTCCTAACAGCTGACGACAACTGGCTCCAGTTAATTTTGACTGTAATAGCTGTCCAACTACGAGCCTGCTCTTAAACAGTATACACAGCAAGCTGCACATCTCTATGGTTCTAGGCTTGGGGAATTCATTCCCAGAGATGCATTGGCAAGTGGATCCAATCCCATGAACAAATATCAACCTTGAATGGAAACTCTGTAAGGAGTTATCTACCATTTATCCTCACTGTATGGGGTCTTTTTCATCATTCCACTCAGCTAGGATAAAGAGATATCAGCAAAAAGTGGGGTCAGGTGCCTATTGGGACACGTAGTGCGAATGTTTGGAGGCCAACAATAGGTAAAGCCAGAGCCAATGACAAGCACATCCAACTAATTATAGTTTTGTCGCAATCCTCCTCCTTGCTGAGCACTGAGACCTAATGAGGACCAGCCCTGGACTGGTTACAAATGAGAAGGTAAGCAAATGGAGGCTGGCTGAGGACAGAGTGAAATTGGTAGGGCAGTGCCTTGTTTAACCCTATGGACCAGCCTCTATTGGTAGACTACTTCCTAAGGTTTGAACCCCCATTAGATGAGTGTAAATCTCCTTTCATTTAGCAGAATTTGTATATCACTTCATCATTAAAAACCTTCGAGCAGTATCTGAAGAAGTGTGCATGCACACGAAAGCTCATACCAAGAACTAACTTAGTTGGTCTTTAAGGTGCTACTGGAAGAAATTTTTTTATTTTGACTTCGAGCAGGAAGCAGACATGTTGTGAGAAGATGTGAACACTTACACAACAGGAAAGACCTTTGGGAACACCACACTGGCTTCTGCTAAATACTCATACAGGATTCTCTGGTCAAACTCATCTGCCGTATATTTTACTAGTGTTGCCTGCCAAAAAAAAAGCGGGGGAGGGGACAGAAAGAAAGAAAAAGGTCAACATCTAAGTCCTGGTGAGCTACTTGCCTTGACTACTGTGCTTTTAAAACATGCTGGAGGAAACACAATGCAAGCAACTGAGATTAAAAGTGCATATACCAGGATGGTCAGCAACAGGGCTTGGATTTTGGGATCTGTGAGGACTTCTTCATCCAGGAGGACATTGGACTCTGACACTGATACTTTCCGGAGATGAGGATGCTGCTGCGGCGATATCCTTTGAGTTTCTGTAGGAAGAGAGCAACGTATTTAATGAGGAAAGCAAGAACGGACAGATCTATTTATTGTGCCATCAGAACAGATGGAAATCACTAGTATGAGAGCAAGAGTGTCTCACTTGAGAGAAAGTCGATATTGTACCTGGGAGACCAGGCTTCAGTTCCAGTCTCAACCATGATTGCCATGTGGCCTCAGGCAAATGATCAATGCCCTAAGATCAGCTGGGTTCCCCACTCCCCTGCTATATTTGCAATCCTTCATATTGCGAGGACATGTTAACTAGTAGCTGGGTCCAATAGCTTTGTTCCTTACCCATTTCATAATTTTCTGCTACCCTTCTCATTTTGGGAGGTGTGGTGATCCCAGATTCCATTTCTTGTCTTTTAGGCGCTTTTGTGTCAGGCATCAAATGGTCAAAACTCTTTCTTGTACCTATATATATATTATTTTAAAAAAAAATCAAAATCAAAGAGTGGGGCGTGGGAAACAGATCAGGAAATAAAAACAGTAAATTGGCATGCACTCACATCCACTCTGTATCCTGCCTGAACAATAATGCTTTGGTATTTGTGGCTGAAAAAATTAGTTGTACATCCAAGATATGCTGGCAAGTAAGTAGAAATGGCTTACTTTAATAGGGCTGTTAAAAGGTACACATTTTCTTGAATGGCAGTCTGGTCAGAACAGGAAGCTGAATGTAAAGCTTGCCACAAAAGTGGCAGACCAAAATTGTTTATCCCCCACCCTCCCCCAGCTAAGAGAGAAAAATAAAAAGGTGATCAGCCCAGGGTCTCTTAGGCGCAGGTTTGCAGGTCTGCCTTCCTCACACATGCCTCTAACCTAGTGACAAAGAGAGGAGGGAAACTCCCCACTAACCTAGTAGCTTTTTAGTGTTGGCTTGAGAAGGCTGCCCCATATCCAAACTCATGGACTTCCTTGTGCGTGGGCTGATCTGCCCCACTGTTGGGTAACTGGCAGCGAGATGTCTGTCTGAGCCCTTGGGAGAAGACCATGGCTGGTTTTCCCTTAGTGTCCTGAAAGAGAGGACAAACCAAATGTTCAGAAAACAATGCATCGCTTATTGTTAAAAGAGCAGAGTAAGAACATCAAACCCCCCCTCCTCCTTCAAAAGCAGCCAGCCCCTGACTCTCTCAAAACACTCTCTGCCATGTGCGCAGTTTACAGCTCTCTCTCCCCCCCCGAAATTCAAGTTGTGGCCCCAAACTGGTAAGAGCTGCGACTCAGCGGCCGTTCCAGCTGCCTGCCTCCAAGCGAGAGGGGAGGCAATGAGGCACCATCAATTAATCTGGCTGGGACCAACTCCCACATGGTCTTCCCTTCCCTTCCTCCTGCCATTGCTCTATCATGTGCCCTCAACTTAAAACATCTCACACGCTTACCTTCCTGTCCACTTTGCCTTTTGCAGATTTTGAACCTATGGCTTGAAATCAGGGACGGGCAACCTGTGGCCCTACAGATGCTGCTGAACCACAACTCCCATCATGCCTGACCACTGGGCTGGGGTCAAGGGGAGCTGGAGGGCCGCAGGTCACCTGTCCGTTTTAAATTGTGCTGTGAATACAGGAAGCTCAATATTGTCTACACTGGCTAGCAGCAGTTTCTCTGCAGGGCTTCAAGCAGGTTTCCTTCGCCAGCCCTACCTGAAGATGCCAGCAGCAGAACCCAGGACCTTTGAAAGCAAAGCATGTGAGCTATGGCCCTCCCCAGACAACCTCCTTGATCCCAAATTAAAATGCACCATCCCATGAAAAGTTTAGGAGGACCCCTGACCTGAAGCTGCCATCGCTGTGGTGTATGTGATACGTCTCCATTGGAACATTTTCCATCGAAACGTCTGTCAGGAGGAGCGACTTCCTATGCTTTAAGCTGCACCGACTTCGAACCTCCTCGGACACAGTGAGTAAAGCTTAAATGATAAAAGGAAGGAAACAGATGTCCAAAGTATATACTTCGCCGCAGAATCTCCCAAAGCCTAACAGCACCATCATGATATGTAAAGCAAGGCAGGATGTAGCTGCTCTCTTATTACTCAGTACAGGTCCAGAAGCTGCTATTGCATAAAGACTTCAGTATTCCAAGCCTCCAAGCCTCCTTCAAGGTGGGGCATGTGGGAATCCAGCCCTCAGGACTCCAAAGGAAGGCTACAAAAACACATTGGCAAGTACTCGGAAGAAGGGGTTCAGGTTGAGCAGAGTCCCAGTGGTGTCAAAATGGGACTTTGGTGCCTTGCACGACACTTGTCTAGTCTCCACCACAGGCAGAAACAGAATCAGTTGCAGAAAATAAGCACAATGCACTCCAATGCGCTTGCTTGGCATCATTTTTACAGGTTCCCAAATTCCACAGGGGTCCCCAGGGCACAGTCCATAGGCACATGATGCAGCCTCCTTGCTGAAGCTAAGCAGGGCTGGGTATGGTCAGTGCCTGGATGGGAGGCTGCTGGGGAAGCTCCATGTATGCTGCATTGAGCTCCACAGAATATAAATTCAATACAACATTTTAAAAACTTTTTAACTGAGGTCTAGGGACGAAGAGCGGGATATAAATTCCAAAATCAAACACACTGAAAAAAGCTTCAGTGATTGGCTTAATAGAAACAAACAAACAAATCTGCAATATAAAATGAGGAGTCGCTCTACAGATCCATACTGATGAAAACACTCCAGAAACCATCCTATTGAGCTGGGAGAGCTTTAGCCTTTAAAAAGCCAGCTCTTCAGGGGTGGGAAAGGGAAAACGACACACACAACGTAGTTCTTCCTTTATTGTATGTTCTTCCAAGGAGCTCAAAGCAGCACACACATTCTCTCCCCATCCAACTTTATTTTCACAACAACCCTCCAATATAGGTTAGGCTGAGCAGACTAAGGGATCCCCAATCACCCAGGGAACTTCATGGCTGGGGGAGGATTCTGCCGTAATCTAGCGCTACAATCACTGCACCACACCAGCTCTCTCCTTTCTTGTTTACATTTTGTTAATAGCAAAGAGAAGAACGGTCAGATTGGATGCTAGAATTGGATTGGATACAAGCCTAATAGAGTTGGGTTTTTTTACCTGCAAGGTAAGCCACACTCTGGGTATTCACCTCAAACTTGTCACAGTTCCTATGTTTGTTCACCAGAGCGAGGAGCGTGTGTAGAATTCTGACTGTCCTTGCCACGATAGTTGGAGAGGGATGCCGATAGCCTAAACCGGGTAAAAAATGCATAAAGCAGTCAGTTATCTACAGGGACAGGGAGATGGTTGCAAAGCATTTTATGGATGGGGGGTTTGTGTGTCACACAATGTATTTCAGGGTCTTTAGTGAGGACAGAGATAGGCATCATTCACAGGGACTGAAATTCAATGAAGTTATAATCTGATTAAGGATGCAATGACAACTGTGAGTTGGTCAGGATTAGCTGCCCATCTCACTAACCAAATTCAGGTGTTGTGTGGCGATTCCCGCCCCCTCCCACAGATGGAATAAATAAAGACACTGGACACCAGAATTTAGGTTAATGGGCATAAAATGGCCACAACTTTATTGATTACAGGTAAGAGCGGTATTGGCTTTAGGCATTGGCCCTATCAGACTAACCGGCCTAGAACCGGGAAGGGTTAAGCACCAACAGCGGGAGCCCCCGAGATGCACATCCCTAGGCGCTCCCCAAGGGGTTACCGCTCGGGAGCGCGCTTTAGGCCCTAGCCTCCATAGGTTTCGGACGAGGCGACGCCCCCCGGAGTCCTTTAACGAACTACCCTTCAACATTTGGGGGAGGTGGTGGCGTTCCTCCCCCCCAACTCATTTGCATAATAATACCCCTGCCAATGCCTAACTGCCACACGAGCCAGGCTCGTCGCCAATACCCTCAGACCTGTAACCAATGGTGGCGGATGGACAAGCACACTGCCTTCTCTTCCTGTTGCCCTCCACATGTAGAAGGGCAACTGTTTGAAGCAGGAAGCCTCCTGCACTCCTGGAAATTCAGGGGTCTACACCACCCAGATCTTTCAAAAGCAGAAGGAGGCTCACCTCTCCAGGCAGTTGCCCTTCAGATCACAGAGGGAGACAAGAACAGAGGAGAGCAGAGCTAGTGAGCTCCTCTCTGCTGCCCCTCGATCACATGTTGTGGAATTTCCCAATTACAAGAATGCTTGAATAGGGTTCTTTTGAGCTCTGTCTGCACATGGGGGGGGGGGACACCTATAGTACAGACCAGATCACCTCAACCTGCCAGGTGGAAGATGCCATTCCCAACACTGTAACCACTCCCCGCAAGTAGAAAACTAGCATCTCAGGACGAAGACTTCTAATCCAGCCTACTCCCTGTTGTGCTGTTTCTCTACCTGCACAGATAATTTCCCATAGGAGAGCATTCCGGGAACTGCTTCCTGGAGCCCGAAAGGGTTCAGTTCATCTATCTCCTCTGCATCCTAAAGTAATGCAGAAGGTTCTCAACCACAGCTGAGGAAAGGTAAACTGGTAATCACTCTGGAGTCTAATGAATATGAAGATTTATTGTATAAGCACACACATTTAAACAAGAAAAAAGATGCACCCACCCCCCACGCCCCACTCCCAATGCGCACACCCAGCCCAACCCATCTCTACCACTTGACTTGTGCCAAGTGTGTCTGCTGACAGTGCTGAGCCAGGTGGACCAATGGCCTGTCTCAGTACAAGGCAGCTCCCTATGTTCCTAGCTGAATAAGAACATAAGAAGAGACTGCTGAGCCAGGCCAGTGACCCATCTAGTCTAGCAACCCCTTCTCACAGCAGACAAGCAGATGCACTCTTCCCTCCTGTGGTTTTCAGCAATGGATACAGGCAACCCCTGATTTGGCAGAGCATACAACGGAGCCCTGCCCTGCCCCCTTCCTGGCCCAAAAATGGCCCGCACATTTGGCTTTGAACATGTGCAAAACAAGGATTATCTGTATCTAGATACATTATGGAATACCTCTCAGTTTGCATCGTAAAAACAGTCTTTCAGACTACTGGCTCTGCTGCTTCTGTTCACGCTTCTCCTGCTCTCTGAGGTCTGGTCCATTTGCTTTCTCATCCACCTACTCCTCCCCACAGGTCTCTCTCCTCAGCTCCTTCTCTCCCTCCAAGTGCCGCCAACTGACTTGTCCTTCCCAGCCCTCCCTCCCCTTGCCCTCCATTCCGTTGATTCGGAGGTGTTCTGTATTCTTCACTGCCGCTCTAATGGCAGTGAATAAAGAAGGCCCCTTGGGAATCCTAGGGAGCAGGAGACTAAGAGTTTCCTTTTATGTATTAACAGAGAACAAAGCTTTACAGGCATATAAGATTCACATCATAAATAAGATGCGAAAAAGCAAGCAGAAAACATATCAATAAATGCATCCTCCTTCACAGAATGTCAGCAGAAAGACAACACACACAATCTGTCGTCTGCAGCACAAGCAGTCAAAATACTGGCTGTGCTGGGGGCTGCAGCTAATCTGAAGCCAGCTGCCAATCTGATCATGCCCCCCTCTGAGTCTGCCAAACTGTGTGCATACTATGTATTTAAAGCACATTCAAAGCACTTCCCCTGAAAGAATCCTATGAACTCTAGTTCCTTAACAGCGCTTGGAAGTGTCACTCTGTAAAGGGTACAGTTCCAGGATTTTTGTGGTGGGCTGAATGGTGTGCTTTAAATGTCAATTACCTGGCAGACTGACCAATGAAACTGCCTCTATAAAACCTGATGGGAATATTTACCTGGTGGGGAAATGTTTCAGTGAGTGTCCGTAAACAGCGGGAAGCGTACCTTCAACTGACATGGTCTGAGACAAAGGGCTACCTGCCTACCTTTTAGCAGATGCCCCACCAAGGCAAAGTTGAAATTGGAGTTGAAATTGAGTCCCACAAAATGGTCCATCTGCTTGCAGTGCCACTCCAGAGGCCTCCTGATCTCCATGAAAACTTCTTCAGGGCTCTGCTGGGAAGTCAAAGTACAGACCATCACAATCATCTGGGGGGGGGGGGAGGAGATGCTGGTCCACCGTGCCCATGAATGTCTAATACTATAAAACGCCAGGCATATAAAACAAAACTATAAGTCTGCTAAAATTATTACGTACTTGGCTGGGCTCATTTATTAGAAATTTTATTGCTATGGTTTTCTATTTTGTTTCGTCTGGTATTATTTTATATATTTGCACAAAACTGATTATAATAAGGGTGGGGTTCTCAGGAGCTCCTGAATCCACGGCAGCCAGGACTCTTGGGAACCATTCCCAAGACTACCTGGCAAATTAGCCAACTCTTTTATCTAATAAAGTCACGCCACCAAAACCCAAGATAGGAACCACGGTGGACTCTTGTGGTCCAAAAGAACATCCATGGGAAAGGAGCTTACCATATTTTTTGCTCTATAAGCTCCCCCTCTCTGTGCAGCTCTCCCTCTCTGCACAGCGCCTCTCCAGCGAAGCGAAGTCAGAACAGCAAGAGGGATTGCTGCGCAGCGAAAGCAGCGATCCCTCTTGCTGTTCTGGCTTCTGGGATAGCTGCGAAACCTGCATTTGCTCCATAAGACGCACACACATTTCCCCTTACTTTTTAGGAGGGGAAAAGTTTGTCTTATAGAGCGAAAAATATGGTACCACATTTTTTGCACCATAACACTCACTTTTTTTCTCCTAGAAAGTAACGGGAAATGTCTGTGCGTGTTATGGAGGGAATGCCTACGGGTGGCATGCCTACGGATTTTCCTCCTCTAAAAACTACGTGCGTGTTATGGTCGGGTGTGTGTTATAGAGCGAAAAATACGGTACTTTGTAGGCTTCCCAGACAACCTGCAGTTCCTCTGGCTCCAGTGTTTTAATGAAGCCTGCAGCCCAACTGGACAAGTCCCATACACATCATCTTCTATTATTATTATTATTATTATTATTATTATTACTACTACTACTACTACTACTACTACTACTACTATTAGTTGTTGTCGTCATTTTTATTATTATTTTCTCCATTACTATTTTAAATAACCTGAAGTAGGGTGGGGGAATTGCTTCCATTCTCAACACTCAAGTTATCACTCAAAAGGAAAGATGCACCGTTTTTCAAGCAAGTTTCACCTCCAATTGCCGGCACGACTAAAGATATTCAGGTGTGTGTGTGTGTTGATGTATCCTGACAAGTGGCTGACTTACTTTGTCATTGAATACTCGAAGGTTGTCCAGAGTATGGAGATTCTGCTCGAGGAGAGCTGTGCCCGCTGAATACAGACTGACTTCGTCCAGCTGCAGAACAGCCATGGCCACCCAGAAGAGGGCCTTGTGCAAAGGCGAGTCCTGGACAGGGGAAGGTAAAAGCCACCAGGTTGAAATGCAAAACTCGCTTCTGTGATGAACAGCCAAAGCAGAAAGTCACACGCTGCATTCATCACGTACACTGGATTCATTTTGCAATGTAAACAACCCTAGCAGCCGAAGGGGGCCTATAACTGGTATAATATATGCAAATTGGGGAGAATCACATTTGTGCACCTGTTGGCTTGGTTTGGATAATATGCTGCGGCTCAGTAAGCCACAATATGTAAAGATGCAAGATGGAGCTAGCTTGTTTTCTACTGTGCCAGAGGTTGGGGCCCAAATCAATGGACTCAAATTACAAGAAAGGAGATTCTGACTAAGCCTTAAGAAGATCTTAATGATGGCAAGGGCTGTTGGGACAGTGGAATGGGCTCTCTCAGGTGGTGGATTCTCCTTCATTTGAAGTTTATAAGCAGAAGTTGGATGGCCATCTGTCATGGATGCTTTAGCTGAGATTCTTGCATTGCAGAGAGCTGGACCTTCCCAATAATACAATTCTATGTGGCCAAACAGCCTTTTGACCACACATACAGCTACTCTCTTCAGGAAGTCTCTAATTAACCACAGTTTCCCATTTCATCAAAACAAGGAAGCTACAATTACCAGCTCTGAGAAAAGATGGAATCTTAAATTCCACTTCGAACTGTGCTTCAGCATCCTGGCTTGGGCTGGCAGAGACTGAAAACATGCTAGGCACTTACTTGCTAAACAACCAACTCAAAATCACCAGCATTTAGCTGTCGGTGCCACAACTCAGACTCAAACACCCCCTCTACACCCCCCCCCTGCCTGTGGGTGCTCTGATTATGACCAAGTCAAGTAAACTACCATTAGCGCAAACCATAGTTTGCCTCTCAAACAGAACAGAAAGCATGGTTTACTGAGAACCAAGAGGCAAGGCGAAAAAGTAGAATGTGCGAGGGAGAGAATGTGCAAGCCCAAGGAATGGTCCTAATGACATCAGGCCACAGTGTCTTAAGCCACACCATACTAAGTTCCATTTGCCAAATATGTACAGCAGCAACATTTAAAAATTCCTCTTCAGCAAAGAAGATGTTCAGAGAGGAAAGACAGGCGGAAGATCTGCGCTTGAGCTACCAGAGCCTCCTCATTCGAACCACCTTGTATTTGCTCTAAACAGCAAAGGAGAACAGGCGGTTGAGCACTGAGGCAGCTTACCTTATTGAGAAGTGGCTGCAGCTTGGTCAGTGCTATGACCGTGGCTTCTATTAGAACCTGGCTATTGTAGTTATCGGGGCCTTTCAAGCAGCTCTCGAGACCCTGTAATCAAGAAAGGAAAAAGAGGATTGGCTTGTGATTGCAAGGCATGGCTCCCCTTCTCTTTGCTCCAGGTTTTAAAAGCTGATTTGCATTGCCCCTGCCCAATAACACAAGGTGGGTTATCACTAGGGAGAGGAGGACCTATTCAGTGGTGGCACCCTAGTTGTATGGATCAGTCTTCCTGCAGATGTTCACCTGAAGACTTGTTGCTCCCCCAGGCATTTTCAATAACGTATGTTTCATGGAGTCATCTTCTTAGCTTTAAAATCTGTGCTTTTAGTTTTTATTATTATTTCATATTGCAGAATATACTTTGTTGGGGAGCTATGTAAATATAGTAAAAAACAACAACACTGAAATACCAGGCTGAGGCTCAGTCTCTCCTTTTGCGTTCTTACTCTCCAACCACCTCCCGCTTCTGTCAATCACAAATGCCTCTGTTAAAGTGAACCTCTCTCACCCACGTGTCACTATGGTTTCACCCCCTCAGAAATGCTTTCATGTTTATTTTCATTCTAGCATGAAGCTGTTAGTCTACAAATTGCTCCCATCTTTTCCCTTTATTGATCCCTTTCACAGCTGAGCAAAAGGTCTATCTGTTCCCCTCTGCTCTTTCTATTCTTTATGCCACAATTTCCCCCTATTTGTGCAGAAGATTGAGTCCTGTGATGACAACACTTTGCTTTGGACTCATTTGTTCTACAATCCCATTCAGGACCAACCACAGCTTCTCTCTGCTGTACCAGCAGCATGCAGCTCTAGCCTAAATATGGAAAGCAAGAAGATGCCTTAGACCATTGCTCCATCTAGCCTGGTACTGTCTACACTGACGGACAGCAGCTCATCAGGATTTCAGACAGCAGCCTCTCCCAGGAGATGCTGGGGATTGAACCCTAGGCCTTCTGCATGCAAGGCAGGTGCTCTGCCAGTGAGCTATGGCACGTCCCCTTCTGGGAACAAAGAAGCAACAAAGGTACCTCCCAGTTGAAAGATTTAAGCAGAAAACCAGCTGGATATACAAGTAAGCCCATTACAAGATCAGAAGAAGCTTTATTTGCATCAGCCACAAGCCATAGAAATTTTTCAAAAATCCATGTACTGAAGATAGAGGTAAAAACTTAACTATACAAAATATGTTCTGGAGGTTTAAATCAATAATCAAATAATAGATCTTATTCTAATTGGCCCTGCTATTTATTTATTTTTTGCAGTTTTTGCTGTCACCTGATCATCTTCATCTGCTAAAAGAAAGGACACGGTAGCAATGGTTGAGCGACCCGGCATGGACAATAATAGGAGGGTAATAACCTCACTCCTCAAATGTTTATAAAGAGTGCAAGCCAGAAGCACATGAGTCACGGACTCAATACTGCCATCTCCACAGGGATACAACCATTTTCCCAGTGGATTTTTTTGAAATCGACCCACAAGTACAGCTGAAGGCAGTATATTCAATATTGTGAAAGTGAAAGCATGTCTGTATTTTGGAATTGTTAAATTTTGTAAATAGGGTGCCAATGTGTCAAAATGACTAGGTGCAAAATAATCATATCATGGACAAAATTTCCTTATTGTGGCCAAATTTTTCTGTCACGCGATATATAGCCGCTGTCTAATTAAATTATTTCCTTTAATAACTGTTGTGGTGATAAACCAGAAAAGTAAAGCTTTTGGTTGACAATTTTAGTCCAAGCGCTCTCATGACAATCTTGTGATACTAAGAGTAGTAGACCTGTGGGATTTAAATTTAAGCGAAGCCAATAATTAAATGTCCTGAACCAAATCTGTAATTCAGCAGAAGGTAGATTAGCCTGCAAGTGCAATGAAGCATTTGGAACACAGGACGGAACAGGAAAAAATTGCCTTAGGAACTTAGAATGAACAGCTTCTGTAGATCCAAGATGAGCGCCAGTCCAAATCTGAGCCCCAAATAATAATTGTGCTAGGGGTTTAGCTTTAACACTTCAAGTGCTGATGGTATGTGATTGACACCTTTTGTATGGAAAAAGCATGTCAGAATTTTGGCACTCTGAGACTCCTTTTCTTTGCATATTTCTGATGGCCCTGTTGACTGAAAAATAAGGCCGAAGTACTTAAAGACTTGTTCGATCAACTGATTATCCATATACCATTTATGGGCCCTATAGTTTCTTGAAAACACCATGACTTCAGTTTTCTTGTAATTCACAGCTAGCTGTTCTCTTTGGCAGTATCCTGAGAATGCCCTCATCAATCTTTTTAGGCCCACTTTTGCATTACAAGATCTAATATGTTAACAATGAACAAGCAGCAGAATCCTAAGCATATCTACTCAGAAGGAAGTAAGACGGCCTTCAATGGGTATTATTCCGAGGTAAGGGTGCCTATCATTACAACACAAGCTGTAAAGCAATAGGATAGCAGACTGGCCTCCTGCTGGACTATGCAATATATATAGCAGCTGGATCACTATTTTCACATTCTGTCTCCATTCACACAGTGACAGATCCAACCTGTGAGATGTATCCTTTAAAGCCTCTAGGAGAAAACTGAAGCCACTGAGAGGAGTGTTCCTCACGTAGCCTGAAAGCCCTGCTTCCCCCTCCACAGATTGTCAGTTTCTCATTTATGGGCTTGTTTCAAAAGTGTCATCAAGAGGGTTGGATCCAGGGTTGTTTGTTTCAGAGTTGGGTTGTGAGCTAAGCAGAGTGTAATCCTGGGCAACCAGAATGGCAAAATTATTGACAGCTAAAGTACAATGTGATGGGAAAAATGCCCACTGCCACAAAACATGGCAGATGCAACAAGCCCAAGCATTCTATATAGCAGTGCCAGGCCCAGGAGATGCACATCCAAGTGTGAGGGGGCAGGCAAGCACCCCTAAACTTTTGGGGGTGCCTTGAACCAAGATAACTCCTCAGACAGAACAAACAAGTGCCACAAAAAGGCCACAAGACTTCAAGCCTTCTGTGACTGCAGCGTACTGCACAGCACCGAAATGTTTCGCAGGAGGAGTTGAATGCTTGCTTGCATTCCAGACAGTATGCGTTTCAATGGGCTGAAGTGCCTTAGCCTGGAAATAAGAGCTACATGAAAAGAAAAGCAACAGCAGGCAGGAAAGGAGGGTACATACCTTGCTAAGAATCCGGATGATCTGCTTTATCTGTCCGTGTGACACCCGTTTGCTAATGCAACCAAAGACAACCAGGGCTCTTGGCTGGAGGGACGGATTATATTGGAATGCAAACCTGTGGAGGAGGGAAAGCAGCTATCAAGCAGGCCACCGACTAGAATAAGGCCAACAGTGAAATCGGGTGGGGATGGAAGATGGCTGAAGGAATAGCAAATGTGACACAGGTGTACCACCAAACAAGCTTGGGGTTGGGGGGCAAAATGACCTACTTCTGAGCTAGTTCCGTCCACTGGTCAAGCCACTTGCAGGTCGGAATATCTCTCATACATGCCTACAGGGGGGAAAGGCAAAAGCAACAGTGTCTGAGCAAATAACGTTAAGTAAAAGCAATATTAAATTTCAGGCATGTGCTCGCTTTCTCTTTCTGATGCTTGTTTTTTATTTTTTTAAATAAAGCAAAAATAAATGCAACATTACATATGTATAGTTGCCATATATGTATATATAAGACAAACAATTAGCTGTTGGTAGAGCTCGACTCTTAATCTCAGGGTTTTGGGTTCGAGTCCCACCTTGGGCAAAAAATTCCTGCATTGCAGGGGGTTAGACTAGATGACCCACGTGGTCTCTTCCAATGGGATTATTCTATGATCCCATTCCAGTAATTAGTAAACAACAGCTTTCTCCCTATGGATACATTGCCTGCTGTCTTTAACTGCTAAGTTAACAGACACCTTATGGTGTTATCCACACATGCAGCAAAGGTGTCCTTTGTGAGGTACTAAGTTACAAGGCAGGGAAGGGGAACCTGTGGCTTCAAATGTTGGAAGTCACCAACTTCCATAACCTTAGCCAGCATGGCCTATTATGGGAGTGGTACAATCCACTACCACCTGAGTCTGCTACATGTGTTGACTAAGCCAAGAGCTGCCATTCACTGTCAGCAAGGTCATTTGAAACATTTTCTTTCTTGCTCCCTCCAAATACAAGCCCATGCACTAACTCTTGGCCTCACTGATTAAAATGTGTCCTGTTCAGAAACAACCAACCAAAGTTTTAACTGAGTACCAGCTACAATCCTGAATTCAACCCACAGATGATGTGGCACATTCATGGTTTGCCTTGCACATATCATACCTCCATAATCTCCAGCAGAGCTTCTGTCACCGTTTCCAGAGAAGTCAGTGCA
Source organism: Podarcis bocagei (assembly GCF_964188305.1). Lineage (NCBI taxonomy): Eukaryota > Metazoa > Chordata > Lepidosauria > Squamata > Lacertidae > Podarcis > Podarcis bocagei. The sequence continues at coordinate 38,496,053 of NC_138141.1, read as the reverse complement.
AACGTCTCCCTCTCATAGGAGCCGGGAGAGAACGACCGGTCCCGGTAACTGGATCGGAATGCAATGACAGCTGCCGACTTCACCTTGCTTATTCCAAACAGCAAGTAGAACTTGGGGAGTGAGAACTCTGTTAAGCTCAGTCTCAACACTTGTTTGGTCTCCTCTGTTGAAGGAAGTAAAAACAGGTACTTCGAATCTCCTTCCATCTGTTTAGATTAAATCGCAAACATACACACACATATGCCACTACAACGTCCATATTATGGTAAGTGCCTATTTTAGGACCTGGCCTGAAATAAAGTAAAACCATTAACCATGTCCTTCCATAATGGTCATGCCTCTGATGGTTCTCCTCATTTTACTTGCCCAGCTCTGGGCGATGTCAACAACCAGTAAGATTCCAAATGCACAACCCACCTGCCCAGGTTGTAGTTCCAACTACCCCTGGAGGACACCAGACTGGGGAGGGCTGGAGCAGACAATACTGGGGTTAGATGGGACAAACAGCCCAGCCTTGTAAATAAGTAGGCAAAAGTTACTAGCCTGTAAATAATGTTTTTTACTCACCTGGATAAGAGGCTAGCATTCTGCATTTTCATGCTGGCCACATGAGAGGACACTCTCCCCGTCCCAAAGTGTCTAGTACAGAACCCCTTGAATACTAGCCTCTTAGTAAACTAGTAAAGAAAATAAATATTGCATCCTACCATGTGTGCTGGCAGAAGGAAGTTGAGGGACTGCTCTTCAACCAATACAGAAACCAGGCAGCCAGATTCTAGGCAGCCCACTTGTGTGCCTACACATAATTCCTTCTCGCCTCTGGCTACCAGGCGAGTTATTAAACACAGGGCTGAAATAGTCTGACCTGCTTTAAGGCAGGCATGCTCTTGTAACTGAATCAGAGAGCCAAAAAAAAAGAAAAAAAGAGAAAAAAGTTCACACTGGATGCTTGAGAAGAGGAGGGAAGGAAGGAGCTCAAAGTGGAAAACTTTGGGTGACTTCAGATCAGCAAAGGTAAGAGTAAACAGAGCAGGGAAGCATCTTACCCTGGGCAGAGGAATTCTGTTTCATCACAAAGTGACACTGCCTCTTATGTGGAGACTGCTTTACCCACCATGGGAGATTGAGAATTGCCTAAATGCTCCACATTTCCCTCCAGCTATTGATCTCTACAGTGTATTCTTCTTTAACCACAAAAGCAAAAGGTTGCCCTACAATTTATTTTAAGCCCAATGGCAACACTACATGCATCCCTAATTTACGGTCATGACAGGCAGTCAATTTTGTTCTACCTTACGATGCTTGTAGAGCCTTCAGCGGGAGCGAACTGATCTTAGCATTCCTTAGACCTCACAGCGTGATTTTAAATGCAACACTAAAACCTCACTCTATTAAAACACAAAATATATAGCCCCCAAGTCTAAACTGCAGCTTTGTATAGTGTGACTACATGGAAAATGAGAGAGGAGAAGATAAAGGAGGGCTACAGGGGAAGAGCTAGAGGTCATACATAGCAGGTTCAGCAAATATGGAGCACAGGTTCCATTAGCTCTCTTGATATATAATGTATTTAAAATAGAGAGCACAGGGTTTTGTTTTGTTTTTGCTTACCTTAAACAGTTTCACAACACTGTACATCAAAGTTTGATCTACCATACTGGCTATAATTCAAAGGGCTTATGTAACATCACTTACTTGTACTGGATTTTTAAGCAAGGGAAGGTCTGTGGTATCTAACTCACTTCTCCAACAATTATTAGGAACGTGTTCAAGCACCTTTATGGCTCAGCAGCTGATGAGACAACTCTAAAATCAACCCATCACTACTGAGTTGCTTTCCTATGTTCAGTTTAATGCAGTGAGTGTCACACTCACTGGATATATTGTACAATCGCAGCTGATTCTTCAAATAATTTGTGTGCACTAGCCTAGATCTTTGTTCCTCAACAGGTATCTTGCGACCCAGATAAGGCCTCTCAAAGCCTTTTCCCTTCCTTGCTGTCAGAACTGTCCCTACTTTGATGGCCCCTAGAAAATCCCGGTCCCGATTGCTATGTGCAGGCAGGCAGGCCCATGCACAGCTGAACAGCAGGAGAAGAAAGCACAGTGTTTAGGAGGGAGGCACTCACAATTCCTGCAAGTAGCAGAGAGAGAAATGAAGGGACAACAGAGATGGGACGGAAAGAGGCAGCAGGTAGCTGCTCATCACTGATACAGACATTTGACATACTCAAGATTTATACTGGACCCTGCTAACCCTTTAAATCTCCCCCAAGGTCAGCTGCTAGGAAACAAAGTACAAGTTTAAAGGAGAGATCAACTCAGTCAATAAAACCATCTCGTAAAGGACTTACCACTAAAGTGGAGTTGTGAACAAGTGCACAGAGAATGAATGATGTTGATGACCAGGCCATGGGTGGAAGCTCTAAGGGAAAGAGGACCGGTGGCCACCAACAGAGTAACTACATGGAAGAGGTAGGGGAGGTGTGCAGCCACATCAAGTGAATTGTTAAAGGACAGCATCAGCATGTAACGGGCTAGAATGGCAATATCATCCCACATCAGGTGCTGCTCTAATGTAGGAGTTGGAGACAGACAGGTCTTGTCGATTATTTTGCACATCCTTCCAATTACCTGAAAGGGAGCAACCAGTCACTTTTAGTAAGGAGCGCTCTACGTTCAGAACAACAACAAAAGGTAGCATCACAGTTCGCCTGAGGGACAAGGTGTTCCCGAGGGACGCTTGAGAGAACCGTCAAGAGGGGAAAGGGACAGGGGAACAGAGTCTGAGACTCCCAAAGAAAGAGACATTGTGCTCGTCAACAGCTGTTGGTGCGTATCCTGACATTTAGGTTTCTTTTCCACTGTTAATCCTACATAGGATTATTTTCAAGTTCCTCCTTGAAACACACCTCTTCCAGGAAGCCTTTGGGCTTAACCTGCTAAGGCATGTACAGATGTACCTGCGACGAGGAACTTTATAGCTGCAAGACTAGTTCTTCCCTGCAACCCCACATTTTCCTTCCTCAACTGACATGCACAGTGGCCAAATCAAGAGTTCTTCCGGCTTTTCCGCCCCCTTGCCCAAATGCTTCAGGCAGGCTATCTGCTTTGCTCTGATTTCTCACCCCACAAAATATCTGCTCTAAATGGCACCAAGGTTTGTTCAGGGCTATGGAAAAGCCTTTCTTCCCCTCATGAAAAAATACTTTAAAAACTGTTCTGATGGATGGCTTTATGACCAATGTTAGGGCCAACCAACCATTGCTGTACTCAAAGGGTAAGAGAGAATCTGAATGCTCTCTACACTATTGTTGGTATTTGTGACACTTTATGGTTTTTTTAATTGACATGCTTTTAATTATTATTTTGTCTTTGTAAACTGCTTTGAAATTTATTTGGGATGACAAGCAGCACAGAACATGTATATTTAAATAAATAAATAGCACCTTAAGCTTCTACAAGTGGACTACCACTGAAATTAGTGTCAATTCACAACTGTAACAAAACCTACGTGAAACAGCTAGGAAGGGTTGTTGCCTTCAGAGTCGTGCTTGTGCGCTTCCCAGAACATCTGGCTGACAACAGGCAGGACTAAATAGATCTCTGGTTTGAACTAGCAGGTCTCATCTTATATTTTAACATTTTAGTGCCATTTCCACCAACGTGAACTGAATACCACACAGCCAACAGTGTTGTGCTGCCTCTGCAGGAATTATCCTGCGCTCTGCCTGCTGCCCCAACAAAGCAGGACAGAGAAGGGAGCTAACCCTTTCCTTCTTTAGGAACTACCTCCCTTATGGTTTGCAGCTTTCTTAGATTACTATAAGGAAGGATGGAGGGCAGGGAGTGATGACTTCACACGACCATAACATTTCTTTTCAGATGTGGAGAGACAGTGTCAAAACAGTTCACTAGGTTTAAACTGGTTAAGGAAGAGAAGAACTTACTTTACTGGAAACCAATTTCACGTTTCCAGATGCCAGAGCTACAGCTGTGTCTGCCATAACCTCCGCTTTGATGGATCCCAATCCCCCTGTGGCACTGGTTTTGATGAAACTGTCCAGCACTACGTCAAGCAGGTCAGTAATCTGTTGTAAAAGACAATAAATCATTTGCATCCGTTAACATAAGAACTTCAGCCGAACCTCACAGGAGGCTCTCCACAAACTATTTGCCATCCATCCACCGCAATCTTCAACTGGAGGGAGCCCTTTTCCCGTGATGTGTTCTTGCATTTTGATTGTTCTCCCTGGAGAAGGCTGCTGGGTGCCCTTGCAGCTATCAATTAGATTCCAGGTAACGGCACTTCCCATACTTTTTTAAAAAGGTCTCATGCTGGCATTTTTATTTAGAGCAGTCTTCTTTGACTATCTACCTGTGCAAGCAAGCTGTTGCTCTTTGCGTGTGCTGTGTTAGTTAGTTTGCTTAATTTTAATAATCCATTTATTTATTTTTAAATGGCACTTTTGCATTTACTACTGATCAGGTGACCTGGAAATGCAAGACTTTTAATGGTAAGATACAAATTTTGTCAAACCAACCAACAGGTGATCTCATAGCTTTTCCTACCCCCAAGTTGGGAATGCTTAGCATATTGCCACCATGGGATCCTTTGGGACAAAGAGTGGGATATAAATTAAAAAAAAAAAAAAAAAACAAGGGGGGGGGGAGACCTGAAGCAATCCAGAGACACAAGGGAACACCAACAGCAGCAAATTGTTAGGAACAAGGAGAGCTGAGCTAAGAGGGAAGAAACAGAGCAAAGGACTCTGAGGAGAAATATTAAGGGAGCTTAAGCAATCCACTGAATTTGATGAAGGCAAGAAGCAAACGAGAGGATCATGGGAGTAGCCTACTTCCAAAGAGTTTGTTCCTGCCTTGACCAGAAGGTGGAGCCTAAACCCATTCTACTAGTCCTGCTGGCCAAACGGAAGTAGTATTACAATTTATTACACTATTAAAATAAATGGCTTTCTCAAGACCAGCCACATTTCCATACCTAAGCCAGAATCAAACACGGAAACTGTAAAAAATCAACCGATTCAACAGATCTCCCTCAACAGTTTCAAACTGGATGCTTACTTTTTTGGAAGATTCTGAATATGACATTTTGAGCCCCTTTCCTTCCAAGGCCCAGCAAAAAATAACAACAGATGTCGAAGATGGTTCAAAGATAACAAGAGTTGAATATTTAACATGAATTGCAAACACTTAAGGTAGATGCAAATTTATCTTTATTTGTGACTCTAGCGAGACTGGAAGCGAACCTTCTAGTAATTAATACTTAAGCGACTGTCAAGGACATCGTTTCTCCCATGAACACCACAGATAAGATCTGCAACACACAAAAAAGGCAATACCTGGCCCAAGCTCCCCCATATCTTGGCTTGAATGGAAGGGTACATCTGCTTCTCATTTATGGTCATTGTGATGAGCTTATCGAGAATAGCAGTGACTCGCTGGCGTTTGGCATCGTCATTGTGTTTGCAGAAGCGGACCAGATTCAACAACCAGGGGGTCATGTATTCCAGACAGAGGTGTTTCAGTTCAATACCTGAAATAAAATAAATACATATATACATACATATTGTAGTACGTGTGGAGGTCTGAGAGAGGGCGTTTCTCCCTTAGAATAGGCAGAATTCTGTGCCAAAGTTTTCAAGGTTATTATCCTATAACATTGTCCAATGAAGATTACTAGAAAGAAGGAACGGCGTCTGGGATCCAAAGGAGAGTAAATAGTTCTTCGGCATGCTGCCAAAGGTGACTTAGGATGGGTGTTTCTTGAAGTGCATCTTCCCATGCTGCATGGCAAACTAACTTTAAAATGGAGGGGGTTTTCAATAGCAGTTGGAGATGTGGCACTGACGAAAGCTGGCAATTCTGCTGGGGCAAACGGACCCCTTGGAAGTACGGACTAACCCTCTGGAAAACCAGGGGCATACATACCATGATGTATGGACTGGGACCAGAAGGCCTAAACATATATTACATTTCATGTGAAGGGCAACCACATGAGAACTGGTCTATTTAGTCCTACCCCCCCTCCATCCCATGAAATGCTCTAGAGCCATCATTGCCAAGTCTTTTAAGTACCAGACCTTTTTGTTTACTCAGGCCTCTTGTAATTAAGTTGCCTCCTACGGTAGTCTTCATTTATTAGTGGGATGGGTAGGACTTGTCCCTATTGATATATTATTGGATGCCCGTTCTACGTATTTTGCATTGTTCGTTATTTTAAATTACTCTTAATTGGTGTATTTTATCTTGTAAAGTCACTTTGAGGCTTTTTCTGTTGTATAAAGTGATAGAAAAATGTAAACAAACAAACAAACAAAAACAACAACAACAATATAATGCACTCAAAGGCAGCCCTTCAAAAGAGGGTTATGGGGCTGGAGACAATAGACTTCAATCTACACATGGTCATTCTTACACAAGCAAGGCCAACATCCATGGGCTCAGGAACATCCAACCAGAACGAAAGCTTGCAGTCTAACACTGTATCCCTTTGATGTCATAATCTATGCCCTTGATAAATAAACATCTTATTTTGGCAAGTTAAGAGAGGCTCACTTGAATTCTGCAATGTGTGTCCTGGTAACATTGGGTTGCATCCAATTGAATTCTATTCAGGGTAGACCATTGAAATGAATGGCATTAAGTTAGCTCTCTCCAGTCATTTCAATGGTTCTACTCTGAATAGGGCTAATTGTCAGATACAATTCATAGCCCTCTGCTTAATTTCAGAAGAGGCAGCAGACTGCTAGCGTAAAGACAGAGCCGTTTTAAAAAACACACTTTAATGTTGGACAGCAAAGTTTATTTTACAAAATTGGTTCAATCTTCTGGGGGGGGGGGAGTTGCATTTTCCCTGTGAGCAAGAAACCAGGAAGACATGGTTGATTACTCAAATAAAATAAACTCAGCTTGGCGTCGTCCTTGGCACTCACGGACTGCAGTCTGTATCATAACACTGCCTGGCACCAGATTAGAACAGAGATAAGTCTGTTACATTTGGAAATGGGCACTAATGGACTTGCTATGGGTTGTGCAAAGGAGGAACTTTATCGGAAAAACCCTAACCAGGAAACACTTCCATTTATGACTTTGGTAACAGTGCTACCCAAACCCAACACCTTTCCATTGTCAGAACAAGAGCAGAAGGCAAGTGTATCTACTTACTAGATTTGCTAAATCCGGAAATGCATTCCTCCAAAAACTCTAAGGTGAGGTGGGGCTCATTAGCTGCCAGAGTCTTACTAATAGAGACAATAAAAAGGGTGTTGTTGGCAGGGATACACAGACCTGAAGTTTCCAGTAACTGGCCTTCAATCTTTAAATTAAAGGTACAGGTTAAGGCACAGAGAAGATTATAGGCCGCAGACCTGCAACAAAGAATAAGGGAAGCAGTTAAAAAAAAGAATCTTTCATCAATGGGGACTAAAAGGCTTTACTCAAAAACACAATTTCATAACACTGAAACCAGGGTTGCTCTCTGGACTGTAGCACCGGCTCCAGCTACCATGTAGGATTAATCATTGCAAAAACCCCAAATTTAAATCCCAAGGAAATCAATCTCTCTCTCTCTCTCTCTCTCTCTCTCTCTCTCTCTCTCTCTCTGTGTGTGTGTGTGTGTGTGAGAGAGAGAGAGAGAGTGTTGGGGGGGGGAGAACTCAATTAAAATAAATATTTGTTGATCAGTTATATGTGAATCTGTTGGTGAATCAACTAATTAACTCTACAAAAACTGGCATATGAGAAAAAGGGAGATCTACATTTCCTGCAATTCCTTTCTTAGATATTCTAGGGCATAAAAGTCTTTGACTGTTCGGACTTCCTCTGATCACCAGACAGGGCCAGCAGGAAATGATGCCGTATGGGGAAGTACTTCTCCTCTAGCCCTGGAGAGAGTCCAGACTATGGAAGCAGTTCACTGACCCTAACTCATAAGAAATCAAATCAAAAACTAACCCAGGCATAGGCAACCTCGGTCCTCCATATGTTTTGGAACTACAATTCCCATCATCCCTGACCACTGGCCTGTTAGCTAGGGATCATGGGAGTTGTAATCCCAAAACATATGGAGGGCCGAGGTTGCCTATGCCTGAACTAGCCTATCCCTAAAACAGGGGTAGCGGGGGGGATGGGACCTCTGGTCTGTGAGCCAATATTGGCCTACTGGGGGTTCCAATTTGGCCTACAAGGCCATTTCCCACTTGCTGGCTGTCAAGTGACATCACCTGATGGTTGGAGGTTCAATCCTGCTTGGTTCACTTGCATGCACAGTTCCGCCCTTAGAGAAGTAGTGCACACAGCCAATCTCTACAGGCAGCAGGAATGAACAAACACACACCAGTTGATGTGCAGAGAGTTCAATCCTTCTTGGATTGGGAATGGGAGCTCCCTCATACACCAAATCCCTGCAGAAAACAGGATTACGGTTTCAATTTCTTATCTGCTCTTCGCCACAAGATTCCAGGGCAGGTTACAGAAATTTAAAAATGTGATATTAAGAACAGTTTAAAACAAACAAAACTGGTGTGCTTTGTCACTGAAGGCTTTGTCACTATCTCCCGCCTACAGTGGACCAACTTGTGACAGGGTGGTAGGAATGTTCACCAGCTTTGGTTGTCATTCCCTTGACAGGAATGCTCTGTCCTTGGTGATACAATGTCCAGACCCCAGATGTGGAATCCGCTGCATCAAGATAAGCTCTTGGAACCCTGATTATAAAGCTATAAGGATGTTTGTTCCACATCCTTTCTTCCTTGAAGGAAGTGGGGGATTTGATTGCAACGATGTCTAAGTTAGGGAAAAATGAGACTGCCCATACCGCTGTGGGTGGAGATGCACCATCACTTTCACCAAGAGCTTGGTAAATATGCGACAGGCAAAGGAAAGGTCAGCTATGTTGACAACATAAAGTTGCCTTTATTCATGGCTTCCAGGATCAACTCTAGTGTTTCCATCATGAGTGAGTATCCCTTCATGCGCTGGTTCAGCCACTTTAAATCCAGAGTGGTTCTGAGGCTGCTGGGGTATTTTTGGGGGGGAGGGGGCGTGTTGATGAAAAAATTAAGTAAACCCCAGATCAAGCTGTTTTCCACATGGTATCCTTTCCTGTTAACCCTGTTTGGTTACCAGAGAATATCTTTCTAATCCGTTGAAGATTAGTCTGCCTGGGGACCTCCAGAGAACACAATTAAAGAAGAGAGCACATTTTGTTTCTAGATAGTGTATGGGTTGCCTTGGGCATGTCCTTAAAAGAGGCCTTCCCCCCGTGAATGAACGAGAGAGAATGGGGAATGCCTCTTCCAAGATGGTGCTTGCCACACACAGTTTTCAGAAGTAGTTGCAATTAAGAAATGTTTAAAACTCGCCAACCAATGAATCAAGAACTTCTTCTTAGTCTATTAAAATACTTCACAAGTTAATCGGTCGACACCTCAATGGCTTGAAAAATGATATAAGTGTATATATGAATCCTAAACATTTGTACTGTATAGCATTAAGCTTCAGTAACCTCAAATGCACTTACTTTTACATAACGGCCGCAACTGAGACAATCGGGCTTCAACACAAACCAAGGCAAGCAAAGAGTTCTGAATGTAAAGGTGATCCACAATACACAAGGGGAGAACCCTGGCTGTATATACAACACACCGGCTAAATTGTAGCCGGTATGCTTCAAAGCAGGATGTAAGGAGAATAGGCCAATAACACCCTTAAAGAAATTGGTCCTTGTTACAAAGTTTCAGTTGAAATTAAGAGATCCATACCGTAAGCTTGGGTCTGAGCTCCCTAGATTGAGCAACGCGATATTCAGCAGAGTCCCAGGCACATCCTTTGGGCGGATTTTTGTATGCTGCGGTATGGAGTCGGGCTGCGATAGCTCCCACCGCGTCCGTATGTGAATGATGGACTGGACGATGGCATCACACTCCTGGTGCATGAAAGTGAGAGGCGTGCCTTGGTTGGCGATGGTTAAGGTGAACTGGTTTTCATCCACAAGGCAAATTTCTTCTATTTCAGAGGCATAGTAAATGTCATTCAAAAACACCGTCTGTCCCAGGACCCTTGTGCGCTCCGCTGAAGTTACTTGGACAGCTGTAGAACCAACCTATGGAAAGGTATTTAGTTTGTACAAGGAAAACATGGTCAACGCACTCCCCCCCCCAAAAAAAACCCCCAGTTATGTTACCTCCTTTTAAAAAGAGTAAGGGGTTTCATTAGTTAACAGTAAGATCAATTTATTCTTTATGTGCCATTTCCAAAAAGGATGGCAACCAATCTCTATGGGAGTATGTGTATTAATTTGGTACAAGAATCCTAACCACTCTGAAATCGGGTTCTTCTCAAGGAGTCAAGCTATTTAGCAGGAGAAAGCTGTATGAACTGGTTACTTTGGAACAGAAAATGGTTGACTAGCAAGCTAACATTTCTCCTGGTTGACTTCTAGCAAGTGGTCAGTCACTTTGGGAGAGACGGTGAGAGACAGAGATAAAATCTGTTATTGATCAGGAAATCTTGGTCACAGCAAGGCAAGCAGTCTTGTGCGTGGTGTGTATGAATAAAGCTTTCAATAAAGCAGAATTTGTTTACAACTGCATACAATTGTACAGCTAAGCTTAATAAACCCCAACTCCCATCAGCCCCAGCCAGCACAACCAGTGGTCAGGGATGATGAAAGTAGATGTCCCACAACATCTGGAGGGCCATGCAATGCTCTGCACTTGCTCATTTTAAATGGAGAATCCACACTGCCCTAAATGTATATATGGCACAATTCCCTAAGGGCAAAGACCACAGAGTTGCATGAGACTCACTTTAATAGAAACTTTGGTGTCTTTGTGGGCCAGCTTGAGGGCATTGTGGAAAACCTTCAGGTCTTCTTCCAAGGCCAAAGTGGCCGCTGGGAGCTTCTGCTGCTCATGCTCTATGTGTTCAGCCAGCTTCCCAGGCGAGTCAATGAAGATGAGTCTCTTGCTGCCTTTGAGGCCTGTCAGAAGCCTCTCATGGTATTTTGTGTACTCCCTCACCCACGAGTTGCAGTTATAGATGAAAACAGCGGTGACGTTTTCGTAAGCGAGTCCCGGGAAAACAACAAACCACTTGGAGAGGAAGTCCGTTTTGAACCGATTGCTGGGGCCGGCGTGAGTGAGGTCCACCACAATCTCATATGGCTTAGCGTAGTATGGCTTCAAAGTTAGCAAGACGTGGTATATCAGCAGATCACCATTTATCTGGCCGGTCTTGAACCTAGAAAGGAAAAATAAATAGCTGAGAGGGAGGAAATGTTAGGGTGCAGCTTGGCTTGCGTCTTCAGCAACAGCAATAAAAAAAGAGTGTGAGAGAGAGATTACCCCTTTCCCCTAATGGAAAACAGGAACACAGTAGAATTAGCTGCAGGGTGACTTTGCTGGCAAGGGACAAACAGCAGTGATTAGAATTTAGTCTTTGCTCATCTGTCATGTTAGAGACAAGAAGGAATTTTAAAGAACGGAAGAAATAACACTGAAATTTTCATCTCCTCTTGAGGAAGAGGCCACAATAAATGCAATTATTATAGACAGAGCTGGTGCTATACTAAAGGCAAATCTGGGGAGATGTGGATGGCCCAGGAGGGCCATAATTATTTCACCACATATCTGAATTTTTTTTGGGGGGGGGGGCTCCTTCTACTAGGGGCCGGGAAGGAGAAAAAATGTGACCATATGAGATCTGAAGATGTCGTCCTGTGGAGCAGGAGTTGTGCCCTCCAGATGTTGTAGACAACAACTCCCCATGTTGTTTGTGGGCTGTTGGGCACTGTGGCCCTACAACACCTGGAGGGCACCAGGTTGGGGAAGGCTTTAATATATGAACGTGAATCACCGGTGTTTGGAAACAGACATTTCACATGGATGTATTTCATCAGAGTTGCGATTGCTTGCAGCTCCTTGTAGGAAGTTTGTAGGAAGTTTGCATTCACGCACTGTATGGCTCAGCCTTGAGGACTGATTCAGACATTCAAATGAGGCAGGAACTGTTGAAACAGTGCACATGACATGCAAAAATACTGATGACCTTCATTATAGTCTTCCACATTGCATGCACCTTGTTGCAGGAGATACACACATCTATGCTTTTCATCAGGGATGGAGAACCTCAAGTCCACGGTACAAGTGTGGCCCCCAAGGTTTCTCTATCTGGCCCTTGGGACTCTCCCAAGGCCACCCCCCTCACTGGTCCTGCTCTGAGGCCCCTTGCGTGCTTTAGCCTGGCTGGAATGTGTCCCTGACCTATGATAGTTGTGAGGGTGAAGAAACCTCTGGCTCTTGAGTGGCTGAATGATGGTAAGAATCACATCTACTGCTCCACTCACTTTCCCCTCTGCTCCATCATCACCGGCAACCAGAAGGCTGCCCATAAGGCATGGTGGCTCTCAGTCTGAAAAAGTCTCCTCATCTGGCACTGGATTTTGCTGGATTACAATTCCCATCATCCCTGACCACCGGGCCATGCTGTCTGGGGCTGATCAGAGTTGAAAGCCAACAACATCTGGAGGACCACAGGTCTCCCACCCTTGCTCATAAATGTGAGTCGCTTTTTGGTCCTTGAACACCATCACTATGAGAAGCCTATGGTGCACAAACATCTGGAACTGCCCCATAGGACCTTCCCAAACTCCAAAAACATTCCCTTCAAAAAGCACAGTGACAGATAAATTTCCAAACCTCTCAACTGGAAAAGCCGCAAAAGGGAGTAATAGCACATCAATTACTTTGAAATTGGCCTTCCCACTTAAAGGCACTCTTAAACTTTTCCTCTATAAAAACAAACCAGCAACCATATCTCAGCAAGGATTCTTCATCAAACCCCGATTTATTTGCTTTCCCTAAACTTTCAAATTACGCCCGCGCTGAAACACGAAAACGAGGTCATTTATTAGAGCAGTGCTGCCCTAATTAAGCAAGTACTGGCATTTCCATTACAAGCCCGCCATTTGATGGGATTATAATTCAGATGTTTCATTTGCCAAGAGCTGAAACGTGGCATCCTGCTGCTTAATTGGATGTGTCTAAGAGCGCTCAAATGAATAGCAGGAGATGAAGGGACAGGAGTGGAGGCATTTAGATGCTTTCAGGACACCAAACAAGCCCATGTAAAGCAGTCGTACACTTAATTAAAAGCTTTGCTGTTGTTTCAGGAGGAAAAGTCGTTCCAGCAGAGAACGTCTTAAAATGCCGAGCGCGATAGATGTATATGCTGCAGATATTACTCAATGAATCTAATTCCTTAGGGAGGCGTAACAGGTACACTAATCCTGAAGTAGTGGAAGATCACCACCATTATTTGTTCAACTGTCCTGTGTACAAACGGCTAGAATGAAGCGCTTAGCCCAAAGGATGAACTCTCTGTAGTTTTACGAAATATAATGAGGAAATTGTGGCCCTCCAGGTGTTTCTTGGCCAAACCTCCCACCAGATTTAGCAAGCTAAAAAAAGTAATTACCCTACAGGCAATTAAAATAAATGTGAAAGCAGCCCTGGAAAGAAACACACACCGATAATTTACATGGAAGTCTGAGTGTCAGACAGATCTCAATAAACTGTACAGCGAATCTTTGCCTCCATACTCAAGAGTTGACTCAACACACAGGCTCTAGGAGCCTGCAATAAATCAACTTCCCCACCAAATCAATTTACATAAAAAGAAAAGGGAAAAAGATGACCGTGGCAGTGTACTCAGCTGCTTGGAGAAACAGGCTTGCCTTATAGCAAATGCTTTATCCGTCAATCTGGAGGTCTAATTTAGGCAAGATGGTGGTTCTCCCTCCCTCCCTCTTAACACGTCACGGGGTACTTACACCAGAAAGGAAATGTCTCATCTCTGTGGTTTAGTTCTCTAAATGGAGAACTAAACACCATGTTTCAGAGGCACATTCACTTTCAATGCATAAAAACATCCCCACCTTCTAGACTCCAGAATCTAGAGTTTGCCACTGTAAGGCAGACAAATATTGAGGTGCGGTTAGCTAGCGAATCACAGACCTCCCAAGTCACACCCTTTGCTGACCTCTCCTCCAGGTAAGTGTATGTCTACCTTTTATACTTGGTTCTGTTTCTATCTTTCCTCGCAGCAGGTCCCAGATTGAGGTTTCCAGTACCAAGAAGTCAAACTAACTTGTTCCGATGAGCCTTAGGCAGCAAAGCAGGAAACTTACTGAAGAAAGCGAGGGCCTGGTGCTAACTGAACCGCAAATGTTATTTATGTAACAGAGGAGGGAAGGCATTCTTGTAGGAGAGAAAGACAATTAGAAACCTGTCAAGGTGCTTACGGAAAGCCCAACACACTGTTTTCTAACAAAACAGCCACTTTGCCAGAGTGAGCTTAGGTGGAGAAAGAGCCCTTAATGGTCAGTTCCTTTGCTCTTGTCTGTTTAAGTGAAATCCTCAACAGCAACCATCAGCTACTACAATTAACAGTGAGTGCTTTGTGCTGGCAGTGGAGGCACATAAGGCAGCATTGTAGTCGTTGCGGTGTGGCAATGGTGGGCATCCGAGGATGCTTTCAGTTTGGGAGGACTGGCACCATCCAGGCAGGACAATCTAAAAACAACAAGAATATCTGAAAGGTTGGGGGCACGGAAGGAAGCCTCAAGTACCACCAGCGTCATGTGTACTCTGGGCGTGAAAAACAAAAACCCAAGTTTTGCACAAGGAAGAAAAGGGGCGGATGTACATCTATTGTAAATTTTTAATCTGGAGTCCCTGCCCTCCCTTTGTGGGAGGGAATAGCAAAGATTGAGGCAGTAACGCCTCTAAATACCAGTTTCCAGAAACCAGAGGAGGAGAGGGTGTTCCTGGGCTTCGGTCCTGCTTGCAGGTTTCCCCCAGGCATCTGGTAAGCCACTGTGGGAACAGGATATTAGACTACATGGGTCATTGGCTCCTAGCTTGTGTCTGGTTCAACACACAGCCAGAGAGTGCAGAAAGAGCTGGTCAAGCAAACAACAGAGGGCTAGAGAGGAACACAGACTGGAGGTTGTCTTCTACCATTTGATGCTGATACATAGGAGGTGCTGTAGTTCAGCAGGACACCACGGACTCTGTGTGCACAAGGTCCCAGGGTTAGTTCCTGGCATGTCCAGTAAAAGGAATTTGGGAAGCAGGGCTAGGAAAAACCTCCACCTGAACCCTTGGAGGGCCACTGCCAGGCAAGGTAAACAATGCTTGGGCTAGGTCAGGGGTACCCAAACTTTTTTCAAAGAGGGCCAGATTTGATTAAGTGAACATGCATCAGGGCCGACCAAAGTTGTTGCTTTTGTTTGTTTGTTTTTTTTACAATTTCCCCCACTTCAGGTATAGGGGATGTGGGTGGCGCTATGGGTTAAACCACAGAGCCTTGGACTTGCCGACCAGAAAACCAGCGGTTTGAATCCCCGCGACGGGGTGAGCTCCCATCGCTCGGTCCCAGCTCCTGCCAACCTAGCAGTTCGAAAGCACATCAAAGTGCAAGTAGATAAATAGGTACCGCTCCGGCGGGAAGGTAAACGGCATTTCCGTGAGCTGCTCTGGTTCGCCAGAAGCGGCTTAGTCATGCTGGCCACATGACCCGGAAGCTGTATGCCGGTTCCCTTGGCCAATAAAGTGAGATGAGCACTGCAACCCCAGAGGTGGCCACAACTGGACCTAATGGTCAGGGATTCCTTTACCTTTACCTTACCACTTCAGGTGGAGGAGGGTTGTAGTTTTCAATGGGATCTCTCACTAAAATTCTCTTCCTGCAACATGCAAAGTTAGCACAAGGTGCATGGAAGGAAAGCTCTCCCAATGTGGGTTAGATCTGCAATCTATTGTTATATGATGTGTCCTTTTTTACATGTGAACTGGCTTTACGGACTCATGGGACACCCAATTCCACGGTGGATGTCCAATTTTTGAACTGGGCACCTACAGATCTACAGGATGCACACAGCCCCCTCTCTCCAAAACATTTCATACAAAGGAAGCACCATGCAGGCATCAAAACAATAGGATGCCCCTTCACTGACTGCTGAAGGAACATGTTATATTAGATGAGTAATGTAGCTCTCAAAATGAACTGCTGAAGAGTTGCTTTTGTGCTCTTCTTTATATGTACAGATTGCCTGGGGCTCTTTGTTCATGATCATAGGAACATGAGGGCGTTGTCCTTTTGTTTTGCTGGAAAGCACTGGTGTATCTGAAGGTTACCAGAGATATAGCAAAGGCACTAAAAAAACTTCTCAAAGAGTCTACCTTCTGAAGGACTTTTTCATGAAAAAATGATACATTTTGGTTGTGCTGTATAAATAAAACCTCCTCTATTACTTTTCTGCAAGGCACTGATGGCTTGTGGAAGAATCTTTCGCAGAAGCAATTTAAGTTTCAGCACAGATGGGAAAACAGCCATGACATTTATCCCTTCCAAGTTTAACAGAACAGAAGATGCTATAAATAACCAAAAAGAGAAACTATATTTTTCTTAATATCTATGAGGCTTGAGAACATGAATTATGAGCAATCAATCTTCAATCTGTGTTTAGTTTATAAGATGAAAGCCATTATACCTTAGACCCAAAGTCAGATTAAGCTTTAATCCATAATAACAAGCTATACGGGGCTTGTTGATTTTTATTATGCTTTTATAGTGTGGTGTTTATCTCCTTTAAAACCTAGGGATGTGGTAATTAGAAACGAATAAGCAAACCATGCCACAACACAATTCAAACATGATAATATTTAAGTTCTCCTTTAGGAAAAGCCTCTCTGACAACTGAAACAAGTGTTTCTGTGGGTGCAAAACAAACTCAACCCTGTCACTTTATTATTCTTGCAGGCAGCAAACGTCCCCATAAACATGAAACTGATGGGCAACTCTCACATGGATTTGGGTTTCCTTTGGTGGGCCATCTTGCTATTTCACATAGAAGTAAGAGCGGACACTACCACAGCTCTTTTGACGACAACAGAAACTCCCACCGTCCCTACAACTCAAACCCCAACACACACCAGTGGGGCTCTTACAACATTGCCTCTGGGGGAGACGTCTACTTATACAACACAGATAAGCACCTTCCAATCGACATCCACAATGCAGCCAACTACCTTTAGTTGGACATCCTTAGGGCAAGCATCCACCTCTCAGTCCTCACCAGAGACATCAACTGCCCCGCAAATGCCCTCAACGCTTGCACCAGAAGTGCCCCCATCTCCCTCCACCGTTACTGGTACAGATCAAGAACTTGCAACTCCTAGTCAGGATCAAATGAAAGCTGAACTCTGCGAAGAGAACAGCAAAAGGCTAATACTGATTTGCCTCATCATCATCGGGGTGCTTATCTTCATTTGTGTATGTCTACTTGTGGCTACTGTTGCAATGGCAAACAAACTCTCCTATATGAAGAAAAGGCAGGCAAGCAAGCGCCCCCTCAGGAGCAATGGCGATTTCCTCACCGCAAATAGCTTGTGGCCAGCTGGATTAGAAACGTTGCAGAGGATGACCAATGAGGCAGCAGCAGCAGAGCTGATGGCACAAAGAACGGGGTCGGAGAGAACAAAAGCGGGACAAGGGAAAACTGGCGAAGAAGCCAGCAAGAAACTAGCGAGTGAACTGTCAGACAGGCAGAAGCTCAAGGAGGTGTTGGCAAAGCCACCCAGCAGCACCACAACCATCATTTAGATTCAAGCATCATGCGGACACCCAAAAAAGGTTTGGGGGGGGGGGGAGAGAACTTGAAGGCTATGCGCCACCACTGCAGAGGCATTGGGTTTCCGGGCGGTAATGAACTTTCCAGGTTGGAATGCCATAGCGAGCTATTACCAGAGAGGTAATTGTCCACGATGCTTCAGAAATCAAGCAGTCCACAGCTCCTGAAATGTGGGCAACTTGTTTTAAGAAAATTCAGATGCTACACATGCAAGGATGCAGGTGAAAAACTGAGCAGATGCGAGGCTGGAAGGGGAAATGTCTCCTTGGCACCCACACAGAACAACAAGGATGGCTGAGAGGCGGAGCCAGTCTTTGCGAGGAAAGCCTTCCACAAATGTATGCATCATATCCCTGCTCGTTTTCCTTACATTAGAACACTGGGTCTCAGCACAGGAAAGCAATGCCACGGAGGTGTTGCAAGCTCTTACCTGCTTGCTTCCTCCCCCTGTCCCAAGCTACCTGGGTGCATCCTGACTGGACTAATACAGTGGTACCTTGGGTTACATACACTTCAGGTTACATACGCTTCAGGTTACAGACTCCGCTAACCCAGAAATAGTGCTTCAGGTTAAGAACTTTGCTTCAGGATGAGAACAGAAATCGTGCTCCGGTGGCGCAGCAGCAGCAGGAGGCCCTATTAGCTAAAGTGGTGCTTCAGGTTAAGAACAGTTTCAAGTTAAGTACAGACCTCCAGAACGAATTAAGTACTTAACCTGAGGTACCACTGTACAGCAGAATGCCTCCACCAGCTGTTCATGTCTAAGACTGCAAGAGGCTTGTGTAACTCCTCATCCCCCAACCCTCTGATTCTGTGCAACTACATGAGCTCCACCTCCCTCCCAATTCTCTGTGTTGATCTTTATTTAATACCTGTGTACCAACAAGAGAGAGACAAGGAAAAAATCCCAGATCAATCACCCCTCCTTTGTTTAGTCAAGTGCTTGGGAGGAACCTGATCAGGGCTAGCAAAATGCCAAGTTTCTTGCTTGTGGCAGAATGTCTACGTCGTACTTCCTGTCCCCATCCCTTAATGCGGGAGCCAATATACCAGGAATTCTCCTCTGTTAGGTTGATTTAAACGACCTGATTACAATCAAGGTCTGTTCTCAACTTCTGTAATATTGTTCCTTGTAAGTAATGAAAAATAAAGCAGGCTTCTTGGGGTTTCCTTTTACGGAAGTGGGGAGTGGGGTGCTGTTTCCTTTTAAAACAGGGCCACAGTTAAGTTTTCAGCAATAAAATGTTTGCAAGAGATTGTGGAACAGCCGATGTCAATACATACTAGATTGCTAAATGCAATGTTCTTGCAGAATACTCAGTTTGTTCAGAGTAGAGGTTTTTGCCTTTCCTGGATTTCTTTATGCATGAGCCTGAAGATGAAACCTCAATTTCCTGACATATACGAAGTATAACAGCTGAGCAATAAATTCACCGCACACAATCCCAAAGTCACCAGTAATTATTATTTGTGAATCTGGAACCTGGGGGAGCTGAGTATATGAACTCAATTTCAAAAGCCATCGTCCCCAAGACTGATGAGCCTTAGAACACATCCTTCCAAACTTTGTTCTGGCTCGAATTAGAGGGCATCAGTGAGACTGGATAAGGAATGGTGAGATTGGATAAGGAATTTCCTGCTTTCGTTTATCTTTTATTTATTTTTAAGGGAAATCCTTTCCTTAAAAGCTGATATTGGCAGAAGGTTAAGATGGGATACATGGTGAATCACTGGGTGATCTGCAGTAGATTGACCAGGGTTTCGGAATCCAAACTGCATATGCAGATCGAAGCATACGGCTGATGGAGTGCCATTAGCTGATCTCTCCAAACCACAGTTTCGCAGCTCTTGTTTTACAGCTGGCTCCAACTGGTGAATCTTGGGGTATGAGAAGGTGTTGATGGAGACAGTTATTATTCTGAATACCAGTTGCTGGAAATTGCAGGAGGGGCGAGCATTCTGGTGCTCAGGTTAACTGGTTAACTGCTGCTGCTGCGAGAACAGGAAGCTAGACTAGATGGGCCGCTGGCCTGATCCAGTAGGGTTCTTCTTATGTTTAATCCCCTTATGTGGCAACACAGAATTGGGAACAACGCCTGCTGAAAGCAAGCAGCAGAACAGGAAAGGAGTGGCCAGTATTTCCAACAGAGAGGATCAGGAATTCAGTACCTTGAACCTCTCAATGACTAGCAAAATTATGTAACATGGCATAATTTGTTTAGGTTGTAGAGCTCAGCTTTCTTGGCACAAAATTAAGTATCTAAGAACACACCCAGTTTTGGATAGAAGACGATGATGCGTTAATGGTCCATTTAGCAGCTTGAAGTTGTTTACATTAGACACAAAAAAACCTCCTCCCTTATCCTTCATTTGCAAAATAACTTCATAGACTTTTCCATGCTGTGTGAGGTTGACCACTCTTCCCATTTTGCAGATAGGTTAATATATGTTGAGTGAAGGGAACAATTTACGTACCGTGAGCTCCTTGGAGGAAAGGCAGGAAAAAACCAGGGATGACTAACCTGTGGCTCTGTAGAGACTGTAAAATTCCTCCTCCCATCAGTTTTTTGAGTTGGGGGTTATTTTGTGTGTGTGGGGGGGGTTTCTTTAGTGTAGAGCGCACCACCCTGCACATCTGAATGGCCACAGGTTCCCATCTCTGGTATACAGTATACTCGACATGGCACATCAATGGACACTTAATCCCTTTACTGAGCAATACAATATTTTCCTGTTTATCGGGTGCCTTTGCTTCAATTCATACATTACCACAGCAGGATAGAAACCTCTACTTCTCCAGCGTTTTTGTCATTCCAATTTAGTAATTTCTCAGTAGAGAATACATTTGGAGTGGAGTCAAGAGTATGAATTGTTCCTACACAAATGCTGCCTTGTTTCCCTTAGGGATACTGTATGAATCAGGCCCATTACTCTATGAACCAGACTACCATACATATAGGCAATACATATCACAGAAGACCGTATTTTCAAGATATCCTGCTTGAACAACATACAAGGCCAGAAAGGAACCTGAGAAACCTTTGCCATCACTACATTCTGCGGTAGCAAATTCCACCGTTTCACCCTGCAATGTGTGAAGAAGTACTTTTTTTTTGGGGGGGGGTCTGCCCAAAAATCTTCCAACATTCAGTTTCCGAAAAGGGATTCCCAGAACGGCTTAAAAGACAAAGAAAAAGAAACCACCAGCAAGTAATAAAACCAACTGGCAGAATCAGAACAGAAAGCAGAGCACACCGAGATAAAATCAAGGATAAATCTGAGTCAAAAGGCAGAGGGGAACTTTATTTAGAACAATATTTGGAGGCAGGGGGTCCACAGGTCACACACGCAAGCATGCATTCTGCCCTGCCAGCATTCGTGCACTAGAGGAGACCCACCCAAACACACATTGCCTCACTCCCATCTGCTTCTTCCTGTCCCACCCCTTAAATATTGTGCAGTCTATGAAGTAGTCCTTCCAGCTGACCGCGTTCTCAACTTTGAAGATTTTCCTGCAGCTTGATCACTTGTTCCCTATAATAAGAAGTGTGCAGCTGCTATTCCCTAGCTGAAAGCTATATTTTGAAAGAAGAAAGCATGGGAGGTTCGGCAATAACTGGCTCTGTTCGGTGACTCACTCCCACACAAGCAGATTTGGAGGCTGTGTCCTTTTAACCCCCTCGGCCCCCAATGCAAAGACATCCCCCTTCATCACACATGATGAACACTGCTTGAGGCAAGAGGAGGCCCTTAAGATCAAAAGCTATGCTGGGGGGTGGGGAGGTCAAATGCAAAGTCTTGCCCCAATCTCCATGTTACGTGAAATTTTCAAAAAAGAAGAATTTAACTCAAGGATGTGGGGGGTGAGCTCCTATGCTGGGTAGGGGAAGACATATGGATAATGACACCATAGAAAAACCTCATAATCTGTCTGGGACTTTCTGCTGCTGCATACTTAGCCTAGTGATTAATCCATCTCCTGAATGTGCTTGGCACAGCATGAGACTTTCTGAACTGCCGTGCAGTTGAGCCAAGTCATTTTTAGTCAAGACTTACAGCAGGTGGTTCCATGTTAGGCATGTCTCTCCCTCCACCCATCCACCCCCAGGAAATAAAAGTATTCAATGGGATTTTTAAAATGATCATACTGCCAAGTGACTCAGCTTATTCCCCAATGAGCAGATGATGTGATCTCTTCCTCTCCCCACCCAAGATACGTATGATTTTGGTTTGGGAAATAAATATCTATATATTAGTATCAAACTTCCAAAGTTGTTAGTGAACATAGGCTTGAAGCTCTAGCCAACATCATACAGCTGATGTGCAGGAAATATAAATTTATCAAGCCCACCTACCCCAAACCCAACACAAGCTAAGGGACATGGCTGCAGTTCAGCAGTAAAGCACACCATTTGCACGTAGAAAACCCCAGACTGAATTCCAACATCTCCAAGTAAGGCTGGGAAAGACCCCTACCCAGAACCATTGAGAACCACTACCAGATAATACTCGGTTAAATGGACCAAGGGCCAGATTCAGTATAAGTCAACTTCTTACGTGGGAAGGGTAGAAAATGAGCAAGCATATTGACTGTTAATGCCAGCTCCTATCCAGGGACTGCTAAGTAAAAGCTGAGGGAAGCTGGGGGGCAAAGCTGGGGTTAATATTGTGGGGAGGGAGAGCACAACACCATCCACAACCCAATATACATCTTGAAACCCAGGTGAGGAGAAAAGGAGGAAGTTAAGATGGCAGGTAGGACCTGAGCTGAGCTAAGATGCTTGTAGCAAGAGTGGCTGGGACAACTCAGCCACACGGGCAGAATATAAATAATTAAATTAAGTAAATTAAAGTAAACAAAGTCCAGCCTGCCTAAATAAAATAAGACCGACTACAAACAGAAGAGACTCATTGACCCAGCACTTTAGACAAGACAATTCACTGTGTCCATCAGCTGATCACCGGAACCTACTAACTGATATATACTTAACCAAAGCACAACCAGATCCACTTAGAGAGTTTTACGATCAGCGACCTAATTTACAATAGGCAGCTTTATGGGTGCTTCTGGAACGATCCCCGGCTCCCATGCACATGCATGTGCATGTATACTCACAAACACATATAGTAATAGGTATCAATGTGGACAACAGGATTACAGAGGCTTGCCAAAAATGAAATGCCACCTTCCATGTCAAGAACCACAAGAACATGCTTAGATCTGCAGTCCAAAGTGCAAGAATGCACAGGTGCAATGAAGCATTATGGGCTGGAGAAATTTGCATCCCTAACTGAGTCATTTTGAACCTCAGCAACTTCCCCGTGCAGGGCTACTCAAGCTGAGAGTTTGGGCAGGGAGAACAGAAGACTTCTCCTCCATGTACCCAGCTACTCAAAACCAAGTGAGAACATCCAAACAGAAGCCTAGCCATTTTTGAAAACACCAAGGAGCCTGGCAACCGCTCCTTCAACAAGGAGCCAAGCAAGCAGAGAAGAAAATTCCCCTTGGAAGCAAAAACAGCAGCTTAGCTAAGCAAAGAGGAGGAGGAAGAACTCCGAGCTACACAACACCCACTTGCAACCACAAAGGAACACAGCGCTTCCTGTTCACAGTTGCCTCAGTTGCCAACAGTCACTACGGAACTTGCTCATATGGAAACGCATCCGGGCAAATGCTCGGTGTGAACCTTCAGCTTGCTCCTTAATGCCGTTTAGCAGCTGAGAATGGGGAAGGAAAAGCAAGGCTTGCACGGGCACCTGGCTCTCTGAGCAGGCACAGGCTTAGCAAACTGAGCTATGTATTGTACTGGGCTCTGAAGGGCCACAAGATGCGGAGACTGGCAATCTGAACATGCATTGACCAGCTCAGAAACTCCCACAACTACATCACACTAGGTTCACATCTTGATTTTGAAATAAGGGTGAAGGCCTTGGTTCAGTAGGAACTTGAATATCGTAAGCCATGGTTAAATCAATGCTTTGTATCACTGGGGCAAAGACTGAGGTACAGGAGAGTCACATGGAGGATGGAAGGGTTTGGGGAGGAAGAACACACTCTTACAGCCTGCTCCTAATTTTTTAACCATGTTTAAAAGAAATAGATGTGTAACATCTATGCTGGACCAGCAAGTGACTATATACCGTATTTAAAATACACAAGTTCCTCAAAGAATCCCAAGAACTCTAGTTCATTAAGGGTGCTGAGAATTGTACCTGTTGGATATTCTACAGTTCTCAGTATTCTTTTTGCAGGGAGGGGTGAATGTGCTTTGAGTGTGTGTAGGCACGCTCCGAGCAATTATTTCCTTGGCCTTCCAAGAAAAAGCAACAGAAGCACCTATATTTGTGTCAATGTAAATGTCACATAATTTAACAACATCAACATTTGATTGGCTGTGTTTTCTCTTCACAGGCACAAAAACTCTCTAATTTCCATCTGCTACCATTAAAATTTGGTTAGACACCGAAAAATGCTTCCACAGAGAAAGCTGCCCAGAGTACAGCCTTTGCAGAGAAAAATGTCCACACACTTAATCACTTCTCAGTTCTTGGGGCTTCCTGCAAAAAGTGTTGATAAACTTCCTCTTTAAGTGAAAATAGGATCATTTTGCAACGTGTAAACCACCAGCCATTTAGAAACACTTTGTTGTGTTGTGCTTCCTTTTCTCTGCTCTTGAACCATTAAAATGTGAACTTAAAAACGAGAACCTGGTTAGAACAAGAAACGATATCGAACAGGTAAGACACAATTATACTTCTTTGGATAAAAAACACCTCTAGAACAGTAAAACTGGTATTGAATATCTTAGGAATGTGTGCTTTACTTTTTGGAATGTTCTTTTTAAAAAAAAAAAAAGTTTTGCATTCCCTATCACATGCAAGGCTAATGTTATATTAAGTGAGGGTTTTTTCTTCCAAAAGAGATATATACATTATGCAAAAATACGCCCTTCATTTTATTCTTTATTTTTACTTACTACTGGGATTATAACAACAAATGCATGAATTCTTTTTTTCTTGCTTGCAACTTTGTTATCTTTAGTAAAATCTCTGGATGGAATTTCTGCAACCAACAGTCAAATCACAACAAAAAAATCCACAAACTTTTGGGGCATCTTAAGTACCAACAAATTTATGTAAGTAAACACAAAGGTGGAAAAAAAGGAGTATCTATGTGTGTCTGTAAATATATATGTGTGTATATTGGAGTTAAAGGGCAATTGGCTGCAACAATTGAATTTGAGCTGCAATGAAAGCAAGATAAGTTCAGTGACCTTCATCACAGGAGTAATTCATGATAGCATAAAAAAGTAAAAAGGCTCATGCCGCAACACTGTTTACTTTGAAGTAAGCCCTACTTAGTTCAACGAGGCTTACTCACACGTTTGTATAGGATTTCACAACAGAATGTGTAGTTCAGAGCTGCTAATGTAAGCTATTGACATATACAGATAATTTGAACTGTTGCAAAACAGTGTTCCACTTTAAAGATTCCATGCTATCGCTCATTCTTGAGATTCCCCCAAAAGAGGGGGGCGGGGTTCACATTTGCAGGATCCAATCTGGACCAAGACCCCCCCCCCCGTATTGTTAAGATTTCTAGTTCCATCCCTTCAGGTTTGCATGTTTAAAATGTTACTCCTTTAAAATGGATGCACAGACCTTGAAAGCATTTTACTGAGGACAGCTGCTATTAAGATTGCCTTCAGAAGGCCTGCCCCAAGGCAAGAGTTCCCACTCATAGGGTTCCTCAGCACCCCAGCAGGACCCACTGCTGGTGCCTGCCTTGCCCTTAAAAAGAATTCTGACCTGGTGCTCTGAGCATTCTCAGCAGCTGCATTGCACTGTCATTTTAATTTCTCACAATGCAGCTTCACTCCAGGAGCACTGTGGGAAATTTAAATGGTAGCTCGACCCAGTCACCCAGAGTCACTTGTCATGCTACTGCTGCTCACCACCTACCAATGGATGAGGGGGCTTGCCAGAGGGCATTTTGCCCTGGGCCCCCTCAAACCTGGAGCCCTTCCTGCATGTCCCTTCATTAAACCAAGTGCCACAAAACTCTGTTGTTTTCGCTCTGGGCTAGTCTTCTTTCAGTCAGGCCCAGTTAGGGGAAGGGGAATTCTTTCATGTCTTTCTATCGGTTGTGAATGGATTAATCATCCCCCATTTAAAGATGCAGGCTAATTACTCTGTTTCTATACGAGTTACTGCTCCAGACCTGCCTCTTCCCAGTGAGTAACTCACACTCCAAACAGGGATACAAATACATACAGGAATGGGAAGTGCTCTTCAGATGTTAGGAATGAACAGAACCACGTATTTCTGGTCTGAATCTATTTTGGATGTGTTCACTCATAAGTTCGTTCTCTTCCATTTCTTTCTATGTTTTTAGTGGTTTTCATTTTTATATGGAAGCCACCTTGAGTCCCATCAGGGGAAATGGCTAGGTATAAGTAAGTAAGTAAGTAATTTCTGCATTAACCTGCAATGAAAAAAAATCTACCCCAAAATTTGCGTTTAAATAAGTACTTTTGAACATGTTTTCTCGCAAAATATGTGCTTCTAAAGTATTTCCCACCAAAATACACATTTTTAATCTGCATGTTTTACTCTGCATGCTAGTCACATTGGAATGTACAATGATCAGATTCTTCAAATGTACCTAACTCTGAGGCCACTTAATTCTCACACTCTCACACTTCCCAGTAAGGGAAGTCAAGCCCATGGAAAAGTTTTAACTTTTGTTTCTCTAGGACAGAGTTGAATCCTGGCCATCATAGCACGAGTCAGTACACTTTCGTTACAAACAACACTACTTATTTTAAAAATCAAAGATTCTCGGTTGTATCCAATGCCACACAGAACAGACCCACTGAAAACAATGGATATGACTTCCTTGGGTTCATTAACTCCAATGGATCTATTTTGAGTACAACAGAGTTGGATACAACCCTCTAGGTCAGGCACCCCCAAACTCGGCCCTCCAGATGTTTTGGAACTACAATTCCCATCATCCCTGACCACTGGTCCTGTTAGCTAGGGATTGTGGGAGTTGTAGTCCCAAAACATCTGGAGTGCCGAGTTTGGGGGTGCCTGCTCTAGGTTCTGATAATTTACTGCCTTTTATTCCCTTTGTGCCACAGAAGCGTTTATCAGCACTGACGCAACTATGGACTCCAGAGCCATTGTGCTTGTTTTCTTCTACGGGCAGCTGTGGTGGAACGTATCAACTACACTTCTGATCACTACCACTGCAGTAGTTGGCACTGGTGGAAAAAACCCCATACATTCATACGAAACAAGCGAACCTGGAGACCCTGTGAAATTCAACCAGCAAACACCCACCACACAGCCCCAGGTTCCTGCAGCAGAAGATCCCAAACCTCACGATGGTGGACACTTCATAGCAGCGGTAGTAATTGGGGTCATCCTGACTGTCATGATAGTAATTATTGTTGGCATCTTCCTATGGAGGCGATGGAGAAGGTCCGCTGCACCTGTCCCGCACTGGGCAGGCCGTTCCCCATTTGCGGATGGAGAGGTACCAGATACGACTGCGGATAAAGAACCTATTCAAGACACGAGGCGGACTTCAGTTCTCTCCTTCTTGCCTTGGAAATTCAACAAGGATACGCAGCTATTGGAAAATGTGCAGGGACAGTTGTCTGAATCAAGCCAAGGCCCGGATGTTCCCCCTATATGTGGGGCTGAAGAGAGTGGCACGCAGTCAAGCTCCACAGCAACAGCTTCTTCTGCAAGCATGCAAACTGCCATTTCTGAAGAACCATGCAGCTTGATAGATGTTCCACTCCAGTCTGATAGTCCAGAGCCACTTGATTTGCCTCCACCGCCAAACTGGCTTGATGGAGCTAATGAGGATCTCTGTCCAAAGCAGACAGAGTCCCTCTCACTTGAACCAATTGCAGAGATCCAGGGTTCTGGATCCCTAGTTCTCTCCCATCAAATTCCAGGCGAAGAACTACTACTACCACCTCCTCCAGAAGACTTGTTATCTAACTGATTTAAAGGAGGAAAATGTTTAGGGAATCAAACCAATCAAAGAAAAAGGCCGAAAACCTATCAAATGCTGTTAGCTCTAGTTTTTTTGTGAGCAAAAGGGAACGCCATTGCCTTTTTTCACATAAGAACTCAAGAGCAATGGTCCGGCTGCTTCTAGGGTATCAACATTGCCCACTGTGATCAACCAGAAGCTTCCAGAAAGTTAACAAGCTGTGCATGAAGGAAACAACTGACTTTCAGAGGTACACAACCTTTGCAAATGGGATGCAGTGATAAAACATTTCCTCCATGAGTTTCTGCTCCTTTTTATTCACCCTCATTTGGGCAGCAGTTGATCGCATCAGAACACTTTTCCATTTGTTTGTACCCTTTACGAACCCATGGCATCCTTTTTATCTGTGGTTCTACTACATTGGTCTTACATAATCTCCAAGTGTCCGGAAGAGATCTGAACCTTCTGGCACTTCCTTTGCAGCTTCCTTTTAAGCAATGCCTTCTCTTTTAAGAAGACGTCTTTTTGACACTGAAAATGTGACCTTGCTGGACTTCCTGGGAACCACTTGCATTTATGTTGAATTTTACAGCACTATGGTCACTGTTTCCAAGCTGATCAACAACATCTGCGTCTTGCCCTGGTTCCTGGGCACCACTAAGTATTAAGCCTCCTTTCCAACAGGCTCTTTTATAACTTGTTAAATAATAGCAATTTCCCCCCCGCCTACAAATTTTGCCTTTTTTAAATCTAAAGGCAAGCCACCTCTCACCCCACCCCAATTTTTGTTTGCTATTGTTATCAACCCAAAGCAAATTTTATCAGAACTCATGATTGCAGGTTCAGACATATCATATGCAACAGAAGCACTTTTGCACCCACGTCACTGCAGTACTATAGAGAAGTAACCACAACATGGCTATACAAAATGAAACACAGGAACCCATTGAGCACATCTTTAGTGCCAACCAATTTGACGCAGGTGAGGCAGCAGTTCCACTGAGCTCCAAAAGCTCAGAGGGTTCAGCAGGTACAGTAAGCCCCAGGGGATTATGGGATGAGAACTCTGGGGAAAGGAACATAGCTCAGTGGTAGCATCTGCTCCACATGGAGAAGGTCCCATGTTCAATCCCTGCCTGAACTCCTGGAGAGCCACTGTCAGTCAGTGTGGACAGTACTGAGCTAGATGAGCAAGTGTTTGACTCAGCATAAGGCAGCGCCCTATGTTGCAGAAGATATGGTGGGAGACAGAGTTTTGGTGCTGGGGCTCAAAGGGAGGTGGTGGTGAACTCCGCTCTTTTTTGGCCGAGGAGAAATGTGTCCTGTGGATATAAATCCTAGAACAAGGGGAAGCAGGATGGTGAACTCACCCCTATTCAGCCACCCTCAGCCCCATGACCGGTTTTCCCAGGGACCAAATTCTGCAATATCCAACCGCTTTCACCTCCCCTGGAAGAAAGAACCTCTCCAATAATTCTACAACACAGACGTGACTCGGATTTCTTTCACTTGCACATTTGAGCCAGTGGAGTAAACTGCTGCCAGTTTTGATCAAGGGGATCTTATGTACGCAGAAGAGATCCCTAGATGATGCTTTCGTTTCCTTGTTCAAAGTTCTACTGCAAAGTGCATCCATGAGAATTAAAAGCTCTGCTGCAAGCAAGAACACTCGCTTTGGAATCTGGCCGGAGCTGATTGGGTGGACCTTGGGGAAATCAACTCTTGATTCTAATGCTAAACTTTGTGCTCTTCAACACTTAAAAAAAAAGTTACTGCAACTTCAGCATCCTGGTCTTATGTTTCTTTTTTTATACATTGGTTAAGTGGTGAGATGCACCAAGATTTGCTAATCGTTAGCATAAGAGGATGTGACGGTCTACCAGAGCCTTGTCATGAAGTTACAAGTCATGAAATAGTCCATTCTATATTTAGATTTTTTCCTGCCTCCATTCTAAAGGGCTCATGAAAATGTACATGTTTCGTTCCTGCAGCCTATGAGATAATTAGGCTTTGAGACCTTAACTCCTCCATATCCACACAAAGCTATATTGCCAAGGGTCACACTATTCATTTCACTATACCAACTCAGGCCAGAACTGGGCGTTATTGCAGATGTATGTCTGCCATGGGGAAAAAGCAGCCTAGTTCCACCTCCTTCTCTCCTGGGGAAATAGGTAGTTACAAAATGTGTGTCCTGACATCATCAGACTCCAGGTTTGCTTACACCCATTCCATTGGCTGCTGTTTTGAAGGACAGGGAAATTCTCAGTATGCTGATGCTGTATCACACATCAGTTGTAATAGATGTTATCAAGAAAATAGATGGGTCCCATTTTGCAAGCTGGGGGTGAAGGGGGGGATCCTGGGTCTGAAAAGTCGAAGACTATTGGGTTAGGATGTATGGGTGGCAGCCATCAGTCAGTCATGCCCAAATTTGTAACATCATGAAAGCAACCACTTCTGGATACATGGATTGACGCTTACAGATAAATTATCTGACCATCTTGGCTGTGAATCCTGGAAGACCTGCTCCCTGCCTTGCAGGTCTTTTCCCACCTGGCCTGGAAAGGCAGGGCCCTGAATGACTCCAGCTGCAAAAGCTGAGGCTGCTGGACAGAATCTTGGGCCAGGGTATGGTTTAGGGAGTTTTGTTGGGGGCAAGGGTTGTTGCTGTTTATTTTGGATCTTACGACTTATGTGGAAATTTTTGATTTGGTTGTGTACTTTTTTGATGTTTTGTTTATTGTTTATGACTACTATTGCTATGTGTGTAGTTCTGTAATTGTTTTTATAAGCTGTAAACCACCATTAGCATGGTTTTAACTTTGGAAAGGTGGCAGACAAATAAAACGATTGACTGATTGATTTTGGTGCATGAATTGGCAAGCTGAAGTATAATGGGAAAGTGAGCATGTTCCCACACCGATCAAACCAGGCAGAGTGAATTGAGATCACCTTGGATGTGCTGCAGTACCTCCCACTTAAAAACCATGGCAAATTTCCCATAGGTTTATCTGTAAGTGCAGCCCTTCTCTCCATCTTTTTTTAAACATATATTGCACCATGCCTACCAGGCTGCCAGTGCAATAAAAATATGAAATAACACTAAGCATCCTGCTAAGGACATCTGCTCACCTGTGAACCACTTCAGAAAATATAACATTTCATATCTGCACAAATGAAGTATCATCTCAGCTGGGGCCACTGAAAATATCCACAATGCTCCCTATTAAGGCAGTTGGAAATATTTTTTTTGGAATCTGATGCTAATACCTTTTTAGCTACCTTTTCATGCTCATACTTAATGCACGTGAGCGTATTTGGTTTTACAAGCTCTTAAACACCCAACTTTCAGCATGGGTCTTAGTTGAAAGGGTGGGAGTTTGTGTCCTTTTTAAAGGACATCATTCCGCCTGGTTCAGCTAGCAAAATCTCCCCCACCCCACGTGCAGTTTGTATATTCCAGTGCATATCATTTTACCCGTGCAGTGTTAAAGGTACTACTCATTTTACTCTTCTTGGCTGCTGTTGGCTCTGCAGTGCTGAGATCTTGCTGAAATCTATTCTGGCGTACAGAGTCTCAATAAAATAGCTAATCAGCCTCCAGTCGCAATCCCGAGTCTGTCCTTAGTTACCTCTGGATAACATGATTGATTGAAAAAGGCATTCCTTGGCAGTAACAGAAGGCAGTATCCTTCCTTCTATTTCTGATGTTCAGGCATGAGTGCCACGACTTATGCAGCCAAGATGGCATCACCCACACACAAGAGAGGGAGCTAACAGCAGCCTTGGGTGAATTCCAAGGTTTGCAGAAGAAAAAGAAACCTTGCTGAAGGGTAACTCCCCAAACAGTCCATTGAAAGCTTGAGCATGCTTGGTGACCATGGAATGCTGGCTGATTATGAAGGGAGAGGAATGGGAAACCAATTGGAAGGGGGCATGGAATGGAGTCAGCTAACAGGGGCACTCCACACTGCAACATTTTGTTGCAGGTGTATTCACACAGGATCTTTCAGTCAATAGTAGGATTACACATCTTGTGGACCAGAAACAGCCTGCAGGCCACTGGTTAAGAAAAAAAGTCAGAAAGTTGGTCTATCTAGCTTGGTGCTGTTGGCATGGACTTACAGTGGCTCTTCCCCCAGCCCTACCTGGAGATGCTGGGGATTGAAATGGAGACCTTTTGCATGCAAAATGTTTGCTTAGCACTGGTAAAGGAAGCAGCTTTGTGGAAGCCCCGTATTCCCTGGAGCAGTCTGTGCACCTTGCAGAGCCCACACTTTGTCTGGCACGTCTGTCAGCTGAGCCAACCGGCAAAAGGGCAAGAGCAGGCTGGAACCCCTCTGTGCACATATACAGCAGGGCTGAGGAATAGTGAAGCCCAGAATCTTTGGGCTGAGTGATGATGCCTTTGGGTGGAGAATGAGACTTAGTTGCTGTTCCTGATCACATTTGCTTAGAAGAAAACCCCGCCATCTCATTTTCTTGGCAAAACAAGGCTGTTTACGAAACGAAAATAAAAACCCACAAGATCTACCAACAAATTCAATAAAAAACACCAACCACTACCAGCCTACAAAAATATTGTCCCTGAACTCCAAATGCCTGTCTTAAAAAGCAATCTTCAAACAGGAAGCTGGGGCTCTAACCAGGCAACCCTCGGCTCTGGAGGCACTTTGACGCCGTCAGTCTATAAACAGAACACTGAGCTAGATGGATCGGACTGCGCATAAAGGCAGCTTCCTAACTACCTGCTATACTGGAATGCAATGCAGGTGACAGAGTCCTAGTCCAAATGAGCTTACATATGGAGCAAGGAAAAGTCCTAAATCTGAAACAGTAAAAGTAATTAGCAGCAGATTGTATGGGGAGTTGGGGAAACATGTCACCCAGTTTGCACAAAACAAAATGGCTGTTGGCCAAATGCTCTAGCATTGAAATTGTTGTTGCTGATATTATTTATTATTAAAAGTTATATGCCACCTTTCCTCCCCAAACAGCCCAGGGCAGCAAAGGCACAGGTGATACAGCAATCAAAACACCTGAACACAATTCTAATACACATGCAGTCAGGAAAAGATCTCAACTGAAAAGGTTTGTTGAAAGAGCGAGGTCTTCAGCAGGTGTCAAACAGGCAACAGTGATGCCCTCCATTTAATATTCAAGGGGAGGGAATTCCAATGGGTAGGTGCCATAGCACTAAAGGTCTGACACATACATTGTGAAGAATGGACTTCCTGATAAGATGGTATCTTCAGGGGACCCTCAGCTGCAGAACACAGTGATCAATTAGTAATATAGGGGGTGATACTATATTTTCAAGTATTCTGGTCCCAAGCTATATCAGGCTTTGTAGACCAAAACCAGCACCTTGAACTTAGCCAGGCAGTTGAACAAGGAAGCAGCACTGAATTCTCATTATAACCTCTATGATCAGAGGCAGACTCCCTCTCACTATCAGTTGCCTTTGAGTATGAATGTGAAACCCAATGGGAGGGCTGCTGTTTTATTTCCTGCGTGTGGGATTCCTGGAAGCTGCTGCGGGGAAAAAGATGGCAGATGAAATGGCCACAAAAGGTCTGACCCACCGGAACTCTTCTTATATTCCTAGTCTAGTCTCCAGATAGAACTGCGGAAAAGACTATTCAACCATTGTAAGGAATAGTGCCAACTCAAAATAGACAAAAATGTGGGGGACTTTGAAAAGACAGGTGAAGTACAAGGCGTTACAGAGGGATGGGGTCTTTTCAAAGCTGCTCTTGGAATTAGTTGGTTATAAAAAAAGACATAGTAAGGAAAAAAAGTTTCAGAGTTTTATTTTTCAGCACACGCTGTTACCTTTTTATTAGTCACGTGCACCACTAATTCTCAGTGTGGCTATATTATATTGCAGCTGGCAAGTCATTAAAACCGATTGCAGCGCTGAGAATAACGGGCTTTACTCGGTAGTTGCTTAAATCAGACAGGCAATTTCGGCACAGGGTCTCTCTGTTAGCGTTTGGGTCAATGGGGGTTAATCTGTTAGGTGGGTGAAGATGACATGAAGATGTCAACCCAGTGTGCAGCAGCTGTCAAAATGGCAAATTCCATGCTAGAGCTCGTTAGGAAAGGAACTGAAAATAAAACCACCAATATCATAATGCCATTATACAAATCTATGGAGTATCGTGCGGAGTTTTCGCAGCCTCACCTCAAAAATAATGCTGTAGAGTTGGGAAAGGTTCAGAAAAGGGCAGCCCAAATGACCGAGGGAGTGAAGAAGCTCACCTATGAGGAAAGGCTAAAACATCTGGAGCGTTTGGGTTTCGAGAAAAGGTGAGTAAGAGGTGACATTGTATAAAATGATGCATGGAATGGAGGAAGTGGATAGAGAAAAGTTTCTTTCCCCCTCTCTCATAACACTGTAACTCCAGGTCATCCAACAAAGCTGAATGTAGGAAGACTCAGGACAGACAAAATAAAATAATGAACTGGAATTCGCTCCCACACAAAGGCAGCGATGGCCAACTAACTGGAAGGCTTTAAAAGAGGATTAGACAAATTCATGGAGGCTATCAATAGCTACTATCTGTGATGGCTATATTTTCCCTCCACTGATGAAGGCAGCCTGCTTCTGAATACCAGTTGCTGGAAACCACAGGAAAGGAGGCTTGTGTTGTGCCTCAGGTCCCATTTGCAGGCTTCCCACGGAGGCATCTGCTTGGCCTCTGGGAGCACAGGATGCTGGACTCAATGGGCCAGTGGTCTGATCCAGCAGGGCTCTCCTTACGCTCTTAGACATGGGTCAACAGAAGAAGTGCCTCACCCTAAAGCAGGGGGCTGGACTAGGTGATATTTGGCTTTCCCTGAAGTGCTACGAAACCAATTATATTTAATACCACCCTCCCCCGCACAGAGATATTTCAAGAGCTGCAGCATTTAAGGCACACAGAGAATCCCAGCAAGACAAAAGCTGGTTAAAAGTAAAAGCCGGGAGCAGCCGGGAACAGTCAAACGCTGAAGCAAGCTTATGACTAGCACAAATACCAAAAATCGAGACTGGATGCTATTTGCACAGTTAAAGTATGCATGTCGTATCCTAATGCACTGAGACCCATCCCAGGGGGAGGGCGGAGGGAAGGAACATGCGGAGAGAAGTTTGGAAACTTGGGCTTTTGCTTTTTTAAAAAAACAAGAAAAGACTGTCCATTTTGTTGAGTATGCAACCCCTTGCAATAAATTTGAGTCAGCACCAAAACGACAGCTCTGCAGTCCTCCGATGGAGCACTGATCAGGTGGTTGCAGAGCCCCTGGAAACGGCAGTACGATGCAGCTGAGGAGGCAAAGCACAACCCACAGACAAACTGTGGCTACCCTGGAGAGTGAGCCGACCTTTGCGTTTCGGTCTTTCAGGGAAGCGATGCACTGATACTGCAGCAGGGACTAAGGTAAGTTTGCTTCTTTTGCTCTTTCTTCCTCTCATTCGCTTTTAAGGCCAAATGCTGCCACATTGTACGTGTGTGTGTGTGTGAAAGAGAGAGAGAGAGAATATATATTGCTATATAGTATAACTCGGCAGCTTCTTAGACTAGCTGTCTACTGCAGTGACAGTTACAGAATCTCATCCTAACATTAAACCCCGGTTTGAAAATGGACACCTTGCCAAGCTTGGGAAAAATTAGATTAATATTATGGCAAAGGAGGGGGGAAACACAATTAGTAGTCTGAGTTTAAGCTTGCACGGTTCCGAATGCATGTCTGAATTGAAAATGCCATTTGATCAAATTATCTTATTTACAGCAGATAACAACTGATGTATAGCTGCAGGGATTTTAAGACTATTCTGTAGCCAGTGATGCTGTCCCTGCTTTATAAAATAATCCATTGTAAAATAAAGAAGGGAGAAAACCCCATAGATAAACATGAAATTCAAAGGGCTGAAAACAGAAAGCAGACATTGTATAACATTTGGAAGAGACTAGCAGTTTAGGAAGAATGCTACCATTGGGAGCTGGAGGCGGATGGGGGGGGGGAGAGAAAAAGGAGGGAGATGGAAATAGATGAGCCTCTTTCTGCCAGACAGCAAGACAGTAGGATGAAGAGATCCTTTGTAAATAGCTGTGTTTTTTACACCAACGAGGTCTATGCCACAGCGATGTAGGTATGCGTGGTCTTTTTCTTGAAATGCAACTGGAAAGGAACCAGTGTTTTAAAAAATAAACACCACCTTCTGAATTGTATTCATAGTCTGTGCAATAAACTGGCTATTTTGGCATGTATTTGTTTCCAGGCAACAATGGAGAACCGGGTCTTGAAGGCATCGCCCTGCGTCCTGGCGCTTCTCTTCTTCATACCAGCTGTCCAGGGTATCTGCCCTTTGGCGTGCTTGTGCTCAGGAAATGACAGAAACGTGGACTGCTCCAGCAGAAACCTGACCACGCTGCCACATGGACTTCAGGACAACATTACCTATTTAAACCTGTCTTATAACCACTTTGCTGACCTCAACCACCAGCTCACTCGGTTTGCCAATCTGAGGACCCTGGACATTTCCCACAATTGGCTCCAGAGCCTCCCGGCTTATCTGCCCAGGTCGCTGTGGGAAATATATGCTGCACACAACAACATCAAGGTCCTTCAGAAGCTGGACACAGCTTACCAGTGGAACCTTAAAGTCCTCGACGTGTCTGGGAATATGGTGGAAAGGGCTGTTCTGATTAACAACACCATGATCAGCCTCAAGTCCCTCAACCTCAGTAGCAACAAACTGTGGACGGTGCCCACCAATATTCCTTACAACACCGAGACAGTGGATCTATCCAACAACTTCTTGACACAGATACTCCCCGGCACACTGGCGAGGCTGGCACATCTTTCCGAACTTTACCTACACAACAACAAGTTTGCTTATATTCCTGACGAGGCTTTCGACCAGCTTGCTCAGCTGCAGCTCGTCACGCTTTACAACAACCCCTGGTCGTGCGAGGATAACAAGCAGGACCTCTCCTATTTGCAGAAATGGATAGGAGAGACAAGGGCTACCGTTGTAGGGTCGCCATGCTCAGATGAGGCCACCACCCCTTGGAAGGCTGCCACGCCATTCTCCACAGCTGCAGAGAGCCACCTCCTTGTTAAAGCAATGAAGGCGGCGGACGCAGCTGGGTCTCCAGTGGCAACGGAGCAAACCGGACAAGTGCACCAACAATTTAGAATGAAGGATGTTGGCCTGAGCGCCACCACTGGCCAAACCATCGCCTTCACGAGCACGGACAGGCCACTGGTCCTCTACCCGGAAGACCTGAGCACAGAGAAACTCAGCTCTTACGAAGCAGCTGCAGCCACAAACGGCATCGACATGCAAGAGGCAACCTCTGTGAATTCAAGCACAATGGGCTTGGTAGGACCGTCCACCACTCCCATGACCTTAAGCATCACCAGTGGGATGCCTACAAACTACTCAAAGAGACCACAGAGCACAGCTGTTACTGTAAAGAGAGAGGAGACGACCACAAAAATCAACCCTCGCGCACCCTCCAAGGCAAATATTCCCAAGGGGGGTTTGGCCTTTGTCGTAATGCTTACCACAGTGGCCCTGCAGTCTGGCTATGGATTTGTGCTTAAGTGAATGAATTGCTTCATTTATCCCATATTAATAAAATGGTCAAAGGGGGGGAAACGCTCATGTCCCGCAACGATTCAAATGCCAAGAAGAAATGCCCGTTTAGTTTCTGAAATACGACCGTAAACGAGAAGACTGCACAAAATTATGTCTTGATAACCAAGCTGCTACTTACTTTAACTATGTCTTACTGAAATTAAACAGAGGAAGCCTAATTCTATCAAATATAATCTTTTTTTATGAAATGTGCTTATTTTGTATTTACATTTTTAATTTTCTTCACACAAAAAATATGAAAAATGTCAGTATTTTATGTATTGATTATGAATAGTTTTGTCATTAAACATCTGGAAAAGAAAAAAAAAAACATGAAAGGCCTATATTATATATGTATTGTCTTGCTTGACTTGCCGGAAAGTCTTGTAATATAACAGTGCTGGTCCTTTATAAATGGTGACATGCAAAAGGGAGGAAATAAAGTCATCTAAAACTTAACTGTTTCTTATTTTGAGGCACATGGCTGGTGCATCCATGCATAGGCATGTGCAAAAGTTAAATTAATGTAATGATATAACAGAATCATTTTAATATCTACAACAGTGTGTGCATTGGAACACTTGGGCTGCAATCTGAGTTCTGGTTGCCTCACCTAAAAAAAGGATATTGTTGAGTTGGAAAATGTTCAGCAAAGGGCAACCACAGTTATCAAGGGGATGGAATGACTCTCCTATGACAAAAGGTTGCAGCTTTGGGACTTTTTAGTTTAAGGGACAAAGCGAGTAAGAAGGGACATAAGTGATTATGGGATGGAGAAACTGTTTTTCTCCCTCTCTCATAAAGTGAGACATTGGGGCCACCCACTGAAGCCAAATGCTAGGAGATTAAGGCAGATAAAAGAAAGTACAGTCTCACAGAAGGCAACTTGGGTGACTTTAAAAGATAATTGGATTAATATGGAGAAGGCTATTGATGGCTACTATGCTTTGCCTCTGCAGCTGGAGGCAGCGATGCTGCTGAATCCTAGCTGCTGGAAACCACAGGCGGGGACAGGACTCCTGTGCTTGGGTGCTGCTTGCAGGTTTCCCACAGGCATCTAGCTGGCCACTGTGAGAACAGGGTGCTAGACCAGTTAGGCACTTGGCCTTGTGCAGCAAGCTCTTATTATTTTTTTTAACCCCATCAACCAGGTAATAAGCCTCACTGAACTCAACAGGATCTATTTTTGAGTAGACATGGTTAGGATTGCACTGTTGGCTAGGCTTACCACTCACTGCAGCTGGTTGCCTTAATTCACATTCTCTTCCCAAGCATACAATAAAGTCATTACTTCAATTTGCTGAGGTAAGCCCTACATATAGGGAGACAGTGGCAAGAGGCGACAGGAAGCTGCATTGCTCAAGACAGATGAAACAATCAACTGTGGCTAAAACCAAACAAGTGTTCTGCAAACCCCTTTCACATCACGACTTTACGCCATGGTTTGCAGTCAACGCATAGCCATGGTTAAAAGTGTCATAACCTAGCACAGCCAAAGTTAAGGAAAACAAACCGTGGTTAAGCATGAATGCATGTATGCAGCCTTAGCCTCCAGTTCTCTAGAAACTAACAGGAAGGTTGGTTTAGTTCAGGGATAGCCCTTTTGTATCATTAGGGGGCAATTCAGATGGGGCACACAATACATCACAACACAAGAGTTCATAGTGAAAAATCTGGCCATTTCTTCAGAACAAAAAAAATATGCTCACTGGGTGGCCGGATCTTTTAATCTGGTGTGCACAGGTCCCTAATCTCCCATAGAGCTCCAGAGAGGCTGCTCCTCTATCCCCATCTGTTTGGCCAGCACTTTTACAAAGAGTTGTTTGTGGATAGAAGACCAACACCTGCAGGTTGGAACTGGATAAGGCAGGGTGGGACAGCTTGATCCCAATCCCGTTACAACATGCTGCTTGAATACAGGAAGCTGCCTTCTACTGAGCAAGACCACTGGTCCATCTAGCCCAGTAAGGGAATACAGTGGTACCTCAGGTTAAGTACTTAATTCGTTCCAGAGGTCCGTTCTTAACCTGAAACTGTTCTTAAACTGAAGCACCACTTTAGCTAATGGGGCCTCCCGCTGTCGCCATGTCGCTGCTGCATGATTTCTGTTCTCATCCTGAAGCAAAGTTCTTAACCCGAGGTAATATTTCTGGGTTAGCGGAATCTGTAACCTGAAGCGTATGTAAGCTGAAGTGTATGTAACCCGAGGTACCACTGTACACTGACTGGCAGTAGGTCTGCAGGGTTTCAAACAGGGAGAATCTCCTAGCACTGCCCGGAGATGCCATTGGGGATTGAACCTTTGACCGTCTGTGTGCAAAGAAATTGCCCTGAGCTACAGCCCTTCTGTGCACAGGGCTCAAGTCTTGTCTGAATAACCTTGAGTTTGTATCCAGAAATGACAGAATGTTCGATGAGGGGAGGCTCAGATGCAGCTCAGAGCTCAGAGCTCTGCTCAAGCTCAGAGGTAGGGCACCTGCTTTGCATGTAAAAAGCCCAAAGTTCAATCTCCAGCTTTAAAAAGGGATCAAGTAGCACGGCGTGGGAAAGAGACTGCTCTGTAGCTGCATCTGCCAGGCAGAGTAGAAAATGATGGGCTAGGAGGACAAATAATCGGACCAGACAGAAGGCAGCTTTCTGCACTGTCCAACATGGAGCTTTCACTAGAAGCGATCAGGAAACTCCATCAAAAAGCCAATTATCTGAACGGATGTACTGACGACAGCCATGCAGAAGCCTGGTTTCCCTGGAAATGAGAGCTATGGGCAAAGTATCTGCTTTGTAGGAACTGGGTGCACACAAAAAGCAGGAATAGGCGGTGGCTGAATGATTAAGCTGACCTAAAGCAGCAGGAGCAGTATATTCTAGTTAGTTGGTTTTTGGGGGGAGGAAAGGTTGGGTACTAATTCAAAAGAGAGACCAGTAAATTCATGCCTTTAGTTACCTCAGTAATAAAAGTCAGAGGCTGTCTAGGCTTGGAGGAGTGAACTCTGGAAATAAACCCAGGCCAGTGTCCTTGTGAGAGGCTGCGGAAAACCACGACTCTGTTTGGAATGCAAATATTCCTTCGCGAGATGCTAAGGTAGAGAGGGGCAGAACTGGCAGCGAAAGCCTGACACGTGCCAGATCCTTGCTTTGCAGCTCCCACAACAGGTTACATATTGCAGCAGCCATTTCCATGGTTACCAGAAGCAGAGGATTCAGAAAGGGAGACCAGTTCTACATTATTTTTTTTAAAAAAACCCAAACCACAGAGTTGTTTTCCCCCACCGTGGTTCAAGGAAATCAGAACCGAAAAACAAAGCGAGAACTAGGATTAATATGCTCATCTCATAACTGAATAAAAGGTGAAGTGGCAGTATCCCAGAGGTGCTAAAAATGGGCCTATTACTCACCTACACTACTCTAGGGCCAAATGAACCAGTGCATTCAGAAAGCTTCCTCATAGCTAGTTTCGAGAGAGATGGGAGGGTGAATTCCCAGACACACAGAAGAGGCAGAACCTGCTATGCTAGCAGTTAACCCTGCCTGATCAGTGGCCCTCCATCTCAGCCAAATGTGCGTTGTCGCTTTTAATTATTGCTTGCATTTCTGCCCTGCATTCTCAGCCTAACAGGGCTCCCAAAGTGGATGTGAGGATGCTGGCAGTGTGGTATAATAATAATAACAGGAGATAGGGCAAGTGCTTTGGCCTCTCAGCCCCATTAGGTGTGGAGAAAGTAGAGAGAGAGAAATCTTGCCAATCTATCCATTCAAAGATTGCCAGCAGATCCCTAGCTTCTTCCCACCTCTGCCTTCAAACACAGCAGCCTTGCCCTGTGGCAAAGCATCTCAGGTGAAGACTGGTCATGGTGATCTCAGGGAAGCTCAGCTTCCATTGCTAATCTTCTCACTGAGGGTATCTGACAAGCTTCTTAGCAAAGGCAGGTTTCTCCAGGATACACCCTGAAAGCCACTTGCTTACCCTTCTCATCTCACGCATGCCACCCAATTTCTGATTGATGCGATTTCTGATTAAAACAGTGCTGCTCAGTGATCCATCTTTCTACATAAGATGTGCAAGAAACACGGAATGTGCTTATAGCCTTTTGCTGCTTTAGTTTGAGGTCTCCGGGCGGCCAAATGCCTCAGCCATCAAAGCATCGTGCAGCACCCAGCTGTAGTTCTTCTTTTGGAGCATCCGGAAGCCTGCAAGCTTAGCTGCCCCAGAAGCTTGTTCATAGCCATACCACTGGGTTTTG
Organism: Podarcis bocagei; assembly: GCF_964188305.1. Classification (NCBI taxonomy): domain Eukaryota; kingdom Metazoa; phylum Chordata; class Lepidosauria; order Squamata; family Lacertidae; genus Podarcis; species Podarcis bocagei. Next base: position 38,454,444 of record NC_138141.1, on the reverse strand, counting down.
AGATTTCACCAGGCCCTACCCACAGTAAAAAGGCAGGTGCACAAAATATTCACAGCCTAAGACACAGCGTGCCTTTCTGAATGACAGACCAGCTTATCTTCACATCATCATGCTTGAAACATATGTTGTAGATATTTTTCCACATTTATTATGTTATTTTTGTGATATACATATGACATGAGAAAACTTGGTACAGTGGTACCTCGGGTTAAGAACTTAATTCGTTCTGGAGGTCCATTCTTAACCTGAAACTGTTCTTAACCTGAGGTACCACTCCTGCTGCCGTCGCGCGATTTCTGTTCTCATCCTGAAGCAAAGTTCTTAACCCAAGGTACTATTTCTGGGTTAGCGGAGTCGGTAACCTGAAGCGTCTGTAACCCGAGGTACCACTGAATACTTATTTCTATAAGATTATTATTGTTTATAAAACCCAATTATAATAATAAAAGGTATAAGGCAAATGGAGCCGTCAACAGGTTAATGAAATGCCAGTGGCTTTAAACTGATTTGATTAAATCTGTAAATTTACATTAGAGCAAAACATTGCTTTTTGCAATATAAAATCACACACTGTTTTGAGATGATGCATCCACCTGCCACTACCTTAGATGTGCTATTTTCCTCCTACATATGGGGGAATGCTGATTTTATTAGCATTTCTACTGAAATGAGTTAAGAGTCTTTAAAAAAGTATTCTGATCAATTGGGGCAACTTTCTATAGTTTTACTCAAAAGGTGGTTAGCAGAATAGATTGTTTTTATTGATGCATTTATTTTCTTACATTTATATCCCTCCTTTCTTCCAAGAAGCTCATCAGACTAAGGTCTGCTAAAGTTCAACAAGGTGCCTTCAGACCATACCTATCTAGACAATTGATCAAGAAAACACTGCAGCTCTAGATTTCAAAATATACTGCTGCAAACATTCAAGGTTCAAAATGCTTTCAGCATTTCTATTATGCTTCCTGAATGCTCCATGAAGTCTATTTTTATTAAAAACAATATTTAGTTTGGATTATGCTTTGCAAACAAGGAAACGAACCTTTTGTTAGCTGCATGGTTACATCATTCTTAAGCTCAACATAAATTGCAGTCCCCAATATTCCTGCCCAGCTGTTTCTAAGACTGAGAGGTGGATAAGCCAAGGAGGTGCATTTGATCTCCCAGGACGAGGATCCGAAGGGGAAAAGAGAGAGGTATGGAATTTGACACTGTGATATAATTGCCTCATTTTGAACATGATAGTACCTGCTCCTTTGATTTATTTATTTTTTGTCTGCTTTCCAACTTTCTTCCAAGGGCACAATAATCACAACACTGGTACTGGTGCATTAGATCAGTGGTTCCCAAAGTTTATTCTCCACAGACCACTTGAACATTGTTGAGGGTCCTGGTGGACCACTTAATTTTTTTACTTGTTATCTGCCTGATGTTGCAACTGTAATAATATCTGGGGTGAGATTTTGATTTATTGCATAGTGCCCAGAAATAATGAATGCTTCTGCATCTTCTTTTTTATTTTAACAACTGAGTGAGTCTATAATAAAAGATGAAAATCTAAAGAATCTAAATTCTAAAGAATCCAAAAAGGCACTGAAATGCTACCTTGAAGGAACTGGAGGGCCTTCTCAGTAGTGCGCCCACCCTGTGGAACATCCTCCCATCAGATGTCAAGGAGATAAACAGCTATACAGCATTCAGAAGACACCTGAAGGCAATCCAGTATAGGCAAATTTTTAATGTTTGATGTTTTACTGTGTTTTTATATTTTGTTGGTAGCCAGCCAAAATGGCTGGGGCAACCCAGTCATATGGTTGGGTTATAACAACAAACAAACAACAATAATAGGGACTTGTGAGATTCCCTCTTCTAGCTTGGACTACTGCAATGCACTCTGCGTGGGGCTACCTTTGAAGGTGACCCGGAAACTGCAATTAATCCAGAATGTGGCAGCTAGACTGGTGACTGGGAGTGGCCGCCGGGACCACATAACACCAGTCCTGAGAGATCTGCATTGGCTCCCAGTACGTTTCCGAGCACAATTCAAAGTGTTGGTGCTGACCTTTAAAGCCCTAAACGGCATCGGTCCTGTGTACCTGAAGGAGCGTCTCCACCTTCATCATTCAGCCCGGACACTGAGGTCCAGCTCCGAGGGTCTTCTGGCGGTTCCCTCACTGCGAGAAGTGAGGCTACAGGGAACCAGACAGAGGGCCTTCTCGGTAGTGGCGCCCGCCCTGTGGAACGCCCTCCCATCAGATGTCAAAGAGATAAATAATTACCTGACATTCAGAAGACATCTTAACTTCAGGGAAGTTTTTAATATGTAACGCTGTACTGTTTTAAACATTTGATTGGGAGCCGGCCCAGAGTGGCTGTGGAAACTCAGCCAGATGGGCGGGGTATAATAAATAAATAAATAAATAAATAACTGTAGTTCTTTGGATCTCATTCTAAGTTGGGGGCCCAGGAAATAAAGCATACTTAGAGGAAAGAGGGGCTGGGCTTGGGTCAAAAACTGCAATAATGTGTACTAAAAGACAGCATCAAAAGCAACAAGATTTGGCCCGCTTAGATCTCATATTTTTCTTATGATGTTGTGTGGCATGCAAAACAATGTATCTCTGCTTTGATATCGCTGTATCCAAGGGCCAATTTACATCACTTTTTAAAAAGTCACATAGGATAGACATCTCAGTGGTAAAGGTGCACCACATGCTTGGCAAAGTCCAAAAACAAGATCTCATGAGCCCTGAAGGTGACTTTGTGAAGGAGGCACAGTTGGATGGCTTAGTTTGAGCAGCCAGCAAGCCATTTACAAAGACAACTGTGAGTTATATATTAATTGTATTGTATTGTTCTTCTCTACCAGAACCCCAGGTGCAGGATGCAGTTCGGTCCACACTCCATCTTTATCCTAATGCTCAGTGGGCTTCACTTCATTAACTGTGAGCCAATGGCAAAAGACTCACCCACTACCTTCCAAAGCACCACCAGCACATCCAGTCCTGGCTCAGCCAACACCCCCTCTATCCCCTCTACTCCTGGCCCAGTCAGCGACATGGCCACATCACCCGCCAACACCACCAGCACGTCCACTAAAGGGCTAACCAACAATGCCACTATGTCGCCAGCTAACAATGCTACTGCTTCTACTTCTGGCCAAGCTACCAACACAGCCAAAGTCACTCAAGGTCAAACCAACACTACCTCATCTGCTCCTGGCCAAGCTACCAACACAGCCAAAGTCATTCAAGGTCAAACCAACACCACCTCATCTTCTCCTGACCAAGCCACCAACACAGTCAAAGTCACTCAAGGTCAAACCAACACCACCTCATCTTCTCCTGGCCAAGCTACCAACACAGCCAAAGTCATTCAAGGCCAAATCAACACCACCTCATCTTCTTCTGGCCAAGCCACCAACACAGCCAAAGTCACAAAAGATCAAACCAACGCCACTTCATCTTCTCCTGGACAAGCCACCAAGACCACAGCCAGCCAGAACAATGGCACTACAAGCGCTTCTCAAAAGAAAACAACCAATATTGCTGTATTCCCAACTTCTTCCTTTTTGGGATTTGCATTGCTTGCCGTTTCTGTACTCTGCCTGTAAGGAAGTATTTCTCTGTTGTACACTGCCATCCTTGGAGGGGGAAAAGGCTTTCCTCTTTCCACTGTTAACTGGTCTGCAAGTCAGTTCTTTGAGACGTTTCACCTCCTATTTGAAATATTCTACAAATACCCCAATCTTTCACTGAAAGATCGAGCAAATCCAACACTGAAGCTAGAGGATTGTGAGACTGAGGTGGGGACAGGGCAGCTTTTATCTAACCATGGCACATATTCATAAACTATGTAAGCTCTGGGGAGGCTGGAATTACAATTGATTTACATTGTTACGATATGTGAACAACAGCTCACTTGCAGCCATGGGTTTTCAATGGTCCAGACCACAATTCCTAGCTTTGCTCCCCAAATTGAGGATCATGATCGGTTTCATTCAAAGCAAACCATGATTGTGATGTCAAGGTTTGTTCTTTACTTCCAGGTCATGGTTTTGAGCAATCCTGGTTTTGGCTATTATGCTAGGTCAAGGATCGTAGCTTTTCTCCCACATGCTAAAAGTGGTTGAGATGCTTTTAACTATGATATGCAATCAAGGCCAATGTGAGCAAATAATAGTGAGCAAATAATGAGCTGTGAGTAAATACTCTCTGCTCCTAGCAAAAGAGCTAGTGCCTTCCAAACACTCCCTTCAATCTTCCTTAATTCTGTGATGGAGCAACAGGAGGCAAGAACTAAACTGGGTTCCCTTCTATCTATCTCGTGGTGCATGGGAGACTTAAGGTGTATCATTTGCTGTGTTGATTTGGGGGGCAATGGAAGTGGTCCCTGGGCCTCCTTCCCTCGGCACACTTGAAGCCTACTGCACATCTATGCAATCTGCCTCTCTACATTTTTGTTTTACCCAACTAACCCTATGATCGGATCTAGAAGAGTCACTGCCAAGACAACCTTGTTCTATCTCTAGGCATGCCCAGCCAGCAGTTTCTCGCAACAGTTGCTTACAGCGCCCAACCAGAAGGAAGACAGTGAAGCATCCTATGGAAATGGACAGGTAGCTGTTCCCCCAGGATTCCACCAAATTTATTGACAAAAGCCTATCATGAAGACTGTGACATCTCTGCTGGTCTCTGCAAATGGTCTGCAGCCCCTGCATGGACCATCCTGCATGGACCATGTGAAGGAAGAGGGAAGAGAACAAAATGTGTCTCAAAGACCCCACTGCATCAGGAACGTAGAGGCCAGCAATACAGAAACAGTCCTGCATGGATCAAAGGCCTCAATAAGTTCTCTTTCATTTTACTTCAGCAAATCAAGAACTTCCAAGACCTCAGGTTGGAAATTTAATGCATTTTGACAGCTTCTGTTGTTAGCTTGTTCTGTAGAGGGGTGTTTTGTCTGCTTGCCTTTTTTTTTAACAGTTTTATTAATTCTAAAACCACAGAGAAACATATTTACAGTAGTACCTCGCAAGACATTTGCCTCGCAAGACGAAAATCGCGCAAGACGAAAGAGTTTTCCGTTTTTTGAGTCGTTCCGCAAGACAAATTTCCCTATGGGCTTGCTTCGCAAGACGAAACATCTTGCGAGTTCGTTTCCTTTTTCTTAAAGCCGCTAAGCCGTTAATAGCCACTAAGCCGCTAATAGCCGCTAAGCCGCTGATAGCCGTGCTTCGCAAGATGAAGAGACTCGCGGAACGGATTAATTTCGTCTTGCGAGGCACCACTGTACACAAAATACAAGCATTAACAAACACAAATTACGATTCCCCAATTCTACCCAATTCATTTCTGATATACAAATTACCACTTTGTTATTTTGAGCATGCCATGCAAAGCTCTAAGTTTAAGAATTTCCAACTGATCCCAATTTTTTTTAAATCAATTTGGGTTTTGATTACACTTCAATTATTCAGCAAGGAACATTTTTGCAAGTGTACTTATATTTAAAACAGTCTCTACGATGTCCTACCATAAGCACAGAGAACCTGTGGCTCTCCAGTCCCCACCATCCCTAGTCAAGAGCAATGCCGGCTGAAGCTCATGGGAGTCTGACTATCTGGAGGGCCACAGAATCCCTCTCCTTGTTTTATAATGCTGTGTTTTATTAATCTGAATTAGGGGAGATTGGGGTGGCTGGGTATGAAGTGGCAGCAACTAATTCAAATCGCACCAGACATCAGAGGACATGTCAAACACTATTCAGGAATCATAGCAGTGGTGGACTAGAAAGTTAAAAAGAAGATTAACTCCAGAGAAAGGTGGAGCAAAGATCCAGACCTCCTTTTTGAATTAGGGGCACATATGTTATTTATTTATTAGCAATTAGATCAGTGTGTTCTACTGGGGAATCAAGAGGGGATGAAGCCATGTGTAAGATAGATATAAAAGCAACCTGCCTAACAAAACGCTCCATTCAATGAAAGGGAAACAGCTGGTGGATCAGTCCCAAATGAATAACAAGAAAAGTCAACAGGGCTGGCATTCCTCACTGTTGATCCCTGGAGAAAAGAGAGCAGACAAGCTGGGCATTAAGCATAAGGGACGTTTGTGGGGAAACAGTGGGTGATGTGCAGAATTTAGCATATGGTTGTTTTGCTGCCACTGTGAAATGGAGGCTGTGCCACTCCTTTTTACAAGCAGCAGCTCAAGTTGCACCTGGCAGGTGTGGCAATTGATAGCGGTGAGATCTATAGGCAAGGGATGGATAGGAGAATTTCTATGCTATAGCACTGCCTGTAATGCCTTTCTACATGTTTGTTTTAACTGACAGAAACAACAAATATGCCGTGTCGGACTGTATTTGCTTGCATTAAACATGGCCAAAGTGGATTTGTTTTCTTCTGTCATTGACTTAAGCTTCCACATCCATGTAACCACAAGACAAACCACCTTTTGGGCTACGCTTCACAACTGATGACGTACAAAAAATTCTCTTGAGAAGAAACATCGGGCCTGTACTCTTGAAAGGAGAGCAGCGATCAAATCACTGACCCTTCCCTCCTTTCCTTGTACATTAGACCTCGCTAAAACAGACTTTTCTCCCTTGCTAGAGACTAAAGTGATGCTTACACCAACCGCACTTAACTGTGAATGTTCAGTCTCTTCCATTGATAGATGTTATCCAGAAGTCCCACTTGATTCAGGGGAAGGGCCCCAATATGGTGGATGTTTTGGACTACAATTCCCACCAGCCTCAGCCTGCACGACCAATGTCCAGGGATGACGGGAGTTATGGTCTAAAACAGGGGTCAGCAAACAGGGGTCAGCAAACTGTCCCTCAGACCTTGTGGGGGGCCGGACTATATTTTGGACAAAAAAATGAACGAATTCCTATGCCCCACAAATAACCCAGAGATGCATTTTAAATAAAAGGGCACATTCTACTCATGTAAAAACACCAGGCAGGCCCCACAAATAACACAGAGATGTATTTTAAACAAAAGGGCACATTCTATTCATGTAAAAACACGCTGTTTCCCAGACCGTCCGCGGGCCGGATTTAGAAGGCGATTGGGCCGGATCTGGCCCCCGGGCCTTAGTTTGCCTACCCATGGTCTAAACTCTGAAACATCTGAAGGCACCAGGCTGGGCTATGCTGATTCCTCTGTGCTTGGTCCCCTTCAGTGGGAGGAGCTTCCCCCAAACCCCCAAGAACTGGATGGCCATCTGTTATGGATGCTTTAGTCCAGATTCCTGCATTGCAGGGGGTTGAACTACAGTAGATGGCCCATGGGGTCCCTTCCAACTCTACAATTCTATGACTCTAACTCGGTCTGATGGGGGGAAGACAGCAATTTATGTGTGAAAAACCAGAAAGGAATTAGGCTTATGAGGCAGGGGTAAGCGTTCACGCTAAATATGTACATTATTCCAGGCCACAGTGATATCCCTTTGTCGTAGCCTACAATGAGTGCTAGCTGTGGTCCATAAAACCCAACATTTCAAGTCATCATTTCAACAATATGCAAAACACTAATTGGCTGATTAGCACACACAAAAAGTTTTCCTTGCCAAACACGGATCCAAATACCAGAGTAGAATCATAGAATCATAGAGTTGGAAGAGACCACAAGGGCCATCGAGTCCAACCCCCTACTTGACATGTAGAAATGGGAGGCGTGATTTAAAGCAGTGTTCCAGGAAAGCGTCCACCATGCTCAACTTTTAACTGAAGCCAATCCAAACCAGCAGACCAGAGCATGATAACATTATCTGGCCTGTAGATGGGAGGATGCAGGATCTGTGAGCAAGTTCCAGAGTTTCAACAATGGCAGGAAGTTCTCCAAAGCAGTGACCATAGCACCAATAAAACAAAACAAGGCTTCCGCCTACACCCCAAGTGAAAGTTGCACGTAGACCTTAAGAAAGAAAGCAGCCCCTCCCGGCTGAGGAAATTATACGCCCACAAGAACGGCTGAAAGGCAGAAATAGAACTTAATTGTTGCATGCAAAGCAGCGGCCTTACACCTCAAACACTTGCATGTGGAAGCCCTACTGCGGGAAGAGGGGTTGCGAGCGCATCTGTAGAGAGATCTTTAAAACACTCCAGTTCCTTAATAATTTTGGGAATGTATCCCATGTAGTCAGGCAACCCAAAGCATGAGACTCTTAATCTCGGGGTTGTGGGTTCGAGCCCAACATTGGGCAAAATATTCCCACATTGCAGGGGGTTGGACTAGATGACCCTCGTGGTCCGTTCCAGCTCTACAACTCTATGATCCTACTTTTATGTTCTGGAGGGGCAGCTCAGGAGTTTCAAATGCATGCGTGAAAATTTAAAGAATGAATATGTGGAAGATTGTAAGCAAGTGCATTGTGTGCATACACATGCCCTAAAACATACAAACATACATACATACATATTAAAAAACCCATCAGATATGTGTTTCACTTGTCAGAATCTATGCTGGGAGTCTATCTGTATCTTGCAGGGAAGAAGCTGTCCTCTGTTCAATTTTGAGGGGCAAGAATGAACAAGGGAAAGTTCACTTGCCAGCTCCTGAAGTTGTTCAAGGTCTGGATTTCATTGGCTGTCCAGGATGAACCCACAGGGTACTGGACAGCTATTGAACCCTGCTATTTCACTAACTATTCAAAGGCATTTAGTTGCTTTGCAGAGCTGCCAATGTACAGATCTCAAAAGATGCAATGCAGTATTTCAATCAATTCCAGCAAACGCTTTATGAACTGTTGCTGCAAATAAACAAACAAAATAAAAAGAGAGATTTACTGAGGAGCTTGGGTGGCATAGCAGAAGCAGCTAGCTGGAAGGCCTCTGAGGTTGAGAGTTGGAGAAGGAGGTTTCAGGGTGCTGCGATTTTAAAGTTAAGATCTTTATACCAACTGAAGAGAGGTGAGGTTTTAGGTAGGTGCGCCCTCTTGTGGCCATATCACACAACATTAAAAATGCAAGTACAGTAAGCACTTCAGAGATGCAGAAACACTTGTGGATGCTGTTCACCTAGGTTTAGATTTTCAGCACTGATGTTCTGGCTTGATAAATTCTCCCTCCCTCTTATTCTCCCTCCCCCTCTGCTGCTACTATTTGCAAAAGAGCTCTTTGGAAAACTAAACAATTTCCAAGATGAACCTTATGCACAAGGTTTGATAAAGGCCATACATATTTGTGTACATCCTACCTTTTTGGTCCCTGCCCCATGCCATACTTAGTGAATTTCAAAAGCAGTACAAGAGCTTTATGTAATGAGAGGATATTGGGGATATTGCTACCTGTTACCTGTAAGGAGAGGATACTGGGGATGTTGCTACCTGCCCTGCATCTCCTGGGTAGGTGGGAAACAGCACATGGTACCTAGATCATATACACTGAAACAACCACACTCTTGTTCAGAATACACAAAAACACTTGGGTAAGGTTACCTGAAAACAGAACATAGGAACCTGCCTTATACTGCATCAGACCCACTGGCCCATCTAGCTCAGTACTGTCTACACTGATTGGCAGCAGCTCTCCAGGGTTTCAGGTAGGCAGTATCTCTCAGCCCTACCTGGCAATGGCAGGGATTGAACCTGGGACCTTCTGCATGCAAACTCCAAAACTGAGCTACAGCCCTTCAGAACAAGCTGAAGCTACATCTGCTGGCAGCTCCACACATTCTGACTGCTTCAGGGAACATATAACATGAGGAAATCACGAATAAGTGCATTTGCACCTTCCAACATCAGCACAGACAGGCCAGGTTTCTCGGATCAAGTTTCTGAGGTTCATGAACAGTGGTGTTTAAAGCTGTGCACAGAACATGCTTTGTGTGTTTGCTGCAGCAACCACTGTGTCACATTGCTCTCAATAAAAACCGTGCTTCCCCTTTCTGGACAGGTTTAGGTCCAGGAAACCTGGTAATGAATAGGAAAGGGATCAAAACCTATTCAGAGGAATCCCACCAACGTGACAATAATTTGCTTCAGTTTTTGCAGATGCAAAACACCTACACCTGAGATTTACATGGAAAATTATCCCAGGTTCAGCATTCCTCAAATTATACCTGGATTTAAATAGGTGGTAAGAAATGTCCTTGGAAACTAGCAAATGCACTGTGGCATAAGTTTTGTGGGTCAGAGACCACTTCATAAAGTACTTATCCTTAGGTGAGGAACTGATCAAGATAGACCACCTACGTTATTTGGAATGAGACAGGATGGCCTAACAAAATCCTGCCAAAACTTTTCACAGGACTCGTTCCAACCATCCATTCAAGCTGCAAAGATTGAATGAAAGGTATATACTTTCCTTTACGTTCTTTCTGGCCATTTCTGACCCTGTCTGCCTACAATTCATATATATAACAAGTTGTAGTTTAGGAAAAATAGATTCCGACCTACCAAACCACATCCACATTAATTCAGGACATTACTTAAGAAGTAGGGACCCACTGCTAAGGAAGGAGATAGAATGTTAAAATCAGGGCAGAAGTTTCCAAAAAAAAGAGGGAAAGTAAGGAAAAGTGGTAAGGCAGTAGATGTAAGAGTTGATCACACTTCTGAATACCTACTAATCATAGTCTTATTTAAATGCAGCACCAGGTGTTTTAAAGAGCCTTCCCACACAGGTCTCCATTCAGAAGAATCACACCTCTATAATTCAGGCTGAGGCACCTTGTACACACAACATTAGCAGATACAAGTACCGGTAAGTAAATGTGGATAGCTCAGTTGGTTACAGTGTGGTGCTGACAACGCCATGGTTGCAGGTTTGATCCCCACATGGGACAGCTGTACATTCCTGCATTGCAGGAAGTTGAACTAAATGATCCTCAGAGTCCCTTCCAACTCTACAATTCTATGTACCAGGAACCCAACTTGTACATGGTGCTGAAACTCTTGGTTAACCCACAAGTTCCCACTCTTTTTTGTTGACTTAGTGCGGTTCTCTATCATGAAGGTTCAGAAACTGTTCTATTCACTGACTTGTTATCTGATCAGCAATGTGAACTGCTCAGAAACGGGTATTAAGCTGCAATTGCCTTTCAGAAGAAGATGAAACTAAAGGATTCTCTTGCAAGAAACAAAAATGAAAGAAGGTGGAATAGCATTGTACCACAGGCGGGTTTCACAACAAGTGTTCAACTGACTCAGAGGCAAGCGATACCATAGCTACTGGTGCTTTTGAAAAGAAAAAGAGAGAGATGCTTTCTCCTCTTAACAGTGAAGCCACAAAGCTCAAAACACATTTGTGTTTCAGACTATCTGTTCCACTCCAGGAAGGGATAGAATTACAGCACTATTGTGCCCTTTTAAGAAGAAAGTCACTCCAGAAAAAAGTCACCTTCGGCAAGCGCACGTATCAAGAAACGAAGATGCACACAGTGTCGTTGCTACTGGCAAATGAAAATATTAACAATAATGTTGCTCTGTAACGACGCCTTTGAGAACATGAGAGCAGCCATGCTGGATCAGAGCAAGAAAACATCCAGCCCAGCATCCTATTTGCCATGTGAGCCAATCAGGCACAAATAATAATAATAATTTATTATTTATACCCTGCCCATCTGACTCAGTTTCCCCAGCCACTCTGGGCGGCTCCCAATCAAGTGTTAAAAACAGTACAGCGTTAAATATTAAAAACTTCCCTGAACAGGGCTGCCTTCAGATGTCTTTTAAAGATAGGATAGCTGCTTATTTCCTTCACATCTGGTGGGAGGGTGTTCCACAGGGCGGGCGCCACTACCGAGAAGGCCCTCTGCCTGGTTCCCTGTAACCTCACTTCTCACAATGAGGGAACTGCCAGAAGGCCCTCGGCGCTGGACCTCAGTCTCTGGGCAGAACGATGGGGGTGGAGACGCTCCTTCAGGTATACAGGACCGAGACCGTTTAGGGCTTTAAAGGTCAGCACCAACACTTTGAATTGTGCTCGGAAACGTACTGGGAGCCAATGCAGATCTCTCAGAGGCAATAGCTTCCCTCCAAGTGCTGGTCCCTAACAACATGGAGGCTTCTTTTAAATTATTTTAGTATGCTGCCTTTCCATAGTTAAAACCATGCTCAAGGCAGCTTACAATGTATAAAAAAACGTAAACGCAGCAACAGTAGTCCGAAATAGTAAATAAGACACCAAAAAGCACATAAAACATAACATCTAAAATAAAAACACAAAATAATTAACATCAGTAACAGCAACGACCCTGCTTTCAACAAAACTCTAAGCCAGTGTTTCCCAAACTTGGGTCTCCAGCAGTTTTTGGACTACAGTTCCCATCATCTCTGACCACTGGTTCCTGCTAGCTAGGGATGATGGGAGTTGTAGTCCAAAAAGAGCCAGAGGCCCAAGTTTGGGAAACCCTGCCCTAAACAATACCCTAGCCCAAGTCTGTCCAGCAACCTCAGTTTCTGCAGATGGAGTCAGTCCAACACCCCCCCCTCCCATGCCAGGTGGGAAAAGGCCTGCAAGGCAGGGAGCAGGTCTTCTGGGACTTTTGTCTTTTCTGTGTTTTTATCTTTTTATATTTTCTGCCTTGATTCCCAGGAAAAGATGGGGTAGAAAGAAATATTATTATTACTATTATTGCCACCATGAGTAATAGTCACTGCTCCATAAGTGGCCTGCCCCATAAATTTGTCAAATCCACTTTTAAAGCCATCTGAGCCAGCGGCTGTCCATATCTTGTGGCAGTGAACTCCCTAAATCAGTTGTGCATTTTGTGCAAAATCCTGACCGTCCTAAATCTTCCGTCAACCAGGTTCACTGAATAAATCAGAGTTCTATAGCATTACAAGAGAGAGAGAGAAAACTTGCCTCTGTCCACTACACCTAAAAGCAACCCTGCTGGACCAGACCAAAGGCCTTTCTAGTCAAGCATCCTCTTTTTCACCATGGCCATTCAGGTGCCTGAATGGGAAAAGAACAAAATCGGGATGTGACAGCGATAGCTTTCTCTCGCCATGGTTCCCCAGTGACCAGAATTCACACGCATCCTGCGTCTAATCCCAGAGGTAACATATAGGCATCCTGAGTAGGAGCCATTGATGGCTTTATCCTTCCGTAAATTTTATAATTCAGGAGTTCCCAAACTGTGGCTCATGGACCTCCACTGGCTGACAAGATACAATCAAGTGGTTTAGGCTTTAAACATACAATTAAAAACCATATAGCACAGCCCATTACAATTGTTATAACAGACTGAAAAATCAGTATGTGGTCCAGCAATTTTCAAGTGATCCATGGAGACCAAAGTTCGGGAGCCACTGGTCTAATCTCCTTTTAAAGATGTTTTAACTCAGGAGCTCTCAGAAAATATGGAGTCCTATGTGTGCATGTGGAGTGACGATCATGCTCCATTTTACTTAGCAAATGGCTTCCAAAGAAGGAGGTGGTACCACTGACAGAAGTGTGTCAGTTCCATGCTCTCCCCACTTCCAGGAAGTGTCCAGAAAACTATGTGAAAACCCAACTCCAATCAGGAGCATAATTTGGGTGCCCACTTGTATGTTTCAACCAGTAAAAGGAGAAGGGAAGGGGGCAAGTTGCCTTACCCCACGGATATTGCAAGCCAACATTAGTTTCTTAGTTTAGATGAGGCCACCATTTTGTGTTACGTAGACTGAAAAGAAATCCAACTTCCTCATGAGCTGCTTTCCGATTTGCAAGCATTTTTATAATGTGTGGGAAATATTCAAAAAATAGCACACACACCCCTCCTTGCCGCGTGAAATGGTACAGTTCTCACTACCATCCCATTCCACTGCAGGTGTATACGCTGCCTCTGTAGCCCACCTGAGCCTAAGCTTAAAACTTTAAATAGACTTCCAAGCCATTGGAGAAGAACATAATAAAATTAGAATATCTTTAAATAGCTCCTTTTTCATGCTACATTCTGCAGTCAAAATTCTGCAGTCTTAATTTTCTGTAATCATAAAGCTACACTTTTTTTAAAGGAGACCAGGAATTCCAACAATCTTGGAAAGAATTCTTCCTGCGCTGTGTGTTGTCTGGCAGTCCTTTATTCAGATATGAAACACAGTGGTCTTCGGGTTATAGACACTTCAGGTTACATACGCTTCAGCTTACAGACTCCGCTAACCCAGAAACAGTACCTTGGGTTAAGAACTTTGCTTCAGGAAGAGAACAGAAATTGTGCTCTGGCGGCACGGCAGCAGCAGGAGGCCCCATTAGCTAAAGTGGTACCTCAGGTTAAGAACAGTTTCAGGTTAAGAACGGACCTCCGGAACGAATTAAGTTCTTAACCTGAGGTACCACTGTATTCTCTTTCCTGCTCTCTTCTTTGAAAAAAAGCATAAAGCTGGAGGGAGAAGCCCACACCATGATTTCTAACTCCTCTTACTTCCTCCATCAAATTGCTGGGTGGAAAGTGTTTCATGTTTGCATCCGTTGCCTTGGAAAAAAAGTGACATTTGCAAGCTGCAGGAGCCAATCATTATGAGGCTTGTGGTTGCATAATCATCCTGAAATTATATTTAAATGGCAGAAATGAGCCGACACATCAACCGGCTGCATGCAAGGGAGCTCCTCAGAGGCTTCTGTATTTTACTCTCATCATAAGCGCCTGAAACTCGGAACAGGTACGGAACAAATCGTAAAATTAATTACAAATTTTAAAAGGGTGATTAACTGCCCCTAACTGCCTGATATGCTGATGCGTCAAACTAAGAGGAGATATTTTTATCTTGAAACGTGTGTGCATACTGGAAGAAAACTAGCAACCCAACCTGCAAATTTCTTGTATGATCTTGGAGCAGTTATGGCTTAAGTAACCTGTTAAGATTTGAATCACCGAGCCTGCTGTAAAAGATGACATGTAGCATAGAACTAGTTCACTCTTGCAGACTGCTAAATGCCTGTGTTAAATATATAAAATACAGTGGTACCTCGCAAGACGAATGCCTCGCAAGACGAAAAACGCGCAAGACGAAAGAGTTTTCCGTTTTTTGAGTCGTTCCGCAAGACGAATTTCCCTATGGGCTTGCTTCGCAAGATGAAACATCTTGCAAGTTCTTGCAAGTTTGTTTCCTTTTTCTTAAAGCCGCTAAGCTGTTAATAGCCGCTAAGCCGTTAATAGCCGCTAAGCGCCGCTAATAGCCGTGCTTCGCAAGACGAAAAAACCGCAAGACGAAGAGACTCGCGGAACGGATTTTCGTCTTGCGAGGCACCACTGTAAATACATTTAAATCCTGCCTTTGAGGTTAAACCTCTTATGGCAGATAACAGAAAAATAAAATGCATGTTTAAAATAAAAAAGAAGTCAGGGAGTAAAAATAACAAACTCTAAACTTGGAAAATTAAAAAAAAACAACCCACATCCCTACCCCTTGCGGTTAATGTTCCTAGTCCTCATGATTAATGAGAAGGAGTGAAATCAAACAGTGAGTTTGTTGGCAGAGGGTGCCTGCCATGGAGGGCTGATTCCAACACACTACAGATGATGCAAGGGATTTAGAATCACCACTGGAAAGTGTAGGAAGGTAGTACCTGTCCCAGGTTTGGATTGTTAAGTGTTAAGCAACGAAGGCCTGGGCTGGGTAATTACTGGAGGCGGATCCCTCTCTGTAATGTTCTCAGATCCTCTCCTTAGCGGTCCCCATTTGTCCCTCCGTCTTGAGAATATCAAGCCTTCTTCCATAACGACAAATAAACCAAATCATGACGGCGTAAAAAAAAGGAAACCTAAAGCCTGTTGAGCATCCAGCTTCAGGCAGAGAGATAGACCTGGAACTGATGTATTTTTGTTCAGTTCTGCCCTTGGATTTTATTTTTTTAATTGGCTGTGGTTTTTTTTAACTGCAGCTGATGTAGAATTTGGTGCTAAGAACAAGATCCTGGGCTGCATTCCTACACACATGAACCTGGCAGCAAGACCCGTTCAAGTCACTGGGGCTTATTTCTGAATAGACATGTATAGGATTGCACCGTTAAGCCTATAATCATAAACCGGGCTTCAGAACAATGCACAAATCCTCATTTCTGGCAAAGAAGAGAGAATGAGCTATGACTTGGAAAGCTCCCCCACCCCGCCCTTCCCATTTGAATCGCTTTTCTGCCGTTAATTCCACAAAGTGACCACAGG
The DNA here is from genome assembly GCF_964188305.1 of Podarcis bocagei. Lineage (NCBI taxonomy): Eukaryota > Metazoa > Chordata > Lepidosauria > Squamata > Lacertidae > Podarcis > Podarcis bocagei. Next base: position 38,438,342 of record NC_138141.1, on the reverse strand, counting down.
CAAATCAAACTTGCTTCAGCCTCAGCCCCCCCCCCCTGGGGACAATGATACTGACCCTCCCTTACAGGATTGTTGTAAGGATTATCACAAGATCACGGGTGTGAAAAAATGTTGTAATCTTGGCTGTGGCTCCCTGGCTCTGGAATTCCTGCCCAGGAGAGTCCTGTCCATTCAGCCTTTTGGGTTGGCAATAAAATAAGCCCTTTTACCTCCCCGAAAGGGATTTGGCTCCATTTTAATAGTCTCCATGTTTAGTTTTGTATTGCACAATTCTAACCTAACTAATGTTCCTTGGGATGCCTTTAAGAGCTGGCTAACAGATGCAAATATTTTTATAACTAATTAAATATAGAAATGCTCAGGTACAAGGCAGCCTCAATTGCCTCTGGAATATTTGACCCCAAGGCAGAATACCAATATTTTAATAAAACAATAAATTTCCAAAACCTCAAGGGTTTTCCAAAAATATACAAACAAGGGGTACTGATTTTTACTCAAGTAGACCCACTGAAAACAGTTGGACCAAGTGAGTCATTTTCATTACTTCCAATGGGTCTACTTTGAGTAAGACTATTACTGGACACAAGCCATGCTTTCTTGATTTTGTTCATTTTAGTGTTTGGGATTGGCCATGCTTTCATTCTCTCGTTGAGGTCCAGAAATGGTGGTTTTGTGACCTAAATTCCAAGTCATTTCCCCCACTACATTTGGCCCACTTGTATGGAAACATTTTTATGTGCAAACACCCCCCCCCCCCGAGTGAACTCTCTCAGCGTGTGGATTCCTATGTAGCCAAATCCTCACCATCCTCATGACAAAAGCCAAGTCTTCTGGAAATGTGTGAATTGTTAACTAATGTTCACTGTTGAATATGCAGAATGAAGAGGCTGTTGAAATGGCTCTGGCCTGCCCTGGTGGTTGTAGTTTTGTGCAAACCTGACTTGGTTTCCGCATCAGGCACTACTACGACGGCTCAAAATACCACAGTGGGAACCAGCACACTCCACAAGATGACCACCGCCTTAAAAGTGTCGCCCACCAATTCTGCTCCCTTCAACAGCAGGATCCCTGTGACGGCAACACCGCTTCTCTTCACCTGCTTCATCCTTGTGACTAGTCTTTCTCTGCTAATGTAAGCGTTAAGCTATCCCGTTAATCACTTAAAATTGTACGTAAAATTCAGGAAAATCCAATCCAATTCTGTGAGTCCTGGTGTGTTTTCTGGCGAGCACGCATTCTGCTAGCAAATCCAGTTACCAAGTATAAACGTTTCAATTAATTTTGCCATCCCCTCCCCTTTGTGGTGTTACATTTCTCAAAGAGATATGTGAGTCCTTTCATTGCTCAAGACATACATGAACCGCAGCACTTCTAACGCAAGCTAAGTTGGTTGTCAACAATGGGAAATATTCTTAACTTCAATTCACATGAGGAAGTTTCTGTGTTGAAGAGAGACGTTATGCAGCAAAATGAAAAATGGAAGCTGGTGGCATGGCAACTGAACTACAGAGCACAATACAACATTTTAAAACCATAAGGAAATAAGGGATGGGTGGACAATTCCAGGGGGAAAAGAGCTGAGGAACAGATCTAGAAGCAAAGTTGCACACCTTGTATTCAAATGAAAAATTCAATTAGTCATAAATGTTTGGAGATCTTAATAAATAATGTCATTACGGTACATGTGTCTCTCGCAAGAATTATTTTTGAGGAAATAAGCCTCGGCTTGCACTGTGGTATACATGTACAACTTCAGGAAAGTCAGCAGCATGCAAAATCCAGAAAGGCAGGTCACACTATGTTAGCCTACTAACCCCAATTCTGTAAGTCACTGAAGAGGTTGGGGCAGTGGAGGCAGATGGCGTACTGCCCCATCAACCTCAGTCTGCCCTCGGCCAGCCCCACACATGCCTGCCTTTCTACTTGCAACCAGTCCAGGGGGTGACACCACCGGCCAGTTTCCTCCTGCTTGGTCTCAGTGTTGCCACGGTAGAATTCAGCAAGGCGGAGGATGGAGGGTAAAACTAAAATGAGCTGATTGACTGTCATTGGCTCATCGTTCTGCCCGGACACTGAGGTCCAGCACTGAGGGCCTTCTGGCAGTTCCCTCACTGCAAGAAGCCAAGTTACAGGGAACCAGGCAGAGGACCTTCTCAGTAGTGGCACCCGCCCTGTTGAACACCCTCCCATCAGACGTCAAAGAGAACTACCAGACTTTTAGAAGACATCTGAAGGCAGCCCTGTTTAGGGAAGCTTTTAATGTTTGACCGATTACTGTATTTTAATATTCTGTTGGAAGCCGCCCAGAGTGGCTGAGAAAACCCAGCCAGATGGGTGGGGTATAAATAAAAAATTATATTATTATTATTATTATTATTAGGCTCCCCATCCTCGGCCCTACCAGTTCCAATGGTCAGCTGCCGCCACGCAGTTGGCAGTTCACACTTCCCAAGCATATTGCCCAGAGCCAGTGCAATTCTGGCCATTCATCTACCTGAATGATACATGGAAAACGTCGGAAGCTGGCTTAGAACAAATTGGACTGTTTGTCCATCCGGCCCACTATTGTCTACTCTGACTGGCAGCAGCTATCCAAGGTCTCAGGTAGAAAGGACTTTCCCTATCACCTGATCCTTTTGTCTGGAGATGCCAGAAAATGAGGCTGGGGGTCTTCTGCATGCAAAGCATGAGCTCTTGCCTCTCCCCACATATACTCTGTCCCATGAAAATCACCATTTCTATACAGGGGTTCAACTCTGCTAACAGTTACAAGGCATTTGCAACTTGGTTAAGAGTTCAGGGCGCAAGTGGTTTGTAGGCTCCCCCCTCATTTGGCCAGGACACCCCATATTTACATAACCTTTGTGATCCCCATCTAAGCAGAGCTCTTTCCCTCACAAGATTTAACGTCTTACTGTCTGCACTTTTGCAAGGTAGATTTTCAAAAATCCCGTTCTCTGAAAGATACTGCCCTTGCGGCACAAAACAGGTTGAATCCATGACACACGTTTTATTTTCTTGTCCATTTTATGTGAAAATATAGAAGTATTTGGCCCCCTTATTAAAGGAGGGGATTTATCGCACTGACTCTTCCAGGGTGTCTTATCTGCCGAACAATTGTAGGAATGATGTTGTGGAGAATGTGGCAAGATTTTTAAGCGACGTGGTGAAATTACATTACCATAGGTCCCAAGAGCTGTTTTCGTACCTCACAATGTCTGGACGGTTTTATCCTAAAGTATCTCCTACTGTTCTGTTCACTGTGTCGTGTTCTGATCCATGTATATGATGCACTTTCTCCATGTCAATAAACGAGATTGGTTGTTTGAAGTGGTGTGTATTTTTAATGATCCAGCCATAATGGCTATGGTTCAGCCAGATAAGTCTGTTTGTGGCAAAGTTTATTTAGAACTCCCCCTCCACCTGCACATGTCACAAATTTCAAGCACATTGTTCCCCCACAACCAGAACACAAAAATAATATATTGTCACACGCAAGCACCCAGCATGCCTTAGTGATGCCTGTAGAGTCAAACTCCGCTTACTATTTGTCAGTAATTTTATGGACAAAGTGCATGGCCATTTTATGGACAAAGGATTAAGCTGGCGTCATAACTAACAATGGTGGTAGTTGTTTGAAAACAACGGTGTTTTTATGCCTACTGACATGGGGCACGTAGACGGCAGTAAACATGAAACGGAGTAGAAAAAGAAGCAAAAATTAACTCCAATGGGAGGCCACTTGAAAGAAGAGAGTCAGAAGGAAACGTAGGTATGGCTACAGCATAACAATGTGCAAGTGTGGTTTCACACCTCAATTCAACCCAAATTTCCCTCCCATGTCAAAAGAGCCATCGCCTTGTGTCCTTCCAGTCCCCTTGATGCATGGCATACGCGATGAACATCCTCGCTGCACATGAACATATAAAAATGCCTTCTTCCAAAGCAGCAGTCTACATTGACAGGCAGCAACTGATTTACTTCCAAGTGCCCCAATAACTTCACTGGCCTTGGGTATAACACACCTTGACTTGGCAGGGCAGGGTTTGGTGGGTGGGGAATTGCTGCTTCATCTCGGGGAGCAAAATGTCTTGGGCCAGTCCTGCCCAGCAGGCAGCTTGTGGGGCACATGCAAACCGTACCACATCCTGTATTTTTCTTCACATTTGCTTCGCTTGCTCATCACATCAGGACTCCACTTCTCAAGCTCCTTGACTTTACACTTTTGATGATAGCTAACTGTTTTGTCAAAGGGACACAGGTGGTGCTGTGGGTTAAACCACAGAGCCTAGGACTTGCCGATCAAAAGGTTGGCGGTTCGAATCCCCGCAACGGGGTGAGCTCCCGTTGCTCAGTCCCTGCTCCTGCCAACCTAGCAGTTCGAAAGCATGTCAAAGTGCAAGTAGATAAATAGGTACCGCTCCAGCGGGAAGGTAAATGGTGTTTCTGTGTGCTGCTCTGGTTCGCCAGAAGCGGCTTAGTCATGCTGGCCACATGACCTGGAAGCTGTCTGTGGACAAACGCAAGCTCCCTCGGCCTATAGAGTGAGATGAGCGCGCAACCCCAAAGTCGGTCACGACTGGACCTAATAGTCAGGGGTCCCCTTTACCCTTTAACTGTTTTGTCAAGGATACCCTTTGCTGCACAAGCCTCATTTAGCTCAAGCAGAGATATTTATATTGAACTGGTAGTCCAAAACAGGCACAGCAACAAGTGTGCACAGTGCAGACAATCTATGCCATATAGGCACTCGCACACAAAACAATGGCAAAAGTTATTAGCTGAGGTTCAGGATGGTAAAGATTAAAGTTTGTTTTTGCATCTGTTGAGAAAACCTATTTTTAAAAAAACCAAACCCACAGAACTCCACAAGAGCAATAAATTTGCTCTCTCACAGGAGTGCATGCAGCCTTCCACATAAAATACCGAAACGCAATCCGATGTGCACACAAGAGTTGTGCAGATAGGGCCTACCTATGGAGGTCGTGGAGCTTTTCACAACTCTGAGAAGCCTGCAAGCAAGCCCAGTGGCCACAGAGAACTTGCCTGAGCAAAGGAGCAGCTCGAAGATGGCAAAAATCCTCACTCCTCTTAAAAAGTGAACCAGCGCTAGAAACAGTTGTGGCGTATTTTGCACACACAAATAAAACTCACTTGGCTAATGTGTTCAGAACACAACAAAAACATTTGAAATGACAGAGGCATTGCTGTTGCTTGGGAAGCAAGAAAATGAACGAGTTTGCTCCTTCATATAGACTTCACAATTCTTAATAGTAAATAATAAGGAACAAAGAGAAGTGGTCTTACCGGCGAGCAATGTAGTAGAAAACAGGGTTGCCAGCCTTGGATGTCCCAGCTTGGTAGAAAATATTTAGTGTTTTCAGGGCCTTGAACTCCTCCTTTTCGTGCACCTGGTGCCTAAGGAGGCAAACAGAAGCACAATGAAAATCTCAAATTAAGCTTGAGTGTCTACATCCCACCCCCAACAAAAAGCTGACTGCCATCTTTTTCAGGCTTATTCAAAACCCTTGAATCCCATGTTGGAACTTTCACAAAAATGCTCCTGAGGCATGGCAGAACATGCAAGCAAACTCTAAAATAATAATAATCCTGGAATCCAGGAGTTTGGGAGAATGTGTGGGGAAAGAACCATGGAAAGCATTGTATTTGCATTGGCCCCATGGCAACAGATTAACGCTAAAAGCTACTGCTAACAACAGACATCTACAGATCCCCTACCTAGTCATAAATTCTTCAAACTTGGAACTGGTGAGATTGATACTGGACCACTGCGTGTCTGCCACTGGTTTGTGCTCAGGAGGACCAAGGTATGCCAGCAGAGTCGCCATCTTGTCAAATGGCCGTCTTCCAACAGCTTTGTGGTCCCTAGAGAAACAACTGCATGTTATCAACAAAACCCAACAACAGCAATTGTAACAACCGGTGTTTTTAGATTTTCCTTCTCTTCCATTTCAGTACAACATGCATCATCCTGCATGCATTAATAAGGAAACCAGACAAACATTTAGTGTGGAAAATACCCTGCGCTATTTACGCGGACAAGATACACTAGAGAACCTAGGTTGCTTTCTGCATGCATCACTGGCTTCCAACGCCAACCCTCCTCCCACTCTCCAAGGTTTAATAAAGTGTGTAAACCGATGAGTCCCATCCCATGTTCAGATTTCTGTTCCCGATTATCATTGCAATTCCTCCCACAACCCATGCTTCACCCATCCTATCTGTGCTTGGCTTGCTCTGTGCCGCAGCACTGGATGCTATAATGAAGCAGACTTCTAGCTGTATCCAATGGTAGTCATACTCAGAGCAGATCCACTGAAATTAAAGGACAAGACTAACACAGGCTGATTCATTTCAATGGGTGCACTTTGAATAGAACTTACAACCCTGACTATCCCAGCATCCATACTAATAAAAAGCAAAATTACCCACAGCAGTCATCACAGTAGAGGGTCACCAATCTGGCACTTGGTGAGGTTTTCCTAAATGCCCATGTGCAGGTACCCCAGACTTTCAGCTTTCATTTAAGAAAAGAATTAGGTTTCTAGCCATCCTAGAAATAACATGATGGGCCAAAATATACAGGTACCTTCTAAGTGATTTCTATGAAGAGTGAGTGGTTTGTTTTCCCAGGTAATGTTCCCTGTTGCTATTAGATAGCAACATCACCAGGACTAGGAGGATATAGCTGACTTCTCATGGTACACAAAGTTGTCAGGGGTGGCTCTTTCTTTCTCTAATGTTGTGTCATGCCAAGCTCCTCATAGTAGCCATGTTGTGTTATGTCACACACTCCATGGCAGCTATTTAGTGACTAGTACCTCCAGCACAAAGGGACGCGGGTGGCGTTGTGGGTTAAACCACTGAGCCTAGGACTTGCCGATCAGAAGGTCAACAGTTCGAATCCCCGCAACGGGGTGAGCTCCCGTTGCTCGGTCCCTGCTCCTGCCAACCTAGCAGTTCAAAAGCACGTCAAAGTGCAAGTAGATAAATAGGTACTGCTCTGGCGGGAAGGTAAACGGCATTTCCGTGCGCTGCTCTGGTTCGCCAGAAGCAGCTTAGTCATGCTGGCCACGTGACCCAGAAGCTGTATGCTGGCTCCCTCGGCCAATAAAGAAAGATGAGCACCGCAACCCCAGAGTTGGTCACGACTGGACTTAATGGTCAGGGGTCCCTTTACCTTTACCCCCAGCACATTCTCAAAACTCAAAGACATGCCTACTAGCCCCTGAAAGATGGCAACTGCTGCCCTGCAGTATGTTCCTCACTTTCTCCTTCAACTCTGACAAAGCCAACGATTCTTGGCCATTGGTCAAGCTACTTCTACCTGTTGCTGGAAAGGTACTGGCCAATCTTCTCCTGATTGTTCCAGAGGAGCCGGTGCAAAGCAAGGACGTTGCCATCACTGATGAAAGAGAGGCTGTGATTGACCGTGTCGCTGGCTGGACAATCTGATGCAATGTCAAGGAAAAACCTACAGAGAAAGGAAAGCCATTGCTTTCTTTAGCAAGGATCTCACAGCTTCTCACTACAACCAATGGGGTGTTGGGTTTGCTTTTCAAGGCTGTGGTTGAATAGTACGGTGTTCAAAGCAAAATTATTAAAATTACAAGCAGGTACACCTAAATTTCTCCAGGGAAAGTATGCTTGTTGCTAGGGATAAGGTGGCTACAGTACTACAGTTAAAACAATCAGTCTTGGCAGTCATATACACTCTGACAGAAAACCTAATAGAGGGCATGAGGCGCTTCCAGACTTCCAGAGCAGCACACACCAAGACCAGGAGCTGCATAACAGCAAAAGGAATATTCTTGGAATCCACAATGTATGCAACGCTGACAATGATCTCTGCACATTTCTGCCTTTTTTTTATTTCTGGGAGATCTGTTTTGCCACGAGAGTAAAGGCAAATGTGATATGAGCTAACCACCCCACACTTCCCACCCCCAATGTCTTTTTAGAAATAAAGAAAAAGAGCAGCTGTGCTGGAACAGACCAAAAAGATCCGACCAGCCCAGCATCCTGCTTCACCCAGTGGACAACCAGATGGCTTCAGGAAGCCCACAAGTACGGCAGGAAGGTGAGAGCCACACACTCCACCTTGCTGCTTCCCAGCATCTTGTACTCAGGGGTGCACTGCCTCTGAACTGAGTAAGCCCAGATATCATGGCTATCCTCTTCCATGAATTAGTCCAATCCCCTTAAAGCTGAAAGACTTTGTGGACCAGTTCCATGCATGGTCTGCGCCTGCCTGATCTGCCTATGCTGGATCACTTCTCCTGTCTCTGGTCCTTGGGACTTAACGGTTGCCATACTTGGATTTAGCCATTTGCCAGCCTCTGGCCTGTTTGACTGCACCCTCTGGAAACCCAGCCCATGTTGGAGAGACTCCATCATGCAAGGCCTCTTTCCACCTGCCTTGCCCGCCCCCCCACCCCAAGCCCTGGGACTCCTCATAAGGAAGCTGTGCCTCCAGTCTCTGCTTCTCATCATGTATTGTATTATGTTGTGCACTGTGGCTTGCTGTTGTTTTATTGGAGTTTAGAAATCACTTATTGGAACTGTTCAGAGTGGATTTCTGTTTAATCTTGAAATGCTGATATTTAATATTATTCTATATTATTTTAATGAATGTTGAATGTTATTTTATTTGCATGTTGTAAATTGTATTATGCATATTGTCTTATTTACATGATGTTAGCTGCTCTGAGCCTGGCTTTGGCTGGGGAGGGTAGGATACAAATAAATATATATATATAAATTTATTAATTTATGCATGCATGCTTGCTCTGGACCACACTATTTGCCTCTGGCCTTTCCAACTAACAGAGCCTGCAGATCCGACCCCTCTTGGCCTTTACAGACTTATAAAGGCAAAGCTCTCTTTTAAACTAAGCATTGCAACTACTTTACCTTCGTGCTGCATCAAAGTTGCTCTTCACAAAGTCATTAAAAGGCCGCATGTGCTCCTCCTTTGTAAACAAGACGTGGTTGGCAATGCTCTGCAGTACCTAGGTTAATAAAAAGAACTGGTGAAGCAACCAATCGTGCCGTGGCAAGCTGTGCCATGGCGTTCTCTTCTAAGCATTATTTCTGCGTTACAAGGGATTCGTTTTAATCCAAGACGACTGAACATTTGCAGGCAGGCTCTGGTCTAGTCCAGAGGACAAAGGGCCACTTTGTGGAGCATGGTTCTCCAAAAGCAGATCACAAATGCTTTACATAAATAAATGAACAACATATGCTATATGTCAGGAAACTGACATCAGAGCAACAGGAGAAGGAGAGGCTCTCCGATTCTGCAGGGGAAGGTACCAGCAACTGGGGGAGACGCAGCTTGATAGAGGGGGAAGGAAATCAGCGTAACACCAAGGATCCAGGAGAGCAAATGGGGAAAGAGGGGGAAGGGCTCCGGGATTCTTCCTTGGAAGTCAGCGAGGAGAGCACTGGTCCTCCACTACCCACGCCTTCCCTGCGCAGAAGACTCCCGCGCAATGAGAGGCGGAGACGATTGGGTGTCAAACAGCTTTTATGCTGGAAAAGGTTTAAGAAACGCCCACAGACAGATTCTGCTAGCGACTGAGGCAGCCACGCTGAGATGGGCTGTGCAGTCAGGATGGTTTAACCCAGGCAGTTAAGCTCCCAAACGGGGACAGTTTACGCACGAGTAACTCCAAACCACACTATACTAGCAGGCTGTAAGAAGGGGTGACGTTTTTTGAACGCTCCCCCCCCAACCCACGAAACAAACAAACAAAAACTCAATCTGGGGCAGGCAACCTTTTATTCCTATGGAATACCACAGTCCTGCCAGGGTAATGTGCTGTATACTGTCAGTGGGAAGTGCTGAAGCCAGTGATGGGTGGATCAGGCTTCCAGGAGAGGGATGCGTCACTCTCGCCAGAGGTCTGAACTTGCAGAGGGCTTTGGAAGTCATGCAAAGGGCCGCACAAAATTAAGCAGAGGGCCAAAGCTTTCCACGTGCGCCTTAGGTCCATTTCAAACCCCTCACAGCAATAATTTGCCAACTGTTTCACTCTGCACCTCACTCAAAGACCCCAAAACCCCACACATGCAAGAATTGCAGTTCTTTACCTTTGACATTAACTTCAAGCCCCTTTCAATTCTTGGCGGCGGCTTCTTATCCAATATCCCAGCCTCATATGGCGAGACGATGGCAGGGTTGATGAACCTCAGGAACATGGCACTCCCAACGGCTCCAATGCTGTTCTGAGGGAACCGCTGGCTGACAACCTAAATAGCACAAGTTGGGAGTTTGATAAGGACAAAACTTAAATGAAGGGCCGGAATGAGTACGGAAAAGAAAAATGAGAGGCCTTTTCAGCTCCCTATTCGTTGCCAAACCTTCCACATGTGTTACTGTACAGGATAAACAGAATAGGGTGCCAAACTGGGCCTCTCTTGTTAAACAGGTCAGATCATTATTAGAAGTTAAGGAAGAAGAAAAGAGTTACTGATAATAGTACAGACAAGGCACAATTTTACAGCATGATTCCCCCCGCCCTGCTCTCTCTCACACAAACATATTCACATTCTGTCTTGTGGTGAAGCCCATGTATGAGCAAATCCATATGAGCAAGGCCAAAAACTAAAAAGCCATTTTGAGGTATGCTAATTTAAAAGGAAGGCAAGAGTTTCTTTGTACCTGAAAAGTTTATGCACAAACCTTGAGGTGTGGAATGACAACTTTGCCAATGAAACCAAAATGCTCATTTATCAAACTAAAAAAAAACCAAAAAGAAAAAGAAAAGTTTTGCTTCAGTACACCCATCAGCAGGGAACTCTCAACAAAACAGGGAAGTCAACAAGGTGTAGAGGTTAGAATGCCTGACTAGGACCAGGAAGAACAGAGGCCCAGTTCCCACTTAGCCAAGAAACTCACTGCGTGACCTGCGCCCAGTCACCTCTCAGCCTAACCTCCCTCCTTAGGCTGCCATGAGGATAAAAAAGAGTGGGGCAGGAGTATGCATACCACCTTGAGCTCTTCAGCGGAATGGTGGTATATAAATGTAATAATATATAAATAAAAGTCATGAATAGAAATAGCCCATTCATTAAATTCCTGATTCACGTGTCACATTAAACCAGTGTTTCCCAAACTAGGGTCTCCAGCTGTTTTTGGACTACAACTCCCACCATCCCTGGTTAGCTGGACCAGTGGTCAGGGATGATGGGAATTGTAGTCCAAAAACAGCCGGAGACCCAAGTTTGGGGAACACTGCATTAAACCATTGTTTTAACATTGCTCTTAAGTTCCCACAGCACTCCTCTGCCTCTCCTGCCACACCACTGGATGAACAAGTTTACTGGGCTGTCTGAACCCAGGTTCCTGTTTGTCTCTTTGCAAACAAATCACAAGGTTGCCACTTGGGGACTGCTTGGGAGGCGGGGGCCGGAAACAAAGCATGTGCACCAGAGCAGCACGCATTCACAATAAACCACGGTTTGTTTTAAACCACGGCTTAACGTATTGTGTGAACTGGACCAGTCTCTGCCAAGAAATTGCCAAAAGCACTCCTGTTGTGTATGTTGCATGTGAGAAAGTAATTGAGTGCTTGCAATATTAACTCTGGGGGCAACATGCAGAACACTGCTTATTTCCTCTAAAGGGGGGGGGGGAAAGTCCAGAATTAAATTGTTCATATGCTTTTCTGCCTGTAATCTTTGAACGTTCTGGTTTAGATGTAACAGGGCTACCCTAACAAACCACAATTTGCTGGAGCGTGAATGAGTACGACCTCTTGGAGCTTGCCAAAGATTGGATCACAGTTCACAATACTGATTTCTAGGTAGCTCGTCCTGGGGTGGGTGGCGAGGAGGATCAGAATCATGCTGGCCCCTACGCGCACACACACACAATGCTCATCTGCAAAGGATCTTGGATGTGAAACCCCAAATCTGCCATCCAACACAAGGACATTAGGCAAACTCAAGAGGGAAGGTGAGCAGGCCAAGCCAGCTGCAATCACAATTCCCCAGCGCATAATAATAACAAACACATTCATATCCATACATATCCCGCTTTCCTCCTACGATGACACTCAAGGAGGAATACCTGAGTGTTGCCCAGTCTCCCACTGAGGCACTGGCGAGGCCCAGAACTGCTGAGGATCAGCAAGGCTACTGAACATACACACAGGCCAGTTCATGCCAATTCGTAGAATAAGCAAAGCCAAGATAAATTGGCTATACAACACTAGACATTAACAATTGCAGGACACTTGGAATTTCAATGACTAATTTAACTCAGAACACTGTGTTGTTCTTTAAAGGGAAGGACAAAAGAACTGGCACGAGATCCTTAAAATGGATACTGGTTTCTAAGAACTGGGTATTTTTCCAAAAGCTGTTCATATTAGCAACTTGCAGATGGTAGCTGCTGGGTCCCAAATCCCACATATACCACACTGCCAATCCAGCATTTTATATAGATAGTCTCCTGGAGTGGCACTTGGATTAGTGGTTTATGAGAAGGGTGGCTGCAGAGGGAACAATGCCTCAAGACATGGCTGGTGTCTTCGAGCAAGTTGTGTGAATGGCTGCAGCCACAGAACATGTCAGGACAGGCCGAGAGAGTTGGGCCGGTGCCCATTTCATCTCTGAGACGGGCAGGAGCACCCAGGAAAAAAACCCCCACAGAAATCCAATTGGAGTAAGAGCCCTGAAGTTCTGTCATTGTGCAGCGGGCAAGATTAGAAGAGAAGAAGCACATCCATGGAGGAAAACACAAATTCAACTTCCACCCTCATAGCAAGTGGAAGTAAACAATCTGCTCCCATCTTGTGGACCAGTCAACACCACCATTTGGCAAATGGCCAAATGTCATTAAGCATCAGGAAAGTCTCGTGTGTTAAAAACAAAAACATGAGCAAAGTAGATAAAATACTGAACCCTCTATCCGTGTGCCCCCCATAGTAGCATTTTGGTTAGGAAACACTTTTGGAAAGTTCGACACAAAGGACACCCAGCACCTTTCGTTAAGGTTCCCGGGTTCACTTCTCTTTCACACTTTGGAGGGAAAGTTAGAAAGTAAGGCCAATCCATTTGTGCACACGTATTTTACTCCACCCTAACCTGGTATAGGTGAACAGCTGAAATATTTAGAGTATGTTATTGGGGCATTTTCCCCATCCCGGCCAGTTTTGGAAGTTGTTTTCATAAAAAGAGGGTTGCCAAGGGCATATACTTAACTCAGCCCACCATGCATATAGTAATTGAACGAAGAGCCTCATGCATCTTGCAATCCACATCTACTTCCTTGCTTGCTGTTGCTCATACTTTAATGCTACCTACCAACTGGTGTTGTTTCCAGTTCTCATCAGAAAGGTCCACCTACTTCTCTTGAGGAATGCCTTCTTTTTTTCCCTGGAGGTCCCTGCAAATACCAGTGCACACATATGCCTCGCCCTTATTTTCTGACTTTCCCCTTCTTATTTAGCATTGCAAGTGACGACAAAGAGAGGTTCATCAGAATGATGGTGCAGAGCTGCAGAGGTTCCCTTCCGAAATTGAAAGAGGCACATTCAAGATTTATTTTTATTTTTTTCGTAAAAAAAACAACAACAGATGTGACTTCAAAGTCCAGTGTTAATTGAAATGAAAGCTCTTTGGTGCCAGAATTAGTAGAATGATTTTTACAATGAAAGTCAAGTAGAGGCTTGAAAGTGGAGAGCTTTTGGAACAGAGAGAGCAAAATAACAGAAATCAAGAAAAGGGGTGTTCTGTGTGCTTTGAAAGAAATGGCTAATAAAACTTCTCCAAAACTTACTGATTTTTTGTTTTCCTTTTTTTCTTTTACGGTAGCTTTATTCAGGAGAGAGTGGCAAGTTGCCTACAGAACAGAGATGAGCACAAACAAGTCACAGCACCAACCACATACACAGCAACAAAAGAAACCCCCAATGTCCACCGGTACACAAAATTACACGATCAAATGTAACAAAAACAGAACAGAAAATGAAATTACACACTCATGTTGGATGGAGTTTGTGTTTCATGTGGGTGACCACAATTTGTCCACAAATACGAAAGCAAGCAAATGTCGGGTTCCAATCATTTCTACTATTTCTGGCTAGGTTGAGAATTTTTAAAGAGTATTTATTTGCTAATCTGTTGTGTGTTATTGCATGTATTGTCCAGAATATATGCTTTGAGAGGGTCCAAATCAATTCTTCCCAGTCCCGAAGTTAGATGCATAATCAGCATTGTACCAGAACTTGTAAATGGTTTTTTAAAAAAAATCAACACCAAGCCCATATATGAACTTTTTTTTTTTTAAGTATGCCATGTAGAATATGACACCAAAGATAAAAATATTCAGGTCCCCATTCTTGCAAAGGATTGCAGTAGTGCTTCTTTTCTCCCTGCTACCCACACAAAACCTTTTTCAATGCACAGAGGGAAGCTTCGCAACCTTATTTGACCAGTTCAGGCTTTAGAAGAAATATGTGCATCTGCTTCAGCTGAGTAAATATTTGGCAACTGTGGCAGGTCAGCTTCTCCCAATCCACTCATGCATTGGGCACAGGCTAAACACCCTTATCCAGCAACGCTTGCACGATATTCCAGGTCACCCGTTACCCCAAGAACTGCAGCTGTATAATTCATTCTATCCTTGCCCCACACATGACTCTGTGACATGGTGCACCTGCTGCCTAGCAGGCAAAGCAAATGAAACATTAATGATTAAACTCTCTGCCCTTTTAGAAACCAAGCAAAGTATTCTCGAGGTATTTACTAGTCCCTCATGACAAAATTGGTCTGGAAGGTCTGGGTCCCTGGGATAATTGGTCTCTTATTCACGGGGGGGGGGGGGGAATAAGCAAACCTATGCATTACTAGAATAATAATATATTACTTATACCATGCCCATCTAACTGGGTCACCCCACCCACTCTGGGCATCTTCCAATATAATATAAAAATACAGGTTGCATGTAATTTAGTTAGGTAGCTTTTGTTGTTTAAAAAAATGCTTCTATTTGCATACATTGACAATGATTTGTGTACATTTAGAGATACTTTTATACACGCTCCCCAACTCCAGAGATAAGGGAACAATTGTGTTCCCCTTCCCACAATCTCTCAGAGCTTGGGATCCAAGACTCCCACAATGGACTGGCAAGCCTATTGAGACAAAGTGCCAAGCCAGCCACAGGAAACAATCTGTTTTCTCCCACCAGAGGCTGGAACATACATGTTTCAAGCTAGCAGCCACCCAGTGAGATCAGAAGCCCAACCAGCTTCTGGTAGGAATCGGCTGTAATTAAGGAAGGCCCACACAGGCTAGCCTCTCCCCACCCACATGCAGCTGAGTTGTCAGAGGAAGCTGCATCAGGGGTTCCTCCTATCCAAGAGGAATAGGGCAGGAACAACTTGTAAGGGTTAACCAGTGGTGGCCAAACTTGGCCCTCCAGCTGTTTTGGGACTACAACTCCCATCATCCCTAGCTAGCAGGACCAGTAGTCAGGGATGATGGGAACTGTAGTCCCAAAACAGCTGGAGGGCCAAGTTTGGCCACCACTGGGTCCAGCAGATGACATATCTGGGGCAGAGGGTGGGGTGGGGTGGAGAGGAAACCCGGCCTCAGGGTAATGCACGTCCTTGCCTTAAAACCGACACACAGATCTTCACCGCTTTTCATCTAGAATATCAAATGCAGCCCAGTTAACAGAGTCATTGGAGGAGCTTGCTCTTGGCCCTCGCTTTGGCAGTTCTCCCCTATTTCCATGCATGCGTACACTTGGGAGAAACGTAGGGGGATGAGTGGCTGGGAAGAGAAGCCTGTGGACCTCACCCTGATGGCTTGGATCCTCCCAATCATGAGCTGGAGCATAATTTCCTGCCTAGGATGCCTCCAATTCCATCAGTTAGGTAGAGGAAACTGCAAATCCCCTTCCCCCCAGAAGAAAATGATGCTTTAGTGCATGCTCAGCAGCATCTAGGTTTTAAAGACGATGCCTAGAGGCCTCTTTGGGTCTCTGGTCAACCCCCCACATTATCAGCTCCCCCTTTACACAAGAGCAAGTTTTCTGGGGGGAGGGGAAGAGAACAACTGGCGGGGAAGGCTGGCAGCAAATTTAACACAAGCCAGGCCCAAACCTCAGTATGAACTGATTCAGAATGTGCTCAGTCACTACCGATAAAGTTATTTACAACACCAGGTATCACACATCCCACAATGCAACCTTTAGGGAAAATATTGTTTATGCCTCGTGAGGATGTAAGTAAGTAGATAATCGATCCATTAAATAAGGGAGAAACTGAATCATCTTCACAGCAGTTCTCTAACAGCCTCTCCCCAATGGAGAAGTAACCTTGAATGCTTAATACTTTCCATAGCATCTCGAACTTTACAGTCACTACACCATAAACTCCATTAACAAAATTCATTGCACGCTCATAGATTTGGCTGCAGGTCTGCATCTGAAACAGAAGCTGCAGACTCAGCTATTGTCCTGCACACTGTTCTATTGGGGGCTGGACAGAACCGGTTTTTACTTGGCAAAGGAGAGCACCTACGTTCTATACCCAAAGAACGAGACTAGCAAGCAAGGGCATTTGGTCCAAGTTCCCTTCCGTTACTTTGCAAGGCCCACATGTGACACGTCTCCAGTAAACGAGAGGTGTGGACATAATCACAGAACGCTCTTCCCTAACCCTGGGAATTTCATGCTGAGTGACAGTGAGAAGCAGTCACACCTATTTCCCCACTCAGTTAGTTGTCATTTCCAGAGGGAAAGCTCTTGGGAAGGATTTCACCATGATCCTTCTCTAAAAGGAGCTTCATTCCTCCTGAGCAGCTTTAATGTAAAGAACAGGGATACAAACATCAATCTCATTTCATTGCTGTCCCTACAGAATTGGCTTCTCAGTTGGACGGGAAGAGGAGCAAGTTAACTAATATTGCTGATACTGCAAAGCTTTGGGGAAAGAGAACAGATGGTAAGAGAGGAAGATGTTTGGAGGCAAACCGATTATTCCTGCCCAGCAAAGCAGAAAGGACTATGTTGCTTCAAACGGACCTCCATCTTCTTTTATGCTCCTTCCTGCCATCTCTCCTATGCAGAAACTCAACAGCTGCTTGCAGGAGTGAGGAATACCAGGCCCAGGGACTGAATGCATCCCTTCAGGCGCTTGGGACTCTCCCTAGGCCACACATGCCCTCCCTCACCAGCTTTGCCCCACGCCCTTAAAGTGTGACCTTGAACTGTGATACAATGCTTCTTGCAAGCTCATAGCTGGAATGCAGGCTACTGTGCAAAAGGCAAGAGCCACCATCTCCTGCTCCACCCACTTTTGCCTCTGGCCCCACCCACCACTGGCACATGTCCCCAGAAAAAGGCTCCCTACCCACTCAGTTCAAAATCCAGATTTACTCCTTTGTCAAGCCTGCTTCTCTTCCTTCCTCTTTGTCAGGGCTCCACCCAGTTCAGAAATATTGTGTGATGCTTCCTGAAACAGGACTGCTTTAGAATGCACAACTAAATTCACCACCCAAGGGGAGGGGGAACAAACCTAAACCCTCCTTGCATTGAACAACTCACCTGCTCGCTCTAGGTAACCAGGAATTCCATGCAGGTGAGTGTATGAGCTGGCAGAGAAGAGATAGGATCCCTTCATTTCTCCTTTGCCAGTTTTCTTGGTTTCTACACTGGTCACAAGTATGGAAAGCTCTTTCTCTCTCTTTCTCCTCTATCAGATTGTTTAGTAAAAGAACATTTTTTTTAACCACCCTGCCTAGTGTCTAGCATTTCAGCCATCATAGTAAGAGATGTCTTTATCCATCTAGTTCCTACTCGGAGGAGACCCATTGAAATAAATGTGCCTAAGTTAGCATCCATTTATTTCAATGGATCTGGGACTAGCACTGGATGTAACTTAGCAGGCAAGTATTTTAATTTTTATATTTGCAAGCTACTAAAAAAGTTTAGAGTTTATTACCAGGGCTGTTGTAGTCTACCTGCTTTTTCCTTGAACTACTGCTTTTAGACATGCAAGAAGCTTTTCATGTAGAGGATGACACACACACACACCCATCTGCATCCCCAAATGGGCAGTCCCAGGAGAATAAAGAGAATCTCATGAATGTGCAAGCTCATCTGTCAAGCGTATAACTAGCCTTTCAAGTACAGGCAGCGGACACAACTCATGTGCCCCGCACAGTGCATATAGCAGCACACAGGTAGAACTCTGTAAATCACTGCAACAGTAGGTGATGCATCAAAACCTCAGCAAAGGCAAAAGGTTGGCCCTGGTAACAACCAAGGTGTAATTTATTGTGCATGAATTTCCCTAGTTCCGCAGAAGCAAACACAACGAAAGCAAGATTTCAAAAATAAATAAATCAGCAGCAGTGCCCTTGGAGGGTGATCTGAAATGGTTTAAAAGGCTCTTTCTTGTTGAATCAAGGCCAGGGAGCCCATCAGCCCTCAGCCCTGTCAGTCAATAACCTGGGGAAGAAACACAGACCACACAGCATTGCATTGATCAGACAGACAGACAAAGAATTGGAGGAGAAGAGAGAGTGGCTCACATCTCTCTGAGCCAGTTGCCCATTTTCTTCTATAAGGAGGCTTCCTTCCACCACCGAGAATGCCTCTTTAACTTCTCCCCAGGCAATAGGCCCAATGCAGGCTGCAACAGAAGGGACCTCACCTTCATGGCACAGGTAGCGCTTCTCCAGAGGTGGCTGGACTCCCAACTCCCATCAGCCCTATCCAGCTTGATGACAGTCAGCGATGATGGGGATTGTAGTCCAACAATGTCTGGAGGGCCACAGCCTCTCCACCCTTTCCCCAACACTGTCCAACGAAATGTACAACCTAGTGTTGCCAGATTCAGGCATACCTGATAGAGACAATGGCACACGCTTCGAAGCTGAGGTGGAAACTCTGCAGAGGAGTTGATAATGGCATGGAAGAATTTCTCTGTCATCTGGAGAAGGCTCCGCTGGTTATCATCAAGGCTTTCGGCGGATTCCAACCTGTAAGACAGGCCTGTCAAGGCTTTGCCAGGCTCCCTAACTTTATTGGTGCTGCTAACACCAAGGCTGCAGGTTCGATCCCCGTATGGGACAGTTGCATATTCCTGCACTGCAGGCGGGTTGGACTAGATGGTCCTCTGGGTGCCTTCCAACTCTGCAGTTCTATGATTTCTCCAGCACAAACTACGGCTTTGTTTCCTTCTGCCTATCGCTAGCTACAATGCCGGAGAGCTTCCAAGCAGCAGATGGGACTGGTCTGTAAGTTTATCCCCCAAGCCTGGCATCTGGATGGCATCAAAATGCAGAAAGGGCTGCTTTTGTGGGCTGGCCTCCTTAGCATCAGCCAGCTTTAGTCTGAGACCATCTGCAGATTTCTTGCCCCCTCCTGTCTGCAATGAAAAACCTGGAGCTTAGTCTTCATAACACACAGAGAGCAATATATCCCTACTTCTACTGCACCAGATTTTAATTGTAATCTACTATGGCAGCCAAGCTAAAAAGCAGAACACAAATAAAATAAACGAGCCCTGAACAATGGTAATGTCATATCAGTCATGCACAGCTGGCCATTATCTGAGGATTCAGATTTGTAACTTGAAGGCAGGTTATGATCGATTAATGAGACGAGAGATGGGAGCAAGAGAGTTGGCGGTGTTCCCTGCTGATCCGGAAGCAGGGAAAAGCATCCAGAGAGCTCCAAATCTACCCAAAGGGAAACCAGAATGGGCGCTGTGACTACAATATGCCAACTGTGACTCTCGACCTCTCCCTATAAGGCAGGGGCAGCCAACATGGTGTCTGCCAGCTATTGCTAGGCTACAATTCCCATTATCCCTGACCACTGGCCACGCTAGTGGGGGCTGATGGGAGTTGCAGTCCAACAACACATTGGAGGCTATCACATTGTCTGCCTTTGGTACGAGGCAGCTGTGGGGAACCTTTTTCCCTCCAGGTGTTCCTGAATGTGAAGCATCGCTCAGGGCCACTCTGCTGCACCCTGCATTCCCTGCTTAGAGTTGGGATCAGGGCCTCAAGCAACGGGGCTTGCCGGTGGAGGGTGGCTGGGCTGCAGTGTGTTAGGGGGAAAGCAGGCAGAATATTGCAGACTTCCTCCTCCTCCCTCTGCTTCCTTCCCACCCACCCGGATTCAAACCTTGTAGGGTCCACCTCAAAGCTGACGTGCTGCCATTCATTTGATGTAATTACTGCCCTTAATAAAGGCTCCAAAAGCTTCTGGAGGTAGGTTGCCCCATAAACCTGCAGGAGAGAGAATAATCCGGTTGGCGATTTCAAATTTGTGGAAGTTAAAAAAAAAGAGCAGCGCTGTGCCTTTTTGTGCTGCGCTGCTTTAAGAAGTCAGTAAGGCTTCAGAGAGTCAATGAAAATGGCATCTCTATCATGTTCAGGCATTGCAATATTTTGCTTTCTATTTTGCCTAGCTCCACGCCACGGACAGCTCTCTGCCAACTAAGGATCACACTTCATGCATCTAATGAAGCAGACTCTAGCTCATAAAGGTTTATGCCACAATGCTGTAGCCTGCTTGGAATATGCACTTATTTGTTTTTTTTAAAAAAAGTTAAATGTGCTGCCCTAGTAAAATCAGGACACAGTTTAAACTAATCCCACGTTTTAGAGTTGATGGCTTTAAAAATGAATTAACCAAGTAACCACTTTGCTGGATTACAGCTATGGAATTTAAGACACAGTCTGCACTGAAGTGATTTTAATCTGACAACAGCACAACTGCAGTGGTGCACCTAGATGCCGAATTTTTTTTTAATCCATCTGATTTCATGTTCTGGGTGAGCCTTCTGCCCCATCTCTCTCTCTCTGTGCCTCTTTTGAATTTATTAAGATCAAACGTACCTTAAAACAGAACGTCATTATTTTGCTAGCCAGACTGTTTCCCCTGAAGAGCGTCTGCATCGAGTCTGCCAGCTCAACCTCTTTAGAAAACATGTTCCAAAGCAGCTGGTAGAGCAAGTGTCTGGAGTCAAAGAGGGTGACCAGGACACGAGCCAGTTCATCCTTTCAAAAACAAAACACATAAACCCAGTCCTAAATATTATTCTCTATGTGGAAAACAAGAACAATGCCAGGTCCGGATGGTGGGTTCCCATCTCCAATTAAAAAGGATATAAGGAAACAGTGCTTGGAAAGAGCTCTCACTGGAAAGCTGCTGCCAGTCAGAGTGGGTGCTACCAGGCTAGAAGGACTAACAGTCTGACTGGGGAAAGGAAGCTTCCTACATTCAGAAATAGAAATATATTCTATCAGTAAAGCTCTGATGGCAATAAACTCCAGTTTAAACTGTACAATATTCCTTGTGTGCATCTCATTCTATTATTTTGCGTCTCCAGTGATAACCTTCCCCTTTGCAGCCTGAAAAGAAGCAAGTAATTTTAATCAGCAACAATACATTTCATATTAGTGGCCACAAACAAGCCTTGAGGGCTACACACGACCTGCTGAGCTGCTTGCACCCAGCACTCACCAATGCTAAAGAACGTTCATGAATAACCAAAAGCATCTTACCCACTGTGAACAAGGCACTACGTTCGCCAAAGCCATAGCAATGGGCAGCTCTCCTTGGTCACCCATCATGGTGACCAACTCCACCAATCTCTCGAACCGGTCTGCCAAGACAGTTTCTGCCAGGGTATCAAACTCTGTGCCCTGCTGCAGAATTTTGGTGAGGACCTCCATGAACGTCGCTCTTGTCTGAAGATCTTTGTGATAGCCCAACCCTGCCAGCAGACAACAGAAAAGTTTAGACGATGAAGCCCTGCACTTTGCTGCACTTCACACAGCTACAATGAAGTTCCCCTGTTTTACCTATTGAGTGCATAAGGCCACTATCCACGTTTGCGTTGAGCAAGTTTGACATGGCCAGGACTGTGCAGTGCCGTAACGAAGCCAGCCTTCGGGACATCCCTCGTTTTCTGCCGCCTGTTTGCGCGCTTTCGTCTTCGACTTCGCTGCAGTCATTGAGGAGGTTCATAAACAGGGTAAAGTACCTAAAAGCGAGACACAGTGGCTTGTATCTCTCTGGAGAAACAGTCCCCCTGCCCTCTAATATGAGGAATCCATCTCTCCTACACAAAACCAACATTTCCCAAAAGGATATGTGTCTAGACACTATGCCCCACTTGCAGAACTCTGTCCCCAAGGAAATTCACCTGGCTCCAATCTCATCACTTTCTGGAACAAGGAAAAGCCCACTGTAGTTTCCCCAAGTCTTTTAACCTTATATTTGGCCCTTCTGTTGTCGTTTTAACTGCTCTCCCTCCTATGTATTTTATTGTTTTCCTGGGAAGCCACTCTGAAAATAGTTATCACTGAAGAGTAGCCAGTGAACCAGCCAAAGCTGGAAACAGGAACTTCTACCCAGCAAGGCCACTTGGGCCATCTACAACAATGTTGGATCTAGGATTAACCCCCAAGCTACGAACGTGCTCCCACTGGAGTGCAACACCATCCAGAACAGGCCGATGTCCTACTTCCTGGATTTGAGAAGTTGGACATAACAGCTCTGTCCTTTCAGGATTCAGTTATGCTTGTATGTCCTACAGACTAAAACCTGCTGCCCTTCCACAAGGCTGGTGTGTCAGCAATGCCCAAGTGGTAATAAAATTCTAGCTGTTTTAGTCAACCGGGTACTAAATAAAATAAGGTAAAGGGCCTTTACTTAAGGAACAACTGGGATTTAGCTTCCATCAATTCAACTCCATCTCCTTCTTCAGGCTGTAACGGAAGTCCCGCAAGAAGAGACACCACAGCTTCCATGCTTGCTTGGTCCAAATCTCTGAACAAAGCAGGAAATAGACCATCGTTAGAATGGGGAATGTGCAACCCCCTTCACATATTCTGAAAATGGGCCAGAGCTTTGCTCCTGCCCTTTGCCGTGCTACACAGAAACAACTGGTCACATCTTCCCCATTGTGCCTGTGGGTGTTTTTTTTTATTTAAATGTTTCATAATCCGGCCTTGACACAAGCCACAGGACAGTTTACAAGGCAAATAGATGAGAACATGCAAAAACACCACAATCCTTCGAAAACACATAACAAATCACTAACAATTAGTAATAGCAGAAGCACTAGCAATCGGACCTCTCCTCTGAACACTCACTGAAAAAGATGCTTCTTAACCAACAGCCTAAAACTACAGAGACACAGCCAGGCAGGGAGTTGTGTCTATGAGAAGCCATCACCCGAAAAGACACTTTTCTCACACAACTATCTCATAATGAGGCAGGACCACAAGGAGGTCAGTATGGAAGAATCTGGGACTCCCAAGTGCATACTTGCTAATGCGTTTGTTTGTTGTCTCCTCTGCCAATTTACACAGGCCACTAGAAATGGGAAGGCTGGACCCACAGCCTAGGCCAAGTGATGCAAACACTCATGTAATTCAATATGCAGGTGTTATGATCTTGGATCAGCTCTTTCTTTCTTTCTTTCTTTCTTTCTCCCCCCCCCCCCATAGTGAGCAGAAAACGGACTCCTATACAGCAGCTAGTTCCCACTTGCTATTAACAAAGCACCTGTCAAAAAGAAATCTCTGTTGTCCTGTTTCTGCAAAAAATAAGCATTGTGAGATTCTAAAGTGGCCTCTTAAGCCTCTCTCACCTTGTCAGACATTTCACATCCTCATCTGTTGCCTGGTTGGATGTTCCCATAACCCAATCTGTCAGATATTCCACCATCTTGTTCCTAAAATTGCATATTACAGAAGATTCAAAAAACAAATTTATACTAAATTAAAGCAAAAACATAGCAGTGTATTTTTAAAATGCTAAAAAAAGATACCTTCCACCAAACATCTACACACACATAGCTCAACCCAAGGCCACCTCTAGATCTGTCATTTCATCACTAGCTGAACACCTCTCAGATCCCATCTAATGACTCTTTGTTTGCTGTGTTTGAGCTACTATATAAGCTTTTGTTTTGAAGTTCCTCGGGGTAGACCTTCTCAACTGGCACAGAGTTGAGTGAGCTGTTCTATTGCAATAGCTGTAATAAACGCTGGCTCTCTAAATCTGGATGCTGGACTTGAAAATAGTGTCCTTGGTTCTGTGGTTTATTCAAAAGGTGGTTGTTCTTCACCCGGGTAACAAACAGGTGTAGAGGCTAACTCTTACCACAGGAGGATTTAGGCCCAGGCATTCTTCATATCGTTTTGAGCGATTGTGCAAACTGGTCCAAGTGGCAGAAACTAGAACGGCTGCAGGCACTAATAGCAAAGGTATTCTTGTATTGTGGCTACTAAAGAGCCATCCAAAAAATGATAGATGAGAATGGTCTTGTGTTCAGATGAAAAATGTAATTCTATGGCGATTTTATCAGGATCAGTGTCAGCACTGTTACTGGGTTGTTGACTCCTGCCTTAATTTCCCCCCCTGACCTGGCATTCTTGAGCCATGTAGGCAGTTGGATCTAGTCATCCTTTCAATTTCCCACAATGCCTCTGACCTAGTGTTGCTCTGGAGCCTACAAAGCATATCTATCACCATCACTACCTGGATCTCCGTCACCAAAGCCAAGTAATCCTGCCAAAGCCCGCTGACGGAGAGGAAAGCCCAACCATCAGAGAATATTTTGCCCAGGACCCACTCAAACCTGGAGCCAACTTCACATTGATTTCGGTTTTAAATATATATAGCACCAGTAGGCAAACTAAGGCCCGGGGGCCAGATCCAGCTTAATCGCCTTCTAAATCTGGTCCGCGGACGGTCCAGGAATCAGTGTGTTTTTACATGAGTAGAATGTGTCCTTTTATTTAAAATGCATCTCTGGGTTATTTGTGGGGCATAGGAATTCGTTCATTCCCCCCCAAAAAAATATAGTCCAGCCCCCCAAAAGGTCTGAGGGACAGTGGACTGGCCCCCTGCTGAAAAATATATAACCATCAGATAGACAGATAGACACAGACATAACTAGTTATAGGGATAATAACTGTGGCAAGAAACAGTCCACCTCAATCAACTATTTCCAAGAAAAACAGAAAGATTAGCACAGTATTCTTCACTTAGGCAACACCAAGCCTCACCTGAATTTCATCTCTTGACAGAAGGAAAGATCATCACGCCTCTCCATCATTACCTTCACAAGCTGACAGAGTTTAGTTTTTATCTGAATGGCGTGGACCAGATTCCCCAGGACGCGCACATATCTGTGGAAAAACAGGCCCAAGCCTGAGTTTAGGTTAATCCTCCTTCTAAGGACTTGAGCATCTGGTGGGCACCTTCAAAGCAAATACATGTCAAAACAACAACAACAGCAGTCTGAGAGGTATTTTTCTGATAAACACACAGGCCTCTATTAAATGCTGGGAGTGAGCCATCTTACTACGATTGTAGAAATATAGGCCATAGAGCACAATGACAAAAAAGAAAAAGAGAGTCAAGACTTACTTAAAATGGTACCTGAACTAGGTGGTGTCAGGTGAGGAATTCAGCCTGGGGGAGGAATGCAGGAATCTCAACTGCAGCATTCATGACAGAGGGCCATCCAACCTCTGCTTAGAAACCTCCAAGGAAGGAGAGTCCACCACCTCTCGAAGGAGTCCAAAGAACCAGTACATCAGGGTGGGCCACCTGTAGTCCTCCAAAGGTTTTTAGACTACAATTCCCATCATCCCTGATCCATTGGCCATGCTGGCAGGCAGGCAGGCAGCTGATGGAAGCTGGAGTCCAATAGTGAGGGAGGGAGGGGTTCACAGGAGTCCCAGTCCTGCCCCTCACCATTTCAATCTCCTGTAGGCAACTAGTAAGTATAGGCTAACTTTTTAAAGTGGTTTTAAACTGCTTTAAATATTGTGCAATACTGTATTTTAATATTTATGTTGTGTTTCAATTGTTGGAAGCCATTCTGGGACCTTCGGGTAAAGGGCTGGTAACATAATGTAGCAGTAACTGCAGTGGTATTAACAGTGACAACAACTTGCCTGACAAGGTTCAGCATCATGGTCTCAATGCTGGCTTGTCCCAGGTGTTCTGAACTCCCTTCTGTATGATTATCAAGCAGGTTCTTCATAATTGCAATGGTCTGCTCCACAAACTGGGTGTTGCTGTCATTCAACAAGACCTGTAACAGAAGCAAACTGTGCTGTAGTTTGAGTTTTCTGGCCGGCATGCCAACGAAACTCATAAGCCTAGATTAAAATTGTAATACCCAGTGGTGCTAAACCAAGCTGAGTTCATAGACTGAAAGGGACACAAGTATAATTATTCCCTTAATGACCTCTATATCTGTGATGAGAAACAGGCAGGCAAATTTGCTACCTCTGGCTGCCTCTGAAAGAAGACATATTCCGCACTGAATTGGGGAAATCCCTCCTACAGCTTCCCAGTGGCTGCTAAAAAGCCCCGAAGTGGAAGGCAGGAGGCAAGGAGAAGGTTCTGGGACTACCAACAGCCTAAGGAAATTCTATTGTATTCTTTTATCTTTTCATGCTACAAAAGTACTAAATAAAAACATGGCCTTGAGCGCATTGGCAGAATGGTGGTACAGAAATGCAATCAAACCTATTGCTGGGAGGGGCTAATAATAGGCACTGTGCACATCTGTGAATACCCCTGAGCTACTGACATTTGGCTAGTCTCACTAAAATGCTGCAAAATTTGGGAGCCACCCAATATAGGATATTGGGTGCTGAAACTAATCAGGTCTGGGTCAGCTCACTGCATGGATAAAAAACCCCTCAAGTAACGCCCCCCCCCCCCCGTCAGCTATGTTGGTGCAAAAATGCAAACTAGTGTTTGGGCTGAAATTTAGGGGTGAGCTGGGCATAAACTCCCAGTCTAAAAGTGTTTTAGGGGCTTCGCTTATCTCTTACATACTGTATTCACTTTTTTAAAAGCCAGGTGAATTTAACACTTTTTAAATTCTAATAAATGGGTTCAATTGAAACTAGTAACCAGTAGACCAAGATATCCAATTGCTTTTAGCTGCACACCAATGTATTCATTTGGGTTATGGAATTCCCTGCTTCAGCCAACACCCCAGAATCGACTGACAATAGCCATTGGGCTATTGGGAAGGAGCACACATTCTGGCTTCCGCCCAAGGTCAGAGGGCAGGATCAGCAGGGAGGCTGCTTGGGCCTTCCAGGTAGAAAGAAGATTGTGTTGAAAGGGAGACCCACCTCAACCATTGCCCAAAGGAGGAGGAGCTGTGGGGAGCTCGCTTGCCAGCTCTCAGCCAGAAAAAAAAAATGCTCTCCTCCAACAGCTACCTGTTGCCTTGGCACTGCAAAGGGACGGGGAAAAGACACTGGACCACCATCCACTGGACAAAGGACCAAGAGTCACCAACTGCTATTCAAGCAAGCACATCAAGCGAAGGGATATTAGCCTGGCTCAAACTGGATCAGCACACCCACTTAGAGCTCACCATTTTGTTTTGGCCTTGGAAGGACTGAGCTACCCCTTTCCTCTACCTTTTCCCTCCACTCACCCTTTCCTTTATTGTGTCTGCTCTTTTAAAGTTTGCAGGGCCTGTCTCTAGTTTTTGTTGCCTGGAGTCATTTTTTGGGAGACAATAGTTGTCTGAAAAGCAGGATAAAAATAAATAGTTGTTTACACATTCCCCCCCTTTGTTCAAAAACCCTTGAAATACTCACAGGGAAACCTGGATGATTAGCCAAATAAAACAGGTGAGATTGCATCCAGTGTCAGGCAAGTATGTAGCCAATATACCGCTCACTCATCACACGTTAAATTCCTTAAAGAACCAAAGTATCCTATGCCACTGGCCTCCTAGGCAGAGTTGCAGAGGCAACCATCACACCTTGAACTGAACTCTGCACCCTAGCACCTCCATAAAAAGCAGGCATTGAAAAATGAAACTATCCCCAAAAGCTGCCCCCTTTGGACAGCTTCTTGGAACAGCTGGTTTTGGTGCGGTGGACATTTTTAGATTTTTATAATGGATTTTATGTTGCCATTGTCATTTTTTTTCCATGTGGTCTCTTTCGCCTCACAAATCAAATGATTTCCATTTAATATAAACTCCTTAGGGCAGGATTATTAACATTGGATGGAAGGAGGGGAATGCTAGGAGCCCAAGGGATGGAATAGAATATATATCAAGAGGGGGAGGGGGGGAGCATCCGTCGAACATTTCCTTGTACTGCCAGGCAGTACAACTCCAGCATGTCAGAAAGATATTTGGGGACAGGGCCTTGGACTTCAAAGAGAAGTGTGAAGCTGTGTCTGCTCCTCACGGATGACGCTTTCAGCCATCTCTGGGATGTCCCTCTCCACCAATCTCATTTCTAACTATCACTTCCCTTCTACACTCTACCTTTGAGGCCTCCCACTTTGGCTAATTTACACAAGACTTCCCAGAAGAAAGGGGCAGGGCAGAAATGTAAAAAACAAACCAACACGTGGCCCTCATCTGACTGCCCACTTTTGTATTTGGCTCCAGATCATCACAAAGTAGGCAGTGTTGGCTGGTGCCCATTGGGATTGCCAGAGCAGAAGGCAGGAAGCCCAACCAGTGAGTGGAGCCAGAGCCAACGGCAGGCAGAGCCAACTAATTCTGGTTTTGCCCCCAGCCTCCTGAGTTCTATAAGGGCAAAACTGGGATGGAGGAAGAGGAACTGGACAGCCAAGGCCACCCTCTGGACTGGATGTTAGGAAGGAAATGGGTAGGCTTGGCAGGCTCCACTGTATGTAGGTAGAGAGCCCCTGACCACTTTCCCCGGGGAATGCAGCCCCCAAAATACTACCCATCTCTGCATTAAAGCAAACCCCTTTACCTGCCCTTGAGAGTCAAAGAACTTGCTGATGTTGTTCTTCAGTTTGTTGAAAAGCATGGGGTAAAGCGCCGGGCTCAGTTCCAGGCCCATGAGATCTTTAATGTTGGTCCGTATCTGCAGGCCCACTTTCTCGTGGGTGCAGACCATGAGCGACAGCAAACGGTCCATGAACTTGCTCACGGGGGTCTCCGTGTTGCCCTCGGTCGACAGCATGGATATCATGGAGCCTTTGCGCTCGTTCACGGGGGCCATGGGGGGACTGTAGGTCGCAAACCCGGCGCTGCTGCGCTGCTGCAGGCACACCCCGCCCAACGCGCACAGGAAGCCAGTCATGTTGATCCACTCCTGCAGAGAATCTGTGTCCGAAAGGTCTATAGAGCCTCCCCCGCTGACATGGGACATTCGCCTCTTGACGATGGTCTTGTGGAGGCTTTCCGCGACCTGGAAAGAGTTGCACATCATGGCGTGAGTTGGAGAGAGAGAAATGCAGTGATGCAAATTCAGAATGCTCACCTGTTATTTGGATATTCCTTTCGGAGCAGGGTGCTTTCTGGGAATTGCACCAAAACGACCCCAGGACATCGTAAGTCCCCATTTACAGAAAGGAACCGAGGTTCAAACAGACTTGCTTGCGCTTTCAAAAGCAGCTCATCCCCAAGCAGAAATTTGAAACCAGACTTCTGATAATACCCAACCCACAATGGCACCATCAGAAATGGGATTTGCTTCTAGATGCTTCTGCTGTGCTACTGTAACATTAGCTTCTCTGGTTTCCTGTTTTTCCCTGTAAACTGATCTAGGAATTTTATTGAAAAGCAGTTTCCCAAAGCAAACTGGGGTTTCCCAAAGCAAACTGCCACCTCTTTCTCAAAAGATGGCTTGGTGGATAGCACAAGATGTGCCATGGCTGAGGAAGTGGCAACCAGGGATGGGTTTGAAGAAAAAAAATCAACTACTTGGCTTTCCCTGAGCATTATAAGTCAGCAAACCAGGAAAGAGCATTAAGAAGACGACAATAGATCTTGGCTGTATGGGCCAGCAAGATGAGAACATCCATATAGCTAGATTCTCTGAAGGGTAGCACATTAGACCAGGGATGGGGAACCTCTGGCCCTCCAGATGCTGCTAAACTACAACTCCCATCATCCCTGACAGTAGCCGTGCCTGCTAGGGCTGATGGGAGTAGTAGTTCAGCAAAAACCAGGCGGCCAAAGGATCCCCACTCCTGTGCATTAGATGCTAAAGAGAAGCAGAGGGAAAAAGGTCTGCAAGGTATTCATGAAAGGCCTTACCTGGCCATCTTCCATTTTAGCCTTCGGAAAGTTGAGGATCAAATTTGTAGCCGTCTCCCATTTTAAATATGTGGCTTCCCAAGCCTGGAACACAACAAAAGAAAAAAAACTGTTCTAAATACCTTCTAGAAAATACCAGATGACACTTGGTGAAGACCTTTTTCCCCAGCAGGCATTTCAAGTAAGTAGGTTTTACGATTTTATGGTAAACCGATTTTTATCTTTATTGCAGCATTTTAACCATACCATACCCAGCTTAGAGACTATGGCATTAAGCAGGATATTAAGTGCTTAATTAATTAATTAATTAAATAAGTGTTCTGGTCCCAGCTCTCTTTAATCAGATGAAGGGGTGATATATAAATTTAATAAAACGAAACAAAGCAACAACAATAATAAAATTTTAAAGAATGCCTTCCATGAAGTGTGACTCGGCCATTATGCAATGTGCACTGAATTCATGTAATCTGATGTTTTTAAGGTCTGTTTTCATATTTCTGTGTATATATTTATTATTTAATCTGTTTTCTGATACCTTAATTTAATGCTGCCATGGAAACATTTGTTAGGAAGTGCTTATCCAGTGTTATCCGGCTGCCAAGGAAGAATACTTTCGCCCAAGAAAACTGAAATAATGTACCTCAGTGTTACCTGCCGTCGGATGTTCAATTCGCCTTAGCAATGCCATCACTCTTTTCTGGAGAGCTGCTCTTCCTAAAGGCATGTGGTCAGAAATTCAGTACATTTTCAACTTTTAAAAGGTTGCTTTGTTGAAAACTTTATGGAAGTTTCCTCTACCAATAAACATCCTTAATCAAAAAAGACTGACAAGACATATCTGCATTAATGCTTGCCTTTGAACAAACAATTGCCCTTTAGTTTCCACAGAGACATTTTTGGTTAATGGGATTTAATGTACAGTGGAACCTTGGCTCTTGAACTGCTTAGTTGACGAACAAATTGGCTCCCAAATGCCAAAAACCCAGAAGTAAGTGTTCTGGTTTTCAAACGTTTTTTGGAAGCCAAACGTCCGTTGCTGCTGTCTGCTTTTGTTTCCAGGGTGCCTGCGCCAATCGGAAGCCGCGCCTTGGTTTTTGAACATTTCGGGAGTCCAACAGCCTTCCAGCAAGGATTACGTTTGAAAACCAAAGTTCCACTGTATCATTTTTAAATTGTTTATTATTTCTAAAGCAAAATTATCAGCTTGAAACATCAACCTAAAAGTGCACCCCACCCTCCTCTTTTCTTGTTCAATTTTCCCAAGCTCAACTGACAAGAGACCTTCTCTCCCCCTTCTCACCTGTTGACATCATGTTGCTCACGGAAGCAAACTCCATAAAGGTGTTGTAATTGGGCAAAAAGTTGTGAACCGACACCTCGTCCACACCACATCTGATATCCGCTTCCTCGCAAAGATGTCGGAAACAGGACATCGCGACAAGCACTGCCTCAGTGTCAGGGCTCCAGAGGGACATATACAGGGCCACCTCCAATTTGGTCTGCGCTTGACGGCATATTGGCGTCCCGCTGCAGCCTGCAGCGCTTTCCTTGGGAGAAAGGACAACGGGCCACGTTAATCATTGCTGCTCTCCACAAACACAGTCAAGACAAGCCATGGCGTTTTAAAGGACGTCTGCAGAGCACAAATGAATATAGCTCTCTATTGATCTAGATCAGTAGGGGGGAACCTGCAGCCCTCCAGACATTGTTGTGACTGCAACTCTCACCCGCCCTGACTGTTGCAGCTGGTTGCAGCTGATGGGAACGGGGGCCTTGATGTTCAACGAAGGGTGTTTCAAGCACGCGGCAGCCAAGGAAATGCCTTCCAGATGTTTTGGACTGCAACTCTCACTAGCCTCAGCCAGCATGGCCAGTGGTTAGAGATGATGGGTGTTCATTGCTGTAGTTCAGTATCTCTAGGGGGCACACCATTGGCTATTCTTTCTTCAGCAAGTACATTTCTAAGTGACCCTAATTCTATCACTGATGTGTTTTCATGTTCTTCCTAGCTTTCAGCAGCTGATGGGATACAGAACTAGGAACGTCTTGGTTCTGTGTGGCTGCTCTGCGTGGTGAGGTATCAGAATTGACTAAGGTCTGAAATAGTACCTCTAACTACTGTAGCAGTAATAGCAGCAGCAGCAGTGCTCTGTATGACAGCACTTGCGTTATGGTCACGTACCATGCAAAAGCTCCCTTTTCCTTTCCTAAGCGTAGCTCCTGGGATACAACGCATCATCTCTTCATGGTCAAGAGAAATTTGATTAGCTCCACCCCCAGAGACATCGCATCCTACCCCATAAAGGAAGAGAAAGGGACAGGAACTCCTATCTGATTGCTATGGGGAGAAAGAGAGGAAAAATAAGTAAGTCACTCTGCTTTTGTAGGAGGTAAAGGAAATCAGACATGCACACACATACACAGGAGAGAGAGATGTATTTACTGGGGTTTTGTCTATGAAAGGAGAAAATAAAACACAATTTCACTTCCCTTTCTGAGCGGGAAAGCTAGCCAAATTTCCTTCCCATCCAATAACTATCCAATAAGCCAAGAGCTGGAGCAAGTCAGAAGCAGCAAGCCCCTTTTGAAATGCTTTTCAAGTTTCAAAGTGCTCACTTACTTTGTTTTTCAGAAGAAATGTGTTCCTGCAGATCAAAATCTCTCGCAGCCACTTGAGGATTTCTGTGCTGCTGAGAATCTGATTGCTTGTTAGCCGCTTGCATATACAAAACAGCATTTGTGAACTGCAAGAATTAGGAAAGTGCCAATCAATAGCCACTTATTAAAGTGTTTCCCGTAACTTCAGCGGCAATATTTGCGATAAGCAGCACATTACAACAGCTGTGATGACAAGAGGTACACATACTCAATCCCCTGCAGGGGATCCCAGTGGACACCTGCCTTCTCCCCACACCAACACCCTCTCCTTTTGACAGTTTCCTAGCTAGTATGCTAAAACCCTTTTGCAGGGCTACAGAATTTGTGTCAAGAATTCTGAGCACAACATAGCCTAAGAGATAAATAGGGGCTGGGGGCAGTTTGGGTGAGGGGAACTAAAATAAACTGAGCTATTTCATTCATTCACTTTTTGGACCCATGAGCACAACGGAAAACCAGAGCAGCTGTTATGGGCACCACACACAAACTGCAACCAGGCACCCACCACAGCATAACTGGCTACAACAGAATGTCTCTTTTCAGAAGGGGGGGGGGTGAGGCAGGGATCCTGCAGGCATCTAGAAAAGTCTTTGCAAGCACATGGGGGCCTGCAGGCACTACACTGGTAACCTTCTATTGTATACCCAGGGCTGCCTCGGCTGCCCACATAGGCAACTGTGGGTGCTCTCCGTGTGGGGGAATGGACGGACACAGCACTAAAAATGGATCTGCTGAAGGGCTAGAGTGTTTGAAGGGCATCTTAGGGCCTCTACAATTGGCAAAGAGAGTCTATGTGAGCCTCAACATAAACAATAGGGGCACCTCATAATTTCCAATTCCAACCCCCAACTAGCACATCTCAACAAGGAAGATCACACAGGGGCCCGGATAAATCATGTAAGATTGGGTATGGAATCTTTTCTGGCCAGCAGACCAGATGCTTATCTCCCTACTCCTAGGCAAGCCACGTTGGGCAGCTGGGGGCTCTGAATTTTCTACACCTGTGTCCTTCCACAACATCTTTTCATTAGCACTTTCTTTCATCATGGGGCACTAAGTTGACATTTTCACCATGCTTATGTAGTTTCAAATTTACATTCTATTGTTTCATCTCCTGTGCATGGATCTTATATTTTTTGCAACTGTGGGTATATTTTCACTGTACGGTATTTCCTCAAATAAATCTAAATTAAAAGCGCTCCACTGGATTGAGCACAACTTCCGTGTCTGTTTCACTGATCTTTGGAAAGGGAAACCCAAAACATACAGAGTGCCCCACTGTATTGAAAAGAATAGGCAATTCAGTCTCGCCTCAGAGGGGCATTGTTTATATATACTTTTTGATCATTTATGGTTATGGTGTGTAGCCCAGGAAACTGAGTCAGGAGAGAGACAATTCTTACCAAGCCCAAAACAGGCAATGTACTCACCTGATCTCCCAGAATGTTTCGATGGGTGCGTCTGGATTCCACAAGTCAATGCTGTCTAACTGATGGAGCACAAGCAAGGCCTGAAGGGGCCAAAAATGGAGAAACCACTTAATTAACTTAATGCTGTACATATATTACACTATATTATATGGTTGTTGTGTTGTTGTTGTTGTTGTTTTGTTGTTATTATTATTATTATTATACTGCTCTTCATCTGTAGATCTCAGGGAGTTTCACAGCATAAAATTACAATATAAAAAACACAAAATGCGTAATAAAAATAAGAAGAAAAACAAAGCAATAATCTGCCTTGTTATGAAAGGGCGAGAGCCCATTTTAAAGCCAGGACTTCAGACTGTGACACACTGTCGTTTTTTAAAAGAAGACTGGTTCACTTTGAAGCAGGGCATGGGGACACACATTCAGATCTGCAAACAATACAGTAATGGGCTTGCATGCCACTTAGCTCCTGACCTCCATGGCTTCTTGTGCTATTTCAGGCATGCTGGATTGTGGCACCAGCTGGACAAGGCCTGTTATGAGTTCAGCGGTGCTGCCCTGAGTCTCAGGACCTTGTTTCCTTGGATTCTGTAAAGGAAAGTACAAAACGATAAGGTGCGGGTTCACTGACATTCATATTCCAAATTCACTAGTGTAATTTCCCTGTAAACTTAAAAAAAATATTGCAGAGAAGTAGACCCCTGATCCTCTAAGCCAGCTCTTGCCCTGCAGGTCAGCCTTGGGGGAAACGTTTGTGTCTTCTGTAAGACTTTTGCATATTTCTTCACTAGAGGGGGAGCTCACACTCCCTGCCACCACTGGAAACAGCCCTTCATTAACATAGGGAGCCAACCTGAGGCTCTGTTAGGTACTATGTAGGTTTCAGGTTACACCCCGGGCTGCTAGGAAGAAGGAACAGGCAATGCTTGATTCTGCATGTTTGGAAATATACAATCCAGTCAATATCAACACCCAATAAACACACAATTTTTTGTTTTTAAGATGGAGGATTTAAACATAGAGAATTCCTCTACCTGTAGTGCATAGCAGTACCGTCCTGTAAACGTTCAACAACTTGATTCTTCTGGGCATATTAAGTGACTCCAGGCTTCTTCATAACTTTAGATTGAAAAATTCTACTAGGATTGGGCATTTTGTTTGTCCTAAGGGTCAGGAATGCTGCGCGCCTTCCTTTTCTAGGCTCAACGAACCAAAGCATGCAGCAATGAAACTATCTTAAAAAAAAAAGGGTTGTCTGCACACTGATCATAGGGTTGCATGTATGTATACATACATAATTTTATTTGTACGTTGCCTTTCCACAGTTCAAACAATGCTCATGGTGGCTTACATGAAAAATATAACACTACAATATAATAAAAGTAATCATAAACAACTGCTCCTTCTTCTGCTTTCACTTAATCATGCCATATTCTGTACGCTATAAATTGTACGAACGTAGGTTCATGAGACAGGTGATGAAGGAGGGTGGTCATTTTAGATAATAGCATCCACAAAATTATGCCAACCTACTAATAAGGGTTAAGGGATGTGGGTGGCACTGTGGAGCCTAGGACTTGCCGATCAGAAGGTCGGCGGTTTGAATCCCCGCGACAGGGTGAGCTCCCGTTGCTCAGTCCCTGCTCCTGCCAACCTAGCAGTTCAAAAGCACGTCAAAGTGCAAGTAGATGAATAGGTACCACTCCAGCAGGAAGGTAAACGGCGTTTCCGTGCGCTGCTCTGGTTTGCCAGAAGTAGCTTAGTCATGATGGCCACATGACCCGGAAGCTGTACACCGGCTCCCTCTGCCAATAAAGAAAGACGAGTGCTGCAATCCCAGAGTCGGCCATTACTAGACCTAATGGTCAGGGGTCCCTTTACCTTCACCTTACTAATAAGGGTTACTAATTCTTTTTTCCATTCCAAATCATGTGTTCTATGCCATTGGAATGGAAACTGCTATCAATACTAAACTTTCCTATGGAAGTTTAATACAGGGAAATTGTTGGAAAGTCAATGCCTTGTTTTTTGGTTCAAAGACTGTAAAAGAAACCCCGAGAGTTGGTATTTCATTTCATTTCATTTTGTTTTTAAAAAAGAACTTTTACTTACACAGAGCAAAAGTTTAGGATCAGCATGGATCAGCTTTACCATAGATAACAACAAGACCTTGTAACTTCTGGTTTCAACATCTGTAGGCTTTTCTTTAAACTTAAGGCTCGTCATTTTCTCTTTAAATGTAAGACTCTAAGGGTGTGGAAAAAACATGATATGACTGTCAACAAGGCACTGATTACTCCAAATATGTAACTCACCACTCTTTTAAAAAGTAATACTTATACAATTAATGTCATAGTAACGGAAAGCATTTAAATATGAGAATAGCCAGGTTTTATCATTCAACCTCTTCTTGTTAGCTGAGCTGACATTTCCATGGAACCGTCAAAAAGATCCCAATATTTATTTCCTGAGCACTTTTAGCCAATGCTGAATCTATCACTGTGATGACCCAGGAAAGAAGAGCCCAGGAGGGACAAGCTCACTGAAAACATAAATTCGGTCTGCAGTATAAATTTTTAAAAAAGCAAACTGAGTGTTGGAATCATTAGGAACAAGACTGAAAACAGAACTGGCCGCCTATTTTGTAGTTGCACTTGAAATACTGGGCAGAATTCTAGTTGCTCCATCTTAAGCAGAATGTTGCAGAACTGGAAGTAGTAGGAAGAACAAGGTGAGGCCAGGAGGCTGAACAGCACAAGAGACATTTGTGCTCCATTATGATAAACTCTGCAGGGAAAGGTCGAAGGTCCGTCTAGTCCAGTGTGCTGTATTTCACAAGAAGAGCACGACTCTGAGAAGCCCACAAGCAAGTCATGAAGGCAACAGTCCTCCCCTGCTGTTGTGTCTGGAGCTGGAGTCTGGTGCAGGCCAGCAATAAATTAAAATGCTATGTGAGTGAATTAACGCTTTATTGAAAGCAACCAAAACAGTGCAGGCCTATCAGAATCGATTTATTACGGCCACAGACCAGAGACATGGACGTATACAGGAATAGAGAACATGTAAATAAAAATAGGTTAAAATTAAACTCAGTGCAGGCTTAGTGATCCCAGCAACTCTTCCCAGTAGCTCTTGCTCCAAGGAGGCAGATGTGAGGACTGAAGGTCCCTGCCTTCCCACAGCCGCCTAAGTACCCTCCTCTCCGGGATTTTTCCCAAGCAGTTGTAGACTGAGCCTGCCCACAACCACTCTCTGCTCTTTTTCCTTTCTCTGCATATTCTAGGAGATCAGGCAGGAGGGGAGCTGGTTGTAGCAGGAGGGGGAGACTCCCTGGAATCTTCAGCAGCCTGTCTGATCAACCAACCTTCTCTCCAGCCTCCGCTTCTGCCCCTGAACCTGTTTTCTGTCCCAGCCACATCCTGCCTACTAAACCCTGTTGCCCCTTCAGCTGCCAACATCCAGTCTGCTCCCTCTTCTCTCTCTGAACACTGATCGGCATCCCACCACCAATCCCTTGGCTCTGACGCTTCTTCCCCTGGGGTGCACCTTGGGGGTTCCCTGGCTGCTGTCTCCCACCATTCCTCTGCATCCAGCCAGTCCATGACATGTTGCTCTTAAGAAAGTGGCCTTTAGTGGCTAACTGCCCCTGAACATGGAGCTTCCATGTAAGCAACATGGCTAGAAGATGTTTGTAGACCTATCACACTATGAAGAATCAAAATTGAACTACGGTCCAGGGACGCGGTGGTTAAGGCTACAAGTCGGGGTGGCCTTATTCCAAACTAGTAAATAATGAACTGGCAAAGCAGATGAATGCTGCTCATGTACACAGAGGAGCAATTGCGTTCCCCATTGAACATGCAACTCCCAGTCTCAGTTTACCCCAATTCAAGATAATGACAAATCAGCAAATGAAGCCCTACTCAGCAGCTTCACACTGAAACTTTTCCCGTCTTGCGAGGGTGACTTTTGTATTTGCTGCTGAATGTCCAAAATATGGCAAATAGGAGCATGGAATCAAGGAGAAACTGCTCTCCCCATCTTACATGTTCCAAAAAAACAGATCCTGGTTTGGCAGGCTCTTAAAAACCATGATTTGCTGAAGGCTGCCAGTTCAGATGTCATACCAAACCACAGTTTGGCAATACATCCCAACCATCTCAACATTGATTCCCTCCCTGCCACATATTTAAAAAACAGAAAATAAAACTTGAAGAACTAAATGTAGAAAAACACCACTGCCCATTTAAAATTGTGGCTGATCTCTCTTTTAAAAAGTAAGCGAGTAAATAAATCTATGAATGTTTTTGCTAACCAAACAAACATATGGGCTGCTTCAATCCAAATCTGGCCATTTTTTAAAGTATTTCCCTTGGTTGTCTGCAATTGACCAAAAGCTATGGAACTCAGGGCTGCATGTAAGCTAGACAATCACCAGGAAAAGCAGAACATAAAATATTAAATCAGTGGTCACTCTAAGAATCCAAGTTTACTTAGGATTAAAGCTTCTAGGCCTCAGGCAAGCAGGGTATTATGAACCAGAGGAGGTTTCCAAGAGGGCCTTCAAGTGGCAAGGTTCTTTCTCTTTACAAACTCCCCTCCAATCCATGACCACATCAACCCTTGCCATAAGATTAGAAATTCTTGGCAGTCCTGAACCTTAGGAGCAGAAATGCACAAATACAAGCACAGGTATTCTCATTCCTAGCAGAGAATGATACTGATAACTAAGCAGGCACAGTCCTAACCCAATCTGCACACAACAATGTATGCATATTAATGGCGATAAAATACAAAATATGTTTTCATGTTAATGAATTGTTTTCTATTTCTACACACACAAGACACCCAACAGCAGGACCAAAATCATATGCATTAACATACTAAAAACAAATTATCTAAATGAAGGTGGGAGGTGGGCAGAGAGAATGAGCTGATCATTCTTTGAGGGTAAATCCTCTAAACCATCTCAGTGAAACTGCAAACTTTTCAAAAATAATAATGGATTTAGTTACTCAGAAATAAAAAAGTTTATGAATTTGTTCTCAAATCTAGTATTTGATAGCTGATGTTACAACTGCACACTATTTTCACAAAGAAATCTAATGAGAGTACAGATTTAATAGTGCTTCCCTCTGAACAAGAAAAGGGAGTGCATCCGGTTCCACTTTCAGAAGCCAATTCCCTACTCACATCTTAACTGCAGTCAAGGCATTGACTGCTGACTTCAGCATTTATCTTAACCATGGTCAGGAATACCCAGGATTTGAAACCGACATTAAACTGCATGCTGAAACCCTAGTTTGTCACAAACAAGGTGAAGGTCGGTGCTGATGTATCCTCTAAACATGGTTGAAGCAGGGAAAGAGGAATTTCCTCCTGAAAGAGGGAGAATATACAGCCCTATGGTTGGCTCCCAATCTCCTAACCATGGTTATACTTACACCAGCCCCAGGAAAAATCTTTGCTGTTAACTCATTTGTCAAAGAACAAAAAACAAAAAAAGAACTAGCAGTTTATACTGAAGGAGGGCATCACTTCATGTTTAAGAAAACAAGTTGGGATAAATTAAGGGATGCGAGGGCAGGGGAATAATGGAGAGAATAAAACCGCTCATGTCACCTGGTCTGTGAAATGGGTTTTAATTGTTTCATTACAGCCAACAGGTGAAAGCATGCTACATAATCAATCACTGAAATGAAGTGACATGACTGTAGTGGTAACTATGCACAGAAAAGTCACGGGGGAAAATAAGGGAAAGCTTTTCTGTGGTAGTTAACAATGGGTCATATACTTACAGCAACAGAAGCCCACTGCAATGCATAGCAGTGACTGGTTGGCATCTGATCATGTGAGCGACAGCAGCCAATATGAACAGAAAATAAGAAGCAGAAGACAAAGTGCCGCCAATCAGTGTCAGAGCTGCAATGCACAACTGTTCGTTCTTTTCCTCCCCATATATGAACACACAGATTCTTAAATTTCCAAAGAAATCAGTCTTATTCTTTCCTCTATCAGGGCCATGGCTGAGTCGTGAGGAACAGTTTCAGCTGCAAAGTGCGTGTGTTTGTATGGGTATGCCTTTGCATCTGACAACACAGCTTGACAGCTCAAGGGCCCTTTAACTCAGCTTGGGACATCACATTCCCTCACCTGAACCAAACTCTCAAGACTGCTGTGAGAGAGTGTGTGTGTGTGTGTGTGTGTGTGTGTGTAGCTATATCTATGTATAACAACACCTGGTTTTAATTCATTTTTTTAAAAAGTGTGGGTAGCAAATTAAGAAGCAATGATGCAATGTGAAGCTACCAAGTAGCAACAGAGATGCAGAATTCATTGAAATAAAGAGGGCCAAGGCAGCCCTAATCGTCTGAATGTAATTCTACATAATCCCCCTACGGCAAGCCGTCTGGGACCATCAGATGCTGCAGCTCTCTAGAAGCAAGAGTGAACTTTGGGAGAGGAGACTATGGAGAGCCATATGCAAGAGCGGAATGGGTTTCTTTGATCAACAGCAGAGAAGATAACAGAACACTATTTGGGGAAGGGCTGTAGCTCAAGGACTGCTTTGCATGCAGAAAGTCCCAGAGGCAATCCCTGACATCTTCAGATAAGGCTGGAAAAGACCCCTGCCTGAAATCAAGGACAGCTGCTGCCTGTCAGCATTGACAATACTGGTCTAGGATGGACCATTGTGTCAGCTTCCTATGAAGTTACTTTTTCTGAGAGACACCTGTTACTATCACAATACAAAGAGATTCAAGAAGCTGCAAGGCATTGGAACCAGCATGAACTACAGAGGCAAATGCCTGCAAAACCTGAGAACCACAAGCCTACACTGTTCGCAGAAAACACTCTGCATATAGTATACATAATTCTTGTTGCCAAAAAAAATCCCACCCCAGCCCAATTCTCCTTCTACACTCCTACATTATCACTGATCTGAACTGCCGACTTGCTGTAATATGGAGCAACGAAACTGACAGCACAAAAAACTTCCATGAAAAAACATCTCTGTAATTTGCTGACAAAGCTGGAAAAGCAACAGCTTGGCAGTAGAGCGCATGCAAAGCATGCAGAAGGCCCTAGGTTTAATCTGCTAGCATCTCTTGATTAAAAAGAAAGCATGGAAAAACCTGTGGCCCTCCAAAGGTTGCTGGACTTCAACTCCCATAATCCCTTGACCATTGGGCCATGCAGGCTGTGGATGATGAGAGCTGGGAGTCCAGCAATGTCTAGATGGTCATAAGTTTCCCAACCCCCAAGTTAAATGACCTAACATAGCAGGTCCCCTGTCTGAGACCTTGGAGAGCAGCTGCCAGTGAGACAACTTCCATCAGCTTCAGCCAGCGACCCGGCTGTGCCCCTATCTGAACAGGAACACCCTAACTATTGTTGTCTATGCTTTAGTAAACCTCTAGGTTAGATTACTGCAACCCGTTACCCTTGGCCTGCCTCTGAAGACAGCTGGGAAATTTCAACCGGTGCAGAATTTGGCAGCCAGGTTGCTCACTGGGGCAAGACAGTTTCAGCATATGACACCCATCCTGGCTTGACTGAGCTGGCTGCCAATTCGTTTCTGGGCCCAATTCAACTTTCTTCATTCAATGGATCACTTCTACGATCTACATTTTTATGTATATTTTACAAGTTTCAAAGCACTTCATATGCATGTCACTATCTATGTCTGGGTCAGAAGACTCAAAAAAATGGGGGGGGCAGGCAATGTTGGTGTGGGCAGTACTCCTTTGACCCACCCGTCCCATGTAAATTTCACCCTTCAAATATTTCTGGAATGGCACAGGATCCAAAGCCCAGGCACTCCAGTAGCCAAGTCTACTCGTGTTTGACTTTCCTTCCTATGGTCTTGGAAGTAAAGAGTACCACTAGCCAAACTCTCTTCTTGGTTGACGTGGGACAAATCCAAACCTGGGATTTGCTTGGGACGCTAGAAATATCATTGGGGAAAGAGTTAGAACTTCTGCTTTTAAGGACTGCGGCATTTGTACCACCTTCTATGATATAACAGAACATCAAGGAGAAGTAAGGAACACACTTCCTTTTTTTAACAACAACAAAATCTGACAACTGAAAAATGAGGAGCGGGGCCTTACCGGTGTCATGCGAATCGGGGTGTGCACGCCAGAACCTTGTAGAGCTTTATGGAGGGTTTCACTAAACATGCTGCGGAGTTCCACTGAATGACAGTATACAGCGTCAATCTTGGGCCACCAGTCAAGTGCAGACTAAGGTAATGCCGGGGGTGGGAGAGAGAATACCAACAGAGATCAAACACAAAATGAAACCTAGAAAGGATTTCAATGGGGCACACAGGCCCAGCAGCCTGATCCTGTGACTCACATCCCTAAAGCATCCCTGACTCATGTTCAGCGATCCCTTGAAAGCCTCCAGGGAAGATCCCCATTTTCTTCTTTATGTTACTATTACATTTACACCCCACTTTTTCTCAAGGAAGCTCTAGGGGGTGCACACTTTTCTGCCCGTCTCCATTTTATCCTCACAATAATAATAATAATAATAATAATAATTTATTATTTATACCCCGCCCATCTGGCTGGGCCTCCCCAGCCACTCTGGGTGGCTTCCATAAAAACCAAAAATACAGTAAAATGTCACACGTTAAAAACTTCCCTGAACAGGGCTGCCTTAAGATGTCTCCTGAATGTCAGGTAGTTGTTTATCGCTTTGACATCTGCTGGAAGGGCGTTCCACAGGGCGGGCGCCACTACCGAGAAGGCCCTCTGCCTGGTTCCCTGTAGCTTTGCTTCTCGCAGTGAGGGAACCGCCAGAAGGCCCTCGGCGCTGGACCTCAGCGTCCGGGCAGACTGATGGGGGTGGAGACGCTCCTTCAGGTATACTGGACCGAGGCCGTTTAGGGCTTTAAAGGTCAGCACCAACACTTTGAATTGTGCTCGGAAACGTACTGGGAGCCAATGCAGGTCTTTCAAGACCGGTGTTATATGGTCTCGGCGGCCGCTCCCAGTCACCAGTCTAGCTGCCGCATTCTGGATTAGTTGTAGTTTCCGCGTCACCTTCAAAGGTAGCCCCACGTAGAGCGCATTGCAGTAGTCCAAGCGGGAGATAACCAGAGCATGCACCACTCTGGCGAGACAGTCCGCAGGCAGATAGGGTCTCAGCCTACGTACCAGATGGAGCTGGTAAACAGCTGCCCTGGACACAGATTTGACCTGTGCCTCCATGGAC
Source organism: Podarcis bocagei (assembly GCF_964188305.1). Classification (NCBI taxonomy): domain Eukaryota; kingdom Metazoa; phylum Chordata; class Lepidosauria; order Squamata; family Lacertidae; genus Podarcis; species Podarcis bocagei. The sequence goes on along the minus strand of NC_138141.1, from coordinate 38,394,937 downwards.
AGCTGTGAGTCCAAAATGACTCCCAGGCTGCGCACCTGGTCCTTCAGGGGCACAGTTACCCCATTCAGGACCAGGGAATCCTCCACACCTGCCCGCCTCCTGTCCCCCAAAAACAGTACTTCTGTCTTGTCAGGATTCAACCTCAATCTGTTAGCCGCCATCCATCCTCCAACCGCCTCCAGACACTCACAACCACCCTGTGAGGTAGGTTAGGCTGTGAAGTAGTGACTGGCCCACAGTCACCCAGCAGGCTTTCATGGCTGAGCGGAGAGCTGAACCTAAAGCTTTTGTTTGCCTCTCAGAACTCAGAAAAATGGAGGAGTGGGGAGCCAACGGCCGTTAATAACCATGAGCAAAAGTCTCCTGCAGAAGGGCACTTCCAATTTCAGTAGGAAAGAAGCCCTGATCGGATTGGCAGCTTAAAGAAACACAGCTTTGGTAGCAATTGTCTCCAGTTGTTAAGTTTTTGTTTTCATGCTGTTTCTAGAAGTAGCTAATAGGAATCCTTGCCGCCCTCCTTCCCAGTGGGGATGAATCAGTGGTGCTGAGCAATGCAGCACCCTTCCAGGTGGTAATCCCATATAAAACATCTGGAAGACATTCTTGCTGCTGTGGAGGGAGGCCTAGTAAAAGACAGTGGACATAATGCTAGTCAATTCTCAGCTACGGCTAAGGGACCGGGAACAAACCGCAGGAATTGCATGCAGCCTTCTCTAAGCCCTTCCCTCTCGGGCAAATTCTCCCCAAATCGCTTGACCGTCGTTTTGCCATTGCGTCTGCATGGGTGTTAAAGATGGCTAATGAAAACCAGGAAGACTTCTTTGAAGGAGGATTTGAAACTCTAATTCTGAAGCTAGCTTGAAATGTCAGGCCCTCACCTGACTTGCCTTAACCGGTTTATATCCATGCAGACATAAATGTGAAATCAAGATAAAGAACATTGGAGGTGTCTGCACATCTGAAGGAAGGAAGCATGCAATTTCAGGGCCAAATCCTAACCTTCCCATCCATGCTAAGTGTCTACTATTTATTTATATTATTACTTTTCTATCCCACCTTCCCTCCAAGGAACTCGCGGTGGCAGACGCGATTCGCTCACTTCCCATTTTATCCACATAACAACCCTGTGAGGCAGGCTAGCGAAGGGACAGTGGCTTTCCCAAGTTATTATATACAGTTTACAATTTTCAATGATACTACTTATCATGTACATTTGGCATCTACAGTTGCTGATGGAATGCCAACGTATCAATAGATGGGCATTAGAAATGGGATTCTGATGTCTAGAAAGCCTCTGCTGGTTTCGGGGATACTCCACCCTTGAAATGCAATTGCCCACGTGACTTCAAGAGGTAAGCTCTCCACCTTCCCCCAGTCCCATTCTCCTTCTCCACTTCTAATCAAATCATTACCATTTCTGAACAAATTACCAAGTCTTTTTGATAACTCAATAACTTACATTTGTGATTATACGGTGGAGTGAATTTACCAGCACATAATGAAATGTTGACGGGGAATTCTGTGCCAGGCAAGTCTAGAAAAGAGAAAGGGAAACATTTATAAGGTTTCCTTCTGCAACAAACCTGGAAGTCAAAGGGTTACAAAACTCTGCAGCACAAGCGCCATCGAAATGAGCAGGACTTGTTAAAGGACACTTTTCTGCAGGAATGAAGTGAACACCTTTCCCCGTGCAACCTATTTATTTAGTTAAAAGAAAAATTAAACTACTTAAGATTTTAAAAAAATCTAAGTCATGTGAAAACAAAACGTATAACTGAAAAAAAACCCAACCTAAATCCAACAAAACAATATAAAAACCCATGAAAATGTATGGAAACAAATAGAAACAGAAATATGGAGGATTCAAACATGTAAAGCGGGGTCAAACCTTACAGGCTAGGAAAAATCTGAACAAAAAGATATATCTTCACAGAACGCCTGAAGCAACTGGTGGTGGCTGCTTTGTATATAGCAGAGGGAATGGCATTCCACAGTACAGGAGCAACAGCAGAAAATGCCGGCTTTGGGGTCACCACCCAATGATAGATACTCTGAAAGGCATGGGACTACTAGTAGAGTCTCCCCAGATGTTCTAAGTGATCTTATAGGTCTATAAGGAGGCAGGCAGCCTTTCAGTTAGCATGGTCTCACAGTGGTCCCACGTTGTTGGGTTTTCAAGGGAGGGGTTCTTGGTGGACTGGGTCCAAAGAAAATAAAAGATTACTAGGGCTTCTTCAGTCAATTCAAAACTTCAAAGTCACTAAAGAGCAGCAGGAAAGGTATCCTGAAAGCTAGCTACCTAAAAATAGATTTCTAGAAAACACTCAAACTGTAATTGCTGAGAAACAGAATTCTCTATTATTCATGACTCCCCAACCGCTGCTGACCCATCCATCCTTCATATCCAGCGGCTCAAAAATAGCCTCAGGCTAGAGAGCATGTGCCTGCAGAGCCACAAGCCTCACCTTGAAGTGCTGGTTATTGTGTGGGTTGATGCGGAAGCAAGACACTAAGCAGTCAATCATGAGGTCTATGTCCGCATTCTGGTTGCCTCTTGAGAACGGCTTGCTAGGATTGAAGAGCAGGTTCTGAAAAACCAACAAACATGTGCCGCGGTTATTTTGGTCGGCACGTGCCTCGGGGCTACTCTTCAGAGAATGAGAAGAGCAAAGTAGCCCATCTTTTCTAAAGGATTAAGTGGCTGTTTGAGGAAGTATTTTTGTCCACCAATAAGAACAGGAACAGGAAGCTTTTGGGAACTAGTGAACCTTTTATTTATGCTAATGAAAAAAGCATGCCTTGCAACGGAGAGAGGTGTACATTGGCCAAGGAAGTCAAGTCAATGGGTCTGCTCTTTGAAGCAGACATCAACTGATGCCACTGAGTGGCTTGAGCCAGAAATAGGGAACTTGTGGCCCTCCAGATGTTGTGGGACTCCAACTCCCATTATCCCAACATCTGGAGGGCCCTGTCATAAGTCTCAGTTGTCACTGTTAAGCAACCAAGATTCTTAAGGATTTCTATGCAGCTTTCTCCATCTGGTAAAAGACACAGGAGGCCTCCAAGTGTTATTGGATGGCATTCAACTAGGTTTCACTCAGAAGAGATCCTTTGAAACTATTCTATGTAACTTAGACACGTTCACTAATTTCAATATGTTTATTGTGAGTAAAATTTAGTTGAATACCACCCATTATCTCCCCTACACCGCCATACACATGGTGTCCAGCGAAAGAGATGTTTATGTAGCTGGAAGAGTTTGGTCAAGCCTGCTCTAAAGTGAGAGTTTCAGTCTATGGCCAACTCTCAGTCCCCCCCAACCAACTTTTGATTTTATCAGTAGGGCAGAATTCTTTGCCTAGATATTATTTTACAAAAATCCTGTATATGCACAAAATAGCACACCCTGACCAATCAAACTGTAGCTCAATTCTGTCATCACATCAAGCAACAGTTTGTGCCAACTCTAATTTAGAACCCACACCATGGTTTGAGTTTCTAGGTGTCCAATAAGTAAACTATGGCTCTGCTTCCATCTCTTCCCACAGCTTCAAGCTCACTTCCATTTCCAGGTGCAGCAGCCCCGGGAGGGGAAACAGTTTCTGTTAAATAGGAGTTGTGAATTCAGACCTCACACAAAGCCATGGCGAAGCTTCTCTTAACCACTCTTTGCAACGATGAGCCATGAAAGTTTCACTTAACAGTTCAAAATCCTAAGCTGAAATACACACACGCACAGCACTACAAAATCTTTTTACCTTCAGATCTACCACCATGGATTGAACTAGAAGGAAAATGACAGAGTTGTCTTCCCAGCTGATGTAGGTCGATGCTTTGCACAACTTAACGCAAGCAATGGCAGCACTTTCTGTCAACTGTCTGCTTCCACTGTGGCCTGAAAGTGCCTTCCTGAGGTTGTCCAAAAATAGCTTCTGTAGGATTCAAAACACAACATCGGTCAGAAAGAGAAAAGAACTTATAACTCCATCCTGAGATACCAAGGCTCAAATTCCAGATCAGACACTGATCTGCCTTGAGGACAGTACTGCAAGAGTCAGTTCCTGCTTCTCTGTCTGGCTTCCTTCCACCTGGCCTCAGAGACCAGGGCCTTGGCTGACTCCTTCCTGCAAAGGCTGTTCCTGCTGCGGAAGGCACCTAAAACACTTTTCCTATGCTGGTTGCTAATGTGGATTTGCATATTACATTGTGAAATGATTGTTGCTTCTGTTGCACTTGCATGTTGATTTGCTTGTAGGTTTTGTCAGCCACTTCGGGTATTATGTGGGAAAGCAGCATATAAATGAATATGATGAGAACCAGCATTAGCTTTTGTGTAGTCTGTGCTTTATCATATTAAGACCATAACCAATGCCTAGAACCATCTTTATATTATTATGCCACAGTACTAGAAGGAATAATCCTTAACAAAAAAAAATTAAGCACACACAAAACTGACGCCACTGTCTCCAACCTAGTTCTCACCAAGACAGTCAATCTGTGTCTGGACTTTACCCGCTTCAGAAGGCTGAGAGGGCAGAATGCCCCTTCATGGATAATGTTCCCTGCACACAGAAAACTAGAATGTCAGAGCAAAGGTTTCTAGCCTAGCATTCTCTCCCATGTGCTACTTTGCTATGCGCTAGGAAATTTTCTTCTTTCGGGGAGCACTCCTTCCATTAGGAAAAGACAGCAGTCCCAGCAAAGATTTTAAAGCATCTCATTAGATTTTAAAAACCGTGACTCAACTGGGGTCTCTAAGACACCAGTACTAGATCAGCAAAGTAGGATATTTTTCCTAGTTGCAGGAAAACTAAAAAAGGGAGAATAATGAAGCAAAAGGCTTTTAAGTATTCAAGCTCTTAGATTCAAGGAAGAATCATATGCAAATTCTTTGCATGTAATGAGAGAGAAAGAGAAGTTCCAGTCCAGCCTCTTAATCAACATGCTTGCTTATTTATTTGTTTTTAAATCATCTATATGCATATATGAAAGCCGGACTGGCACCAGCCAGAGATGGTATTGCAGCTCCCTTTACCTTGTTTATTTTGTTCTCCTCCACCCCATCCTTGTTAATGTTTTGGATGATTTCTGGACACAGGACGAGGAGGATTATTTGCAAGGGCCAAACAGCCGCCTTGCGTTTTGTGCTTTCGGCAAATCCATCCACCAAATCAAACAGCTTCTCTGCGCAATCTGCAACAGAGGGAGGAGGAGACAACACATGCAGTTACTTCCGGGTAGGGTGAGGTGCAAAAGCTGAAATACCTCCCACGTTTACCACAGGAATGGTATTTCATAGCACTGCGATAACACTGCTGTTGAAAGGGAAAACACCCCAAGTTGGAGGCAGTATGCTTCTCAATACCAGTACAGTGGTACCTCGGGTTAAGTACTTAATTCGTTCCGGAGGTCCGTTCTTAACCTGAAACTGTTCTTAACTGAAGCACCACTTTAGCTAATGGGGCCTCCTACTGCTGAAGTGCCGCCGGAGCACGATTTCTGTTCTTATCCAGAAGCAAAGTTCTTAACCTGAATCACTATTTTTGGGTTAGCGGAGTCTGTAACCTGAAGCGTATGTAACCCGAGGTACCACTGTACAGTGGTACCTCGGGTTACAGACACTTCGGGTTACAGACTCCGCTAACCCGGAAGTAGTACCTTGGATTAAAAACTTTACCTCAGGATGAGAACAGAAATTGTGCTCTGGCGGCGTGGCAACAGCAGGAGGCCCCATTAGCTAAAGTGGTACCTCAGGTTAAGAACGGTTTCAGGTTAAGAACAGTCCTCCGGACGAATTAAGTTCTTAACCTGAGGTACCACTGTAGCTGGGAAATGCAAGTGGGGACAGGGTTGTGGCGCTCAGGTCCTGCTTGAAAGGTTTCCCACAGGCACCTGGCCACTGTGCTGGTCTAGGTGGGCCATTTGCCTGACCCAGGAGGCTCTTCTTATGTGCTTATTCATTGTCAAATGTAGGATTTCATTTCAGCAATGTTTTTAATACAGAAACGAGTATCTGACCATGTTCTATCACGGGCAGGCTAGATATTTAACCAAACACATGGTACAACTCTCCTTGGACATTTCAAGCTTCAGATCACAAAAGCACACTTGAATGCTCTCCTCATAAGGAACTCCCCGAATATCAAGCTACATATCAAGAATTCCTATTCCCTTTCATATATTAGCTTTCTGCATATACAGACATTTTCTGCTACAGGAAGAACCCTAGGACCCAATGGGATTTTGCAGGAAATAAGTCGACCACTGAAGTTTGCCAGCAATATAAACCTGCCCTCAATCTGCTGGAGTGGAAAAAGGAGGAGTGCAACTTCTCCTCCGTACTGAAGTGGGTGACCTCTGAAATCAGGCAACAGTTGAGGCAAATAGTGGTTAACTGGAGAGACCCCACACCAGTTTATAAGGTATACAATCCAACTTCTGTTGATGCCTTACCCGCCAGATCTGTCTGCGGTGTCTGGTACAGCTTAGTAAACTCATCCGGATAGTTTTCCACCCAGTTCCAAAATGCCTGTGGAATATAAAAGCACAGTTAGTTCAAGGAATTTATTTTGTTCAGGAGCAATGGTGATGAGTGATACAGTCGTCACCTTTCCAGTTTTATCTGGCAAAGCTCTCAGAGCCACTTCACTCGCTACAAACCACATGGTCTTGTGTGGCCCTACCTGGAGATGCTGGGGAGTGTTCCTGTATGCAAAGCAGATGCTCTGAAACTGAGCTGTGGACAAAATTCATGGGGAATATGGCTATCAATACCTACTAGCCACAATGGCTGTATGCTAACTCCAAGATAAGAGACTCTATGCTTCTGAATACCAGTTGCTTAGGGAATAATACCAGGAGAAGACTATTATGTCCATGCCCTCCTTGTGGGCTTCCCTGAAGAGGTATTTGGATGGTTATTGCTGACAAAGAGGAAAACAGACTAGGAGAGTCCTTAGTGTGATCCAGCTGCGGGGATGCTCTTCTGAGAAACAAAAAGCGAAGGTTTTTCGATAGTTTTGCATGGCCTGATTTTGGCTCTCTCCTTCCAGCAGAAAGAGTACTGGGTATGCACTCCAGTACCACAAAAACCCACAACAACCTATGAGCAGACACCTACACTCTTGCAGCTTCTGAAGACTTACAAGCCAGGAGGAAACTTGCCTTTTCAAGACTGTTGATAACTGCCAGTTGTGCTACTTTCTTGAGGGCTTTAAATTTAAAGGCCGTTTCTGTGAAAACAAGAAAAAAAAATCTATTTGTACAATGTGCAAGATGACAATAATGCTACGAAAACTGTCTTGAGAATCACCTAAACAGCCACCCAAGTAGCAAATGCTGCATCATGGCCCATTATTTTTATTCTTCCAATCAGGGTTCGGAATTAGCAGAGCACCGGGCACATTTTGCACCTAAAGATTCTCCATTTGCGAGCACCTCAAAAGGTCTAGGTGTAATATTTTGCACCTGGCTGACACTCAAGGATTACTGAAATGTATGTGCTTAGAAGCCTTGAAGTATATATTATGGATAGACAATACGTTAAGGTGTTTAACAATAAAGAGTAGCATGTTTTGAAAACTGAAGTACGGTACAAATATTTTTATTGTACGCACCAAGTTAAACATGTATTAACAATTTCTGTTAAAATGTGATATTAACAATGTGTATTGTGTATTCGTTCATGCTTATCAAAATAATAAATAAAAAGTGTTGCTGACCCCCTCCCCCCCCTCAAATGGCGACTAGACATTCTGTTTTGGCGCCCACAACCCAGGTTCCAGGAACTATTTGGCTCCTAGCTTTTGTATCCCAGTTTCTAACACTGCTTCGAATCAGTATCTTGAACTACTGAAAGAAATTACAGTATAGTGGTACCTTGGGTTACATACGCTTCAGGTTACATATGCTTCAGGTTACAGACTCCGCTAACCCATAGTACCTCAGGTTATGAACTTTGCTTCAGGATGAGAACAGAAATCGTACTCCAGTGGTGCGGCGGCAGAGGGAGGCCCCATTATTTAAAGTAGTGCTTCAGGTTAAGAGCAGTTTCAGTTAAGAACGGACCTCTGGAACGAATTAAGTACGTAGCCAGAGGTACCACTGTACTTGACTATTCTTATGGAGCCCATTGTGGTGGTGGGGTCAATGTTTGTACATTAAGATCTCCTGGATAGACTCCTTCACATCCCTCCAATATCTGAAATGTATTTGAGTGGGGTGGGGGGGTGTTGTGGTGGTGCCTCAGTTATGGAACTGGTATTGTTGCGAGACCCTCTCTCCTCCTCCCACTTGTAATGATGGCCTTCCATCTCTATGTGAAGATCGTGGGTGTTTTGTTTGTTCGTTTGCAAACATGAGGTCCTTGAAATCAGCTAGTTTTTAATTTCCTTAAACATGGGTTTTATCCGCTGTTTTATTCCTCTGTGTTTGAGATTTATTTTATTTTATTGATGTTTTAATTTGCTGCAAGCCACCTTGAGCACTAAAAATGAAAAGGTGGGGTGGAAAAAAAGTAATAAACTTTAATAACAAAAGCAGCAGCCAGGAAACTTCTGAACTGCACCTCAGCCGGGAGTAGACTTCTTTTTCATCTCAGTCCAAGAATCTCCCCAACTCCAGCCAGCTGTTAACAGGAGAGTAATACTACTAACATACTCATCAAATTTCAAAAGTAAAAATCAGGGCCAAACTGACTGAAAAAGTAAAAACTGAAATCATGAGGAGCCAGGAGGTGGCAAAAGAGAGAGAGAATGCAGATTTTACTGGAATCATGACACTTGCCTTTGTGCCATATTCTTGATGCATCCTCAAAACCACTACCTACCCAGCACAGACAAATTTGCAGGTATCATAGTTACCTGCAATTTTTCTCCCTCATGTGCAAGCAGCAGCTATAGGGAGGCTAGCAAAGATTATTTGTAAACCGCTTTTAGGTTTCTGCAAACCACTTAGAGGTTTTCTTACAAATCAAGTGGCATATGAATTCTGTCAAATAAAAATAAAACAAACAAATAATAGAAAAGCAATACAAAAATAGCATACAACAAACATCCCCACCCCCAGGTAATAGAAACTAAAAACTGTGTGACCTGAAGGAAGGCAGAAGCCAGGGTGACTAAAGCAAAGGTGATAGTACCAACAGCTGCTGAAACAGGCCTGAGAATATTTCACACCATTTGTTTGTGTTAATATTTTAATTGTAAATTGCCTTGGTGCTTTGGCACAGCTCATATTTCAACAAACCACAAACAACATCTACACAATGCTTATGCACAGGCAATTATTAGTCAAGCTAGATCAGTGTTTCCCAAACTTGGCCCTCCAGCTGTTTTTGGACTACAACTCCCATCATCCCTAGCTAACAGGACCAGTGGTCAGGGATGATGGGAACTGTAGTCCTAAAACAGCTGGAGGGCCAGGTTTGGCCATCACTGAGCTAGATCAATAGGAGGAACTGTAGCACCCTGTCCTTAAGGGTATATACATAGGAGCAAGACCCACTTACCTTGCAGTATACGCTTTAGTTTAGCACAGTCGACACTGATGTACTGTAAGAGTTCAATGTCATGAACATCAGCATTGTCTTCAGAGCACACAGTCAATTCCTGTAATCTGCAAAAAACAAGCAGCTTCTCAAAATGGATGGACTTTTGACATAATGAAGGGAGAGGGGACAATGTGAAATGATAATGCACTCAGATGTTTAGGACAACCAGAATTGGTCAAATGCACAAAGGCGACACAGCCATGCTTTGGATTTTAAAGATTCAGAACTTGCCAACACTTCCTTTTCATTCAATTTCCACACTGACCATTAATTTTATTTCCTTAGCTGTGTGATAGGATTTATAGTTTACCTGAGAGCAGAGTTCTCAGAGCGGCCCACAAGAAATAAAACCATGTTGAAAGTACGGGGATTCCACAGAACTATTTTGATTTTCCCCCCCTTTTGACATTGACATGGTCAGGTTAAGACCATATCACCTCGGATATTGCATGATGTGAGGAAGGTGCTGCCTACACACTTAAATCCAGATTCCTGTCGCCTCCCTTGCCCCCTTCTTAAGGTGCAGAAATCATGCAAGATAGGTCTCCACAGATAGGGTTTACATCTAACATTAAACATGTGGGAGCACATACCCACTCCCCCTTGGCCATGCATAAAAATCACCAGTGCATTAAGTGCCTGAAACAGGCTTTCATTTTATGAGGCCAGGGGACAAAAGCAGAATAGGCAAGTCTGTGCTAGCTAATCACCAAATCATGTTATTAATTTACCAAATTGTGTTACTAATTTTTTAATGCATGAGCCTGAGGGGCCACATGTCCACGTGCATTTGAAGTCCACCTCAATATGCTAGAGGACTTCACATAAGCATAGATCTGAGCTGAATGTGAAGTTATTCGCAGCTTCACAGCCCATTCTGACAAAAAACAAACCAACCCCATGGCGCCTCACTGCCCTCTTTTGCCTTGACCCTAATGAATTCAATTAGCCGTGAAGTCTTAAGTGCATCTCACAGATTCTTCTCCCACCCACACCACACACTTGGTGATTCAGCACTCTGGCCCACATGCAACTAATATCTAAATCATGTGTTGAGCGCAAGCTGAGAAACTGCTTTGCTTGGTCTTAAATCTACAGATGTGTGTGCGCGACATGATACGTAACTTCCAGCGCCAACCAGCAAGGGAGCTCTTCATTTCATCTATGTGGAGAAAGACTTAACTCTGGCATGACATGGGAATGTGCCAGGAATTCAAAAGCATGGGTCACAGGACCCACAACGCTAAGCCTGCACCACTGAACACCCCCCCCCCGGCAAAATAACCCATGGGGACAAGCAATGAATGGCCAAATGTTTAAATTAATTTCTGAGCAAGAACATCATTTGAAACGATTTCTCTCTTTCATGGTCCCCTCCCAGGTCCATGCAGCCAAGAACAGGAAATATGAGACCAAACAACACTCAGAAGTTAGTTCAAGGAGAGGTTTTTATTTAATTGTTTCTGACTATTCCCCATAAAGGAAATGCAGTGTCTCCCGTTCTGTATGGAACTACTCTCCATCAAGCCATTTAGCAAAAAAGAGAAAACCCACATCCTCCAGAGCTGGCTGCCAAGAACAACTCCTTGGAACAGAGGTTATGAAAAGGCCCTTAAAATTTAGTTGAGGTACCCTTTAACTGCAGGACTTTCTACCTGTTCACTAGATGCTGATGTTGCTCCTATGCTCTCCACTTCTGGATCCAAAATTCACATAGGGGAACACAGGAAGCTGCCTTATACCTTAAATGATTTGCCCAATTAGACCAGCATTGTCTCCTCTGAGCGGCAGCAGTTCTTGAGGGTCTTGAGCAGGAAAATTATCTTATGTCAGGGCTTGAACCATGCTACCACAGAGCTCTAATTTGTCCCCCTATGAAACATTACATCACTTGGGAAGATAGGAGAACTAATACCAGTGAACTGGAAGAAGCAAAGATCACCAGTGTTGAAGCAATGGTTCTTCAACATCAACTTCGTTGGACTGGTCATGTAGTGCGGATGCCTGATGATCATCTTCCAAAGCAACTACTCTATTCCAAACTTAAAAATGGAAAGCGTAATGCTGGTGGTCAACAAAAGAGGTTTAAAGACAGTCTCAAGGCAATTTTTTTAAAATGTTGTATAAACGCCAACAATTGGGAAACACTGGCCCGCAAGCGCTCCAGTTGGAGAACAGCCTTTACCAAAGGTGTTATGGGCTTTGAAGACACTCGTGCTCAAGATGCAAGGGAGAAACCTGCTAAGAGGAAGGCACGGTTGACAAATCCATACCGTGATCAACTCCCATCCGGAAACCAAAGTCCCCACTGTGGAAGGACATGTGGATCCAGAATTGGCCTCCACAGTCACTTACGGACTCATTGTTAAAACTGTGTTTATGGAAGACAATCTTACTCGGCTATGAGTGATCGCCAAAGAAAGAAGACGACTAATGAAATATCCATCTTCAGCTTGTTAGGTTTCCAATTCTTTAGGTCTGACTTGATGCAGAGCCTTCTAAATGAATCAAAATTACAGTGGTACCTCTCGTTACAAACTTAATTCGTTCCGTAGGTCTGTTCTTAACCTGAAACTGTTCTTAACTAGAGGCGTGCTTTCGCTAATGGGGCCTCTTGCTGCCGCTGTGCTGCCGGCACACAATTTCCTTTCTCATCCTGGGGCAAGGTTCTCAACTTGAGGTAACTCTTCCAGGTTAGCGGAGTTTGTAACCTGAAGCGTTTGTAACCTGAGGCATTTGTAACTTGAGGTACCACTGTATTAACATACACCTGCGTTCAAAGAGATGACCCAACAGCCCACAAGCAGAAGGAAGGTGTAGAAATAGACTATACTAGGTCAGAAGAGACTTCGACACTCAGAAGCTCAATCAACCACACTGATTTTAACCTTCCTTGAGATGTATTGACATTTATACATGATAGAGGCTGACTGGGGTCAGAAATATTTAACAATCTTTTAAATGGGGAGTGGCCGGGGAAACCCAGCCAGATGGGTGGGGTATACAGTAAATAATAAAATTATTATTTATTAAATGGGCCTTCCAGGAACGATGGGGAAAGTAGCATCTTTCACTCACTCACCTGGTGGAGATGCGGCTGAAGACGGCGTTGAAATTGTTGCAGCTGAGAGAAAAGAGAACTCCAGAGGCAGAATTGCGAAGCTCTGCTGCGTGTTGATTCCCTTCGCGGTAGGTGTGGATAAAGTGACAGATCTCCGGCAACAACTGCTTGACCAGCATCGTCTCATCGAGCCTCATAGTGTCCTTTGGTTGCTAGGAGGACAGTTTGTAAGTGACTGCCTGCCTGAAGCGTTTTCACAGTTCTCTTCCCCCATTGTTAGTAACCCAGGAAATCTGCTCCACTCCCAAGCTATCACAGCATTTTGTAAACAAGATGTGTGTGTTTGAACTCATGAGACACATCTCGCCAGGCTGTGGGAAAATGCTGCACATGAACCAGCCACATCTGTCACAATAACTTACAGCAGGGTGTTATAATGACCCTTGAGGAGCCCTTAATGTGGCTGGGGAAAAGGTTGCTGCTATCCTTTTGTTATGTCCCTGCAGAAGCAGCTCTCTATCCTTTTCCTTGGCCGCCTTTCTCCTTTTGAACCTGCCTGTGTCTCAAAATCTGCATCAGAAACCCTTTTCCGCCTATCAGCAATTAACGGTGGGGAGCAACCAGGAAAAGGGTCTTTTCAGTGGTAGCACCCCTATATCTTAGTTGAGATGCCAAGCTAAAGACTTTTAAAGTGATTTTAGCTCCATAGTTTAACGTTTTCTATCGATTTTAACTGTACTTTGTTATTGTTTAGTGGCTTTATTTTTTTCCCCTGTCGTAAAACTATGCAATTTTAAATAGATGTCCTGCAGCTCCATCTTGCCCATCACACCTTGCTGTGAGCAAGGACCCTTCTTCAGATGGAGGCACAGGCAAGTGGCCTGAACGGTCCTTAACAAGTACCTCTGCAACAGTCATAGCCATTGACCCAGACAGCCTCTGCACGCCAGCAGAGGCTATAGAGGGGGGCAGTGGGAAGGAGGGCACACGAGACCGATCCACTACCTGAGGCAAAGGGATCACCTTGCCTAATGGGTGAGCCTTGCACACGGTCCAGAGAAGGGGAGTTGCGTGCTCGATCCAATGCTCTGCTGCTCAGAGAAGGATAGGAACATGCTGCGGGTCTCATGACTACATTTATAGATTGTCTGCAAGTATGTTTACACAGGTGTCAAATGACAAGCCATGAACTATTCCATCTGCAATGGCTTGGAAAGCGATCTTTTAAAACCAGTATGGGGAATCACAAGCAGCTTACAGCTGATCTCATTACAGTAAGCTTGGAACTGTGTGAAGGAAACCCTCAGGAATAAACAAAGACTCTTAGATTTCACCAGAGCCCAAGTTTGGCTTTACAGCTTTGCAGAAAGGGCTAAACCACTAACTGCATTCCCAAGGCTGCAAAAGAGGGAAAAAGCAGAGAGACTCCAGGAACAAAGTTAAGTGAAAATAGGATCACTTTTCTGGAAACCTCAGTACTGCATTCCCACTGGAAGTTTAGACAAAGTTAACTAATGTAAACTAGGAAGCACCTGCAAAAGTCATCTTTAGCAGCCAGAGAGTAAGCTCAATTTATCTGTGTACAAAACTAAGCCAAATTGAAAGAAAACCACAGGAGAGCTCAGGTGGACTTATGTTTAAAAAAATTAACTTTTAAAGTGGAAAAAGTCTTATCTCTTTGCACTGGCTGAGCCACAAGTAAACACAAAAGTTCCTTCTTTTTTCTTTTTCGCATATCAAGCTGCATCAACACCCTTTTTTGATGCAATATTTAGAGCCAAAGATACCAAAATCTTTAAGTTTGCTTTTCAATTCCAATATTATTTTCCTTTCCAGAATTAGTCACATTAAAAAAAGCACATGCATACAGGAATTAGTTACAAAGAAAGTTGCATCCATTTCCTGATGCATTCAGCAAAAAGGCAAACAAATATCAGCAATCAGCTGCAGACTTGGCTCTCTACCCTGCAAATTGCTGCCACAAAAATGCTATTAGCCCACTTGTCTACATTTTCTAGACAGTTGTTTGTAGCACTGCAACAGTTTGAAACTGTCCGTTTACAAAAAATCCCTGATTGCCTGGAAGTCACTTCTATATTATTTTTATTAAATTCATTTGGTATGTAGATCCACACGTAAAGAAGTTAACACACACCATAGTTCAAGTGCATTTGGAGGCAACCTCTCAAGCATAACAGGGGAGTGACTTTCTACAAATCTGACATATTATCATCAAGGACATGACTATTTCAGAAGACAGACATTTCACACATCTTCACAGTTAGATTGTCTATGTAGAATTTGCAAAGGCAACTAATGTTAAGCAGGCTACTCACCCCAGCAAGACATTTTTCCAGTGTATCCAATATAATCAGCTGAGAAAGATACAAATTCTTTTCAGCAGCTTCTCCAAATATTCTCTGGGGTGGGGGAGGTAGAACACAGGAAACCAATTAAGTTCTCATTACAAAAATGGATTTGCTTCCCATCATCCCACACAGTGGGTGGTATTCAGCTAAGTAGACCCACTGAAATTAACTTAGTCATGGCCATTGAATTCAGTGGGTCTACTCTGAGTAAAACTTAGCTGAAAACCACCCAACAGGTTGCATTCAATGTTAGTCCTACTCAGAGTAGACCCATTTAAATTAATGTGCATGACTAACGTTGGCCTATAAATTTCAGGGGGCCTACTCCGAGAATAAATTAGCTGGATGCAATCCAATACTTCCCAGATGAGCATCAGGAGACCAGTAAATTATTTTGTTTCTTGAGAACTTCAGCAAGATCTGGAGCCCTTGAGGTTAATTTATTCAATCGAGACATTTCTATACCACCCATCAACCAAGGTCGCTGGACAGTTGCAAACTTAGAATCAGAAAATACAACCACAAAATTGACAAATAGTATTTGTACTCAGACAGCGACCGCTTTGTGTGTGTCCAATTGATGTGTGGCCACTGACACGTGGGTGATTTTGGACCCAGAAGAGGGCAGAATGTGGGGGACAGGGTGCACATGCAGGGGCGAGGAACAGAACCCCAACCCAAAATGGTCACTACCTGTACTAGAATATAAAAATCTGCACCAAGTCGGCAAATATAATTGACAAAAAAATCAGGAGAGATGTGATTAGCAAAAAATATTGTAGGCGGGGGGCAAGACAATCCTCCCTGGGGAGGACACTGCATAACCAGGATGGCAGGACCAGAAAGGCCTTATCCACCGTGCTACCACTTCCCCTCATTGGGTGGGGGGAAGGTGGAGAGCTACATTTGGGGAAGGCACAGAAATCAAACAGGGCTTCACAGCTTAAACACAGGTCTTCTCTATACCTTCCTCATTCCCTTTGCTCTCCTGACCCAGTCATGTTCTCTGTAAAACCATCCTAAAGCACATGAAACCCCTATGCATACAGGTTTTATTCCAAACAGAGGATTCAGATTACCTTGGGAACAGAACTTGGACTTTGGGGTATGCAAACCAGTCAAACCCACAACATTCAGAAGAGAGATAAAACGAGGAGGCATCCGTTCCCTAGTGCAACATCTAGCCCTCCAGATGTTGCTGAACTACATCTCCTATCAGCCCCAGCAAGCATGGTCTACGCCAGAGAGCATCTATAATGATCCCTGCATTTCAGTTAAAATTAAAGGGCATATCCCTCAGGACTAGACAGTGGGTGGGTGGCAGGGAGGTTGAATGATGTTAAAACTTTGAGCTAACTCCCAACAGATACAAGACTGAACATGGAAAGATGAATGGCATCCTATTATTCAGGCCTCACCATGTTCACTAAACCCCTTAATGTGTGCCATAGCTTGCCCCTTCACACAGACAATAGCAAACAAAGGCCGTGCTTGGCTTTTTACCCCAACCCAAAAGCCACTGCAATCTGCAATTGAATCAGGATGTCTCTAATTAACCACAATTTCCTGTTTTGTCCATACTGGAAACTATGGTCACCAGTTTCAGAATTACCTAAAATAATCAATTTCAGACCATAGTCTAAAAACCTGGTTTGTTCCAAATGTAATGGGAATGCATGGCTAGTTAGAGGCTTCCTGTTTTAACCACAGCTCATGCAAAGGGTTCCCATGTCTGTGCAGATCTTGGTTTCATAAGCTGCAATTGTCCAAACTGGGCCAATATAATTTGTCCTGGTTACACATAAGATAGGACTTATCTAGTTTGATCTTGTTTTAAGAAGCTTGTTATTTCGAACAAGGGAGAGGAGCATTTTTAATCAAAAGCACTGGATATAGGAAATCAACATATCAGTGTGTTTACCAAGTACCAACGGAACCACTGGCATCCAATATCCACTGGTAACTGGGCAAGAAAACACACATATTCCTTTCCCAACCTAAGGTTCCTTCATCTCATGCTTTCCCCACCTACAATAAGCCTATTAAGGGCAAGAGGATAGCACTTACCATATTGTTAACATTTTTTAATATATTGGTGAGGCCACTGATGACCAAGGAAAACTTGTACTTTGAAATATTGATGAGACATTCCTTGTTATGTTCCGTGCTGACTTTGGTGTGGGTATTCTGTTGACTAGCTTTGATTGGTAGCTGCAGGTGAGGAGGAGAAAGAAAAACAGTAAGCATTCACTTAGAAGAAAACTTCCAGAGCTCCAGTGTGTTACACTGAAGGCTTTTTCCTTTAACTTTTCATGCAAGAGCTCTTTGGGTATGCCAAAAACCAACATGGTGGCAGTTTCCAGCTCTTCCCCACCACCCCCATTTAAACAAGCATGGGAAGTGTATGTTAATGTTCATGTTCAGATACAACACTAAACCATGAACGAGCCTAAATTTCTCCTGGGCTTGCATGGTCTCTTACTTTCCTCTCCTCCTACCGCAGTAGCAGGAGGAGATGCTTAGAAGCTTTTACTTTTGCTTTAACTAAAAGATCCAAATTTGCCCTCTTGAGAGGATGAGAGGGAACAAATCAGAGGGGAGGTCAAGCTCATTCACATAGTGCTAGATCACAATTTAATGTTGCATCTGAACAAAGCCACTGAATTTCCCAGTCTTAAAATATTTACAAGTATTCAATGAAACAGTTCTCCAGTAAAAAAATTTGACTGCATTTAAAGCACATGGACAGTGCAATCCTATGCATTTCTACTGAGCCACCCTGAGTTCAATGGGACGTATGCCAAATTAAGTGTGTATAACAGGTGTGGAGGAGTTTTGGCCCTCCAGATGTTGCTGAGCTCCATCTCCTATCAGCCTCAGCAAGCATGGTCCATGCCCAGGCATGATGAGAGTTATAGTTCAGCAACATCTCAATGGCCAAAGGTTCCCCACACTGACAGTATAAGATTGCAGTCTAAGGCTGCGTACACTCTATACCTTTAAAGCACATTTGAAGCAGTTTCCCCCTCAAAGAATTATGGGCACTGTAGTTTGTTAAGAGTTGCTGGGAATCGTAACTGTGTGAGGGCAAACTACAATGCCCAGAACTCGGGGGGGGGGGGACGTTGCTTTAAAAGTATAGTGTGTATGCATGCAGCCTAAGTGTGCTTTACTGTTCAATTACTTCTAGTTATTGGAAAGAACTTCTGACATATTTATACAGCATGTACAATTAAAGCATGGCCTTCTAAAATAAGTTGTGTTTACCACCAGGCACCTTAATTTTAACCTGCCATAGCAAAAGCACCATGAGCTTCTGTGAATGGGACAAGCCCCAGCCATGTGAGATTGTCCACAACACATGTGTTCAACTTTCTCAGACCCTAGGTGCACTCTGAACCCCACCCACCCTGAAAAAAACGAACTGTGCTCTTCCTTCCTTCCTTTCACCATCCATGCCTATCTTTCTCCTCCCCTCCACCCTGAGAACAATTTGAAAGAACATGAAACAGTTCTTCTGGGGAAGCTAATCAGATTTGATCCTGACAGTTGCCTGGATGGGAGACCACCTGGGAACCATAGCTAAGCTGCTCTGAGTTCACCACAGGAACTCGTTTTAGTAATTTATGCTATAAACTCGTTGAATAAAGCAATTCATTTTCTCCCCGCTTCCTGCCTACTTATGACTGGGGGGGGGGGGAGGAGACCAAAGAAAACGAAAATGGTGGCAGTGCTGATGCGACCCACCTTGCTAGGTTCCAAGACCACAGCCAATACAAACAGAGCTGAGTCCAAGATGGAGCTGGAAAGGAACAGCTGGGAGCCTTAAAATGCGCTCCCCGTTATTCCTTAGCAAATGGGGCTTGCCTTCGCCACCAGTCTGGAACTGGCTTGTTTCCAACCAGCAAGCATAGTTTGCATTAACCACAGTTTGTTGGATCAGATGACATTATAAACAAAAATGGAAGCGAAAGCCTCTGAGCTCCTCCTCATGGTTGCGCCAGAGGAGATGCGGGGGTGGAGGAGCGCATGAGCCCAAGGCTTGCTGTGGATCACTTCCGTCATGCTATACCATGGTCCAAATGCAGCTGCTGTGGCCTGAGATATCACATACAGGAACTATTGTCAGATGCACTTCATCATTGAAATCAGAATCAAAGAGTAACTTTGAGTTGCATTTCACTACCTGTCTTTTGTAACCTACTGCAGAGGTATTGGGCAAAATGTGTTTCAACCAATGTTTAGCTTCTCTCTGAACTGTATCAGTTAAAACTCAAAAGTTCGGAAGTCCCAGCAGCAGCGCAGATAAGACTTGAAATGACTCCACAAATCCAAGATATTAATCCTGCTCCATGAACACTAGACACTTTGTTTTAAGCTGCATCCATAAATTCTTCAAAAGGTCACAGACCAATCATTTCCCTCATGCGTCATTTACCAGTCAGTTGGTCTCAATTGTTGAACAAAACCTTGCAGAAAACCCCACTTTGAGGAAGTTTTACTTTTGATCAAAGCCAACAGCTTTTTGATGGAAGCAGCACACAATAGACACAAAGTGCACTTAGGGAAAAAAAAGTATTTCACACAAAGTGGGGATGGTTAATCAGCAAAAACGTACTGAAATTGTTTTCGTTTGCTTTCTATTAAAACCTCTGAACACTGGAGACGTCCAGCTGAATGGCTGTGAGGAACCACTTCCTTTATCAGCATCTACTATTATCACCAACTGCAAACTTAGTAGTGCACTGGATAAGCTTCAGCCACTCTTAATGTACTCCTCTGCTAGAATTTAATTCCCACAGCTGCTATTCCCTGACACATGAGCATACATGTGGGACTGAAATATATGGAGTTCTGTCTACTAGTCCACTTTCTCCACGAAGCCAAATAGACGGATCAGAATAAAAATGCTTCTCACCAGATTGCTAAGTCTCAGTCAGAGTAGTTCCCAAGGTTCGAGACCCATGAAAATTAGTTCACCTGTATATATTACGTAACTTTATACCATGCTTATTCTGACTTTTCTTGAGGAAACCTGTCACCAAGAAATGCTTATCTACTTACTTTTTTAAATGAAGGGGGACATTTCTACAACTCTTCCTAGAAAGGGGGGAGTGTACACCCAAAATGTTAAAGAACTTCCAAAGAACCTGAAATTTATCTAGCCCCACAACACAATGGTTACTAGAATAGTCCCAAAGGATGCTTTTATATATCTCTTTAAAATGGAAGGGAGCAAAGAAGCGTAACCCACCCCCCAATACTCAAGCCATGAGCCAGCTTAAAGCTAAAATTTGGTGAGCACTTAGTCCCAGTTACACTGATTAGACAATTCTGAATGTTGGATATTTGCATACCTAACTGGGAAAACACGAGGGCATAAACTAAAGTTTACCTCGCAAGAAGAGCCAGTGTGTAAGGCACATATGAGATGGAATGCCAGGATCTGAAAATTCCATTACCTCTTCACCAGATTTTTATTTTGGAAAGCAGAGAGGTGGCTCCCAGGAACCATAACCTAAACTTGCATAATGCACACTTCATTTCAGATTATATATGACAATGGTTTGTTTATGTGTGTGTTTTTAGAAAGCTGCAACTCAAGACTACTTCCCAGATGATCAACCTACTAAGCAGCTATGAAGGCACAATCAAGGACTGTTGCCAATTTCTGCCTGTTTATCAGTACTGTACCTCTCTCTCCTATATGATCACGTTTGTCAGGAACACAACAGGGCCTTTACAGCAGTGACCCCTCACCTTTTCAACTCCCTCTCCCTGAAGATATGTTTGTGAGGGGCTCCCTCCTCTGAAGATTTCTTTTTTAGCCCACCTTTGGTTAGGGTTCCAGTGCAATTTAAAACCTGCTTTTATATTTTTAAATATAATTTCTATATTGTCCTTCATCCAAGGATCACAGGGCACCTTATAATAGAAATACACACCAAACAAAAACAATGCATCTCACAATAATCTGGTGGTGCAGTCTAGCTAAAAACATGGCATATGCCAATGAAAAGGGGGGGAAGCCTAATTTTATAAGTTTGATCAAAAGAGATCATCTCCTTCTGTCCACAGCAATAGCCCAGAAAGTCCCATTTAAAAAGCAACTGAATTTACTTCCAAGAAAGCAATGTAGGATGAAGTGCAAGATCCTACTAGGACAGTAATTTCCAGCAACTTCTCTTTGCAAGGGAAATCACATCTTTTGTAGATCACTTTGAGAGCTTTGGCTGAAGAGCAGCTAGTTAATGCCTTAAATAAATAAAATACTTTGAGGGAACTTACTAGCATGAGAAATTAGCTCATCATTAGAAAGTGTCATTCTTCCAAAGTAGGAAATAACTCCCTCAATATCTCTTTCTTTAAAGATAGCATAGCAACTACAGGAAAGTGTTTGAACATTTTAAGTCCATAACTCCTATTGTGTTAGTCAGCTCAATTCTACAAGGAAAATGACAAATCTTATGGTGTTTCACACAAGCAGTATGCCCCATTTTCCATACATTACTGCCCCCTTTCACATGGAACAAGGATGAAGTCTGCCATATTAATATCCACCTAGCTGAATGGAAGCAAGTGAAAAGTGATGCATGATGGGGCAAAATTATGGGGCCAGAACTGGCACTGACTGATTGTTGTATCCTTAGGGTTGTAGGGGGCAGCTCTAGGAAAATGCTGATATTGTGTGCAGAAACTGAAAAATGGGAACATTCATTAGGAAAGGAAGTTAGAATAAAACTGCCAATATTGTATTGCCACAATACAAATCTATGGTGTGGTGTGTATAGCTCTGGTTGTTTTCCGCTGCTCAAAAAGAACACAGCAGAGCTGGAGAAGGTTCACTAAATTATCAGGGAGATAGAACAGCTCTCCTATGAGGAAAGACAACAACGTTTGGGCCTTTGGCTTAGTAAAAAAGGGAGTAAGTAACAAGAACATGATAGAGGTGCGTAAAATTATGTACTGTGGGGAGAATGTGGACATAAAGGCTTTCTTTCTCACCCAAAACGCTAGATGCTGAATATTGGAAAATTTAGGACAGACCAAGGGAAAGACTTCTTCATGCAGTGGACGGTTAACCTATGGAATTCAATGCCGCAAGATGAAGTGATGGCCTCCAACTAGAACTGCTTCAAAAGCGGATTTGACAGATTCATAGAAGATAAGACTATCAATGGCTATTAGTCACAATGTGCTGCCTAGGATTAGAAGCAGTATGCCTCTGAATACCAGTTGCTGAGAATTTTGAGTAGGGGGAGACCTACTGTGATCATGATTGCTTAGGGACTTCCAAGGGGCACCTGTTGGGCCAGATTGTCTCAAAACAAAGCTGTTTTTCAATGGCTTGCTTTAAAATGGATCCAGTAGGCCACTCAGAAGGGCAGTTCCATAATTATCTCAAGTCAGTATATCCCCTTATTTCCCTCCTCCCAAGTTCAACTCACAAGCAGCAAGTCCCAATTTGTTCAAAAACTTCAACTGATGTGAGTGGTACACCCACTCACAGTAGTACCCCCTATCCCCATGCTGCATAACTGGGCCTTCACTGGGCCCAGAAGACACCTTCAATGATCAATAGTATGTCCACCTGTTCTTTCAATCCTACTGCAAACCATCTGTGCCCCGTTTTCCATACATAAGCACCCCCTTTCACATGGAACAAGGATGAAGTCTGACTACATCTATTACTGCATCTTTCATTCCACAGGGCTCCCAGTTCCCACATCCAGCAAGTGAAGAGTTCCAATGAGCCAAGCTGCTTCCCCTCCTTTTTCCCTCAAAGACCCCAACTTTTACAAATCCCAGAATGACACCTTCCCAAAACCCAAAGATTGAGCCCAATTTCTTCAACATTTTTTCTCTTGAAAGAACCCTAGAAGGGACAGTTCCTCAGCAATGTGGGATGCACAGTTTTCCAGCGCTATATTTTTTCAGTGGAAAATGTTCCATTTTGTAAGTTCATTAGGAGCAACAAATTGATCCCAACTGCAAATGCAATATTAGGCAAACTTAGCATTATCAACGCATTTAGCTTTCTTTACTAAATACAGGTAAAATAAACATGTTAAGGTGGCTAACCCTTTGACACTGAAAGTTTCCTACTGCAAATTATCCGAGGCAAATCACCATTTTTGGGGGGAAATAGCAGGATAAGCCACATCTTTCTTCATTTAAGAGGAAAATGCTGGACCACCCAGCTACTTCTTTTATATATATATATATAAAATATTTATTAAAGTTTTACAACAAACATAGGTTCAAAGAACCAAGAAAACTATACCAAAGATTACACATAAACACAGATTTCACAAAAAAAGAAAAAAGATAACAAGAAAAACACCAAAAAGAGGACCTAAAAGAGAAAAAGGAAAATACAAAAAACAAAAAACAGATGGCTAGGGGGAAAAAGAGGGAAAAAATTAAAAAGGAAAAAATCCATTTTTCAATATCTTTAGGCTCATTTACTTATTTCCTTGACCTTCTCACACCTCCCCTTTTTGTATTCCCGTTTACAAAATCCTTTCAGCAAATCCTTACCCTCTTTCATTTATCTTTGCTCTGTATCTTAACCTATTATAACTATATATTTCCATCCATATAACGATCTATATTTGCATATTCTTATTAACCTTATTACCAAAACCACTTATTTCCATTCCAACATCCACCCAGCTACTTCTTTATTCCATTCAAGGAAGACCCATTTTCCAGTTCTCTCTTGACTTGAACATACACATCCAGCCCTCACAGAGTAGAACTCAATTGGTACAGTTGCCAGGATCCAGCTCAGTTGGTTAGAGTGTGGTGCTATAATGTTGCAGATTCGATGTCCTTAAGGGACAGCTGCATGTTCCTGCATGACAGGGGGGAAGGACTAGATGATCCTCAGCGTCCCTTCCAAATCCCGTGCCATTTCCAAAGAAAATGAATCCAGCACATCCTTAGAAAGGGCCAGTAAACTCCATCCCACAAGACTGACGAAAAGTACTCTGGTACCTTGCAAACTGGCAGCTTTATTGTGACAGAAGCTTTCAAGGACCACAGCCCACTTTTGTCATATGCACAGCCACCTCTAGACAACGAAAGCTTCTGCCACAACAAATGTTTTAAGTACCGTATTTTTCGCTCTATAAGGCGCACCAGACCACAAGACTGGTTTTTGGAGGAGGAAAACAAGAAAAAAAATATTATGAATCTCAGAAGCCAGAACAGCAAGAGGGATCGTTGCACTTGCTGTTCTGGCTTCTGGGATAGCTGCGCAGCCTGCATTCGCTCCATAAGATGCACACACATTTCCCCTTACTTTTTAGGAAGGAAAAAGTGAGTCTTATAGAGCAAAAAATACAGTATTTAAGGTGTCATAAGTTTATTTTATTGCAAACCTAGAGATAAAATGCAAAGGCATAACAACAGCTGTTTCTCATCTCCCCTCAAAAGTCACACAGCCCGTTGGTACCACTGATAAAGTGACACCCAACTAGATCAGCTACTGCTCTTCAACTCACCTCCAGGATGCCCTACTACAGCTGTTACTCAAAAGAACAACAACAGACAACTCCAGTGCATCTTTGGCGGGGCAGAGGGAAAAATGGGCTCACCCCACTAGAAATGAGCTTTAGCAAATCATCCGCACAACTCAAAGCAGGGTGTCAGTAGGGTTCCTAAATGGCCAACACCAACTCTCATCCCTCAAAGACCCTAAGATCACAGTAAGCAACAACCATATATACAATTCCAGAGCAAACTTGATGGGGGGGGAGGGGAAAGATGGGATTCATGCCCACCACAAATCTGCATGTTCCACACTCTTTATGTTCATGTATAGCGAGAGATGGGACTCTTCCCCCCACCCTTTAATCAGTTTGGGTGTGTATTGCCTGGGAGATCTGCAAGGATGCTTTGCATCCATAAACAGACACACACTGACTAAAAGGCACTAGCACATCCCTAAAGGGTCCCCCTCTCCTTTCCCTGAAGAAGACCAGAGAGAGTGAGGAAAACGTACACACACTTTCCCCTTGCATGGCACCCCAATTCCTCAATCTTTTCCCCAGGAAGCTTTGCCTTCCCACCCAGCCACCCCCCCCCAAAAAAAAAAATCACGGCATCCTTTGAAAGGAGCAGAGGGAGTTACCTCGCAAAGGCATCCTCCCTAAGAGGTTGTGAGCTCTCCTTCCTTAGAGGTTTCTAAGCATCTGTCAAGGGATGCTTTAGTCGAGATTCCTGCATAGCAGGGGGTTGGACTAGAGGACCCTGGAGGGTCCCCCTTCCAACTGTACAATTCTAGGATCCGACGACGACACTTTCTGAGGGGGAAACGGGCCCCCTCAGAAAAGACACACACACACACACACACACACACACACACACACAAATATGTATGCATTCGTCCCTGCTTGGAAAGCCCCCCTCCCGAAAGGGCCTTCCAGCCCTTCCCCGAAAGGGCCCCCACATATCCTGCAGCCCACAGGGCCGTTACCTGCTCGTCGAAGCGGCTGACCACGGCCTGCACCCACTCCACCGGCTTGTGGGCCGCCATGTCCCGCCGCCCAGCCAGGCGGGGGAGGAGGAGGAGGAGGGTCTCGACGCCCCCGCCCCTTCTTCCCCCTCGGCTCGATCCGGCCGCCGCCGCCGCCGCCGCCGCGCTCTCAGCTCCCCTCCTCCTCCTCAGCCATCACAGCCTACGAGCCACCATGACACCACACCGGAAGCGGGGACCAGAGTCCGCCCCCAACGCCAGCCCCGGACGCCGGGAGAGAGAGAGGGAAGCGGGGGGAGCGACAAGTGGGGCGGGGGTGGGGGGGAGAGCGAGCGAGATTGAGGAGGGAACCAAGGCAAGGCGCATGCGCGACGGGCGGAGGGAGCTCGGGCCGCGACGCATGCGCGCACGCGGTGGGTGGGTTGAGGGGGGAAAGGGCTCGGAAGCCAAAGGGCAGCGGCGCACGCATGGGGAGAGGGTGGGAGAAAGCCGAGGCAGCACGGCGCAGGCGCCGCGGGTGGGGATAAGGGCGCATGCGCCCGGGAGGCGGGGAGGGGCGCGAGAAAGCCGAAGGGGGTAGGGCGCAGGCGCGGCGCGGAAATGTGCGGCAGGGGTTGAGGAGAAAACTGAGTGGGAAAGCCGACCAGCGAGCGAAGGGAAGCACTACTGCGCAGGCGCGGTAAAGAGGACAGGGTGGATTGGAAGAAGGTAGCTGGGTTTACGGTATATACTGCCGGTTTAAAAAAATCATCGCTGACTTTAGTGGGGCTGTTTTTATTATGTAATCCTTAATGATTTTAGCTTAACTGCTCGGTATTTTTTGCGTGTACGTAAATGATGAAGATATAGGGTGAGATATTTTTTAAAAAAACAAAAAACATTGGAATAAACCGAAACCAGATGTCGAATTTAAATGTTTGTTTAATTGATGGACAAAACAGTCCGAACAGGAAGGCATTAAATGCAGCATTCCTATAACTCCTTTCTAAAATTTATGTTTTGTTTTCCATGGTACAGAGGATACATTTAGGGTAAACAACTGTTAAAACAACAAAGAACTTCTCCCGATAAAATTAGATATTGCATTCTATAACTCTTGATTCCTCTAACAACAAAGAATTGTAGAGTTGGAAGGGACTCCAAGGGTCATCTAGTCCAACCCCCTGCAATGTAGGAATCTCAATATGCCATTTTAGCTCTCTAGCTATTACTCCTGACGAGTCAGATGGACGTCATACAATAATGATGATGATGATGATGATGATGATGATGATGATAAACTTCCTGGTTTCCTGAGCTAGTTTATTAGGACAAATGGGGCTCTTCCCACCAATGTTGAGTCTGTTTACGGTTCTTATATTCCTTCGTGACCCTGATACTTCTGCTGCCAGTTTTGCAAATTTTATTTTTTGCCAGCTTGTCCACTAGAGGTCACTCGCTTGACGCGAAAACATTTGGTGCGTTAAGGGGTGGAGCAGAGACGAGAAAACCAGAGTGTACTTTGCTTTCGTTTACTCAACAATTCTCTGTTCCCATATTTCTTCACTGTCATTGAGACTTTAAGCTGGAAAGTTCCCCCCACCGAGCTACAATTTGCAGAGCGGCTTACAACATGCAAAAACACATAACTGCAACGCAACAAAAGAAGACCGAAACAGTAAACTAACCATTAAAAAATACAAAACCAAACAGAACAATGTCCACATAAATTGCAACCAAATAAAAGAGACAAAAAACCAACAGCAGCAACTCTCCCCTTTCCATATGCCTTCTTGTTTGTCTTTTTTCCTGTTTTGTGAACATTAATAAATATAGCTTTTTTTCAAAAAAAAAAAAAGGTTGAATGGAACAGATGTTGAGAAGAGCAGGTTGATGGCACAGAAGCTGTTCTTCGCATGCAACTCCTTGCCTTTCTAGACACAGCTTTCTGTTCAATAAAGCTTTCGTTGCAGGCCTAGCCTTTGCTCCTTCTGTCTTCATCATGACAATAGTACTAGGATGCTCTGCGATACCATTGCACATCATTAAGGTGTGTCCCAACTCTAGATCCAGTTCCCTTTGCAGGTTCACATTGCTGGAGACACTGCTGTCTGACCACATTTTTTGTTCAGCGTTGAGCCTGATAAGGAGTTCTAGCTCACAACTTATCTTGGCTGACCCTAATGCAGGTGTTTTTACTGCTTATTCCAGCACTGATGTTAACAAAGACTCACTGCACAATCTCAGTTATCCCACACCCCCCAATAAAGAGGAGAAATACAGTACCAGGATTAGAGAGAGGCGACTGTTGTGTGTCTGTTGTGCAAAACCCTGCAGATCAGATGTAGTCACATGTGCCTAGCTAAAACTAATGACACAGAGAGATGAACGCTTGTTGCCTCAGGCCCTTTTCACTGAAAAAACAACCAGGTCTGATGCTCGGTGAGTCTTGTGACCTTGCCACTGTATCATGAACTTGGGATATAGCCACCTCCTTATATGATGTCATGGGATCAGGGTAATGAGGGAACTCCATTATTCTGATCTGTAACCTGAAGATAGCAAAGACCAAACAACTGGGTGAACTTTCTGTTTTTACGCTACAGGAAGGAAATGAAACAGGCGAAAACTATGTCAAGCTGCAGGGCATCAGGCCAAAAGACCTGTTTGTAAAGCGTGAGTCAAAGCCTGCGAGACTAGCAGAATATCCAGGCCTGCCAACATATAAATCTCACATATTCCACTGCTTTAAAAATAATAATAATCGCTGCACATGCATGCACCCCTATGGTGGAATCCTGATGTATATTTTGCTCTAGAAGGCTTAGTTTGGTCAGAATTGAGTATACATTTGCAGAGTTAATGCTAAATACACTACAGTGGTACCTAAGGTTAAGTACTTAATTCATTCCAGAGATCCGTACTTAACCCGAAACTGTTCTTATCCTGAAGCACCACTTTAGCTAATGGGGCCTCCCGCTGCCACCGTGCTGCCGGAGCACGATTTCTGTTCTCATCCTGAAGCAAAGTTCTTAACCCGAGGTAATATTTCTGGGTTAGTGGAATCTGTAACCTGAAGCGTATGTAACCCGACGTACCACTGTACTTCTGGTAAATGAGCCACCATAACTGCTAGAAGGCTGTGAAAATTTGTGTCCCAGGCTTTTCAGACTCCTCTAACTCATGTACTATCTGAAACCAAAGGGGCACATTGGTTGCCAGATGTGAAATATATTAGCATTATTTTCAGCTCTCCTACGCTGCGACATAGGCCTGAAGTTCCCCACCTTTGGGTTATGTTATATACCAGCTTCTCCTCCTGCCCCAGTTCTGTCCTTGCAACAGCCCTGCGAGATAGGTTAGGCTGAGTGATGGTGACAGGCCCAAGGTCACCCATTGAGCTTTTAACACTGAAGGAGAATTTGAAACCTGGTCTTGCTAGTGGCAACACAGTTGGCTAATCCTCATAGATCCATTGCATTAGTTTCTTCACTTTCTTTACACGTGAACACAGAGCGTTGGCATGAGATTGGTCAAAACCTGAGTTCAAGTCTAAAACAACACCAGATGTTCCTAACAGCTGCCCTGACAAATCCGCTTTGGCCTTGTTTGAGCCTCATTTTTCCAGTTTATATGTACTGCAGAAGGTGCTCTTGGAACACTGAGCAGACCTGAGAGTCTTCTTCCAACCACACCTGTCTGCATATTAAGTTTGTTTGTGCTGAATGTACTTTAGGATCCAGCGGCATTCCAGTGGAAGGAGCGGTTGATTCTCTGCCAGAATCTGCTTCTGCCTCCAGGCAGGTCTGCTTTGTACTGAGAGGAGAGAGCAGGGATGACAACTGTCACGGGATCCTCTTTTGCAATGCATTAAGCACAGGGAGTGGCAGAAAATAAAATGGGCTGCTTTTCCTGAAATTCGTGAATCTAGGTTACCATGTGACAGCCTCCGTGGAAAGGGTGTACAAAGTTTGCTTTAT
Organism: Podarcis bocagei; assembly: GCF_964188305.1. NCBI lineage: Eukaryota > Metazoa > Chordata > Lepidosauria > Squamata > Lacertidae > Podarcis > Podarcis bocagei. The sequence continues at coordinate 38,365,515 of NC_138141.1, read as the reverse complement.
GGCATCACATGCTTTAAGAGACCTAATTCCTCCAATTATTAGACTTCATGTTTTTCGCTCCCTTACTGTAGCTGACCCTTCACTAAGCTGCAGTGCCCAGCACCCTTTACAAACTATAGTTCCCAGGACTCCTTGGAAGTGGGGGTGTGCTTTAGATATAGCCTTAAAGTGCTATTGTGCCACATCAATGGTCATGAAGAATCCTGGGAACTGTGGTTTAAGGTGATGACCTCACAGAGCTACAGTTCCCAACACCCTTAACAAACTACAGTTCCCAGGATTCTCCATCACTATTGAAATAGCATAACAGAATTTTAAAGACTTGCTGATTTTCCTGAGTCTAGACAACTTGTTTCAGGGAGATGCCCTCCCTCTTCCCTCTGTTTCACCCGTCTTCTTGCTGCCAACCAGTCAGTAGGCTACAGTATATATATTTTTAAGAAGGCTTTTGACACCCTTTATTAAGGTTGCCATTATTAAGGTTGCAACCCTATGCAAATGTACAGGGAAGTAAAGCTGAATGAACGCAAGGGGACTGGCTTCTAAGTAAAGACATAGAAGGAATGCACTTAGGAATCCTAAGTGGAATGCTTGATATCCTTTCATTTTAAATAATTTGCCTTTTAATAGATATGGATGCACTAGTTTACCAGGACAGGTCACATCTATGCCATACATTTAAAATACATTTAATGCACATGGTTCCCCCCACAAAATCATGGGAACCACAGTTAACCTCTCACAGCGCTACAGTTCCCAGCACCTTTAACAAACTAGAGTTCCCATTATTATTTGAGGGAAGCCTTGTGCTTTAAGCACATGTTGTGGACGTGACTGCAGTACTGTCATACGGCACTGTGTCTTCACTCCGTGCAAGGCCAAAGAATGTACTCTGATGTAATTCTGCAAAGTACCGAGACAATTGTGACACTTTAAGATGAATGAGGCAAAACAAATAGTAGAGGGTGTGCCAACATAGATCTGGGGAGTGCCAGACATGACTTTCCCTTGCACGTCTTCTGCTGCAACCCTTGAGATTCTCCTTAACCTCAAATCCAGGCAGAGCAATGGAGCACATATTGTAATTACAGGGTTGCTACTTAAATTGGAAGCATTGATCTTTGTGCCAAGATGCAGGTAATGAAATTAATAGCTCTGTGATTATATAATATGGCCTTTCCCTGAAAGCAAACGTCGTACGTTTTATGTAAACCATATTGCCTTGGCTCTTACTGCTGGGCAAAGAACTCAACCTCTTGGTTCTGTTTCTGCCCAAATCTTTATTGCATAAATTGGATCAGTACATAGGCAAAGCACTGGTTACAGGGTATTGCAGACAGAAAAAAAGGCCTAGGTGCATGGCTGAGCGCTAGCTAAGATATTAATCCAACAAGTAGCACACCCCCTGCATCTTCCTTTCAAAGACCGGTGGCAGGAGGGCACAGCTCTTAACATGGCAAGCAGCTGGATCCTCAGGAACGGGCAAGTAAACACATAGACATCAACTGTCCTGATTTGGGCAGGACATCCCGGAATGATAGAAACCATTCTGTGTTGGGAGGGAACATTGTCTTATACACAGAAAAATACGGTAAATATCTTGTTATGTTTGGTTCTGTGTATATTGTAGATATAAAATCTCTTATTGCTTTATTATTATTAAAATGTTGAAGAAAAACAGAGAGAAAAATACACTGCCAAATAAAGGTTATCATCTTGTTTTGCGACCACAGTGGAATAGCTTTATCAAACCGCAAAGCAGAGCTCCTTTGAAGTCCTCTTTGGAACAATGTGTCCTCAAACTCAGATCTTGTGCATGCTCTGAAGCTGAAAGACAAATGTTAGGCGTCCGGGTCTTTTTCTTAGGGAAAGGGTAGCCGACAGGAGGAGACGCCTGAACAAAGCAAGGCAGATATAGGATAAAGGCAGAGTTGTTCATAGCCAAACAACTGTGGAAAATGCATTTGGCTCTCAAGAGCAGTTGCGCTGACAGAAGGAAGCAGGCCAAATGGCGTCTCAACAGCCAGACTTCCCTTTGCAAGGGGTGGGAATGGAACTGGAGAAGAAGGGCCTCTCTCAAACCCTTGGAATGGTTGGCCTCTGCACACAATATCTGTGTTATGTCCCATAATTGAGTCAGAGGATTGGAATCTTTGCCTGCCCAGCAGCTTATTTGAGTTAACCACATCCAATCGACATGTTACTCTGCGTCTAAAGGGCCTAGTGACAGTTTCCCTACCCACAGCAGTGACCAGAGGAGAAAGGACTGCTGGGAGGAGCATAGACAGAATAAACGCCTTGGTGCATCTTCTAACAGCGAAAGTGGATGCCTCCATCTTCCCCAGCTGCAACAAAACATGTCTCTCCCATATCGGTCTCTGCAGCCACTGTAACTCTGCGACGGTTTTAACTTTACCCCCGATGGCACAGTCTTCCATAGTCTCCCAAGACGGACGGATGCCAACAACAGCCTTATCGCTTCTATCACATGACGTGCCCAAACATTGTTTTCGCCACATGAGACTCTTCCCCAGCGCCACCAGCAAGCTTCCTACGTACCTATGAAACGGCCCTGAGGGTCACCATTCAGGGATAGGTGGTGCCACAATTGCACATGGAAGGAACCAATGAATAATAATAATTTAATAATAATAATTTATTATTTATACCCCTTCCATCTGGCTGAGTTTCCCCAGCCACTCTGGGGCGGCTCCCAATCGAGTGTTAAAAACAATATAGCATTAAATATTAAAAACTTCCCTAAACAGGGCTGCCTTCAGACGTCTTTTAAAAATAAGATAGCTGCTTATTTTCTTCACATCTGAAGGCAGGGCGTTCCACAGGGCGGGTGCCACTACTGAAAAGGCCCTCTATCTGGTTCCCTGTCACCTCACTTCTCGCAATGAGGGAACTGCCAGAAGGCCCTGGTGCTGGATCTCAGTGTCCAGGCTGAACGATGGGGGTGGAGATGCTCCTTCAGAATGAATGGCATTGAGGTCACACACCCATGGAGTGCTACGTGGTTCCATAGCCTGGCTCCTGCATGGGCCAATCAGACTGTTCGCCACAGCGATTGAACCTGGGACCTGATCTCATGCAAATCATCATCTGCTCGCCCCTGGAGCTATGGCCCTTTCCCTTCCACAACCTCCTGGCTGCAACCTGGCAACTTTATCTCAGCTGGGAAGCTATAATCCTTTAACGTAGGTAGGTGACAAGCTCCCACATAGGCAGCCGAGACCCTTTTTCCAGGAGCTCAAGTGTTTCAAATAGCTGCTTCTGAGGTTGTTTTGACGAGGCATTTTAATCATTAACCACTTTAAAAGCTGCTTTCCTAGAGAGAGGCCAAATATGGTTATTGTATTATAGGGTAAAAGGGAGAGACCCTGGACGTCATTGCACCTAGGCTGTCCTATGTCACCTTCCCAGTTTCAAGCAGGGCAACCAGATGCAAAACACACCACAGCTGTCCTATAATCGTACGCGTCACCCTCATTATCTAGGGTTGGCGTATTTTGAAGAGCAAAAAAGAGGACACATTTGCCAACTTATACTTTTAACTATGGATCCTCTCATCATGAAAAAGAGGACATATGGCATGCCAAAGTTGGCTTCCAAACCATTTACAAGTACAGTGGTACCTCGGGTTACAGACGCTTCAGGTTACAGACTCCGCTAACCCAGAAATATTACCACAGGTCAAGAACTTTGCTTCTGGATGAGAACAGAAATCGTGCTCTGGCGGTGCGGTGGCAGCAGGAGGCCCCATTAGCTAAAGTGGTGCTTCAGGTTAAGAATAGTTCAGTTAAGAACGGACCTCCGGAACAAATTAAGTTCTTAACCCGAGATACCACTGTACAGTAGTACCTTGGTTCTTGAATTTAATCCGTTCAAGGAGTCCGTTCAACTCCCGAAACGGTTCAAAAACCAAGGCGTGGCTTCTGATTAGCTGCAGGAGCTTCCTGAACTCAAGCGGAAGAGCTGTGTCGGATGTTCAGCTTCCGAAAAATGTTCGCAAACTGGAACACTCACTTCTGGGTTTGAGACGTTCGGGAGCCAATTTGTTTGGGAGCCAAGCCGTTCAACTACCAAGGTACCACTGTATACAACCAATGACAGAAACATAAATGCACCTAGCTTTAAAAAAAATACAGTAAAACAATCCCATCAACACATTAAAATAAACACCTGCGATTAAAATGTGCAAAAAAGCAAGCCAGGCGTGGGAAAGCTTTGGCTCTCTGGCTGTTGCTGAAGGACAACTCCCAACAACTCCTTGGCTTGCAGGTTTCCCATTGAGGCATCTGGTTGGCTGCTGTGAGAGCAGGATGCTGGACCAGATGGGCCACTGGCTTGATCCACTAGGTTTGTCATTATGTTCCTTAAAGGTAAAGGGACCCCTGACCATTAGGTCCAGTCGTGGCCGACTCTGGGGTTGCGGCGCTCATCTCTTTATTGGCCGAGGGAGCCGGCGTACAGCTTCTGGGTCATGTGGCCAGCATGACTAAGCCGCTTCTGGCAAACCAGAGCAGCACACGGAAACGGCGTTTACCTTCCCGCCGGAGCGGTACCTATTTATCTACTTGCACTTTGACGTGCTTTCGAACTGCTAGGTTGGCAGGAGCAGGGACCGAGCAACGGGGGCTCACCCCGTCGCAGGGATTCGAACCGCCGACCTTCTGATCAGCAAGCCCTAGGCTCTGTGGTTTAACCCACAGCGCCACCTGCGTCCCTGATGTTCCTTAGGTATGGTCAATTGCAGGGATGGTGGGAACAGCCGTTCATCAACACCTGGAGGACCAAAGGTTCCCTGCAACTCGTGCAGATGAGGTCATTTCAGTAGGTGTTACCTTGCATAACAAGCTAGACTTGCTGAAATCCTGTCTTTTACACCAGTGTTAATGGTTGGTGCGGAAGGGAGCCCTGTTTTCTTACACATCTGGCCACTCTTAATTTGAAAGCTATCGCTCAGAAGTTCATGCTGTCAGGGTTGTTGTTCAATACAGCTGTGAGCTCAGGTGGTCGTTGGTCTATCTAGTTCAGTTTTGGGTCACCGTGGATAGTACCATAAAATGGAATAAAAAGAAAATACCAGGAATGGTCTATACTAGAAAGTTCAAATAACTTAAGGGCTGTCACATGGAAGATGGAGCAAGCCAGTTTTCTCCTGCCGTGGAGGGTAGGACTCGAACCAATGGCCTCAAATTACAAGGAAATATCAGGAAGAGCTTTGATAGTTGTGGACTCTCCTTCCCAATACGTTTCCGAGCACAATTCAAAGTGTTGGAGCTGACCTTTCAAGCCCTAAACGGCCTCGGTCCAGTATACCTGAAGAAGCGTCTCCACCCTCATCGTTCTGCCCAGACACTGAGGTCCAGCGCCGAGGGCCTTCTGGCGGTTCCTCCCCTGCGAGAAGCCAAGTTACAGGGAACCAGGCAGAGGGCCTTCTCGGTAGTGGCGCCCGCCCTGTGGAACGTCCTCCCATCAGATGTCAAAGAGAAAAACAACTACCTGACATTCAGAAGACATCTTAAGGCAGCCCTGTTCAGGGAAGTTTTTAACGTGTGATATTTTACTGTATTTTTGGTTTCCATGGAAGCCGCCCAGAGTGGCTGGGGAGGCCCAGCCAGATGGGCGGGGTATAAATAAAAAATTATTATTATTATTATTATTATTATTATTATTATTATTATTATTAACCTCATTAACCTCATTTCTACTTGATGACCCTTGGGGTCCCTTCTAACTATGATTCTACAAACCTTCCTACAGTTGAGGTTTTGATAATGTGCCATTTCATTTCATTGATTAATTACTTGGTTAACAAGCAGGTGGTTAATCAGCAATGATCATTTGACCAGTTGAAAGCAATCATAAGGCTGTGCTGATAAGATCTGCTTACAGCTCCGATGCACCGTTTTATCAGTCAACACAGGAAGAGTGGGGGAACTAACAGCAGTAAATCAGAAAAGGGGAAGCTCAATATTTGCTTTCTTGTTTGCACAAAGCAGTTGGAATAACATGGCTCACAATATTTTTGAGGTTCAGTGTTTTTGTATTTTTGTTTTTCAGTCCATGTCAGAGATCAGCTCCCCTCCTTCCCTGATGTGAAATCTACCATAAGAACAAGAGCAACAACAACAAAACCCACAGGGTTAATTGGAAGAAAGGGAGGGTTTCTCAAGCTGCCATCGTTTATTGGTGTTAATAAATTACTTGTTAAGATGATAGATTTGGGGCAAAGGGGGGAAATTGATTAAATGACTTTCCATTCTGTTCATAACAGGAGCGGCTGGAGCGGCCTGTAGCCCTCCCTCATTTTTACAAAGGAGTGCCAAATTGTGTAGCTGATGCAAAACCTCGCACAGTAGTAGAGCAGGCCTTGCTGTTTCCCAGGCTTCAGCAATGTCACCGAACACCTCTCAATAGGTTGTACCCATGCTAGCCCGACTCTGAGTAAACCCACTGAAATCAATAAATGAGACTAAGTTTGGTCCTTTAATTAAAAATGGGCCTACTCTGAGTAGGACTTGGTTGGATTTTACCTCAGGTCACTGCACTGAACAAACACTGAGCTCACCTTGGCGCCCAGGAAAGGTGCCTAGCTTGTAAGTCTGGGGGGGGGTGGTGGTGGAGAGAAACCAAGAGAACAAACATCGAGAGACCCATCCCTAATTCCATCTGGTCTATTTTGCAAAACATTGCTTATTTATAGACATAAGTAAGTGAGGATTATATTTCTAGAGCTGGCACAAATGTTGGTGTGGTTTTTGTTCTTGTTTTCATTCTAGCCATGCTACCCATCCTTCAAAAAACAAACAAACAAAAAAAACTAACAGAAATTCAGCCCCCCCCCCCAATTCCCCTCACAGAACCTACAGTTCCCAGATTTCACTGAGAAGAGGGATTGAAGGACAAACCACTCCAATAAGTGTTGCTCGTAGGGACACATCCTAAAAACTCTCAGCACCTGGATTAACTACAGGTTGCTCTGGAGGAAGCCATGACTGCTTAAAATTGTACAATACTGCTTTAAATGTACAGTGTCGATGTGTCCAGAGAAGGGAAGCCCACCAAAGCTGGAGTCATGTGGGTGAGGAAAGTTCGCGTATTGGCTTGAAATCAAGCAAGAATACTCATCGCAAAGTATTGGAAGACACAAGATCTACCCACTCTGGAAGAATGGCAAATGAAGGTGATAGACTACATGGGACTGGCTGAAATGACTGGCAGAATCCGAGACCAGGGGAAGGAGACGGCGGAAGAAGATTGGAAGAAATTTAAAATCTATCTTAAGAGACATTGTAAAATTAATGAGTGTTAAAATGTTGCGTTTATAGAAAATAATCGGACTACAGCTGTAAAGATTAAGTTAAAAGAAAAGAAAGGATTACAATTAGATAAAATTAAGGGTGAGGATTTGCTGAACTAAATACTTGAAATTGGAATGCAGAAAGGGGAGGTATGAGGAGGTCGGTGAAGTAAGTTTTAAGAAAATAAGGATTTGAAATTATACTTGTCTGTTTGTGTGTGTGTGTGTGTTTGTTTGTACAGTGGTGCCTCGCAAGACGAAATTAATTCGTTCCGCGAGTTTTGCCGTCTAGCGAATTTTTCATCTTGCGAAGCACGGTTTAAACGGCTTAACAAAGTCGCAAGACGTTTTCGTCTTGCGAAGCAAGCCCATAGGGAAATTCGTCTTGCGAGGCAAATCGCGGACGAAAAAACCTTTCGTCTAGCGAGTTTTTTGTCTTGCGAGGCATTCGTCTTGCGAGGTACCACTGTATTGTGTATGTTTATATAATTTGTGAAAACTCAATAAATATTTTTTTTAAAAAAGAAATCATTCCTACTGAAGGAAAAGCATCATAAGGCTACACTACCTTTGACTGTAGTTACTTTTGATGTTACAGGGATAACGCTAAATGTCACTCAATCATTGAGCTGGTCCTTGTATCATAAAGAGGGGCTGCCATCATCCCCAGGCCTCTTCTGTACCTGCAACACTCCTTTGCCCTCTTCGCAAACCTTCTCAGCATCTCCCATCAAAGCAAACAAAAACTCATTAACCATTAACAGCTTTAATCATAAACCCAACATGCTCGTTTTTTAAACACGCACAACACCTTCCTTCCAAGTGCCACGAGGGCTTCTCTGCCGCCACCCTTGGAGTAACCCTTGCCCCCTGTTTCCTCACTCACCTGCTTTTATAACTGCTTTGTTGCGATTCAGATTTTTGGTGCCAAAGTCTGACTTTGTTAACTCATGCATTATTTGAGTTATGCAGCTGCACAAGAGTTATTCGGGCCAGTCAAGCAGCCAAACTGAGCTGCACCTGGCCTGGAGAGCCCCATTCAGCACAGGAGCACCATCTGCGCAATAGGTTTAAAGCAGTACTGTACCACAAGTGGTGCTGTGGCTTAAACCACAGAGCTAAGGACTTCCGATCAGAAGGTTGGCGGTTCGAATCCCCGCGATGGGGTGAGCTCCCATTGCTCGGTCCCTGCTCCTGCCAACCTAGCAGTTCGAAAACAGTCAAAGTGCAAGTAGATAAATAGGTACCACTCCGGCAGGATGGTAAACAGTGTTTCCGTGCACAGCTCTGGTTCGCCAGAAGCGGCTTAGTCATGCTGGCCACATGACCTGGAAGCTGTACACCGGCTCCCTCGGCCAATAAAGCGAGATGAGCGCCGCAACCCCAGAGTCGGCCACGACTGGACCTAATGGTCAGGGGTCCCTTTAGCTTTACCAATTTACATGGTCATGGCTTTCCCCAGAGAATTCTGGAAACTGTAGTTAGTTAAGGTTGCTGAGAGTTAGTAGGGGACCCTTATTCCCCTTACAGAACTACAAATCCTGAATGGTTTAACAAGCAATACCTCTTTCCCAAGGGAACTCTGGGAATTGGAGAGCTCTGTAAAGAGGGGTCTCCTAGTACTGCAGCTCTCATCACCCTTAACAAACTACGGTACTATTCCCAGAATTCTTTGGGGAAAGCCATAACAGTTTAAAGAAGTAGGAACACAGTTTTTAACACACCCTGTTTTTAATACTGTGTTGAATTTAAAACTGTTGTAACTTGCCCTGGGATAATTATTTAAAGTAAAAAACTGCATCTTTTGTCTGTGTATGAGGAGGATTATGAAAGATCACTGTCAATCCCTGTTTGAACTCTCATCTTCCAGGATATGCTATTCTTTCGCTAATGACATATCATCGTACCCGGAAACTTGTTTTTGTTTTGGCAAAGTGTGCCACAGTAACATGATACTCGACCTCCTTGTTCTTCATGGTCAAACGATTTCATGCAAGAGCTGGCAGAGGAAAGGGAAGCCACGTTGCTGCACGCCAACAAAAAGCGTTCAGCAAACACACACACAAGGCCTGTAGGAAGGCTCTGAATCACTTGCCTAGATCTGCCACACTGACAGGTCATTTAGAACTCCAATTAATGAGGTGGTTTTTTACCTTCACACTTCCACTCCTTGCCACATTTTGGACACCTTCCTGCTTGCCTGAAAGTAATCCTTAGTCTGTTAGCTATTTCCAAGTCTGAAAAGATACTCTTAATTAGGGTCGTGGGTTCGAGTCCTTGGTTGGGCAAAATATTCCTGCATTTTGCAGGGGGTGGGCTAGATGGTCCTCGTGGTCCCTTCCAATTCTATGATTGTATAAAAAAGCACAAAACCAGGGGGACATAGCAGTGAGGCTCTAACACAGGGGTGGGAAAAGCTTTTCACCCTTCTGGGGAATCTTCCAGTGGCATTTAGTGCAAGAGGTAAAAGTGGGCAGAGCAACAATTTCATATTTTACTACTGTACAATATGCTAATTTACACAGCCACCCGCCTCTGCATCTATTGAGGCAAGAAAGAGGAATTACTAGAGTTCAAGGACACAGTATTAACTAATGAGTATTTATTTCATTTTATTGATGTTTTCATGGATCTTTTGTCATCTCTATCCTTTTATTTTGCACTCTGTGTATTGCTATATTTTTATGGAAGTGCAGATTATAAACTTGTAAAGCAAATAAATGCGAGGCAAACTCTACACCCCCTGAGCCCTTCTGATGTCTCTTTACTGCCATGGCACTTGTTTGTTCCTTTGACATCAAACATTTCCTATGAATCTGTGGAGTCCCAGCACTTCCTTGCTGTTTTCTAAAGCTCTTTGTGGCAGTCAAGTACTGCAGGGCCACCAGCACTGCTTCAAAAAGAGGACGTGCCTTGCTTGTCTCCTATGCTGTTCTCAGTTTCTGAGCCTTGCAACAAGGTTAACCAAACAGTGGTTTTTATCAACGGCCTTGATTGTCTCTGTCCAAACAGGCTTGCAATGTGACTCACTCCAGCTGAACTGCTTGCAGAGTTACTCCAAAAAGCATCATGTGGAAGATGACTCCATCAAAAGGAGTGAGGCTTTATACACGTACTCATAAAGGTTTCACATTATATTTCAGCTGTGATGGATGAAAATCCATTGCTCTGCGATGTGCAATCCCTTGTCATCTACTAAAACAAGGAAAAAGACTGTTGTGACTCAGTGGACAAGTCTCTGTTTTTGTACATAGAAGGTCCCAGGTTCAAGCCTTGTTGGTTTTGCTTTAAGGATTGTGATTAGACATAAGTTTTCTCTCCACATAACGTCTGCAGGTCAAGTGAAAAACACAGGAGCAATGTATGTGTAACCTTAAGAGTTATTGATTCACTTTCTTTTCATTTTGACCTCTGATTCCCCCTCTGAATTTGTCAAATTAAAGGTTAATTCAGAGGTTGTTATCAATATGCATATCAGCTATTGCTTTTGTTCTTTGGGAATCTAAAGTCTTTTAAAAACAAAAACAGCTAAGGGACAAACTTTGAGAACTTTTTGGCTTAGGCATGAACCAACACACCAGTCCTTAAGCTGTGATAGGAAAGTGGGATAATAGATTGTGGCAATATTGGGAGTCACAGTTCCAGTGGTTCATTTAGGCAGTTTTAGACGCTGGACTTCATGGTCTTACTGGCAGCTTCCTCTTTAAATGACAAGATGTACGACTTTGCTTAATTAAAACTGTGGCAAACCAGCCCTGCTGTGTTACAGGACTGTTCTAGGTCATTATGATGAAAGGGGCCCTGGACTTCTGCCTCAAAATCTTGCTCTGATGGCACCACTTGCCAGTTTCCACATAAGGTTTTGCTGTCCAGTGTTCTGAAATCAACGAATACTAGCTGCATTCACACAATACATTTAAAGCACATGATCTGCCATACCCTTCAACATTTATCTGATGAAAATACGGATGTCCTATTACATAATTATAATTTTACCATTTATACCCCACACATCTTACTGGGTTGCCCCAGCCACTCTGGGCAGCTTCCAACATACATAAAAACATAACAAAATATTAACCATTAAAAAAACCCCTTCCCTATACAGTACAGGATTGCCTTCAAATGGCTTGCTGGTGAGTGGATAACTCCATACCCTCCAACATTTCTCTGATGAAAACAGGGATGTCCTAAGGAAAAGCGGGACATTTCGGGATCAAATCAGAAACTGAGATAGCTTCTCTAAATCTGGGATGTCCCTGGAAAATAGGGACACTGGGAGAGTCTGGGTCTACCCACCCCCAGAATACTGGGAACTGTAATTCGCCTCACAGATCTACAATTCCCAGCACCCTTAACAAACTACAGTCTCCAGGATTCTTTGAAGGAAGTTATGAATTTGAAATGGACTTGAACTATATGGTATGTATGCAGCCATTGTTTCTGAGACAGATGCTGGCCACTTCATCAAGTGATAATTGTTTTCACTTCCCCATTCCACAACAACCCATTTTAATCTTGAGGAACCCTCAATCAGATTGGCACTCAGTTTAGTAAATAAGCCGTGCATCTGCTGCGTTAAACCAATTGTGTGGTTTAGCAATTTGCAACATTATTGGAATGTGCAATTGTGTGTTCCCTGTCGTAATGGCTTGACTTTGCGAGCTGAATGACTGAAGGCACGTTTTGATTTTTCAGATCTAGTTCTTTTGTAAAAACAAAAACAAAAAAATCCCGCCACCAATTCCACTTCAACTTCTTCAGAGTTTATTTGGGCAGTCAAGGGCACATCTGTTGCTGCAACAACCTCAAAGGGTGAGAGAATGTATTTGGAACACATTTTGACATCAATAACCCAGGAACAGAGACATATCGAAGGGGTTTCTTCCAGACCACGACTATTAAACTTATTTATCATGTCCAGCAAATACCAAGAGATGGGAGATTTAAGGGTGAGGTGGCACGAATATCTTGGCATCATATAGAGTGTTATTTGAGGATGCAAAGGCATCTCTCCCAGTTGCTGTCGTTGGAATAAGTTGTGGCCAAAAGCACAGCTCTGAGAAAGCAGAAAAATAACCACCGGGGTGGGGGGTGAGCTGTGTCTGCCAGCTCAAATCCTAAACATCTCAGTAATAAGTGCCATGGAGTTAAATGGGGCTACATCTAAGTAGAGGGACGCGGGTGGCGCTGTGGGTTAAACCACATAGCCTAGGACTTGCCGATCAGAAGGTTGGTGGTTCGAATCCCGGCGACGGGGTGAGCTCCCGTTGCTCGGTCCCAGCTCCTGCCAACCTAGCAGTTCAAAAGCACATCAAAGTGCAAGTAGATAAATAGGTACCGCTCCGGTGGGAAGGTAACAGCGTTTCTGTGCGCTGCTTTGGTTCGCCAGAAGCGGCTTAGTCATGCTGGCCACATGACCCGGAAGCTGTATGCCGGCTCCCTCGGCCAATAAAGCGAGATGAGCGCCGCAACCCCAGAGTCGGTCACGACTGGACCTAATGGTCAGGGATCCCTTTACCTTTACCTTTACTTTACATCTAAGTATAAATGGGTAGAGCGTTGCAGGTGGCATCTTTCTGAATCTACAGCCCCTGGTTCCCACATGCAGCTGAATGAGATTATAGAGGATTAAGGTGGGAGATAACATTTAGGAATGTTCCCCTATGTTAAAAACAAAAGAAAGCCCTTATCTGCAAATAGAGAACCAGCACAGCAGGCAACCATCTGGGAGAGACCCATCTCACCTCCCTCATGCAGTAAGAGGACAGAACAGCAGCTTTGTACTCTCCCTGGGGGAAGCTGTGTGGTTTGGGCCTAGAGGAAAAGGGCAAATGAGGGCTTTTTGCCCGAAGGCGCTACAAAACTTGGCAGCGGGTGCCGATACGATATGGGAGTTGAATGGTGTTTTTCCCGATTCTCCTTTGAAAATTCCAGGCCTTATTTTTACAAGTTTTTGAGAACCTCGGGTTTTGGTATTAGCCAACACACCAGTTGTCTTTGTCCTTGTCTTTGTCCATTGTCCATGGAGTTTTCTTGGCAGGGATACTGGAGTGGCTTGCTGGTTCCTGCTCCAGGTGGATCACGTTTGGTCAAACTCTCCACTATGACCTGTCCATCTTGGGTGGCCCTGCACGGCATAGCTCATAGCTTCTCTGAGTTATTCAAGCCCCTTCGCCACGGCCATACATCACACATCAGTAGTGATGTATGGAAGTGAGAGCTGACCATAAAGAAAGCTGATCGCCAAAGAATTGATGCTTTTGAATTATGGTGCTGGAGGAGACTCTTGAGAGTCCCATGGACTGCAAGAAGATCAAACCTATCCATTCTTCAGGAAATCAGCCCTGAGTGCTCACTGGAAGGACAGATCCTGAAGCTGAGGCTCCAATACTTTGGCCACGTCATGAGAAGAGAAGACTCCCTGGAAAAGACCCTGATGTTGGGAAAGATGGAGGGCACAAGGAGAAGGGGACGACAGAGGACGAGATGGTTGGACGGTGTTCTCGAAGCTACAAACATGAGTCTGACCAAACTGCAGGAGGCAGTGGAAGACAGGAGTGCCTGGCGCGCTCTGGTTCATGGGGTCACGAAGAGTCGGACACGACTAAATGACTAAACAACAACAACAACACACCAATTCTCGGGATATAATAGGAAGGTGAGGCCTTGGCATGGAAAGGAAGCTGAGCGTGTATTTTTCCACAGGCCTGGAATCTGCCCTTCAGTATTCCAAATATTAGCCAGATAGATCCTGACGTTCATTTATTTTCCCCAAAACTTATAACAACACTATAAAATGGGGTCATCTGTCAAAACTGATCGGCAGTAGGGCTATGTACACATTGAAAGCACATTCCACTCCTGCCTGAAGAAGGATCCTGAGAGCTGTATTTTATTAAGGGTGCTGGGAATTGTAGCTATGTGAGAAGTAAATTTTAATTCACAGGATTATTGGCATCAGGTGTGTGTGAATGTGTATGCCAGGCAGACACAAACAGAAGGACTTATTCACTCAGCAAATAATGGGTCGCATCCCATGTGAGCCCTACTCAGACTAGGCTTATTGAAATTGATGGATATGATTCAATTCCATTAATTTCAGTGGGTCTACTCTCAGTAGGACTGACATTGGATACAACCCAATGTAATGAATTGCCAGAGGTGTACCTAGGAGTTGGAAACAAAGATCATCTTTCTTGCACTGTGGCACAAAGGTGTGCAATTTTCCCCCAAACGTCTTCCTCACCCTCGCCCTCACTTTGGTCCCTTTGACTACTTGTAAAATGTAGTGATTTCTAATGCGGATATTGCTGTAATTTCCCCTTTTTCTTTTTTGAGGTGGACCCAAAGGAACAAGGGACCCAAGGAACACTCTGTGAATTGCCACACAATGTTTTGATAGCCACTGACATAAGACTTTATCCACACTTCCTCCTGTCCTGCCCCCAGAGCGAAAAAAAAACATTATTTAGTGCTCAATAGGAATAAACAGCAATTCAGGTTTTTCCACGGATTGCCATTTGTTCCAATTTAGTGCCAAAGAGCAGGTTTTCCCTTGGGAAGGAGCGGGGCAAGGGGAAAATTATTCAGACCTGTGCTTTTTACACACAGGACAAGAGCAAGGTGGATAAGTCCTAGATTCCTTCAAAAGGGAGTTATTAACAGGATCTTGATGGCTTTATGGAAACTCTCTGTTCATTGGCACTGTACCATTGCACACTATTTTCTTAAGATTAACAACATGGGAGGGTGCCTTCTGCTTCTGCATTTCTCCCGGGTTGGCCACTGCAGCTAGCAGGATGCTCAACTTATTTAGGCCTTTGGCCTGACCCAACACGGCTGCCCTTATGCTCTTAATCCTTAAACATTGACAGGTGAAGGAACAGCACATTTTTAATGTTTGATGTTTTATCGTGTTTTTCATATTCTGCTGGGAGCAGCCCAGAGTGGCTGGGGAATAAATTATTGTTATTATTACTGTATTATTATTATTATTTTCTGGCACTTAAAAGAATCAGGGAGCTCCCCAAATTCTTTTAAGTGCCAGAAAATATTATTATTATTATTATTATTATTATTATTATTATTATTATTATTATTATTATTATTATTATTATTATACGTATATATATTTACACACACACACACACGAGTTTTAGAACAACTAGCTCTAACATGAGCCACCTCAGCTTTTAACAGTTCATTTTTCCAAGTTACGTTTGCCCCCTTCCGCAGAATGGTCTCGCCCAAGAGCTAGCTTATTCCATTGAGACGGACCCGTTCTATTTCGGAAGAACAGACCTCAATACGGATTCCCTCCCTTTCCCTTACCCAATCCGCGACTCTTACGTATGGGGCGTGGCCTTGAAGGTCCCCGCGGCCACGCCCCTCCTTTATAAACCTTCCCGCGGCGGCCATTTTGTCTCAGTCTTTAGCTCTTGCGGCGCAGCGGAAGGTGACTGGGAAGTATTCGGAGTCTTTCGTTCCCTTTGCTCCTTTTTTCATTCTTTGTTCAGAGCCGGTCTGAAGGGCGGCTCCGTAGATGGCCAGCTTTCCCCCGAGTGTTAACGAGAAGCTCATTGGTGAGAGGCGCCCCCTTCCGCGGAGAAGGGAAAAGGGATTGCTTATTGCTGATTATGTTTATTAATAATGCTAATAATAATAAAAAGATCGAAAAGGTGGCAAAGGAGGGGAGGAAGATGGCTCAGAGGCGTTGGCTATGCCTCGTGCGTCGTGAAAACGCTCGTTGGCAGCCGAATTGCAGGGCTTGCTTTGAAAGATGCTATAGGACTGCTCTTAAGTGCGTTGCATCCAGCGCGATTCCTTACTCGGAGTAGACCCATTGAAATGAATGGGCATGTCAGAATCGGGTCACTTGGTTTCGAGGGATCTGCGACGAGTAAGGCTAACGTTGGCTGCAACCCCAGGTTTACAAGGGATCAAGTAAAACATTAGTAAAGGGACGGGTACGGGAACATGCATAAAACTGGCTTGCGAGCAAATGATTTTCCTTATACAAAATAAAACGAGCACGTCGTTCCTGTTGCCTTTCTGCACAATTCGTTGGAAGTTGCTTATGCCCGCGCGTGTACAGTTTTGCATATGTGGCTTAAGCTTGGAATAGGCCCAATATAGGAGGAAATGAGGGCTGCTGGAAAAAAAACGTGGGGTTGAAGGAGAGCATCTTGGTTGTTGGGGATGTAATCATGGCGGTGTGCTATTAATAGCAGTGTGATTTGGTGTGCTAAATTACGTACACCTTGCTTTTGTTGTGTCTTTTGGGACGGGCATAGCAAGTTATGAATGCCATTAACGAAATTATAGGGGAGACAGTAACAGGGCAGGCTCTCGCAGGCTGCTTTGTTAGTCCTACATAAGAGTAGACTCATTTAAGTTAATGGGCATGACTGACTTGATTTCAATGGGTCTCTTCTGAGTAGAACTGAATTGGAACAGAGCCCAATGAAATCCATAAGCCTCAGCTCCCCCCCCTCGTGGCATGTTCCAGTTTTAATTACTTGTGACCCCCTCCTTCCTACAGCCTTCTAAAAACAGTAGCTTAAGGGTGCTGGGTTTCCCCTCAACCTTTTCACTCCTCTGTAATTTGAGAGTTGTGTGGTGGGTATGGCTGTTGCATATGGAGGCAGCATAGAAGTATTTGACATAGCACTGGAGAAGTAGATTAAAAAGTGGATCCGGTTGGGTGTGGTTGGGGCTGGGCGGTGGTGATAGAGCAGCCTAAAGAACTTTAGGAGAGCAGGGGGGTGACAGGCGAAATAGAAAAACAAGTGCTGCTAAATCTGAGACAAAAGCTGGCTGTGGGCAAGCGACTGGGTTTATAATCAGGAAGGGGGATCCTGTAGTCCCAACCTCTCTTATCTCTAGGGCTGAGGGGAGTTGGGAGCCCCTCACCTTTTGTTGGGCTTCAGGTTCCCCACTTCCTGGTGTGCTGAAATTGAAATACTTTGTCACTTGTAGGGTCTCCAGCTTAGGGCGCCTTTGCGTTTTATCCAGGTGCATGTTTTGTGTGTAGACTGCTCAAAACTTTTGGGAGGCGGGGAATCTGGTTATAGAGATATGAAACAATTCCTTCAATGATTTCAGTTGTGAGAGTACAGAAAGTTGCAAAATGATTTTTTAAATAAAGCATGGAGAGCAGGATTGTAATGTAAATTGCTTGCATGCAATTTCCTTCTGGTTTGACCTAGGAGCTAGGGGAGTATTTCAAAGCCCAAAAGAGGAACAAGGCTGTTCCGTATTGAGATTCTTTTGCAGTTAGTTGTACATCTGCACGGGCTTGCAGTGTGACTCTTTGATTGGAAGTTGTGTGAGTCAGAACTGCTGCGTGCTAGGTGAAATTTTTCTTCTCCCTTCCGTGCTTTTCCCTCCTTTTTGGGGGGCGGGGGTGTCAGCTTGGAACCATCCACCCCTTCACTCATCCCAAATAAGTGAAATAAATGGAGGAGAAATTCTTGCTGGTAAAACAAGACGCCCAAATTATCTTGCTTGCTAATTTGCAATGTACTTAAAATGTGGACTTTTTTTTTACCATGTCTTCTTTTTTCCCCTTTTAAAAGAGACCTACGGGTCACCAAATAAGGGTAGGTTTTCAGCTTTAGGGTTTGCTTGCTTATTGCCTTTTTGGGCATGGCTAGCACTCCTGCCATTATCCATGCTGAGTTTCTCATGCACACAGCCCCCTCCTCCCCCTCTCCATTTACATATGCAAGTGGAGCTCAGTGGGGAATGAGAGTTACCCTGCCTGTAATGTTCATTTACCCTGCACTAAGGGATTACTGACCCTGTATTAACTGAAAACAAGCTCCCTTCTATCTTCGTTCTCATCTGTTTTATGTTCTGTTTGTAATGTGGTATTTGGGTTGAAAGAAGCAAACTTGGATTCTCAAGCTCCTCCTCCCTTGTTACAGTGAAAGAAACTGCTGTGCGTCCACAGGGGGAGTACACATTTAGTGGAGGAAAATAAATAATGTTACTTTTAGTGTCATCTTTTTAAAATGTCTATGGAATAAACCAGTGAAGGCTGTGCATACTTGGGTGATGAAGTAAGGCAGGGGAATAATTCCAGTACAGTTTTTTCCAGTGGTGACTTCCATTTCTGCAAATGCATTATTTTGTAAAATTGGGAAACAAGATGTTAACCGAAAAAGTTATTTCTTATTTTATAGACATTTTATTTATGATTTTCAGTTTTATTTCTTGTAACTAAGAAATAGAGTGTGAGTTTACTTTTCTCCTCACTCCCAATCTCCCCCCCCCTTGTCTTTTTTTAGATATGTAAGCTGGAGGTCAGTCTTTTCATTGACATATGTAACTAACCTGCTTTGGGAACCCTTTTTTTTTGGCAGCAGGAATACTTTAAAGAAGTAAAATGCCAGTCAGATGAAGGCAGTTTCTATTTTTGTAATTAGCTTTTCCCCTCCCCAAGTGGCTGAGTATTTATCAGCCCCTCACTGAAACAAATCTACTTGTAAATGGGATAGCATGAGTGAATGGTAAATCAGATTAGACATCATTCAAGAATGCTAAATAGATACCTAGTCTGTTTTGCGCTCTGGGGGAAAATGACCCCCCCCCCAAAAAAAAAGTCAAGTGCTGTAGGAAGCCTCACTGAACAGTGGGGATTACTTCTGAGCAAAGGTTCATAGGATTGAGCTGCACAGGACCTCAGGCTTAGGGATACAGTGGTGCCTCGCAAGACGAAATTAATTGGTTCCGCAAGTTTTTTCTTCTTGCGAGTTTTTCGTCTTGTGAAGCACGGTTTCCCATAGGAATGCATTGAAAATCAATTAATGCGTTCCTAGGGAAACCGCTTGCCAGGCTGGTGGTGCGGAGAAGGGCTTTTCTCCGCACCGCAAGCCTTCAGGACAGGTACGGGAACAGAGGGGAAGGCGCGCAGCGCTTTCCCTCTGTTCCCGGGGCTTGCGTGGGAGGAGGGTTTTTCCTCCCCACCGCAAACATTCAGAACAGCATTCTGAATGTTGGCGGTGGGAAGGAAAACCCTCCTCCCACCCCAAGTCTTCAGGAAAGCCATCCGATGCCGCGCGGCAGCATCGGAGCTTCGTTCCGATGCCGCGCGGCGGGAGGAGGCGTTCCCCCCCCCCGCCGCCCGGCATCGGAGCTTCGTTCCGATGCCGCGCGGCGGGAGGAGGCGTCCCCCCCCCGCCGCCCGGCATCGGAGCTTCGTTCCGATGCCGCGCGGCGGGAGGAGGCGTCCCCCCCCCGCCGCCCGGCATCGGAGCTTCGTTCCGATGCCGCGCGGCGGGAGGAGGCGTCCCCCCGCCGCCGCCCGGCATCGGAGCTTCGTTCCGATGCCGCGCGGCGGGAGGAGGCGTCCCCCCGCCGCCGCCCGGCATCGGAGCTTCGTTCCGATGCCGCGCTGCGGGAGGAGGCATTCCCCCCCCCCCCGCCGCCCGGCATCGGAGCTTCGTTCCGATGCCGCGCGGCGGGAGGAGGCGTTCCCCCCCCCCGCCGCCCGGCATCGGAGCTTTGTTCCGATGCCGCGCGGCGGGCGGAGGTCCGAGGATAGTGGGGAAGACGCGCTGCGCTTCCCCGCTGTCCCGGAGATTTCCCTATGGGCTGTCGTCTTGCGAGGCAAGCCCATAGAGAAATTCGTTTTGCGAAGCGCCTCCAAAACGGAAAACCCTTTCGTCTAGCGGGTTTTCCGTCTTGCGAGGCGTTCGTCTTGCGGGGTACCACTGTAGTAAGAGAATTCAGTGCTTTTAGACTAAAGTGGGTATAAGTGGAGCCATTCTTTCTTTGGTTTACTGAAAAGGGTCAGGCATAAACCCTCTTGAATCAGAGCTAGGCTTCCTTTAGTAGATACTATTGTGAAGTTTGTGCTTGTGTGTAAACACAGGTTTTGCACATGCTTCTCCATTTGTCATCTGCAGGCATATAAAGACAGGAAGTGCTTCTTAAAAATCTAGGCTACGTGAAGACAGACTTGATATTTTGTGTGTGTGTGTGTGTGTGTGTGTGCGTGTGGAAAATACCAGCAAGAACTCTTACAAAGCAGCACTTCTCAAAGTGTGGGTCCTAATGTGTTCCTGGGGGGCTTGGTATGATTCAAGAGCAGGAATGGAGACCTGTGGCTCTCCAGATGTTGGACTCCAACTCCCACCAGCCCCCACCAGCATGGCCTAGTGGGTTAAGAATTATGGGAGTTGTAGTTCAACAACTTCTAGAGGCCTGCACATTTCCCATCCTTATTCTATAGAGATGCTGCAGTTGTGATTAGTTTAGATTACCTCCACACTCCTAGGATGCTATGATTCCTTCCACTTTTTTCCTTTCACTAAACCAGCAGCACTTCATTCCTGACTTTTAACAAGTCACCTCCCTCTGTTATCCTTAAATTCCATTCAGATGAATGCTGTGTCGATCAATAGTAAAAATCAAAACATATTCACTGTTTACTGATGTGATTATTCAGTAGCAAGGGTTCAAAAAAGTGGAGTTGGAAACATGTTGAATTTCTGGTTCATGCTTACAAATGGTGCGTTCTCTTTTTAGGAAGATCACGGACAGTGGGAGAACTTTTAGCCCCAGCTTCTCCTTTTGACAAAAAGTGTGGGCGTGAAAACTGGACGGTTGCCTTTGCTCCAGATGGCTCCTACTTCGCTTGGTCACAAGGCCATCGCATAGTAAAACTTGTTCCTTGGTCTCAGTGCCTGAATAATTTGTGAGTACAGCCTGTTTTGAAAATAGCTTTGTTTCTGTTTGTTGTGTGTTCTTTACAAAAATCTCTGGAAACAATTGTGTCAAAAGCAGATTTTAAAAGTTAACAGGCAGTCTGCTTTTTACTCAGAAACAAATTGTGTCATTTCAAAATAGTTGGTTTTGCAAGTCTGTGGTCCTCTATAAGGAAAAGAGCCTGCAAGATCACGCCAATTGTCCAATTGTCCATCTAGTCTAGCACACTGTTCTCACAGTGGCCAAACAGCTCCCTCTGTGAAGCCCAAAAGCAGCCGCACCCTCTCCAGTTTCAATGGCAAGCCACAGACATTCGTTATCCAACAGGGAAGGTAGAATTTCAACTGAAATTTCATTCAATTTCATGAACCCAGTTAGCACAGCTGATCATCAAGGATGATGGGTGTTGTAGCGAGAAAACCACAAGTTCATTACCCTGTGCTAAGCCATGGCTTAGTGTGATATGTGTATACATGCCCTCCCTGCTCATGCAACTGGGAGAAAGCTTTTGTTTTCCCTTAGTCGTGATTTGTCATGCCATCGGATATAACAAACAGATTAATTTCCAACCAGACAGCTTCAAATTGTGGTTTCTGAAGCTGGCCAAAAGCGGAAGCTTCTGGATGCGAAATTTCAGCAGTGCAGATGGATAGGCAGAGCGCATGAGCCTAAAGCTTGCTGCAACTCAGCCATGGTTTAGCGTGGCATGTGTAAGCATAGAATGCAAACCAGAGGTGTCGAAACAATTCGTTCAGTCTGCTTTTTAGGAGGAAGGACCCAATCAGTGCTATTTAAGTTGCTTGCAAGTTGGAACGCAACTCCCAGTTGAACTCTGCACGTCTTCAGATTTTGCTGTGCGGTTTCTGTACTCAGAACACACAATACTCAGAACACACATTCTGTACACACAATATTTTATGTGCAAAGTGTGTGTTTTATGGGGAAATGCACTAACAAATGCATATTCCATGCCAGTATACAATTTAAAAGCAGGCTTTTCATGTGTCCTTTCAAAAAATGCACCGAACGCAACGGACCTTTGGTTGCACACCGGTAGGACTGAAGTAGGACTGAATTAGTGCTTAGTCCACCCCCTCGTGCAAGCACAGCCAATGTGTAAACTAGGAGAAAGAAGGGAACTTTCTGAATGGAAGAGTGGTAAATCTGTGACCCTCATCGGCTCCAGCTGGCATGCCAGTGATCAAGAGTGCTGGGAGTTGTAGTCCAGAAACAACTGGACAGCTACAAGTTTCCCACAGCTATGGTGAGATACATCGGGAGCTGATTTATACCATTCAGTATTGTCTGCACTGATTGGCAGTGACTCCAGGTTTTCAGACTGGGAACATTCCCAGCCCTGCCTGGAGATGCCGGGGATTGAACTGGTGATCTTCTCTATTCAAAGTAGATGCACACCCCAAAACAAAAGAGGGAGAGAGAAAAGACCCATAAGTCAAAGCACTAATTCAGTCCTACTTCAGTGTTGCCGGTGTGCAACCGATGGTCCATTGCATTTGGTGCATTTTTTGAAAGGGCACATGAAAAGCCTGCTTTGGGCTTCCTTGTTCTCCATGCAAGGGCCACGCATGTATTCAGAGCAGTCCTTTGCAGATTAACTCTTAAGTTCCATGGGATCTACTCTCAGGCCACTAATGCGCATACCATGCCAGCCTTAGGAAGGGAGGTGTTCATGGTAGAGACTGTACAAACCATACTTCATTTTGATGGTAACTAACAGGGGTGGGGGTTGGATTAGATGACCCTGGGGTCCCTTCCAGCTCTATGATTCTGTGAATCCAGAAGCATTGCTGCCTCTCAGTATTGAGGCAGAGCATGAGAGCATGGCCATCGTGGTTAGTAGCCATCAACAGCCCTCTCCTCTTCCATGAATTTGTCTCATCCTCTTTTAAAGCCACCCATTTGGTGGCCAGCACTGCCTCCTGTCGAAGGGAGTTGCACAGTTTATATGCTGCATAAAAGCTAACGTGGTCCAGTAGACAGAGGTCTGGGTTCATCCCAGCTCCATGTTCTGTGCTCTCTCTGCTTTGGTTCTTGCAGTAGCAGTGACCCAATTCATAAAGTTAATGGGGAAATAGTAAAACCTTTACTGTTGGAATTTGTTAGTTTCCCCCATATATTGAACAAGTTTTCATTAGTAGGTTGGCCTACTCCGCATGGAGAGAATATTATCCATAGCCACACACACACATGATGATTTGGGCTACAACTGGTGTCTGCTCAATGGTCAGGGATGCTGGAAGTTGCAGTCCAAAGTATCTGTAAAGCATTAGGTTGGGAAAGCGTGCTGCATATCGACTTGTTTTATAAACGTTGCCGTTTGTGTGTGTACATTGGCTTGGAGAGTTCTTCCTCCTTTAGAAGACATCTGAAGGCAGCCCTGTTTAGGGAAGCTTTTAATGTTTGATGTATCACAGCATTTTAATATTCTTTTGGAAGCCGCCCAGAGTGGCTGGGGAAACCCAGCCAGATGGGCGGGGTATAAATAATAAATTATTATTATTATTACTTCTAAAAGGTTGGCTTGTTTTTCCCTCCCAGTTCATTGCATGGCGTAAA
Organism: Podarcis bocagei; assembly: GCF_964188305.1. Classification (NCBI taxonomy): domain Eukaryota; kingdom Metazoa; phylum Chordata; class Lepidosauria; order Squamata; family Lacertidae; genus Podarcis; species Podarcis bocagei. The sequence continues at coordinate 38,341,910 of NC_138141.1, read as the reverse complement.
GACTTTCACCAATTTAAGCCATTCCAAACTTTCGAGGCAGAACAGCAATGGAGACCAGAAAAACAAGCCCAGCGAGCACGTCATAGACTGCGGCGACATCGTCTGGAGTTTGGCCTTTGGATCTTCCGTGCCTGAAAAGCAGAGCCGGTGTGTGAATATAGAATGGCACCGGTTCAAATTCGGCCAAGACCAGCTTCTCCTGGCAACGGGCTTATCCAACGGTCGTATCAAAATATGGGATGTCTATACAGGTAAGGAGCGTCCTGGTAGTAGAAAATAAATTCAGTTTGCTTTCTTTCTAAGAACCAGGGAAGGGTACCTTAAAATGTGATTCTGATGCCTGATAGGGCTCCGGTTTTCCCTGCGGACAATTTCCAAATTCATGGAGGGTGGATCTGTCAACAGCTTTGGGTTGCGGCAGATAAATAGAACTTCCAGGTTTGGAGTCATGGTGGATCTGAGAAGGGGCGGGTTGCTGCTATGATGACATAAAACCTCCCTTTTGATTTCATCAGAAGGATTTCCCCCTCCAAGCCTAATAGCCACACAGGCGGAGAGGGCGCAGGACTGATGGAGTGGCCTGGCATACCTGGCCTACAGGTCTGTGGTTGCCCATCCCCAATGTCTCTGAACTTTCCTTGAATTAGGCCAGGGAAGTATTGGCCCATAGGCCATTCTTGGCCTGCCGGGGGATCCAAATTGACAGCCCACAATGCTGTTCCATCTCATATCATCTGATGAGTGGGAGGATGTGGCAAAATTCTGCCTTGGCTGTGCACACCTGTCCCCAGCAGAGACTGGATGTACAGCCCAACTGAGCAGATGATGAGGGGGGGATAAGTCATGCTCAGTTTGGCAGGATCCCATGAAAAATGGATTGCATCAAAAGTCCAACTAAATGAGAAGAAGAAAACCTTGCTTTCACAACACCTTGCAGGTGCTTTGAAGTCCTGATTTCGGGGTGTCCCCATTCTGCTGTCAAAGTCTTGATAATTATCTGATCCATAGAGCCGAAAAATGACTGGCTTAAGTGTTGAGCTAGACAAATTCTTGGTCTTAACGTTGCACACATTTTGTACCAGTCATTAGTGAGATAATGGGGTTTGTGGTTGCGGTTGCTTTTTTATTAGTTGTTGTCCTCTCTGATCCCTTTTATATGAATTTCTCTGATCACTGGAGACTGTCTTTATAGTGGCAGTTTTCACCCAGTTAGCTTCTGGTCTGGGTGAAAATCTGTACCTTTAGAACGGAAATTGGAATAATGCACTGCATAGGACAGCGTTTAAATGTCAAGCAGACTGCCAAGTTCCTTGAGTTTCAAAGTAAATCTTTGCACTGCTTAGAAGATAAGCTTTCCTGGCATCAAGTCTAAAAGCTTATCCAACAGATAACGCAAGTATATTGGCTTAAATGAAATATGTTTGGGATCAACAAATAACGTATTAAAACATTTAAGTACTGTGTAAGACAGCCTTGCATTTAAGCACTGGCCTGGTAGCCATAGACAACAAGGAATTTGATAGAAGGCCTGTGGGTGGGCGGAGAAGAGATGGATTACACCATCCTTCCTCTGCCAGCAAGCAAGTAAAAACATACTTCCAGGCTGGTAACTGTTATTTACAGGACTGGCACAATATTTGATTTATCAAAGGATATGTATCCTGCCCTTCCGCTCCAAAGTGGATGTGTTTAAACCTGCTTACCTGTATATAATTTGTTTCCCAACAGCCCTAAACATTAATAAATGTAAAATAACACCCTGTTACTTGCAAAGTACACATCTGCTGCAGTACACCCCACACGTTTAAAGCACCCCCTCAAGGTTGGGAACTGTAGTTTTCCCATCAAAGCTATATGCAATTTCTAGTGTCCTTAACAAACTACGGTTCCCATGACTCTTGGGGGGTGGTTTTTTTTTAATGTGTGTTGTGTATGTAGCCATTGTAACACATTAAGGGTTTTGTTTGTTTTTAACAATATTAAGTATTTAAAATGTTAATAGAGTATGAAGAATGCCAACCTTTCCCCCAAGAGTTGCAGTAAGAAAAGAAGCCTTTTGCCCTTTGTTCCTGACTTTCCAGGTTTAATTTTAAAATATTTTATTCCAACAGGAAAACTCCTCCTTAATTTAATGGACCATACAGAAGTTGTCAGAGACTTAACTTTTGCCCCCGATGGCAGCCTGATACTAGTTTCTGCTTCACGAGACAAAACACTAAGAGTATGGGACCTGAAGGATGATGGTATGTTATCAGGAATGTTTTACGTGGCCTAACAAACAAGGGGCATGATTTACTGTCTAGCAATAGAAAGCTATGATGCAATCTTATTTATTTTTTGATGTTTTGAGATTGCTTTCTTTATATACAGCAAGTTCAAATGGTATTTGTAGAGATGTTCCCAGTGTCCCAGATTTGTCTGTCTATAATATCTGCCAGCCTTCCAAAATTGTCCTCGCAGACAAGCATGCGCACACAGATCTAAATTCTTGACTAGAAACTAGGCTTGCGAACCGCACCTTGATCCTTGTTTGCAAACCAGAATTCCAGCTGGGGTTTTAGAGTTTCTCATTTTGGATAGAGCAGGTTTTATTTTTGTTAAGTAGTGTGTGTATATATAGATAGAGCACAGATACTCTCCAGCATTTTGACTTCACTCCCAAAGGACTCCTTCACTCCTCCATTGTCTCTTGAGACAGACAGATGTCAACAGCAGCAGCACAGATAAATCATGGACTCAAGCTGTTTAGGGCTTTGGCAGGTTATCTGAAGGACTGCCTTCATCCAATCCTGCAGCTCAGCTAGGCTGGCATGCATAAGAGACCAAGCCTTCTTGGTGGTGGCTCCCGAAACAGTAGACTTCACTTCAGTGGCCTTGAGTCTTCAGCTCTTGCATTTAGGCAGACCTTGAAGATCTTCCTCTTCATGGCAGCCTTTTCCTGATTCCAAAAGAAGCTTGCATCTCCAAAACTAACCTGTACATGTGTTCTGCTGTGACTCTTTTCCTTCTGTACCTATTGGGGAAGGACCATGGTTAGAGCATCTGCTTTGAGTGCAGAATGTCCAAGGCTCGATCTACAGTTAGGGCTGGGGTGTCCCCTGCCTCAAATGTCGGCGTGTCGATGTGGACAATACTGAGCTTGATGGACCAGTGGCTTCCTTTGTACTTTGCTCTGTGAGGCTGTAGCTCTTGGAAGCACCTCAAATTATTTCAAGTGAAATATGAGTGATACTAAACTGGCTTTATTCCCTTCCCTTCCATTTTCCAGGAAATATGATGAAAGTATTAAGAGGGCACCCAAACTGGGTCTATAGCTGTGCTTTCTCTCCAGATTCTTCCATTCTCTGCTCTGTGGGGGCCAGTAAAGCAGTAAGTATCAAAGTTTCATGTTCTTCAACCTGTCTTTGATTGTGAGCAAAGAATTATCTTGAATCTTAAGAATATAGCCAGCTTGTGCTCTGTGTCATGCTGGATGATGATGATGATGATGATGATGATTTAAGGAATTGCATGACAACAACATTTGTAGTAAATTGGCACCAGGCTTTTGTTCGGTTATCATTTACTGAGCTGAACTTTTTATTGCTTTTAGTCTCAATAAATTTGAGGAATCTTGCAAAGTAGCCATGCATATCTCCATCTGTTCCATGACTTAAAAGAGAGAGAGAGAAGGCATAAACATTTTGCTTAAGAAAGAAATGGTTTTATAGTAATACTTTGTGGCTCTTGACTCCTGATATTCTGCAGTCACACTCATTTGAAAGATTACTTTTCCAAAGCCTGGGCTGCTGATCTTACTTGACAGTAAAATGTCATTCTTGGACAGTTTCCAACAAACTGCCCTTGAGCTCTCAGCGCTTTGGAAAGGATGAGCAGTGAGTTTTGCATCAAACTGCGTTGTGCTGCCGTACTTGCAAAATGCAACACAGGGCAGTCAAAGAACATAGAGTGAGCTGCTTCTTTGTATAAAGCAGGAACAAGGCACCTGTCGCCCCCCCAGGTGTTGTGGGGCTATAGCTCCCATCATCCCCAACCACTGGTCTTCGGGGGGGGGGGGGGATAAGGAATGGCCAATGCTGCTAAGGGCGAGAGCCCAACAACATTTGGGAGGCTGAAGGTTCCCACCCCTGATATAAAAGTCTAGAATAGTGCTAAGTCTATAAAGTTGCAGTCCAAGACATGCTTATTTGAGAGCAAGCCTGCACTGAATTACTTTCGAATAAGCATGCTGGGATTTGAGTTGTGTATCTTCTGTTCAGTTTAATATTAGAAAACTCCAGGTAGGGGTAATAGAAGGGTGGACAACTTGTATCGCCTGAAGCGCGAGGACTGGAGTTTTGTTAGAATCTGGAACCCTTAAATCCCATTTTAGGAGTTAGTTTCTAGTCCTTATGATGGGCAGAAATTCTGAAAGTATAAAATTTACGTTTTTTCAGAAGTTGACTTATTACAACCCAGAGCCACCAGTTGCGAAATCAAATGTCACAGAAAAAATTCACCAGCCGCCAATTGTAATGTTTTGTCACGTGGATTAAAATGCCGGTGCTGCGTCTCTTTATCAACTACCCCACCCCTGAGACGGCCTTCGGGGTCGAACAAGTTGTCCATCCTCCGGGCTAGTGAAAATTGTAGCTTTCAAAGTTAGCAGCTTGAAGGTTAGCAGAGAGATAGTGTCATTTGAAAAAGAAATATAAAGAAAAGCCTATTGTGATTATTATTATTACTATTATTATTATTTTAAAAAGGAAGCCTAGATAAGAAAGACTTATCAGTAAAGCCCTTTAAAATAGAACAGATGTAGATGTATGCATTGATCTTTTTTTTTTAGGCTGTGTGTTTTCCATAAGCTTCTTGCTTTCCCTGTCACAGGTGGTGGCAGCAATATTGGTGTGATTGAGGGTAAGCTGGCACCACTCAGACAAGCGCACATTGGTGTTAGCTGGGCAGAAACAGTGGCATCTCTGGCCACCAGGCTGGAGGCGAACTTTACCATAGGACGAAGTAACCTTGCATTCGACTGCAGGGTGTACTGTACGTACGCAGGTGCTGGTTGATGTCCACTTTCTGCTTCCCCCTCCCCCTTTCTTTTCCTTTTTATTTTATTTTAACGTTGGTAAAGAGATCCTCTGGCTCCTCTTAAAATTTTAACAATAGATATTTCCAATTCCTATGGAATTCTGGAGTCTCTTAATAAAACTGAGCCGGTCCCTCGTCGCTTACTGTGACGGACTAAGTAACGAAGTTTCAGTACAGTACAGCGGTGGCGTCACTAATTAATATATTTATTTACACCCTGCCTTAGTTCCCCACACCCCCGGGACCAGTTTTATGTTTATTATCTCTGCCTGTTCCTAAAGTTCAGGGTGGCTCAACAATTTTGCATACATACATAATGTATTTATTTAAAAAACGAAAAAATATTCTATTCCGTAAAAAGGCTAAACATTATATGCCAACCTGTTTTTGTAGCCACAAACCTTTGCTAGCTTGTTGATTGTATTACACTGAACTTTGTAGTGCAATTTTGAGATCTAAATTTTCCTGCACATGCTTAAACTTACTGACTACAGTATTAAGTATACAACTGCATGTGAAGTGTGCTAAGCCGTGCCCGTTTGTGTAAACTGCTAATTACTGAGACCTTTTAAAATTATTATTTAATAAAAAAAATCTTGGCAAATAGCAGTGCTTGATTTTTATTTTTGTTCTTTTTCTTTAAAAAAATTAAGCTTAAAATGTGTAATATAATAAACTTGGTTTAATTTCTGGGGTTTTTTGCCAAAGTCATGTCATTTGGCTGTGACAATTCCTTTTTTGCTTGCAGTATCTGTTTCTCTTCCTAGGCTGACGTTGGCGATCCAAGCCTATTGTAAACAAGTGATCTTAAACTCACAGGGGATTCCACGGGAGTAACCATATGTTAACCTTACTTTTTTTTCTGTCTGTATATTTCTTAAAATTTTGTTAGTTAATTGGAAAGGCGGGCGGGGCGGATGTTAGCACTTAACCCAGCTACTGTATACATATCTATATATTCTTTTACTTAAAACAGTTAAAGTAATAACATGGGATTCAGTAAAACCACCACTGTTGATGTAAACGTTTTAATTTTTTGGCTTATTTTTTATAAATAACACTTAATATGCATGTTTGCTTTAATTTAAATAATTCTGAGTATGGCACTGAGCATTTTCCGTAATTGTAGTAATTCTTAATGCTTGGCTTTAGTTGTAATCCTCAGTAAAACTAGCAGAAAACGTAGTTTTGCAGGGAGCGGGGTGGTGGGAAGAAGTTGATGAAATGTCCCCTCTGTGCCTGGGCATCGCTGTAACATGAGCTTGTTTTGATTGCAGGTGCTGCTTTGGGATATGGATAAGTACACTCTCATCCGAAAACTGGAAGGGCACCACAACGATGTTGTAGCCTGCGAGTTTTCTCCTGACGGAGCTTTACTGGCTACAGCATCTCATGACACCCGCGTTTGTGTCTGGGACCCACACACTGGAGCCATTCTGATGGAGTTTGGGTGAGTGAGTTGGGTGGAGTGGTCACAGTAATAATCTTAAAAACTTGCCCACCTTTGGCATTCTTCATTTTACAAGGGCAGCCTCTGCTTAGATTTGTACCAGGTTAAGAAGAATCGGACAAAGCCAGGTGCCAGTGTTGTTCATCGGACAGCGCTTGGCTGGGAGGGAGCACTGGGTTCAGGTTCCACCACAGCCAGGAATGCTTTCAGTGGCTTACTTTAGAGAAGCGGCTGCAGTTTTCCAGGTGTGAAATAGGGATTGTTGTTATTGTCGTTTAGTCGTGTCCAACTCTTCGTGACCCCATGGACCAGAGCACGCCAGGCACTCCTGTCTTCCACTGCCTCCCACAGTTTAGTCAAACTCATGCTGGTAGCTTCAAGAACACTGTCCATCCATCTCGTCCTCTGTCGTCCCCTTCTCCTAGTGCTCTCCATCTTTCCCAACATCAGGGTCTTTTCCAGGGAGTCTTCTCTTCTCATGAGGTGGCCAAAGTATTGGAGCCTCAGCTTCAGGATCTGTCCTTCCAGTGAGCACTCAGGGCTGATTTCCTTAAGAATGGATAGGTTTGATCTTTTTGCAGTCCATGGGACTCTCCAGAGTCTCCTCCAGCACCAGAATTCAAAAGCATCCATTCTTCGGCAATCAGCTTTCTTTATGGTCCAGCTCTCATTTCCATACATCACTACTGGGAAAACCATAGCTTTAACTATACGGACCTTTGTCGGCAAGGTGATGTCTCTGCTTTTTAAGATGCTGTCTAGGTTTGTCATTGCTGAAATAGGGATTAGTGAATTGCAAAATAGAAACTTGGGGACCCCAGTTCACTAGTAGAGAACATGCTCTGCTGGCACACATTAAGAATGGAGTGTCAGACGGGGTACAAGGCTTGAAAGACTCTTCCCATCGGCCCCAGAGACCACGGCTAATCACTGAAGAAGCACCAACTGGTGCCTACCAGATGCTTCAACTCCCATTGGCCCCAGCCAGCATGACCAACAAGTCGGGGACGATGGGAGTCGGAAGTTCAGCAACATCTAGAGGGCGCCAGGTTGGGTAAAGCTGGTAACTGTTTTTATTTATTTCATAAAAGTTGCACACTGCTTGATTGGTTTTTGTGTGTGTGTTTTAACTCCTCAAAGCAGTTGACATACCTTCATGCCCGTACGTGTGTGTGTGTATATGCATGCAAGCCATGGTTTTCTTGGCTTAACTATGGATTGTTTGTATATTCAAACCCACCCCAGTCAGCTAGCTTATGGTCAGTTTGTGGCCAACAGAGCAGAATGTGGAACTGACTTGCATCTAATGTTAGTCTTTCTTGGGAGCAGAAACATTGAAATTAAAGGACATGAGTAACTTAGATCTGTTAACTTTAAACTTGCATCCATTAATGTACGAAGGCTGTGTGTGCTCACCTTCCATTCCAAATGCATGGCTTCCCTCAAAGAATCCTGGGAGCTGTAGTTTATCCCCTCACAGAGTTAGAATTCCCAGCACCCATAGCCAACTACAATTCCCAGGATTCTTTGTCCCTTAAATACATGGAGCGTACACAGCCTTAGTCCTGGCAAGCCTTGTTGAGTGGCTTTTGGTTAATGATTAAACGCAGAGCAAATGTCCCGTGAACCAAAGTTCTTAATTTCATCCTCAGGCATCTGTTTCCCGCACCGACTCCAATATTTGCTGGGGGAGCAAATGACCGCTGGGTCAGATCTGTATCTTTTAGCCACGACGGACTGCATATTGCGAGTCTTGCCGATGATAAGTAAGTATGACAAAGCACGGCTTGGTTCTGCTGGTTCTTGCTGGCTGGGAAATGAACTTTCGTGCAGTGTCTTTGAGGGCGAGGGAAGCTTTCCCCCTCACAGATGACCGGCGCTTGAATTAGGCGGATAAGGGGAAATCGGTCAGAATAATTTACCTACGCAACCCGAGGGTCTTCAAAGCGCCCCACAAGCACACAATTTTAAAATGCAGTTGAATGCAATAATCAGATGAGCTGCAGAATGAAACAGCACAGTCAGCAGAAGAGAAGACGAAACTTTAAACCCCAATTAGAATTATTAGGTGGTGTTGCCTTGCAGGTGATTATGGAATCCTCAACTGACTTGGCCCAGTGATCTGGGTAATGGAAGTAGCAGCTCAGAATACCTGGAGGTCACAAATTGGGAAGAGTGGTGTCTGTAATAACTCGTGGGCAGATAAATAAGAACCATTGAACCTCAGATTGTCTGCTCAGCCACATAAAGCCCGCAGCAAGAAAGAAACTGGGGCAGAAGCTAGAGTCACAACTTCACCGGAAGTTAATTGAGCAGAGTTTCTCAGTCGTCTGGCAAGTTAGAACAGGCTCCTATGTAAATGGTCATTATGCAACAGGAGACAATCTGACAGCTGGGCATGTGAGGATGAATGCTGGGGCTGTATTGTGGTATATACCATTTCAGACTGCATTTAGGGGATCCCTACATTGCTTTCCCTTATATGACATTAACCATGGGCTTGCTCACTTTCAGTCGATTCAGTCACTCAGGACACACAGTTCTTCCTCGCCTGATCTATGCAGATCCAGGGGTGGGTGTCATCATCCCCACCCCACCTCTTTACACATAATCGGTGAGGATCGAGGAGGAGGAAAATCTTACCTCCCCCATCCCTTTTCTTCACTGCTGCCAAAATTGGTGGGTTGGGTGGGTAAAGGTAAAGGGACCCCTGACCATTGGGTCCAGTCATGGCCAACTCTGGGGTTGCAGCGCTCATCTCGCTTTAGTGGCCGAGGGAGCCGGCGTACAGCTTCCGGGTCCTGTGGCCAGCATGACTAAGCCGCTTCAGGTGAACCAGAGCAGCGCACAGAAACGCTGTTTACCTTCCTGCCAGAGTGGTACCTATTTATCTACTTGCACTTTGATGTGCTTTTGAACTGCTAGGTGGGCAGGAGCTGGGGCAGAGCAACGGGAGCTCACCCCATCGCAGTGATTCGAACCACCGACCTTCTGATCGGCAAGTCCTAGGCTCTGTGGTTTAACCCACAGCGCCACTCGCGTCCCTTGGGTGGATACAGGGGTGCTTATCCATCCCCTAGGCCAGGGATTAACTATTCTTCCTTAGAAATGGATTGGAGACATCCTAAACCTTGTTGCTTTCCTAAGGCCCTGCCAGTGAGATCATGCTTGGGTTGAGTCCAAACACACCCAACGCAGGAGGCCTGGCTGGATCTCCTAAGTGCATTTTCTCCCCCTTTAAACTACAGGCAGCTTCAACTTCAATTCCAGCCGCTGTGCTGAGCCCGGGGTGTCTAACCTCTTCCCCGTTGCTATTTCTAGGTTTAGGTCTCCAAGCTGCAGCACACAAACTCCTTCCTCCCCAGTATTGGCATAATATTTTCCTGATCTGCTTACAGCAGTTTGGCAGGAGGTCAAGAAAACCGGAGGAGGACTGGCAGCGGGGAGAGGAAATGCCCATATTCCCAGACTGATCAAAATCCCGTCGTTTTAAAGATTAAAAGGGTGGGGGGAAGTGATCCAGTTTTGTATTGCCTGAATCACATATGATTGAGGGGCCTGTACAGTTCCCAGCTAACTGCTTGGGCTGTCAGCCAACTGTGCTGCATCAACTCTTTGCAAACCACCAGGACCTTCAGTTTTCAGTCCAGAATGCCCTGGTTTATTTTGGACCAATGGCTAGAATGTGCATGTCCCCTTAGGCCTTGCATCAGTCCCTGTTCCTCTTGCTGGCGCTGCAGTGAGACGGCTTTGTGAATTTGCTCATCTTCATCATCCCTCCCTTCCTCCCTAGATGTCTTCAGCAGCCAACGGAGATGCATCAGCTTCCAGCTGTTGCTCAAATTAAGCATAAAGTTTAGCAGTGATGATAAAATAGAGGCTGTCAACTTAACCTGTTTGCTCTCTCTTCAGGATGGTGCGGTTCTGGAGAATTGATGAAGACCACCCCGTCCAGGTTGCACCTCTGAACAATGGGCTTTGCTGTGCCTTTTCTACAGATGGCAGTGTTCTAGCTGCTGGGTAAGCAAACCTAATAATAATAATAATAATAATAATAATAATAATAATAATAATTAATAAATAATAACCACAACACATGCATACTCCACTGGCAAGGCAGTTTCTTAAAAGCCAAGTGGATATTTTAAGAGAAAACCTCTGGTTTTTTTTTATATATATATAACATATATATATATATAACATATATATATGCAGGTTTTGGTGTCTTCGGGTGTCTTCCCGTGTAAGAGTTTGGGTGTCTAGGCGACGTTTCGACGAGGTCTCACTCGTCATCTTCAGGCTGGTGCTTTCGGCTTCTTGTTACTAGAACAGAGCAGGATCTCAGAACGTTGGAGGCTATACACCACACCCCCTCAACAGTATTTATAGGAACTCAAACACTGAGATCCTGCTCTGTTCTAGTAACAAGAAGCCGAAAGCACCAGCCTGAAGATGACGAGTGAGACCTCGTCGAAACGTCGCCTAGACACCCAAACTCTTACACGGGAAGACACCCGAAGACACCAAAACCTGCATTCCTGTACCCGTGAAAATCTACGAAAGCAACATATATATATATATATATAACATATATATATATATAACATATATATAACATATATATATATATATATATATATATATATATATATATATATATATATATATATATATATATATATATATATATATATATATATAAAAATAAAATATATATATTTTCGGTCATATATATATGCGCACTGGGGCCTGATTCTCTAGTTGCTGCTTGGAAGTAACTACTTCAAGCAGTCGCCATCAATGCTGCTTGATAGATAATCCTTGACTAAAGAAGTGTGTGAGCCTTTGATGGCAGTAAATGGTTTGGATCTGGAAAGTTTCCTTCTGACAGAAGGGCTTTTTTGTTGTTGAAGGAAGAGAACCTTTTGACCCCACCTGATTTGTCTACAGCCATTGTCAACCTGGCACACCCTCCAGATGTTGGACAGGGGCCAGCAAACTTTTTCAGCAGGGGGCCCATCCACTGTCCCTCAGACCTTGTGGGGGGCCAGACCTTATTTGGGGGGCGGCGGAAATGAACGAATTCCTATGCCCCCCAAATAACCCAGAGATGCATTTTAAAATGAAAGCACACATTCTATTCATGTAAAAACACGCTGATTCCTGGAACGTCCGCGGGCCGGATTCAGAAGGCAATTGGACCAGATCCGGCCCCCGGGCCTTAGTTTGCCTACGCATGTTGTTGGACATGGGGCTGGTGGGAGTTGTAGTCCAGCATCATCCGGAGGGGGTGCAGCTGGTTGCCAAGGCTGGTTCTAGAGCAGTGTTTCTCAAACTTCAGCTGTTTTTGAACTGCAATTTCTCTCATCTCTAACTACTTGTCCTGCTAGCCAGGGATGATGAAGATTGAATCACATGGGGCGTTGGGGGAGCTTAACCGACTTCCATGTTTTATTTTGCTTTTGCCTGCAGGACGCAAGACGGAAGTGTGTACTTCTGGGCCACTCCCAGGCGTGTTGCCAGCCTCCAGCACTTCTGCCGCATGGCCATCCGGCGAGTGATGCCCACCAGCCAGGTGCAGAATCTGCCTGTCCCTCCCGCAATCGTGGCTTTCCTTTCCTACCGGATTTAGAAAGTAAATTGGAAAAGGGGAGGAGAGCAGTCTGGCAGGCACCTGGGCGAAAGAGAACCTCAAGCTTTTTGTAAGCCCTTTTGAGCTGAACGCTTTACATGTTTCGGTCATTACTTTTCCTTAAGAATAAAGAAGGGGAGTTTCCTTAAAGACGGTATTTATAGAAAAGATCAGTAGAGGTGTTTCTGAAAGCGTCAGACTTTTCTAAAGAAATTCTAACTGTGAAAATCTGTAAATAATTAGACGTTAGCTGCTATGTATTACCTGTGTATATCATTTGTGATTGCTTTTTTAATGTAGAATATAGCATGTATATAAGCATGTGTGTTTGTGTGTGTATGATACATATATACGCGTGCACACAAAGACACACAGATATATATAGATTCTGGAGCCACAAGCTGTATTGGTGCTGTGTATAGAGTGGCGTTTGTGGCTCAGGGATAGGAAAACAAAATTTAGTGGCTTCTGTATGTTGTGCATTTTTGGCAGGGGGCTCTCAAAATGGAGCCCTGGGTTGCGTACATCTTGTGTAGCAGAAGGAGTGAATTTCCTTGAGGCCCACAGCACGGAGAGGAAGAAAGCTTGATTTACCAGACACATGTCATCTTCAGGGAGGCCTTAATTTTGCCACAAATTGAATGGTGAGTGTCCAGGATCGCTTGGGGGTCCTTAAACCTTTGAAATCCAGCTACTGTATTAAATCCTGGCAACTTCTCTATCAGATGTGACTTCTTCACAGGCTCAGGGTTCCCACCCTCCACCCCCCCCCCAACACTTCAGTCAACCTTTGTCATTTAAAGGGGGTGATAACTGGGTGAACTACCAAAGACATGAAACCATTCTTGTTTTCATATGCTTTTGCCTTCTGTTCATCTGGACTTGCAGATACAAAGAATGTATGCATTGCATAAAATGCCTGATTATATATATTCTTTTTTTGTATTAAAAAGTTGTTACAAAAAAAACACCCTACAGAGCTTTGAAAAGCTGGTTTGTTTGTTTGTTTCGTGTGAGCTGCATCTTGAGTCTGAAAATGAGAATGACAGAGAAGAAAGCAAAGGAATATGTTTGCTGACTTGCTTTTCCATCTAAAAGCCTTTGCTGAACCAACAACTCCCAACTGGCCATTGAAATGTTAGGAGGGCTGTTGCCTAACATTTCTGGCTCCCAACAGTGAAGAGAGACAGTAGCTGTCATAATAATAATAATAATTTATTATTTGTACCCCGCCCATCTGGCTGGGTTTCCTCAGCAACTCTGGGCAGCTTCCACAAAGACCAAAATTACACTAAGATGTCACACATTAAAAACTTCCCTGAACATGGCTGCCTTAAGAGGTCTTCTGAATGTCAGGTAGTTGTTTATCTCTTTGACATCTGGTGGGAGGGCATGTCGATTTGCAAGCCCCCTCCACAGGGGCTGGCCCCTCTCACTGTCGGAGCTTGCATACTGGTAACCTCCTCTGGCTGACATCCAGACAGACCAGGGAGATTTTGATAGGCGACATTTTCCAAGCGTGGGTTAAATGCACAACCCCTCCCTCCTGCTTCCGCAGGGGAAAGAAAATAAGTCAGAAATCTATTTACATGATGTTTATTTCTGACATTACAGCACTAGAGAAAAACACGTCCTTTCAGTTCAGTTCTTCTAGCACGTCTGACAAACTTCCTGAACATGCGCAGTCGGAAGGTTTCAAGTTACACTCTTCACAAAGACTTATCCAGCCTGTGAAAGTCCTGGGAAATTCTTCTTTCCCACAGATAGGCACATCATGTGATATCAACAATCTGGGTGTCTGCAGCTGTGATGTTTCCATATACTGACAGGGCATTCCACAGGGCGGGTGCCACTACCGAGAAGGCACTCTGCCTGGTTCCCTGTAGCTTGGCTTCTCGCAATGAGGAAACCGCCAGAAGGCCCTCAGCGCTGGACCTCGGCGTCCGGGCAGAATGATGGGGGTGGAGACGCTCCTTCAGGTATACTGGGCCGAGGCCGTCTAGGGCTTTAAAGGTCAGCACCAACACTTTGAATTCTGCTCGGAAATGTAATGGGAGCCAATGTAGGTCTTTCAAGACCGGTGTTAATGTGGTCTCGGCGGCCGCCCCCAGTCAACAGTCTATCTGCCACATTCTGGGTTGTAGTTTCCGGGTCACCTTCAAAGGTAGCCCCACGTAGAGCGCATTGCAGTAGTCCAAGCGGGAGATAACTAGAGCATGCACCACTCTGGCGACACGGTCTGCGTCATGGCTAGTAGACATGAATTACTTTCTTTTGTCTTATGAATCTTTCTAACGCTCTGGTTCACTGGATCTCCCCAAATTCTAGAGGTATGAGCAAGGAAGAAAAGCATCTCACTATATCCCCATTTCACCAACCCATAATCCTATCTTGGTTTACTCTCCTTTCTAAATGTTTAGCTCCAACTCTCTCTTATCATTTTGGGCACCTTTTCCGGTTCTGCACTGCCATTTTAGGTGAAGCAATGGAATAGTTCTGTATAATAGATTGGTGGTGAGCTGGGAGGGTGCCGCGATTTCTAGGAAGGCCTTCGAGCCCAGCTCTTGGGATTGTCTCTGCAATCTGCCCCTTACTTCCCTTTATTCTCGTGGAAGAGGAGATGAAGCAGCTGCATCCGGTTAACAGGAACTGGTTGCAAAATGGGAACTTCAGAGCTGTGAAGCACGAATCACGCTGAAGGGAGAAGCGTGGCAGCCCGAGTGCCAGGGTGAAAACAGTCCTTTGCCTGGGGGTGGGGGGAAGGAAGTAGAGGTAGATTTCAATCCCTTTGCATCCCTGCCAGCTATTAAGAGACCCAACTGCTTTGAGTTTCTGGAGAACAGTGGCTGGAAGCAGTACAAGCAGTCAAAATAATGACTATGAACACAGCAAAACTCCCTCCAAAATGCATGGGGCGCAGTGCCCATTATGAAGCAGCTGGTAAGTTTAATGAAGCAATTAATTTGGGAGCTAGATACTGGATTCAGAGGCAATGGCTGGGTGGGGGGCACTAGACCACAGCCAGTTTTGCATTTGTGCTAGGAGAGTGACAAGGTGACGAGGCTTTTGAGGTTTGCCGGTGCCCAAATGTCTTGGGCAACTAGCTTTGCTGTCAGTAGGAAGTGAGCAGGACCCTAAGATGGCGTAAGACAAGAAGGGCTGCAGCATGTTGGCAAGTAGCGCACTGCAAGAGCATGTGCACTAGGGCATGATGGGAGTTGTAGTCCAGAACATCATGAGGGCACCAGGTTGCTGAAGGCTGAAATGCAATAGAAAGTTAGCCTGCTGGGAAGAACTGGGTTGCCCCCCACCCTCCATTTCACTTCCCAAGGGTAGAGCTATGGAATAGACTCCTGGGGGGAAAGGCCTAGACCAGCCTTTCTCAAGCTTGGGTCCCCAGATGTGGTTGGACTACAACTCCCATCATCCCTCAGCTCTGGCCTTGCTAGCTAGGGGTGATGGGAGTTGCAGTTCAACAAAATCTGGGTACCCAAGGTTGAGAAAGACCAGCGCTTTTTAGAAAAGAGGTACCTGTACTACGTACCCTTGAGTGCCCCCAGAAAAAAGCACTGATGATTATTATTATTTATTATTGGAGCAACAATTGCAACCCACTGTGCCAGTACAATAGACTGAAGAAACTGAGTTAACTAGCTCAAAGAATTCAGGCTCTCCTTGGAGATGTTTGGTTTTTATCTTGCTTTGCTCAGAGGACTGGACTGAAGCGGCTGGTGTGTTCGGATCGGAGTGGAAATTGCCTGTGTGTGTTTCTGCATGGAGTGGCTCTGCATTGCTAAGTCTGCAAAATATATTCCAGGCTTTTTGTTTGTTTGCTCTCTGCAGTGCTGAGTGGTCCTGGGAGTGCCTTTGAGCTTAGCCAAACCCATGTTCCAAATGTGGGGTTGTTTTTACCATCTGCAAAGTGTGCAGAAACATGCAATAAAAAAGAATAAAATGAAAAATCAGGAGGGAGAAAATAAAATCTGATTCAGCTCTGAAAGGAATGACAAGGAGTTAGCAAAGGAGCATCTGGGGACATTGTGTTTAATGTCCCCTCCTTTCCTGGTCTTTCTGCTCTCTTTGATTGACAAGCAGGTACTCTCTGGCAAGGGTTTTTCATAGTTAAAAAGCCAGATTTGATTTATTTGCACCCCCCGCCCAGCAAAGCTTAGCTCTGGAACATGTGGCACAATGATAATAAGTGAGACTGTCACTGGCCATGTACAGAGCTCAAGTGATCACCACAGACAGAGCTCTTAGACATCCAAAGTAATGGGATTGTCACTTTAGAAATTAAGCACAGGATAGGAACCGCTTGGCACAAAGAATCCTGGGAATTGTAGTTTACACCTTACAAAGGGTTCCCCCGATGTTAGTCCTACTCAGATCACACCCATAGTGAACAATGGGCAGGATTAACTTGGGTGCATTAGTTTCAGTGCATCGGCTCTGAATAAAACCAAATAAAACCCAGAGCTACAGTCCCCGGCGCCCTTAAACTACAGTTCCCAGTATTCTTTGGGTGGATGGAGGGAATGCACTTTAAATGTATGGTGTATACACAGCCTAAAGCAACCTGACCTGGGATGACTCCTTGAGGAGTGATGTCATCATCATCAGGGCTGCCTAAACTTGGGGAAAGGGGCAGGATGTTAACTGTATGTAGCAAAGCAACCCAGATTCTGTACCCAGAGAGAAGCAGATCAAACCCACAATATATGAGTTTGCTTATCATGAGAGTCAAGGAGGTAGCTGGAATGAACAGTAGGCATGGAGAGGAGCCAAAAATTGCTGTGCCCTCGAGCTCATAATCTAAGAGACATGACACAAAAGGAAAACATGCTGGGAGAGAGGAGGAAAAAAGCAAGCTCGCACACACCAAATTTTAATTTCGGAGAAGCTGTAGTGAATAGCAAAAATGGGAAAATGGTTGCTAGCTTACTATGCCAGGCCCCAGCCTGCACTCATGAATCCTGGTTAAATCCCTGCAGACCCCATCAGCAGATAGTTTTGACAGTGGGTTTAGTTAGGCAGTCTTCCTATACCTCCCAGACTGGCGGGCTCATTTACATTTACCTTTAGATAAGTAATCAGGACCTCACTGAGAGGCCATGGAAATGTTATCAGCAAGGCTGGCCTTGTCTAACCACTGGAATGTAAGTGGTGATAACGGAGGCCATTTTGAAATGCTGGTGTGAAGTTTGAAATCTGGGAACAACTGAGGAAGTTTGGAGGCATTTTTTTTAAGAGGGCAGATATCCCCCTCCCCTCACAACAGGCGTCCATCAATGCATCCCTGAAAGCCTTAGCCTGCATTAGTTTCTCATGAGCAGAATGCCATATTTGCATTGTTAACAGATTCCTACTTCTCCCCCTGCCACATCAACATTTTGAGGCGATGAACAGCATTTATTATGGTTTAAAAGGTCACCTCAAAAGCTGCTGGTGTGCAGAAAAGAAAGAGGGAATGAGGGGCAGGAATATGCTCTGGAAATGAGCAATAGCTTTGGGAGACCAGCACATCCCTGATGATCGAGTCTGCTAACAAGGGGCCTGTTTGCAACTGTCTGCAGCACCTGCTGCTCTCTGGGTAGCCACTTGCTTGGGCCCTGCTGGCTGTGGAGCCCTGGACTTTGGTCTTGAGGTCCAACTGCTTCATTTTATCACATTTGACCTGCGGTGGCTGGCACCCATTGGGAAGGGTGTGGCAGAAGTCAATAAGACCACACAGGAGGCAGAGCCCATGACAAGAGGAGCCAACTAACCCCTGGGACAGCTCAGGAGGTAGAGCACGAGACTCTTGATCTCAGGGTCATGGGTTCGATTCCCGCATTGCAGGGGGTTGGATTAGATGACCCTCGGGTCCCTTCCAACTCTATCATCCTATGATTCTATGAACTCTGGTTTGCCCCCCATCTTCCTCCTCCCTGCTGAGGTCTGTGAGGAGAGTGCCAAGACTTGGGAAAAGAAGGAAACTGACCCAGGTAGGGCTACCCTCTGGTCTAGATGAAGGCAAGCAAGGCAGCTGTCAGAGGATAGGCCGAGTTTGGTGGGTTATGGTGTCCCAGCCACCCTATCAAAACATGTAGGGGCATGAGAATAGCCTCTGTGAGTTTGTTGAATGCTCTTTTAAAGCCACCCAAATCGGCTGCCGTCGCTGTGTCTTGTGGCAGCTAATTCCACAGTTTTAATAATGTGCCAAAGAAGGCGAGGCCAGTGGCCCATCTATAGTCCAGCGTCCGGGTCTCACAATGGCCAACAAAGTGCTTGTGAGAAACCTGCAAGCAGGATCCAAGCATGAGATCACTCTCCTGCCCTGTGGTTCGCAGCGACCGGTATTCAGTGTTGCTGCCTCCAACTGTGGAGCAGAGAAAGGGGCTGTGTCCCAATACGAGAGGATTTGGGACACTTCTGGGGGAGATCGAAATAAACCAACAAAAATAAAACCCAGGATGTTTTTGTCAATTTGTGGTTAGCTCGTTAGTGGGACCGAGGGAAGCGAAAGCAGGAACACAACACAACCCATCTATGTGCAAATTATCCTCCCTCCCGCTGTGGGTTTGCTGTTGCTAAATTCACCACTGGAAGTTACTCAATCCAAACCACAACTGTGTGCTGTTCAGCTATTGGTTGGGTAGAGCCTTCCCCTCTCAATAAAACGTAAACCTATGCTGACAAATTATTACTTGAAACTACTTGGCAAAGAAAGTATAATCATAAGGCCCAGGCATCCCATAACGATAAGCCAGGTGTGGGGGAACCATTTGGCCTTCCAGATGTTGCAGAACTACAGTTCTCTTCAACCACAGCAAGCATGGCCAATGGGAGTTGTAGTTCAGCAACATCGGGTTTCCCATACCTGTGCTAAGTAAAAAAAAATGGCTTAGTGCAAGTGAGCAAACCATGCAACTGCTTTCCTCAGCCCTGCTGCTGCTGTGCTACCTAGAACCAAATTAAGATTTGGCTTAGTATTATGACCAGGACAGGTGTTGCTGGACTCCAACTCCCATTGGCCCCAGCCGGAGACCCTCTCACCAGCAAGTCCTTCAAGACCTGTTCCCCGCTTTGCTGGTCTGTTCCCAGCAGGCTGGCAAAGGAGGGGGCCTGATTCCAGCTACCGAAACTATTATTGCTGCTGCTCAAGTTGCCAGAACCCCATCTGCACTGCCCCTTTAACCAGCTGTGTCTTCCATCTAAATAATCCTGGGACCTGAAGTTTGTTAAGGGCTCTGAGAGTTGTTAGGAGACCCTTCTTTCATCCAAGGAACTCAATGTGGTTCTCTCCAATCTCACAAAAGCCCTGTGAGGAAGATTCAACTGAGAGGCTGTGACTGCCCCAAGCTACCTGCGAGTTTCATAGCCCAGCAGAGATTTGAACCCAGTGGTCTCCCAGGTCCTAGTCTAACACTCTAGCCCAGCCTTTCTCAATTCTGGATTGCCCAACGTTGTTGGACTACAACTCCCATCATCCCTAGTGAAAAGTCCCAATAGCCAGGGATGATGGGATTTGTAGTCCAGCCAAATCTTGGGGACCCATGGTTGAGAAAAGCTGCTCTAACCACTACACCACACTGGCTCTGTCCTTAGTATGTAATACTAATTGGTGTAATAATGTATTTAGAAATACTGTGACAGCAGAAAATCGCCACAAGATCATTGTGCCTGAGTGTGTCCAGACATAGATATGCATGCTCCCCTATGTGGCAAGCCCCTGAATTGCAGGTGGCAGGTACTCAGTGCTTTCAGGCCCTAGGCTGACTTTTGACACCCAGTCAGGGCCAGCCCAAGACATTTTGAAGTGGACCCCCAAATTGTGCCATGGAAGAAAGGGTGAGGGAAGATTTGCATCAGGAATGGGGTGGGGTGGGGGTGAGAGGATGACATTGGGATCTGCTGCTCCAGTGCATCCTGCCGCCTGAGGTGGTTAAAATCACCTTGCCTCACGGGTGGGCCGGCACGTTGCCTCATTGGATCCTGGAGAGGAAGGAGGATAAGAAGGGAAGTGGTTTCTCCTCATTTAACCCCCACTAGAACCCTATGTGGCAGGTTAGACTGAGGGGCAGTGGACACCCAGTGAGGTTCCTGGCCAAGTAGGGATTCGAACCCTGGTCTCCCCGGTTCTGGTGCAACACTCTAACCATTGCACAACACCAGCTCTATATCTGGGTAGTTTTGGTAATTGCAGGAGAGGATTCTGTTTTATTTTAGCACTTTTCTTCTTTTCTCTTTTATTTTTTGTTTAGTTTTTTTCTATTGTAATGCAAAAAGTTTTAATAAAACTTTACAGTGGTACCTCGGGTTACAGACGCTTCAGGTTACAGACTCTGCTAACCCAGAAATAGTACCTCGGGCTAAGAACTTTGCTTCAGGATGAGAACAGAAATTGCACGGTGGCAGCGGGAGGCCCCATTAGCTAAAGTGTGACCTCAGGTTAAGAACAGTTTCAGGTTAAGAACGGACCTCCGGAATGAATTAAATTCTTAACCTGAGGTACCACTATATTTGAAAAATAAAAATAAAGGAGTCTTCATTTTAAAAAATCACTCTGTGCGTCTGTGTCTAATCTTGCCCTTTTCTCATTTATTTCTTGGGGTGTGTGTGTGTGGTTTTTTTTTGTAAATCTATCAAACAACAAACTAAACTTGGAATTGTTGGTTTTTCCTGGATGGTGGAGGGCGTGTTTCCTGTGACCCGTTGGTATAGTAACAGTGCCTTCTTCTGATAGGAAATGCTTCGGGGAGGGGGGGTTTATGGGAGGTCGAGGAGAGTCACTTGGTGGGGAGAGTGATAAATGTCCCTATTTTCACCTGAGGAATGTTGGGGGGGGGTATGCAAGCACAGTGGATGATGTGACCTGCTTTGGTCTTTGATGACAATAGCAAGGGCCCTCCTTCCAAGACTGACCCACCCCCTTCCACCCCCATTTCCGGCCATTGTCTCCGATTTCTGTTCCGCTGTGAGCTGCCTCTCAGTGAACACAGCAGCTCATTTCCTGTCCCAGCAGTGACACAGCTCTGCCTCTGGAATGGCTGCCCCGAAGCTATCAAGAGAAGGGTGTCTGTTCCGCCTCTCCTGTTTATGAAGACTCTTCTGCCAAAAATTACCGCCTGTAGGTGGTGCCAGAGGATCAGAATGAATTTCCTTCCAGGTCCAATCTAGCCCTACAAGCAACCCTCACAAGGCTGGTGCCTTCCAGATGTTTAGGACAACAACTCCTGGCTGGGGCTGGTGGGAAGCCACCCTCCGAAAAAGGTCAGCAAAGGCTGCCTTGCAGCCTGACTGCAATCATATAAATCAGGGTTTCCCAGACTTGGGTCTCCAGCTGTTTTTGGACTACAATTCCCATCATCCCTGACTACTGGTCCTGCTAGCTAGGGATGATGGGAGTTGTAGTCCAAAACCAGCTGGAGACCCTGCTATAAGTGCTTATTTAAGCCACATTCACACCATATGTTTAAAGCACCGTGATACCATTTTAAACAGGCACAGCTTCCCCCAAAGAGTTCTGGGAGTTATAGTTTGTTTTGTTATTTAATTTTTACTGAGAATTTTTTTGAGGATATTGAACAGGATGGAGCAAAACCTTCTTCTTCTTTGGTGATCACTTGTAGCCGAGTAAGATGTTTCATGAACATGGTTTTAACAGTGAGTCTGTAAATGACTTTACTCTAGAGGCCAATTCTGGATCTACATGTCCTTCCACAGTGGGGACATAGGTTTCTGGATGGGAGTTGACCATGGTGAGGGTTTGCCAAGCGTGTCTTCTTCTTGGCTCGTTTCTCCCTTTCATCTGGAATTTGAGCGTCTTCAGTTTCCCAATTGTTGGTGTTTATGCTACATTTTTCAGATTTGCCTTGAGAGAGTCTTTGAACCTCTTTTGTTGACCACCACCATTACACTTTCCATTTTTAAGTTTAGAATAGTGTAGTTGCTTTGGAAGACGATAATCAGGCATCCGCATAACATGATCAGTCCAACAAAGTTGATGTTGAAGAATCCTTGTTTCAACACTGGTGATCTTTGCTTCTTCCAGTACTCTGGTACTTGTCTTCCCAAGTGATGTGTAAAACTTTTTGGAGACACCGTTGATGGAATCTTTCGAAGAGTTGGAGATGGCGTTTATAAGCGCTCCTGTTTCACAAGCACACAGAAAGGTTGGTAGTACAATAGCTTTGTAAACAAGTATTTTGGTTTCCCTGCGAATGTCCTCAAATACCTTGCACTTCAATTGGGATAAAGCTGCACTTGCAAAGCTCAGGTGATGATGGATTTTGGCATCAATGTCGGCCCTTGTGGAAAGATAACTGCCCAGGTAGGAGAAGTGATTGACACTTTTCAACGTTACACCATCAAAATTAAACAGGGTGGAGCAAAATAACAACTACGGATAAATGAAGGTTGCCTGCTTCTTTTTCTTGATAGGCATGATAAGGAAAGAGTTCAGTCGGTAAGCTATGAGACTCAATCTCAGGGTCCTGGGTTTGAGCTTCACGTTTGGCAAAAAAATCTGCATTGCAGGGGATTGGACTAGATGACCCCCCCCCCCGTGGTTCCTTCAAACTGTACAATTCCATGGTTTTATGATTATAAGAATCAGGGAGGGAGGTAAAGTGTCACCTTAGGGAAGAGGCAAGTAATGATGTTTAGGTAGTGGCTTAGAACCTAAACGTTTAAGAAGCTCATTCTAAAGGACGAACGTGTTTGGGGAAAATGTCAGATCACAAAGGACGATGGGATTCAGGAGGGAGGGAGGCTCCTTGTGGACGTAACACAAATTCCGTAAATGTGACTGAAAAGTATGGCTTACATTTAAGTCCCCCAATTTGTCTGCTACGTTCTATAAGTTTCTCAACCACTGCTGCTTGTCAAACCTTGTTCTATCATCCAGCCGGAGAAAAACTGGTATGAGACGATCTCCAATGGTGTGCAACTTCTAGTCTGGCTGCCACTGCCAATAGCGTAATCAAATATTTTGTACAAATTGTTTTGCATATTTTATGGAAAGGCTAAACCTGGGCCAGTAGGGTGAGTCGTAGTTTGTTAAGGGTACTGCTAGGTAAAGGTAAAGGGACCCCTGACCATTAGGTCCAGTCGTGGACAACTCTGGGGCTGCGGCACTCATCTCACTTTATTGGCCGAGGGAGCCGGCATACAGCTTCCAGGTCATGTGGCCAGCATGACTAAGCCACTTCTGGCGAACCAGAGAAGCGCATGGAAACGCCGTTTACCTTCCCACCGGAACGGTTCCTTTTTATCTACTTGCACTTTGATGTGCTTTCGAACTGCTAGGTTGGCAGGAGCAGGGACCGAGCAATGGGAGCTCACCCCGTCACGGAGATTCAAACCGCCGACCTTCTGATCGGCAAGCCCTAGGCTCTGTAGTTTAGACCACTGCTAGAAGTTCCTTTTTCTCCTTCCATAGCTATAATTCCCAGAGTTCCCTGTGAAAAGGGATTTGATTGTTCTATCGCTAAAGAAATTGTAGCTCTGGGAGGGGAATGCGGGTTTCCTAAAAGCACTGAGGAGCTGCTGCCAGTTGATTTTCCCTCTCCCTGGGAGCCTAGTGTGGAAGACAGGGCGCATGAGGAACATGCCTCAGAGGAAAACAAACCGAAGGATGGAGATGAAAAGCTGCTGCTTTGAGATCTCTTCACTCCCTGTGTGCCAGAAGGTGCAGGAGGAGATGAAAGAGTTCTGCCTGCATGAGCAAGAGGAATCGGTGTCTGTGGAAATGACAGGAGAAGAGGGACAGCAGCAGAAATTGGAGGCCCATGTGAATGGGCAAGAGGAGCAGAAATGGTTGTGGAAGAGAAAGGACAACAGGAGGGGATCAGGCTCTTAACCAGAAGGTCGGTGATTCGAACCCTCCCAGGGACGGCTGTGGGCAGGATTGCGGGGGTTGGACTAGATGACTCTTGGGGTCCCTTCCAACTCTACAATTCTGTTCTCAGGGCTGAGGTGGGTGAGATAAAGCCCTCAAATGCCTTTGCCCCTTGCGCTGTCGGTGGCTCTGTACCAGCTGAACCACAAGCGGATATCCGGCTGTCGCTCCCAGGTCCCACTTGCGAGTTTCCCATGGACATCTGGTTGACCACAGAGGGCTGGACTAGATGGGCCTTTGGCCTCATCCTGCAGAGCTCTCCTTCTGTTCACATGACAGGCTTTGCATTGTCGCCGGCAGAAGCGGGAGCTCCAACTCAAGGAGATTGGTCCGGGAAAGGAGCCAAAACTGGCCTGCGGTTTATGGCATGGCGCCAGGTGATCAGGTCATCAGGGCACGCCAGGGCTGCATTTCAGGCCCACTTTCCCCACCAGGGTTGCCTTCAGCCGGCTGGCTCCCTCCTTGCTCGAAGAAGAACAAACCTTTCTTCCCTTCAGCAGCAACAGCCCCCTCCAAAGAAGAAAAATCCTGCTGACCATTATGTCTAAAAAAGGTTGTGGAATGCCTGGCTGAGCAGGCCCTCCGGGTAAAACCGCCCAGGCCGGCTGCAGCATAATCGAAATTTATCCCGTGGAATCTTCTGTTGTTTTTTAATGTCGCTCAGCCTTAAAGGTTTTATCCTACTTTCAACTTTCCCATGGGAAAAAAAAAATCTAGCATGCCGTGAAGGGGACGGACAATGCACTCTCTCCCCCAACCCCAAAGCACTGTAATTAATTCCAGAAGGAAATCAGGGAGCAGCAGCAGGAGTGGGAGACACAACAAAATCTGCATCGGATTGAAAAGGAAATATAAACTTGACACCTTGTTAAAGGCGAAACTCTAGCACCTGACTAGTCTTTTTGGAAAGGTGGCTTTTGGGTGTTCCCGCCCCAGACGAGGGTTGGGGAACAGACTCTCGCCACCCCCAGCTTGGCTCAACAGTCAGGGAGGATGGGAGTTCAGTTCAGCTCGGGATGAGCGAATCCGCCAATTTTGCTTTCTCTCACTTTCCCATTGTTCCACTCTTAAGGTCATCTCTCCACATTTCCACATCAGCTTGCAGTATTATTTTTTTAAAAGTCCTCATGAAGAAGAAGAGTTTGGATTTGATATCCCGCTTTATCACTACCCGAACATTCTCCTTCCTCCCCCACAACAAACACTCTGTGAGGTGAGTGAGGCTGAGAGACTTCAGAGAAGTGTGACCGGCCCAAGGTCACCCAGCAGCTGCATGTGGAGGAGCGGGGAAGCGAACCCGGTTCACCAGATTACGAGTCTACCGCTCTTAACCACTACACCACATTGGCTCTCATGAAAATGTAACAGCATTTTGGTGCAATTTTTTTTTTTTTAGTATTTATCTGTCTACTTATTTATTGCATATATGTCTCCACCTTTTTCTCCAAGGATCTCAACACGGCACGTACATGGTCGTCCTCCACTCGCTTAATCCCCACAACAACCCTGTGAGGCTGGCAGGCAGTGTGACTGGCCCAAGGTCACCCAGTTGAGAGCTTCATGGCAGAGTGAGGATTGGACCTCTCTTCTCCCAGGGCCTTGTCTGACATTCTAACCTCTACTCTGCGGTCTTGCCTAACAGACCCATTTTTGCAAAGCGATTTCCCATAATACAATGCATGTTTGCGTTATGTTCATTACTGTTCACTTTTATAGGAAGACTTTCCCCTGGTGCATGCACAAAAATGGGTTTGAGAACTGCAAAATTTGGATATGTGCACGTTTTGAAAGATGACCATGCGCACCTGTGCAACAACCACACAAAACCAACTGTGGAATGTTTCATCTAGTCACAGAACTGCAGGACGGGAAGGGACTCTAGTCCAACCCCCTGGGGCGCTGCAAGAATGGCAGCTAAATAATTATTGGCAGGTGCCCATCCAACCTCTGTTTAAAAGCCTCTAACAAAGCAGAGCCCACCATCTGATGCATGAAACGTTGCAGCGTTTTAGCAGGAAGCTGCAGGAGTTGCTGCAATAGCTCAGTCGGTAGAGCGTGAGACTCTTGATCTCAGGGTTGTGGGTTCGAGCCCCGTGTTGGACAAAAGATTCCCGCATTGCAGGGGATTGGACTAAATGACCCTTTGTGGGCTCCTTCCAATTCTATGATTCTATACATTGATTTAAAACACAGCAGAATGTCTGCTTTGGAACTTGTGCAGGTGCAAGGAGGGACTGAGAGTAGGAGCATGGGTGCCCAACTACTTTGACTGGAAACCTGTGTGTCTTCTTCCTTTCTAGTGCTTCAGTGTGTACATCACCACTAGATTTTCAGTATATCTAGCCTTTTGCTGCACAAGTGAAACTGGTAACAAAACTTGAAAATAATGCGAGGGAAAAGCTCTGTCTTTTACAGCATTGATGCAAGTGCTTTCCTCTCTCCGCAAGGATTCTGAAGCTGAAAGCAGGGAGGTTACGCTTCTCTTAGGCTGACCCCAGAGGCATCTATTTCCTTTCATCATCTCCTCACTTTCTACCTTCCAGTCTGTCCAACGTGCCTTTTTTAACCTGCAAGTTCATGGCCCTTGTAAGTGGCTTAAGCACGGCAGGGGAGCTGACCTCTTAATCCTAGGTGAACACTTAGTCTTTAAACTTCAGCAAAGTTTAGCTACCGCATACACTTAAAGGGGACGCTGGGAAGAAATGCCAATTGTAATCTCCCCTCAGCTTAAATCCTCTCCTGCCTCGTCATCAAAACCTCCTTTTTTGGGGGGTGGGTGGGAAGAGTCGGTATTAAACGACCATTTAATGCATTGCCAACTTGTGACAGTCTGTAGAGACAGGCAAATCCATTTCAGTTTCTCATTTGTCCAGTCTTAAATTCAGTTCTCCATGTTTCCACACCAGTTTGTAATTAAACAAACAAAGAAAGAAACAAAATCCACCAATCCTCATTGTAGTGCAAATTTACCCCAATTAACACATTTTTGTGTGTAATCAAAGATGGAGGGCACAAGGAGAAGGAGACGACAGAGGACGAGATGGTTGGATAGTGTTCTTGAAGCTACCAGCATGAGTTTGACCAAACTGCGGGAGGCAGTGGAAGACAGGAGTGCTCTGGTCCAGGGAGTCATGAAGAGTCGGACATGACTAAACAACAACAATCTTGTTTAATACATCTTCCTTCCTTCCTTTCTTATTTGGAATATTTTAAAGGGGAGATTGCAGGCTAGCGTAAAAATACTGGCTAAGCTTCCTTTCAAAGCCAGGACCTCACCTGGGAAAGAGATGTCAACATGACAAAAAGTGTTGAGGGCCCACCACAGAGGAATCCTTGGGCAGAGGATGGCCAAGGTGATGGGTTACGGAGGGACATTGCAGCCTTGGCTCCCCCAATCACACTCGGAAGCTGGCACGTCTGACCCTAACTGTTCCCCTATGAAAATTTTCACTGCCCGCCACCTGGAACTCCTTGCAATCTTGCTACCGCTCGGCATGAGAGTGGTAGCACCCAACTTCTGTAACAGTATTATTTCCAAACTACCGAGTACACGACTTTAGAACAAGGGTGGCAAACCCCCGCGGCCCTCCAGATGTTCCCATCACTTCCAGTCGGCATGGGCAGTGGTCGCGGATGATGGGAACCAGAGTCCGGCCACATCTGGTTTAGAGGAAGGCAAAGCTAAAAAGAAAGAAAGAAAGAAAAAGGCCCGTATATTTAAAGCTATGGTTTTCCCAGTAGTGATGTATGGAAGTGAGAGCTGGACCATAAAGAAAGCTGATTGCCGAAGAATTGACGCTTTTGAATCATGGTGCTGGAGGAGACTCTGGAGAGTCCCATGGACTGCAAGAAGATCAAACCTATCCATTCTGAAGGAAATCAGCCCTGAGTGCTCACTGGAAGGACAGATCCTGAAGCTGAGGCTCCAATACTTTGGCCACCTCATGAGAAGAGAAGACTCCCTGGAAAAGACCCTGATGTTAGGAAAGATGGAGGGCACAAGGAGAAGGGGACGGCAGAGGACGAGATGGTTGGACAGTGTTCTTGAAGCTACCAGCATGAGTTTAACGAAACTGCGGGAGGGAGTGGAAGACAGGAGTGCCTGGCGTGCTCTGGTCCATGGGGTCACGAAGAGTCGGACACGACTAAACGACTAAACAACAACAACAACAAAAGCTAAAAACCTGCAGATTATTCCAAACAGAAGTGCACAGCTCCCCTTTTCCCTGCAGCTTCCGGGAGATCACATGCATGCCTCAAAAGCAGCAAACCCGGCCTTGACATCCATCATGTGGTGTCTGAGTTTGCCTTTCCCCCCCATCTCTTCTCTTCCTTCCTCGCCCCATTTCCCTTTTGTTCCCTGCCCTTCTTTATTGAAAGCCCGAGGGGCAGAGACTGAGCTTGTATGGCTCTGCGTGAGGTGCTACGGTAGCCTTGCCTGGCTGAAGAGCAGGGTATAAATGTTCCGAACAAATACGAGTTCACAAGTCTCTGCGACTGCATAGCAGCTGTTTCTTGAAACGTTGTCTAGAACTTTTTGCAGAACGGGTGGGAAGGAGGAGGAAGGGGGAGATGGTGGCGGGGAACTCCATGTGACCATCCCAGTTACTCACGCCCCATCCTGAGCGAACAAAAGGCTTTGAAGCGCTGCTGCCCACGTAGGCTGTCTAGTTGGCTGCAAATGAGCTATTTTGCTCTAATGAGGCATCTCTCCCCCCGCCCCCCGTACTGTACCAAGGAAGCCCAGATTGCACACGAAGCATGAAATCCAGACTGCGGGAACAGACGCCGAGCAGAACACGCTTCTTCCCCTGCCCTTTGTGGTGGTTTTGGAGCTTCCAAAAACAGATGGAGAAACGAACTGCCTGTGTCCCTTCATCCTCCAAAACGCCTGTTCTGTGCCTGGGATTATACACAAGGGACTAAGAAGAGCCTGGCTCCTGGGTCAAGACAGTGGCCCGTTTTATTTTTATTTATGAAATGTGTATACAGTGGCACCTTGGTTCTCAAATGCCTTGGTACTCAAACAACTTGGAACCTGCAAACACTGCAAGCCCGGAAGTAAGTGTTCCGGTTTGCGAACCCTTTTTCGGAAGCTTAATGTGCTCTGTTTTGAGTGTTACGGTTCCGTTTCACGTGTTACGTTGAGGTCTGTCTGTTTTTGCTATTTATTTTGCGTTTTTGTTTTTGCAGCTCTTTTTGTTTTTGTTTTGACTGTGTGGAACTCAGTTCAGCTACTGATTGATTTGATTGTGTGACTGCAATACATTGTTTATTGCTTTCATTTTATGGATCAATGGTCTCGTTAGACAGTAAAAAACACATGTTAAATTGCTGTTTTAGGGGTTGTTTTCAAAAGTCTAGAACGGATTAATCCGTTTTGCATTACTTTCTATGGGAAAGCGAGCCTTGGTTTTGGAACGCTTTGGTTTTGGAACGGACTTCCGGAACGGATTAAGTTTGAGAACCAAGGTACCACAGTACCACCTTTGATCTGAGGATGGTTCATGACATAAAAATACAACATGAGAGCACAAAACATGTAATAAAACAGAATCAATCCAAGAACACCACTCCCATGAACACATTTCAGAGGACATAAGGCCCTTGCCTGAAAACCTGGAGAGCTGCTGCCAGTCAGTGCAGGCAGTACTAAGTGAGATGCACCAATGGCATAACTAATTTCTCCATATAATCACATCACGGCGCCAGACCTGCTGCTCCGTCTCATGGTATTATGTACCACAGACTGAAAAAAGGTACTCTGTAGATGTGTGGGAGGCAGCCTTTGAGGGGAAATCATCGATAATAAAAAGCTTTCTTCCTTTGAAAACAATTAGCGTCCCAGCTCTCCAAATCCCAGTGCTCTAAAGCTTCTCAAAGGAGCATTTCCGTTACCTGTGTTAAAACAGATCAAGTTGAGTAATTGCACGTTAAATATTATGATTTCACCACAAGGTAACTCTCTGCTAAAAGGTATCGTGGGTGTTTTGCCGAGCTCCACGTAAAGTGCACTCAAGCCACATGTTATTTCCTAAATAGATTTCTTTCTTTCTTTCCTTCTTTTTCACAAAGAACATTATGTATTACTGGGAGGGAGAAACTTCGCAAGATCTCAGCAGCAACATCAAACTCAGCCCGAATGCAGCTGCTCTGCAAGACAACGAGCAATTTAGGACGTCTCCATATCACCTGTTTATGTCCGTGTTTATCCTGGTTTGCTTGTGCAAGGCTTACACAGTGGTGAGACTATGCCCAGTTTTTATTCAGTAGACATTCTGATTTATTTATAGAGCAGTTATAGTATGGAAAGCATTCAGCCTAATTTACTTACAGGGTATTTACACATCTTCTTGTTGGGCCAACTGCTCACCCCGCACTTTTCAATGAATTTCCCTGTAACTTTCCAAACTGCAAAAAGCCCGTTGTTGTTTTTAGAAGTGGATTTGTTTTAACTGTGCTTTCTCCCTCACAGAGCTACAATTCCCAGCATCCTTAAACTACAGTTCCCAGGATTATTTGGGAGAAATGTGCTTTAAATGTGCATTGAGTGTGGATTTGCCCTGGCTGCAGACACACTACTGTGGTATCTCAGGTTAAGAACTTAATTTGTTCTGGAGGTCCGTTCTTAACCTGAAACTGTTCTTAACCTGAGGTACCACTTTAGCTAATGGGGCCTCCCTCCGCCGCCGCGCTGCGATTTCGTTCTCATCCTGAAGCAAAGTTCTTACTAAATTTCTTGCTAAATTTGAAGCTAGGTTACAGTCACCACAACAGACTGTCTGGGCATGTTTCCCCCCCTGATGGGATTTATTATTATTATTATTATTATTATTATTATTATTATTATTATTATTATTATTATTATTATTTAGTGCATTTCTATACCACTTTATATTTAAAAAAACAAATCTCAAAGCAGTTTGCAATGCCTTAAACATCAAAGAAAACAATCCAGGGGAAAAAACCAAATTCAAACTTCAAGGAAAATTATTTCAGATCAGATCCTTGTCTAAGTGACATTTTGCTTCCCCCGGTCAACAACCTGGCACCCAGAAATCTTCACGTGGGTTAGCGGAGTCTGTAATCTGAAGCATCTGTAACCTCAAGTGTCTGTAACCTGAGGTACCACCGTATAATTTTAAGGTACATTTGTAGCACAGTTTCTCCCTCAAAGAATTCTGGGCACTGTAGCTTGCTAAGAGTTGCTGGGAATTGTAAACTCTGCGAGGGGCAAACTGAAGTGCCCAGAATTCTTTGACAGAAAGAATGTACTTTAAATTCTGCCTAATGTTAGTCCCAGGGACTTGCACAGTGCTTCAATTTCTTTCTTTCTTTTTACTGTTTCTCTCTCCACCCCTCACTTTTTTTTTTTAAAAAAAAGGTAAATACATTGTCTTTTTGGCCTAATGTATAGCACTGCTCAGACCTTTATGGAAGACTCCATGAATTTCCCCAATCCTCTTTGAAAGCCTTTAAAATTGGTGGCACCACTGCGTCCCGTGGGAGTGAGTTTTATCGTTTAACTATTGCACAGCGTGAACTCTTGCACTTTCTCTTCTATCAATCCTGAATTTTCCAATCTTCAGCTTCGCTGGGCATCCAGGAGTTCTTGTCTTATGAGTGAGGAATGGAAATGTTTCTCCATCCACTGTCCCCAAGCCAACACTCAAAAGTTGCAGTCATGTGTTAAAAGTCTCTCCCTCCCTCCCTCCCTCTTTTTTTTCCTTCTGGAGGGAACAATGGCTTTCCCTGTGACGAGAAGAGGCTCCCCACTTTGCCATCTCCTCCTCTCAGTTCTGTCTGCAAAAGGCATGCGTTTGTCTTTTGTCTAATCTTCGTCCAAGGACCCAAAGCCTCTCTCTGACTCTCTTTCTCTTTTCCCACCCCCTCCCAGCTAACACCATCTGGGCCCTTTGAGCCAAGGGGAAGAATGTGGGGACGTAGACATTCATGCTAAATTGGGGGGGGGGGGGAGAGAGAGAATGTTTAGTCAGCACATCGCTTCCTCACACGAGCCTGTTCTTTCGGCACATTATCAAAGAGGACTGTGGCCTCTTCTGTGGCAAATGCTATTTATTAAGCCAAATGTTCCCAGTGGAACACAGAAATCGATGCAAACACACCCACCAGCGAGGTTTAAGGGTTTGACGGCCTCTCTGAGCTGTTGCACCATCCTCTGACTCAGAAGCCTTAAACGCTTGCAAGTCAAGGACTCTGCCTATGCTCAGCAGCTCTCTTTAATGCTTTGGGTGTTCTATGGTTGAGCATTGGATCAGATCAAATTATATGGCTGGGAGCCATATAACGTTCCAGAGGAGGAGGGCAGATAACGCGGACAACAAGTGCAGCTGGAAGAGGAACAAGATCAAGGAGGGGGCTGGACTAGATGGTTCTCAGGACCCCTTCCGACTGTACAATTCTGTGATCCTAAGGACTCCCCTCTGAATGTTGTTGGATTACAATCACCATCCGCTCCAGCCAGGATGGCCGGTTGCTAGGGATGATGGAAGTTGCAGTCAGCAACATGTGGAAGGCACAACATTGGCTACCCCTGAGGATGGGTATGAATGCAAGGTGTGTGTTTTAGCTCTGCCTATTTAGGTGTTTAGCCCCAACCCTTCCCCCTAAGGAAATTTGGCCTATTGGGAGGGGAGAAGCTCTTACATTTAAAACACGTCTCCCTCCGCAAAAGAAATAAATCTTGGAAGCTGTGGTTTTGCAATAGTTGAGTGTGGATTTCATGCTCTTTATTCAGCTCATAGTAGTGAGGGGGAATGGAAGTTCCCCTGAAATGTCTGCTTTATATACATTCTTTACACAATGGGCCCCACATGATTGGCTAGTTCCGGGATTCTCCTGTAGGCCAATCAGGTTGCGGATCCACTTCCACCTGGAGTTGGATTGGGTGGCTCCTGCGGACCAATCAGACTGCTGCATTCTGAATCCTATTGTTCTAGGACCAATCAGACTGCTGCAATTTGGATCCTATTCAACTCAGTACATAACAGGTTTATGCCTAGAGAGCTACAGTTCCTGGTACCCTTTAAAAAAACTGCAGTTCCCAGAATTCTTTGCAGGAAGCCATGCACTTTAAGCAAAGCACATGTTCTGTACCCCTGAGCTCCCCCCACTTCCTTTGTTCCACTTGTTCCAGTGGCGGGTTCACAGCCCACGTTGGCAAGAGAGCCCTCCTGCCTTATTCTGCCATGGGGCGTCCAGGCCTCTCAGGGTGCTCTGAGGAACCCACACGACTCATGCGCTTAAGTGTTTATGTTGGCCAAAGAAGTCAGTTTATGCAAGTGCCCGCTTCAAGTGTGAAAAGGCCACTCGTTGTCTCTTTACAGAGTGTAAACACGCTGCCCTGATGTATTTATGGAACGTGTTGGGAAGGTAATTTTTAGAAAGGCATGATGGCCCGCCTCGCAAGCGTGGCGCTCTTCGGCATTAGCCAGGAATGTCTCTGGAGTCATTCCAGCAACAGGTATAGCACCTTGAGCTCCTTGGAGGAAGAAAAGGTGGGGCATAAATGTAATATATAAATGAATGAATGAGACAGAGGAAAAACCTAAACAGGAGGATAATTAAAGGGTAATAATAAAAATAATAAAAATAAAATAAAATAATAAAAATAAATTAAAAAAAGTAAAACCCCATAGTGCCAAGGGATTGGACTGGATCAAGACAGTAGTTCCCTTAAGAGCTGCAGTATGTCTTAGTCCTTCCCTTTCTTTTGCTTAAATTTGGAGGGGTATGAAACACCTAGGCAGGAGTTCCACAGGTGGTGCATCCCAGCATCCCTCCGCACTCACGCTGCCAAACCCTGCAATCTGCTTGCCACCCAACTCCTTCAACATCAGCATCCAACGCAATAATACTAACCCAAACTATCACTGAGCCTTTGCACAGCGCTTTCAAGGCGTCCAAAGCACTTCACACACATTTTATCTATATTTTAACAACAGCCCTGTAAGGTATGATGATACCACTAAACCCTTTTGCAGACAGGAAGACTGAGGCTGGAATAAAGCCATCTTCTATATAGCGAAGCTCGCAGCAGGCATGAAATCTGAACCAGGGACTTCCTGATTCACAGCTCTTTCAGTCACTAACTTTCCCAGCAATACTAAAAGGTTTGTTGTTGTTGTTGTTTAGCCATGTCCGACTCTTTGTGACCCCATGGACCAGACCACGCCAGGCACTTCTGTCTTCCACGGCCTCCCACAGTTTAGTCAAACTCATGCTGGTAGCTTCGAGAACACTGTCCAACCATCTCGTCCTCTGTCGTCGTCCCCTTCTCCTTGTGTCCTTCATCTTTCCCAACATCAGGATCTTTTCCAGGGAGTCTTCTCTTCTCATGAGGTGGTCAAAGTATTGGTTACATATGCTTCAGGTTACAGACTCCGCTAACCCAGAAATAGTGTTTCAGGTTAAGAACTTTGCTTCAGGATGAGAACAGAAATCGTGCTCTGGCGGCATGGCGGCAGCAGGAGGCCCCATTAGCTAAAGTGGTGCTTCAGGTTAAGAACATTTTCAGGTTAAGAACAGACCTCCGGAACGAATTAAGTACTTAACCCGAGGTACCACTGTATGGACCTTTGTTGGCTAAAGTGATGTCTCTGCTTTTTAAGATGCTGTCTAGGTTTGTAATTGCTTTTCTCCCAAGAAGCAGGAGTCTTTTAATTTCGTGGCTGCTGTCACCATCTGCAGTGATCATGGAGCCCAAGAAAGTCTCTCACTGCCTCCATTTCTTCCCCTTCTATTTGCCAGGAGGTGATGGGACCAGTGGCCACGATCTTCGATTTTTTGATGTTGAGCTTCATCCATATTTTGCGCTCTCCTCTTTCACCCTCATTAAAAGGTTCTTTAATTCCTCCTCACTTTCTTAGTATTGTTTTAAAAGCAGCAACCTCGCAGCATTGTCTTGGCTGCCGTCCTGTTTTTGCGCGCGCCTGCAAGAGCGCGATCAGCAGGGGAAGCGCCCGCTCTCCCCGCCCTCCTCCCTCCCCGCCCTCCGGTTCGCAACCAAAACAACACCGCAGGACTACAACTCCCAGCATCCTCCTCGGCAGCCGTGACCTGGACCCCAGCTGATATTCAAAGCTGGCTGGAAAGCGAAGCTCAGAAGAGGAGAGCGCTAGTTTGCAGCGCGGCTGCTGCTGCGACTGACCCCGTATCGCCGCCACCCACCTTCTTCTGCCGCCCTTTTCTCCTCGCTCTCTAGGGGGAAATAAACTCATTTTCAATTTTTTTCTTTTCTTTTTTTGTGGGGGAGAGATGCATTTTGGGACCCTTTTGCACTGATTACTATCATTAAAAAAATAATAATAATTAGTGCATGCAATTGGAAAGGCAATTCATTCTGCCCAACGTCGTCGGGGCTTGATCGGGCAGCGGCGGCGGAAGATCTAGCTCCGGCCCGGCCCTCGACCCGCTTCCCCGGCCCTCGCTTGCCCTCCCTCCGAGAGTCGCCGCGCCAGCCCCCCCCCCCCCGCCTCCCCGATGCCGAGGAATGGATAGAGCGTCTGCCGCGCGGAGAGGAGCCGAGAGGATGGTGGAGAAGAAAGAGTGCGCCGCGGGCCGGACGGCAGGGGCAGCGGGGGCCGGAGGAGGAGGAGGAGGTGGGCGCAGCGGCCGAGCCCCCCCGGACGGCTTGGCCTCCGGACGCCCCGGTCGGGCCGGCTGCGCGCTGCAGCAATGCGGGCAGCTCCAGGACCTCATCGACATCTCCCTGTCCAGCCTGCAGGGGCTCCGCACCAAATGCGCCGCTTCCAACGACCTCACCCAGCAAGAGATCCGCACTTTGGAGGTACGCGGAGGGCGCCCCCTCTTTCCACCAAAGGGGGTTGCCTCGGTGCCAGCTCCCCAGGGGGTCCTCTACCATCTCCTCGCTTTCCTCCCCCCCCCCGCAGCTAGCTTCCGCGGGAATTAATGAATTTTTTTGGGGTGGCTGGGTGCGGGTTGTGCGCGCGCGCCTTGATTTCCTCTCTCCCACCGATATGCGCGGACAATTGTCACAAAGAATCTCTGGGTCCTTTTCCTGAGCTGGCAGCGCAATCGCCTCCCTTAGGGAGACAACCCTCTTATTTATCCTTGTTATTGATAGGTATATTGCGTTTAATAATAAATAATAAGCTTCATTATTATAAATATGTACGCCGCATGCACTCTTCCTGCTGGGCACTGCATTTATTATTATTTATTATTATTATTACTAGGATTAGGTATTGCGGTTTATTGGATTTTCCTCCTTTTTGTAATGGGACCAGCATGGCCACTTGCGATTAAAAATAAAAACAAAAATTGAAGAGCTACACCTTTC
Source organism: Podarcis bocagei (assembly GCF_964188305.1). Lineage (NCBI taxonomy): Eukaryota > Metazoa > Chordata > Lepidosauria > Squamata > Lacertidae > Podarcis > Podarcis bocagei. The sequence continues at coordinate 38,305,549 of NC_138141.1, read as the reverse complement.
TATTTCCCCATGCATTCCCCCCCCCCCTGGTAGTGATTATATTGGCAGAATAAAAATAATCTGTCCTCTCAGTGCAAGCCTGTATGCATGTCTGCTTGGGAGTTGGCCTCGCTGAATTCAATGGAACTGACTCCCAGGTAAGTGTGTATCTATAATAGGAATCTCCATAGCTTTTGGGGCTACCTACCAGGGGCATATTTTGAAATTGAGAAGACAAACCTGTTGTTGGGCACCATCAAATACCCATTTCACAGGGAAAAAGCTGTACTGTATATGTTTGCAGCCTTGAGGACAGATCGCTCCTGCATCCGTGAGATCTTTTCTTGCAGTAGTACGCTGTTTGCCAATGAAACAGTGCCCTTCCCCTCAGTGAATGCTTTTATTTACTAAAACTGCAATGCTCTGCACACTTACCTGGGAGTAAGTCCCATCCAACTCCTTGCGGACTTTGCTTCAGAGAAGATATGTATTGCGACTGCACGGTTAAGGATTTTATTATTGGTGGGTTTTTTGCTCTGACACAAAAGTCGTGCTTTACGAAACCCGTGAAAACAACAAACAAACCCCAATCTTAACCCACCAGTAATTTGTCCCGTTCCAATCAATAAAACCATAGCTGCAGGTTGGAAAAATTCACTGCCAACATCTTAAACATGGTTAAAAGTTTTTTTTTAAAAAAGAAGCAATGGTTTATTTTCCAGGAAAAGGTGTGTGTCGGTGTGTGCTAACCCCACACTCAGAAAAGGAAGTGATGTCTGCACTGTGCAGTTGGGGGGGCGGCGGCGGAGGTTGATGACTGCCTTGTTGCAACACTTGCTTTTTCAGAGGGGAGGGGCGCTGTCTGGCTGCTTTATACAATGGTGTTTGTTTAGGATTCCTTGGCCTGTCCTTCTGTTCTCTTCTTTTCCTCCCCCCCACCAAGCCCACCCGTCTGCCCCCTTTTTGCTGGAGAGGGCATGCACTCTCAGTTCCTGCGGTAGGATTTATCTTGTGGGGTGGTGGTGAAGGGAAACATGGAGAGAGAGAAAAAACCTGCTCCCTTTTTAGCTGCCATCATGCATTTTTTCCCATTCAGCGACGTTCCAGAGAAAGGACAGAATGATATGTCCTATGGATGTGCATTGAATGCAGGCAACCTGTCTCTCAAGCCGTGTGTCTTTTAGTAAAGTAAAACCACCCCTTCTGCACATGGCCCTTACCTACCCTGCCCTCTGGCCTGGAATTTGGCAACACAGCTGGAGATGGTGGCTACATTGTGGGGGGTCCCTCCCACCTCTACAATTCTACAATTCTACCTACATACCATACATTTAAAGCGCATTCCCCCTGTAAAGGGGGCTTTTGCGTCTAGCGACCCACCCTGTGAAGAATCCTGAGAACTGCGGCTTATTCCCACAGAGCTACAATTCCCAGAACCCAGAACAAACCCCAGTTCCCGGGATTCTCTGAGAAGCGTGGGTGCTTTTTAAATATAATGGTGCATATGTAAGCCTCTTTGCCCTGTAATCTTGGGTGGTATTTAATTTCTGCTGTACTAGCTATGGAATGCAACGGTACGACTGCTTCCTTTTTGGATTAAAAAAGATAAAATAGAAGGTAGAAGACTCTGGGGGCACTGGAGTCATTTTAGCCTCTGGACGTATGGGGTGGGGACTCGTAATGTGGCAACCGGCTCTGCTTCATTTTGGTTTCCTTCAAAACGTGGCAAGCCTGTCCAGCTGCATTTTGGGGGACGGCTCCTGTTCAATCTGTTGCGTGGGGCCCCCTCGGCTTCTCAAAGCAGGGATGGCACTGCTGAACTGAGGGCGGAGGGCAAACCTTGCTCTCCTGCCCCAAATGGAGCAGATTGGAGAGAGTGCCTTGAAGCAGCTCTGCAGCTGTGTTGGAGGGCTAGCAGCTGCCTCTTGCCAACTCAGACCATTGAGCCTATCTTACCTTAGTATGTTTTGCACTGATTAGCAGAGGCTCTCCAGTGTTTCAGACCAGCAGACTTCCCCAGCTCTGCTGAGCTACGGCTCTTCCACGCAAGATGGATTTGCTCTGTCTGGTAATATCTGGGAGCAACTGGGTGCGTTCTCAGGTGGCTTCAATGCTATTGGCGAATTCCTTAACTTGATTTCTTGGGGGGCGGGGCTTATAATCCATGCCCGCTATCAGCGATAGAAATTAGCCAGGCGCCAGGCGCGTTTTGCGACTGGTGCAGATCCAGTAGTGACCACGTGAAGATTTCTGGGTGACAGGTTGGTGACCGGGGGAAGCAAAATGTCACTTAGAGAAGGATCTGATCTGAAATAATTTTCCTTGAAGTTTGAATTTGGTTTTTGCCCCTGGATGGTTTTCTTTGATGTTTAAGGCGTTGCAAACCGCTTTGAGATTTAAAATATATTTAAATTTATTTAAAATTTATTTAAAATATAAAGTGGTATAGAAATGGACTGAATAGTAATAATAATAATGATAAATCCCATCAGAGGGAAAAAGGTGCCTTGACATTCTGTTGTGGCAACCGTAACCTAGCTTCAAGGTGCCATTTAGCAATTTGCTTATACAGTGGTACCTCGGGTTACAGACGCTTCAGGTTACAGACTCCGCTAACCCAGAAATAGTACCTCGGGTTAAGTACTTTGCTTCAGGATGAGAATAGAAATTGCGTGGCGGCGGCAGCGGGAGGCCCCATTTGCTAAAGTGGTACCTCAGGTTAAGAACAGTTTCAGGTTAAGAACGGACCTCCAGAACGAATTAAGTTCTTAACCCGAGGTACCACTGTACAGCTGCGTTTCTAATAGTGCCCAATGTGGCATTTAGCCTTAAGAGGGTGTGTATATTTTCTAGTAACACAGGGATGGGGAACCTGTGACTCTTCAGATGCTCTTGGACTCCAACCCTGCTGAGCCCCAGCAAACATGGCCAGTGGTCAGGGATGATGGGAGTTGTAGTCCAACATCTGGCGTGCATCACGCTGGCTATCCCCATAGTAACAGCTGCTTCTGTGGGGAGCATGTTCCTCGCCAGATATTGCTGGACCACAACTCCCATCATTCCTCCCCATTGGCCATTCTGGGCTGTGGTTGACAGGAGTTTTATCAACATCTGGAGGGCCAAAGGGTCTCCACCCCTGTTTATTATGGATCAACATCCCCTCCACTGATACCCTTTGATTGTGTGCTGTCTTTGGATTCCAATGCTATGAGGCCTAGTTAATTCCAGGAATTCCATCAATATGAGGCCCAGATTTGGGGGGGCGGGCTTGGATTAGATGCCTTGCAGTTTCCCCACTTTCTCCCCCCTATTGCTGCTGCTACTGCTGCCCAGACACTTGCCTTCTTTCCTTGAGCACAATCCAGAGGCAAATAGAGAAATCTGTTTCATAACCTCACTCTGGGCCCTTGCTCCCTTGCTGAAAGAGGAAAGGCAGACAGGCAGCCCATAGCAAGTCAGAGGAGGAGCAAGATGGCAGAAGAGGCTCCAGAAGCTGGCAATGGCAGTGCAGGCCTCAGCGAGTGCCCAACACTGCTTATTCTTTGTGCTGGCTGTGGTGGAGCCAATTAGATTAATTCCCCACCAGGGAATATAGAATTGGAGGATGGTAGCTAACTCATTGCTTGGAGTCTGTTTTTACATGTTTGACTCTTTCATGTTTGAATTTCTGTTTTCCTAGAATTGTAGAGTTGGAAGGGGCCGCCCCTGCAACCCAGGAATCTTTTGCCCAACATGGGATTTGAACCCACGACCCTGAGATTAAGAGTCTCATGCTCTCCCCATTGAGCTATCCCAGAAAATTTTCATTCACCTTGATATATTTATTTTGCAAATACAGTGGTACCTCCAGTTACGAACTTACAGTGGTACCTCGGGTTACATACGCTTCAGGTTACATACGCTTCAGGTTACAGACTCCACTAACCCAGAAATATTACCTCAGGTTGAGAACTTTGCTTCAGGATGAGAACAGAAATCATGCTCCAGCGGCAGCAGGAAGCCCCATTAGCTAAAGTGGTGCTTCAGGTTAAGAACAGACCTCTGGAACGAATTAAGTACGTAACCAGAGGTACCACTGTAATTCGTTCCGGTGGTCCGTTCTTAACCCGAAACCGTTCTTAACCTGAGGCGCGCTTTCGCTAATGGGGCCTCCCGCTGCCACCATGCCGCCACCGTGCGACTTCCGCTCGTATCCCGGGGCAAAGTTCACTACCAGGAGTAACTACTTCCGGGTTAGCGAAGCTCGTTACCCGAAGCATTTGTAAGGAGGACGGTACGTAACTTGAGGTTCCACTGTGAATGCTGTAAGAAAACCTCTAAACTCATTTGCAAAAATAGATGCATGGTTTGTTTTTGTTTTTTTTAAATATTGCTGTTCTGCTGCTTTGAGCTTACAGTTTAAGGTATATTGTTTGCTTTTAGAGTACATGCCACGTAGCGGGGTTTTTTTGGGGAAATATTCTGTGATATATAAATGCTTTTAAACAAACAAATGCATAAGTAAGATTAGAGACTTAGTGCTTGGCGACCCACGGGGCTGTTGGGTCCAGTGCTGGGTCTGCGTTTGTGCACAAATGCCTGAACACTCCTGCCTCTTGCATTTCGTGGCTCCCCTGTGACCCGACTGTTTACTACCATTTTTCCATCCCTTTCCCCCTGTGTGTCTCTGGCAACGGAGGATAACAACTGAGTGAATCTGATGAAACCGGACTCCTAGCCTGTGAAATCTTACGCCGTACGTTTCTGGCTTTCAGAACTTCAGGTGCCGCCTTATAATACCAAGCCAGACTGTTGGTTCATTTAGCTCAGTATTGTCTGCACTGGCTTGCAGCAGCACTCCCAAGATTACAGGCCAAGAGTCTCTCCCAGGCCACCTTGGAAGATGCCATTGGACATTGAACCAGGGACCATTCTCAGGCAAGGCAGATGCTGTACCCACTGAGCCACCTCCCCTTCCCTTTGACCTTTTCAAGCTCTTCATGGCTTAGGGCCGAAATGGGGGAACCCATTGTGATCTGACTGGGGCTGAGGGGGGCTGTAGTTCCAAACAGCGTTAGAAACTCAGATATATAAGCTAGGCACCAAATGGCTCCTTAAACCAGGGTTATGGTCTCCAAAACGGAATGTGTGGTTGCCATTTTGGGGCCAGATGGCTCGAAAATCGTCTTTTTCAATACGACTTTTTGGTTCCTGAAATTCATTACCATCGTGCAGATAAAATATAACAGAATTTGACAAGATGTGTTGTTAGTCTGTGAAAATGGGCAAATTCTGGGCATGCACCTCCAGATGGTGGAGACGGTCAGGTGCCATCCTGGTGCCTGGGTGTCTTCACTTGGTCGCAAATGGACAATAGCCAGGTGCAAAATGTTCCTGGCGAATTTCGAACGCTGGTTCCAAATATCTGGAGGGCATCAGGGTGAGCTAAAATATGACCTACGTATCTATTGGTACGTAGAGAGAGGCAGTGAGAGATTTTACTTTCTTGGGCTCTATGATCACTGCAGATGGTGACAGCAGTCACGAAATTAAAAGATGCCTGCTCCTTGGGAGAAAGGCGATGGCAAATCTAGACAGCATCTTAAAAAGCAGAGACATCACCTTGCCAACAAAGATCCGTATAGTTAAAGCCATGGTTTTCCCAGTAGTGATGTATGGAAGTGAGAGCTGGACCATAAAGAAGGGTGATCGCCGAAGAATTGATGCTTTTGAATGATGGTGCTGGAGGAGACTCTTGAGAGTCCCATGGACTGCAAGAAGATCAAACGTATCCATTCTTAAGGAAATCAGCCCTGAGTGCTCACTGGAGGGACAGATCCTGAAGCTAAGGCTCCAATACTTTGGCCACCTCATGAGAAGAGAAGACTCCCTGGAAAAGACCCCGATGTTGGGAAAGATGGAGGGCACAAGGAGAAGGGGACGACAGAGGAGGAGATGGTTGGACAGTGTTCTCGAAGCTACCAGCATGAGTTTGACTAAACTGCGGGAGGCAGTGGAAGACAGGAGTGCCTGGCGTGCTCTGGTCCAGGGGGTCATGAAGAGTCGGACACGACTAAACGACTAAACAACAACAACATCTATTGGTAAAATGCTGTGTGTATTGTGTAAAGATCTCACCTAGAGCCAGTTTAGATTTCATGAGCCTTTTGATAAAGTCCCAGGTCCTTAGTTCCTAACTTATATAGGACTTTTCTACATGTAGACAGAAACAAGAGGGAGTCTGGTCACTGGAGAAACACACTTTAGATGTTTATCCCCTATAGTATTGCTGTGATGCTGTCACTCAGATTGTGTCCTCCATATGTAAAAATGTAGCTGGATTTCCCATGGCTGCTCTTCTCAAAAGGACCACAAAAAGGTTTCGCAGGAGAACGGCAACAAAGACGATTCAGTCAGCTGATAATTCAGGTATATCAGAGTGGATTTCAGGGGGTTAGACTAGATGACCCTCGTGGTCCCTTCCTATGTGGTGCATGGAACTGGCTCTCCTGCAGGAGGCAATGACAGCCGCCATCTTGGATGGCTTTAAAAGAGGATTAGATGAATTCATGGAGGATAACGCTACCAGTGGCTACCAGCCATGAGGGCTATGTCAAGAGGCAGCTTGCCTTTCCAGGCCATTTTTGCCCTCTCTGGGCTCTTTCAAGGCTGTTTTTGCCCTTTTGGAAGTCACTTCCGGGTTCAGCCCAGTCGTGCGTCAGTTGGTCGTCGCCTGTACTGAGGGGCACAGCAGGAACTGTAGGTTGGTTGGAGGCTTCCCAGACGTGGCTGCCATCGTTGGATAAAACTGGGGAACAGTGGGGAGGTGAAAACAGGCATCTGTGGGGTCTGCCAGGGCCCTGGGCCCCAGAAGCTGTTACAGGTTCAAATGGCCTCTTACTTCACTGGTGCATTGATGGGGGTTTGTGTGGGACCACCACACACGGAAACAGCGAACCAGACTTTTCCAGTTGCCCCCTGCCCTCCCGTTGAAGGTTTCTTGCAAGTTGGGGCCGAGAACCTTTCGTTTGGGCTGGTTGGTTGATCTGGGATAACCAACACTTCCTGGTTTCCTCTTCCAAGTTGTTCCTGCAAATTCTGAGGTTTGCGGCTTTTTGCTGGGGCAGATGATTTTTTGTCGTGAACTGTGCCTAGGTAGGTGGTGAAAGCTGCTTGGAGCAGTGGCTGGGAACTGGGATGCTCCGAGAACGGGGTCCTCGCTGCGGGATTACATTCATCCAGTGCTATACCAGCTGCACTGGTTCCCGGTGGAGTACAGGATCAGGTTTAAGGTGCTGGTTTTAACCTTTAAAGCCCTATACGGCTTAGGACCCTCGTACCTATGGGACCGCCTCTCCTGGTATGTCCCATGGAGGACCTTACAGTCTTCAAACAAAAACACCTTGGAGGTCCTGGGCCACAGAGGGGTTAGGCCGGCCTCAACCAGAGCCAGGGCTTTTTCGGCTGTGGCTCCGATCTGGTGGAACGCTCTGTCACAAGAGACTAGGGCCCTGAGGGACGTGACATCTTTCCGCAGGGCCTGCAAGACAGAACCGTTCCACCAGGCCTTTGGCCAAGGCACAGCCTGACCCCCTCCTTTGGTAATTCTTCACAGAATTCTAGCCCAATGGTTGCCATCAATTTGATTTGAACTGATTTTATAATGAATTGATTTTAGAATGCTGTATTATTTTACTGTTGTTAGCCACTCTGAGCCTGGCTTTGGCTGGGGAGGGCAGGATATAAAATTTTATTATTATTATTAACAACGAAGCCTCGTCCTCAAATGCCTCGTTTGCATCTTGGAGGATGTGCATGGTGGGCGGTTTATGCAAGAGGCAGAATCAAATGGTGGAAAGAATCTTTGGCTGGCTTGGCAGTTTCCAGTGAGCTTAATGGCTGATTTAAATCCCGGCCTCCCAGGTCTTAGTCCAACACTAGGCCACCACATTGGCTTGTCTCCCCTAGAAATTTCTTCCTCTTAAAACAGCCACCCCAAAACTCGGCCCTCCAGATGTTTTGGGACTACAACTCCCATCATCCCTAGCTAACAGGACCATTGGTCAGGGATGATGGGAATTGTAGTCCCAAAACTTTTGGAGGGCTTAGTTTGGGGGTGCCTGTCTTAAAGGAACATCCCAACATCCAGGGCCCTCTCCTGCCAGTCTGTAGCCTGGAGTGTTACACCCCAAAGAAAAGCTTGATGCAGCTATACATGCCTTCCCCCCGACTTCTGCCCTAGTTATTTACTTTTAATTTATACGTATTTGTATTTGCCACTTCCCCCTCCCCAGCAAACTCATATCGGAACAAAAACCACATAGCCTCCAGATCCTATATAATATTTTTCCTAGGCTTTTCCTAACCCACGAGATTGGACTCGTGTTATTTCTGAATGCTTGTTTTCTGAACTGATAAATGATTAAAAAATAATAATTCTGTGATTCCAGGTACTGTACACTCAATGAAATGAATGGCTCTAACTCAGCAACGTCTACTAGGTTCAATGGGTATACAGTGGTACTTCGGGTTAAGTACTTAATTCGTTCTGGAGGTCCATACTGAACCTGAAATTGTTCTTAATCTGAAGCACCACTTTAGCTAATGGGGCCTCCTGCTGCTGCCGCGCCACCGGAGCACGATTTCTGTTCTCATCCTGAAGCAAAGTTCTTAACCTGAAGCACTATTTCTGGGTTAGCGGAGTCTGTAACCTGAAGCGTATGTAACCTGAAGTGTATGTATGAGGTACCACTTTATTGTGGGAGGAGCTAAATGTGGTTATAACCCATTGTGTTTTGTTTATTTGGTTGCATCTTTGTATACAGCTTAGAGGGATTTTTTTAAACAGGAAGCGGCTTAGAAATGCTTTAAAAGACATAATAAAATGAAACGACCAACAACCAAAAACAACGGGTGGTTTTTATGTGAGCCACTTTCCCCCTCCGCCACAAATGATAGGAAGATCAAGGAAGTTTCCAACTGAAAATGCACAATTCTCTTGTGAACGGGCAAACCAAATTTCCTGACTGTCACTCCTCCTGTGGTTGTCAAGCAGATGTTTCTGAGAAACCTTGGGCTTCCCCAGAAATGCAGAAAACGCGAAGATCGGGAGAGATTTTGCGACGAACGAATGGAGAAAACGTCTGACTCTGACCCCAAAGGCCTCTTCTTCCTTTGCAGTGGGTGACCTTGGCATCTGCGTTGCTTCCACAGAATGAGGAAGGCAGAGCAGGGGAAAGTGAGATGCTATTTCAGCAAGCAACAGGAAACTCCAGCCGTTGGCTCTCCAGTGGCTGAAAACAATGATGATGTCAGTGTGTGAGCCTTGAGGAGCTGGATGGTGCAGCCAACAAAACAGGCTTTGGCCTTCAAACAGGGCCGGACTGCCCATTAGGTAGGCTGAGGCAGTTGCCTTGGGCATCTGATGCTGGGAGGCGAGGAGCGGGTTGATGTTTTGTTCGTCAAGCACCTATGATGATGATGATGATGAGGAGGAGGAGGAGGAGGAGAAGAAGAAGAAGAAGAAGAAGAATCTATTATTTATACCCCGCCCATCTGGCTGGGTTTCCCCAGCCACTCTGGGTGGCTCCCAACAGAATACTACTACTACTAATAATAATAAAGTGATAAAACATCAAACATTAAAAACTTCCCTAAACAGGACTGCCTTCAGACGTCTTCTAAAAGTCAGATACAGTTGTACCTCAGGTTACAGACACTTCAGGTTACAGACTCCGCTAACCCAAAAATAGTGCTTCAGGTTAAGAACTTTGCTTCAGGATGAGAACAGAAATCGTACTCCAGCGGCGTGTTGGCAGCAGGAGGCCCCATTAGCTAAAGTGGTGCTTCAGGTTAAGAACAGTTTCAGGTTAAGTACGGACCTCCGGAATGAATTAAGTACTTAACACGAGGTACCACTGTAGTTGTTCTTTTTTGGTTTTTCATTGAGAAACTCGCCTGCTTCCCCCTTTCAGTCTTTAAAAATTTTGCACTCCCCTCCTGACGTCTGGAAAAAAATCCTATGCACATCCATATGCACGAAGCCTGACTTGGGCAGCTCCCAAGCTAGCCAGGTGTCTTCAGGTTGTGGTAGAGGACGTTGTCTTGTCTCCAGTGTTGAAGTAAGAGTCAGCTGACAATCTGGCCAGCTTCATAGTTTACAATTGGTGTGTGTGTGTGTGTGTGTGTGTGTGTGTGTGTGTGTGTATGCCATTTTGCCCTTTCCTGACCCACAAAATGTCTTGGCTCGGCCCCGTCTTCAAAAAGTTGTTATTTGGCAAACCAGGAAAGTGGGAAATATTTTGAGTATTCCTTGAGATGTAGGCAATAATCAGTGTCTCCATAACATGGCCAGAGTTGTACCTGCGACCCTCAGGATGTTTTTGGCCTCCTATCGTCCCTAGTCAGCATGTTGGGGGCTGATGGGAGTCACAACATCTGGTTCTTCATGTTTGCTCTTGCGACTCTGCTGTGGAAGACTCAATTTCCTTCTCCTGGATGTGAAGTCATAAGCAGAATCCCTATAACTTGATCAGAACTCGGCCAGAACTGCTGGACTCAGGATGAAATAGCTTTGCAGGCCATTCTTCTGTTGGCAGATTTAGGGTAGCCTGGAGTTCAGTCCCCAGAATCTCCAGGTAAGGCTGGGAAGGAGCTCTTATTTCAATCTCTGGAGAGTGGTTCCCAGTCAGCTTAGATCAGGGATGTGGAGCCTGGTTTCTCCCAAACTGCAACTCCCACCATCACAGGTCCTTGGCCATGCTGGCTGGGGTTGAGGGGAGTTGGGAGTCCAGCAATATCTGGAGATTCGTGGGTTTCCCACCTCTCAGACAGACAATGTTCAGCCGAATGAATCCATAGTCTGATTCAATATAAGGTAGCACCCTATGTCCCTATGAAATTGGGCCTACTCTTGACAACTGGGCGTTTGCATGTGGTAAAAATGGAGTGGGAGTTTGTGGTCAACCAAAGAAGGAAGTGGGCATCTCTTCTTCCATTAATTTGCCATAGGAATATCAAAGGCTGTTGTATACTGAGTCAGGCTGTTGGTTCTGCTAGCTCAATGTTGTCTGCACTGACTAGGGGTGCAGAGTTTCAGGCAGGGGCACGACTTGGGGGTGCTGGAGATGGAACCTGAGACCTTCTACACGCAGAGCATGTGTTCTGCCACTGAGCTCTTCTGCACTGTACTGGATTTATCTTATAACTGCTTAACTTCTGCCATTAAAAACTGGTCAACCTTGAGACATGTTCCACCTTCGCTTCTGGGACTTTGGTAATTCTCTGGTGCCGATGAGGGAGGTGGTAACATCTCAGATATGCAGAGCCAAGGCCTGGTGAATGCCAGAGACAGCCCTGGGGTGAGAATCTCCCAGACTTAATGGGCTGGATCCAGACTTCATAGGAGAGTAAACTCTTTGAAACACAAAGGTTGTGATGGCCAGAGTGGCAGGATTATTTCACGCTGAACTATGTGCATTCTGAATCGGCAGGAGGTAGGTGCCATTTTGAATCTCATTCATCCTTGGGTGCTATAACTGGCATGGGTTGCTTTTGTTGTTTGTTCTGTAACCAATACAAAACACGGAGGTTGTCTGTGAACACACAGTCCTGATGGCATCAACTTTGGTGGGGAGAGGCTGGCATCCTTAAGGTGTTCTTGCTAAACTTGGGACAAAAACCTTGCTATTTCATGTTGAAGTCCTTCTCCTTTTTGCTTTCCCTGCAACATAGGAGTGTAGGAAGCTACCTTAATACCAAGGCAGAACATTGGTCCATCTAGTTCAGTATTGTCTGCACTGATTGGCAGTGGTTTGCCAGGGTTTCAGACAGCAGGGCCTCTCCCAGCCCCTACCAGAAAGCCAGTGTGGTGTAGTGGTTAAGAGCGGTAGACTCGTAATCTGGTGAATTGGGTTTGATTCCCCGCTCCTTCACATGCAGCTGCTGGGTGATCTTAGGCCAGTCACACTTCTCTGAAGTCTCTCAGCCTCACTCACCTCACAGAGTGTTTGTTGTGGGAGAGGAAGGGAAAGGAGAATGTTAGCTGCTTTGAGATTCCTTCGGGTAGTGATAAAGCGGGATATCAAATCCAAACTCTTCTTCTTCTACCTGGACGTGCCTTTGGGGATTGAACCTGGGACATTCTGCCTGCAAAACAGATTCTCTGCTGCTGAGCCGAGGCCCTTGCGTGGGTTGGAGCTGCTCTGCGTTTTCACTTTTTGCCAGTTTACTGGGTGTATGTAAGTGCCGTAAACAGCCTTGTGGCTTCAGAGTGCTCTCCAGGGACCTACAAACTCGGCACTGGTCGGGGCTGCGAGTTGTACCAGCAACTGAATTTGCTGGCTTCGAACTTGGTGGAGAGTTTGCAGATGAGACAGCTGCTGCTGGATGTGCTGGCCTGAGGAGGGGCTTGGAACGGGGTGGAGGGGCGGCGAGGAAGGAAGGATGTGGTTTCAGTGACCATGTTCCTTGGAATGGCGCTGCCCATTTGAGGTTGCACTGGCATATTTTTTTTAGGGTATGAGTTGGCTCAATTATGTTAGAAACTTTCTCTCTCTCTCTGTGTTTGTGTAAATTCCTGACTTTCCTGCCGAGCCAAATGTGGGTTACATTTCCCCCCCCCCCTCTCTCTCTCTCTCTCTCTCTCTCTCTCGTTATGCAAGAATGAAAACGCAACAAAGCTTTTAGTTCAGGGATGAGTGAGGAACCTGTGGCCCTCCTGATGTTATGGGACAAATGTTATTCATGTGAATGCATGCAAACTCTCCTACGCTAGTTGCTTTTATAACTTCCTTTGAGTGTCTTTTTACACGCAGTTTGGTTGCAACAAAGATGTTCTGAAAGAGGCTACCTTCCCATAGCTCAGATTAGGATGCAAAAAGACCGGATGCTCTTGGAACCCAATAAGAAACGTGTTTTGGCCTTGCAAGCTGCTCCAGAGACGATGGGTAGCCAATGTGGTTCTCTCCAGATGTTGTCGGACTACAACTCCCATCATCCTTTGACAATGGCCACGGTAGCAGGGGCTGCTGGTTGATAGTGGTTGTTGTGATTGCACGTTTGTGAAGATCGTGTCTTGTTTGGCATGAAGGGAGGCATTAAAAGTGAGGGTGTAAGCAGGGCATTTACATATGCTGAAGGTTGACTGGCACTCGTGCAGAACTATTTGGGGCGGATCTTAAGCACATTGAGTCATAAGAAGAACCGGGCCACTGGGTCAGGTCAAAGACCCGTCTGTTCTCTTTAAAAAATATTTTTTAAATAAGATTTTCCACAATTATAACAAAAACCACAAAGCAGAATGACACACAAAAACAGAAAAAACAGAAAAATACATCAATGAACGAAAAAAGAAAAAAGGAACAATAAACAGATAAACAATAACAACAAACTTAATTCTTTACAAATCCAACCTTTTAAAAATCTTGGTTGACTTCCTCTAGTCCCTCCCTTCTGAGTTTCCTTGTAGTTGAAAGTAACAGCTTTCCAATATCATTATTAAACTAAAACAATTTCCAATTATAATCCATCTTACTCACTTTTCTTAATATTTGTCTGTCCTCTCAATGCCCATGGAAAGCCTGCAAGCCTGCAGTTCCTGGAAACTGGTATTCGGAGATGTACTGTCTCTCACAGTGGAGAGCCATCTGGCCAGCAGCCATTGATAGCTTCATCCTCCATGAATTTGTCTCACCAGCTCCAAACGTTGAGTAAACTCTTGTCTGCTAGAGACCAACAAAGGCTGCTTCTCTCCTGCGATTTTTGAGTGGAGAAAAACTCTGTCCTGTGTTAAAAGCAGGAGCTGATGAACCACCCTTGACGTACATAGAGAGGTGTACCTTGGCTCCCTTGTGCCCTTGGGAAGGAGTTACATTAGCCACCTCCAAAGCTGGGCAGAAGAGTGCCAGATGAAATGGATGGAGTATGTAGAATCAGGAAGTTTAACAAGTAAAATTAGAGAACAAGAAGAGACAACCATCAAAGAGGATTGGAAATTATTTGTTAGATTATTAATAAATCATTGTAACAATGTTAAAAACACTAGCCAGTTTGGAGTAAGCTGTTAAAAATTGCAATGAGAAAAATTAGGTAAGAATGATTAGAAAAAGCAGAATATGCAGCAGAAATAGATAAACTGAGGAAACCACGGAAGGATGGAAGTTGACTAAAAGAAACTATTTGATGAATTCATTGAAATGTATTGTCCTTTTCCTTTTCTTTTTCACTTTGATGGTATTTTGAAAAATCTATATATATATATTTAAAGCCATCACTCTGGGCCGCCTGGTTAAAAAGTCAGAAGGCCCACTCCAAAATGCCTTTTTTAATTTGTGCATTCATGTTGACGTGCTCAGGTAGTGTTAGGGTGGTTATGAATGACCCTCCCGCTTTCCCTACTGTTTGTGCTTGCGGAGGTTTCTAAATCAGCACATTTCCTGTAACTTCCTGCTTTTCAAACCTGCAACTTTTCATACAACGATCTTCCCGCGCTTTCAAACTTTCCCCAGGTTTTGTTGTGCTGTAGCGCAAGGGGATCGTACCATCCTCTTCGTCCAGACAGTCCCTGACAACTGCTTAACTCTCTCCCTCCCTGCTCCAGCAACATATCTTGGAGACAGTAGGGTGGACAATGTCCTGTTTCAGATCTAGGCCTGCCCCCCCTTTATTACCTGACCAGAGCTGCCTCACTGCAACCTTCGCGGACTAAACCAGAATATTATTTGTTCCTCCTCCAGCCGCTGTAACCTCAGGTCACGTGGTCCTCCTGAGGTCTCCTTTGTCGAGAGAGGACTTCCTCTAGAGAACAATGAGAGTTTAGCTTCCCTGGCTTCCCATTTGGCACATGAACGCCACAGGGTTTGAAGGCCGTTAAGGTGCTATTGGACAACATAATAAATGACTTCTCAATTCCAGGGTTTGGCCCAAGTGAGAGGTACAGAGAGGAAGGGAAACTCCCCCCCCCTTTAATTTGTGGGGAAATGCTCACACTTCTGGGCTAAATTTATGGGTCTCATGTGACCAGAGGCGTGTTTGTTTTTCTTCCTGCAAAGAGAGAAATAATTTTTTTGGGTTTTTTTTGGTACAGTGTAGATAGCCACCCTAAATGCACAAACACTTGACTCGCTTCCCCACCCCAAGAGACTGGATAACCACACTGGAATACATTGCAGGGCTGACTTAACTCATGTTAAACCACAACGGAATCACAAAACTGAAGAGTTGGAAAGTACCACAAAGGTCATTTAGTACAAACCGTTGCAATGCAGAAGTCACAGCTAAGATACTGGGACCTTGTGCCATGGCCCTTCCTCTCCATCACAAAAAATAGCAATAATTTAATTTAACTTTTAAACAAATAGACAGTACAAACAAGGAACAGTTGTAGAAATAGTGTGCAAAACAAGGCACAGAGGAAAACAATGCACACCTAAGGAAAACAAAATCCTTTCCCATCTAGCCTTCTTGATCAATCCACAGCCCTGTCTGCACAATATAGTTTTAAAGCAGTATCAAAGCCCCTTTAAAGAAACATGGTTTCCCCCAGACTCGCAGCGGTTCTCAACCTGTGGGTTCCCAGATGTTGTTGGGCTACAACTACCATCATCCCTCAGCTCTGGCCTTGCTAGCTAGGGGTGATGGGAGTTGTAGTTCAACAACATCTGGGGATCTGCAGGTTGAGAAAGGCTGCCCCAGAGGGTCCTGGGAAGCGCAGATTGTTAAGGCTGCTGAGAGTTGCTAGGAGACCCTTATTCTGCCCACAGGGCTACAATTCCTGGAATTCCCTGGGAGGAAGAGAGATTGACTATTAAACCACTCTGCGAATTATAGTTCAGTGAGGGGAGTTGTAGCTTAGCGCCCCCCCTCTCTAATCTGAGCACCCCTGTCAAACTACAGCTCTCAGGATTCCCGGGGGGGTGGGAGCCGTTACTGTAAAGTGCCAAGATACTGCTTTAAATGTATTGCTTGGCTGGGGACTTAAATAAGCCACGCTGCACGGAGAGACTAGTCTGTGTATGTGAAGCTAAGGAACGGAAGCTATTCCCCATAGAGCATTTTCCTGCGCCATTTATTAACCCTCTGCATACCCTCCAACATTTCTCCGATGAAAATAGGGAGGCCCTGTTCCATAACGATAATTTTACTATTTATACCCACACATCTTACTGGGTTGCCCCAGACACTCTGGGCAGCTTCCAACATATAAAAAAACATAATAAACATAAAAACATAATAAAAAACATAATAAAACATTAAATATTTTTTAAAAACCCTCCCCTATACAGGAATGCCTTCAGATGACTCGGGGGTCGGATAACTCTGTATCCCGCTCCCAACATTTCTCCGATGAAAATAGGGACATCTTAAGGAAATGTCGGGCGTTCAGGGATCAAATCAGAAACTGGAACGGATTCTCTAAATCAGGGATGTCTCTGGAAAAAAGCGACGCTTGGAGGGTTGTCTCTGATGTTGCACAAGACTTTAAAAACAGGGTCTCGTCTTTGGGAGGCCCGCTGCACATCAGAGTGCAACCTCTTTGCCTCTCTCCCTGGCCTGCCACCTCCAGCTACTTTTCCTAGGCCAGCAAATGTCTTTCAGCTTGGATAGGCAACAGTTGTGGTGCGCATATATATATATGCACGTTTCAAAGAAGCGGCAGATGGTGCATGCTGGGTGTGTGGCCGCTAAGCGCTCGCAGTTCTTAAATACACTCTCGGCGTCTCCTAATGGAGGGGAGTCGATTGCAGCGACTTCCTGTTTTCTGCCAAACACTTTTTCTAAATGAAGAGCGGGAGAGGTTGGCAGAGCTGTTTGCGTGGGTACTCTTCTTCCCTGCCTTCTCTCTCCCCCGACTGCCCCCATGTTCCTGGTCTCTCCCAGGCGATGGTCTTCATTAAGATTGGGATATGTGGTCTGTATTAAGATTTGGGATATACGCAGCAGCAGGAGTTGGGTGCACGGCGGCGGGGTGTGTGTGTGGGAAGGTCATCGCAGATAGGCTGCAAAAGCCTTGTGACAGGCTAAAAATAGCCTCTGCCATCTCCCCCTCTTCTTGATTGACGCCCCCCCCCCCCCGGAGAGATCAGCAAATGAGGCGGCCCGGCCAGGGTGGGGCGGAATGAGCGGGGCCCTGGGATCAATACGTGTCTGTCTTTGCAATGCCAGTTGCGAGTGGACTTTGTCCGGCTGTCTCTCTCTGTCTCTCTCTTGCTCTGCAGTTTCACGCATGGGATGGAACATTGGCTGAGATAGTTTGGGGGCACATGATGGGCAGGCACCCTTAGGATACGGGGTGGGCAGATCTGTCGTTTTCAGCTTCTCATTCTTTCCGATCTTGAGTGTGGCTCCACGTCAGCTTGCAATTCCACACTCTTGGCATTGCGATTTGCTTTAAGCTGCTTCTAAGTTGTTGTGGTTTGCCCTGGAACCTTGGAGCGAAGGATGAGCAATATTTGTTTTATGGATTACTTTTATGTCTCAGTGTTTCTCCAAGGAGCGCAAGAAGGGTGTAGCGTAAGTGGTTCTCCCCCTCCTCATTTAATCCCCACGACAACCCTGTTGTTGATTGAGAGGCAGTGACTTCGTGGCCGAGTGCAGATTTAACCCTGGGCCTTCTTGCAATCGTGATCCCGACGCTCTAACCACTATGGTACACTTCTCATTATTAGCAGTAGCAGTAATAATAATGCAAATTCCCCTTGATACGCACATTATTTTTGTAGGCAGTTTTGCCCAGTGTATGCGTTTATGCAAAGCAGGTTTACCTTATATACAGCTCTGTACGTAATTTTTATCCACACTTTCCATGTGAATATTTGCACACGTCGGTTGGCTGGAGAAATGCGTTGCAGACGTCAGAGAGGGGTGAATTTCGAAGGTTGGCTGATTCTCAGTTCGCATACTTTCTGCAAGGGTGAATTAGGTAGGCTTTCCTTTAAATACGAAGAGAATTTCTCCCTCTTCTGTACCTCAGAGGTGGAGGGTGTTGGAAGCTGCTGAGCTGGGAGGTTCCTGTTGAATATCCTCTAGCATTTGGACTGAAGATTGTGTTTTGGGTGGAATGTTAAAACATCTGTAAGATTATTTTTTGAATAGTTGATTTTGAAGCCGGTGGCCCTTTTCCAACTCCTGGTGGGCTGTGGCAACCAAGGGGTTAGAGTGGGAGGGGGGCGGGGTGTGAACCTTTTTGGACCAGGGTGGCACAGTTTGAATTTTGAGACCACGCTGTCACAAAATGAAAGTATTTGCAAGTGGCTTCCCCGAATAATGTGCATTTTTGTATGTTCTTTTCACTAATATTTACACTTTTATCCACATTTCCCCCCCATCCCTAAAGCAAACGGCATTACAGTGGTACCTCGGGTTAAGAACTTAATTCGTTCTGGAGGTCTGTTCTTAACCTGAAACTGTTCTTAACCTGAAGCACCACTTTAGCTAATGGGGCCTCCCGCTGCCGCCATGCCGCCAGAGCACGATTTCTGTTCTCATCCTGAAGCAAAGTACCCGAGGTACTATTTCTGGGTTAGCAGAGTCTGTAACCTGAAGCGTATGTAACCTGAGGTACCACTGTAATTTTGTGCATATTGTTTGGCTGGAAAATTTCACCAGAGAATTCAGAGGAGTGCACATTCGAAGGATTGCTCTGTCTTGGTGGGCCAATTGGCCGTGAATTAGGGCATTTATCACGAAAATGCAAACAATTTGAATTTCTACTCCCTCCCTCCCTCCACAATGCAAGGCGATGTCCCCTTGGCCTTCTCCCTGTGAAAGCTGGTTGCCCCATTGTGCAGGCACATCAAATGACTTTCTGACCTGCTTTGAAGTGAGTTGAGTTTAGAAAAGGAAGTTGGCGTGTTTTGAGTGTTCCGTGTGGGTTCCTGGTGCAGCTCCACCCGATTTGCATGCCTCTTGTTATGAAACCCTACATTGCTTGTTTGGGCAAGAGAGGGGAGAGCTTTCTCTCCGCCAGTCTTCCCCATCCTGGTCCTCCCCCCCCAAAGGCTGCAACTCTTAATAGCTGCCTCATAGGATGAGTTCAGCAAATGGTCCAAAGAGGAGCACACAGGTCCCATCCGTACTGTGCACTTAAAGCAGTATCGTATCACTTTGTGCAGTCATGGCTCCCCCCCAAAGGCTCTTGTACTCTGCCAAGGGTGCCAGGAGTTTCTAGGAGACCCCATTCCTCTCTCAGAGAAACAGTTCCCAGAGTTCCCTGGGGAGAGGGATTGATTGCTAAGTTTTTGGGGGGGATTGTAGTTCTGTGAGAGGAATAGGAGTCTCCTTGCAACTCTCAGCACCCTTAACAGACTACAATTCCCAGGATTCCTGGAGAGGGAAGCCATGACTGTGCACAGAGGAAGGATGCTGCTTTCAATGCAGAATGTCAGTGGGGCCAGAATTAGGGTTGACCCAAAACATTCTGCTTCCTGGGGCAGGTACCCTGTTGCATAGCACACACCCCTCCCCCAACACGTATGGAGATGCCTTGAAATTGATATTTTATTTCAGATCAGTAGGCAGAGGAAGGAAAAAAGAACACCACGAAGAGACCAGGCTTCTAGTAATCAACTGTTCATTCTGCTTATTGCGCTTTGGAGAGACATTCCTTCATCAGGAGCTATGCACAAAATGAGGTTCAAAATAATGACAGTGATCAGGAGATGACACCAAAAAGTAAAAACCAGGACACCCAGAAATTGTTGAACTTTTTTTAAGGAAACCCCAAAAATTTCTGAGCTATTTCAGTTAACTTGCCAAAGATCCAGGACAAATCGCAGGCTTACAGAAATTCCCTCCGAAATCCTGGTAATGTCCCGGAAAATCCAGATCTATGGCAGTCCTATGCTAGACACACTTAGAAACAACGCCTAGAACCGTAAATTCCAAACTGTACCATGAATAAGTAAAAAGATGAGCACTCTGTGATACGCCCATTCTAATAAGATTCTTACAGAGTCTTCATTTTGAGTAAGATGCACATGGATGTTTGGGTCTCTGCAGCTGCTTGAGCAAACCTCTCGCTCCCAGTTCTGCCACCTTCTCTTCCTAACAGGCAGCATATAGGGTTCTTCAGAACCCAAAGGTGAGACCCGAGATCAATATTTGCTGTAACATAAAATATATTCTTAGGGGCGCGGGTGGCGCTGTGTTAAACCACAGAGCCTAGGACTTGCCGATCAGAAGGTCGGCAGTTCAAATCCCCGCGACGGGGTGAGCTCCCATTGCTCGGTCCCTGCTCCTGCCAACCTAGCAGTTCGAAAGCACGTCAAAGTGCAAGTAGATAAATAGGTACCGCTCCGGCGGGAAGGTAAACGGTGTTTCCGTGCGCTGCTCTGGTTCGCCAGAAGCGGCTTAGTCATGCTGGCCACATGACCCGGAAGCTGTATTCCGGCTCCCTCGGCCAATAAAGCAAGATGAGCGCCGCAACCCCAGAGTCGGCCATGACTGGACTTAATGGTCAGGGGTCCCTTTACCTTTACTTTAAAATATATCCAGTGGTTCCCCCTGGCCCTGTCTCTACTCACTATGAAGAATTTACTTGTGCGGCCTGATTTCTCCATGTTGGGATTAGAGGGACATGGAAATAGCGGGGAGGGGGCTGGACTGCTGCTCCGCTGCCCCCCAACACCCTCTGTCTGACGGCACTCCCTCACTTTGCGCTGCACACACCGTTTGTTTTTTTGTGGGGTGGCAAGCAGCATCGAACCCTCTTAAAAGCATTTCCCCCCTCTTACATTCGCATGTGGTCTTTCCTCTGAGTGGTTTGAGGCAGTGAATGTAGCTCTCATTGCAGCAGCCTTTGTGGTGGATTGCAGCAACTGACCCTGCCTGTCAAACTCCTGCTCCTCCTCTATCTCAGTGTCGTCCTTTGTGGAACTCAACAAGCAAGAGGGGAGTGGGAACAAATCTAGAGTGAGTTGCTTCAGCCTGTCATTGCCTCTAGCGCCACCTACTGTTGGGCTCCCTGCCTTCTGCCCTACCAGCCACCAGATTGAGCCCAGTGTTCTTCCACTGGGCCATTCAGTAAATAACAGCAGTGCTGTACAAGAGTTTCTGCTGCAAGCATATCATTTTGCGTAGAAAGCAGAGGTGGTGCTTCTTATTTGCGATATTCCGTTTTTCGCTGGCATCTAAATAGCTGGGACAGTGCCTGGGCGTTCCAGCTTGTTTTTTGCTCACTTTCCTCGGGCGTCTCAAGAAACAAGGAGATTTCACTTTCCCGTGACCTGTAACTGGAGCTGCTGGAACGAATGCGGAAAACAAGTTATTTCTCAGATTCTCATGGATCTTCTGAGCGTAAGCGGAGATCCTTTTCTCCAGGCGATGCTCTGAGGCCGGCTGAACAAACAAAACTACGATTGTCCCGGTTTTATTCCTGCTGGATAATGTTATTTACTTGTGAGGTTTTTGTTTGTTTGTTCTGCAAGTAGTGAGCGGATGATTTTGGAAATGGGAGCCAGGGGCTGCTTTGACAAGCGGGGTCTGTCTAATCTGCCACCCTCCAGATGTTTGGGGCTAGAGCTGGCATCAGAATCCAAAACCCGCCACGTGTGCTGAGCTCAGTATTATTTGAGATAGGCCTGTGGTTGACATGGTGTTCGTGAAGTTGCGAGCCTCCCCAGACAGGGTTCTTCAGTGTGGATCTTGCTGGTGCCCACTAGAGTTTTAGGTGGGCTGGTGGATTCCCCAACACCACTTCTGTCAATTCAGCTAAGAAGACTATTAGACAGCAGGATGGTCAGTAAGCTAACAGAACGTCTGTTGGGTCGCTTGAGCCCAACATCAGGTACACATGCCCAGAGATGGACATCTGCAAGGTTGGGTCAGGGAGATGGGCTGTCTTTGTGCCAGGGCTGCCCCACGTCCTCACCCTTCCAGCCGGGACTTCTGCTGCATCTGGAAACTTGGTGGGCACATCTGGGAGAGGTTTGCCCTTCCACTCTCACCCAGCCTGGTCTCAGTGATGGCCCAGATAGATGTAATGGTCAAGTGGCAAGTCTGGGATGAAGCAGGCCTTGCCTGATGCCTTGATGTGAAGCATCACCTGTAGACTGGAGGCGGCTGCTGATAAGCTCCCTAACCTATTCAGGTTGGTAGGGGGGGATGAGTGGAGAGTAGAAGGACCAGGCTTGTACTGACCATCCTTCCTTATGAGCACCACCTCCTGCCGCCTTAGGACTCTGACCGCACTGTGTCTGTTGTCGCCCTCGACACATATTTCTGCTGACACAACACACCCTGAACATTCAGCAGGCTGACACCTGGTGCTGCTTTTGACTGCTTTCACTTGTCACGTCGCAGGCTGAATGGCTGGTGACATGACACTTGGCTGCTTTTTGGAGTCACAGAGAGTGACCTGGAAGCAGCCTGAAGATGTACCGTATTTTTCGCCCTATAGGACGCACTTTTCCCCCTCCAAAAATGAAGGGGAAATGTGTGTGCATCCTATGGGGAGAATGCAAGCTTTCACTGAAGCCTGGAGAGCGAGAGGGGTCGGTGCGCACCGACCCCTCTCGCTCTCCAGGCTTCAGGAAGCTATCCGCAAGCCTTGGGAGCCTGGTGGGAGTTCCCGCCGGGCTCCCTAGGCTTGCGGATAGCAGCCTGCATCCCGAAGCCTGGGGCGCGCTCTGCAGTGTGCCCCAGGCTCTGGGCAGATATCTGCAACCATGAGGAGCCTGGCGGGAGTTCCCGCCGGGCTCCCACGGCTTGCGGAGAGTTGCTTGTTCTGGGGGCTGGGGTCGGGGGAAGCTCGGGCTTCCCCCACCCCAGCCCCGCACCTGGGGGGGAAATAATTTTTTTTCTTTATTCCCCCCCAAAAAACTAGGTGCGCCCTATAGGGCGAAAAATACGGTACTTCTTACTGAGATGGTCTGCCAGAGTTTGGACTGTACCACTTGCGTTTGGACTGCACCACTGTGGATGGCCAGCGAGGTGGGACTCTTGTGATGGGATTGTTCCGTTTGTGAAACACCTAAAACTTCTAAATAATGTAGATTTGCTGCCCACAAGCTTACAATCAAGAGATAAGGACTAGACATAACGCGGGGGAGAGGAAATGAGCAAAGCAGGACGGGTCAATGAGGATAAACCGGAGGAAGAAATCTGTCTTCAGGAGAAAGCTTGAACGTGAAAACAGAGAGGGGAAGAATCTGCTGCTGGGTTGGTGTTGCAGGAACCAGGCAGCTGCAAAGGGGGAAAAAGCACAAAGGTGGGAGATACGTGATAATGCTTAGTTTGACTGTGACATGGATGGTCTAAGGAGTTTTTGTGTATAGATACACAAACAC
Source organism: Podarcis bocagei (assembly GCF_964188305.1). Taxonomy (NCBI): domain Eukaryota; kingdom Metazoa; phylum Chordata; class Lepidosauria; order Squamata; family Lacertidae; genus Podarcis; species Podarcis bocagei. The sequence goes on along the minus strand of NC_138141.1, from coordinate 38,282,306 downwards.
ACACACACACACACACACACACACACACACACACACTTCCCTGCGCATAGAACTATAGCAAGTTGGGGATAAAGCCAGACTATAAATTTTGTCTTTGTCGCCTAACTTTCTGTGTATATGGATTTTTGTGTTGCTTTTTTTGGGGGGGGAGAGTTGTGGGTGGGTGTAAAGAGGCACATTCAGTTGCCTTGGGCCCCTGCCAGCAGTCTGAAGTGGCATGGCTCACATAACTCCGTATGCAATTATGTAGAACTTCCCAAAGGCAAAATGTAAAAATAAGACATTTATATTCCACTAAGTGTCCGTTTCTTTAAATATAGCCTTGACATAAGGTATGCAATGCCCAAATCACGTTCAAGCGCAATATGGGATGTCTCAAAACCAAAGTTCCCTCCAAATGTTCATTCATTCAAGAAAGAGAAAAGAATCTCTACAAGTATTCTTGTTGCTAAAGGGTAATCCACAGATTGGAACGAAACTATCCACGTTGCCAGTGTTGTAGCATTGCTCTCAATCACTCAAACCGCAGTGGCAGTGCCCCATCTGTGTGAAAATCCAAAGTGGTGCAGCCCGGGCACAGGTTGACCTACCTACCCATGAACTAGGAGGCCTTAATGAAAGCCTACATAAGATCATCATGATGGCCAGCACCAGGTTTTCTTGCACTTTACTCAGATTGAAATCTTGGAAGCCCTGTCACAGTTGTTGTCGTTGGTGGCTCCCTTCCCTTTGACCACAAGAAATTCTGCCGCAGGCCTGTGCTAGGAACCTGACCCAGGGTGTTGTCTATAACCCATGTTAGGTTTTATGGAACTTGTGTGCATTGCTGACATCCGTGTGATATCTGAATCGGTGGTCAAGGCTCGACTGGGGTGGATAGCACACAGACCAGTGTCAGAAATATTCTGCTTGTGGCTTTTCAAACTGGGAATATTGGAGGGAAGCGGGCTTAAACTGGAGAAAGCTGAGCTTTGCAGCAGCAGCGTAGCGTGGGTTGTCAGCACCCGGGGCAAGGCAAGTAATTTGCGCCCCCTAACCCGGGGCAAGGCAAGTAATTTGCGCCCCCTAACCCCTAACCTGCCGCCGCTGCCAGCTTCTTCTTGCTGCTGCCTGGTCTGGTCTGGTCTGGTCTGGTTCTCTCCCGCGCTCAGCGCTGCGCTGGGCGGCCGCTGCACTGTCCCTCCCCCAGATAGTCCCTCGCTCTCTCTCCGCACCGCACGCCTGGCACCCACCCCCTCCACAGTGGGCGGCGACCCAGCGGCTCGGATAGGATTCGCACAGCCAGCACTGCAGTGAGAGAGAGTGAGTGAGCCAGGTAGGGGCAGAGAGCTGCAAGCGCCCCCCCCCCCAGATGTTGTGCCCGGGGCGGGCGGCCCCCCCTGCACCCCCACGCTACGCCACTGCTTTGCAGGACCAGATGTGTATGTGGCCATTGGCTCCTCATCCAAACATCCTTGCGTGTGTTAGACATTTCTCCCTTGCAAGCTGTGTGGTATGCACTACAACTGCAGTTGTGCATAGGAATCTTTGTCACGAGGGTGGCGACTTCCACATTGCTCCGACAGATGATGAAACTGTTTGGTGGGCAACTTCAGAGACCCCATTTTCCCTTCTTGTAGCACTTTCTCTTTAGACCAGATGGACCAGGCAGTTGTCTCTGGCCTTTGGGACTCTCCCTAGGCCACACCCCTCCTTAGGCCACACCCCCATACCACTGGCCTTGCTTTACATCCTCCTTGTGTATTTTTGCCTGTATCCTATACCTGATGGTGCTTCTTGCTTATCTAGAGAGGGTGAGCAAACTAGCAATTGTTGCCCCACCCACCTTTCCTCCTGGCCCCGCCCACCCTGAGCATGTGGCCCCAGAAAGGTTGCATAGAGGGGAACGTGGCCCTCAAAGTGATAATAATAATATTCCGCCACGGGAATGCTGTAGCGGCAGGGCAGTAGCAGGCAGGAAGCAAGGAAATTCTCCCCAGAGGACATATTTAAATGCAGTTTATCTTTTTTCATTACTGCTGTTCTCTTTCAGGCCAGCGCGTTCCAAATAATTCTGGTGAGCCTCTGGGAAGAACGCGGATTCCTGGAAGCCTTGATTTACATTTGCTCAGGGTGAGACGGGGCAGTGGAGAGAGGCTGGAAGGAGCTTGTGTAATTTCAGAGCGGGAAGAGTTCTCCCTGTGACCGGGAAAAGCAGCCTCTTTTGTGCTTCCCATGGCCACCGACCTTGGGATCCGCCTTGCCTGCTTGTGCAGTTTCCCCCCCTGTCGCCTTTCAGAGCAGAGTCAAGCAGTCAGAGTAGCCCGCCTTGAAATGGGTGGCTGGGCAGATTTACATAAGGCTCAAAGGAACCTCCCAGTTCAGGAGCAGTCTGCTGTCCAAACACCAGTAAAGGTAAAGAGCCCCCTGACCATTAGGTCCAGTCGTGGCCGACTCTGGGGTTGCGGTGCTCATCTCGCTTTACTGGCCAAGGGAGCCACCGTTTGTCTGCAGACAGCTTCCGGGTCATGTGGCCAGCATGACTAAGCTGCTTCTGGCGAACCAGAGCAGTGCACAGAAATGCCGTTTACCTTCCCGCTGGAGCGGTACCTATTTATCTACTTGCACTTTGACGTGCTTTCGAACTGCTAGGTGGGAAGGAGCAGGGACCGAGAAACGAGAGCTCACCCTGTCGCGGGGATTCGAACCACCAACCTTCTGATCGGCAAGTCCTAGGCTCTGTGGTTTAACCCACAGCGCCACCTGCATCCCAGTTTGTAGCTGGGGACAAACAGTAGGAGAGAGAGTTGCATTTCCTCCTATTTTCTCTGGGCATTCCAGAGGGATCTGGCTGGTTACTGTGGGAAAACAGGATCCTGAACCTTGTCAATTCCAGCAGGTCTCCTCTTCCGTAATCAGTAGTTATGAGTGGAGCCTCCAGATGCAGAGGCAATCTACCCCAGAACGCCAGATTATTGTGGGCGGGTTTTTTTGCTTTGATGCTGTGCTTGTGGGCTTCCCAGCAGCATATGTATGGCCAATAGCTGGGAAATGGGATGCTTTATAAGAACCTAGGAAGCTGCCTAGGAGCCAGACCGTTGCTCCATCTAGCTCAGTATTGTCTACACTGACTGGTAGGGGCTCTCCAGGGTTCCAGGCAGGGAGTCTTTTCCTAGCCCTGCCTGGAGATGCTGTTAGGGACTGAACCTGCAACCTTCTGCATGCAAAGCGGATTTTCTACCACTCAGCTAAGGCCCTTTTGGTTCTGATCCACCAAGAGGCTCCTTATGCCCATTTCACAGCTGTGTAGGCATTGTGGCAGCTGCATGCCCGAGCACTCCTGATCTCAAAGGACCAGGTGGCAAGGGTGCTGTCCCAGCAGCAGTAGTGTACTCTCTTTCTTGGCCCTTGTAAGTTCAGAAGAGGTCCTCTGTAGGCACAGCTGTTTGCCCTGCAGGTGAGACTCAGGTGGGTTGGCAAGCAGAGTTGGTCTGAATTCACAGAAATGGGTGTGGCGAGAGAACTGTTTCTGGACTGTACTACTTCATCCTTATTTTATTAATAGCTATTTTTTTTCTTAAGAAAAATTAACAAAGGAGAAAGGAATACTGCCAAATAAAATGCAGCCAAAAATAACAAAACAATGCTTTCGGTTTGCCCGTATATGGGGGAGGAGGGGAACGAGCTGGTGGTCCAGACTAATCCAGTTCCCATTCATGAAATTAGATCTATTTATGGAGTTTGTAGATCTGAAAACCTCCCATCTTGTGCTTGCGGAAGGTAACCTTCTCTTAGGCTGATAGCGGAGTCATGTCTTCTGTGCAGTGTCTGATAGAGTGTGTGATGAGCAGGGGAGGTAGAATCATACAATCATAGAATTGTAGAATCGTAAGGGACCCCTATGGTCATCTAGTCCAACCCTCTGCAATGCAAAAATCTTTTGCCCAACATGGAGTTTGAACCCATGGCCCTGAGATGAAGTGTCTCGTGCTGTACTGACTGAACACTACTGATGTTTAACGACACCAAAGTGTTAAATATTTAGCCACCATGAGTGCCTTCGCTAGCCAGTTATATTATCTCTCTGTCAGGTTTCAGAGTTCCAAGATATAATTCAACTGTACATCGACACCTGTAAATCTCAAAAATACCGTATTTTTCGCTCCATAAGACGCACCTAGTTTTTAGAGGAGGAAAACAAGAAAAAAAATATTCTGAACGAAACAGTGGGTGTATGATTTTTGTTGTTCATGCTGTGGCCACAGACATGTGATTTGATGAGGAGTTTGGGGTAGCCCAATGCAAAAATCCTGAGGATCCATGTGGATCTCTGCTTTGTTACCACGTTTTTGCGCCATTGCGGCCCCACGAAACAGTGGATGTGTGATTTTGTGGTGCAGGCTATAGCCATGGACATACTATGTGATCTGATGGTGAATTTTGAGTGACCCAATCCTGAGGATCCATGTGCTTTTACCTCCCCCCTCCGAGGCAGCCTCCTTTATCGCTAGAGTCCCTTATCTCCCTCCCGATCGTTTGCCGATCAGCTGCTCAGCGGCTTTGTTTCAACACCCCCTTCCCTCTTTCTTAAAAAAAAAGCACGATTTGCTTTTCGCCCCTAGTCAGTTCAGTTCCAGGGACCACGCATTCGCTCCATAAGACGCACAGACTTTTCCCCTTACTTTATAGGAGGAAAAAAGTGCATCTTATGGAGTGAAAAATACGGTATGTCTATGACCATATTTATGTGGCCAATTACCCTTACTGTCTCTTTTGGGCATCCTTTCAGTGAACATGCCATGGTTCAAAGACACACATAACTAGTATTTTTGGGGAAAGATTTTGTTCAGTTAGCGACTGTCAATGTGTCTTTGGGGTGGGGGAAGGTGAATTCAGTCCTGCAACCCCCCAGCCCATTGCCCCATCTACTGCTTGTGTGAATGTGGGGGTCAAGGCCACTGTCTTGATCTGGGCTCAGTTTAGACATCTCTCCCAAATAACAATTAGGGAATCTTCATGATAACTTGGTGCAAAATATATAAAATGGGAAGCTATTGTTTGTGACTGACTAACAAACCTGAATCCACAAGGCATGGTTTGCGTGTTTAGCAGATAATAGTTTGTGGTGAGCATCAGGTGGTGCAATTTTCTGAACTGACCAACTGGAGTTGGATGAGCAAACTATGGTTGGAGTTCTAAACCAGGGATTGTGCAAACAGTGGATTAGTGTGATGTCTGAATGTAGTCTTCCTCGGTTCTTCCTATACTTTACTTTTTTCCATTTGGGGACACAGTCCCAAGAATTGTATGCATCTGATAGAGTGGAGGAAGGGAGGGAATTGAAGAGAACGAAAAGAAGCAGCTCCACGAACCATTTTGCAAGCCCCACTTGAATTGCATTTTGAGCAGAGTTTTGAAAAACGGGCAGTTTTTTTAAAAAAAAGAACAGGGCTGCACTCAGGCATTTGGATTTACTTGAAGGCTCTTCCTTGCACTTCAGCGGATGAACGAAGAGCCTCTGTTTTATATAAATCCCTGGCACGAATTAGAAGATGTTGCAACCCATTGGTACATAATGCTTGGTTTTCTGCGGTCTCCCGGTTTGGAAGAGCCACAGCTTGCCATCTGCCGCTTGCGGTTGCCCGTAAAAATCCATTAATGGCTCTTTTCCAACCTCTCTCTCTTAATTAGATGATCTTCTTCTTTCAGCCTGCTCGCCAATGAATTATTCACAGTTGCTTGGCCCGAGGGAGTGCTTACCTTGATAAGGAGCAGGCTTAAAGATGATGGAGTTGTTTTCAAAGTGACCCAAGGAGATCACTCCATCCTTAGGCACCTCAGGGCTTGTCTGGGTCCAACAGGTTGCTGGAATGTGGACTAATGTTATTATGACTGTATTTGCATCTCACCTTTTTTTCCAAGGGACTCTAGGCAGCATTCATAGTTCCTCCCCACAGCCACCCTGTGAGGTAGGCCAAGAGACAGAGACAGTGCTGAGGCCAGGCACCTAACACTGGTCTTGAAAGACCTACATTGGCTTCCAGTACGTTTCCGAGCGCAATTCAAAGTGTTGTTGCTGACCTTTAAAGCCCTAAACGGCCTCGGCCCTGTATACCTGAAGGAGCATCTCCACATCCATTGTTCAGCCCGGATACTGAGGTCCAGTGCCGAGGGCCTTCTGGCGGTTCCCTCACTGTGAGAAGCCAAGTTACAGGGAATCAGGCAGAGGGCCTTCTCAGTAGTGGCACCCAGCCTGTGGAACACCCTCCCACCAGATGTCAAGGAAATAAACAACTATCTGACTTTTAGAAGATATCTGAAGGCAGCCCTGTTCAGGGAAGCTTTTAATGTTTGATGCATTATTGTATTTTAATATTTTGTTGGAAGCCGCCCAGAGTGGCTGGGGAAGCCCAGCCAGATGGGCGGGGTATAAATAATAAATTATTATTATTCATGTTTTAGATCGGGGTAGGAAGTATTTTCCAGCATTCCTTTTTGGGCCCCCACCCAAGGGCCTAAGTCCAGAGGTGGGCAGGGCCAGAGGCGAAGTGTGAGGAGCAAGGAATAAAACGTTCCATTTGTACAGTAGTCTAGTTTCTGCACAAACTCACACACCTTTCTCTACCCTCGATTCAAGGCAAGCAAGAGGCGCTGTTGGAGTTCAAAGCCACGTTCTAGCCAGGCAAACGCAGTCAGGCTCCATGAGGCGTGAGGGCCAGGTGCAGAGGGCCACATGCAAACTCTGGGCCAGATATTCCTCTCTTCTTTTGTGGCTGATGGAGACCTCTCATAATTTAGGGCATTTTGTCGTGGTTCTTTCTGTATGTGTATGGCGGATTCAGGGAAGAGTTCAGGAGATGAACCTTGAAGTTGTTGGCATCTCGACAATGCGCCTTCAGAGTGCAAATGGTTGGAAAGTTGCAGTGCCTGCTGTGGTCACAGATACCGATACGGGAGAGACATGTTTTGTTGCAGGTGGGGCAGATGAATGCATCCAGTTGTGCTGCTGCAGATGTACCATGGCATTTATTCTCTCTCCACTCCTCCCAGCGGCCATTTCTCCTCTGGTCACTGCTGCACCACTGACCGTCTGTCTCCAGGCACTGCGGTCCTCTGCAAGGGATTCCCACGTGGTGGGGTTGGTGTTGCTAGCCTTCACGCCATGTTTGCAGACATCTTGTAGTGTAGGGTTGGTCTGCCAACAAGCCTGGCGCCTTAAAAATTACCCAAGGCAATTGATCTCTACATATATATATTACTTCTTAGATCACTTCTCTCTATGTTAATGTTATACATACATGGGAATATTGGGGAACACGGGGAGTTCTTTGGAGTTAGTCTATCTGTATTTACTACTGAAAATGCATTATATAGTTTTAAAAATCACCCCAGGCCAGACAGTCCATGGTGCCCCTTTGGGGCACTCAGTCTGCCAATGGGCCAGTGCCATCGTGGGCACAGACCCAAAAGCTCCATTATCCCTTCTGTGTCGACATGGTTATAACAGCTGCTCTGTTCTCTGTATCTCTCTCCTTTCTAGCTGCAAAATATTTCCCTGGGCCAAATCAGTAAGGTTGAATATTGTGCCCGATGGAATTGTTTGTGTGGGTGAATAAAGCACATGCACTGCTTTAGCCTGGCCTTTGACACCAGAGAGGGGGCGTAAGAAGTAGCCTCATACAGAGTCAAACCATTGGCCCACCAAGCTCAATAGTGCCTACACTGACTGGCAGCATCTCTCCTGGGTTTCAGACAGAGACGCTGGGGATTGAGCCTGGAGCTGCAGATACTGAGCCCTTATCTTTTTAGCACTCTCCCTCTTCTTATTTGTTTTCGAATGTTTTTAACGAATCGCCTGAAGGAGCGGGTAATGAACTGAGCAAATAATAATAGATCTGTCTCGGTTTCGACTTTCTGGTGAGACGTAATTGTCCTTATCACGGTCCCAGCCCTCCTGGTTGCTGAATACCTGGTTGATCATTAATTCTGCTTCCACACAAAGGCAGGCCGGCCTCCCTTGCATTTTCCATGGGGAAAGGGAAACTTTTGGGTGGGTTGGGATGCCTGGACTTGAACCCAGTGGGACAGTGCTTTGCTTTATACCCATCACTGCCAAAGGCCGAGGGGGGTGTGAGCGCGTGTGAAAGGAGCTGCGAATTAGATGTGCATGATTTCATCCTGACCCGGTAGCAGAGGGCGAGCAGGAAGGTGGTGACAAGAGAGGGCTGGGCCGGGCAGTTTTGCTGCCATGATACTGATCAGCTGCTGCTGCAGGGAGGCAGTTAAGAATTGGGCGCTCCTGAGCAGGTAATCTCAGCAAGTCTCTCTCGCCTTGCACTTCCTGGAGGGGAAGGGAGTGCTTCTCTGTTTCTGTCCTGTGCCCGCGAGTCGAGAGTGATGGGCTGTGGCAGGTAAGAAGCGAAAGAGGATCTGTGCCTCTTTGAAATGTGGGACTAGGCGGGAGCTCCTTCCTCCCAGGATTGCAGAGGAATTTTCAGATCCAAGCAGAAGGGCTGTAGGTCGTGTTTTGCATGCAGAAGGAATTTCTAGCTATTGTTTCTGTCTATATCAATATTGTCTACACTGACTGGCAGCAGCTCTCCAGGGGTTCAGGCAAGGGACATTCCCAGCCTTACCTGGAATTCAGCCTCAGAGCTTTTGCATGCAGATCTGTCACCAAGCGATGGTCCTTCCCTTAAAAATGAGGTAGGATTCTAGTCCTCATGGTTCCAAGTTAAATGGCTGAAATAGGAACAGAGGAACTGAGCCAGATGGTTGGTCCATTTAGCTTAGTATTGCTTACACTGACTGGCAGCAGCTCTCCAGGGTTTCAGAGGTAGAGAGAATCTCCCAGCCCCACCTGGAGGTGCTGAGGATTGAACCTAAGACCTGCTGCACCTGAAGTGGATGCTGTACCACTGAGCTGTGGTTCTTTCCCTAGGAGCATCTCGGATGGCAGGTGACGAGAAAGATCCTTGCCTTGGACACTGGAGAGCAGCTGCCAATCAGAGCAGAGCCTCCCAGTTCTCCAGGTGTTGCTGAACTGCAGCTCCCCATCACCCTTGCAAACAGGAGGGATGGAGGGATGGGAGGGATGGGAGTTCAGCAACATCTGGAGGGCTGAAGGTTCACCGCACCTACATTTCAAGGGGGCTGGGGCTAGATGGACCTTCTGTGAAAATTCTGGTTCCATATAGGTTGTTTGTTGCATACTTTGATCTTGCAAAATGGAGAGCGACTCTGTTGCTCTTGTCTATGATTCTAAGTGGGTCTTGGGCCCACCTGGGAAGGTGACTATAATAATTCTGTTTTAAAATACACCTTTTATTGTTTATTTAACATAATTGTTACAAAATATAAGCAAAATATTGCAAATACATACATGCATGCATACATACATACATACATACATACATATTTCAAATAAGCACATATACATGCAGCAAGGGTGGAGGACCCCAGGCCCCAAAGGGGGCAAATGTGACCCTTGCGGCTTCTGCATCTGGTCTTAGGGGCTTTCCCCAGGCCATGCCCCTCACTCCAGGCCACGCCCCCTCACAGGCCCTGCTTTGCATCCTCCATTACTGCCTGGCTGAAAAATATGGCCCTTTGCTTGCCTGGATGGGGGAATAGAGGCCCATGTCTGTGCAAACTAGCATACTTGACAAAGGCAAAGCTGGATATCAGTTGCCCTATGCGCTTTTGCCATTGGCTGAACGTAGGTCATAGCCAGTTTTATCCTCCATGACTGTGTCTTAGAGTTGAGTTGGTATCTGTCTGTCTTGAGACATAGTGGATCACACCTCCGGGGGCGAAGTCAATCCACTGTGATAGCAGCACCTCCCTGGAGTGTAAGCTTGGGCAGTGTGTGTGGTGGTCCTGAGCTTCCCAGACGACAAGACCTTCTCTGCCTGGTTGATGTGGTCCAAAAGAGAGCAGAGCAAGGTGTTTGGCAGCAGCTTGGCTGCAGGAGGCATGCAAGGCGCCGTCCAGCTGTCTAGGGACTCCACTCTGGATTTGTGTAGGGTTTACACCTTAACCTTTTCTTCTCCTGAAGATGTCCTGCAAGGCAATGGAGACTTAAGACCAGAGTTTTCCTTCTCCTGGATGGGCTCCCTTCCCAGGTGGACGAGCCCCATCTGGCCCTCGCTTCCCTCTGCAGCACATGCAGAAAAATGCCTTCTTGACCCACAATTGGTCTCCTCCACTCAATACGCCTGAGTCTGTTTTCCATGCAGGGGAAGTCCCTAACCCACCAAGGATTTGAGACTCGTCAGCTACTCTCACCTGATTTAACCAGTTGAAGCCGTCCCTGGGTTGTGGCCGCTGTCGCATGCTGACAGCTTCTAGGAGCCACTAGTTATAGCTCAGTGCAGGGTGAACAAACTGCCCCAGAAGGAGCATGACCTGTTCCACTGTCAAGCTCCTTGTGCTGTTGTTTCCCCTTTTAACTGATTCTTCAGGAGGCAGGCTGTAGTTCACTGGTAGAGCATCTGCTTTGCATGCAGAAGGTCTCGGGTTCAATCTCCAGTGGCACCTCCAGGCAGGGCTGGAGGAAGAAGAAGAAGAAGAAGAAGAAGAAGAAGAAGAAGAAGAAGAGGAGGAGGAGTTTGGATTTGATATCCCGCCTTTCACTCCCCTTAAGGAGCCTCAAAGCGGCTAACAATCTCCTTTCCCTTCCTCCCCCACAACAAACACTCTGTGTATCTGAAGAAGTGTGCCTGCACATGAAAGCTTATACCAAGAACTAACTTAGTTGGTCTTTAAGGTGCTACAGGAAGGAATTTTTTTATTTTGTCTGTGAGGTGAGTGGGGCTGAGAGACTTCACAGAAGTGTGACTGGCCCAAGGTCACCCAGCAGCTGCATGTGGAGGAGCAGGGAAGCGAACCCGGTTCACCAGATTGCAAGACTACCCCTCTTAACCACTACACCACACTGGCTCTCATATGTAGTGTTGGTGCCACCTGGACCTCTATGGGGCGTGCTTTCTGCACAGCATAGGAAGTACAGCATAGGAAGACTGAAACCCTAGAAAGCTGCTGCCAGCCAGTGTAGACTGTGCCAAACTCAATGGAACAAATGGTCTGAATATGTACAAAGCAGATTCTTCTGTTTCTGTCAGGATTTAGAGCTCTGTCCCCCCAACACCATCAAAGGTGACCCAGAGCTCTGTAGGTGGGGTGAATGAAACTGCCTTTTCTAGTGTAGTCTTCCAAGAAGTGAAGAGAAGCAAGGGGCTGTTCTTGATTTCCAATTAATTCCAGATTGATTTAATAGTTTACCAGCAGCCCCATGTGGAAAGGGAAGTGATGGGTCTTCAGAGATCTTGCAGCAGATTATTACATTGTATGCAATTTGGAAGAGATTCTACCACTCATCACTTTCTCCACAAGTCCATTTTTCCTCTCCCTCCCCATCCAAGCTATTCCTTTCACCACCACCACCCCATTATTATTTTTTTGACACTTTCTCTTAGACAGAGAGCAGTCAGGAAATTTCTTTCTCAGCCAGATATAATCTCTCTGCATCAGCTGATCCTTGCAGTGTCCAGCGGCACTTGTTGCTTTATCACCCGGGAGGAGGAAATTGCCTTTGTAAAGCATCTCTTAATTTTTTTGCTTGCTTTTCCAACTGAAGCCTGGTCTTCAAAGTGAGGGAGGCATGTTAGCCTGGGCTGTGGCTAGCTGGAAAAAGAGGCACCCTCTTTTTCCTGGAATGTGCCGTTTGGCTGAATGAAGCCATTTCCTCCAGAGATCATGTTCTTTGTGTTTGTTTATCTGTCTTTTTAACAATGCCCATTTCCTTTCTCCTGCTCCTGTTCACTTATGCATTGGGTTCTTACGTTTTTCTAGTTCTTGCCTCCCAGACAGAACGAATGCCATTGCATGGGGGAAGCATTGCAGAACTGCTAATAAGGTGGAACGATGTCTGGATGATCCAGTATAAAACCCAGAGCTAATGCGTTCTTGTTACATCTGGGGCATGTTGCAGAATACACTAGTCTTGATTGTGTGTCCTAATCAGTCTCTCTTGAGGAGTGGGGCAGGTCCAAGCAGGGCCTTGCAGAGCCAGGCAGAGGCCCGGGCCAGGTAGATACTGTGCCCCTCCCTTTCTTTACCCTGGGGATAACTGAAATCTTATAAATAAGTAAGTATATAAATAATTTTCACAGAAGTTATGCTGACAAATAATTTTATTTCAAGGCTTGAACCATATCTGCATACAAAGACAAATTGGAAAATATAGATAAATATTCTGACCGAGGCCCCCTTTGGAATTGGAGGCCCGGGCCATGTGGCCCATATGCCCCCCCCCCCTCTGTCTGGGCCTGGGTCCAAGACCTAGCAGGGGAAAGAGGAGGCACCTCTGCTCTGTGCAAACCAGGGGGCAAGTGGATTGGGCCTGTAAGGTTTGTTTCATTTGATATCTCTGCGTCCTTAGAAATGGAGGTACAGTGGTACCTTGGGTTAAGTACTTAATTCGTTCCGGAGGTGTGTTCTTAACCTGAAACTGTTAACCTGAAGCACCACTTTAGCTACTGGGGCCTCCCGCTGCCGCCGCGCGATTTCTGTCCTCATCCTGAAGCAAATTTCTTAACCTGAGGTACTATTTCTGGGTTAGCGGAGTCTGTAACCTGAAGTGTATGTAATCTGAGGTACCACTGTAGAACTGGTTCAGTGTCCAGCTGCCTCTCAAACACGTCCCCAGGAGAAGGAGACCCATAAGGGTCAGGAGGAGATGGTGATAGCAGCTCCTGACTTGAGGGGTCCAGTAAGACAGGGCCGGCCACCTCTCTGTCAACCTGCTTGGATCCGCCCCAGAATCCAGCTCCGGACTCCCTTGACCACTGCCCCCCTTCTCCAGCTCAGACATTTGTTGGGTTCAGGATTCTGCCTCCCCTGCCCATCCAGCTAGGAGCCTTCCCTGGGTCATCTGGCGCCTGATCTCCTGCTACTCCTCAGGATCTGATGACCCCTTCCATGACATCTCCATGGGGCTCAGGACAACGTTTTGTGGCCCTGCCTGGTATTTTCCCCATCTTGCATTTCTGTATTTCATCTCCACCTCACCCACCCGCCCCACTGCAGATCTTTGCGTTTCTCTCCAGTGGATTTCGTCTGGTCAGCTTCAGCCCAAGCTTTCCGTTCTGTCAAGGTCACCTTGGGTTTTCTATTCCTGCCTTTGGAGGAGGTAACTTTCCCTCCCGGCTTTGTGTCATCTGTAATTTCCCCGGGGCCTCAGTAGGAAGAGGAGTACCCTGGGCTGGACGCTCTCCTAGTTGCGTTTTACTTTGTAGGGGCTGGTCAGGGATGAGCGGAGTGGGTTTTTGCCAAGGTGGAAAAGTGGGTGGAATGATCAGCCTTGCCAGTTCACCTCTGGATGGGAAGAATCCTGGAATCCTAGGGGAGGAGCCATTGTATCCTGTTGTCGCCATAGCCTTTGAGGAAAAAGGCTGTGGCTGAGTGGCAGCGTATCTTGTTTTGCATGCAGAAGGTCCTGGGTTCAATCCCCGGCATCACCAAATAGCCCAGGGAATTTCCTGTGACTGAGAGACACTTCCAGAGTTGACCAAGCTGAACTAGATACACCCCATGATCTGACTCACTATGGCAACTTCTCATGTGCCTATTTAATTCAGTCATTTATCCAGAGGCATGGGGACTAGATCCTTAATCTATTTGTTGTTAGAGTATCTCCTTCACATGCGGAAGGTCTTCTGTTCCAGTCCCTGACACCTCCAGACAGGGCTGGGAATGTCCTTTGCTTGAAACCCCGGAGAGATGCTGCCCAGTCAGTGTAGATAGTACTGAGTTAGATGGGTGAGCAGTCTGAATTATTACAGAGCAGCTTCGTAGGGGAGTTTGGGGGCATCTTGAAAAGCCTCTTAATCCTTAAATGGCATGGGGCCAGGATACCTGAAGGACTACCTCTTCCCATATGTTCCTGCCTTTCCCTGAAGATCTTCACTGAATGCCCTTGTCCAGGTTCCCCCACCTAATGAGGTGAGGTGGGTGAGTCCTGGGTAAAGGGCCTTCTTGGTGGTGTCTCCCTATATATCATTTCCAGAAGGGCTTGCCTGGTGGCTACACTAAATCTTTTCAGCACCCTTTTTTTTCTCCCTCTCCCATATTGCTAGAACTCACAAACGTCCAACACAGCTGAATGTTGGAAGGTTTAGGACAGATAAAAGAAAAGTACTTGTTCATGCAGTGCACAGCTAAACTGTGGAACTCACTGCCACTGGAGACCGCCATGGCCACCGACCTGGATGGCTTTAAAAGTGGACAAATTCACGGAGAACAAGGCTACCTAACCCTGATGGCTATGTTCTGCACCCACTGCCAGAGGCAGATATGCTTCTGAGTACCAGTTGCTGGGGAGAAGGCAGAGTGCTCTTGTTTTTGGGTCCTGAATGTGTGTTTCTCATGGCCATTTGGTCGGCCTCTGTGAGAACAGGGTGCAGGGCTAGATTGGTCTGATCTAGCCATCTCTTCTTAAGTTCTCACCAGGTTCTTCCAAGGCTGCCTCTGTATCTCTATTATAACAGAAAGAAGTATCAGTTCCCTTTAATATTAATAATTTTTTACAAAAACTTCTGAGCATTTTCTCTCTTCTGCATCGCTTCCAGGCCTTCCAGCAAAGGATGGTGTTTGCCTTCTCTTCTTTGAAATTGGTTTGTTTGGGTTTTTTTCCTTTTTTGCATCTGGGCAGGAGCTGCCACCGAAATCCAGCCCCACTCTGTCGGCGTTCAACAGATCATAATCACGGGGTTTTATTTTTAATCTGGAAGTGATAATTAAGCATGACGTTGTTGCAGCAGAGGAGAGAGGGAGGATGCTTAGGCAGAAGGCTGAAAGTGTGGGGTGTGTCAGAGCACGTGATATAACCCCCCATAGAAGGTTTTGGAAACGTGATGTGCCTTCCCCCCCAAAAAAAAATTCTGGGTGCACCAAAAGGCCCTTTAAGACTTGGGGGAGAGGGAGAAGAATTAGGTCGATCTTGCCTTTCCAAGGCTAATAGCTGCAATATGGTATTGTTAGGTAATTTCAGGCTCTGAACTTAATGGTTTTATGGGGGGGGGGTCTTTATATCAAGGGTTTGATACATGGGCAAGGCCACCGCAACCACATCTGGTTAGCCAAGGAGAAGAAATCCGATTCAGTTCACATGTATAGCCGAATCTTATCAAATTCACACTTTCTGAAACAATACGAAAACCAAAACACAACCATCCTTTGAAGTTGCCACTTACCCAGATTTTGCAGTGCAGCTCTCCAACCAAGCAATGTTTAGAAAAATGTGTTTTATAAGGGAAATGGGTGCATAAAATGAAATATATTTGGGAAAATGACACACGTAAGTGCATTCTGTTAAGAGAAGCTGTCTGCACAAATGTGTGTGTTAACTGCATGCAGAAATGTCCTTATTAAAATTTATCTCCTGCCTTCCTCCCAAAGGAGTTCAGGACGGCAAAAGAGCAAGTGCTAAAACAAAAAACATCTTAAGAATAATTCCAATTTTTAAGATACAGACGGTGAAAGGTCTCCACTTAAAGCAAGCATCAGCAAACTGTTTCAGCAGGGGGCCGGTCCACTGTCCCTCAGACCTTGTGGGCAGGCGGACTATTTTTTAAAATAAAAATAAAAATGAACGAATTCCTATGCCCCACAAATAATCCAGAGATGCATTTTAAATAAAAGGACACATTCTCCTCATGTAAAAACACGCTGATTCCCGGACCATCGGTGGGCCAGATTTAGAAGGTGATGGCCCGGATCCGGCCCTTGGGCCTTAGTTTGCCTACCTATGACTTAAAGGGCTTGTTGGAAGGCCTTCAGTAGGTGCCAGAAAGACAACAGAGATGGTGCTGGTTTGTTATTTGAGGGGAGGGGATTCCAAAGGTTTAGGCTCCAGGACACTAAAGGTTCAATTCCTATATGCTATGGAACAGCCCTCCTGACAATATGACATCTGCAGAAGGCCTTTCCACATCAGTCTGCAACTAGTCCTCATGAAAACTCACCAGCATTTTCGCACGGATGTCTCCTAATGCAACTTCCATATGCAGTTTTGCCTGATATATACCGTATTGGCCTGAATTTAAGCCACACCTCCGAATAAGCCTCACCTTTCAAACTGAAGGGGGCAAAATTAAAAAAGGACAATACCCAGGCTGCTTCCTGGGGAGGGGAGGGGGGAGAGCTACGCTCCCCCCCTTTCCACCATCCTTTGGCAGCTCAGAGGAGGTTTGGGAACAGCAAGCGGGACGGGCGCCATTTTCCTTCCCCGCCCTATGGCCCTCGTGGGCAGCTGTTTCAGCAGCGATACTGCAAGGTTGCGAATACAAGCTGTGCTTTAACTTTTCACAATCAGAATTTGGGGAGGGGAGAGCGGCTTCTATTCGGGCCAATACGGTATTATACGAAGCAGTTTTCCGAAATATCCCACATTTTTTATGCTAATGTTTGCTAACGTATACTTTCATAAGCACACTTGACCCTAGTATGTGCATTTTTATTTGAGCTCAGTACTTGCCCTGGAGAAATGTATTGCAAAACTCAGAGAGGAGCGGGTTTGGGAGGATGGCTGCGTGTAGGTCTGCGAATTGTGCCCAAACGTACTAATTAGCTGCGTTTGCCTGGAAATGCAAACAGAATCAAGTTTCTCCCAGATCTCTGCACATGATTTCCACCCCTGTGGAAGAATGATGGTAACGATATTTAGCACTTAGGAAAACCCTAAAATCTCTAAGCACTGCGCACACCCTAGTCTCCATGGGTTCCAGCGCTTAACCAGGGTTCAGTTTCCTAGGAAGGAAGGTCGTTTGGAGACAGAAGTGTCTTTAGAATATACAGTAAGGTAAAGGGACCCCTGACCATTCGGTCCAGTCGTGGCCGACTCTGGGGTTGCGGCGCTCATCTCGTTTTATTGGCTGAGGGAGCCGGTGTACAGCTTCCAGGTCATGTGGCCAGCATGACTAAGCCGCTTCTGGTGAACCAGAACAGCGCACGGAAACGCCGTTTACCTTCCCGCTGGAGCGGTACCTATTTATCTACTTGCATTTGACGTGCTTTCGAACTGCTAGGTTGGCAGGAGCAGGGACTGAGCAACGGGAGCGCGGGGATTCGAACCGCTGACCTTCTGATCGGCAAGTTCTAGGCTCTGTGGTTTAACCCACAGCGCCACCTACGTCACTAGAATATACAGTATTTACAGTTAAAATACAACCTGTGCATAGGGTGGACAGGCTCACAGCATGTACCCTACAACCAGGGCCGTGAGGCAGACTGAGGCAGCTGCCTCAGGCGGCAGAATCCAAGAGGCGGGGCCTGTGGGCACCCCACCCTCCTCTGCCACCACTGGAGAAGCAAGAAGGGGTGCTTCTTGGTTCCTGCAAGATTTTGCTGACCTCTTGCAAGATCTCTCTAGAAGCCTCCGCCACACGACCCCAGTAAGCGAGACTTTGGAGTGGAGGGGTTGTCAGCGGGGTTCCCCCCCCCAGCACCTTCCCTTGGGTTCTGCCTCAGGCGGTGAAATGGGCTGGGCCGCCCCTGCCTCCAAAGTACAGAACGAAGAGCAAATCTCTGTGTCTCTCCGGCTCCTCGCTTCAGCCCCTGCCCATAGACTCTCAATCAGACAGACACGATCCGAAAGGAAAAATGAATGGGGAGGGAGAAGGGAAGGTTAGCGACGTGGCCTTTTGTTTTTCTGCTTGTGTTTTATAATCCAGCAGGCATCTCTGCAGCAAACTCATGCCTCTGCTGAGTTTCCCCCAGACCTGCTGTAAATTCAGAGCCTTGACTGAAGGAATTTATTCCGTCGCTGCTGCCACCTCCAGAGTACTAACTTGTTGGATTCCTTTTTGATACTGTAAAACCAGAGAGGGTGGGTGCCTCTTTCTCTGCAGACACAATCATCTCTGTTTCAGCCACTGTGGGCGAAATCCTTGAAGTGTAATGTTATTGCTTTGGATTCCCCACCCCACCCCTTCCTGATTCAGCCCGGGAGGAGGTTAATGTGTCATTTTTCAGCGTTTTCAGATGCCGAGAACGGCGTGGTCTTCAGATGATCATGAAACCATGCCTTGTTGCAGCAATTGGGGAACGTGAAGGCCTTTCGGGTGTTGAACTCCCAGCTTCCATCCAATCATATTTTAATTTTATTTTATTTTATTTTATTAGATCTATATACCGCCCTTCATCAAAAGTTCTCAAGGCAGTTCACAAGATAAAATACAAGATAAAAGCACAAAAAGTTAGAAACAATGAAACCTTTCCCACAAACGCATTTAAAAGTCTGATCAGCCAAAGGCCTGGCTGAAGAGGATTCTCCTTATTGAAAATTCTGAAAGGGGAGGAAAATTTATTTCTAGGAGAGTTGTAAGAAGCGCAAGGCAGACTATAAGTCCACCTTGTCTTCAATCTGTTTTGATCCACTTGCAGTTGTCGGTTTGTTTGTTTTTTTAAAAAAATAAATGCTGCTAAGAAATCTAATCTGCATGAAATCTAAACTGAGTATACACACAAAGCTTTACGCCTTGCTTGTCTATTGAGTTTGCAGAGTTGTAAAGTCAGCTCTGAACAAATCTGACTTGTATTAAGAGGGTAGGTACACAATTGGCTACTCCTGATTAAAATGCATTTATTTGTTCCGCAAGGTTGATATACCTCTTGAGTGTAATAAAACCTCACAGCGGCTTACAAAACGAAATTGGTTTACAAAAAGTAAATGTGCAACTTTTTCTTCCCCAATGAGTTGAGGTGATTGTTTTTGTAGCCATTATATATTTTCAAATAGAGCAGGAGAAACTTGCACGTGTGTGTGTGTGTGTGTGTGTGTGTGTGTGTGTTAATTAAAAGCAAACAAACTCCAAGGCTGTCAAACTGCTCCACAAGCTCTCAGCACAACAGTGGCAGTGTAGTGAATTAGTGTCCCTTTCTGAGGGAGAGTAGGAGAAATATTTATAGAAACGCGTTAGTCGTGAGAAATGCAGGCTTGTCCTAATTTGCTTTCCCTTCAAACGATGCTTTCATTTCATTTCGTTTTATTTCAGTAAAAGCTATTTCTGGTCCTTATTTGAACATCGCATATTTGAGGTCAAACCATCCCAACTATGAGGCAAGAAAAGCTTCCCTTGGGATAAGGGTTGAAACATGTGTGGCAATTGGGATTTTATGTCCAATTACTTTCCCGTAGACTCTTTTGAGATCTACTTCGGTCCAGGAAGCTTGTGGCCTAGCCTCTGAGGCTATTGTGATCCTTTTTTTTTTTTTAAATGCCCAGCAATTTCATTTCTTTCTTTCTTTTAAAAAACAGTGGCAGGCAAATAAATCTTGGAAGTTGCTTTTCTTATTCTTTTGCTGTAGTACGTTGGGAAATGTTGCCCCTGCAGGAACTGTTTTGCTTTAAAAATCTTGGCCGTCCAAATCTGCTCGGCTCAGCGGTTCTATGCACTTGTCTGTGTGTTGTTTTTCCTGAGCCTCCAACTGTTCATTTGACGTCACGGTTAAAAGAGAGAGAGAGGCAAGCTTGTGTCTCGAGAGGTTTAGCTAGTTACGGTATAAATAGATCAACAAATAATACTGAGCTTGGCAGGGAACCCCTGGGTTTGCGCTTGCGCAGATATAATAGGCGCACGCTGGATCTGCCTTTGTTCGGACCAATGGGCTGGGGTTTAATTCCGAGCCTCTGGAGCGTGATATTCTGAGCTCAGGTTCCGCCCCCTTTAGAATGTGCAGAGAATCAATTGTGGAGAGTGCCTCTGAGCATGGGCAAAGAGCATTTTGAGCCTCACATGCGGTGGGTGGATCTGATCATTTTGGTTCTCTCGGTTTCCCTCCCCCCAACTTAAATTCAGTTTTTCACATTTCTGCAGGAATTTGCGTTAAAAGAAATCCTTATGAAAATTCGTCCTGTGAACGTTTCCTAATAAGCATATTTGTATGTAGTTTTGACCCAGCGTAATGCATTTTCATGTCGTTTGCAGTAACATGTTCATTTCATGCACACTTTCCCATAACATGTGCGTGTTTGTAAACATTGGTGGGTTGGAAAACCGCACCACAAAATTTGGATGACGGTAATTTTGAAGCACAGCTGATTAGTTACTCATTAAAATGCAAACTAAATCAAGTTTCTTGCCCAGCCCCTACAGTCCTCAATGAATAATGCTATACAGTGGTACCTCGGGTTAAGTACTTAATTCGTTCCGGAGGTCCGTACTTAACCTGAAACTTTTCTTAACCTGAAGCACCACTTTAGCTAATGGGGCCTCCTGCTGCTGCCACGCTGCTGGAGCACGATTTCTGTTCTTATCGTGAAGCAAAGTTCTTAACCTGAAGCACTATTACTGGGTTAGCGGAGTCTGTAACCTGAAGCGTATGTAACCCGAGGTACCACTGTACTTCTCCCCCCCCCCAAAGACACATTTTGGATGTATTGTATTTATTAAATAGTTACATTATATGTGCATCTCTCCTTAATTCCAAAGAGCTCAAAGTGGCATACATGCTTCTCACTCTTTCCCCCGTATGTAATTCTCACAACAATCCTGTGAGGTAGGTTAGGAGAGCAGCAGGGAACTGGCCTTCATGGCTGAGAGAAGAATTGAGTGCCAACATGGTGGAGAAATAGATAGGCTCGCCACGTCTCAAAAGGCACAGAGCTGGTTGTGTGTGCGAATCCTGAGAGTGAAAGGGTTGGGGATTAGGATACCCAGATAATAATAATAATAATAATAATAATAATAATAATAATAATAATAATAATAATAATAATATAATTTATTATTTATACCCTGCCCATCTGGCTGGGTTTCCCCAGCCACTTTGGGCTGCTTCCAACAAAGTATTAAAATACAGTAGTCTGTTAAACATTAAAAGCTTCCCTAAAGAGGGCTGCCTTCAGATGTCTTCTAAAAGTCTGGTAGTTGTTTTTCTCTTTGACATCTGGTGGGAGGGCGTTCCACAGGGCGGGTGCCACTACCGAGAAGGCCCTCTGCCTGGTTCCCTGTAACTTGGCTTCTCGCAGTGAGGGAACTGCCAGAAGGCCCTCGGCCCTGGACCTCAGTGTCCAGGCAGAACGATGGGGGTGGAGACGCTCCTTCAGGTATACCCAGAGGGTAGAAACTGGGGCTGGTAGCATGGAGTAGACCCTGACCTCTCCCCCTGCCCCAAATTATGCGCTAGACTGCCTTGAAACTCTGAAAATCTGGCAACTCTAAGGGTGGGACTTTTCAGAGGCAGGGAACGTGGCATTAGAGCTGGTGGGGTGTTGTAGTTAGGATGTTGGACTGACCAGGGTTCGAATCCCCACTCAGCCACAAACCTCACTGGGAGACCTTGGACTACTAGTCCCTGTCTCTCAGCCAGATCTACCTCGCAAGGCGGTTGTGAGGCTGAAATGGGGAGGGCAGCACCATCCACGCTGCCTCCTTGGAAGAAAAGGTGGTAGATAAATGCAAGAAATAAATAGAATAAAAACCAGGAAGGTTTAAAGCCGGGTCCTTTTCACTTTAGCAATTAAGCACTCCCATAAAAAACAACAACACTTCAAAGCACTTTTCTTAGCAAGGAAAGAATTCAAGGATCTCAGTGAAAGTTGTGACTTTGCTCCTTCTCCAAGTATCTCAGCACACCTCCAGAATAATCCTTAGGATTTTTTAAAAGTTAAAGTTTAACTCTTTAAAAAGCCAAAGCTTTAATTTTTTTTTGAAGTGTGCATTCCAACCAAAAGAAGGTGCTCTCTTATTATTATTTTTTAAAAAATGTTTACAATGACTGCAACTGCTGAAGGCACCTGATGAGTTGTCTCGAATCAGGATTTTCCTGGATGGTTTATTTTTCTTGTGAATTACTGGAATTGCTTAAGGGTGATTTTTTTGTTTTGCTTTGGTTACAGGAACTTGTATTTAATGAGTGAGACCTGCAACGGAATGTTCCACTGTGGTGTGTTCCAGTTCAGGTGGCTGGCAACCAGCCAGCCATGCCCTTTTCTGCGATACTCCATTACATTGCCTCTCCCCTCTGGTTCCCCACCCACCCAATTGGCAGTCAGCATTCTGAGCAGCCTCACTGAGCTGTCTGTGGGGTGGTTTCCATGTCTAGGGTTCCCCCTCCTACATTTTTGTCTTGCAAACCATGAGGTCCCCTCAAGTCATCTGTGCACTGACTGCATTGGAACTGAAAATGTGTGTGCTCTTAGTTTATATGACTAAATTGTTAGGTGCGCTTTCTCTCTCCCCACACCCCCCAAAAAATCACTGGACTTTGTTGCATCTTTTAACTTTTTTAAACAATCAGAAGGTGAGCCCAGTGCTGCAATTTCCATCAATTATTCAAAATAGCCACAAGTGCCAATATTTTTCACAATTTTGCACATTCTTTGGTTAAGTACAGTGGTACCTCAGGTTAAGTACTTAATTCGTTCCGGAGGTCCGTACTTAACCTGAAACTGTTCTTAACCTGAAACACCACTTTAGCTAATGGGGCCTCCTGCTGCCGCTGCGCCGCCGGAGCACAATTTCTGTTCTCATCCTGAAGCAAAGTTCTTAACCCGAGGTACTATTTCTGGTTTAGCGGAGTCTGTAACCTGAAGCGTATGTAACCCGAGGTACCACTGTAGTTAGCGTGAGGCACATGGAATTGTAAGCAAGATAATTTCTCCCATCCTGCCATAACCACAGGAGGTACTGTTCCATAGCCTTCTGGCTTCTGACATTTCCCTGTATTCTGCTCATGAGGGCTAGAAGCTTGTTTTTAAAAAGTTAAACTTAGATCACAGCCACACGGGACAGTTAAAGCACATGACTTTCCCCCAAATAATCCCAGAAACTGTAGCTGAAGTGTGCTGGAAGTTGCAGTTCTGCAGTGGGTAAACTACAGTTTCCAGGATTATTTGGGGGGAAAGCTATATGCTCTAACTGTGTGTTAACTGTATGGTGTGAATGTGACCTTAAAAGCTGAGATTCTCTGTAGGATTTGTCTTGTGCCTAGTACTACATTCAGTAACTGCACAGCAGGATTGAGGAATATGCATATTGCATGCTCAGAACTGTCCCGAATAATTTAAATGTTCGTATAGGGAAAATCCAGCCCTGTTTATCCTTGGAAGGGCTGATTTTCAGTGAAGAATAGGCTTTGCATTCTGAATGTTCTGGGTTCAGTCCCCAGTTGCATCTGCAGACAGGACTGGGGATGTCCCCTGCCTGAAACCCTGGGGAGCTGCTGCCAGTCAGTGTAGACAATACTGAACTAGATGGACCCGTAGTCTGACTCTGTATAAGACATTTTCCTATGCTTCTTGCTGGCGAGGAGGGAAATAAATATATTTTTTTAAAAGCAATCTTAACAATGTTAATAATTTTGTTTTTTTAACTTCCAGAATTTGCTGAGAATGCAAAACCCATAGTCTTTCAGGACTAATTACCGTATTTTTCGCTCTATAAGACGTACCAGACCACAAGACGCACCTAGTTTTTGGAGGAGGAAAACAAGAAAAAAAATATTCTGAATCTCAGAAGCCAGAACAGCAAGAGGGATCGCTGCGCAGCGAAAGCAGCGATCCCTCTTGCTGTTCTGGCTTCTGTGATAGCTGCACAGCCTGCATTCGCTCCATAAGACGCACACACATTTCCCCTTACTTTTTAGGAGGGAAAAAGTGAGTCTTATAGAGCAAAAAATACTGTAATTTGAGAATTCTTCGGTTTGCAGTCAATTTGTGGTAGCATATGGTTGTTTGCAAACTGCATATAAAAAGTAATCAAAATATGAAATCCTTTTATTTCCCGTCTTCAAAGATGTTATTTGAACTTGGTGGGAACAGTGTGCATCCCCCCCCCCGTCTTTTAAATGTGCGCTCCTGTATTTTTCCAGCTGTTTTGGATCCTCTGTCTTATAAGCATGTCCTTATTATCTGTAAAATGTTGGCGAATGTGTAGTTTTCTCATCTGTTTCCAAAAACACAGAGAGTAATTGCTGCAAGAAAAGTATCTTGGAGCATTAAGTTTGGGAGTCCTGTTTTCTATTTGTGGCTCTCTCTTTTCCCCTTATTTTACTTTCCCCCTCCCTTTTATTTTATTTTTTTCAATATTTGCGTCACCGGACCGTGATGCCTTTTTTTTTTTTTTCTTCGTTCTCAGAAGTCGGTTTTGTAACACACCCCAGCCGTTTCAAACCAGGCAGACAGCTTTACTTAGAAGCCTGAGCAGGAAATGACAAAATGGGATTCGTTCGTTTAGAGGAGGAGGAAAGGGGCGGGGTTTCCACGGAACAATCCACCTCGTAAAATGGGTATTCACAGAATTTGAGGCTGGGGGATTAAATGATAAAGCCAACACCAAGACGACGGCTGAGGGGAAATCTTTGGGGCCCTTCCTCTCTTCACGTTTTCGCACCAGGTAAACTTCTTCTTTTTGCAACCCCAAAGGTTTTACTACTAGTAAATTATAGGAACCTTTCCCTCTCTCACCCTCCCGCGTCCCCCACCATAGTGAACCAGTCCTGTGGAGATGTCCTGGAATGGCAGAAGATTGGGGAGATGGAGATGGATGGTCCTGAGGAAGCTCCCAGCGGGTTGGGGGATGGAGATCCAGAATGGTCCCCCCTCCCAAGATGTTGGCTGTCCCAAGCCTAAAGCCTCCTTCTATGGAGGAATCTGAGAGTAGATCTGATGCTGAGATGGTTCTGACTCGGCCAATGCGGAGATACCAGCATTGGCGCAAGCACAGCTCCCAAATACAGCTCACTCAATGGAGTGACGATTTCCTTGCCCAGGGCTCTGTCTGGGTCCTGTGCAGTTAGCTGTGGGAGCAAGGTGTGTGTGTCACCCTGTTGGATCGACACCTTTTCTAGCGCTTAGCTATGTATCTTAAAGGTAAAGGGACCCCTGACCATTAGGTCCAGTCATGGCCGACTCTGGGGTTGCGGCGCTCATCTCGCTTTATTGGCCGAGGGAGCCAGCATGACTAAGCCGCTTCTGGCAAACCAGACCAGCGCACAGAAACACCATTTACCTTCCCGCCGGAGCAGTACCTATTTATCTACTTGCACTTTGACGTGCTTTCGAACTGCTAGGTTGGCAGGAGCAGGGACCGAGCAACAGGAGCTCACCCCGTCACGGGGATTCGAACCGCCGACCTTCTGATCGGCAAGCCCTATGCTCTGTGGTTTAACTCACAGCGCCACCCCTGACCCTTTCAGCCATGTATCTTAGCCTCTGCTCAATCCATGCCTTGCAACCTGACTTACCTACAAAAACTGACTTGTCCGTTAAAGGCTCTGGCAAAAATGGTGTCGAGGGTTCTCTCTCTCCATCCGGCCGAGAGAGCCAGGACGATCTGGGCAAGCGATTCCAGGTGGGCATCATCCCACCTTTCATCTTCTCTGGCAGTAACATTGGATGAAGCGAGCGCCTGTTTTGGGGTGTGACTAAATGGGAGTGAGGAATTGGCTGAAGGATAGCTTCCAGGGCCTAGACACTAACCTTCGACTCCCTCCTCCTTTTACCCCTGCGGAATTCAACAAGATGGGGACCCAGTTGGAATTAAGTGATTCTCAGATGGACCTGTGTGAACCTGGGGTCTTCTTCAGGCCAAGCAGATACTGTACCACTGAGCTGCGGCAATTTCCTTAGTCGGAGATTCCAACCAAACATCAGGAAGAACTTTTTCTGACAGTAAGAGCTGTTGGACAGTGGAATGGTCTCCCTTGAGAGGCTGTGGACTCCTTCCTTGGAGGTGTTTAAGCAGAGGTTGGATGGACACCTGTCATGTATGATTTAGTTGAGATTCCTGCGTTGCAGGGGGTTGGATTAGATGACCCTCAGGGTCCCATCCAACTGTACAATTCTAGGATTCCCAAATGATCTGAAGTGTTCCAGTATCCTGTTTTGGAGTGATTTATTTCTGTTGAAGTTCTGTAGTACGTAACAGAACTTGTGCACCATTACAGTGGTACCTCGGGTTACACACGCTTCAGGTTACAAATGCTTCAGGTTACAGACTCCGCTAACCCAGAAATAGTACCTCGGGTTAAGAACTTTGCTTCAGGATGAGAACAGAAATCGTGCTCCGTCGGCGCGGCAGCAGCAGGAGGCCCCATTAGCTAAAGTGGTGCTTCAGGTTAAGAACAGTTTCAGGTTAAGAACGGACCTCCGGAACGAATTAAGTACTTAACCCGAGGTACCACTGTACATTTTTATTTCTCAAACTTGAGATTGCAGCTCTTGTGCTCTCCTGCAGGCAGCATTCAACATTCAGCAGTCATTCAGGGTCCAGGGTAGGAGGGGAGAGCAAGTAGGGCAGAGATAGGTCCGACCACTTCCCGAGGCACCGCTGGAGGAAGAGATCGCCCCCAATTCAGTACAGCAGGCAAGGCAAGCCCCTCGCTCCTCCTCTCAGGGTTTGGTAACCGGTTGCGACTGCCTAAGGAGCAAAGTCCAAAGAGCATCAGCCGGCTAGGCCGTGCCAGAATTGTGTAAGGGCAAGGGGGAGGTGTCATTTAAGCCGCTCAATTTGGAGGTGGCGTGGCCAAAAGATTTCTTGAAATGTGAAAGGTTTGTGAAACGTTTCCTGGCCTTGGAGAGATCCTTCAGCTTCTAGCCTCAGGATGAGTTTGCACCCATCTTTCTTGCAGCCAATTCAGATTTGCTGCTAGATCCTAAGAGGCCCCATGAGCACTATAAAGCAGTATCACAGAACTACAATTCCCAGACTTCCCTCTACACCACTCTGGGAATTCTAGCTCTCTGAGAGGGATAGGAGGTCTCCTGAGAACTCTCGGCACCTCTCAGTTCCCAGGATTTTTGGGGGAACCCATGGCTGCTTAAAGTGGGACGATGCTGCTTTAGGGTATAGTTCAGATGGTGGCCTAGGTCAGAATTTTTCCTGCGGAAATCTTCCTTTTGAAGTTTTTCTTTATTCTTGAAGAGCAGCGGCTTTCAGACCACCTTGGGATGCTTCCACATTTCTGTTGTTTGGGGAAGGGTTTTGAAGCCTGATCTGTTTCTGCTTTGAGTCTTTATTCTTTGTAGGGGAATCTGTGGCACTCTGAGATGGTTCTGTACTTTTCTCTCTCATCATCCCATTTCAATAAACCTTCTTAAAAAAATTATCCTCGTTGGTATTGTTGTAAATAAAAATATGCCCTTTTCCCTTATGGGGTATCCAAGAGCCCATATAGAGTCCTTACATAGGTTCCATATTGGTAGGAGAAAATAACAGAGGCCAACCAGAGAATATTGAGAAGCAAAGCAGCTAGTAAGCTTGATCTTTATTGATCTGTTGCAACAGGGTACTCCCCTCACACGCAGGAGAGGAAGAGGACCCAGAACAATAGCCTGCAAGGCCTTATAAAGACTTTTGAAATTCCCCTTCTCTAGATCAGGACCACCCCCAGAAACATTATGCATACATTACAGAAGGGGTGTAACCTAAGACCACCCCTCAGATACATCCCACCTACATCACAGAAATTTAAATGTTGTTTTTCTCTTGTCCTTGTTTATCTCCTGTCTAGCAGGTTACTTGATTGGATTTTCTGGGGAGCCTGGCCATTCTTTTGTAATGCTAAAATACTTATTTCCTGGGCCAGGTCACAGGCTCACACCTTATTCAAACACAGATTAAGACAGGATTTGTGAAGGAAGAGACAATGGGGAGGCTTTTCCATTTTTAACCTTGCAGAGAAAGGATTTGGTCAGTTTAGGAATCAAAATGGTTCCAGGTTGGCTTTCCTGTGCTGATCTATGTATGTGCAGTTATGAACATTACTATATATCTAAGACCATAAAATTCCTATCACAGTATCTGCCCAGGCTCCGAATACCTTTTACACTGGTGCTGTGGGTTAAAGCACAGAGCTTAGGACTTGCTGATCAGAAGGTCAGCGGTTCGAATCCCTGCAACGGGGTGAGCTCCTGTTGCTCAGTCCCTGCTCCTGCCAACCTAGCAGTTCGAAAGCACGTCAAAGTGCAAGTAGATAAATAGGTACCGCTCCAGCGGGAAGGTAAATGGCATTTCCGTGCGCTGCTCTGGTAAACCAGAAGTGGCTTAGTCATGCTGGCCACATGACCCGGAAGCTGTCTGCAGACAAACGCCGGCTCCCTCGGCCTATAGAGCGAGATGAGCACCGCAACCCCACAGTCGGTCACGACTGGACCTAATGGTCAGGGGTCCCTTTACCCTTTACCTTTATGGTTTTTTAAAACTGTTTTTATATTTACAGTTGGGTTTTGTTTTGATGTAGAAAATTTGGGGCGCTTGGCTTTTGCTGCCCAACTCTCCTAAGTCCATGATCGGTCAGAGATGAATGGATGGAGGCAGGATGCAGTGAAAGCAAGGCAGATCTTTATTTTTCTGTGGCGACAGAGTTCCCTCCCCTCCTAGCAAGGAGGGAAGAGAGACCCAGAACCAAGAAGACACGTCTCTTTTAAGTGTTTGCATTTTGGCATGGAGAAGGAGGACATCCGCTCTACAAAATTGCATCACACATAAAGTGAGGTTACTGTGGCCCAGGCAGGCCAAGGTGTGATATTCCTGAGGGTTTAGCAAGTCAGGATGCCTGTCACACATCCCTCAATGCAGAGCATCTGGGCAAACAATGGTTCATAGATATAGGAGAGGAATCCCTTCAGGAACTTCACCTGATTGCTGTCTGCCTATATGGCAAGGGGGATTAAGGAGGTAGAGGAAATATTTAGATTCTTTAGGAGAGCCAAGATGGCTTTTGGATTGCTCTCCTGTACTACCTTAGACATGTGGTTTATATACCTATGTATGTGTGTTTACCTTGTGCAATTATCAACATTTATTCTATATTTGAGACCTTAGAATCCCTATAACAGTTGATTAAAAGTCATTTTTATACATGCAATTGTTTTTAGATCTGTAACCTTCATATATGTCATGATGTTGTAAATCGTTTTGAGATGCCTCCAGGGGAAGCGATTTGTTAATGAAAATAGATAATAATATAGTCTGGCTGGGACTGATGAGAGAGGGTTTTTTTTTGGTGGGGGGCAGGGGTTCCACACACCCCATAGCTGAGACTGTCTTGCTGTCCCTGAAGGATAAAGCAAAAGTGTGTTACTGGCGGAAGATGGTGAATAATTATGTTTTAGAAGGCCTGAAGTCCAAACCTCAAAGAAGTTTCCAAATATATATGTAGGTATATGTATAAATCTAAAGTCATGTGCACCCATCACCTCTGGCCACTTGTCCTCTGCCCCTCGTCTCACAAGTTTGCTGGTTCCAGGCTGAGAAAGCAGTAAAAGTGATAACAGGTTTCAGCTGAAAGCAGTTCCACTGGATTTTGAAATCGGAGAACTAGAAAAGCTAGTCTTGCTGGATACCTGCCAAGGCCAGGTGTAGAAAGCAACAAGGCACAGGTTGGAACAATCTCTTGGATGGGCCACTTTAGAACTCGTGTTAATTTATATGCAGATCCACCTCTGAGTGTTTGTGTACCTCAATTGCTGCATGTTCAGCAGGGGTACGAGAGCTTCTGTGTTTGCTCAGGCGTTCCAGTGGACGCAGAGCCAAACTCATATCCTGACACCTGCGTTCGAATTCCGCCTCTGTTTGCATGGCTGCCCTCTCCCCAACCCCACAGAAAAGTGGCCTGTTTCTCTTTGCTGTGGGCAGATTGATCTGGGGAGGGACAGCTCTTCAAAGTCTTCCCAAGCTGGATGTGGAGCTTTGGGTTCAGAAAAGGGCAATCCAAATCATAGAATCGTAAGAGTTAGAAGGGACCACGAGGGTCATCTAGTCCAACCCCCAGCAATGCAGGAATCTCTTGCCCAATGTGGAGCTTGAACCCAGGACCCTGAGATTAACAGTCTCCTTCTCTAACGACTGAGCTATCTCAGAGATTGACTGGATGGAGCTTCCTGTCAAGTAAAGGTTAAAGCATTTGGGGGGCTTTTTAATGAGGTGGGGGTGATGACTACTGTGGGGACAGACCTTGTTCTGGATATTCCATTCCATTTCCCATCATTCCCAGTTTTTGCTCAACAGTCGATGAGCATTCTGTGGCCTCTGAGCATCAATCCTCATTGGGCTGTTTTTGGATTTCTCCCCTTTCTTTCTTTCTTTCTTTCTTTCTTTCTTTCTTTCTTTGCCTGTTGTTTAGCAATTGCAGTGTGCTAGATGCTAAAGTAACTTTTCTAAAACTTATGGGCTCCGAATTCTCACACATTAAAATACAGTAAGAAATAAAAGAAGCAATAAAAATACAGTTAGGTTATGTTTAGACGTTGATTATCCTTTTTCTACAATAAACGGACACTTGTGTTCTCTCTCTGAGCTTCTCCCCATCTTTCTCGCGGCTTCCTTCATTCCTTCATATGGACTTGGTTCTCCTTTCCCAAATGCCTGGTCAGAACCTTTTCCCATGTTCCCATTGCTTTATTCCGCTGGGGAAAGCAAAACCCCTTTACATCATATTTCATCCTGCTCAACTTCCGTGCAGGCTGCTGGGTTGCAACCTAAGAAGAACATGAGACCAGCCCCGCTGGATCAGGCTGACAGCTCATCTGGTCCAGCAATCCTGTTCTCACAGCGGCAGACCCACAAGCAGGACCCAGCACTCTCCCCTCCTGCTGTTTCCAGCAACTGGTATTCAGAATCACTACTGCCTCCGGTGGTGGAGGCCAAGTATTGCCTCCATCGCTGCGAGTAGACGTTGCTAACTTTCTTCACGAATCTGTCCAGTCCTCTTTTAAATCCGTCCAAGTTGGCAGCCCTTGCTATGGAGGGAGTTCCACAGTTTATGCACAGCATGAAGAAGTTGAGGATGGTCCAGCAGACCTCTGATGGTTTGTGGTTTTGATAACCCCAGTGAAGCTTGGTCCATTTGTTTGAATGGGGGCACTTGCCCCACCACCAACTTCATTCTGCCTTCAACCAGGCCCCCACCCCCTTGCCTGTCTTCTTACACCCAATCGAGACGGTGGCATGGCCTGTCCACTTCCTCCCCCTTCGTCTTGGTGTTGCCCCTTGCAGACTTGCCAGGAGAATGGAGGCATGGGGAGAAATAGTCAGCTCCACCTACTGTTTCTACCTACTGTTCAGTCTCCCTATCAGCCTCAATGGTCACCCGCCACCATTAAATTAGCCCAGTCCTTCAATTTATGAACAAGTCAGTTTGTGTAAGGTGCTCTTTGACCCTGTTGTTCTGTCTCCTCGTCGCGACTGACTGTGGGTTTTTGTTTTTTGCTTTTGACTACATCTCTCTCTCTCTCTCTCTCTCTCTCTCTCTCTCTCTCTCTCTCACACACACACACGCCCTTTGACACCCTGAAAAACATAAAAATAAAAACCTGCTTAAAATTCCAGCATGCTGTTCTCAAGACCTGTGAAAGTAACTTGTGTGGGAAGTGAGAAAACCTCACTTGGCCCCAGAAGCTGATGTTTTAGTCAGCTTCGCTGCTCGTGCAAAGCACGCCCCACCGTCCTCAGTTTGGAATCTCGGGTCTGCCTTGTGTGAAGAGAATGTGGTGCATCGTGAGCAGTGGGAATCCAAGTGGTGCAGCAGAGACTCTCTGACTCAGTGCAACTCACCTCCCTGTGTTCCCGTGCTGTGTAAGCCAAAGGGAGCCAGCAAACCTCTGCCTTGTAAGGACAGATGAGGCTTTTATGTGTCCCAGGCTCAGAGCTGAGTCCAGTACCTTTTGGCCCTAGAGGTGAGAAATGCAAACTCTTTACCATTCTGTTATCTGCACTGGAGGTTTGTGTCTGAGTGGGAATAGGGTTGTAAGAAGGGCATCATTTTCCATTCCGCCCTGTGCTCGTCGCTTCCAGCGCCGTCTCCATTCCGCTGCAGTCCGTCTTCTGCCCGAAACCCACGCTGCTCACCTCACTCCACTGTGGTGAAATGGCATAACTTGCGCCGTTAATTCCATAAATGTTGTGGTCATACTGTTCCAACCCATTCATTCCAGTGCAAAGGAAACACAAAGCAAACGAGGATGGAAAGGAACGGGGGACCTCAATCAATTGTGTATCATTTGTGAACTGAAAGCATCAGCATTGGTGAATACCAAGGCAGGTTGATTTTGTGAACATGGGATGTCTAAGCAAATGCTGGCCGTTTCATCTCCTGTTTCCATTTTCGTCAGAAATCTCTTGAGATCTCTGGGTGAGGAACTGGTGGCTGGCCAGAGGTCCTAGCCAGCATGGCCAATCAGGGATCATAGAACTGTAGAGTTGGAAAGGGACCACAAGGGCCATCTAGTCCTACCCCCTGCAATGCAGGAATCGGGGGGGGGGGGACGGACATTCAGCCGAAAGAGCAGGAGGACTCTCAAGATAACTTCCTAGGAATTTGGGTTGGCTTTGATGACGACTTGATAAGTTCAGTGACCTACCGAGCTTTGAGAAACCCTGGTCTGTGTTGTAAGTTATCTGGACGCACATAATTCAGCCACTGTGTTGGAGAAAAACATCCTGGATTTGATCATAGCTCAGGTGAGAATGCCCTGTACTCCATGTTGAGTTACATTACAAACACACACGCAATATGCAATGTGCGATACAGAAGAACATAATGAGATCCCTACTGGCTTTCAAGCCAGTTTCTCATCAAGTCCAGCAGTCTAGAATCCCAGAATTGCAGAGTTAGGAGGGTCCCCGGGGGGGTTATCTGGTCCTGGCCCCTGCAACGCAGGGATCTCAACTATAGCATCCACAGGCAGTCAGATGCCCTTAAGGGAAGCCTGTAAGCAAAACCTGATCCCTTGCAAGTAGCATTCAGGGCCATGAATTCCCCTGACAGTGCAGGTAGAACACAGCCATCCTGGCTTAGTAGCTGCTGATATTCTCCAAGAATTGAACTACAGTAATCTTTCTTTTTTAAAAATCCCACCTTGCTGGGCATCACTGCCTCTTGTGGGAGCAAAATCCATCCTTTCGCTGTGAAAGGTGCTCTTCCTTTCTCCTGAATCTCCCAGGCTTGTAACAGACTTGCAAAAACATTCCCAGAAAAGTTATAGGGAGGAGCAGCAGCAGCCTTTGCCTTAAAAAAAGGAAGAGAGTAAAAAAAAATAGAGGGAGAATAGGAACGCCTGCCCACTGAATGGAAATCTTTCCAGGGCAGACCTGATGTACGTGGTTGTTTAGACGTTATCGCAGCTGCAGAGATGAGATCGCTTAGCAGAGACAGCCTGCGGGGCTGTGTGTGTGTGTGTGTGTGTGTGTGCGTGTGTGTATATGTGAGTGAATGATCTATTCTAAATATGAAGGCGAAATCAGATTGCGTGGGCCTTTCCCATGGAACCGGTGCCGCTCCCACCACGGTGCTGAATCAGCGGGAAATGTATCTTTCGGGTCATTTCAAATGTTGTCTTAGCTGAGTCAGCCTTCTCCATCGCTGATAAGGAGTATTTACACGTCTGGGATAACATTTGCAAGGCTTCATAGATTTGACCAAGACTGAAAGGAGAGGGTGTGTGTGTGTGTGTGTGTGTGTGTGTGTGTGTGTAAAAGGTATTGCGTTTCACTCTTCTCCTTATTCATCCGCTGTGGGGCAAGGACAGGAGAGAGGACTGTTTCCTTTCTTCCCTGCTGGGGGGCTGCCCAGAGGCACCCAATTGGCCACTGGAGGAAACAGGATGTTTGGACTTCAGGGATGTTGGAGGAGCTGGGTTTTGGCCTGCACTTTTTAAAGAGAGCAGGCTAGATTTGCAGTTCTTGGGCTGATACTATGTGGATCGGAACAGTGTTAGCCTTTGGCTTTCACACCCTTCTCCAGATTTGCAGTACAGTTCTGGGCTCAAAAAATTGCATTGATTTAAATGCATCCAACTCCCCCCCCCCCCAGTATTTTAGAATAAAATGCATACGGAAATACATGTTGTGAAATGTCCATGCAGGGGCCAGGGGAGAGAGACATTAAAAATACAAATATTGTGCATTAAAAGGAATCCACAGGTTGCTACAGCAAAGGAATGGGCTAGACGTTTGAATGCATATGTCTGAAAGTGGCCCAGTCCACTTTCATCCCAGTACGTTTCCGAGCACAATTCAAAGTGTTGGTGCTGACCTTTAACACCCTAAACGGCCTCGGTCCAGTATATCTGAAGGAGCGTCTCCACCCCCATCGTTCTGCCCGGACACTGAGGTCCAGCACCGAGGGCCTTCTGGCAGTTCCTTCACTGCGAGAGGCCAAGTTACAGGGAACCAGGCAGAGGGCCTTCTCGGTAGTGGCACCCGCCCTGTGGAACGCCCTCCCATCAGATGTCAAAGCGATAAACAACTACCTGACATTCATAAGACATCTGAAGGCAGCCCTGTTCAGGGAAGTTTTTAATATGTGACATTTTAGTGTATTTTTCATCTTTGTTGGAAGCCGCCCAGAGTGGCTGGGGAAACCCAGCCAGATGGGCGGGGTACAAATAATAAATTATTATTATTATTATTATTATTATTATTATTATTATTATTATTATTATTATTATCATCATCCTTCTTGGCTAGATCAGTCTTCCCCAAATTGGTACCTTCCAGATACTCTGTGTTCAAGGCTCTTGCTTCAGTCTCCTGGCACCTCCAGTTAAATGTATTAGGTAGCAGAATAAGGTAGCAGGAATTCTAAGAAGGCGTTGCTTTCTGTTCCTGTATTTGCTGCCTGCAGCACAGTTGCCATTCCACTGCAGTTCATCTGCTGCCAAAAACTGCATGAGTCATCTGCTGTAGGAAAATCACATAATTTGTGCAATTATTTGTGTACGTTTCATTGCCCTTACGGCCATTCCGCTGCGTGTAGTTTGGTGCTAAGGAAACACAATGCAAATAGGAAAAAGAATGGTATTGGTTATGCTTGTGAACCGAAAGCAACAACAACAGCAAATTTCAGTCATGTTTGCTGGATCAGTTTCTGTCCTGGACATGGAATGAATAAGTGAACATCAGTCGGAGGCCTGTGACAGGTGGAACCAAATAATTGTAGCTTTGCCCTTATCTTGTTGAGTTCTGTGTGGATTAAGGAGGGCAGAAGTGGATAGCTAGTGCGTCCCCCCCACCCCCCACCCCACCCCAGACTGGGCTGGTTGTAAACAAGAAGGCAGTCAGGAGGGGGTTGGTTAAGGCAGACCGAGGTTGATAGGGCAGTGCCCCATTTGCCCTAATGGACCAGCCCCCCTTGCAGTCAAAAATACCTTCCTTTGGGGCAAGTGAAACTATTTTTCTGAAAAGAAGCTGAACTTGTAAGAAAAGAGCCTGGCCACTTCATCCCTCTTGCTTGAGAAGCTGGAAGTTCTGCCAAATCATTTACCTGTGGGAGAAATGGGAAGCAGGGCTTATTTCATTAGCTTTGCTGAAGAACCAGCTCCATTAAGTGCTATTATCTTTTGAGATTCCTGCATTGCGCTGGGCTCCATTAGATGACCCTCGGAGACCCCTCCCAACTCTACAATTCTGTGATTCTAGAAGTGCCTCCTTCCACTGAGTTGTTTCTACGCCCGCTGGTCCTTATAAGAACTACTGTTTAAGAGCTGGTGCCCGAGCTTGCTTTTTTCCTCTTCCCTCCCTGTCCTCTTTCCTTGTGTGCTATGCATTTCAGGTCGTAATCATGCAGGTAGGGGCTTTCCTTTTTAAAACAGATGGCATGTAAGCCACCCTGGGAGTCTTTTCAGCCGAAGAGCCAGGTGCAAATGCTAATGATAATAATAATAATAACTACGTGTATTGATGGGTTACCGGTTTGTGCTCTTAGATGTTTCCTGGTGCCGTTTGTGATTCTTTTCCCTCCTCTCCCTTGGCAGGTGAAACTTGTCCGTTATATTGGCACCCAGCTTCAGTGCAAGTTGAATGTCCCCCTGAATGACAGGACAGTGGAGCTGAACAGTTACCCGCGATTCAGCGACTGGCTGTATCTCGTCAACGTGAGGAAAGACGTCGTTCAGGTAAGGCGGTGGGAACGTCCGTCCGAGCTTCCTGGTCAGGAGGATGGAGCCGTTTCATTGTCTAAAATTCTCTCTGCGTACCCTTGAATTTATTTATTTATTTTTAAATTAATGGTACATCTGTGGCCTGGGTACATGTAACATGCCTGACTGCATGTAACGCCAAACCCAGAAGTGACCTGAAAATGTCGCAAAAAGGGACGGAAGGGGACGGGGGCAGAACCGTGTCTTTGCAGACTTTTTCAGTGGTGTTTCAAATATATATAAAATTTTACTTAAAGGTGTGATGCCTTGGAACGTTAACCCTCCACCCCATAAATTGGGAGCTGCCTGTATTTTAAAAGATTTCCCCCCGTATTGGATAAATGTACACTGTACTACTTTGTGTGTTTAGTTAGAAGTAAGGCCCCCAGCTGCCCTATGCATTTAAAGCAGTGTCATACTGCTTTAAGAATCATTGCTTCCCCCAGAGAATCCTGGGAACGGTATTTAAAGGAGCCGAGAGTGGTTAGAAGACCCGTATCCCCCTCAAAAGAACCTACAGTTCCCAGAATTCCCTGGGAAGAAGTCTTGATTGTTAAACCACTCTGGGATTTAGAGCATTGTGAGGGGAATTACAGCTTCTGTGGGAACAAAATAAAATAAATAAAATTAAATTAAAAAATTCCTTCCAGTAGTACCTTAGACACCAACTAAGTTAGTTATTGGTTTAAGCTTTCGTGTGCATTTACACTTCTTTTATTTATTTTATTTTGTTTCACTACGGCAGACCAACACGGCTACCTACCTGTAACTAGCTTCTGTGGGCTACACCAGCTTTTCATGGCCCCCTGCAACACTTTCCCTCCGCTTCTCTCCTCTTCTGCAGTCGGACAGAATCTCCGCTGATGGAGATGATTCTCCCTAATATTTTCTTTGAAAACGGCCTCTGCACATGCTTGGGAGTTCTTTCTTTTCTCCAGCCAGTTTGAGCTGAAAGAGGAGACCCGCCCAGTTCGTGACATTCCTCACTTAGCTCACCCAATCCACAGGCTCTTTGGTTTATGAACTTAAGTTTTGTTCAGTCTTCTTTGATGCTGTGAATGAATAGTGACGTTATTGGTTTCCTATGAAAGCCCTGGAACAGGCTTGTAGATATTTTTTTGACCCAGCTCTGTCTAAAGGACTTTTTCTTTGTATCTGTCACCCTGAAGGCGTAAGACCTAACCATTGCATGCCGCTGCCACTTGCAACTTCCAGATTCCACCAGAGGGCTGAGATTTTTGCATGCAGATTTTCTCACTTATCATGGAACATGGCAGAACTTCTCTCTCTCTCTCTTTGCAGAGCTCTTTGGGCTTACTGCAAAAGTGAAATGTCTGTGTATATGTGGAATTCTTTAGATTAACCTTATCTTGAAGCTGCAGCAGGGATGATGTCACTTCCTTATCTCATGTGTTCTCCAACACATCAGTCACAATTTTAATTCGTTTTGTTACAGGGGGAACTACAAAAGCATGAGTGATGTTTTGGCCACCCAGGGATTCGATGGTCTCTCACAGTGATTTCCACCTCTTAGGTTACTCCCTGCACTATGCATTTAAAGCAGTATCCTACAGCTTTAAACAGGCATGGCTTCCCCCAGAGAATCCTGGGAACTGTAGTTTAAGGGTGCAAGAGAATTGGTAAAGGTAAAGGGACCCCTGACCATTAGGTCCAGTTGTGACCGACTCTGGGGTTGCGGCGCTCATCTCGCTTTATTGGCCGAGGGAGCCGGCGTACAGCTTCCAGGTCATGTGGCCAGCATGACTAAGCCGCTTCTGGTGAACCAGAGCAGCGCACGGAAACACCGCTTACCTTCCCGTCGGAGCGGCTCCTATTTATCTACTTGCACTTTGACATGCTTTTGAACTTCTAGGTTGGCAGGAGCAGGGACCGAGCAACGGGAGCTCACCCCGTGACGGGGA
Organism: Podarcis bocagei; assembly: GCF_964188305.1. Taxonomy (NCBI): domain Eukaryota; kingdom Metazoa; phylum Chordata; class Lepidosauria; order Squamata; family Lacertidae; genus Podarcis; species Podarcis bocagei. The sequence goes on along the minus strand of NC_138141.1, from coordinate 38,244,482 downwards.
TTCGAACCACCAACCTTCTGATCAGCAAGTCCTAGGCTCTGTGGTTTAACCCACAGCGCCACCCGCGTCCCTAAGAGAATTCTTAGGAGACCTCTATTCCCCTCACAGAGCTACAGTACCCAAAATTCCCTGGGAAGAGGGATTGCCTATTAAACTGAGCTGGTGAGGGGAATAGGGGTCTCCTCACAGTTCTCAGAACAAACTACAGTCCCCAGAATTCTTTGGGAGAAGCCATGATACTTCCTTAAATGTGTAGAGCATAGGTACCAGTTCCCTGGGGCTCTGGGTGCCAGATCACCCACAAAATTACACATTAAGGGGCCAGGTATCTATAAATTTTGGTGCCAGGGCCATGCACGCTGCGTGGCACCCACAACCCAGGTGCCCACATTTGTGGGGCCAAGTTGGCACTGCTGGCAGACAGAGCCTTAATTTGAAATTTGTCTGCGTGCCAGGTCTCAGGCCTGTTTTGAAGCTTGTGCCCTAGAACCCTCGTTCAAAATTCACCACAGCCTGGTTGCAGCAGAAGAGAAGCAATTTGCAGATATTTTGGAGGGCTTTCTTTTTCATTGTGCGCAAGTTCCGTGGTCAAACTGTGGCAGAAAAAACCCGTTCCTGGGGCTGTAGTTAAGCCCAGGTTGAGGAACCTTTTCCTGGCTGACGGGATGAGCTCCGCTTCCCAGCTTTCCCACAGCCTGATGGAACGAGGCAGCCTAATGGAATGCCTGCCTGTTACTTCGATTTAATTCCAAAAGGCTTCTTAATGATCTTTTGAAGGGCAATTCTTCCAAACTAGGGGGATGTTAACACCATGAAGGAAGACGGACACCTTTATCAATGTCAACTTCAGTGTTTGGGGGTGAAGGGGCTTGGTCAATATGCCCTAAGTGTGGGGTTGGGGGGGAAGATGTTGCCAAAGTTGTTGCTGCCTATGTGCTTTCTCTGTCTCTCTTTCCGGGCCCAATCCACCCCAAAGCAAATGCTCAAGGCAATTGGAGGCTTGTGTTTCTCCTTCTTTTTGTTATCACAACAGAGAAACGAGGGGTGCTGTGTCACCTTCCCTCTGGTGGCGTGTGAGCTTTGGCAGTTGCTGGGGGGCGGCCCTCATTCTGCAATGCTTGGGCCAGTAGTTTTCCATAGGGTTTGACTGAAGCGGGTGAGTGTATCTCAGCTGTGATGTTGACGTAACACAGCATTGGGGGTTTCTAGAATTACTTAAGCCCCAAAACGAAAAGTCCCCACCCCTAGGGTGTTTGTCACTCTCACCAGAGATTTCAGTTCACTGCAATTGCAGAATGCAGAGAGGGAAAACACCGGTTCTGTGATGTCCAAGATGTTATCTCCCCTGCTTTGTCATTGCAGTTGTTTAAAATACAGTGGTACCTCGGGTTAAGTACTTAATTCGTTCCGGAGGTCCGTTCTTAACCTGAAACTGTTCTTAACCTGAAGCACCACTTTAGCTAATGGGGCCTCCTGCTGCCGCCATGCCGCTGGAGCACGATTTCTGTTCTCATCCTGAAGCAAAGTTCTTAACCTGAAGCACTATTTCATATTGGATATGATAGGTCATCATTTATTTTTGATGCTTTTTACCCCATCCATTTCCCTCCAGCCATCTCAGGGTGTTGTTGAGAGAGTGTGTGAGGGAGGGAGTCTCGGGTACAAAGTCAGGGAGCAGCAACATGACTGGGTCGGGGTTCGAATCTCGCGTTTCCCAGGCTTAGTACACCACCCTGTTGGTCGTTTAACCAAAGAACAAGCTGCCTCCTTTTCACCTCTGGTTACCCTGCAAAAACTTGTCCTGCAAATAGACCGTAGTGCAGATGGAGATGAACACATAAGGCTACAGTGGGAGAACTGGGTTTCTATCTGAGTCTGTATATACACCATACCTTTAAAGCACCCCTCCCAGGAACCCTGGAAATGGTAGTTTGCCCTTCATAGAACTACAGTTCCCAGACCCTCAACAAACTACAGTTCCCATAAATCTTTTTTTGGGGTGGGGATGTGCTTTGAATGCACTTTAAAGTTATGGTGTGTACACAGCCTTGTTCTGTACATAAATTTGTTTTATACAGAATATGTGGAATACAACATAACTATCCCAATTCTATTGGGGGGGAATCCTTTGAAGATTTATAATTAATATATATGATCTAGTATTTACCGAAATGTAAATACAGAGGAAATGGGTAATCAAATGGTGTCCTCCACTATTGAAACTCACTGTATCTAAACACACAGTTTTATAAATATATCTAGTCTATTCCCTTCCCTGAACCCACCAAAAACACTTTAGGTATTGTGTTGCCAGATATCTTGGTCTGAGAAGGGGGCTGTTAACATGGACATCAAACAAGCCCCTATTTTTAAAATCTCGGAAAACGTCGTGGATCTGAACTTCCCTCCACCTTCCAAACACAAACAAGCAGCAGGTCTTTCCCCACCGCCCACCTCCTCTCAGCCGATTTGCTCCCCTCCTGCTCTGCCAAATCCCAAAAATAAATCTGGCAGGCACTGGGGAGGCTGGAAAGCCCCAGGACCACCCCCCTTTTCAGAAATAGCCTGCCAGCTACAATTTAAAATATCTGCTGACTCCACCACATCGGGCAGAGAAAGGCTTGCCTTTTGCTGGGCTGGCTGGCTGGCTGGCTGGCTGGCTTTCCCCCTCCCCGATCCAGTCTGGTATCAATCTTGGGAAAACTCCAGTTTGTGGCTTGTTGATTATTATTTTTTTTAAACTCCCTTTTCTTTTTTTGCTGCTGCTGCTAATTTGAAAATTCGAAAGCCTATGGTGGATTTTTTTGTAAACAAAACGAAACAAGGCAAATGACAGCTTGTAAAATCCTATAGTTTTTTGGGGGGGGAGGCGTGAAGAGATTACAGCGCGGTAACAATGCAGTGCTTGTGGAATTGGGCCACGGCAAGAAGTCCTGAAGACCTGAACGGGAGCCAGCCAGTCACGCTGCGGAGCGTGAGAGGCCTCGCCTGTCCCGAGACGGCGGTTCCTGAGGTGAGTTCAGAGAGTGTCTGCTGTGGTTTTTGCTACTGAAATCAGCATGTTTCTTTAAAAATAAATAAATACCACCTGGAGAAAAGAGGGAATGGTTGAGTAAGCTGGATTTGTGGAAGTATGGAGGCTATTAGGAGAAGATGGGGCTACAAAGAACGGATCTACCCATTTCGCAGGAGGAAGTGGCAAGGTAGATTGAGGAAGGAGACGATTGGGCAACGTTAAGACTCTGGACTTAGTGGTCTCAACTGAGAGGGGTCCCCCCCTTTCCCATACCCCTCCAACATTCCTCAGATGAAAATAGGGACATTTCTCGCTCCCGCCCCCCTCCAATTTATCCTCCTCAGCCCCTCAATTTTGCCCTCCCCTGGACATTTCCACTACCACTATACCAACGGGGCACAGCCCTCGAGAAAACCCCTCGATCCTGATTTTATTTCATTCTTTGGTGGGTTTGCAAACAGAAAAGCACACACCAACAAATAAGTCTTAGGAAGGAGCAAGATTAGACGCTGACGCACAAAGGCTTTATTTTTTTAAACAAAAACAAACCCCTAGACTCCTTGCGCTCTTCTCTTCTCCCCCTTTCTTCCCACCCAGGGCGGCCCTGCCCTCCGCCTGCCCCTCAAAGCCTCGCAGCCGAACCTCTCTTCCTGCTTGTCCGCCCTCCAGCAGCCGCTATGAACAGCCCTCATCCTGCTCCCCGAGCTCAGCTGCAGCGCTGGCAGGGGAAATGGGGATGTTCTGCGATGAAATCAGAAGCCGGGATGGCTTTCGTAATTCTGGGACCGTCCCTGGAAAATGGGAAACTTGGAGGGTATGCCCTCTTGTTTTGTTAGATGTTGAAGTACATTACGTGACTGATTTGCTCTGCTGATTTTGTGGGGACCCCTGAAAGTCCAACCTCAGTATAGACTATACCATGGGTAGGCAAACTAAGGCCTGGGGGCCGGATCCGGCCCAATCGCCTTCTAAATCCGGCCCGCAGACGGTCTGGGAATCAGCGTGTTTTTACATGAGTAGAATGTGTCCTTTTATTTAAAAGGCATCTCTGGGTTACTTGTGGGCCCTGCCTGGGGTTTTTACATGAGTAGAATGTGTGCTTTTACAGTGGTACCTCAGGTTACATACGCTTCAGGTTACAGACTCCGCTAACCCAGAAATAGTGCTTCAGGTTAAGAACTTTGCTTCAGGATGACAACAGAAATCGGGCTACGGCGGCGTGGCAGCAGCAGGAGGAGGCCCCATTAGCTAAAGTGGTGCTTCAGGTTAAGAACAGTTTCAGGTTAAGTACGGACCTCCGGAACAAATTAAGTACTTAACCTGAGGTACCACTGTGTTTAAAATGCATCTCCGGGTTATTTGTGGGGCCTGCCTGGTGTTTTTACATGAATAGAATGTATGCTTTTATTTAAAATGCATCTCTTGGTTATTTGTGAGGCAAAGGAATTTGTTCATTCCCCCCCCTCCAAATATAGCCCAGCCCCCCACAAGGTCTGAGGGACAGTGGACCGGCCCCCTGCTGAAAATGTTTGCTGACCCCTGGACTATACTGGGCTAGATGGACCAATTTTTTGGCTCCATATAAGGCACTTTCCTATATTCCCTTCTGTGGCTGGTTCCACCTGGGAGCTCTGAATTTGAGCTGCGGAATGGTACTGATCACAGGGAGATCTTCCTTCAGTGAAGATCCACCTGCCCTTTATATATTGAACAAAAGTTATATGCCGCTTGAACGGAAAAAAAACCCGAACCTCTGAGCAGTTAACAATAATGTAAAATTCTTACTGTAAACATCTTTAAACGCTAGCTGGATTAGAAAAATCAGATCAGAGAAAGTTCAATAAAGTAAGAAGGAAGGTGAAAATGAAAGGGGTAAAGGCACATTTTGGATATGCTTGTTGAATAGGAGAAATTTTAATGGACCGCGGAAGGTGGGGAAAGGGAAGTCGCGGATAATGAGATGGTTTCAATAATTACGCATTTGCTGCAATATTGAAAACGATAAACAGAATGTTTAAAAAAGATCTAAAATTCTTGGTGGGCGAACATTTAAAAGCAAGTCTACCAAAGCATTCTATGAATGTGTGATTAAAATCCATGGTAGCTAAAAAAAGAGATTAAGCACAAGTCGGCCTTCCATGTGTCTGGATCGCCTTGCCTGTGCAAAAATGTTCTCTGCAGGTGCTGAAATAGTGCAGCAAAGGTGCTTGCTTTATGTCAGCAGGTAGGAATCTCCAACTTGCATCCGCTGCCACACTAAGATATGGGTTGCTTTCAAGCGCAGGGCGAGTATTTTGAGACACCTCTAACAGGGCCAGTCACGCAGATTGGAGCAGTCAAGTGGGCCCAGAATTGTAGGTTCGGAAGAGACCCCAAGGATCATCTGTCTAGTTCAGCCCTCCACAATACAGGAATCCTTTGGAGATCCTGCAAGTGAACTTTGCCTTAAGCTGTTAAGGGCTATGCATTCTAATCCTAGCACCTTCAACACCAGGGTGCTGATTGGCAGGTTGGCAGCCATGCTTGTTGAATCTTCCAAACCTGAGCTCGTGGTTGTATTTTCCCCAAGTGTTAAGCCAAGAGCAGGACTCCCCTCCCTCTCTTTCTCTCTGTCCTGGATAGTGGAGAGGCAGGTGGATAAAACCACCAGGGGCTATTAGACACAACGGCAATGGTCCCCCCTCCGCTGTTGAAGGCAGTGCAGGCGTTACCCCCCCCCTTTACGTGCGATTGACTTGCGCGCAACGTGCGGTGCTGGGAAATGAGTAAATAAATAGAATCCGACCAGGACAAGGGTCAGCAAACTTTTTCAGCAGGGGGCCAGTCCACTGTCCCTCAGACCTTATGGAAGGGCCAGACTACCGGTATAGTTTGAAAAAAATAATAGTGAACAAATTCCTATGCCCCACAAATAACCCAGAGATGCATTTTAAATAAAAGCACACATTCTACTCATGTGAAAACACTCTGATTCCCGGACTGTCTGCGGGCCGGATTTAGAAGGCGATTGGGCCGGATCCGGACCCCGGGCCTTAGTTTGCCTACCCTTGGACCAGGAAATGGAGAGAGAGAGCCGGAGATTCCTTGTGGCTTGCAAGGAGTTCTGAATGCAGTTCCTGGAAATCACAAGCAGGGACAGCGCTGCTGTGCTCCGGTCCTGTTTTCAGGCTTCCCATAGGAGAGGCATTTATTTATCACATTTATATACCGCTTTTTCATCCAAAGAGCTCCGGGTGGCATGTGTGGTTCTTCCCCCCACCCCATATTTTACTCTCCCAACAACCCTGTGAGGTAGGCTAGCCCAAGACACCGTGACTGGCTTACGGTCATCCATTCAGCTTGACGGCTGAGCGAGGATTCAAACCATGGTTTCCCAGGTCCTTAGCCCGACACTCTAAACCGGTGTTTCCCAAAACTTGGGTCTCCAGCTGTTTTTGGACTACAATTCTCATCATCCCTGACTGCTGGTCCTGCTAGCTAGGGATGATGGGAGTTGTAGTCCAAAAGCAACCCAAGTTTGGGAAACCCTGCTCTAAGCCATTACCCTACACTGGCGTCTGGCTGAGAACAGGATGCTGGACTAGGTGGGCTTTTGGCCTGATCCTGCTCTCGATGTTCTTAAATAACGAAGAAAGCAGTGCCAGGAGCAAAACACCTTCCCTTCAGCAGTTTCCTCCTCCCTCAAATCGCTTCCTTCCCCTGTGTATGCATATTTGCATGTGTGAGAGCGATGACGGATCTCAAACCAGTTTTTAGCAAGCTGACTGGTTTCCAAGGCGTGCCTGAGCTGGCCCCACTCTCCCCTAGCAGGGGTTCTCGTCAATCAAGTTTCCGTCTGTAGCGTTTGATTCCTGGGAGAGGCTGGAGTTCACCGGAGGGGTTCGTTTTGTGGGGAGATCCTGACCCCGCAAAGAGACTTAGGTGGCCGGAGAGAATGTTTGAACAGGCTCCTGGTTTTACTAGCTGGCTGTGAGTGCACCTTTAAAATGTGTGGATCGGTATACAAGTGCCATTTTCTGCACAACTTTGCGCTCTCTCTCTCTCTCTCTCTCTCTCTCTCTCTCTCTCTCACTCTCTGCCTCCCCAGCCTCCTTGTATTTCTGCTTGTGGATTTGAGACTGCGCTGACGCAGTCCTGGTTTATTTTCCTCTTGTTTTGTTTTGTTTTGTTTTGTGGTGTTTGCACTTCAGATCTAGCAAAAAGCCCCCCCCCCTTTCTTCTTCTGAAAAAACGTTCATGTGAAGTCTGGCTTGTACTAGTGGGGGAATCTATCCATTGCACGGGGGGGGGGTAGGGCTGGGCCAATCATGTCTTTTGGATCACGCGAAATAAGGGGGCCTCTGAGCTAGTTCAGAAAGTCTTCTCCCTGCTGCCCTAGCAACTGCAGCCTTTTTGCATTTCTGAGCTTAGCAGGGGAAAGGTTGGTGCTTAAAGTATGACTCCCAGGAAGGGGTTGAACCTCAGGATTTCTCGTTTTTTTGTAACTAAGCATTTGGTGCCCCTGTGTCTTGCAGGGAGGAGGGTATTTTTCTGTTGGGGTTGCAGAATCTGAGATAGAGGTAGGAGCAGCAGAAATAAATAATAATAATCCTGTTCTTTGGGCTGGCTTCATAGCCAGATAGGTCCTCCTCACCCTCCAGATGTCCCCCGATTTACAGAAGCTGTCTCAGTTTCTGATTTGATCCTGGAATGCCCCGTTTTTCCTTAGGACACCTCTGGAGGAAGGGCATTCTGGGAGGCACAACCACAAAGAAGACCCCACTTTCTTGTTGCTGCTAGGTAACACTCTCTAGGTCATGGAATTATACTGACAAGGCGTCCTCCAAAGATCTTGATGGTCTACTGCAGGCACCCCCAAACTTGGCCCTCCAGATGTTTTGGGACTACAACTCCCATCATCCCTAGCTAACAGGACCAGTCATCAGAGATGATGGGAATTGTAGTCCCAAAACATCTGGAGGGCCGAGTTTGGGGACGCCTGGTCTACTGGGTCTGGGCGGAGTGTTACGCTTTAGGAAACCTGGTCCCAAGCTGTTCTGTGTGTTGTATGTTAACCACACCTTGAAGATGACTCTGTCGTTCAGAGGCAGCCGGTCCAGTACCTTTGGCACTGATGTAATACAGTGGTACCTCGAGTTACAAACGCCTCAGGTTACAAACTCCACTAACCTGGAAGAGTTACCTCGAGTTGAGAACTTTGCCCCAGGATGAGAACAGAAATTGTGTGCCAGCGGCGCAGTGGCAGCAAGAGGCCCCATTAGCAAAAGCACACCTCTAGTTAAGAACAGTTTCAGGTTAAGAACGGACCTCCGGAACGAATTAAGTTCGTAACTAGGGGTACCACTGTACATGGACAGTCAGATCTTCCTGTTAGTAACCCGGCCACTGAATTCTGCACCACTTTCACCCTCTGCACCAACCTCAAGGGCAGATCTCCACAAAGTGGGCTACAGTAATCCAACCGTGAGGTTACTGGGGCATGAATCACAGTGGCTAAAATGCCACTATCCAGAAAAGGACGCTGTTGGTGCACCAACTGCTCTGGTAATTGGTTATCTGAAGCTAGGAGCACCCTCAAATGACGTACCTGTCTCCTTCAGGGGAAGGGCAAACCTGTTCCGAACAGGCAAGCTTCCCAATTCTTGGGAACCCCTCACGGAGTCTGCCTTATTGAGTAATTGCATGAACTCTGTGTGTGCTGGTGTTGTGCATCTTTCCTGATGCTGATGGTGGGAACCTGTGGGCCTCCAGATGTTGCATCATTCACCTCTGATCATTGGCCATGCTAATGGGAGTTAAGTGCAGTCACACCTGGAGGGCTGCTGGTCCCCTCCTCTCCGCCCAAACACTTTAAAGTCTAGCAGGCTAAAGGGGTGGTCCTTCCTGGAAGCCCATTCACAGAGCAGCTGCAAGGGCAAGCTAAGCACTCACCTGATTTTTCCTTGGCGTTGAACCTGGGACCACCTTCTTTTCTTTTTTTAAAAATAATATTTATTGCAACAATTTAAACACTTACAAAAAAAAGAGCAAAGAAAAAACAATACATTACATTACAATACAAAGACACTACATAACACTAAAAACTAACAAGACAAAACAAAAACAATTTAAAAACACATCAAAAAAAGAAAAAAGAAAAAAAAGGAAAAAGAAATTTCAATATCTTGTCTTTCACATATTTCCACGACCTCCTCACGCCTCCCTTTTCGTATTCCACTTCTATTAATTATTTCAGCAATTCCTTTCCATCTTCCCCTGTTTTCTGTCCTCTAATTATCTTAACACATTTTAACCTTATTTTTCCATTAATACTCTATTAATCTATTTGTACTTAATTCCTTATAACCTTTCTACTGAAGCCATATCACTTCATTCCAACGTTCTTCTAACATTCATTAATTTTACAATATTTCTGTAAATAGTCTTTAAACTTTTTCCAACCTTCTTGCACCGACTCCTCTCCCTGGTCTCGGATTCTGCCAGTCATTTCCGCCAGTTCCATGTAGTCAATCAACTTCATCTGCCATTCTTCCCTGGTGGGTAAATCTTGTGTCTTCCAATACTTCGCGATGAGTATTCTTGCTGCTGTTGTTGCATACATAAAAAAAGTTCTATCCTTCTTTAACACCAATTGGCCGACCATGCCCAGGAGAAAGGCCTCTGGTTTCTTCAGAAAGGTATATTTAAATACCTTTTTCATTTCATTATAAATCATCTCTCAGAATGTCTTAATCCTTGGGCATGTCCACCAAAGGTGAAAGAATGTACCTTCAGTCTCCTTACATTTCCAACATTTATTATCGGGCAAATGGTAGATTTTTTCAAGCTTAACTGGTGTCATATACCACCTATAAATCATTTTCATTAAATTTTCTCTTAGAGCATTACATGCCATAAATTTCATACCTGTGGTCCATAACTGTTCCCAGTCAGCCATCATTATGTTATGTCCAACATCTTGTGCCCATTTAATCATAGCTGATTTCACCATTTCATCCTGAGTGTTCCATTTCAACAGCAAGTTATACATTCTCGACAAATTCTTAGCTTTTGGATCTAACAATTCTGTTTCCAATTTTGATTTTTCCACCTGGAAACCAACTTTTTTGTCCGAACCTGGGACCTTCTTCAGGTACAGCAGATGCTCTCCCACTGAGTCACAACCCTTCCGCTATTTATTCAAAATAAATAGACTTCAGTTGACACAATAAGCAGCTTCTCCACTTTCTTGTGCTTACAAGAGAGTCCAGCCGTGGGCTTTTTTTTTTTATAAAGGGGGAATGAACACCCAGGAAGGCTGCAGTTTGCAGTCTGCTGATGAGATTATTTGCAGGCTATGAAAAATCCTCAAAATACGGTACCTCCTGGGCTTCTTCAAATTCAAGGTACGCACCATGAAACTCCACCCCCATGAGAATTCTTTTTAAATTCTCTTTCTCCTTTTGACCATTTTTTCAGATGCAATTTCGTTTCATGGTGATTGATGGAGAGAACAGTTGCGGGGGGAAACTGGAGGAGAAATTTTCGGTACAATGCTAGTCTGAGCGTGGGATCCTCTTGGCTAGGTTTGACAGACTCCACATGGCAAGGAAAGAGGCAATTACTTTCCTGAGCATGCTGAGATGCTTTTGTTTTATTTTTTACTTGGAGGCGGTGTGCCAGCCCCCTCTCCCTGTAGGCTAGACCTCACCATTGTGGAGGGTTATTGAAGGCAATACATGCTACTCAGTGCATGCTTAAAGCTATGGAACTCGCTCCTGCAGTGATGGGCACCAATTAGATGGCTTTGAAAGAGGGTTGGACAGATTCATGCAGGAGAAGGCTTTCCATGGCTACCAGGCATGATGGCTGTGCTCTGCCACCACAGCTGGAGAACCTAATGATTCTGAATACCAGGAGGGGAGAGGGCTCTTGTGTTCTGGTCCTCCTTGCAGGTTTCTCGGACGGATCTGGTTGGCAACGGTGAGAACAGGATGCTGGGCTGCAGGGGCCATTGGGATGATCAGCCAGGGCTCATCTTATGTCCTTACTTTCTCCCACTGGTTGCTGTATCCTTCATGGTTTTGGGGTGTTTTTTTTTTAATCCATTGTTGTTTTACACCATGGCGATCCTGCAAGCCTACTTACTGCATCCTTGTATGAAAACAGCGTTTTAGGAACATGCCCGTCAGGCAGCGAATTCCTTACTTGAGAACTCCCCTGTGTCTGGTATTTTGATTATGTGTTACCTATGGGCTTTCAGACATACCTTCGTAATCATAAGGACCAGAAACTTGCTTTTAAAAGATTCTTAGGAAACTGGATTCTGCAGCCAGTACCATGCACCACACAGCTTTTTAAAGCAGTGGCGTAGCGTGGGTTGTCAGCACCCGGGGCAAGGCAAGTAATTTGCGCCCCCTAGCCCGTGGATTTGCGCCCCCTAACCCTAACCCCCAGGTGTTGCGCCCGGTGCGGCCGGCACCCCCCACGCTACGCCACTGTTTTAAAGCAACTTTCAGCATGCATGGAGCCTTGCCTCGGATATAATGGTAAAATATCAAGGTGTTCTTCTATAGCCTCACACCGATTATTGTGGGACGTACGGTTTCTTCTGCTTCTTTAGGAATTTTTGGGTTGTGGAGTCAGTGGTCTTATGCCACACACACACACACACACTCCTCAAGCCGGGGGGGGGGGCTCTGCCTGGCTCTTGGGACCATTCCCCTTCCAAGCCATGCCTCCTCTCCCCTGGCCATGCCCTGGCCTTGCTGCACACCATTACTTAGTGTTTTTGCCTGGCTGGAATGTGCCCTCGATCTCTGATAATGCCTCTTTGCTTGCCTGGATGGAGGAGAGAGGAGGAGGGGACCCTGGAGATGAGGTGAGACCCTGGAGAGTGGCTGCCAGTCCGTGTAGACCAGGGGTCAGCAACCTTTTTCAGCTGTGGGCCGGTCCACCGTCCCTCAGACCATGTGGGGGGCTGGTCTATATTTTGAAGAAAAAAATGAACGAATTCCTTTGCCCCACAAATAACCCAGAGATGCATTTTAAATAAAAGGACACATTCTACTCATGTAAAAACGTGCTGATTCCCGGAACGTCTGCAGGCCGGATTTAGAAGGCGATTGGGCCGGATCCAGCCCACGGGCCTTAGGTTGCCTACCCCTGGTGTAGACATTAGATGGACCAGTTCCCCAGTCTCCTACAGATGAGGTTCTAAATGCCCAGAGGCACTGAGTGAGTGCCTGGATTTGGGGGGGGGGGCGGTTGTTGCGATGAGGAGATCCTGCTCACTGAGACCTATCTACTTGAGAGCTCAACCTTTCTGGAATGCCCTCCCAGCAGATAAAATGGGGCGGGCGCAGCCCCTTTCGTTGCACGTGGTATTTCTAATATAGCGTGTTTTTCCAGCAAATCCTCCTAGGAATGAGCTCAGAGATCAAGTCTAGTTTTTAGTTTATTTTTGTCTCTTGGAACTTATTTTAAGATCCTGCTTAAACTAGTGACCAGCGGTTTCTTAATTGCGTTGGCGGGAGGTGGGGGGGGGGCAGAGACGGAGATGAATCATATTGGGCTAATCTCCCAAGGATGCTGTGGAGCAGTTTGTGTGTGTGTGTGTGTCTCTCTGTGTGTGTTTTAAATGTTAATCTGTCACATATGTACAGTGTGTGAGAGTGGCTCTTTTAAAGAGAGCCTCTTTATTTGTTCCATTACAGCCCCACTGGGTTTAGCTGTGTGTGTGTGTGTGTGTGTGAGAGAGAGAGAGAGAGAGAGAGAATAAATAAATGAGAGAGAATATGCATGCACCCACATTGCATGTCGTGAGGGCCGGCAGCAGGCTTTGAAAATCCTGTCTGAGCTCTTCCAATTCAAGGTCGTTGGGATTGTTTAAATATAATCTCCTTATACTTTTTCCTACAACTCACCATTCCGGTGTTCTAAAATTAAATTCCAGGCGAGGGACTACAAGTGGGGGTGGTGGGGGTGGTGGAGGGAATCTCAGACCGAGATTGCGCATGGACCACACATTTAAAAGCACATGACTTCCTCCAGAGAATCCTGGGAACCGTAGTTTTGCTGCCTCACTGAACCACAATTCCCAACAGCCTTTAACAAACTTCTATGTGCACACCATACATTTAAGGAACGTGGCTTCCCCCAAATACAGTGGTACCTCAGGTTAAGTACTTAATTTGTTCTGGAGGTCCATACTGAACCTGAAACTGTTCTTAACCTGAAGCACCACTTTAGCTAATGGGGCCTCCTGCTGCTGCTGCGCCGCCGGAGCACGATTTCTGTTCTCATCCTGAAGCAAAGTACTTAATCTGAGGTAATATTTCTGGGTTAGCGGAGTCTGTAACCTGAAGCGTGTGTAACCTGAAGCATATGTAACCTGAGGTACCACTGTAATCCTTTAGAACTGTAGTTTGCCCCTCACAGAGTTACAGTTCCCGGCACCCTTAACAAACTACTGCGTATGCACTGTACATTTGAAACCCATGGCTTCCCCCAAAGAATCCTGGGAACCGTAGTTCACTTCTCGCAGTGCTACAGTTCCCAGCACCCTTAACAAACTGCAGGATTCTTTGGAAGAAGTAAAAAACAAAGGGAAGAAATCCCTGCGCTTAGAAAACCCAAATATCAGGGAGGAAGGTGGATAGGCAGAACCCTTTTCCTTGATACATTAGATTTCTGCGTGCAGGGAATGTTTTTGAGAGGAGGAGTCTTGCCTGGCTAGCCCCCTCCTGTACCCTGAAGCTGTTCAGTCTTCCTGACGCCTATTTTCCACCTTGGTATAAACTAGGCCTCAGCACTGATTGTGAAGTTGGAGCATTCAGCTGATCACCTGCTAATAATAGCTCGCTTTAGTTCGAACGTGAGCCGGATGGGGAGGCATTCCTGCCCGCTGCAGCCCCAAGCTCTGTGTATCCTTCAGCCCTTTAATCCTGCCCTGTGGATCCCTCCACCTTGTGCCTGCTCCTGCCATGCCCCCCCCCCCCCCCCGCGAGGCTCTGAATGTCTTAAAGCAGCCTGCCACGTGCGGAATGAGGCCTATTACGGAGCCAGATCTCCCCAGGTTTTCCGACAGCCTCAGCAGGATTCAGTTCCGACAAACAAATCTCTACCATCAGTCCCAACCCCCTTTCTTTGCTAGTTTGGGCCGAATGGCATGTTGCATTAATCACACGTTTCACTGCAAGTAGCACCTTCGAGGGCAAATAGCAACTGTGGAAGCAGGAGATTGGAGGTGGGTTTTGGGCAGTGTGCTGGCAGAGGAAAACCACATACTTGTACTTTGCCAGAGGCACCCTCAAAGCTGGATGTAATGGGAAACTTGTAATGTGGAAAGTTGTGGCGGCACTTGAGAACAGGAGTGTGGCGAGCAAAGAAGATATTCCTCTTGGAAACCTGGATAAAATGCACTCTAGTCCATCACTGATGGACGCTGCCTTCATTCTAAAAGTTGCTTTCCACCATAATGAGGACTGCATGCTTAGCTTGTTTAACAAAAGTCGATGTTTCGATAGTCAGGGATTCGGTGGGTATCTCAGGGCTTCCTTTTGTGCATTGCTCACTCCTTAAAAATACGTAGGCTGGGTGAAAAACCTTCGTCCAGGAGCCTCTGCAAAAGAATCCGGCTCTGTCATTTGTAAAAATGCAAAGAAACTTAATCTGCAGATTGCATCTTTTTTAGACAAAATGTTCCTTAGGACTGTTCTCTCTTGCACACGTGTGCCTGCCGCACTCGCTCGCATGCGCTCCATTTGTATGACAGCAGCTTTTCTTTTGGATCTGGGTGTGAGCCAGCCCGTTGGTGAGAATTAACAGCGTGTTCCGGAACCCAATTCAGACACCAGATTATGTGCGAAGACGGCAGAATAAAAGAGGGAGGGTGCTGCTTTGCCCAGCTTGATAATGATAATAAACAGGCTAGATTGTGCCTGCTGTCAGGGGTACGAGCTATTGATGGCATTTCTCATACAAGGACCCCAAAGGCACTTGTGATGTCACTGTTCTTGGTTTCATCTTTACCTTTGTGGAGATTCAATAGTGTGTTCTGTTTGGGGAAATTCTGATGAAAATAGATGGTTTCTGAACAGGTCTTTTTGGTGCCATTTCCGTTCCTACCCTGTCTTTGGCTTTGCTTGCCCACAATGACTTTTAGTCTGTTTGTTTTTGGCAACCTCCAGGTCCCGCCCCCCCCAACATTGTGACTACACCGCAACATCCTTGGTCAGGAATGATGGGAATGGTTGGGAGTCAAGTTTGGGAAACCCTGGCCTAAAACCACGCTTCAGCTGGGTTAGAATAATATAGAATAATATAGACCTCTGTCTAAGTGTTGTTCCTTGACCCAAGGGCTAGGAAAAGTCAGGACTCCCAGTTGGTATGGGCAGGGTCAGCACCTACAGCCATTTTAGTGTCTCCATGATGCCCTTGAATGTTGTTATTATTTATTCAATTCCTAGGCCTCCT
This sequence comes from Podarcis bocagei, assembly GCF_964188305.1. Lineage (NCBI taxonomy): Eukaryota > Metazoa > Chordata > Lepidosauria > Squamata > Lacertidae > Podarcis > Podarcis bocagei. Next base: position 38,229,010 of record NC_138141.1, on the reverse strand, counting down.
TTTATCTGAAGATGACAGGGTGGAGTTGTGTTGAGGCATTGTGTGTGGGGAAAATGGCTTCCCTCAGCAACAGCGCAGCAGGCCTTGGGGCATGGTTATGGCTCTCCGGGATCACCTGAGCCCAGAACCAGGAGGATTCTTATGCGCCATCTGCACCATGCATCTAAAGCCCTATTATGCCACTTTAACTGTCATGGCTTCCCCCAGAGAATCCTGGGAACTGTAGTCAGGGGATTATAGATATGTGGGGGTGGGTGGTAAACTACAGTTCCCAGGATTCCTTGGGGGACAGCCATGATGGCTGGAGTGGTACGGCATTGCTTTACATGTATGGTGGAGATGAGGCCTGAGTTGTGTTTGACGTCCCAACGTTGAACCTTCCCACAGTCTCCATGTCTGACCTATGGGCTCTATTGCTGTGTGGATTGGGGAACCGGTCCCTGCCCCTTGGAGTCAGCTGGTTCGAGTCTGCACCGCCTGACGGTGATGCCACCCCAAGTTTCATTTGCGCTCATGTTAAGATGTCTGTTTTGGGAAAAGAGGAGGGAGGGAAGGAAGGAGGAAACGGATTGGAAGCATTCCTAAAAGAAGCAGTTGTCTCGTGCAAGTACATGCTAACTCTGTCCTTATATCATCTGGTGTCGGAACGAGCTTCCGGAACACTCAGCAACTCTCTCGCTTCGTGACTTGGATTCCAGCCTGGTTTTTTAAGTTATCAAACTCTCTTGTTTCTTTTCTTCCCAGCATGCCTCTTGCTTGCATGTGGCAGATCTTCTTCCTCCCTCCTGTCTTCTGTTCTTGGTGTTGGGGGTCCAAAGATTGTCTCTTCAGAAGTTGGCATCGCATAGGGCAAGAGTGGGGAACCTCTAGCCTTCCTGATATCATTATACTACAACTCCCATCAGCTGCAGCTAGCGGGGATGGTGGCCAGGGAGTTGTAGTTCAGGGCAACAGGTTTTCCCCATCCCTTAGAGCAGCCTTTCTCAACCTGTGGGTCCCCAGATGTTGTTGAACTACAACTTCCATCACCCCTAGCTAGCAAGGCCAGAGCTCAGGGATGATGGGAGTTGTAGTCCAACAACATCTGGGGACCCACAGGTTGAGAACCGCTGCCTTAGAGGGTCAAACTAGGACCAGGGAGGATGAGTTTGAATCTCTTCCAGACCATGATTCTTGCTAGGTGACCTTGGGCCCATCTCTTTCACCCTGAAAAAAATTTGGAAGACAAAGTTTATTGTTGAAAAATATGTGGCAGTGAAAGGGAAATGGTGGCTGGGCTATAATTCCCATTGGCCCCTGCTAGCATGGCCAATAGCCAGGGATGATGGGAGTTGTAGTCCAGTAACGAATGTTCCTAACTCCCGGTGCAGGGGCCAAAAGTTTGCGCTATGAATCAGGACATCCCTTGTTTAAATCTCATGTCTGTTATGGACTCACTAGATGCCCTTTGGCAAGTCATTCTCTTTCTCAGCCTCGGCCCTCTCCCACCATATGGGGGATACGAATACTGACTTCACTTACTGTGGGATGCATAATATCATGAGGATAGGATAGGAAGATGGGGGGACGGAGGTGGGGGTGGCAGAGAAATAAAAGGGGGTGTCCTGTTCACTCGGGCCTCTGGCTCCAGCCCTACTTACTGCTTGCACATGAGAAAATGCAGTCCTCAGTGGCCAAAATATCCCATGCACCCACTTTGCAGCGTTGTTTGCTAACCATGCCAGCTGCAGGGTTGCAAGCAGGGGGCTGTCTGTGAGTCTCTTTTATACCCTCGAAGGCACTCACTTGTTTGCCTTCTCCCTCTGAGCCCAGTCCATATTAGCACCTTTGTGGCTGTGCACATGCTCAGAGACAGGAGGTGAACGCAGGCAGCAGCATCAGAAAGGACGAGGGGTGGTCCCTCCTGCAAGGGTGTGGGCCTCAGCAGCTGCCCAGTGATGGCTACTCCCGGCACCAGCCCCATTTGCAAGGGCTGAGGTCTAAGCATCCACATTGGTTGCCCCAGCCGCTTCAGGTGGCAAATGATGCTGAACTTTTGCAGTATCTTCTGGACCTGGGTAAGTGCAATGCTTGGGCGGGCAGTTCTTTGTATATATTTTGGCACAGATGCCACTCCAGGAAAGGCCAGTCATTGCTTACAGGGAGAGTGCAGTGATGGTTGGGCGCAAGTCACAGCCAGCTTTTCCCGCAACTGCCTCGTCACTCTTTCAAAGCCGGGAGCGAGTGACTGGACCGTCCAGTCAGAAACAAATTTCTCGTTGTTCCTTTGTTCGACCTTGTTAAAACACACACACAAACACTCAGAACGAGGCAACGCTCTAGCCAAAGCAGCTGTTGCTTGTCACCAAACGAGCCACACCAGGGACCAAGCTCCTAACCGTGTTTCTTGACCCAGCAATCTGCCTGAGCACGTCACAACCACACAGCGTGATTAATTCGTTCCCCAAATAGGAGGAGGGTAGGCAGGGGTGGAGACAGGACTCCATCTTCCTGCAAAAGTTTCCTGAACAAATAAATGACAGAGCTTATAAAATCCACGCACACAAACCACTGTTCTTTCTTGCAGAGGATACCGGAGGAGTTGACCCTCGATGCCTTACTGGAAATGGACGAGTCGAAAGTGAAAGACACCATGAAGAGGTGCGGGGCCAGTGCTGAGGAATGCTCCCGGCTCAACGGGGCTCTCGCCTGCTTGCGGAAAGTGACCCGCACAGGTAAGAAGGCTTCCTGTGCTGCTCCTGGAGACTAGCAGCTCCTCCAGTAGTAGATCTCTATTTCAGTAAGCAATAGGCAGCCTTGCTGCTAGCGACTGGTAGGGTGGAAGACAAGGAGCCCAACAGCAGGTGGCAGCAGAGGCAATGACAGCTACTGTGTGGTCTGCCTATTGCGATCTATCATAAGATCCTTGGTAGATCAGACCAGAGGTCTATCTAGCCCTGTATCCCAGTGGCCAGCCAGGCACAGATGCATGCCATACATTTAAAGCACATTCAATGCACTTTGAAAGCGCGTGAGTCCCCACCCCCACCCCGCCAAGAAGCCCAGGAACTGTAGTTTTCCTCCCTCACAGAGCTATAATTCCCAGCACTCTGAACAAACTGCTGCTTCGAGAATTTGTTTGGGGGAAGCTGTGTGGTTTAATTGTGCACCAGGTGTCCTTGTGTGGCATGGGAGGAGGATATATCAGAAGCTGGAGAGGTAACAGGACTTAGTGAGCAGGAAGAGGCTGGGGCAGAGAGCAGTCCAGAGGCAGAGGGAGAAGCAGAGGCTGGAGGGGGGGGGAGAGGCAGATGAAGCAGGCTGCTGAAGAAGCCAGGGGCTCTCCCCCTCCTGCTGCGACCAGCTCCTCTCCCTCCCCCGGTCTCCCAGAACCTGCAGAGGTATGAAGAGTGCGGAGCAGAGACAGAAAAGGCGAAGGAGCCTCAGATTGCTTGGGAAGGACTTGGTTGAGGAAGAGCCTTAGAGAGCAGTGGGAAGGTGGGGATCTTCAGTCCACACAACCACGTCATTGGGGCAAGAGCTTTGGGGAAGAGTTGCTGTGCTCACTAGGCCTGAGCTGTTTTGTTTCCTTGAACCAAGAGTTAACTTCACTGATGCCTTGTGAGTTTTTCTGCCTTGATAGTAGGATAGGTAAAGGTAAAGGGACCCCTGATCATAAGGCCTGGTCGTGGCCGACTGTGGGGTTGCGGCGCTCATCTCGCTTTATTGGCCAAGGGAGCCGGCGTACAGCTTCCGGGTCATGTGGCCAGCATGACTAAGCTGCTTCTGGCGAACCAGAGCAGCACATGGAAATGCCGTTTACCTTCCCACTGGAGCGGTACCTATTTATCTACTTGCACTTTGACGTGCTTTTGAACTGATAGATTGGCAGGAGCAGGGACCGAGCAACGGGAGCTCACCATGTCGCGGGGATTTGAACTGCTTACCTGCTGATCGGCAAGCCCTAGGCTCTGTGGTTTAAACCACAGCACCACCCGCATCCCGATAGCAGGATGCAAGAGCAATAATCCTCTCTTGCTGATGTTCCCCAGTAGCTGTTGATCATCTCCTGATCCTGGACATAGGAATCAGCCACCATGACTTGCAGCTAGTTGGCACCCGCCATAATAATAATAATAATAATAATAATAATAATAATAATAATAATAATAATAAATTTATTTGTACACCGCCCATCTGGCTGAGCTTCCCCAGCCACTCTGGGCAGCTTCCAACAAAGATTAAAAATACAATCCCTTTTCTTAAAGCCGTCTAATTGCAATCTTCTTCCCATGTGCAGGTGGAGAATACAAAGACGACCTGGTGTGGAATCTGCCAGACACACGCCGTGAAGCCAGCTTGATGCCCCCCTCCGAACTTTCCCCCTGCCCCACCTCACTCACGTGGACTCACGGCAGCTTGACGTCCCTGAAGGGGAACGGCCCGCAGGCCCGCTCCGTCTCCACGTCCACGCTCCTGTCCTCCTCGGACCAAGGCCCCCCCGGCAGCGCCGACAGCCTCTTGGAGTCATTTGCTTTCCCCACCCACTGCGGGAGGCGGAACCTCAGGACTCCCCACAGCATCACCATCACGCCCCCCACGACGCCCCAGCTCAAGAGGGGGAAGCCGCCACGGACTCCCCCACCGCCCAGCCGGAAGGTTTTCCAGCTGCTCCCCAACTTCCCCACCCTCACGAGGAGCAAATCCCACGAATCTCAGCTTGGCAACAGGATCGATGAAGTCCCTCCTATGAAGTGAGTATCCAATCTGCTGCATTGTGGTCTTACTATCATGCAAGGGTTGCCATTTTGACGAGGCCCTGCCATGCACAGAGTTGAACCCTTGGTTTGTTTTAGCACAATTACTGTCCTTTTAAAATATATATATATATTTGTTTGACGGGATCTGTGTACTGCTTCCTCGTAATTCGAAACCTCAAAGGCGTTTACATTAAGATTATCAGTCAAAAACAAGCATGAAATTTCCCCAACATAAAACCAGCAGCTTAAAAAAATAAACAATATGGAATTGAATTACATATGGAAACATGCCAGATTTACCGTGTCTGGGTATGTTTGCTTAAATAAAATGTTCAGCCTGTGCTGAAAATTGCACAGGTGGTGACCATTTTGTGTGGGGGTTCTATTCCTGCGCCCCGCACACATCGGCAGAGTGTGCATAAGCCCGTGCTGCCCCCTATACTCCCTCTCCCGGGTCCAAAAGGACTTGTGTTTCAGTGGTCATGTGTCAATTGGATGCACACAAAATGGTTGCCGCCTGTACAGTGAAGGCACCTGCTTAATATCAATGGACAGGGAGTTCCGAAGTGTAGGTACGGTTGCATTGAAGGATCGATTCCTTGCAAGTGCAAGACAGGCATTGTGTGGTGTTTGTAAAAATGCCTGTTTCACAGATAAAATTGGCCAAATGGATATACACATATATATGGGGTGAGGATATCTTTCAAGTAAACTGGTTCTAAACTGGTTCCTCTTACTGCAAGTATTGCGACGGCACTAGAAAACCGGCTATTGCCATCTCCATTTTACAAATCAAGGAAATAGAGGCTGAGTTGAGCACTGGCCTGCAGTTGTTTGACCTAAGGCCACCTCTCTAAAAAGAGATTTGGACTGAAACCCAAAACACACACCTATTAACACCCCCTCCTCTCAACAGACTGAATTTTTCTATTTATTTTTTTCTTTTTGTTCATTTAATAACAACATTTATATACTGCTTAATTGTAAAAAACAACAACCAGAAAACCAAGAACATCTAAGCCAGCCTTTCTCAACCTGTGGGTCCCCAGATGTTGTTGAACTACAACTCCCATCACCCCTAGCTAGCAAGGCCAGAGCTCAGGGATGATGGGAGTTGTAGTCCAACAACATCTGGGGTCCCACAGGTTGAGAACCGCTGCGAGTCAACAAGTCACATTGGTTTCTTGGAACTAATGCCAAAAATATTACAAATGAAGCCCAAAGGTGCATTGTTATCAGGAGGGCTGCATTGCTTTGGTTCTGACGATTTGGGAGGAGCCCTAGCAAAATAGGCTAGTGGTTGCTTTGCTTGCAGAAGGTCCCAGGTTTCACCTCCAGCATCTGCAAGAAGGGCTGTCCAAAAACTTGGAGAGACTCTGCTGATAAGTGCACAGCCGTGTTCTTCAATGGGTGTCGTTGGGACATTTGGCTAAGTTGGCAATGGATGATGTGGGTTGCAATCCCAAGGATGTACAGGGACCCAACACTGAAGAACACTAATGTAGAAATACCAGACCAGTGGTCTTGCTGATTTTATTTTATTGCATTTCATAGTATCATAGAGTTGTAGAGTTGGAAGGGACCCCAAGGGTCATCTAGCCCAACCCCCTGCTATGAAGGAATCTACTTCACCTTTTTTTATCCTTGTGAGGTAGCCTAGGCCAAGAAGCAGTAACTGGCCCTAGTTCACCCTAGTGAACCTGATGGCCAAGGAGGGATTTGAACCCTCGTCTTTCAGGTCTTGGTCCAATACTCTTAACCACTACACTAAAGGTAAAGGGACCCCTGACCATTAGGTCCAGTCATGGCCGACTCTGAGGTTGCAGCGCTCATCTCGCTTTATTGACCGAGGGAGCCGGTGTACAGCTTCTGGGTCATGTGGCGAGCATGACTAAGCTGCTTCTGGCAAACCAGAGCAGCACACGGAAACGCCATTTACCTTCCTGCCGGAGCGGTACCTATTTATCTACTTGCACTTTGATGTGCTTTTCGAACTGCTAGATTAGCAGGAGCAGGGACCAAGCAATGGGAGCTCACCCCGTCACGGGGATTCAAACTGCCGACCTTCTGATCAGCAAGGCCTAGGCTCTGTGGTTTAACCCACAGCGCCACCCATGTCCCTTATCATATACTGTGTCTCATTTAAGGTATATGACAGCTTTGTATATACAGTGGTACCTCGGGTTACATATGCCTCAGTTACATACACTTCAGGTTACAGATTCCGCTAACCCAGAAATAGTACCTCGGGTTAAGAACTTTGCTTCAGGATGAGAACAGAAATCGTGCTCCTGCGGCGTGGCAGCAGTGGGAGGCCCCATTAGCTAAAGTGATGCTTCAGATTAAGAACAGTTTCAGGTTAAGAACGGACCTCCGGAACGAATTAAGTACTTAACCCGAGGTACCACTGTATCTTTGATATATCCCTATGGCTCAAGTCTAACCCCCTGTTTTTTCTCTCTCTCTTTTTTAGATTCGGTAAGAGAGGCATTCTTTTGGCAACCTTCTCGCCATCGGTGGAGTGGGGGGTGAAAAAAACATGACCTCCGTAGGTTTGGAGGGTAGCCTTTCACACAACCTTCTGTTTGCCTGCATCTTGTGCAATCTTCGGAACAGTAGGCCCAAACAGTCACTCTGCTGCAATTTCCTGAATCCACTGGGAAGAGGGATTGGCTGTTGAACCGCTCTGTGAAGGGAATGTGAGATTGTCTCAGCACCCTGAGCAAATTGCAGTTCCTGAGTCTCTTTTTTTTGCAGGGTGGGTGGGTGGGTGGGTGGGACTTGTCTGTTAAAGTGGCATCATGGTGCTTTAAATCTGTGGTGTGACTGTGGCCCTGGAACACCACAGGTCGTCCATCCCCCCTGTCCTTGTTTTGAACATTTAGGCCTGCTCCCATTGTGTCTAGTCTGGGTTGGCTCTTTATAGGGATGGGTTGTTTTAAAATAGTTGTTTAAAAAAGAAACTGCGTCATGCATGAAAGCTTGGTTTAGTGGTGTGGCTGGGCTGAGTGCGAAGTGTGAACCATGACTCATTCCGAGCATGTGAGGAAATTCCAGTGGCAGATAATTTTTACGATTCTTTTGTTCTGCTGCCTTTACTTCCTTTGCCTCTAATGACATGTTGCGCGATGAACCCTAGCAGGTGTGGGGAGGCCTTTTAGTCCAGCAGATGTTGCAGAACTACAACTCCCAACAGCCGCAGGCACAATGGCCAGTGGCCAGGGAAAACAGGAGTTCAGTAACGTCTCGGGGGCCAAAAGTTCCCTGCTCCTGATCTTACCTTTTGCTGTCTTTGTTTTAGATTTTTAGCAAACTAAGTGCTACTAAGAGTTTCTTCTTTCATTGTGTCTGCTCTTGAGTAGAACATCCGAAGGCCAATGGTGGATACAAATACTGTATCTATCCACCTAGAGTAGAACTTAGTTTGCTAGAAACACCCTAACTGTGCTCTGGAGATCCTCTGACTGCCCCCATCTAAAATCCTGCATTCTGTGCTGAAGGTTGCGGGAGATGGACAGCAAATTACTGTATTTTTCGCCCTATAGGACGCACTTTTTTGCCTCCAAAAATGAAGGGAAAATGTGCGTGCGTCCTATGGGGCGAATGCAGGCTTTCGCTGAAGCCTGGAGAGCGAGAGGGGTTGCAAATGTTACATCATAAAACATTATTCTATTTGCTGCATATTTTTTACATTACTCTTGTGCTGAAATGCACTGAAATTGATTGTCTAATTTATTATGTTAGTTTCAGCCATGGGACAAAAAATTCTGCCTCTAGTGTCTATACAATTAAACGGAATAATTAAGGGGGCCTCTGTCCCCCATATCTGTCACAAACACCTTCTGCCTGCCTACCTTCTAGGGTATGTCTCTCCTCCCCACCAAAAAAAATGAAATTCTGCTGAAAAGAGGAGACACAGAGAGTTTGTTCCTTTCGTATTCTCACGGTTTCTTTGGGTGCCTTCGTGTGGAAATATGTTTCCTTTCTTATCTCAGTTATTCTTGTGATAAGAAATACAAGCTCTGTGTGTGTTAGACGGAGAAGAAGGGGCCAGCCCAGAGACCCACGCTGGGTCTTGTCTCCGATGTTGCAGTTCCCCAATCTTGTTTTAAAAGGAGTCTAGGCTGAACGTCGAAATGCTTCTATGTGTGAAGGACAGTGGGGTTTATGTGGTGAATTTATGTCGCTTTGCACTGAAACCAAGTTTCTCTGTGCTGTTTCAACACCTGGGGCCACGACTGCAGGCATATTAGTCATTTTAAAAATACGAATAATCAATTGTTTCAAACAGAGCTGTGGCTTATGGTTTGTGAGTTTATGAATTGTATTGTTTTGGAATTTGGGGAAACTTAATTAGTGGGGGTAGGAGAGCTGGAAAAAAATCACATCTGGCAACCAATACGCCCCTTGGGTTTCAGATATATTGTAAATGGGTAGACGAGTCTTAAAAGCCCAGGACACAATTTTTCACGGCCCTCTAGCAGCTGTGATGACTTATTTACCAGAAGTAATGTACAGTGGTACCTTGGTTTACAAACAGTCTGGTTTGCATAGGTTTTGGATTGCAAACACGTCAAACCTGGAAGTGCATGTCCCGGTTTGCAAACTTTTTTTGGATTACAACGCATTTTGGGGGGGATTATGAACAATTTTTTTTTGGAGGCCCCATTGGCAAAAGCGCACCTTGGGTTACAACCTGTTTTGGTTTACAAACAGACCCTGGAACAGATTATGGTTGTAAACCAAGGTGCCACTGTATTTAGTGTTAACTCTGGAAGTATATGCTCTATTCTGACCAAACTAAGCCTCCTGATGTATTTTGTGCCTTAGGATGCTTTGTTTTAATGAAAGCGCTGGTGCTGTGCTCTTTTTATTGTAATTATCTTTGTGCATTTAATAGATTTATATATGTGTGTGTGTGTACGACTATATATAAAACTCTCTCTATATAATATGTATACAGTGGTGCCTCGCAAGACGAAAAGAATCCGTTCTGTGATTCTCTTCGTCTAGCAGTTTTTTCGTCTTGCGAAGCAAGCCCATTGAAGGATTAGCGGATTAGCGCTATTAGCGGCTTTTAGCGGCTTATCAGCTTATCGGATCAGCTGATAAGTGGCTTAGCGGCTTAGAAAAAGGGGGGGAGGGAAAAAAACCAGCAGGAACTCGCAAGACATTGTCGTCTTGCGAAGCAAGCCCATAGGAGATTCGTTTTGCGAAGCACCTCCAAAATGGAAAACTCTTTCGTCTAGCGAGTTTTCCGTCTTGCGAGGCATTCGTCTTGCGGGGCACCACTGTATATAGTTTAATTCTAGCAATGTTTAAATGTTTTTAAATGGTTGTTTTTTTCCTAGATAGAGAGATAGAATCTTTATTTGCATCAACCACTAGCCATAGCAATAAAATAAAATAAAATGTACTGAAGATAGAGGTAAAAACTTAACTATAGAAAATATATTTTGGGGATTTCCATCAATAATCTAATAATAGATCTTATTCTAATTGCCCCCGCTAAAAACCTTGCAGTCTTTGCTGTCACCTGATCATCTTTATCTGTTAAAAGAAAGGACATGGTAGCAATGGTCGAGCAACCTGGCAAGGACAATAATAGAGGGGTAATAACCTCACTCCTCAAATCTTTATAAAAAGTGCAAGCCAGAAGCACATGAGCCACGGACTCAATACTGCAATGCTATGTTTCCAGCTGTTTTTGTTTTAATCTATAAGCCACCTTGCATCCCTGTTAGGGAAAATGGTGGAGTGTAATAATAATAATAATAATAATAATAATAATAATAATAATAATAATAATAATAATAATAATAATAATTTTTTAAAAAATGTAAATGGCTGCAAAAACAGGGAGAACCGAATATAAGATTGGACAAATGAGAAACAGAAAACTGAAACTGACAAATTCGTTCATCTCTAGCACTGCCTTCTACCTTTTCATTTTCAGTGGGCACCAGATACCACTGGTTGGACTACAGTTCCCATCACCCCTGTGCATTGGCCATGCTGGCTGGGGCTGATGGGAGTTGGAGTCCGGGAACTTCCTCAGAGCCACAAGTTCCCCACCCCTGCATTAGTGGCTTGTGCCATTCTTCAGCCATACGACTTGCCCCTTTGTAACGTCCCCTTCCAAATGATTTGCGGGAAATGAGAGCTCCTGGCTTCCCGATAAATAGACCAACGGGGAAGTATTGCTGTGTGGAGCTGGGATTTGCTGCCATCTGGAGTCGATAGGAAGGAGAACCTCCCGACCCGTTGCATGGATGGGCCTTGTGTTGTTCACAGTGTCCACCTTCCTTTCTGGTGAAACCTAACACGCTGCCTTTAATTTTGGCTTCTCAGATCTCCCCCAGGGATCGCCTCAGACTGTACGAAGAGATATTGGTCTGTCTGTAACACACAGGTAAATGCTTCACATTCTTTCAGTGGGTGACAAGCTGCTCAGGTTGGATTCTCTGAAGACTTCGCTCAAGCCCATTGGTGGCCCTGGCTGGGGGCTGAACATACTCTTGTTGCTGCAGCAGTATGACTTTCCCCTAAGCAAATCTCATTCCACTGTCTGCGAAAGAAGAGTTGGGTGGGTGGGGGCCTTCAGACTGCAGCCTTGGAAACCCCCATGTATGGGCACCATCTTAGGAATGCACCCTTCTGCCTCTCCTTTCCCAGCCCTGCTCACTCGCCTGCATGGAACCCCCTGTCACCAGTGGCGACCAGCTAGTTCTTCAATCCTAGTAATGCTACTTGGTGACTCAACAGCAGTCTTCTGGAACCTTCTGCTTTGCACAGGACCTTCTCTGTCCTCGTGCTATGACCTCTGCTTGCAAACACGGCTCTAAAATGTTTTCTGGGGCGTGATACTGGTGGGGTAGAGGGCAGATAGGAATGAACTGTTCCCCGGTGGAATATAACCACGTGAAATTCACAAATATGGCTCCCTTCTTTTTTCTTCCAGATTTTGAAATTTTTTCCTGATAATACATTTTTTAAAAACCTTCCTCTCCTTTGTGTCTTCTTTGTCAATCAAGAGCCTTTATTAGGCATAGCAAACCACACATTATCAAACAGACACCGTTTACAAATTGTGTAAAATACGAACGTGTCTTCTTTGTCTTGGCTTGCTTCTTCTCGTTCAGGTTCTCCGCAAAGTCATGGCTTTCTCAGGTCTGCCAGGTGTGTCAGAAAAGCATGATGTTTGGCGTGAAGTGCAAACACTGCAGGTAAGTGTGCAATGAGGACCTTCACCTGGCCCAGGTATGTGGGCCAGCATACCTGCGAGGCAATTCAGCCGTCATAACCCAAGAGGGTAGTGGGCTGGTCACTGTCTCTTAGGCTAACCTGCCTCATAGGGTTGTTGTGAGGATAAAATTGAGAGAGAGGGAACCCGATACAGCCCCCTCCCCCCGCTTGAGCACCTTGGAGGAAAGGTGGGCGATAAATGCAATTATGTAAATGAAATTTGGCATTGCAGTTCAAAGGAATTTGACTGTAGGCTTCCTTCCTTTCACTTTAATTCCAGAGCCCAGGGTGACATCCTTGGCTCTACCCACTAATCGTTTTATCACCCCCTGCTAATTTTACCCGCACAACAATCCTGGGTGGTAGGCTAGGCTGAGAGAGTGAGTGACTGGCCCAAAGTCACCCTGCGAGCTTCGTGGTCAAGTGAAGATATGAACTGGGATGTGATGGTTGGACTAGATGACCCTTGTGGTCCCTTCCAACCTTTGCACAGTGGTTGCGTTCCAGGTCATTGCGCGCTTGCGTGAAATCACGTTCCATTGAAACACCCCATTGTGCCCCCCCCACTCTGCAGTGCTCTGTCCTCGTTCTGCCCTTTTAGGTAAAGGGACCCCTGACCATTAGGTCCAGTCGTGACCGATTCTGGGTTTGTGGCACTCATCTCACTTTATTGGCCGAGGGAGCCGGCGTACAGCTTCTGGGTCATGTGGCCAGCATGCCTAAGCCACTTCTGGTGAACCAGAGCAGCACACGGAAACGCCATTTACCTTCCCACCAGAGCAGTACCTATTTATCTACTTGCACTTTGAAGTGCTTTCAAATTGCTAGGTTGGCAGGAGCTGGGACCGAGCAACGGGAGCTCACCCCGTCGTGGGGATTCAAACTGCCAACCTTCTGATCGGCAAGCCCTAGGCTCAGTGGTTTAACCCACAGCACCACCCGTGTCCCGTTTTAGTGATATCTTTTAGGATGTTTCCATGTTCTGCACTGTGCACATGTACACGATGACACACATATCAGTCACATCTAAAACAGGGGATGCCTGTATATAATGTTATATAATCTCTAATTCACCTTTTTCTTGTTTGCAGATTAAAGTGTCATAACAAATGCACGAAAGAAGCCCCACCTTGTAGAATATCTTTCTTACCCAGTAAGTGTGAGGTTTTTTTTAATTGGGTACCCCTCCCCCCCCCCATTTCTGCCCTACCCAAGCTAATTTGTCACCTTGGTGTTGTTGCAATAACAAGAAATGGAGATAAATTGTTTCCTTTTCCCTCCTTTTCTCTTCCACCCATCCTCAATAGTACCCCGATTAAAGCGGGCAGAGTCTGTCCCTTCTGACATCAATAACCCGGTGGACCGACCATCAGAGCCGCAGTTTGGGACTCTTCCGAAAGCTCTAACTAAAAAGGTATTGGGCTTACAAAAAGGGGGCAAAGCCCAGCAGAGGACCCCCAGAAGAGGATTGCACCCCCGTGACTAGCCAAACAATAAAAAAACCAGAACGAGGCTGCAATCGTAGACACATTTACCTAGGGCTAAATCTCATTGAACTCAGTAGATTTCACTTCAGAGTTCTTTGGTTTGTTTAAATTAATTGCTTATTAGAAATCTGGCGTACAGTAGAAACAAACTTTGCATAACTGGAAGCCAGTTATAATTTCTTTGCTTAAAACATCTGCTTCTTTGGGTGCAGATCTGAATTAAATTTAGTTTGTAAAACTTCTTATTTTGTCTTCTAGTAATGCTTTGCACTATGATAAATATTGCGTTTTATATTGAACATGTATTTGATAATTAAGGTGCATGCGACATGCTCCTCCCGGTTCTTCCCCATTTTCTGTGAGCTTTATAACCTTTTAGAAGTGATGGAAAACATTCTGGCTGAATCAGAGCTATCAAGGCTTAAGGCTCACGATTTCTACCTTCTCTTGACCATTTCCAGGACCACCCGCCAACAATTAACCACCTTGACTCCAGCAGCAACCCATCTTCCACGACCTCCTCCACGCCATCTTCCCCAGCTCCCTTCCCGTCTTCCAACCCCCCCAGTGCAACGCCACCCCCAAACCCATCTCCCATGGGCCAGCGGGACAGCCGGTTCAACTTTCCAGGTAAATTTGTGGTTTTGTTCTCTGGGACCAGGGGGGTAGAGCAGGGGATGGTTGGAGCAGAGCCTCCCTTACCATTAGGTTAAGTTGTTTCACTTATACTTTTAATGCCAGGAAGGGGAGCTAAACCAGTAGGTTTATCCACCTCTGGGGCCATGCACCTTGATTTGGAGATGTCTGGTTTGCTATAAATGGCAGTTAAATCAAGTTTTGCATTATTCTTCTGAATGTGAAAGGAGGTGATGCATTCTCCAACCCAGCTGCAATCTTTCCAAAATGCATGCACTCAAATGCACCCGCCTTGCCTGTTTTGTTTTACAATTTACTAATGATGAACTTGAATTAATTCACTGAATTTATGGGGGCAGTTGCTGACATGGTTTTCTCACATGCTAATCTCTTGTGATTTTTTTTTTTACATTTTGTTTTGCTGTCCTCTCCTCCTTTTCCTCCTTCCTTTTTTAAAAAGCTGCCTACTACATTCAGCATAGACAACAGTTTATCTTCCCAGGTGAGTTCTTCTGCTTCTAACTGGCTGGTGCCATTTCTTCTAACGCTCCTGTTTTCCCCTCACTCTCAGAACAGAGGGTGGGCTTATGGCGAAGTGACTTAACTTCCTTCTGCATGATGTATCAACGTTCTGCCCTGCTTGCATGAACAAACTGGAACATTTCCTTTCCCCTGCAGTGCCAATGTTGTTTAAACAGCACAGAAAGTGCCAGTGGGTGCAAACCAACAACAACAACAACAACAATTATTATTATTATTATTGATTTCCTTCAATGGAATTGTTTCAAGGCAATGTAAAATAAGAACTTTGGTTTACTGATGTGGTGGCAAACATGGGGCTCTCTGGATATTGTTGGACTCTAATTCCCATCAGTCCCAGCAGCTGTGGCCTGTGATCAGGGATGATGGGAGCTGTAGTCCACAAAGAGCCAACGAGAGCAGCACTACAGTATCTTGTTTGGTGCTGGCAGTGTGGTGAGTTTTGTATAAAACACCAAAGCAGATGTAATAGTGGACAGGCACAGCAGAGAGAGATGATGGCATTGTGGTGGGGCACAGATTTTGTGGATCTGGAGGTCCCAGGTCTGATCCCAGATATTTCCAGATTAAAAGGGACATTAAGGATGTGATGAGAAAGACTTCTTCTTGCAAAATTGGAGGGGCACTGTTTCAGGGGTCAATAAACTTTTTCAGCAGGGGGCTGGTCCACTGTCCCTCAGATCTTGTGGGGGGCCAGACTATATTGGGGGGGTGAACGAATTCCTATGCCCCACAAATAACTCAGAGATGCATTTTAAATAAAAGCACACATTCTACTCATGTAAAAACACGCTGATTCCCAGACCTTCCGCAGGCCGGATTTCGAAGGCGATTGGGCCAGATCTGGCCCCCGTCCTTAGTTTGCCTGCCCATGGATAAGATACTAGGCTAAGGTAGAAGTTTCCTGTTACCTGCAAAATTGTTTTGCTCATATGATTCACTAAGCTTGGAGTGCTGGTCTAGTCTTGTAGGAGCTCAGTTACTGTAAAATGGTGCAATCTGCTTGCCAGTACTGCATAGTATTGCCACTGTGTGATGACTAGGGTCACATAAATGTGTAACAGGCCTCATGGGAATGTACCACTTCAGTCCGCAGTTGAGGGGCGAGGAGGGAATCATTTATTGAAATGTTTCCCTGCACTGCATGTAGAAAGCACGCACACCAGGAAGAGAGATTTTAACCTAGATTTCTAGAAGGTTATGTAGTAGATTTGATTCCCCATCAGTCTGAAGTCGTACAGTCTAGGATTGCTACAGACTGTGATTCTTCTGAATTGTGTATATTGGGTCTTTAGTTCTATGTGGCTAGGTACTTATTGGGTGAATGTTACTGCAGCTGTTAAAAGCAAAACGACGACAACCTTGAACTACAAACATCAATTTCTTTTTTCATATATTGCTCTTTTCTGTAGAAATTCCCAACACCCCCCAAGTAACACAACCTTCGGAAACTACTGAAAGCACTAAGTAAGTGGGTTAGTCTTTGTTTCTCTCTTTCTCCTTCTAACAATTCTATTTGGACAGGAGGAATCAACTAATAAACATTATGTTGTATTCTCACTGCCCAACAGGGGTGCTCCTGTTCCAGCCAACTAGAAGTGCCCTTCTCATAGATACTCCATTCTGTTCCCCTGCCCAGTTTTCCATTTTTCTTTTCCGGTCGACGTTCAATATTCTGTGGTTACTAAGCATGGTCAGCCCTCACTGGGTTGTTTTTTAAATCATTTAATGCCAGTGTCAGGGTCCCACCACCATCAGGCATGCTGACATAATCATGTGACTATTAGTCAAAATTGCATGCATATAAATATGTACAGCAGGATAAATTTACACTAAAATGCTGGCAATATTTTGGGAAGACTTACAAAAAAATAAATCACAAACCGATGTGGTGAACTGAACCTAAAGCAGGAAAAACGAAAGAATCAACAGTGACATAGTCTCCCACCTCTACCTGAACCTCAGTCATTGGGCCATCATAACTCTCAATCGTTTGTGCCATCTTGCATTGTCAACTCAACTCTCTCGTTTCCCTTTTTCTCTGTCAAATAGTGCTGATGAGCACCTAGAGACGGACGGGGTTGAAGAACGTGACGTGGAGGTAAGTTTCCATTTGTTGAGGGTTTTTTTGAGGAGTGAAATTATTAATTCGTATAGCTGGGGTCGCCAACCTTTGTGGACCCATAGGCACCCACACTCACCCTGCAACCGAGCGCACACAGAGCAGCCTATTCTGTTGGCTACACTGGAATGTTTCTGTTGTGGGGGTGCCCCTCTGGAGCCTCAGTCTCGGGAGGTAAAGGCCTTTCCCCGAAACACTTATACAAGAAGGTCGGGTTCAAGGTGCAGTCTTGTCTCTACAAGCCAAGGTCACGCACAGTCAGTCTTGGCCCAAAACATGACCCAGAGGCTAGGTCAGGCCACAGTGCAAGGTTGATTAGCACAGAGTGTTCAGGCAAGGTGCAACTCAGCAAGGCAGTGGAATCAGGAACAAGGAGTCAGAGACTTAGGCGAGTGCCTGGTCCATCCCAGTGCCTCTATACAAATCTGTGGTGCAACCACATTTGAAATACTGTTTACAGTTCTGCTTGCCTCACATGAAAAAGGATATCGTGGAGATGGAAAAGGTTCAGAAAAGGTTCAAAATTATCATTTCATTTTTAATTTGTATACCGCCTCTCTATATTACTGTACACAAGGCGTTTTTTACAGCAACAACATAAACAACAAAGAACGCACACCATATAATGAATCCAAAAACAAAACATAACTTTAAAATAGAACGGCTTAGATCAAATAAAGTAATATTCAGTAATCTATTAGAATATAATAGTACACAATAAAATTAACTCCCAAAACATCAGCAAATAATTAAACAGAAATTCGCCTTTAACCATTGCAATAAGTAATTACTAAATGGTGAGAAATAAAAATAACTGCAAGTCACAATGCATAAAATACCACAATACATACAAAATCATGTAAAAGGGTCAAAATGAGAAACAAAAGCTCACAACTTATGAAATTATTTAATTATATAAGGGGGTGGAGAAACTCACTGATGAGGAAAGGTGGTAGGAACTGGGACTTTTTAGTTAGGAGACAAAGCGAGTAAGAGGTGACATGATAGCATATAAAATGAGGTCATACGTTTTCTATTACTGGGGAATGATCAGGAGCTCACCAAGTTAGTGGCTAAATATCTCTATTTGGTTTTTTGTCATCGAAATACACTGCAGACGTCTGATCTCCCTGGAGACCTAGAGATGTGACGATAGACTGCTCTGCCTCCTTTCTTTTAGCAAAAGTTTTGTGCCACTGGGGAAGTGGTAATTCTGTATTGATTTGTTTTGGATGTTTGTATGTGATGCCAATAAAAGGTCTGATGAAAATATATATATATAAGATTCAAGGCAAGGAGAGAGCGAACAGAGGAAAGTTCTCCCCCACCCTCTCCCACAATGCTAGAACTGAATTCAAGATAAACATTCGGGACAGACAAAAGAAGGGACTTACCTTCCACTATTAAACTATTGAATTTGCTTCCACAAAAGGCAGCGGTAGTCATCAATGTTCCTGCCAACCTAGCAGTTCGAAAGCACGTCAAAGTGCAAGTAGATAAATAGGTACCGCTCCGGCAGGAAGGTAAACGGCGTTTCCGTGCACTGCTCTGGTTTGCCAGAAGCGGCTTAGTCATGCTGGCCACATGACCCGGAAGCTCTCTGCAGACAAACGGCGGCTCCCTCGCCAGTAAAGCGAGATGAGCGCCACAACCCCAGAGTCGGCCACGACTAGACCTAATGGTCAGGGGTCCCTTTACCTTTACCTTTAGTCATCAATGTGAATACATTAAAAGAGGATTACACAATTTTTCATAGGATAAGACTATTCGTGGCCGCTAACCAACATGGTTATACTCTTCTTCCACTGCCAGAGGTTGCATGCTTCTGAATTCTAGTTTCTGGAAACCACAGGAGGGAAGAGTTGATCAGGTCTGGCTTGCAGGCTTTGCAGACATCTGGCCACTGTGAGAACAGGTTGCTGGACCAGATGAGCCATTGGCATGATCCTGCAGGGGTCTTATGTTCTTAATGCAAGGTGTTAGGGGGTGTGCGTGTGTCCAAGGGTATTGGAGATTTAGCCATGCTGAAGTGGGACGATCCAAATGGTTGCCACCACAAGGCCTGGGGAGGGAGGATGTGGCAGGCCAGGACTCGGTATCTGATATTCCCATCACCCATTTCTTTCCCAAGCACGTGGAAGACCAAGAACAGAACAAATCGGAAGCCGAGGATGATGAAGATGAGGTTGACGACCTGCCGAAGCGGCGAGACCGCTGGCGGCGAGGGGTGATGTCCCGGAATGTCAGCCAGACCAGCGTCTACCTGCAGGAATGGGACATCCCCTTTGAGCAGATCAAGCTGGGCGACCCCATTGGCCAAGGGCGGTGGGGCAAGGTCTACCGGGGGAAATGGCACGGGGAGGTGGCCATCCGGTTGCTGGAAATCGATGGGAACAATCAGGACCACCTGAAACTGTTCAAGAAGGAGGTGATGAACTACAGACAAACCAGACATGAGAATGTGGTGCTTTTCATGGGGGCCTGCATGAACCCCCCTCACCTAGCAATCATTACTAGGTAAGCATCTTGATTTTTAAAGTTATTATTATTATTATTTTGGCACTTAGAAAGAAGTTAGATCTGCTAGGGCTTTGTTAGTTCAACAGTTCCAAACTGCATATCAAAGGTGTGGCTGCCAGCCTCATCTTTTACTTTCCAAAGTGTCCCATCTAAAGTTTATCCTAAAAGAATAATATTGAGCAATAAGCAATAACTTTGTAAGCCACCATTAACCAAACAATCCACAAATTTAATGAATCGGAAGAAGAGGTGAATAATCCTCTAAAACCCAAGGATGCGTGTGATGAGCCTAATGAAATTGCATAGAGGGATTTCAGAACTGCTATTGCATTTCTGAGGGGAGCATTGCTTTATCTTTGATGAGAATCTTACAGAATTTTCATGGGAACATCTTTTACATTTTTTAAAAAACAAGTTTTCAGTTTGTGCTGGTGTTGTGTACTGGTGCTCTGTTGATTATATTGCATTCTCCTTTGAGTTACTTGTTTGAATGAGTGTTGTTGTTTTTTAAAAAAGATATAATTTGGTGTAGTTTTGATATTTGGTCGCCTCTTTTTATTATGAGCTGCTCTGTGAGCTTGCTATTAGGTGGAATAACAATTTTAAAATACGAATCAGTGCATTGTTTGTTTGAAAAACAAAATCTGGAGATCCTCAGTTATGCTTTTGACCAAGGTTGCAAACCAGCCCCTAACCTCGGTTGCAAGCACTGGTTTGAAGACAACCACGTTTAGTTCTGACAGTTATCATGCTGCATCATTTATACCCTTGTACTCTTCTTAAGCCTACCTATGGATCTGTAGCTTTTTTCAGCCTGGGTATGTGCCTGTTTGTGATGGGATAGTATGAAGTGGGCATAACCATTCCTTATATCACTTACTCATCACAAGACAGTTCTGATTTTTCTTCTTAACTCAATTGTCTACCCACATCTGCCTTAGCTTCTGCAAAGGAAGAACGCTTCATTCGTTTGTAAGGGATCCCAAGATATCTTTGGATATTAACAAGACCAGGCAGATCGCCCAGGAGATCATTAAGGTAAGAAGCATTTGCATGAGATTATTAAGGTAATATGTAAGGCTACCTGGGGTAGGGAACCATTTTTTCCCCTGTGGAAAAAATGAATTGGGGGCTGGAGCCGATGGTGGATGGAGCCACTGCTCTGCCTTTCTGCCCCGCCTCTTCTGTTTCTCTTGTAAACATTTGAACAGGGATGGAGAACATCTGTGTGTCTCCAGATGTTCTCCCATCCACCCCAGCCAGCATGGTCAATGGTAGTGGATAATGGGAGTTGTAGTTCAGCAACACCTGAAGGCCACCGGTTGCCCATCCTGGATCTAAAACATTGACTGTCAATACTGATTTTGGCAGTGGTACTTAGAGGTTAGGTTTCTCTTTCAGGGGCTCAGGCAAGGACATCTCTAAATACAGTGGTGACTCAGGTTGCGAACGTGGTCTGTGTGGGATGCACGTTCGCAACCCGCATCTGCGCACACACGGGTTGCGATTCAGTGCTTCTGCGCATGCGCGACTGCCGAAACCCGGAAGTAACCCTTTCCGGTACTTCCGGGTTTCAGCGGTCCGCAACCCAAAAAAACGCAACCTGAAGTGGCTGTAACCCGAGGTATGACTGTAACTGGCTTTCTTTTGCCCACAAATGGCTGATATAAACTGCGTAGGGCAACAAAGCTAGTGATATTTGCTGTGGGCTAGTAACTTGGGGAGATTTATTTCAAGGCTGTGCTATTCCCCCATACCATAGGAGCCCACGCTGTCCCCTTCTACAGTATGGGTGACAGGTGCATGCAAGATGAGCAGAAAGAGAAGGAAATGTTATATAAAGCAGGAGGGGTCTAGCAGTGGACACAGCAGGGGCTTGACCAGGTAGCACGCCAAGGAATGCAGATCTGCCTGCAAAAAGGCTAACACACTGATGTTTTCCAGGGCATGGGGTATCTCCACGCAAAAGGGATTGTGCATAAAGATCTCAAGTCGAAGAACGTTTTCTATGAAAACGGAAAAGTTGTGATCACAGACTTTGGTCTGTTCGGGATTTCTGGTGTGGTTCAGGAGGGAAGGTAAGTTTTTTTTTGCTGCCTCTTTCTCCATTCGCTTCTATGTGAACCAGGAATTGAACGTTGGAGCTTCTACCACTGAGTTATGGCGCATATAAAAGCCCCACCCACCCCCACAGTTCATCTTATTTATTTATCTTGTTCCACTGAGTTATCACCTCCTTTGAGTTCCCAAGTTGTGTTGGCCTTGTGGAGTACTGGCTTGGGTCCAATGCTAGGCCCGCTCAGGGTAGACCTGCCAAAGTGAACCGACATGGGTTCGCTCGTTTTAATGGGTCTGCACCACACCAGCGGCAAGACGGGAGCAGTAACCAGGTAAAGCAAAAGCAGGTAAAGCTTTTGTTGCCATCTTCCTGCTTTGCTTTGCTGCTGCGTCCCCCTGAAGGGAGAGGAGAGATGCCAGGGTCATCTCTGGACGACCCACCCACAACTGATTTGTAACATTGGCCTTGACCCCAGATTTCTGGGTGGGGTGGAAAGGTTAAATAGGGGGTGGGAATGCTGGTTTGATGGGGATGATTTTTGGACTAGAGGGAGGTTGAGGTTTTGCTTATTTGCTAATTGGGGGGTTATAGTATTGCTTTGCTTATTGTTTTGAGTATTGTAAATGTTGTTCGCTACTGGCATGTCCCTGTCCCCCCCCCCCCCCCGCTGCATGGATGTTATATGAAATATTCATGTATTATATGACGCACACCCCTTTTCCCTATAGTATTGTGTATTGTATACCTTTTTTCATTTTGTTGTAAGGAACTTGGAAACCTTTGGGTGACAAGTGACTAATAAGTTTAATGAATGAAATGAAATGCTCTGAGTAGAACTTTGCTGGGTACATCACCAAGTCCAGTAACGCTCCCCTTTCTGACACCAGGCGTGAGAACGAGCTGAAACTGCCCCACGACTGGCTGTGCTACCTGGCTCCAGAGATTGTGCGCGAGATGGCTCCGGGGAAGGATGAGGATAAGCTGCCTTTTTCCAAGGCAGCTGACGTCTATGCTTTTGGGTAAGTGTGAGAACATCAGTAAACGCCGATTGGTTAAAAAGGAGAAATGTCGTATTGCAAAGGCCTGCCTAAACAGTCCAGTTTTCCAAAGACACACCCAAAAGAAGGGAGGGATGGTTCCCGCTGAACTTCAACTGGCAGGGAGTTCCGCAGGGCAGGATGTTCTTGGTGACGTGTCTTTCATTGGGCCCTGACAGTGATAGACTTTTGGCTCTCAATTTTCAGTTCTTAGTAACTTTTCAGTTTAAGTGAGAATACCATAAGATCTTGGGGACCTAATGCTTGGAGGAAGGGCAGAGATGTACATTGATGGGTTTCCTGTTTTAACTTTTCAAAACCTCTCTTTGCCTCTCAGGACCGTGTGGTATGAGCTCCAAGCCAGAGAGTGGCCCTTTAAGAGCCAGCCAGCCGAGGCGTTGATCTGGCAGATTGGGAGTGGCGAAGGCATGAAGCAGGTCCTCTCCACAAGCAGCTTGGGGAAAGAAGTTGGAGTAAGTGGACAGGGGATTCTTCCATTGGCAGCTGTGCTTAGTACATCAACCGCCCGGGGCCGGCCCAAGCGTTAGGCAGAGTGACAGGATCTCAGATGCTGGAAAGGGGGATAGCGGTGCTGTGTTCAGAGGACAGGCCTGCCTCATGCCTCCTTAGCTAGCCCGCCATGTGCTGGAGGATGCTATCCAGCCTCCATTGTGGGAGAAGCACCATCTTGTCCTTTGCTTCAGTCCCCAAAATGTCTTGGTCCAGTGGTGTGGGATGATGGGAGTTGTAGTTCAACAACACAGGAAACTGCCTTATACCGAGTCAGACTATTGGCCCATCTGAGTTGATATTGTCTACCATGGCTATAATTCATTGGCTCTCCAGAGTTTCAGGCAGGATTGAACCTGGGTGCTCTATCACTAAGCTATGGTCCTTCCCAAACAACTGGAGGGCTATAGGTTTCCCACACCTGCTACACACCTGTCTTCTGACTGCATCCCTGTGCAGGACCAAGCCTAAAGTAGCTGGGAACAGCCTAGGCACCCGCAATCTCGTTGCTCCAGAAGCCGAGATGGTAGCTAAAAGGTACTCCCCTATCACAACAACCCATGAAAGCAACCCCAAAGGATCCTGGGAGCTGTAGTTAAGTGTACTGAGAGTTGCTAGGAGGCTCCCATTCCAGTCACAGTTCCCAGAATTCCCTGGGAAGGTGGCTGGATTGTTAAACTACTCTGGGAAATCGTAGCTCGTTGAAGGGAAACTCAATTGCTTCTGTAACTCTGGAGCCAGGATTGAAGCTTAAAACTCCTTGCACCTTCCTTGTTATAACAACCCATGAAATCTGCTTTTCAAAAACATTCCTAGCTTTGCCAAATGCCCTTTCAAGCTGAAGTCAGTAACACAGCTGCCTGTTAAAAATGCAATGCTGTCTTTTTAGGAAATTCTCTCTGCGTGTTGGTCTTTCGACGTTGGTGAGCGTCCCAGCTTCACTCTCTTGATGGAAATGCTTGAAAAACTGCCAAAACTCAACCGGAGGCTCTCTCATCCGGGACATTTCTGGAAATCAGCCGAGTACGTATTGCCCTGTGTCCGCTTGCCTCTAAGCTGCTTCTGGAAATCGCAGTTGATTATGCTGGTTGGGGACCCAATATTTGCAACGGGGTGAAAGCTTCTGTAGGTTCATGCATATCTGCATTTAACACACTAACACTGCAGGCCCATGTGTCTTTAGTGTGCCCACCGGTGCGTCACAAAGTTGTACATGGTACAGCTTGTACATGGTAAACCATGGTTTGCAGGGAGAGCTAACAAGGCGGCCTCCAAAAATTGTTGAACTCCAATTCCCATCGCATCTGGCCTTTGCCCCTGCTGGCTGGGGCTGATGGGAAATGTAGTCCAACTTTTTTAGAGGGTGCCATTTTGGCTCCCTCTGCAAGCCATGGTTTACTGTGTTTGAACTGATCTCCCTTGGCATGGCTGCGCACGCGACATAAATGTAAAGTGCACAACTTCCCACAAATAATCTTGGGAACTGTAGTTTGTTAAGGGTGCTGGGAATCATAGTTCTCTGAGGGGCAAATGACAGGTCCCAGGATTCTTTGGGGGAAGTCACTTGCTTTAAATCTATGGTGTGTACACGGCCAGTGTCCTGCCCACTGCTAAGGAGAATGGCTAAGATCCCCTGGGTCCTAACTTCTCGCTCCCTCTGCGAGATAGACTCTTTGTTAGGTTACCAGCTGCCCCTCCTGAGTTCACTTGTGGGTTCAGAGGGGCATATACGTGTGTGGTAATTCAGCACACACCTAGGCACAAAGGTCTTGCTTTCAAACAGCTACACCTCCCCTGCCCCCAACCAGGCTATCTACAGAGAAATGGGGGGGGAAAGAATTAAGGCTCCCGACAGTAAACTCGCTGTTCCAATCTCTGCTTAAAGATACAAGCATCATTCTGCTGTGTGCTGGGATCACAGGAAGCCGGCTTATACTGAGTCAGAGCCTGAGTCCATCTTGCTCAGCGTTTTCTGCACTGGCTGGCAGCTCTCAAGGGTCTCACGCAGGGGACATTCCCAGCCCTACCCGGGTGCGAAGCAGATCCTGTACCGCAGAGCCCTTCAAAGCTAGCTCTGCTGTATGGCTGAGTTTTTAACGGTGAACTAACACTCCTTCTCTTGTCTTTCTCCCTTTGCCTTTCACCTCCTTCCTTATAGGATGTAGCTTCTGATGCAATAGTTGGGTTCTGCCTTGCATGCTTCCTTGTCTCCTAACCCACTCAGCAACTTGGACAACTGCTCTAAATGTGTGCACGCAAGCACACACACAAAACCACACATGCTGCCGGTTTTTAATCCTTGGATGCCCCTGCTGCTTCTACAAATTCCTTTTCCCCGCCTCGTCTCTTGGTGTGGGCTGCTGTAACTCGAAATAACCATTCCTGTCTGCAAGAACTGTGGCGTTCTACTAACACCTGGTCCAGATTAACCCTTCTTCCGAAGCATTTTCAGCGGCTGCAGCACTTGTCACCTCGCCTCTTCCTGTCCCGGGATTCTTCTCCTTCCTCTATAGACTTGCCCCCAGCGGTTATTTCTCTGAACTTTTACCAACCAGCATCTCAAGCAAGTTTGTAAGCAAACACCCAAACCAACCAAGCAGTGTTGCGTGCGTCTCCTTTTTGGTGGGGTGAGAGGGGCTTTAAGGAAATTAATAAATCCATCTGTGCATTTTGGGGGCTAGCCAGCAGCAGCAGATTTGCAAACTGCTCTCAAGTCTGTTAAGTTACAGCTTTAGTTGGGATAATTCTTGATGTGCATATTTCCCTCTCCTTCCCCACTAGAGATGGGTTAGAAACAAGAGCGTTTTCAATCCGTTAAGTGTTTAATCGGTTAAATCTGTGTAAATTCACGCAGGAGCAAAGCTAGCCGTCTTGAAGCCTGTAACTGTTTTTCTTCCTGTCTATTTATCATTTCGATCTGCCTCTCGCCTTTCTGGCTTTTCTGAGAGAAGGCAGCTTTTAACAAGTTATTTGTATTAAAAAATAATGAAAAATAAATAAGGACTTAAATAAAAACAACAACCCGCTGCCTGGTTAATCTTCTCCGGGCAGTTTTTAACTATGACCAACTTAACTGACTAAATTAATGTCAGTGCAGTAGCTCCTAGTTCATTAAAAAAATAACCCTAATCCCATTTGTGTGTTTGAGGCAGCGTTTAACAGGAGCCAGCAATGTGGAGCACGCTTTTGCTTGTGTTTCTGCGTCTCGCTTGTCCCTTCAAGGTGTAGCAGTGGGAAATCTGACTTAAGAGCAAAATTCAGAGGGGCATCTCACCCATGACATTTTTCCTCCCCAGAGATGAGCTCAAGGGCAAGAAAGCCAGTGACCCACTAAAAATTTGATTCCATTTTCACTTGCAAGCAAAGCTACCTAATTTGCACTTTGGGAAACAATAGGCAAACTGAATCTCAGCTTCCTTTTGAAATCTACACATCCTTGCTCTCCAGCACCCCTGCCCAAACCCCTTTTGAGTGAGTTCTCCTTCTCAGGAGACCATGGCTGAACTCTCCTTGACTTCCTGCCTCAGGAGGCTGTGGACGCTCCTTCCTTGGAGGTTTTCAAGCAGAGGTTGCATAGCCATCTGTCATGGATGCTTTCACTGAGATTCCTGCATTGTTGGACTAGATGACTCTTGGGTCCCTTCCAACTCTACAATTCCATTATTTGGCAGAGGAAATTCCCCTGCTAGTCCTTTTCTAGGCAGGAGAGTATGGCCCCAGCTTTGTAGTAGCAGAGCCAGTGAACTTTCTGCTTTCCTCCTCAAGGAGGGTGGTCCGAAAGGGACAAGTAGGGTGGGGGATCTTGTCCAATCTTCAGTGCTTTACAGATTTTCATTGGACCTGGGTAGGGAACCAGCAGACACTAAGATGTTGCTGAACTACACGCCCCCCTTATCCTGAGCTAGCTGCAGTGATGGGAGACAAGTGTGCAGCAACATCTGGAGGGCAGGAGAGCTTCCTTCAGGTTTGTGTCCAAGTAAACTAGTGTGGAGGTGGAGCAATTTAGGGAGGCCAAATTTGGCGGCAATGTGTCTTGAGCCAGCCCCAAAATATGTTACTTTATATATATTACAAAATATGTTATATGTATGTTATATAACAAAATATGTCATATATGTTACAAAATATGCACACAGACTGGGTCAGAAACATGGTGCATGCAGACTTTTCCTGATCAACATGGCGCAGCAAGAGAAACACTTTGCAAGTGACGCTGCGTGTTTGTCTGTAAAATAGGTCGTGCCCCTCCCCAATGAGATATATTTCCATATCAGCAGAATGTCATAGGTGAGGTGCCCCCCCCAAAAATCTTCTCCCTAAGAAGCTTCCTTAAATAGTTATCCTTTATTAGGCATAGCAAACCACACATTATCAAACAAGACACCATATAAAAATTGTGCAAAATACGAGCTCAACATAACAAGGTTTGTCCCGGTCAGATCTTTAACTCCAGAGCAAATCAATTTGCATAAATAATACACTACTGAATTCTCGATCAATTAAGAACCACTAATTCTCTTTATAATGACCCAGTCTTTCTACATGGACAGCACTCAAAAATTCAGCCACTATTAAAGTAATTTGATCATTCCTGTCCGAAAGCAGGTCCTGAACCGTTGGTGGTAAAGAAATCGGCCTCTTGAGTTGTTAGGCCTCTAATAATTGTCTTCTGGCATAAATGCCAAAATCACAAGAAAAGAAAATATACTCCAAAGTATCAGCTTCCTGTTTACTACATTTGCAGAGGCGCTCTGATTCTGGGAGAGCTAAATATCTTCCTCTCACTATCATTGAGGGAAACATATTAAATCTGGCTAACATAAACAGCCTGCACAATTCATGATTCTTCAGATTTGTCATGTATCCCTTTTGAAAATCTCTACAGAAAGGGAGATTTAAATAGAGAGGAGAGCAAGTGCTGTGCTTTGCAACCTCAAGAATGGAGAGAACACTCTTTTCTGTAAGAAAGAAGCTTCCTTGAGTTGTACAGTTTCTTCTGTTTTCCTCCCAGACCACTTCAGTGTTTTGCTCTCTTGTGTTAGTACATGGAACCAATTAGCTCATCATCAGCACTTGTTGTTTTTGTACAAGGTCTCAAAGTGAAACTGCTTAATTTCCCTTTTTTCCCACCCTCCCTTTACCCTCCACCTTCCTCTTCAGCATTAACAGTAGCAAAGTTGCCATCCGGTTCGAGCGATTTGCCTTGGGAGATTTGGAATCCAGTAATCAAAAGATATAGCTTGTTGTGTGTTCATGGTTCTCTCTTCATTTCCACCCCCCCGGAAAAAAAAATATATATATGTGTCACTCACACACCTGGAAGTGGATCATCGGAGTCCTCTGCAAAGTTTCCCAAATAATTGAAGGGCCATGGGGAGATGCGGTCCCCCCCCTGGCCCCCAACGAGATTTCATTTTGACTTTCGTTACTTTTGCTTCTGACATCTCGAGTCAGCATCTTCTTTACTTTAAAAATGTTTACATTCTGATGGACTGTTGTTGTCTTCCCCTTGTGTGAATTATATTTTTCATGGTTAATAATAAATGTGATAAAAGGTTTTTTAATCTTAAAAAACAACAACCCATTTCCCCTCTCCCTAAATGTTCAACTGGCACTGATAAAAACAACCTGACTATGAATCTTGGTTTCATCTGTGAAGCAGCAAAGGTTTTCTGTTTCGCCCTGTGGAAATGTTCGATCCGTTCAAAATGAAGTTTGCACACACACCCTTGGGGCATGTATACATGCAAAGTGTGAACTGGTTCGGAACTGGTTCAGCCGCCTCAGCTTGCACCCAGAGAATGCTAGGAACAGTTGCTTTTGTGAAGGTGTGCGAAAGGAAATCCCACATTCCATTTTGAGAAATACACTTTCCTAGCCTAATTTGAGAATGAATAGCAGAGGCAGAGTTTGGAAGTGGTTTAAATTTGTGTAGACAATCCCATTGTTTTTGTTTTAAAAAATAAGCTTAGAGGCTGCTGAAGCAACGTGGGATAGATGCTATATATTTCTGGGGGATCTTCAAGTGTGAAATGTTTGTTGCATTCAGCGCTGTTTAAATGCAGCGTCGAAACCTGTTTGCTTTCCAGTAGGCGTGGATTCTCCAGAAATATAATGGCATCGGGTGATTGGCAGGTGGGTGGACCTATTGAAACTGCCCCATGAAGGGGTCGGTGGTTTTGAATCTGGCCTGCTGGACAAGAGTCGTGTGTCCCCCTCTGCTCCCCTTGAATAGAGGGTAGTAGGTGATCATTTTTTACAGCAAGCTTCCTACCTCATGGTTTTTGGGGAAGGTTTGGGGTTGTTGTTGTTTTTTTTTTTTTGAGGTATGTAGGTGGTATCTAAAGAGCTGGAGACACTAGAAGGGAACTGAATAGGACTTTTTTCTTTAGGGAGCTGTCACTTTCTGCACAGCTGCTTGTGTCTCCCCAATAACCACTATTTCTAACCCTTTGAGGCAGAGCTGGTCATTCTGTGGAACTCCATATGTTTTTGGGTTTCTGGTGTGTACAAGGGGGTTATGGTCAGATTTTTTGTGGGGGGCTTTGTGTAAGCTGGATGTGGGAGCCCTTAGCACTCCAGATGTTTCTGAACTACAGCTCCCATCAGCCCCAGTAAGCCCAAAGGACAGGAGTGATGGGAGTTGTAGTCCAGCAAAACCTGGAGGGCCTGTGTACACCTGGTGTAAAGGAGACACAGTTTCTCATTCCACTCCTTCCAAAGGATCCCAGATGAGGAATGATAAGGAGGGTTGCTGGAGACTGTGCGGGGAGCGGGACCGAGTTATGTCTGTCTGCTGAGGGAAATCTCAAAAGTTTTTGAGGACTTAAAAGTGGTAATTTATTAATGCTGCTGTTGCCCTCTTCCCAAAAAGCAGGGTCTACCCAAGAAGAATCCTCACTAATGGCTCCAATAAGTACTCAGCCTTTATTATTATTATTAAGAGCAATTTCCAAAATATGTAGGCCAAGGTATGGTAGTGGGTTAGCCTTCAGGGTTGGTGGCACAAGCACTGTCCAATAGGTCCTTTGTGGCAGGGTAAAGAAATCTCGCAACGCAGTTGTTTGTCTTGGTGGTCCACCAGTCCTGCACATTTTCTTAGAAGACTGTGAAGAAGGGGGGGGAGCGCTTTTGAGGCTTTTTCTGTGTGGTGATAACTTGTTTGGGGTTCATCCTGAACCATTGACCGCACTCCCAAGTGTTGGAGACGGAAGCCTATTTCTGTGGGATAGAACAGTTTTTGTCTTTTTAAAGAAGACAGACTGAAGGCAGAACATCTTATTGGAAGAGAGCTTAAATGTGCTACCTTGACACTGAAAGTACTTTAGAGAAGTACCTTTTTTTGAGGGGGGGGGCCGAGAGAGAAGAGGTGTTTCTGGTTACTGCGATGCAGTGAAAAGGCCACACCTGCCCAATAACATTTACGCAGTTGTGGCTTCCCCCAAAGAATCCTGGGAACTGTAATTGGTTTAGGGTGCTGAGAGTTGATAGGAGACCCATTTTCCCCTCACACAGCTACAGTTCCCATCCCTCACGTCCTTTAATGTTGCTCTGTACACATTCTCTGCACATAGGAAGTTAGCATTTCAGGGGGAAAGAGTTCTAACCTTGCCATGTTCAGTTTTTTTATGAGCAGGGATTTTTGTATCTGTGGTGGGAATGAGCATTCAACCACCACAACAGACGGATGTGGCCCAGACACTGGTCAAACGCTGAAAGCTGCAGTTCTGGTGGAAAGTGCAAGTTGTTTCGTGTAAGCCACATAATATCCGCAGTGTAACTGACAGGCCCAATTTTGGCTTCTTTATCAGTCCTTTCCTCTGTATAGTTAATGCTGTGTACCCCTCAGTGCACCAGGTCCTTGGATTATAATACAGTGCACCCCTTTGGTTGCCTTTTCTAATGAAGAGAGATCCGCTCATGCTTGCAGGGAAGAAGAGTTGGTTTCAACTTGCCTGGGGTTCAAACACTTTCCACCAACAGGAAGTCTTACCCTAAGGATTCTTACTAAATTATTTTAATTCCTGTTGCTCTGGGGAACTGTAAACCCCCTCCCAGCATTGCATTCTCAGTTAGGATCATTCTCAGTTTGGCACACCTGAAATTAATAAAACTGCAAAGGAAGAGGTAGCAATTCAACATGCATCAAACATCTCCCTGAGTGCCCAAGAGCAGGGCATGATGGGAATATCTCTCTTTATTCCCAGCATCTGGGAATGTATTTACCTAACTAGGGGTGACTAGCCTGTGGCCTTGCAGGTGTCGCTGGACCTCAGCTCCTATTTGCTCCAGCCAACTTGGCCAATAGAGATGATTTCAGTCTGGAGTTCAGCAACATCTGATTGCCCAAAGATCAGCCATCCCTCGAGAGAGAAAGAGAGACTGTCTTTATAGTCATTCATAGCTCTATTCTCCATAAATCTGGCCTAACCCTACAGCTATTTAAGCTTTAAAACGTGTGATCGTTTTCAGACTGAGGGCCACATTTCCTCCTTTACAACTTTCTGAGGGCCGCATGCCAGCAGTGGGCAGGGCCAGAGGCAAACGTGGGTGAGCCAATGATTGCACAGTAGGCTAATTTCAGCATGCTGACACACCCCTTTCTGTCCTCCATTCAGACAAGCATGCATTGTCAGTGTTCAAGGATATGTTGGAGCCAGGCTCAAATCCTTGGGGAGCGAAGCAGGGCGAGTGAAAGGCATGAACCAACACTGTTTACATTGCTGTAAATCCAGAGTCACTCCACTAAACCCAGGCGGAAGGCAGGGTGGTGGCAGGGAATGAATGGAGTCCTTTCAGCTGTGGCTGTAATTTACCCACTTACCTAGAGTAAGCCCAGTTGAATTTGATGAGACTTACTTTTAAGAGGAAACAGAAGGAATTGCATTGTACAGCATTGCAGCAGGAGCATTGGACGGGGGTGGGAGGAAGGGATCTCTGCCCCAGTTCGTTCCTAATTATTTGTGGGTTTTCCTTTTTGTGGTGATTGTAAGCGAGTGAATTAGCACTGTGAGGCCGTATCTTTTTTTTTCTTTTTCTTTTTGGTGAACCGCAGCTGCACATTAAGGGTCCCCCCCCCCTCAACCGCAACTTTGACGGTGTATGTAAAATGAAGTCTGTAATATTGGTGAAAATGGATGTGTGTTTGGGGTTTTTTTCCTCCCCCTTTTCAAATGTATTGTAAACTTTGTACAGTAAATATATTATAAATATATATATAAATATATAAATATATTTTCTATCAACTTGAGTTTGGTCTTCCAGAATGGCTATTAATTTAATTTTAAAAGAAATGGTTAGTATTAACAGAGAGCTCTGAGTTTAGTCTGTGCAACTGTTTAAAAAGAGAGAAAGAGAGAAAAGAAAAGAAAAGGAAAGGAAAAGAAAAGAAGTACATTCTATGCTAATGAAATTCTGGATATTTTAGAGTTCTTTTAAGTGAATAAAACTTTGCTCTGGATGAAACACCTGAAGTTGTGTGGTTGTGGTTGTGTATGTGTGTGTTGTTGTTTTTTAAAATATTGTCTGCCTGTCATCTATTCTTGTTTTGAAAGTAAAAAAGAAATGTCCTCAAGGGTCATCTTGTACAACCTCAAATCTGCTACTGCAGCATCTTTTTTGGTGGCTACTTGGGCTTTGCTTAAAATCCTGTAACGAGGTCTCACTACTTTCCAAGGTGACCTGTTTCACTGTCAAACAGCCCATGTTTTATGCCCCCTCCAATGTTGTTGGACTCCTCTTCCCTGTCCACTGAGCTGTCTTGGGTTCATGATTGCTTAGAGCAGGGGTCAGCAAACTTTTTCAGCAGGGGGCCGGTCCACTGACCCTCAGACCTTGTGGGGGGGCCGGACTATATTTTGAAAAAGAAAGAAAGAATGAACTCCTATGCCCCACAAATAACCCAGAGATGCATTTTAAATAAAAGGACACATTCTACTCATGTAAAAACACGCTGATTCCCGGACTGTCCGTGGGCCGGATTGAGAAGGCGATTGGGCCGGATCCAGCCCCCAGGCCTTAGTTTGCCTACCCATGGCTTAGAGAGCCAGCAGGTTAGGGAAATCCTCTTCCATCAATTTCAGAGCCATTGCAGTGGTTCACTGGAAACTCTTGTGAACTGTAAACAGAACACCCTGCATTGACAAGCTTGTACAAGGAAAATCAGCATTTAAAGTTTTGCTGCTTTAAAAGAAAAACTCCAAACTGCTGGCAAACCGTATCAAGCAGAGTGTCAATAACAGAAGAGCGCTGCTTCTCAAGGACACAATGGGCACTTACAGTACAAAGAAAAGAAGTGCATGTTATATGTATTCAACTTTGTACACTTCAACCCCCCTCTCTCCCTGGTGCAATTAATGACTATTCAAATAAACCACTTACCACAACTTTTATGAGGCTCATAAACAGATTCTAAATAAACCCATTGGGCTGGAAGAGGTGCAAAGAGCCATTAAAAATCTAAAAGGCTATATATAAGGCACTTGGCATTGACTGGCTTACAGGGTGTTCCACAAACTATTTAGCAATGTGTTATGTACACACTTAATTGCACTATTTAATGAAATCCTAGATGGGAATAACAGTGCTCCCCAAAATGGGGAAACCTGATTTAGTGTAATGTGGCGCTGTGGGTTAAACCACAGAGCCTAGGACTTGCCAATCAGAAGGTTGGTGGTTCGAATCCCCATGACGGGGTGAGCTCCTGTTGCTCGGTCCCTTCTCCTGCCAACCTAGCAGTTAAAAAGCACTTCAAAGTGCAAGTAGATAAATAGGTACCGCTCCGGCGGGAAGGTAAACAGTGTTTCCATGCGCTGCTCTGGTTTGCCAGAAGCGGCTTTGTCATGCTGGCCACATGACCCAGAAAAACTGTGGACAAACGTCGGTTCCCTCGGTCTATAGAGCGAGATGAGCGCCACAAGTCCAGAGTTGTCTGTGACTGGACCTAACTATTGGGGTACCTTTACCTTTTTATTGGTTAGCCACACAGCAGTTTAGAAGGCATGTGATATCTATTTGTTCTTACTCATTTTGTCCAAATTATTTTCTTTTGTTTTTGCTCAAGCATTTCATCTTGGATTGTTCTTGCATTTTAACAGATGCTTGCATACACAAAAATTCACCAGCCAACACCTGAAACCATGCATGCTAGTATATTATTTGTGTGGTGGTAATGAAAATGCATTCTCCTTAGCATCCTGCACAGGAAATGCTTACCAAATTTGAACGCCGCAACCTCAGAGTCGTCCATGACTAGACTTAACCATCAGGGGTCCTTTCCCTTTCCCATCACAGATGATTGACAAGTGGGCCTCTGCAACAATACGTTGCAGTATATCCCAGGGGTGGAGGGTGGTGTTACCTGAGCCCATGGGTGAGGGGGTGGGGACAAAAGTTAGCATCAAAGACAGGAATCCCTGCTCTAATTTATGAACAAACAGGGAAGGAGAGGTTTTCCTCTTGCAAACACAAACCAGGAGAGAGATTGCAAACTGTTTAAATGCCCCGGTCGTGATGTTGGATTTGGTGCCCCAGTTTTCAAAGCGTTCTGAATCCTCTCCAGAATTTGGATTCATTTGAGGCTTTTTATTTGTGTGCTTAAGGCATTCTGTAGCCTGCTCTTCCGAGGCAGCTTATAAGACTGCCAGGACACATGCAGGCAGTGATGGTTCAGGCAGTTAAGAGAAAAAGAGCAACCTTTGTAGAAAGCAGCAGGGAAAGGATGGGGACAAAACTCGAATCAGTTGGCTCTGCCTGTCTTTGCTACTGGCACCACCTACTGTTGGGCTCCCTGCCTACCGCCCTACCAGTTTATCTCAAAGAAGTGTTTGATTTGGGGCAAAGGGCAAGATATAGATTTAATTAATAAATGCCCCACCACCACACACAATAAGGAGATCAAGCTATAGACATTGGAATGTAGATTCAAATAAACTTTCTGAGCTTATCCATTGGGGTTGTGCTTTGGTGGAGCAAAACCTGGAGAAGAGGGGGAAATGGGATTTTGTTTGCATTTCAATGGGGGACTGCATAATTCACGTGCCTCGAGCCCAGAATGTGAACCAAAACACAGCAATCCTTTGAAAATTGCACTTCTCCAAATTTTGCAATGCAGTTCGCCCACCAAAAGCATAGGGGAATGTCTACGTAAAAATGGAGAAATCAGTGAACATAACATACAAAAGCACATTATATTATGGAAAGTCACTTGTGCCTTAATTGAGTTTGTTAGGAGAAATTCGCACTGAAAGCCTGATGGGTGTGATAGATTGCTGCAGATGTGCAGACAACTGAATTTAAAATTGGCAAAAATGAGAACCTCAAATTTGCCTTTCCCCTGTGAAAGCAACACCAGGGTTAAAGAAGTGCCAACTTGTTGTGCTTTTTGTGAGCTGCTGGTGCCATCTGGTGGCTACTCCTCAGTGGCACACTTAGTCCATTTTTGCCTGTCAATATCTCTCCCTGAGCCACCAAACTCCCAGTTTCTCCTGGGGCGCAGTGAAGCTATTAGTGAAATCATCCTGGACAAGTGTTAACCTGGGTTTCACTCCCAACATGTACAGGCCTGGTTTAGCCACGCAGCAGGTGGAGGTGGTGGAGTCCTGTGCAACGTTAGAAATTTGCCAGGCGCATTCGCCAACTGCAACCATGAGGAGATCTCTGGATGCCAGGATGGCAGCTGATGTCACCATCTGGCAGGCCCCTCCAGCTTTCTTAAGCAGGTCAGCAGAAGAGCTCATTTATTTCATTTATATCCCACCTATTCCTCCAAAAAGTACGTGGTGTTTATTGTAAGAAGCCAGCTAGACAAATAATACGCCAGCATGCCAGATCACATCCACCACCAGCCCCCAAAAGCACAGTTTAAAGCTGCACGACCCTAGGCCTCAAATTGGAGCCAACGTACGCTTTCAGAAAAAGGCACATGGGGCGCTCCTTCGGGGATTGTGCAGCATTTCAGGTGGGGAGAAGGGCATGACAGAATGTGCTCTGCTATCAAATATCCCCTGCCCTTGGAAATATTAAAACCAGGGATGGAGGACGGGGCAGTTAAACGAGTCCCCAAAAATCCCAAGTCCCCACTACAGCCTCAAACTAAGGCCAGGACAACAACCGTTTACATAAGCACCATACATGCATAATAGGAAAAAAGCTCAGAAAAGCAGTCTATAAAACTGCAGCAAAAAGCAGATACCATGTACAGTGGTACCTCGGGTTACATACGCTTCAGGTTACAGACTACGCTAACCCAGGAATAGTACCTCGGGTTAATAACTTTGCTTCAGGATGAGAACAGAAATCGTGCTCCGGCGGTGCGGCAGCAGCGGGAGGCCCCATTAGCTAAAGTGGTGCTTCGGGTTAAGAACAGTTTCAGGTTAAGAACGGACCTCCGGAATGAATTAAGTACTTAACCCGAGGTACCACTGTATCATACAGTTTCCTCTGACTATGCGAGGCATGTCCAAAGTCATGGATTAAGGGGCTTAATCCAGCCCGCCGGTCGGTTTAATCTGGCCCCTGTGGCAGTTTATTTCCTGGGGTAAAATCCTAAAAAAAACCCTGAACTTCAATCCTAAAAAAGGCTCAACAGCTTCAACCCTGAAAAAAGCTCAAAAACTTCAGTCCTAAAAAAGTAATACGGCCCTTCACTTTATCAAATCTGGCCCTCTTTGAAAAAAGTTTGGACACCATTGGACTATGCGATATAGAAAACTGTAGAAACTTCACACATAATGACCAAAATTCAACGGTTTGGTCGATTTCCTTGGCTCCAATGACTAATGACTCCTCTGGAAGAGGGGGGTCCAGGGCTCCCCCTGCCTCCATAACCCCTTAAGCATAAGGTCACGTACTCCTTGCCCCTCCATAAGGTGTGAACTCAGCCTCGCAATAGGAGGCAGGAAGCGATCAAGGGCAGCATATATTGCAGACAGAAATCCACCAGGATGGTGGATTGAATCCTGATACTTTCAAAGGAGAAGCGCAGGCAAGCCTTGCAGCTAGGGAATGTGTAAATACCTTTATTGTTATTTGGGGAAGAGTGTAGTTAAAAGGTGTTGGGATCTGGGGTTATTGACAGCGGTGGGTGATAGGCTCATGTTTCCACATGCCAAGCATCCCTACTTTGTGACATATTTGTGATGTAGCGATAATATTATTGTATTATCAGTTGTCTTTTACCATTGACCTTTTATAAGGGAGGGGATCACTCTCTGTGAGTGGGAGGGGCTGTGAATATTGTGGGTGGAGTCTTGCGTGTGGAGCATGCCCAGTGGCATGACCTGGTAGGGCCAATGTCCTCTTGACTCCGGAGCATGCCAAAAGTGCAGGCTGATGCCAAAGGCATGCCTCACGCTTCACACAGCAAATTAAAATACACATCTATATGTCAGGTATTTTACACTGCCCTTCCAACTGAGTAATGGATGCATCAAACTCGGGTTCGTAGTTAACTCTTTAAATTTATAGTGTGTGTACACAGTCCTAAACAGCATCACTGATCAGCTTTACCAGTTTTACTCTTCTGTAGCTAAGGAACTGGTGAAGATATAATAATAATAATAATAATAATAATAATAATAATAATAATAATAATAATTTATTTCCTGCCCATCTGGCTGGGCTTCCCCAGCCACTCTAGGTGGCTTCCAACAAAACACTAAAATACAATAACCTATTAAACATTAAAAGCTTCCCTGAACAGGGCTGCCTTAAGATGTCTTCTGAATGTCAGGTAGTTGTTTATCGCTTTGACATCTGATGGGAGGGCGTTCCACAGTGCGGGTGCCACTACCGAGAAGGCCCTCTGCCTGGTTCCCTGTAACTTGGCTTCTCGCAGTGAGGGAACCGCCAGAAGGCCCTCGGCGCTGGACCTCAGTGTCCGGGCAGAAAGATGGGGGTGGAGACGCTCCTTCAGATATACTGGATGCCTCCTTTAACCTTCCTTGGTGTGGATGTGACCTTGAGCTCCTCAGTCCTGCCGGTTCATTGCATCAAATACAGTATCTCAGGAGAGCCAGCTTAGCAAGTACACAAGAGTCTGCTGAACAGGAACAATAGTTTATTTCCCTTATAAATTAAAACAGCACCACTAATTAACTAGCAAGCACACACACAAGTAGCCTGTGTTCTGTTGCTGTCAATAAAAGGTTGCATCAGCAGTTCATAGCGCTGGATTCTTTTTCTTGCTGCGGGGAAAAATTTTTTTGGGGGGTGTATCCTGTCCCCTATGCAGATTGGGACCAGTTTCTTCACTGTGGGTGAGGTGGACCGCTGGCCTGATCCAACAAGCTCCCCCCCCAACCCCGATGTGCTTGGATTTTATTTAGCACTTTTATTTGCCATTTGTTCTGACAGAGTCCTGCTCCTGCAGAGGTGCACTTCATCCTCAGAACAACCCTATGAGGTAGACTAGGCTGAGAGAACATGACTGGGCCAAGGTCATCCGCGTGTGGTAGCTGTGCAGGGGATCTGAAGCGCTGAGCTCCTCTATCCTAGTCCAACACTCCCTGAAGAAGGGAGTGGGAAGCAAGGCTCACGTTCACAAGGCAGGAAATGGGTTCAAGCACAGCCATTGTCCCCCCTAGAGAATCCTGGGAGCTGTAGTTTGTTAAGGGCGCTGAGGGATGTTGAAAGACTTCTATTCCCCACACAGAGCTACAACTCCCAGAGTTCTCTGGGAAGGGTGATTGATTGACTATTAAATTAACCTGCGGGTTGTAGCTCTGTGAGGGAGAAGAGGAGGTCTCCTAACAACTCTCAGCACCCTTAACCAATTCCAGGATGCTTGAGGGGGGGCCATGGCTGTTCAAAGTGGTATGAGACTGCTTTAATGCACAGTACAGATGTGACCAGGGTTGGTTACAGTTTGCACAGTTTCATACAACTGTAGGGTTCGGCTCCTAGCCGGTGGTTCCAGAAAGCTGTGACAATGGCAAACCCCAAAAAAGCTTTGCTATGGAAAAGGCAAACACCCCCAAAATGCTTGAGTCAATCCAACTATGGGTGACCCCCAACCCTGTCTAACCAGCAGCTAGCCTCAGACCGCAGCAAATTGATGAGCATTGCAAACGAACGCCAAAGACCGGGCCTTGATCTCTATGAACAGGACTGTCTTAAGCATATGCGGCGCCGGGGTGCAAAGATCTGCCCGGCGGGCCCCCCCCCGGTTGCCCAGTCCCAGGCGCGCAGGAGGGCGGAGCCGGGTGGCCGCTTTAGCATCTCGCTGGCTCAGTTGCCCCCCAACTCACAGTGCAGAACCACCCGCAGCAGATGAGCCGGCCACAACGCTCCAACCAATGGACGGGCTCTTCTCCTGACTCAACTCTCGGGCCCCGGACTCTCAGCCTGGCGCCCCTGAGAGCCCAGCGCCCGGGTGCCCTGCACCCCTAGTGCCTATGTCTATGAACCAGGAACAGACCCTGCTCCAAGCCCCGCCCCCTGAGACCCCCAGCCCAGCTGATTGACTCCTGGGAGGGGCTGGGCTACGGTGCAGCTGGACGAGCAACCAATGAGACTGCCTCCAAGCTGCACCAATGACATTGTCCTTTGCCTCATCAGTGCCCCGCCTCCATATGCACCAGGCACAATAGTCTGCCCTTCGTTAAGTAGGAGCTGTTGATTTTGCCTGCTAATCTGGTTGCTTTCTTTTGTTTCGTTTTAAAATCTAGATTACTTTTTGTTCCTTTTTCTAAAACATGTAATGCAGGGTAAAATCAGATCACAAATCTGAGATCCTTTGTCCAATAGATATTCTCTTTTTTCTCTTTTTAAAAAAAGAGCTGACTGACTAAGCTTCCGATAAAATATAGACAAATATAAACTAAAAAAGGAATTTACAGAATAAATAGAATTAAATATGTAGTGTTTCGGGTTTTTGATGTTGTTGTTAAAGCTGAGATTTTTGGGACAAATCTTGCTAGTCGCCTCCACGTAGGCAGAGTATGGAGAGAAAGCAAAATTTGCCCCCAACCACGATGGAAAATGTGGACAAGTGTGCAAATTATGGCTAAAATTTCAGTTGAGGGTGAGGTCTCCAGTTGCTGATGTCTCTGTCAAGTTTCATTTCTTCCAGTTCTCTTTGGTTCTCGTGGGGAAACACAGCCCCAAATATGTCCTCGTGGTATCGTTTCTGCCTCTGTAAAAATGAATGAAATAAACCAGCAATCAGTATTATTTGCCACAACATTTACTACAGGGGGTCCCACACTTTTCAATCAATTTCCCCATTACTTTTCTAATCACACAAACCCAAACCCCATTGTTGTTTTTAAAGTGGATTTGTTGCACCAGGGGTAAAATAGGGCTCAACTCCTCTCCAGAAACCTATGTCCCCACTGTGGAAGGACGTGTGGATCCAGAATTGGCCTCCACAGTCACTTTCTGTTAAGACCATGCTCATGAAAGACAATCTTACTTGGCTATGAGTGATCGCCAAAGATGAAGAAGAAAGAGGTTTTCAGCGTACCTTCAGCTGAAAGCAGTAATCTTCGGCCTGCTGCTCCGTCAGGCCCAGATTCCTGGCAAATATATCCCTTAACGTCTTAGCGACGTCTCTGGCCATACGGACGTCCCCACAGACGTAGAGATGGCCCGCCTCTCTGTGCAACAGCCTGCACACGTCAGACTCCAGCTTTTTCCGAAGAAGGTCTTGGACGTAAACCTGGAGCGAGAAGAACAAACCCGTATGTTATTATTCAGCTCTATCGTTATTGTTTAGTCGTGTCCGACTCTTCGTGACCCCATGGACCAGAGCACGCCAGGCACTCCTGTCTTCCACTGCCTCCCGCAGTTTGGTCAGACTCATGCTGGTAGCTTCGAGAACACTGTCCAACCATCTCGTCCTCTGTCGACCCTTCTCCTTGTGCCCTCCATCTTTCCCAACATCAGGGCCTTTTCCAGGGAGTCTTCTCTTCTCATGAGGTGGCCAAAGTATTGGAGCCTCAGCTTCACGATCTGTCCTTCCAGTGAGCACT
Organism: Podarcis bocagei; assembly: GCF_964188305.1. Taxonomy (NCBI): domain Eukaryota; kingdom Metazoa; phylum Chordata; class Lepidosauria; order Squamata; family Lacertidae; genus Podarcis; species Podarcis bocagei. The sequence goes on along the minus strand of NC_138141.1, from coordinate 38,188,143 downwards.
CAGGGCTGATTTCCTCAAGAATGGAAAGGTTTGATCTTCTTGCAGTCCATGGGACTCTCAAGAGATGTTTTAAATTAGGGCTGCAACATTTAACACAGTGTTGTCTACTTGGACTGGCAGCTGCTCTCCAAGGTCTCAGGCAGAAAGAAGGCTTTCCCATCGCCTGTGGCCCATTTTGGGGTGCAAAAGGGTCAGTTATTCAATTCATTATAAATGTCCTGGACTGCTGGTCTTCAGCTGCTGGGTCTGGACCCTCTGGTGCAGGACCCCCCAGACTCAGCCCTCGAGATGTTCTGGGACTACAACTCCCATCATCCCTGACCACTGGTCCTGTTAGCTAGGGATGATGGCAGTTGTAGTCCCAAAACATCTGGCGGGCCGATTTTGGGGGTGCCTGCTCTAGTGGTTTGTGGCCTGACCCAACAGGATCGCAACAGGAGCAAGACCGCCATGCAAATATGGAAAAGGTTAAGAAATGCATGTTTGGGTTCAAGATAAGACGAGACTTACTTTGGGATAGCCAGGCTCTCTGGAGTAAGCTGTGTAGACCTCTTGAAGGATCCCTTTCCTTTTCATTTCTTCCATTTCGTCTTTGTAGAGGTGATCCAGGCTGGCATGTCGGCAGCCGAATAACAGGATCATACTTCTCCCTTTGATCCCTAGAATCAGAAGCCTCCAAATCAGTTTTCAAGCGTGGGGAGGGAGGCATGCGAACGGATCTCTTTCTGACCCAATTTAATTCATGCCTATTTGGGGCGGCTAGTCCTCACTGTGGTGATTGGCCCTTTGTGGAATAGAGGCATCCCCCCGCACATAGAAAATTAGTGTGTCAGGGACTAGAGCAGGCTTCCTCAAACTCGGCCCTCCAGATGTTTTGAGACTACAGTTCCCATCATCCCTGACCACTGGTCCTGTTAGCTAGGGATGATGGGAGTTGTTGGCCAAAAACATCTGGAGGGCCGAGTTTGAGGAAGCCTGGACAATAGTCCCTGAAATGCTAGCTTTCTAAGTTTGGGGTTTTGGGGCCAACAGATGTTGAGGTTACAGGGGGGAATTCAGTGCCCTGAAGAATTATAGGAAGGAAACAAAGAAACGAGAAACATGATAGCAAAGGGGGGGGGGACAGAAAGGCAGCGACCATCATCTAAGGCCTTTCTTCGTGTGCCTCCTCCAAGAGAGGCCCAAATGGGCCTTTTCTGTGGTGGCTCCCCATTTGTGGAATGTTCTCCCCAGGGAGGCTTGCCTGATGCCTTCATTAGACATCTTTAGGCACCAGGCAAAAATGTTCCTCTAAAACCAGGCCTTTGGCAATTACCGTACCTGTCTTTGGCCTTTTAGAAGTAGGTGTGATGGTCTTAATGTATTTTCCCCCTCCCCTCTTGGTTTTAATGTAAGTGGCTTTGGGTTGCCCTGGGTAAAGCGATCAACAAATCTAATAAATAAATAATTATTATTTTTTAAGGGTGGAAATATTATTGCTTTCATTTGTAAATTGCTTCTCATAAGGCCTCCTGAAGTGATTTTACAATATAATGCATATAAAATAATGTACAAAAACTGTTGTAACAGAACAAACAGCACATACATAAATTCAGTTCAAATCCAAGCCAGAGAGCAGAGGGGATAAAGATTTTTGGAAGCTATGTAGAAAGGTGAAACCCCTTTAGCTGAAAAGACAACAAAGATTGCGCCCGTCTGATATGCAGTGGCCATGAGTTCCAAAGGGTAGGTGCCACCACACGAAAGGCCAAATTCTGACATTGTGAGGAACAGGCCTCCTGATAGGAAAGTTTATACAGGAGGCCCTCAGCTGCAGAACACAGTGATTGGCTGAGTATATTAAGGATGAGACGATCTTTCAGGTTTCCTGGTCCCAAGCTGTTTAGGGATTTATACGCTAAAACCTGGATCTTGAAGTGTGCCTGTTTCTCATTTGCTAGCATGCTGGAAACTGTAGCTCTGTGGAAGGTTATACAGTTCCCATAATTCTTTGGGGGGACGTCACATGCTTTATGTGTCCATTAAAGGGGTGGTATGTATGCAGGCCTAACAGCTGGTGACAAATGTCCCCTTTTACCTTTCTTTTCCAAATCATAGAGGCGCTGTTGCCAGAAGCTTCTGAACGGGGCGATTCCTGTGCCTGGCCCAATCAGGATGCATGGTTCGCGTGGGTCTTTTGGAAGCCGGAAGCCATCAGCACTAGGCGGAAAACAACAACTGAGTAATGCTGTAGCCAAATGATAATGCATATATTAATATTGTGCAGCTTGAAGCAATCGGATGCATAACAACTGACTCCTTTTGGAATAAAAACATTGTCAAGGCCCATAAGTTTAATTAAAGCTTTACTCGCAGAACTTTCTTCAAAACAGAACAAAAAATGGTAAATAATACATCCAATAATTCCGTACAAAACCTTGTGCAGTCCAGCAGAGGCTCTGCTTTCTATAAAAAATGAAATACTCCAAACAGATCTAAAACCACAAGTTTCTCTCTTTACAGCCTCCATTTTGCCTTAGGCTGTGTGCTCCTGGAGAATGTCATTTACCATACATGCTACTTCCACAGAGCCTGGGAACAAATGCTAAACACAACTCCCTTTCAAAATGGAGATTTGCAACCAAATACCTTTTCTACCTGATCTAAGGTTAAACACTCAGGTGTTAGCTAGCAGAAAGCAACAACGGTTAATTATCAACTCATCAAGGAGCTCAGAAACCACTTAGTATATTCCAGTACAATTTCCCCACTTTAAAGCCTTCAGTAATACACATTTAGGCAGTCTGCATTTCAGTGTCAATTAAACAATTATACTTAAGAAACGAGCCCCTGGTTCAAATGGTGAAGCCAGCAGATCGGTCAGAAGCTCACTCTGCATTAACTTGGAGCAGGGCCTTTAGTGTGGCTGCCCCGTTCTGTGGAATAGCATTGCCACCTACTTTGTAGCATCTAACCAAGCTTTTCCTCTTCCACCCGGCCTTTGGCTGAATGACATTCCACAGCCTTTTAAATGTGTTTGTGGGAGTGGGGGGTTATTGTTTTGTTGTCTCTGTTTTACCTATTTATTTGTGCTTTATCTTTTGTTTTTATCTCATGAAGCACCCTGAGATCTTTCGATGAAGGGTGGTATATAAATCTAATAAATCTAATAAATTAAAATAAATAAATTGTATGGGGTGGCGTTGGTTGGTTTCAGCCAGCAAAAGCATAAAATCAAGTTAATGTGCTTTATGCACAATCAGGATGCACAATAAGCCTGGAAGATGTGGCACTGCAGGCATCCCACATGTCATTTTGAGGGTGTGAGTTCACCAACATTTTCTTACAGCCCAGTTCTTGAGTGTGTCCTTACCTGCGTACAAAACAGGGGATGGTCTCCTCTAGGTCGACAGTGTTCAGCCAAGTGCTGCAGACTCCATGATGCACCGGACCTTCTCCATCTGAGTGGAGGAAGGGGGGTGAAATGTCAATTAAATCATTACCCCCATGAGAGGCTAATGTGAGATTTGAAACTCAGCTAGATGGGTAAAGAAAAAGTGCTTTATATGCGTTGTCTATGCATTACAACATTGTGACACCAGATGGCGCTGTGGAGTTCCGGTTTTGCCAACCCAATTTCTCATACAAAGTTTACAACGCGTTTAAATGAAACGCTTCTTGGATGTGTCTGGATCCAGCCTAAGTCAATAGCAGGTGTCAGCATCGTTGGGCATTTCCCAAAGCACACATGCTAGCAAGGAGCTCACTGAGTTCTGTGGCCCTGCTGCTCTCCCACCTCGAAGCCTCCGCTGGTTCCTCCACCCTCTCCGAACCAGAGATAGAGAAATAATAAGTGTCCAAATTGCCCATCTCATTTTTTCAATTCTCTACATTTCCACATTCATCTGTGATTTATTTGGTCTTTTGAAAAGTCCCCGTGTCCACTTTTTAGTGCAAATTTCCCTTAATAGACACATTTGTATATGTGTTATTTTCCCCAATATATGCATTTTTATGCGCACTTTATCCTGGGACAGGCACTTCTGTGCAAGCGACAGTTGGAGAACTGCATTGCAAAATTCAGAGATGCGGGAATTTCGAACGATGGCTGCGTTTCAGTTCAGGAAGAGCAAAGCGAGGTAGATCTGTCTTTAAATGGAATTGAATCTCTCCCTCCCCCTCCCTGACTCCCTAATTGCTATGTCCAATGCCAAGTGTGAGGGACAAACACAGTGTTGCCATGTTGCCATCAGACTGTTTTGAAGCTGGTGGGAAGGAGTCACCCAGTGGTGCCTGCTGCCCATTGAGACTGGCAGGGCAGAGGAATGGCAGATGAAATTAATGGACTACGCAGAATTGGATAAGATGACAGGAAGAATTCGAAACCAGCGGGACCAGAAATTCTTGAAAGATTGGAGTAAATATGTGAGTTATTTGAAAAACAACTGTAATCAGCTGACTACGCTTGTAGGATTACAAGAAGTTTTGTAAGGAGAACTATATGAAATATTACAGAAAAAAATTAGGAGAATGGATTCTAAAGTATGGATTAATAAAAGTAATTGTTAAGAGAAGGAGATGCAAGACTAAGAGATGCAGGTCGAAAATCACTAGGCGTGGTTGATGGAAGTCCTAGGCTTATAGCCAAAATGTGGTATAAGATGAGAGATGTTATGTTTTATTTGGAAAACATATGTAAAACCAATAAAAATATTTTTTTTTAAAAAAAAGACTGCCAGGGCAGAAGGCAGGGAGCCCAACAGCAGGTGGCGCCAGAGCCAAGGAAAGCCAGAGGCTACTCATTGTAGTCCCCATCCTCTTCCCTGCTGAGTTCTACAAGGGGCAACACTGGGACTAAGGAGGAGGAGGAAGCTGACATCTAGGACCACTTCCTGGACTGGTTGTAGGTGGGAAGGCAAGTTGGTGGGCTGGGCTGAGAGCAGAGGTATGTGGGGCAGTGCCTGACTAGTCCCAATGGACCAGCTTCTGCTGAATTTCCCATTCTGCGGCATCACACCCCAGGAAGCCCCTATTACCTCTGGTCCTGTAGGTGACCACGGCGACCGTCAGGTGGAGTTCTCCGGGCTCCTGGTCCTGCGAGGAACTGATGGAGTAATACCTGGGTTTCAGCAAAGGCAACTGTGACAGCAAGAAAGAGGTTGAGACCTCGGCTGACGGAAACTCCTGCAACACCTCCAGGAAGGTGGGGCCATTGTAAAACTTCCACTTGTTGTACTCCTCCAAGTTCTGAAACGCAAAACACGCAAATAGCCCATCAGAGAGCCAGCCGGCTGTAAATCAAAGTTGGAATTAACCCTACCATATGCATTTTCCTCCACATCCCTCTGCGTCACGAAATTTGGAAGAATGTGGATTTCAAAGGATGGCTGCAATTCGCAAAGTGTGAATCAGACAGGCTCACGTTTAAATGTGAACTTTTAACATGCAGCAAGCTCAGGACCGCAATACTTCAAGGACTGTCTCTCCCCATAGGAACCAACACAGACCCTGAGATCATCTTCTGAGACCCTTCATTGTGTGCCTCCTTGAGAGGTCCAGAGGGCAGCAACACAAGAACGGGGCCTTCTCTGCAGTGGCTCCTTGTCTGTGGAATGCTCTCCCCAGGGAGATTCACCGGGTGCCTTCATTATACCCCTTTAGGCACCAGGCAAAAATGGTCCTCTTGAACCAGGCCTTTGGTTGATTGTCATCTAAATGTGCCCTTTTAAAATGTGTTGGGGGAGTGTTATTGGGTTGTTTTGGTTTTGATTATGTATTTTGTGTTTTTATATTGTAATTTTATCCTGTGAACTGCCCTGAGACCTGTGGATATAGGGCACAATTTTAATCAATCATAATAATGTGTGTTGTATCGCCATTGCTACGTTGAAGTTATTTCATATAGTTATGTACAATGGTACCTCGGGTTAAGTACTTAATTCGTTCCGGAGGTCCGTTCTTAACCTGAAACTGTTCTTAACCCGAAGCACCACTTCAGCTAATAGGGCCTCCTGCTGCCGCTGCACCACTGGAGCACGATTTCTGTTCTCATCCTGAAGCAAAGTTATTAACCCGAGGTACTATTTCTGGGTTAGCGGAGTCTGTAACCTGAAGCGTCTGTAACCTGAAGCGTATGTAACCCGAGGTACCACTGTATTGTATGATGTTGTGGTGTCATGCATTTATATATACATATTTTTTGAAAAGTGAACAGAATCGATTTTCTCCTTATCCCTATGGGCAACAACGCAGTAGCAACATTAGCAAATGAACAACAGGCCCTCTCCAGAAAACTCTATGATTCAGCAGGCTGCTGCTTCATTTTTTAAAGGGAATGTCCATTTTATCATGGCAAAACTCACATGAGATAAGAGGTCCAGCCTCTCCTTCTCGCTCTCTTCTTTTGCCAGCTGAGAAAGGATCCGAAGCAACTGTTGGGAAGGTGGAGTCGTAATATCCAGGAAATGAGTCAAGGCTTGGGAGAGGGTGCAGGCTGGGAACTTGCTGTCCGCCGTCCAGTAGCCACCTGGAATCGAAGAGGAAACGAGTTGGGGGGAGAAATCTTCAGATCTCCAGAAGAGGAAGTCAGCTGGAGATGAGGTTTTGCGCAAAGGAGACGCAGAGCAAGAAATAGGTGTGGCTGTTTTCCTGCCCTAAAATGTTTTTTTTCCAGACTTTGGTTGAACTCAGCAATCAGTGCCAGTTAGAGGTACCATTAAGGAAAGGCTTTGGGGGCAGATGTCCAGGGCAGAACAGACTAGGAACCCCTCCCATTGTCACCACCGCCAAACATAGCAGGGCTGGCTTCCTGCATTCTGAAGAATTTGAAGTACTAATATGCATTTACCAGCTGAAGAGAAAGTCCCCTGTAAGGCCAGTAAACTCAGAGTCTAAAGTTACCCAAACTGTATCACTAATTCCCAGCCCTAAGAGAAAAGGATGGAGCACTGCTGAGCTTAGAGAGGGCAGCCTTGTAGTATTTCACCCAGTAATAGAAACAGGAGTTGACATAGCTACACAAGCACTCAAGTGGATAAGTAGACAGTGGAACCTTGGTTCTCAAACGCCTTGGTACTCAAACATTTTGGCTTCCGAATGCCGAAAACCCAGAAGTAAGTGTTCTGGTTTTCGAACATCCGATGCGGCTGTTGGCTATTGTTTCCAGGACACCTGTGCCAATCGAAAGCAGTGCCTTGGTTTTTGAACATTTTGGAAGTCGAACGGACTTCTGGAATGGTTTACATTCGAGAACCAAGGTACCACTGTACTCATATGCACTCCCAAAAATATTTTTATTCTCTGCAGGGCCTTTCCAGACAGGTTGCTTTTTATGGTGGCGGCAGGGGCGAGCGTGTTGCAGCTGTATTCTGCAATATGTCATTGATGCAATAGTAGTGGACATTTAGTAGAACAGCCACATATAACTCCACTTCATTAGTTGTGCCATGATGCTTCCCCAGTGTTACCACACTACTGTCGCCTGGAGATCAGTCTTAAGCTACAGTTCCACAACAGTGTGGCAACAAAAATATAAGCAACAGAACGTTTCGGGTATGAAAAGTTACACAATTCAAGCAGTAAGCTTGATGTGCACCAATCAGAATCACAGCAGGATGTCCACCCCAAAACCTCTGCAGACATGAATGGTGGTAAAAGTGGGTTGTTTACAACCGCCCAGGTACTATAATGAGCGCCAATAATTATGAATGCACAATGCAAAAGATGTCTGGAGGGACTCTGTGATTTGCTTTGGTTTCAGGTTTTCGGGTTTCAAATTCTACAAGTCCTGACTTACGATCGCTGCGCCTTTCCAGCCTAATGATCTCATCCGGCGGAGGAGCATCTGTGATTCGGGCGATGATGCCATCCACGAGAACTTTGCAGTTGCCAGGGACGATCCCGAGATGATCTCCAGGGAGATACTCGACTTCCTGATTTCTCTCACAGGAAAGCTTAATTAAGATAGTCGCTCGACTGAAACGGCAAGCGAAAACAGACTCATCAAACCGTCACAGGATTTCCTTGTTGACACTTTGGGACAGGATACATTTCTGGTGTCTAAAGGGGAGAAGTATTGTCTCTTACTTCGATTCCCTGAAAGCCTGTTGACCATTTATGGAAAACCTTGCCAAATTGCAGGGGTTTTCCCCCCCCAATCAGTTAAAGGGAAATTTAGAGACGTGCCGATCAGCACACAGTAAACTTCACCACGTGTATCTTCCTACCTGCTGGTCAAATGACTCCAGTCCAAATAACCCCCAAGTCCAGATTAGTGTTTTTTTAAAGAAAAGGGGGGAAAGAACCATGCCTAGGATGGGTTAAATGAGGGATACTCAGAATATGACTTGAATACCTGGACTTTGAACTTTGCAGGTTCTGCCGAAACTTTAGTTTCATTGGAATGATGTTCTTCCCATGGACGTCACCAAGTGCTGTGAAAAGGGAAACATTTGCTAAATTGGAGTTTGGAACATTCTGCATGATGTGCTTACACAGGAGACTGCTTACAGCACCAATGATATCTTCCTATATACATACAAATGTAAGGCTGTCATCACAGATCCCCCCCCCCACTGGAGGGCTGCATCGCAATCCTTGATTTCCACAAAGTCAGGGGAGGGGAGAGAAACAAAAGAGAAGGCAGGTTGCACAAGCGCAGCAACCATGGCATGGGAGCAGACGGGAGAGACACTGAGAGGGCAAAAGTGGAGGTTTAAAACAGGGGTCAGCAAACTTACTGCGCCTCGGGCCGGTCTCTCCAGCACTGATCGCGCGGTGGGCCGGAGGGCGGGGAAGCGTGTGCCCATACACATGTGCACATGCTATTTACGGTGCACTTCAGGGTCAGAGGAGCACCGGAAATAGCTTGTGTGCATGTGCACGGGCCTCCTCTGACTCGGATGTGCACCGGGAATAACGCTTGTGCATGTGCAAATAACAGTTGCGTATGCACACAAGCTATTTCCGGTGCTCCTCTGACCCGGAAGTGGGCAGCTACACAGCGCAGTGCCGGTAAGAGTGGGAGGTGGGGGTCTCCACGGGCTGGATAAACGAGTCCCTCGGGACTTATCCGGCCCGCGGGCCTTACTTTGGGAACCCCAGCAGAAGTTTGAGTGAAGCAAAAATGGAGGAAACTGAGAGGAAAATGGTGGATTTAAACAACAGCAGAGGTTTAAGTACTATTAAATATTTGAAGGTGTGCATATATTAATAATAATGATGATAATGATAATGATGATGATGATAATAATAATAATAATAATAATAATAATAATAATAATAATAATAATACAGTATATTGCAGACACACACAAATGTATTTGAGAGGCAAGGTGGGAGGAAATTATACCTTTCCCCAAGTCCAGAAGCTGAGAGTCATACACAGTCCTAAAATTCTCTGGATCCCAGGTTGAATTACACGTATATGCTTTCGGAACCAAGATCTTGTGCTTTTCACGGATAGCAAAAAAATTGCAGGCAATCTTTTAAAAAACAGAAAAGAGAAGAAGATAGACTGAAATTACGGAGGGCTATCTTCTTGAGTTAGATTCCCAGAACAGGGGTCAGGAAACACCCCCAATCATGGCACTGCCCATTTCCCTACAACATTTGGACCCAATGTCTTTCTGAATCCTTCCCCTCTCCACTCCTGAATCTGGTGGCTGTTGGTACCTTGAAGGTATTGAGTGCCCACATCCGGAAAGCTTCTTCCTGTCCGTTGAGTTCGTCTCCTTCGCCCATCGGGGTGAGAGGCGATGCCCCCAGCTGCCGGAGCTTTTGGTAAACAGTGCGGGCAAAGGCACAGAACTCTGGATACATGCTTGAACCCAAGCCAAAGACGGCGTATCTGTTCCAAGGGGAGAGCTGAGTTAGCTGTCGCTCTTGATATCATCAGAAAGAAACAATGGGTGATGCGCAGAATGGTTCTGGGAGCATCTAAGCAGATATGGGGCCCTGATTACCTCTCTGGGTGAGGGAGACTTGCATATGGGTGAGACAGACGTATAATAGACAGAGGTGGGAAAACACTTTTGGCCTAAAGGTCGCATTCCATTTTGGGTGACCTTCCTGAGGTCACATGTCAGTGGTGGGTGGGACCACAGGCAAAAGCGGATGGAGCCATGAATGTAAATTTTAGCTGCTTTCTATATCCACACCCCTGTCTATCCTCCATCCAGACAAGGAAGGGAAATTTTCAGAGTTCATGGACCCAGTCCTGCAGGAACACCCAGGTATTACACCACTTGTACGATTAACAGGGTTTTCAACTAACTAAAGAAAGCTTGATTAATTGTACATTTTAGTTGATTGCTCCAATAACGAATTAAATGTGCATAGGTTTCACATTCTTTCACACAAAAAGCAACAACTTTTGTTTTTGGATGATGTACAGACATCAAAACAGCTTGGATCTAACACACAGCATAGTGTTAAGAGGACAAGTCACCGTAAACCACAGAATAATGCGCTCCCTCCATCTCCCCCAGCAACGTCCAAACCAAAGTGTCACTGATCTTATGGTTTGTTGGGAAAATGCCAACGTCAAACCATTGTTTCATGAGTGCTTTTTTCAGCAAACCATAGTTAAACCCACAGTTTTGAGTTTGGACACAATGTTAAACTGTGTTTAATCTAAAATGAAAGCAGAGGCATTTGATCACCTTATTAGAGCCATACCGGAAGAAGAGAAGGGAGGGGGGTTTAATGTTACATAAAAGCCAGGCACGGTTTAGTGTTCCATGCAAGCAATTTTTTAAAGGATTTACCAATCTTTTATATAATTGGGGACACCCTTTTAGTCAATCAAAAGGGTTTTTTTAAATGTATTCAACTATCAGGTTAATAAAAGTTGCAACCCTAATAACTAAAAACATTTTCTTAAAATGAACAATACAAGAGCAGCAAGCAAAAGGGGTGTTGCTGAGTGACAGAGACCCTGATCTGAAACTTCTGACAGCTGCTGCCACTCAGTGTCGACAATACTAGTCTAGATGGGCCAGCGGTCTCACTCAGAATAAGGCAGCTTCCTACACTCCTCATAGAACCAGACGGCAAAGCATGATCTCAGACCAGAAAGGCCAGAAGTTCAGAAACCTAACAGTATTGTTACGTGCAAGTTGAGAGCTGCACAACCCCAGCCAAAAAACAGTTACCTGAATCTGTTGCTCAGTTGTTTCATAGACAGCAGCGTGTTCTGCAGCGTCTGTGGCAAAAACAAAACAGGAGACACCATTAACATTGCATTGATAACCTCCCTCACACTGGAAATTCATTTTGCCTCGTGGCCATGAAAAGTTACTTTTCCGTTGCTGGGTGCGTCTCCATTTCCAAAAGTGCTGGTGACCACCAGGAGGAGGGCTTCCTTCTCCAGATCCTTTGGATCGTAGTCATCCATGCAGATAACCTAGAAAAGGAAGTTGGATTTATAAGCAGCTGCGGGGAGGTTGGAGAAAAGGGGCAAGGTTTTGTGTAGGGAATAATAATAATAATAATAATAATAATAATAATAATAATAATATAATTTATTATTTATACCCAGCCACTCTTGGCGGCTTCCAATCAAATATTAAAAACAATACAGCGCCAGACATTAAAAACTTCCCTAAACAGGGCCGCCTTCAGTTGTCTTTTAAAAGTAAAATAGTTGTTTATTGCCTTGACATCTGGTGGGAGGGCGTTCCACAGGGCAGGTGCCACTACCAAGAAGGCCCTCTGCCTGGTTCCCTGTAACCTCACTTCTCACAGTGAGGGAACCACCAGAAGGCCCTCGGAGCTGGACCTCAGTCTCTGGGCAGAATGATGGGGGTGGAGATGCTCCTTCAGGTATACAGGACCGAGGGAAAGCTATAGTCAGTCATACCAAGCTGGGAGAGCTCCATTGGTAGAGCAGGACACACTTGATCTCAGGTGACAGAGGTAGGTTCACCTTTAAATGCCAACTGAATCACATTTCTCCTGCACCAGTAGTTGCTGGGAACCCCCAGGAGGGGAGAATGCTCTTGTGGTCAAATCTTGCTTGCTGGTTTCCCACAGTTCAGCCACTGGGAGAACAGGATGCTGGACTAGATCGGCCATTGGCCAAACCAAGCAGGGCCTTTTCTTACATTCTGATGTAGTTATAACGCTACTCTCCCCTCACAGGGAAAATATATTAAAGGTCATAGAACTGTAAAGTTGGAAGGCACCACAAGGGCCATCTAGCTGAACCCCCCTGGAATACAGAGATATTTTTGCCCAACGTGGGGCTCAAACCCACAATCCTGAGGTTGAGAGTCTCATGCTCTGCTGACTGAGCTATCCCAAGGAGCCTCTTACCCTGGTGTTGAAAGCACAGTTGAAGAGGTCACCAAGGTTCCGCGCCAGCGTTTCTGATCTTCCTGTTTCCGTCGCGTAGAGGACAGTCGCTTTGATCCTGCCCGCTGTGGCTCTCCGCATGAGCGACGATGCAAAAAGCACAGCCCTGGGAAATGAGGAGCGATAGATGACTTGTCGATTTAATTCATTAATGATTAATCATTCTAATTAATAAATAATATTATAATGAATAACGTCAATAGGATTTATGTGCCATCTTTCATTTCAAGAAGTTTCATGAGCGAACACAGCCGTACCTTGTTTTTTGAACAGCCTAGTTCTCGAACGTTTTGGCTCCCGGACGATCGGAACCCGGAAGTGACTTTTCCAGTTTCCGAACGTTCTTTTGGAAGCCGAACATCCGATGGGGCTTCCGCAGCTTCCGATTGGCAGCAGGAGTTTCCTGCAGCCAATCAGAAGCCGCGCTTTGGAAGTTGAACGTTTTGGAAGTCGAAAGGACTTCCGGAAAGGGTTCCGTTCGACTTCCAAGGTACGACTGTAAAAGCCAACCGCAACACAGCAAGAATCAAGCCCATTCTAAAAACACAGCTGCCCATAATTACAACACACAGCAAAACAACGACATTAAAAGCACCCGTAATTAAAAGATATATTATAAAGAAACCCGGGCTGGTGTCCAATGCTAGTATTACTTGGAGCAGACCCGTTGAAAATAATGAACATGAAGAACTTGGGTCTGTTACTTTCAATGGGTCTACTCTGAGTTGGATGCAAGCCTGTTAAAGAGTTAAAGTTGAAATAACCATCAAAGCAGGAGAGTCAGGTGATCAGGAAAATACTAGTCTAAATAGGTGTGTTTTCAAGAGCTGGTGGAATGCCAATACTGATGGGGCTTTCTGCGCTTCAGCAGGGGAGAAATTCCACAACACTGATGCTACCACTGGGGAAAAACCGCCTCTGTGTTATCATGGCATAACATAATAGATGAGGAAAGGCTGTTAACCCTTGAGGGACAACTTCAAGGCCTACGCTGCCTTCCATTCTGGCATGTCCTTAGTTTTACACCAGACTTGGAGCAAAAAGCCTTTCAAAAAGGGGAGTGTAAAGTTAGCTACACATCCACCCCACTTTGAATGTGCAGACAGTGGACATAACTGGGTGTGCAGGATGGGAACGAAGCTTGTTCCTGTGACTGCCGAAACACGTTCTTTCAATGCATCGGGGGCGCTCTCCAAAACTACCTACACACCGCAGAAATGGCAACAACTTTTCTCCTGGAAACATACTTGGCCCAGATGCGGAATCTTATCTCTCTTTTCCGTGGCTTGCGCCCCTCGTCTTTCCAGACGTGCGTTTTCCATGCATCTACCTTAAGCGGGGAGAAAGTTGGATATTTTAAGAGGACGTTGGGCTGGCTTTCCACAGAAGGTGACAAATAAACGTAAAAAATATGAACCAACAACAACAACAACCCTGGTAGGAGACCTCTGGCCATTTTGGCCAAGCCCTATCTATCATATAGGACATCAGGTATGGGGCAGATGAAACAGGAGAGGTCAGTGATTGGATCCTAGACTCAGAGAATTGTAGAGTTGGAAGGGATCCCAAGGGACCCTTTGCAATGAAGAAATCATAGCTAAAGAATCTCTGACTGATGGCCACCCAACCTCTGTTCAATGAACCTCCAATGAAGGAGCGTCCACCACCTTCTGAGGGAGCCCATTCTGCTGTTGAACAGCTCTTACCGCCAGAAAGCTATCCCCAATATTTAGTCATAATCTTCCTTATTGTAATTTAAATCTATGGGTTCGGGTCCAACCAGATGCCCCTATGGGAAACCCCCAAGTAAGGCCCCACCCCTGGCGGCTTAGAGCTGAGATTGTTTTGCTCACCTGGTAATAATAGAAAGGGGAGAGGATGTAGTTCAGCATCTCCTGGTGGAACACAGGTGTAAGGCTGCCTGAGATGGGAGGCACCAGCCAAACCCAGTCAGCTGGGCACCCTCCTCGAATCCGGTACTCGTTCTGCATGTATTTCATGAACGACTCGGCAGCAGAGTGATGGTCCATGATGGTGACATTTTGTTTCTGGAAGAAACACACAAGCTCTCACTAGTCACTTCTAAGAGAGGGACGTCAGAGAATTCCCGTGAAAGCGGGAAACAGGAGCGGAAATTGATGAAGTTTGCTTATTCATCCCACTTCTGGAATGGAAATCAATCTTGCAAATACTGTCAGTATTATTCACTGCTGTTGCTTCCAGTCTGCCAATGATATGTAACTGATTACACACACACACACACACACACACACACAGACACCCAATTTGCATTACATTTCCATTGCACTGAAACAAATGGGATAGAATAATGAAACGACAATGTAATGTACGTCAATAATCACATAAATTACATCATTGTTTACATAAATGACATAGGTAAAAGGACCCCTGACCATTAGGTCCAGTTGTGGCTGACTCTGGGGTTGCGGCGCTCATCTCGCTTTATTGGCCGAGGGAGCCAGCATACAACTTCCAGGTCATGTGGCCAGCGTGAATAAGCCTCTTCTGGCGAACCAGAGCAGCGCACGGAAACGCTGTTTACCTTCCCACCGGAGCGGTACCTATTTATCTACTTGCACTTTGACGTGCTTTCGAACTGCTAGGTTGGCAGGAGCAGGGACTGAGCAACGGGAGCTCACCCCGTCGCAGGGATTCGAACCGCCGACCTTCTGATCGACAAGTCTTAGGCTCTGTGGTTTAACCCACAGCACCACCTGCGTCCTTTCATAAATGACATAGCTGCGGCTAAATTACATAGCTTATGTAATGACACAACTTATGCAATTAATTTATGTAAATTGTGTAACTTATGTAATCACGAACAACTTTTTGGGGAGGGAGATGAATTGCAGCAGAGTGGAAGCAGTGCAGCGTGAGACTAATACAGGGCAGAGCAGAAAACAAGGGCTTATTCCTACTTCTAAACAACCTGCTTATTGAGCATTCATCCTGATTTGTTTGCCCATACAGTCTGCAGACTTTATGTAGGGTTGCCGTATTTCAAAAAGTAAAAATCCGGACACAAGAGTTGTTGAGCTTTTTTCGCAAAATGAATCCAGACGTATGGCAGCCCTACTTTAGGCAATGTTGGCTACTTGTTGAACATTCATCTGGATTTGCTTACAGGGAGAGGTTATGGACCAGTGAGGCAGCTGAGAGCCGACTCAGCACAGGTACCAGGTAGGCACAAACACCACTTCCTCAAATCTGCTAACTTTGCACAACTGCCTGTAAAGATATCTGTTGCTGGAGACTGAATCTGGGACCATTGACATGCAAGGCAGATGTTCTGCACCTGAGCCACAACCCCTCCCTAAATAGGATGCTGCCTTAGACTTGGCCAGACCAGTTGTCCATTTTGCCTAGTATAACCTGATCTGACTGGCTGGGCTCTCCAAGGTCTCAGGAATAGTGCCCCCCCCCCACCTGCTCTTTTGAAGATGGAGATTGTCTGAGATTGAACCTCGGACCTTCTGTGTGCAAAGCCTGGACTCTACCCACTGAGCTACAGCCGTTCCCCTCCTCTCCCTCTGCTCCCACTCACCTGAAAGCTATGCAGCACGGCCACATTTACTTCTATCACAGCTTTGTCTTTCCACAGGGAAGAGAGCTTGTTCGTTTCCAGGCCCATCCGCCTCCCTACATCCTACAAAGAAGGAAGAGATGAAGAAAGAACAATGCTACCTTCTGGACTTCAAGGACCCTCAACAACACACCAGAGGCCTTGTCAGTGGGCCAATAGACCATCTAAGAGCAGCCCTATGCCAAGATGGCACCCACCAGATGCTTTAGACAACAACTCACAATTCCCAACAATTGGTTTTGCTGGCAGAGGGTGATGGGAGTTGGAGTCTGGAGGCCACCAAGCTGGGAAAGGCTGCTGTGAACTACCACCACCCAGTTACAGAAATGCTGTAGTGCTACAGAATGTTCGCTAACATTTCAACTGCTGAAGGGGAGGGGCTGCTCTTTCCTCCAGTGCAAACTGAACAAGATGAGTCCTTAGCAATGTCCGCACAGTAGCCCTCTATAGGGCTGCCCATAGAGATGGAGGAGAAATTTGGTTCAGGTCTCACTGGAAGCCAAATTGATCAAATGCACAACGTGCATTTAACAACGTTAAACAATGTGCAAACCGAAAGGCAGCTATCCTTCCGAATCTGCACTTATCCAAACTTTATGACGCAGTTCGCCAACCAGACGATGTTTACAAGAATGCGTCCATCAGCCAATCAGTGGTTTGGCTTGGCATCAAGGTGGTTTCTTTCAGCCTCTGCGCAGAGTGCAGCCGCGACTCGCCACTGCAGAGGGACAGGCTCGTCTCAGACTTCCTCAAGTGGGAACGGGCCTCTGGATAGTTGAGAGTGACGTGGGTGCGTTCCTCATCAATGGCACCTGGGCAGGCTGCCTGGAGTCAACATCCACCTGACCACTGGTGATCGTCCTGGGAGCCCCATCATCTCCACCATGGCCCACTACCTAAGCCCCCTGGGTAGCACAGAGAAATGAAATGGACAGAGGGTGGTCATGTACAGAAGCAGCCTGAGACTGCGTGGGAAAGGCCTTGGAGAGGAGGAGTTCTAATAGGCCCTGGGAAGGTGGGGAACTTCAGTCCTGGCAACTGCATCATCGAGGCAAGACACACTGAGAAGAGTTGCTGAGGCCACTAGGCCTGAGCTGTGGTTGTTTCCTTGAACAAAGCATTACAGTGGTACCTTGGGTTACAGACGCTTCAGGTTACAGACTCCGCTAACCCAGAAATAGTACCTCGGGGTAAGAACTTTGCTTCAGGATGAGAACAGAAATCGTGCAGCGGCAGCAGGAGGCCCCATTAGCTAAAGTGTTGCTTCAGGTTAAGAACAGTTTCAGGTTAAGAATGGACCTCCAGCACAAATTAAGTTCTTAACCCGAGGTACCACTGTATCTTTGCTGGCCTCGGATGAATTATTGCTTTGTTGACTCCAGCCCTGACAATAATGCACTCTCTATTGATCAGGGTGCATGTGCTTAACAGCATTTCATTCTGAAGCGGAAGCAGATTGGAAGTTCTTTGGATACAGGGACCTATTTGAAAAGCAAAAAAACCAAGCATTTGGGGGTGGGTGGTGAGGCATGGGAAAGGGAAGGAGGAATATGAGTCAGTCAGATATCAGTTAGGAATGTGCTGCCGCTCAAATCACTTTATTATTATTATTTTAAAAAGAGAGTACCTGAAGGATATTGTAGCGCTGTGCATCGCAGAAGTCTCGTACCCCGATCTCAGTCCCCATGTACCAACCATTGAAAGGGCAAGCTGTGAACTCCAGTCCTCCACACTCAAGGAGCATGTTTGAGACAGCAGGAACGGTGTACCATTTCAGGTCCAGTTCTTTAAACCATTCGTATCTGGGGGGGAAGGGAAACCAAACGAAATTCCACCACTCCATATGGATGCTCAGAAGTCAGTGCTGTGGTTTATGTGGCCAACACAGCACCATCCATTGGGATGGCCCATAACTCAGTGGTAGAGCATGACAAAGCCACTTCCGACCTAGGGAGGAGGTGGTGTTGCGGGCTTTCCGCCCCCAACACCCGCGCGGAGGCTGGCTCCCAGCCCCGCGCGTACAGGGGGAATCCTCTGCTGCATCATCCCCTGGCCAGCCTATCGGCTGGCTCAGGGGGCGTGGCTTGCCGCATTTAAGGCAAACGCGGCAGAGGAACTTCCTCTTTGCCGCTGATCAGCTGGGGGATTTCCCACCTACCCTCCCTTTAAAGTTTCTCCTGGACTTTGGTTGGTCGCCGTCAAGGGGCCTGGTAGGAATTTTTCCACTTGGCAAATTGGCACGGGCCATTTGGTTTTTTCGCCTACCTCGTAGCAAATCGTCACAACTTCCAAGGTTTGGCGGTTAGGCATTGGTCGGGGTATTGTTATGTAGATGAATGGGGGGAAGGAGCGCCATCACCTCCCCCGGTTGCGAAGGGTAGTCCGGTAAAGGACTCTGGGGGGCATGGCCCCGTCTGAAGCCTATGGAGGCCAGGGCCCAAGGCACGCCCCTGAGTGGTGACCCCGGGGGAGTGCCTAGTTGATGTGCATCAGCAGAGCTCCCCCTGCTGGTGTTAACCCTTCCCGGCCTCTCAGACAGACAGTCTGAAGCCTGATAGTTGATTAGCACCAATGCCTAAGCCAATACCGCTCATCACCTGTAACCAATAAAGTTGTGGCCAATTTTTGCCCAGGGATGCGGGTGGCGCATCCCGCAACACCACCTCCTCCCTAGGTCGGTGGCTTTGTCATGCTCTACCACAGAGCCTAGGACTTGCCAATCAGAAGGTCGGCGGTTCAAATCCCCGCAACGGGGTGAGCTCCCGTTGCTCGGTCCCTGCTCCTGCCAACCTAGCAGTTCGAAAGCACGAAGTGCAAGTAGATAAATAGGTACCGCTCCGGCGGGAAGGTAAACGGTGTTTCCGTGTGCTGCTCTGGTTTTGCCAGAAGCGGCTTAGTCATGTTGGCCACATGACCTGGAAAAACTGTCTGCGGACAGACGCCGGCTCCCTCGGCCTGTAAAGCGAAATGAGCGCCGCAACCCCAGAGTCAGTCACGACTGGACGTAATGATCAGGGGTCCCTTTACCTTAATTTTTGCCCATTAACCTTAATTATTGTGTCTCGTGTCTTCTATTTCTACTGGTGGGAGGCGGGAACTCGCCACGCAAAGGTCCCAGATCCAACCTCTGGCATTTCCAGATACAGCTGGAAGAAACCCTTGCCTGAAAACCTGGAGGAATTGCTTCCAGCCAGGGTAGACAATAATGAGCTAGATGTATATTGGCTCCATATAAGGCAGATTCCTCTGCAACTATGTGCAAAAGGGAGGTGACAGCAAGCTCAGGAGAACCCCAAGACTTGCAGCAGAAGAAAATATATTTGGGAAGACATGTCAATCCGAGGGTGCTTCCATTGCTTATTAAACTTTCCTTCTGAATTGTTTGTGTGGAGGTTAAATGATGTTGAGTTAAATCAAAGGTCAACCGACACTTTCATGTGCATTTTCTTATTTATTTATTCCAAAAAGTCTGATATTTCAGGGAAGTGGGTTTCTTGCACAAGACCTCCCAACCAACTCTATTGGGGCATCCTGAAATTGTGGGATTCCGCCCCCCAAATGGAAACAGCCTGGAAGCACCGTTATTCAATGTAATTTTGCTCCGGCAAAAGCACACGAAGCCCCAAATAATAGCCTCTCTTCACCAACGGCCTGCCCGCCCGTCAAGAGCAGGTCCCGGCCGCTGTCATCTGAAGCCAAGGCACTTACGTGGGATGTTCCATAGATACTTCAAGGACAAGCTCTGGCGGCAGCTCAAACAGTTCCGGGTCTTGGCCATCAGCTTGGAGGATCAGTGGAACCACATCAAAGCGGCCATACTTGGGCTTCCAACCAAGCTGGATGCACAGCTGAGAGAAGCAAAAGAAAGGAGGTGAGCTGGGTTTGTTTCCCCCTCTTCTGGCCAAAGCAAAAAAGGAGAGACTTAACTCCTTGGATGCTCCTGAAGAGCCAGCAGTGCCTGACTCAAAATGAGAGTGGTGGGGTGGAATGCAGGAGGCCAACAGTAGGTGGCGCCAGAGCCAATGACCAGCAGGGCAGACTCCAGTTTAACAAGAACAATTTATGACTTATTACTCCAGCCACTCTGGGCATCTTCCCACAAAATATAAAGGGACAAAACAAAACATCAAACATTAAAAACTTCCCTATACAGGGCTGCCTTCAGATGTCAAATAGTTGCTTATAGGTTTGACATCTGATAGGAGGGCGTTCCCCAGGGTGGGTGCAGCTACCAAGAAGACCCTCTGCCTGATTTTCTCTCGCTTTTCACAGTGAGGGAACCACCAGAAGGCCCTCAGTACTGAATCTCAGTGGAAGCAGAAGACAGCCATCAGTAGCCATTAATAGGAAGAACAACAGCGGCAAGAGTCTTGATAGCACAAGGATGGAAGAATGAGGAAATCCCAACGAAAGAACAGTGGCAAGAAAAATTGATGAGCTATCCAGAACTGGCTAAATTGACATACAAACTGAGGGACAAGGACAACTGTGACTTTAAGGAAGAATGGGAACTTTTAACAAATTATCTAAAAAGGCAACAAAATGAACTGGACTCCATGGCAGGTTCTGAATAAACATACACAAATTTATTGGTTGATAACATGATAGATAGACAACGCAAGGATATGTATAATTTTATAACATGCAGAGAATAATATGTACAGAGAAATCAGAGAGAGGAGCTGAGGGAAGTCCTTGTGGGGGGGGTGGAAGGGGGGAAATAACATATGATTATATGATTTGATAATTTGTTATGTTGAAATTGCTTAATTATTTTTTTTTTAAGTAGCCGTTAATAGGAAGTGACTGTCTGCTGCAAGCTGTCTTCCAAGATCACTGCCAGCTTTGTCAAAAGGCTAATAGACAGCTATTGTTTCAGTATTTTGGTGGTGCCTGGTTTCTCCCCGCATACCTGTGTGAACTCCACATTGGCTGGGTCGCCCACAATGGAGCCATCTGGCATTGGGTACCCAGCGTATCGGATGAGTTGGCTGTTCCATATCCGGAAGTCATGCATCCCATCCGTCCTCTGGGGAAAGACAGTGATGGCAGATCTGTTGCAAGAGACAGAGTGAATGCCAACCAGCTCCTTAATTTCTTAAGGACCCAAGCGGGACAAAAGGAAAAAGAGCTCATACCTTATATTCCCTCCGTTGGTGGAATACTCCAAATGGCGGCAGATGTGCTGAAACATCTCCTTGGCAGTTGTACAGCTGCGGGCATCAAAGACCTAAAAGGCAACAACATTTGGGAACAATGACCAAAATCAATTAGCTTTCCAACACAATTCAGAAGGCAATGAAAGGCAGATGGTGGCAGCCTTAGAGGAGACGAAGGAGAAGAAGAAGAAGAAGAAGAAGAAGAAGAAGAAGAAGAAGAAGAAGAAGAAGAAGAAGAAGAAGAGGAGGAGGAGGAGGAGGAGGAGGAGTTTGGATTTGATATCCCGCTTCATCACTACCCGAAGGAGTCTCAAAGCGGCTAACGTTCTCCTTTCCCTTCCTCCCCCACAACAAACACTCTGTGAGGTGAGTGAGGCTGAGAGACTTCAGAGAAGTGTGACTGGCCCAAGGTCACCCAGCAGCTTCATGTGGAGGAGCAGAGACGCGAACCCGGTTCACCAGATTACGAGACTACCGCTCTTAACCACTACACCACACTGGCTCTCATGACCTATAAGGCCACGTCTGTGCATTTAAAAGCACTCTTATAGGTCATGCCCTCCAACATCTGGGTGATACAAATTGGGATGCTCTTTTTTTCCATCCTGAGCTCTTACAGGAACCAGCTGACTCATGCCAGAGCGCTGGACCAAAAAACAGGACATTTTAGGGACAGATCTGAAGCCAGGATGATTTCTGTAATTGCAGGATGCTCTGCTTACATTGGGATGGCTGAGTGGTATAATATCTACTCATGTCTTTCCGCATAGAACCCCGGGAACTGTAGTTTGCTATGGGTGCTGAGACTTGTGAGGAGACCCCTTTCCCCCCTCACAGAGTTACAAATCCCGGAGTTCCCTGGGAAGAGGGGTAGATTGTTAAACCACGTTGATACGGGTGACGGCAGTCCTTCAGAACCTACTCTTAGACTTTAATGTGTTATCAACACCGCCAGCGATAACTGCAACTGTTTTGCCTTTTATATTGCAAATTGGCCTGCTCGTTGGTTGTGTATTTGTCACTGTCAGCTGTATGCAAGTAAGTAGAGGAAGAAATTGGAATAGCAGCTGCCTCGCGCGAACACAATCTGCCCTCAGCCAGACGACATGCAGCCAGTCCTGGGGGCAGACCAGGTGACTTCCAGCTTCCTCCAGCCACCCTTGTCTCATTGCTGCCCTGGAAGAACTCAGCAGGAATTATTAGGCCCTGCCTGCCTTCCACCCCGCCAGTCCCAATGCGCACCAGCCCAGGACTGCAGACAAACCAGTCACCTTTAAATTGGACCACTGGATTCTCCCAATGCACCTGGGAGCATTTCTCCAGGCCTGCTTGGTGGCAAAGATGAGCTCTTCCCCAGTCATCTGGTAGGTTCCTGTTGTTTCTATCTCTTGGGCCACAGTTTCAAGGCGCGCAAGGTGCTTTTCTATTCTGGGCCTGGCAGGTGGAATGGGAGAGGAAACAGCAAACAATGAACAGCAACACTTTGAGCTGATGTAATTCAAAGAGGAGAGGGCAAGAATAGCCATATGCAGCTGGGTGCAAAGAGGAATTCTCCAGGAAAGACCCCAGAGACGAGAGGACTCCCCCTCCCCTCATCCCAAACTGGGAAGTGAATCTGGGACTCTGAACTTTCATGGTTTTCTTTGATGGCTGCCAATATTCATTACAGCAAAAGACACCATGAAAGAAGAAGCTTGTTAGCTTTAATTTGGGGGGGGGGGAATGACTCAGAAGCAATCAGCAGGGCATGAGAATGATCTTGGATATTAGAAATTGCTTTCATAAAAATTAATTGGTGGAAGGGAGATGGTCAATTTAAATTACTCCAGATTTTCATTATTATTTTTTAAAGCCACCTGGATCACTCATGGAGATAATTGGGAGCAGGAAAGATGACTGAAAGCTCAGCCTTGGGAACCAGTAAGAAAACCTGGGTTCATCTCCTCCCACCAGCTTTGAGGAACTACCAGTCATTAATAACATTCCTCAAACACAAAATAGATCAGGGGTTCAGCAAAGACGAAGCAAATACTCCAGACATCCTTTTTTGATGATGATTTGTTTTGGTTTTTGTGTGATGGTATCAGGGCAGTTCTATAGAAGTGGTATGTTAAGTTAGCAAATTATTATTGCCCTCTGGTGGGGCACTTTTGTGTGACGGCGCAACAAAAGCGGGACTAAAATAAAATAAAGCAGAACATTTGTGGCATAAAAAGTTAAGGATTTGAGCAGGGAGCTATGGGGTGTCCAGCGACTAGTAGTGATGCAGTTTGAGCTTTGAAAGTGGGACTGCATATAAGTTCCACAAGACGTTTGGGAGCACAAATCCTTGTGAATGAACAATGGAAAGGCGGGATCAAAGAACGAAAACAACAAAAACCACTCACTCTTTAAAGGATTTGTAAAACAGGTTGATGAACTCTATTGCTTGAGGTAATAATTCATCTCTCGGGGTGAGCCCGTTGCGGGGACCTCTGACCAAACCTTTGGGGTTCATGACAGATCCCTGGCACACCTTGGTCCTGCAGTGAAGAACCTGAAGCGAACATAACAGCAAGAGGGAGAGAGAAACAGGTGGATAAAACTCATGGCCGGCAGTGTGGAGGGAAGCTGTGGGCATCCCGGGTACATCTGCAACATTACAATTCCCATGCTTAAAGAACAAGAGGCACATTCTGCCACAACATGTGAAGGGCTCCCTTTCAGAATTCAAACCAGCCAAGTCCCTCTCCAAAGCGATTTCATGTCATTCCATTCTGCCTCCTGGAGAAGCTGATAGACAGGGCCATGAACCCCCTGGACTGGCTCTAAGTGAGGCATGTGTGGGCTAGCCGAGGGCAGACTGAGAGAGGTGGGGCACTGCCCCATTGCCCCTACTGGGATAGGAGTCTCCACTCGAACCCATCCCCAACGCAAAGTGACCCAGCCAAGGCTCTCCCACCTGTTGTGTTACCAATCTCTGGAGCAAGGCTTTGCACCTGTCGCATAGCACAAGAAAGCAGCCTAATGGATGCTTGAGTGACAGACAGGCAAAGTGGGGGTGGGCTCTGGGCTCCACCCACTTTGGGCTTTAGCCCTGCCCACTGCTGACAATGTAGCCCTAGGTTGCATTGGTTTCCCTGGCCCTCAGGAGGAATGAGCACCCACAAAAAATCCATATAGCTCTCTATCGTGTTACCTCTTTGGCCTGGTAGTGCAATGCATCTTGAAGGCTGCTCCCAGTTTCCCAGTTTTTGATGTTTAAATGCCTCGGGCACCGGGACGTTTGCTTAGTACCATTTGGGGAATGTTTCTGTGTAGGAAAGGAAGCAAAAACAAAATAAATTACGGTGCCATGCTTTTAAAGAAAGGAGCTTGACGAGTTGAAGTGAGAGTCAGGAAAGGAAAGGCAGCGGAGCGAGAGGAAGAGAGAGCTAAATGTACTGATGTATATACTTATTTGAGGGACGCGGGTGGCGCTGTGGGTTAAACCACAGAGCCTAGGACTTGCCGATCAGAAGGTCGGCAGTTCGAATCCCCACGACGGGGTGAGCTCCCGTTGCTCGGTCCCTGCTCCTGCCAACCTAGCAGTTCGAAAGCACGTCAAAGTGCAAGTAGATAAATAGGTACCACTCCAGTGGGAAGGTAAACAACGGCATTTCCGTGCATTGCTCTGGTTCGCCAGAAGCGGCTCAGTCATCCTGGCCACATGACCCAGAAGCTGTATGCCGGCTCCCTCGGCCAATAAAGCGAGTTGAGCACCGCAACCCCAGAGTCGGTCACGACTGGACCTAATGGTCAGGGATCCCTTTACCTTTATATACTTATTTAATTTACATCCCAACTTTCCTCCAAGGAGATGGAAGCAGAATTGCAGAGTTGGAAGGGACCACAAGGGTCATCTAGTCCAACCCCCTGCAATGCGGGAATCTATATGCCCAACGTGGGGCTTGAACCCACAACCCTGAGATTAAGAGTCTCATGCTCCACTGATGGAGATATCAAGGAGCTCTTGAATGAAGATGAAGTGGGAGCATATGGTTCTCCCCCATTTTATCCTCACAACAACCCTGTGAGGTAGGTTAGCTTAGGTGTGCGTGACCAGCCCAAGCTCTGGAAGAGTTTAGGGTGTCTTTTGGGTGACTGGTGCTGTGAATCTCCCCCTGTGCTCAACCTGTATGTGAAAAACCAATCACAAAATGCTGCTTAGTTCCCAGTGACCTCTTTCCAAAGGAAACATATCCTAGAAGCCCGCTGTCATGGATGCTTTCGTTGAGATTCCTGCATTGCGCGGGTTGGGGTCCCTTCTGACTCTGCAACTGTATTTTTTCTAAATTGCCTTCTACTGAACAAGATCATTGGTCTATCTAGCTCAGAAGAGTCTACACTGGCTGGCAGAGGCTCTGCAGGGTTTTAGGGAAAGGAATTTCCCAATCCAAGCCAGAGTTTGAGCCCAAGCCATGCGCTCTCCCACTGAGCAACAGCCTGACTCCCCAAAAAGCTAGCATACTTGGCTCATGCCTCCCGTGTTATCCTCAAAACAGCCCTGCGAGGTTGTTTAGGCTAAGCGAAAGTGGGTCTCTCCTTGGGCTTCTCTGCCCAGCAGGAATGAGAACCTGGGCCACTCAAATCCTAGTCAGACACTCTATGCATCATATCCCCCAAATCACCCTACATAGGGCATCGAGGCTGTAACGTCTTACGCCCTTTGGAATAAGGGCACCCCAAATTTAAACTCACCTCTCTTGCCGTTACAGTGATCACGTCAGGTTTCTTGCTTAGACCATTTAACGAGGCGACTTCTCGTTTTGCCAGGCTGTAAGAACAAGGAGGAATTGATAAGAGTCAGGGATGGGGGGGAATGTCGCTAAAAGCCAGCCTTTAGTATCTTGGCATCTTGGCTCAGATATACTGGAAAACAGTCCTGCCCAGAAGTCCTGACTGCTTTGTAGTTCAGAATATCTGTTTTTTTAGAAGATATCTGAAGGTTTTTATATATGTTGGAAGCCACCAAGAGTGGCTGGGGCAACCAAACAGATGAGTGAGGTATAAATAATAAAATTATTATTAGTGGTAGTATGCACTAGAAACTAGGCTTTTAGCATTGCAGCTCCAACCCTCTGGAATTAGTTACCTGCTGAAATCAGGCAGGCGCTAAGTGTCTGATAGTTAGGCATCTATCGAAGACTGTTTTGTTTAGGCTTCCCCCGGGGTGTGGCCCAGTCATTTATGGTATATTAATTGTACATCTGTAGGAACACAGATCCTCCCAGTGTCCCTGTTCTCCAGGGGCAGTCCCAGATTTACAGAAGCCGTCCCGGTTTCTGATTTGATCCCAGAATGTCCCGCTTTTCCTTAGGACGTCCCTGTTTTCATTGGGGAAACGTTGGAGGGTATGGGAACAGCTATTGCTTTCCGGAATTCAGCTTTAGTCGTTTTTAGAATTTAGGTGGCGCTGTGGGTTAAACCACAGAGCCTAGGGCTTGCTGATCAGAAGGTTGGCGGTTCGAATCCCCATGACGGGGTGAGCTCCCATTGCTCGGTCCCTGCACCTGCCAACCTAGCAGTTCGAAAGCACGTCAAAGTGCAAGTAGATCAATAGGTACCGCTCCAGCGGGAAGATAAATGGTGTTTCCGTGCGCTGTTCTGGTTCGCCAGAAGCGGCTTAGTCATGCTGGCCACATGACCCGGAAGCTGTACGCCGGCTCCCTCGGCCAATAAAGCGAGATGAGTGCTGCAACCCCAGAGTTGGCCATGACTGGACCTAATGATCAGGGGTCCCTTTACCTTTACCAAGTCAGACCGTAGAGTCCATCCAGCTCAGTACTGTCCACACTGACTGGCAGCAAAGGGTTGAAGACAGAGGGCATCCCAAGCACTCTTTGGAGGTGCCATTGGGGATCGAACCTTCTAATTGCAGAGCAAGTTCTCTGTCTCTGGGCTATGGCCCTACCCCAAACATTTGTATTGGGTCTTGCTTCCGTGGCCTCAGGCTGTAAAGCATCTTGCAAATTTGCAAAAGGAATCAAGCGAGAAGAACACTGCGTTGGGAGGATTCTGAGATGGCCAAGGCTGGTACTATACCACTTTGGTAAACAGGGAAAGGTTCCCAAGCTTGGGTTAAATTGGGAAGTTTAAGCAGGAGATTCCCAGGGGGTGCTGGCTGTGATCAGGAGCCACCCAAGGAGTAAAACAAAGAGCCCACGTCAACCAGCTTCAAATATAATCTTGCAGCAGGCTAGTTATAGCAGCAAAACAAAGGGAGGGAAAGTGCTGGACAGAACTGGCTGCTTTGGGGAATTCGCTGGAGGAAAGCTTCTGAAAAGAAGTGAGGACTGACAGCTCGTTAGGAAAATAACTGGATTTCCTGCATAGAATTGGTTTCCTGTATAATGATGACTCCTGAACTCTTCTCTCTTCCTTTTCACTTTGATGCTGGCTGGGGATCAGGAGACTATTTATGGAAGGGCTGCCTGTAGCTCAGCGGCTGGGCAGCTGCTTGGCATATAGAAGGACCCAGGTTCAATCCCCAATGTAGGAGAAATTGGGAGAACCAAAATTGATGCATCCTTCTGTCCTTAAGTTGGGGTGGGTGACTCCTATGATAAGAGATCCGCTTGGTGGATGCGTTTGCTGACAAATTAGAGAGCCAGTTGTGTTGGCAAACACACACAAAGAGATCGAGGGTCTGGAAGCCAAGCCTGATGAGGAACGGTTGAAGGAGCTGGTTATGTTTAGCCTGAAAAAGGGGAGACTGAGAGGAGATACGATAGCCATCTTCAAATATCTCAAGGGCTGTCACATGGAAGAGGGAACAAACTTGTTTTCTCCTGCTCTGGAAGGTAGGACTCGAACCCATGGCTGCAAGCTCCAAGAAAGGAGACTCCAATGAAACATCAGGAAAAACTTTCTGACACTAAGAGCTGCTTGATAGTGGAACGGTCTCCCTCCGGAGGTTGTGGGCTCTCCTTCCTTGGAAGTTTTTAAGCAGAGACTGGATGGCCATCTGTCATGGATGCTTCAGTTGAGTTTCCTGCATTGCAGGGGGTTGGACTAGATGACCCTTGGAGTCCCTTCCAACTCTACAGTTCTATGATTCTACAAACTTTAACGGCCAGCCACACTTTGGAGCCCTCTTTTGTCTGATGCATCACCTTCGTCTGATGTCATCGCTGCGCAGGAGTCAGAAAGATAAAAAGTACCCATTGCATCAGTGTGATCCAAAGAAACAGCTGCTCTTCTCAAGGTTTATTGTGAAGTTCTGCTTGGGCATTGCCTGGGACTTGCTTTCCCCCACCATTGGCTCCTACTCTTCAAGAAGGAAGGAAATAGACAAGCATCTTGGTGGATCAGACCAAGAGGCTCCATTGAGTCTGGTATCCTCCATCCCATGGCAGCCAATCAGATGTTTTAAGAAAACTCACACGCAGGCAACTTCTCCTGGCTTTCAGAGGCACACTTCCATTGAGCATGGAGGTTCTATTAGCATTTATTCATTTATTTATGCTGGCTGGCTGCAGTCACCACTTTGGCCAACTCTGATATAGACCAACAGTGAATTCCGTTCTCTTGACTGCTGGTCCTTATGCATCTGGACAGTACTATCTAGGGACAAGAAGGTGGCATCTACAGGTTTGGAGACGTATTTTTTTAAAAAAGAATAGGGAAAGCTGAGAACAAAATAGCCATCAGCCCCAAAGAGCTCAGTGAGCATACTCAATAGCCAGGGAATGCTGACTTGACTGCGGAAGCAAGGTAAACCACGACAAGGAAATGGAATGGAGTGTCTTGAAAAAGGTCATGGCTGGCAGACTGGCATGGAGTGTTCTGAAAAGGGTGTGGCTGGCTGGAGCCCTAAACATTGTATTTTGCACCGCAGGCCCTACTTGGGAATATATCTGACTCCCTTTGAAAGAATCCGAGCCAGTAGCCCATCACACAGCAGTAACATCCATATGCTGATTTTGCATCGCAGGAAGAGGAATTTCCTTTTTCGCCTCTCCTGGATCTACTGCCTGTCAGTTTCGCCAGGTGAAGTTGCTGTGGTTATGAGTGAAGGAGAGAAGGAAGCACTCTCACCTGTGAAAGTTCCCAGTTGCTTTTTCCATGCTGCTGCTACTGTTGTTGTTATTGTTGTTGTTGATATCCTTCCCTTCTTGGGACTCAATCTTACTGGTTTGAGGCTTAAAAAGGAAGGGGCACATCATCCTTTGCATAGCAGGTGTGTGTGTGTTCCACAGCTCACAAACTCTGCTCTGTGCAAGGTAGACTCCTGTCTGCAAAGGAAACACATACAAGGAAGTTCAGATGAATGAATAGCCCTTTTTAAAAAGCAAAGAATAGACATAAATTTAAAGAAGAATTGAACTGAGTACGGAAACTTGCTGCAAGACAGACCCAAAAAAGAAAACAACAGAACACCTCTAGTCATCACATACAGCTCCCAAGTTAAAACAGTACAACGCATCATCAGAGATCTACAACCTCTCCTGGACAATGACAGTTCTCTTTCTCAAGCTCTGGGAGGAAGACCTTTCATTGCCTACAGACAGCCACCTAATCTTAAACAACTCCTAACCCACAATAATACTACAACCAGACTTAACATGGACACTGGCACCAGAGCCTGCAATAAACCCAGATGCCAACTTTGCTGCCACATACACCCGGACAACACCATTACTGGCCCCAACAACATCACACATACCATCTCGGGACTATTTAATTGCTCATCGTCTAACATTGTGTATGCCATCAAATGCCAACAGTGTCCTTCAGCTCTCTATATTGGACAAACAGGCCGAACCTTACGCCAAAGAATAAACGGACATAAATCTGACATCAAGAATCACAAAACAGAGAAACCAGTAGGAGAACACTTCAATCTCCCAGGACATTCTATACAAGATCTCAAAGTAGCTGTTTTACTACAAAGGAATTTCAGAAATAGACTGGAAAGAGAAGCTGCTGAATTGCAACTCATTACCAAACTCAAAACCATGGAGAGACCTGGTCTGAACAAAGACATTGGATTCTTATCTCATTATACATGACTAAGCCATTTCTCACCTTCTCACCCCTTGCCTTTTCCTGTAAGACCTATTGCAGTCGTTAAGAGTCGTCAACAGGCTCATCTCAGCTATCTGCCAATCTCCCATTCCCACCACCCTTCTGAGTAATACCCCTCCCCACCTTCTCACTATATAGAAGGATCTGGCAACTTCTGTTTCAGTGTATCTGAAGAAGTGTGCATGCACACGAAAGCTCATACCAAGAACTAACTTAGTTGGTCTTTAAGGTGCTACTGGAAGGAATTTTTTTATTTTGGGTACTGAAAGTGGCTGTTGAATGGGACACAGCTGGAGGCAGCCTGTGGGTGCTCCACCAACCTTGGATCTGTGCATAAAATAAGGTCGCCATGTTTCAAGAAGTGAAAATCCAGCCTTTTAAACGGTTTTTAAAAATTCTGCCAGGACGCCATTTTCAGCGTATTAATCCCAGGTGTGTGGCAGCCATAAAACACACGTCTAGAGTGAGAGACTGCGGTGATGTCAGGTTTTTGCAGGAACTCTTCCCAAGGTGAGACTTTTGTGGAGGAGCTGAGAGTTTGTCCAGACTCTGGGTGACAGGGGTGCCAACTTGAATTAAATATTGGGGAGGGGCAGGCAAGTCCTGCCCTGCATAATCGATCACATGGCACACTGCACGCACACCATTTGAACGGCAATGCCCATCAACTTTTTTGGGAGGGCCATCTCAAATATTTTATTGGGAAGGGTGAAGCTCCCTCGGACCCTAGAAGTTGGTTTCTATGCTGGGTGAGAGCCAGGAGGTGAAGAGGGTTTTTCTAAAGGAGAAGGAACTGGTTTTGTTTCATATTTATTAGTAATTTTGTGTTAATGTAAATTTTTTATACATTACTGAATTTTTTTGTAATATTGGTTGTTTGAGTTGTCTGTTGTTGCTTCAGCTTTCTGTAGAGACATATTTTAATCTATTAAGTGGTACAGAAATAAAAGCAAATGTTTGGTGCCTTCTTAGTTTTTAGAGTGGGGATGGGGAACTTGTAGTCCTCTCAAGGTTCCTGGACTACAGCTCCCATCATGCCTGACCATTGATCCTGCTGGGAATAATGGGAGTTGTAGTCCAACCCCTAGAAGGCCATCGGTTCCTCATTCCCTATACAGGGCTTTAGATTATGTATTACAGAATGCTTGCCATGCAATTATTTTTGCAGTGCAATTGTTTTAACTTTGGATAACTTAATTAAAATGGAAAGTGTGTGTGTGTGTGTGTGTTATGAAGAAAGAGTATTTTTTCTCTATCCCTCTCACGTAACACCAGAATTTAGGCTCACCCAAGGAAATCAATGGGACGCAGGTGGCGCTGTGGGTTAAACCACAGAGCCTAGGACTTGCCAATCAGAAGGTCGGCGGTTCAAATCCCCGCAATGGGGTGAGCTCCTGTTGCCCAGTCCCAGCTCCTGCCAACCTAGCAGTTTGAAAGCACGTCAAAGTGCAAGTAGATAAATAGGTATCACTCCGGTGGGAAGGTAAACAGTGTTTCCGTGCGCTGCTCTGGTTCGCCAGAAGCGGCTTAGTCATGCTGGCCACATGACCCGGAAGCTGTACGCCAGCTCCCTATGCCAATAAAGCGAGATGAGTGCCGCAACCCCAGAGTCGGCCACAACTGGACCTAATGGTCAGGGGTCCCTTTACCTTTAAGGAAATGAATGGGTCACAGATCCAGGAATGACAATAGCCCTATTTGAGTGTTCAGTCCTTACACACAGTGAAAATTAGAACATGGAAACCTAGCCAGCGGCCCTTTGCCCAGTCAGATCATGGGTCCATCTAGGTCAGTCTTGTCTACCCTGACTGGCAGAAGCTTTTGAAAGGTCTCAGGCAGATAATATTTCCCAGCCCAACCTGGAGATGCCATTCAGGATTAAACCTTGGTCCTTCTGCATGCAAACAGCTCAGCTATAGCTCTTCCTCGTCTGCCACCCTAAATCAAGTAAATAAAAAAAAAAAATACTTAACTAAAAGTAGGAATAATCTGAATATTTGAAATTAAAATGCTCTACCACCAAAAAAAGGCTCTGCTCATCTCTCTTGCTCAGCCACCAGAGCAGTCATTCAGTACTTTGCAGAGAGTAAAAGACCTGGCTAAGGTAAACGATTGCATTGAGGGGAGCATTTCCATGGGCTCTGCTTACTGAGTGTGCACATAAAAACTGCACTGGAAAAGGAGGAATCTGAGAAAGAAGTGCTGATAAGGTTTTCAGCAAATCCAAGAAAACTTGTTTTAGTTTAGATTTTAAAAATGAAATGAAAAAGGCGTATTCTTTGCAATTTTGCAAAATATACGCCCTGATTTTTTTAAATTTAACTTCCTAGTTTTCAAATGACTGGAGATTTTGACAGATTTTTCTGAGCATTGGGGGTCACAAAAAGTAATATAAAACAATCAAAATTTGAAACAAATTCAAACATTTCATTCTGAATCTGACAGACGGAACCAGGCAGAGGAGGATGACAGGTGGGTGTCCTGCTCTCTCCCCTCCAACATAAATCTTGGCTACGCCCATGAACTCTGATTATCTCTGTGATGGCGCAGCTAAAAGCGAGCTTATTTCAGACCTTCAGCTTGAGAAAATCAGGTTGCAGTGTTAAGCCAAAGGGGTTAGGGTGCCCTTCTCCACTCCAAGGGCTGAATTCGCTTCTGGGCAACTTTCGGAGGGTTGCATGCCAGAAGTGGGTGGGGCCAGAGGCAAAAGTGGGCAGGGCAACAAATGCAAATTTTACCTTTGCACAAGAGTCTTGACCCACACTCCCACCCCTATCACTGTCTTCCACCCAGGCAAGTGGGAGGCATTGTTACAGCTCAAAGATGCAAAGTCAGAGGTGCAAAGTAGGGTTAGTGAGGAATGTGGCTGGAGGTGAATTCCGAGGGCCGGATAGAAAGGTCTGGAGGGCCCTGAGGTTCCCCACCCATGCTGAAATCAAGGAAGCCCCACTGAACACAGAAGAGGGATTACTTCTAAGAAGATATGCACAGAGGACTGGGTTGCCTACTTCACCCCCAGGCATTCTGTAAACAATTTAAATACATCAAAAATAAGTATTCCTCTCATCTCCAGAGCAATCATTCACTAAACACGTGCCCTTAACACTACAAGATTCCATGTACTACAACTGGATGGTTACGATTAAGGAAAGTGCGTAGTAAACTTTCCCTGGAAGCATCGGAATCAAATGCGTAAGACAGAATCCGAACTGTGCAGGCGCAGAAGTCAATCTCATTTGAGTCCAGTGGAGTTTACTGCCAAGAGAAACTGGGCTTAGGGTGGCAGCCTTGTTTTTTGCAGGATCGGGCCCACCACTGCCTTTTAAAAACCCCGAAGAGATAAGATGATGTTTTACAATATTTCAACAACGTTTCTACGGTTTAACTAGAATGAGCATTGCTCAAGCTTCAGGTGAAAGATACACACACACACACACACACACACACACACACACACACTAATAAAGGCTTGTGTTTACCCCTCACCTCAGTTTCCATGAACAATCCCTATTCACTGAAAAAAGCTAAGTATAACTGCAATCTAGGAGCCGTTTGTACATTAATTTATTCCAATAGGACTATGTGCGGTCTTTGGACAAAACCCAAGCAAAACGCCACACTTTTGCCCGTCTTTTCTCATTTTAGCAATAAAGCTAGCTCTTTGTTTCCATCTCTCCTGCTGAAAAATCATTTACCTTTGTTGAACTGGGACTTCTTTATGTTAAATCTCCGCAGGATACCTGTGGATCAGTATATGATGGCTGGCATCTGTCTTGAGCAGCTGGAATCCCTAGATCTTCCCTGCCAGATTTACTGTGCTCCACTCATCTCTCGTTTTCTCCCCGGTGCTCATCCAAAGAAAGAGAGCTTTGGTTTCCTGAATCTCAGCCTTAATGCCAAATCCTCAGCAGACCGGACTGTGGCAAAGTTTCTGCAGCGATCCAGCAAGAGGACAGACTCAGCTATTTCTCCCTACTGGCGAAGCTGGAATGAAAGAGTCCTTTCCCCCAGTTGGAAGAATCACTGAGCTGTCAGCAAAAAGGAATTGTCTTACCTTGAGTGATTTTTTTGTTTGTTTTTGTTTTAACCAGTCATTTGGGAGAAGGTCTTTGCAAACGAAGAGTCTCTGTCTCTGTCTCTCTCTTTTTAATCTCCAGATACCCTGAAACTAAACTCTGAAATCCAGACAACCTGCAAAGCAAAATGCATTTTTATACCCTTCTAGATGCAAATTGAGAAGGGGGAAATACATGAGTGTGGCAGCAATAACAAACAAATAAAATTAAAGAGGAAAACCCCTCAATTTTGGTGAGCATTGCCAGGAGAGAAATTTGTCCGGTCGGCTTCAGATGACACACACACACCCAACCCACCCAACATGTGAGTGAGTGAGTCCATCCTCCCTCCATGTAAACTTCCCTGAATCGTGAAATAAGGAAATACGGTCACTCCTGATGCTATTTTTGGAACAAGTGAGCCTAGGAAGGGCATACGCAACAAATGAAGCAGACTGGTGCAGCAGTCTGTGTGTAAGAAGCCGGCTGTTAAGTTCTCAAGCAAAGTTGAAATAAGTTAGGAAAGCTCTCTGTCTCTCTCTCTCTCTTTCGGTTGCCTGGCCTGCTTTGCAAAGCATCCTCCATCACTTCCCAGATGAAAACGAAGAAGCACAAATGCCCCACTAGCCGCTGTTCTCACACAGCAAGAATTGTCTCTCGAGTTCCCCATGCCACAACAACTGTGTCCATGCCATGAGAAGCAGACAGGTTTCGATTCATTATTGGTTTCTTATCTTTCCTATTATGAATTCAGATCTCCACATTTCCAATGGTTACTATTCTTTAAATCCTCCTGAAAAATCTCTGGTATCTGAGTGCAAAGTCCTCCTATGAAACACATTTTCGTATGTACACATTTTTGCAAGCAATTGTCCCCAATACAGTACATTTCTGCATGTCATTTTCACTAATATCTTCATTTTGATGCATGCTTTCCTCCTAACGTGCAATCTTTGCAAATGCTGTTTGACTGGAGAGGTGCATTGCAAAATTTGGATTTGTGTGAATTTTGAAGGACAGCCGCCTACCGTTTTTTGATAGAGCGGATTTGATGGATTCGTCTGAACAAAGACGTGTGTCCGTCACACTCACGTATGCGACGTACAGCTCTGAGAGGACCAGAACCTTTTGCATGGAGTCAGTACGTGCACCTGTTCAAAAGGATCCTGTCTCTTTAACCCTTATGCCTAATAAAGAACTTATCACACCAGGAAGCAGAGAAAAGTAGGTTTATTGCACGGAAATAAAGAGACTTCCGGATGCTGATTCGGACAGCAAGGTTATACATACATGTAGGCAGCCAACACTGTCATTAAGCATACATGCACACCTTAATTATAGAGAGTCCTTCGTTATCCAGTGTGAGACAATGTGCCACAGACCCACACTCAAAAGACAGAAAATAACATGGAGGGCTAGACCAGCTCTATGAGCAAGTGGGGTGCAAATCCAGGGATTGAGATCTGTGACTTTTGTGAGAATTAAGGCCCCCCCCCTCACTCTGGGCAGGTCGGTCCCAGTAAGTTTTGCTTCTGAGGCAAGATGGGAAATTCTGCCTCTTCCCCACTGATACCTACATCCCTCTGCTGGAGTTGACTAATCCCTCGTCCTCAGTTATTCCTCCGCTGCTCCCCCTCCCAATGTCTAGGTCAAGAAAAAGGGGAGGAAAAGGAGGATGGGGAGAAGGTGGAAGCGACAAGGCGGGCAGAGGAGGAGCCGACAAGTGGCGAGCTGTGCGTTCCTTGAGGGCCCAAATCTGTCCCTTCCGCCAATGGTCCTGAACCTGCTGCCCCGAGGCAACTGCTTCACCTTGCCCTATGGCCGAGCCGGCCCTGGTTCTGGGAGAGACAGGTTCATCCTGCCATTCCGTAATGAAAGTTATTACAGTTGTACCTCGGGTTACATACGCTTCAGGTTACATACGCTTCAGGTTACAGACTCCCCTAACCCAGAAATAGTACCTCGGGTTAAGAACTTTGCTTCAGGATGAGAACAGAAATTGTGCTCCGGCAGCGTGGCGGCAGCGGGAGGCCCCATTAGCTAAAGTGGTGCTTCAGGCTAAGAACAGTTTCAGGTTAAGAATGGACCTCCGGAACGAATTAAGTACTTAACCCGAGGTACCACTGTACCTATATTACCCTAACTCCCTTCCTTGTTTGCCTTTTGCAACGTATTTCCTGGGGTTTTTCATAATTTTGGGGTAAAACTTCCGAGGTTGGGAACGCATTAGAAATTCCCCTGTAGGAATCCACGGAAATCATTGACTCATTATGCAAACACTCACCTAATGAAAGATTTCCTGAGAACGCATTGTGTTCGGACAGCAAGAGCTTTGTGTGCCTGCCCAGAGACTGCCCCAAGCTGATTTCTGAAACAGGATGGGTCAGTTAATCGATCGAAACTGATTATAATGTTGTTGGGTGTGTTTTTTTTAAAAAAGAAAACAAAGCAAAAAGACAGTGTCAAAAACATTTGATAGAACGTTTAATCCAATGATAGAAGTAACAATAAAAGGCTGTTTCTCCTTCTATCCTTAGTCGCAGGTGACCAGATGAGGCTGGGGACCATTAATTTGCAAGTCAGACAGTGGGAAAGAATCACATTAAAACAGGGAGTGCCCTTACGCCTCCAACCCGAATCTGACCTTCTAAACTCTTGGGTCTGGTTCTAACTTTAGTAACTGGGTTCATCTTTCTTTTTTTAGTCTTCTGGCTCCTCCACCCATGTTCTTATTGCAGAACCCTTCATCAGACAGCTTGGATCGTTACCAGCGCAAGAGAGCTTCTGTGCAAATCGGCACGCTTCCCCCTGGGAAAAGAGATTGCAGCATGGAACAGTTCTGGTGGGATCTCGAGAAAGGGGAGGAGTCGAGAAAGCAAGACTAAAGACTCAAAGGGCCTCAGCAACTCCTCTTGGCATGGGGTTAGCAGAGAGGTGGGGTAGGCCTGTGACGGTCTCCATGAGTGGAAATCCACGCCACACACTTAAAGCCCGTTCAGTCCGCATTCAAAGCTCATGACTCCTCCATTTAACATTTGCTAAAAAACCTGAAGCATTTTTGTTAGGGATTGCAGGGAAAGATCTGCCAAAAAAGCTGAAAAACATCTTCATGTATGTGACAACGGCCACGAGAGTTTTAATAGCACAAGGATGGAAGACTGAAGAAACCCCAGCTGAAGAATCATGGCAAGAAAAATTGATGGAACTGGCAAAACTGACATACAAGCTACGGGACAAGGATAACTGGGACTTTAAAGATGAATTGGAACCTTTTACAAAGTATTTGAAGACGCAACAAAGTGAACTGGACTCCTTGGCTGGCTTTGAATAAACATTCACAAACTTTTTATTGATAATAATCCACTAAATAGTTTGAGGATCTATACAACTGTGTAACATGCAGGAAACAGCATTTTTAGAGAAATCAAAGACTGGAACTGAGGGAAGTTGGGGGTGGGGTGGGGGGTTCTGTGGGGGGAGGGAGGAAATATGGGGGGGACAAAGCTCATGACTCCCACCCGCCCCAAAGAATCCTGGGAACTGTAGTTTCCCCCTCAACGGAGCTCCAGTTCCCAGCACCCATAACAAGCCAAAGTTCCCAGGGTTCTTTGCAGGAAGCCATGTGCATTGGATGGGCTTTAAATGTGTGGAGTGGATCTGCCCACTGTGTGCGTCTCGAGGGTCTACTCAGGAGAAGTTAGCAAGTATGCAGAGAGATCTGATGCAGATCATATTTAAAGGGGAATGTACCAAATTTGCACTTTGGGAACCAATCTGCAAGTATAGCCATCTTTGGAAATTTGCACACCTCCAAATTTTGCAACACAAGGTCTCCAGCCAAGTGACGTCCATAAAAATGCATATAATATGTGTGTAAAAAATGTGTCTGTTCAAGAAAATTCTTGCAAAAATGCATTACATTAGGGGAAATTGCTTTGCAAAAATGGGTATTTATAGGGCAATATGGAAAAATGCTGATTAATTTTCATGAGGGTTTTTTTTTTAAAAAAAAGGCAAAGTGACGTGGCAATGTGGAGAACCAAAATTAAGATGGTAGCAAAGAGAAACAGAAAGAAAATGAAATTGACAGATTTGCTCATCCCTGCCTGTGTGGCAAAGGAGGATGGCTGCAGGTGAGCAGGGAGGGAAGCGTTCTTAAAATGCAAAGAAGCTGCTTTATTTTTCTTTTCTGTGTAGCCACTGTTAAACACAAGCAGACAAGTGAAAGCAACAGCCATGGACTAGAAACTTAGACAATTTGCAAGACAGGATGGTCTAGATTTCGCTAACATGCTGAATCTTTGCTGGGCTGTCCGGCGTGCAGAATTCAAGGTGGGGAAGTAAGGACTTGCAAATTGACCAGCTGGCTATATGAGACCCACAGGAAAGGTGTGTGGGGTTGGGGTGAAAGCTGTGCCCCCTTCCAGCCCCAGGAGAGACAGCCGTGTCCTTCTCCATCCAATGGAATGTGCCGGGTGCTCTCAACGAACCTGGAACACGTGAAATGGCAAGAGCTTTGCAGACTGATGGCATTGCTCAGCTGGTGCCAATTTCAAAATTATTTGCATTCTTTGTGACTCAACTTATCAGGGAGACATAGCAAGGGCGGTATGAAAAACAAGCTGTGGAGCGAGCAGCCTTGAGATAACACCCTGCTCTGTTAAAACAGTGGGTGCAATGGGCCTTGGAGCGCATGTGGTCTTCAGATCTTCATTTCAAAGAAGAAGAAAAATACCGGCACATTCCCAACACCCCCAATTCTTCTTTTGGTGGTAAATCCTTTGAAGCAGCCAAGAGATATCGATAGCTGAAAACAGAAGGAAATAAACTTTATCCACCACTTTTTACAGAGGATTTTGAAAAGAATACAGGGCATCATGGAACCTACAAAGTAATCTTAGGCTGCCTTGTTCATCACTCATCCGGATTTGGTTGCACAAAGCTTATTATACAGCAGTAAAAGGTAAAGGGACCCCTGACCATTAGGTCCAGTCGTGACCAATTCTGGGGTTGCGGCGTTCATTTCACTTTATTGGCCGAGGGAGCCGGCGTACAGCTTCCGGGTCATGTGGCCAGCATGACTAAGCCGCTTCTGGTGAACCAGAGCAGCGCACGGAAACGCCGTTTACCTTCCCGCCGGAGCGGTACCTATTTATCTACTTGCACTTTGACGTGCTTTTGAACTGCTAGGTTGGCAGGAGCAGGGACTGAGCAATGAGAGCTCACCCCGTTGCGGGGATTCGAACCGCCGACCTTCTGATCGGCAAGTCCTGCACCACCTGCGTCCCTATTATACAGCAGTAGGAAATGGCAAAGCTTAATACATTTTGGAAAAGCGACGTAATATAATGCAGGGCTTTTTGTTGTTGTTGTTGTTATTTTCACTAATGTATGCATAGGTACAGCTAACATAATGCATTTTTGTACCTGTCACGTGGCGGGAGAGCTGCGATGCAAAATTCAGAGATGTGCGAATTTCAAAGGATAGCTGTGTGTTTTTATCACATTAGAATCATAGATTTGTAGAGGTGAAAGGGACCACGGGGGAGATCTAGACTAACCCTTGTGCAACATAAGAATCTTTTGCCCAACATGGGTCTCAAACCCACAACCCTGAGATTAAGAGTCTCATCCAGATTGTTCTGGAAACTGCACATTAGGCTGGCTTGCCTTTGGTGCTTATTGAATTGAATTTCTCCTCCATTCCTAGGTAGGTGGAGGCTAGACTGTATCTAGCTGGCACTGAGCATTTGTTCTGGTTTGTTTGTGGGACGGTTACACATCAGTGAACATCTGTCTTGCATCCATCCCAATTTACACACTTTCCCATTAGTCATTTGTTCACCCCACATTTGTCAACGCATTTCCCCATTGCTTTCCAAACTGCAAGAAGTCCAATTCTTTCTCTTTTTTTAGTGAATTTATTCATCATCACCATCAAACCTTTAGTGGCATCACTCACAAACATTCAAAATAAATAAGCCAGTGCAATCTCATTGCCACTTCAACAGTACAGTCATTTGCCAAAGGGAAGAAGAGGTGAGCAATCAATTTCATCTCTGTGGGTCTCCAGCAAGGGCAGGATCTTGTAGCGTACTTTGGCGACAAAAAGTCAAGTAGAGGAACTTAGCTACTGGCTTGGTGAGCTCCTGGTCTCTCCCCTGTAATAAGAAGTGTATAACCTCCGTCTCTGGTTTCCATGTTGGAATACATAGATGGTCTAAAAATTGTTGGTGGAGATCATCATACAGTTTACATTTAAGGGCCCTGTCAACTAGAGTTTTCACCAGGTGGGAATCACATGGGCAGATCCTATCTCCTTCTGCCATATCCACAAACTACCCCAAAGGAGGTTAGAAGAATTAGAATTGAACCTAGCCAGCGAAAAAGCCCCTCTTTCTTGCAGGTTAAACAAAAATCGTAAATACCGTATTTTTCGCTCTATAAGATGCACTGGACCACAAGATGCACCTAGTTTTTGGAGGAGGAAAACAAGAAAAAAAAATTCTGAATCTCAGAAGACAGAACAACAAGAGGGATCGCTGTGCAGCAAAAGCAGCAATCCCTCTTGCTGTTCTGGCTTCTGGGATAGCTGCGCAGCCTGCATTCGCTCCATAAGACGCGCACACATTTCCCCTTACTTTTTAGGAGGGGAAAAGTGAGTCTTACAGAGCAAAAATACGGTAATTAAGGTGAATTTATTGAGCTAGGGTGAGGGAGAGCCCATGAATCTGCCTTAACTGCTCTAACCTAAAATTCCCAATAGATCCTTGAAACCCTCTTGCCAGGGCAGCCGCACCATGAGGTGAGATGAGGAAGTTGCCTCAGGGCAGAAAGCTCCAGATCACTCAGAGAAGTGGCAGAACCACCTCCTGCATTTGATGATGATGATTAATTCATTTACACACGTCTTTTTCCGTGACAGGGACTCAAGATGGATTACAGATAAAAATAAGAGCCACTGAAAAGATAACAAAATCAATCATTATAACCAATCATTAAACATTGGGAGAATTAAAACTAACACCACCTGTTTAAAACAAACCAGTAATTGCAATAAAAAGATCACTGCGGCAGTCAGTTCCCAAAAGCTTGTAGGAACAAGGAAGTCCGGTGGAAGGACAGCAAGCCATTCTGGCTTCTCTAGGGAGGGATTTCCAGAGACTAGGGAGGGAGCAGCCACCGAGAAGGCCCTCTTCTGTATCCCCACCAAGCATGCCTGTGAGGGTGGCAGGACCAAGACAAGGGCCTTTGCTGAAGATCTCAAAACCTGGGCAGGTTTGTATGAGGAAATGTGGTATTTCAGACAGCTTAGACCTAAGCTGTGTAGGGCTTTGTAGATGATAACCAGCCCTTTGAACTGTGCCCAGAAACAAACTGGTACCCAGTGCAGCTGTTACAACCATGGGGGTCACCTGCTCCCTATAACCAGCCCCTATTGATAATCTGGCTGCGGCTGTTTGAGCCAGCTGAAGTTTCTGAGCACTTTTCAAAGGCAGC
Organism: Podarcis bocagei; assembly: GCF_964188305.1. NCBI lineage: Eukaryota > Metazoa > Chordata > Lepidosauria > Squamata > Lacertidae > Podarcis > Podarcis bocagei. The sequence goes on along the minus strand of NC_138141.1, from coordinate 38,146,444 downwards.
CCCATGCAGAGTGCATTGTTGTTTAGTCGTTTAGTCGTGTCCGACTCTTCGTGACCCCATGGACCAGAGCACGCCAGGCACTCCTGTCTTCCACTGCCTCCCGCAGTTTGGTCAAACTCATGCTGGTAGCTTCAAGAACACTGTCCAACCATCTCGTCCTCTGTCGTCCCCTTCTCCTTGTGCCCTCCATCTTTCCCAACATCAGGGTCTTTTCCAGGGAGTCTTCTCTTCTCATGAGGTGGCCAAAGTATTGGAGCTTCAGCTTCACGATCTGTCCTTCCAGTGAGCACTCGGGGCTGATTTCCTTCAGAATGGATAGGTTTGATCTTCTTGCAGTCCATGGGACTCTCCTCCAGCACCATAATTCAAAAGCATCGATTCTTCGGTGATCAGCCTTCTTTATGGTCCAGCTCTCGCTTCCATACATCACTACTGGGGAAACCATAGCTTTAACTATATGGACCTTTGTTGGCAAGGTGATGTCTCTGCTATTAGAGTGCATTACAGTAATCCAAACAGGATGCTAGGAAGGTGTTGGTCACTGTGGTCAATATTCAGGCATCAGCCGGCACTTCTTGGCCTCCTCCTCCTTTAACTCAGCTGTGCGCCCATTCCCTGCCCACTGCCCACACTAGGTGGCAGTGGGTGGGTGCACAACAATGGGTGCATGGCAGGCATATGGAGGAGAAGGCAGGGCTGGTATTTCCTGTTTTGCCTCTAGCAGCATCCAGGGTTGGCCTTGTCTTCTGTAAACATAAGTTTGTTGACTGCAGAATAAGGACACAGCTCCGCAAGTCATGATATACTCGGTCGCTCAAGGCCGTACTGATGATGAGGCAAGAGGGAAGCCCTGGTTTTCAAAGCAGCTTGGGAAGTCCAGGTTGTATGAGGAAATGTGGTATTTCAGACAGCTTAGACCTAAGCCATGTAGGCCTTTGTAGATGATAACCAGCCCTTTGAACTGTGCCCAGAAACAAACTGGTACCCAGCGCAACTGTTACAACCAGGGTTGTCGCCTGCGCCCTATAACCAGCCCCTGTCGATAATCTTGGTGCCAAATTCTGGACAAATGGGCCTCCCTCTGCCTGCCATTGGCTCTGGTGCCAGCTTTTCCCCCAACCAGTCCTTAGTGGGCACTGGGCCCCACTGGTTTGAAAGGTGATGGGGCAACTTCGCATCTCATGTTGCACTAATACAGGTGCCACAGAATAACCATTTCACATTTGTAATAATCTATTCGTGTGGCGGCACCTAGACTCTGGAACTCCCTGCCACTTGATATCAAGCAGGCACCATTACTGTACTCTTTTCACCACCTACTAAAAATGTTCATGTTTAGATAAGCCTGCCTAGGTGCTTATAAATGCTTGTGTGGATTTTTTGTATTTTAACCTCCTGTATGTTTTTATGGGGACGCGGGTGGCGCTGTGGGTTAAACCACAGAGTTTAGGACTTGCCAATCAGAAGGTCGGCAGTTCGAATCCCCGCGATGGGGTGAGCTCCCGTTGCTCGGTCCCAGCTCCTGCTCACCTAGCAGTTCGAAAGCACGTCAAAGTGCAAGTAGATAAATAGGTACCACTCTGGCGGGAAAGTAAACGGCGTTTCCGTGCGCTGCTGTGGTTAGCCAGAAGCGGCTTAGTCATGCTGGCCACATGACCCAGAAGCTATATGCCGGCTCCCTCGGCCAATAAAGCGAGATGAGCGCCGCAACCCCAGAGTCGGTCACGACTGGACCTAATGGTCAGGGGTCCCTTTACCTTTACCTTTATGTTTTTATGTGGTTTTTTCCTGGTTTTATCTTTTTGTAAACTGTTCTGAGGTTTGTTTGTTGTTGTTTTTTACAGTCAAGCGGTGGATAAATTTTATGACTTTTGAAAAAGTTCTGTGGGGCTCCGTTCATTACGTGGTTCCTAACTCTATGTGTCTGGCAGAGCCTGGTCTTGCCATCTTTGCCATGAGTGACAAATGATTAACTCAGGCTAAAGTGCTGAGTGCCAGGCTGCTGGCACGTATGCCAAGGAAAACGGGCAAGTGAAGATGCACACAATGTCTGAGGAAATTCGGAATGCAACGCCAGTTCCAGATGCCTTTTAAAAAATAAGCTTTCGTTTTCATTTTCAGGTGCTCCGAATTGCAGGCTTGTTCAGAAGTCACATGGCGTACCTCAGAGTTTTCCAGAAAGTCATCATGGGTGGAGATGAGTTGGCACATTTTTCCCCAGCAAGAAAAGAAAAAAAAAATCCACTTCAGATGCCTTAGTTATTCCAATGGTGGTTTTCTGCAAGACTTGGAGAAGAAGGGAATGCAAAGACTGGGAGTGGACAGCCTCTTTTCAGAGCAAACGTATTAAAACTCAGAGCAAACTTTGAGGAAGGGTCGTTGCTCATGTTATAAGAAAAAAAACTGCTCCTTTTCCCTTATGGGGTATCCAAGAGCCCGTATAGAGTCCTTAAGTGGGTTCCCTATCGGTAGGAGAAAATAACAGAGGCCAAACACACTATATTGAGAAGTAAAGTGGCTAGTAAGCCTGATCTTTATTAACTGTTGCAACACGGTCCCCTACTCCCCACACGCAGGAGGGAGGAGAGAACCCAGAACAATGGTGCGCAAGCCCTTTTATAGACTTCTGAAGCTGTCCACCCTGTAGTCCGAGACCACCCCCCAAAACATCATATACGTCACAGAAGGAGGCGGTCTACAGCAGAAATCCTGTTTGCCAAGATACCTGATAATGGTCACTGATGACTTTACCTGGGCAGCCTGGCCATTCTTTTGTGGTGGTTAATAGTTTAGTTCCTGAATCCAGGTCACAGGCTCACCCTATTCATACACAAATACACCCTTAAGACAGGATTTGTAAGGAAAAGACAAAGGGAAGGCTTTCCCCATTTCTTCCCTCCTTTCAGAGAAATATTTGAGGTCAATTTGGGAGAGTCAAAATGACTTCAGGATTGCTCTCCTGTACCATTTCAGACACATGGTTTATACACTTATTATGTACGTGCGTTTGCCTTGTACATTTAGGAACATTTATTCTATATTTGAGACCTTAGAATTCTTAGAACACTCAGGTGCTGAGCATCTTCCTTGCACACAGAAGCTCCCGGCTTCAGTCCCCAATAACATCTCTAGGTAGGGCTGGGAGACTGACTGATTGCTGCCAGTCAGTGTACTGAGCTACAGATGGACTTGGTGTAAGGGAGCTCCCTCTGATCCTAAATTGGCTAGGAATCTCAGAACACATGCAAGGATTGGAGTTGGGTGGTGGGAGCAGGATGAAGCCAGCAACACTATCCGAGTTTGGTAGAGATGATTGGATCCTGGCATATCACAAACACACCTGATCCACCCCACTTGGACCACTGTGCAGATCACAGCCGGCTTTCCACACATCCCAATTTTTCTTCCGCAGCTCAAAAATGAAATTTAACAAATCAGTACTGTTTATGTTGTCATTTACTAACTAAATGCACCAATAGCACATGGTTTGTAGAACTCAGCAGGGATGGGGACAAAACGAGGCTTAGTTGGCTGTCCTGATCACTGCCTCTGGCGCCACCCGCTGGTTGGACTCCCTGCCCTGCACCCCACCAGGGGGTCCTGGGGACACAACTCTCTGCTGGAAGATGAAGTGGTCAAAAGCCCCCACAGTCCTCATCTCTGAGCACCAAAGCACCATCTGTTTCTTGACACGCTTTCACCATATTTGGTCCATCACAAATCGCTCCTGCCTGGAACACAGAGCCAGAGCAATCTTTGGTTGTGAGATGCTCAGGGGCTCAGATCCTTTGTCATAGTCACTGTGCTCCTTTGGGTTAAAGGTAAAGGGACCCCTGACCATAGGTCCAGTCGTGGCCGACTCTGGGGTTGCGGCGCTCATCTCAGTTTATTGGCCGAGGGAGCCGGTGTACAGCTTCCAGGTCATATGGCCAGCATGACTAAGCCACTTCTGGCGAACCAGATCAGTGCACGGAAATGCCGTTTACCTTCCCGCCAGAGCGGTACCTATTTATTTACTTGCACTTTGACGTGCTTTTGAACTGCTAGGTTGACAGGAGCAGGGACTGAGCAACGGGAGCTCACCCCGTCGCGGGGATTCGAACCACCGACCTTCTGATTGGCAAGTCCTAGGCTTTGTGGTTTAACCCACAGTGCCACCCACGTCCCTCTGGGTTACTCTGCTCTGCTCCTTTGGGTTACTTGACCCTTTTACAGGCCAGGCCCACCCGTGAGGCTGAAGTCCCTGAGGCAGAGGGGGGTGTTCCTGGGGGTGCCCTCCACCCTGCTGCCACTGCCAGAGAAGCAATGCAGGCACTGACGTGAATTCCAGCAAGATTTCACCAAAATCTCTCAAGATCTCTTGCAAGAGCTCTTGTGAGATTCACGATCTTGGCGGAGACAGGTGCCAAAACACTTCCTGTTTTGCCTCAAGTGGTGAAAAGGGACACGCCACCCCCTGCCCATTTCATTGTGGTGATTTCCTCTCTCTCTTTTTGCTCATGGGGCAGCGCTACGTGATCCCGCTTTCGACAGCGCGTGCAAAAGTTTCAAGGTGGCCATACAGGTACCGGTCCTGCAGCTGCCTGCTGAAATCATGTAAGGCTTTGCACCATAAACGCTCTGTTTTATTTATTTATTTTATCTCACCCTTGTCAGGCTCTAGTGCCAGAGGGCATCTTCCGATGGCAATAATGCAATAATAATTCCATGTGGAATCTTTAGTGGACAGCCAGGATATTGCAGACGACAGCAGGACTTTAAGAGAAGAGGGCTGCTGAAGGAGAACAAAGGCCTCTGACCGACTCCTCCTGCGATTCCTGAAGGATTACGGAACCGAAACAGTTCCTAACTTAAGGTTGCCAGATGTCCCTGTTTCCTGGGGATGGTCCCCAGATTTACAAACCAGTCCCCATTACAAAATCTATTGTAGTTGAAAAGTCCCCGGATTCAGGGGGGGGGGGAATCTGGTAACCTAATCCTATCTCCTCTCTCAGCTTCGGGTGTCACTTCCGCCACACTTTGCTATCTGAGAACAGACTTGCTTTTTTATAAAAAAAATAAAAAAGGAGAGAGAGAAAGTTTTAAGGAAGGTTGTCTCACATGATCAGCCCACGCTCAATCTGTCTATGTCAAAAGTTCAGAGTGTCTCACTTAGCACCCTGGCTGCAGTCTGGGTGAGGGTGTTTGTGCCTCTTTTGGCAGGATCCGTGCTTTTTTTTTCCAGAGGGACCGACTGTAGAAAGGAAAGTCATCTGCTCACCTCCTCATCTTTTACTCCACTTTCTGCCACCCAGGAAAAAGCTCTGCACCCGCCCAGTAAGCAACGAGGAAGTAGCCAGCCAACGATTTGGGTTCTCACCCTGAAGATGAGTAGGGGGTTATGGTGGCAAAAGAAACACAGTTGCCTTTCGGGGGGGGGTTCCTGGTGTTTCGTTTTGGCGTTGCAAATTGCGAGGAACACCTGTGGGATGACTCACCTCGACTCAAAGAGAGGCTCAATGAGGCGAAATCTAAGGTCCTAATGATTTGATTTCACAGCTGATGGACGCTGAAACATCTGCCATTTCTTAGCTGGGGGTAGCGGCTCACCAAGGAAGCCCGTTGGGGGCAACGAACCATTGGAGCAGAAGATTTAAAAAACAGACACACAGAGAGAGATATCCAGCTTGTTCTTGAGAGGTGATTGCATGTCAACTCAAGGCTTTGTTTGGGGTGGGGTTAGATGTCCTTTTCTTCAGCTCCTGGGCTAAATCTCTCATGGCCTAGGCAAGCTTGGTGGTGGCGATGATGATGATGATGATGATGATGATGATGATGATGATGGCGGCAAGAGACTTGGCACTGCCTGCCAATTCATTATTGGGCTGAGTTGAAGACACTGGGGTTTTGGTGTACAAAACCTGATACAGCTTGTGTCAGGAGCGAGCCAGCTGTAAATCACATGAAGTAAGTGGAGTTAACTCTTAATTAGAAAAACGCACACCAGGATCTGCACAGGAGTGTCTGGCCTAATCAACACAGCAACTCATCTCTGGCAGGTCTTTTCCCCATGAAGCATTTGCTGAGACCGAAGGTCTCTGCCTCCCCACAGCCGCCTAAGTTCCCTCCTCTCCAGGGCTTCCCCCAAGCAATCTTAGACTGTGCCTACATGGAGCTAATTTCTCCTCCGCCCTCTTCATGCCTCTCCTGGTACTGGGAGACCAGCGGAGAGGGAAGCTTGTCACCACAGGCGATGCAGACACTCTTCCCCAACCCGACTCATCTCTGCCTCTTGGTTGGCCTCCTTCCTCTCCTGCTTCAGCTTCTATCTACAGTGGTACCTCGGGTTAAGTACTTAATTCGTTCCGGAGGTCCGTACTTAACCTGAAACTGTTCTTAACCTGAAGCTCCACTTTCACTAATGGGGCCTCCTGCTGCCGCTGTGCCGCTGGAGCACGATTTCTGTTCTCATTCTGAAGCAAAGTTCTTAGCCTAAAGCACTATTTCTGGGTTAGCGGAGTCTGTAACCTGAAGCGTATGTAACCCGAGGTACCACTGTATTCTTCTGGACTTCTCTCTGCCACAACCTCTCCCTGCTCACTAAGCCCTGTTGACTCTCCAGCTTCTGACACCTCCTCCTCTCAGTCTTCTCCCTCTGACCACTCCTCGTCGTCCCACCACCAATCCCCTGTCCTTGAGACTTCTTCCCTTGGGGGTTCCCTAGCTGCTGCCTCCCCCTCCCCATTCCTCTGCGTCCAGCCAGTCCATGACAGCTTGGAACCAGGATACCTGAACGATTGTCTCACCCCTTATGTACCCAATCGATCCTTGCATTCTACAGGCATCCCACAGTTGCCACCTTTTCAGGAAGTCCATTCCGCACAGTGGCAGAATCGGGTCTTGAGCATCGTGGTGCTAACCCTAGTCCCTTTCCTTGAATATTAGATGGGGGCCATCTCTGTGGTCTTGTTGGCCCCTGTTGTAAACTTTTTTAAAGCAGAGGTCTGTATTTGTATCAGAATTGTGTTTTAAAAGATGCTTTTAGTGTTGTTTTACCTGATTTGCGGCCCTTGGAAGGAAGGGTGGAATAATAAATTTAATGCATGCATGAATGAGTGTTAGTCAAACTAGACCCACCAAAATTAATGAACCCATGTGAACCATGCTCATCTGGTTTACTATTTTTATATCCTCATTGAGCTGGGATCTTTTGTGGGGGGGGTCCCATCCTTCGCAGAAGTGTTTTTGCACTTCTGCTCACTTTGTTCCCCCTCTAACCCCCACCCAAGCCTCCTCATAAAAAGGTAAAGGGTAAAGGGACCCCTGACCATTAGGTCCACTCGTGACCAACTCTGGGGTTGCGGCGCTCATCTCGCTTTATTTGCCGAGGGAGCCGGTGTTTGTCCGCAGGCAGCTTCTGGGTCATGTGGCCAGCATGACTAAGCCGCTTCTGGCGAACCAGAGTAGCGCACGGAAACACCGTTTACCTTCCCGCCGGAGTGGTACCTGTTTATCTACTTGCACTTTGACGTGCTTTCGAACTGCTAGGTTGACAGGAGCAGGGACCGAGCAACAGGAGCTCACCCCGTTGTTTGGATTCGAACCACCGACCTTCTGATCGGCAAGCCCTAGGCTCTGTGGTTTAACCCACAGTGCCACCCGCGTCCCTAGCCTCCTCATATCTCCCCCTTATTTCGGGGATAATTCCACTTTTGGCAACTTAAGCAATGAGACATATTTTTGCTATGCAGTCGCTACTGATTCACACTATGATTTCCCAGATGTCTTCCCCCACTTGTTTTTTTGGTGGGGTAACTGTCAATCATCATAAAACTATTGCTAGCGGGCAGTACCTGGTGTCACTTGGGAATTCTAAGATTTATAAATGGATGATTTAAATTTTTTTTGCAACAACCTTTGCTTTTTCCAGCAGATGAAGTCGATTTGGAAAGAAAATAGCATTCTAAATCACCAGAAATAATATCTGGCATCAAGCCGGCTAACAGGAGCGGGTTATTCCTCTGACAACTCTTGCTTTCATAACCATGACTTGTCTCACGTCTACTAATCCTAGCCTTCCCTTTGGGACTGCAAAAGGGTATTTTCAACTATGCACCAACAAGAACCCATTTATTTTATTTAGGGGATCAAAGCTCGTCTTAAAATCAACATTGACTCAGGATGGGGGGGGGGGGCAAAAAAATGAAACTCACTTTCTTCCTTTGATGGGGGTGCCGGTCATCGTGTTGACTCAGCTTGGAAAACCCATCCAAACCTCTGTCTGCACGTTCAAAATAAGGAGGGGCCACACCGTAGCTCAGTGGCAGAGCACATGCTTGGCATGCGGAATAACCCAGGAACAGTTCTCAACATCTCTAATTGCAGGAGATAGGAAAGCCCTTCCTGGCTGGCTGGCTGGCTGGCTGGCTGGCTCCCCCTTGGACCCTCCCTCAAAGGAGACGCTGCCCGCCAAAGTAGCCAACACAGGCTATATGACCAAATGGTCTGTCCTAGGGTTTTGGATGCCTCGCTTCATTACGGATATTGCAGAGGTAGAAGAAGTTCAGGAAAGGGCACCCAAAACAATCAAGGAGGTGGAATGATTCCCCTACGAGGAAAGTTTACAACATCTGGGCCTTTAGAGGAAAAGGCAAGTACAGTGGTACCTTGGGTTACATACGCTTCAGATTACAGACTCCGCTAACCCAGAAATAGTGCTTCAGTTTAAGAACTTTGCTTCAGGATGAGAACAGAAATGGTGGTCCAGCGGCGCGGCAGCAGCAGGAGGCCCCATTAGCTAAAGTGGTGCTTCAGGTTAAGAACAGTTTCAGGTTAAGTACGGACCTCTGGAAAGAATTAAGTACTTAACCCGAGGTACCACTGTAAAGAGAGGGCATGATCAAGAATCTTTTTTTCTGCTCAGTTCCCTTCTGGGTAACATTCTGAGGGCCACATGACCGGGGGGGGGGGGGGGCAGGAGCAAAGGAGTGGGGCAACAAGTGTTAATTTACTCGCTAGGGATATACCTTTTTTGCAACCTCATGTTCCTATAGCTTAGGTTAGATGAACATTTGCCTAAAAGTAATGAACCGTCGTTTCAAAATCTTTGGGAAAAAGCTCATCCCAAAATCAATAAATCAGTTCTTGTATATGCAACAGCATAATGTATTATGTAATTATACATAACAATTATAGCTATCGTTATAATGCAGGAAGAATAGAGCTTGCAAATTTTATAATACTTGTACAGTGTTTTGCTGTACATCACTTCTTATTGCTTAGAATAAATCAAGGTTGCGGTTTGTCTTTGCTTCTGCTGAAAGTACCATAAAGTTCCCGCGTCACTTTGATTGCGTGTTCTGTGCACTGATTAACTTCTTGGTATCTGGAGGGTGGATGGCTCTTGCTTCCAGTGCTTCTCCTGTACCCGCAATGCCTTTTTGTAAGGTTTCAATATTTCTGACAAGCTCTTGAAGTCATTTACAGTATGCAGTAATGTTACAGCTATGGCGATTCCCAATTTTCATTTCGGGGTGACCTTCTTTCTCAACTTAGTCCCTTTTTCATTGTTTCTAAGCCATGGGTAGGCCCAGGGGCCAGATCCGGCCCAATCATCTTCTAAATCCAGCCTGCAGACGGTCCGGGAATCGGCGTATTTTTACATGAGTAGAATGTGTCAATTTATTTAAAATGCATCTCTGGGTTATTTGTGGGGCATAGGAATTTGTTCTTTTTTTCCCTTTCAAAATAGTCCGCCCCCTCACAAGGTCTGAGGGACAGTGGACCAGCCGCCTGCTGAAAAAGTTTGCTGACCCCTGTTCTAAGCAAAAGTTCATCCCTTTAGGATACAGTCATACCTCGGGTTGAATGCGCTTCGGGTTGAGCCCGTTTGAGTTGCGCTCCGTGGCAACCTGGAAGTAACGGAGCGCGTTACTTCTGGGTTTCACCGCTTGTGCATGCGCAGACGCTCAAAATGACATCACGCGCATGCGCAGAAGTGGGAAAAAGTGACACGTGCGTGCGCAGACGTGCCATCGCTCGTTTCGTTTGCTCCAGAACGGATCCCGTTCGTATCTAGAGGTACCACTGTATAGGAAATTGGGGTTGTTGTTTTTTAAGTCAAAAAAATATAACCCACACACCTCGGCAAGTAAGAGCTCAAAGATACATCAGGGGCAGATTTAGGGCTGTGCAAGTGATGCGCATGAAATATGCGCTGAGCCAAGGGGATGTCTTGGTAAACAAGGTGCTGGGTGTTGGGAAGGAGGTGTGAGGCTCTGACAGGGTCCTAAAGACCCCCCTCCTCCTTCCCAAAGCCTAGTTAGTGCATGCCCCAGTCCAGGAAGCTGGACCAGGCGGGGTCATGGTTGTGATCCAGCTGCAGGGCTCTTCGTCCTGTCTTTCTCCCTTGCCTGAAAAAAATGCCAGAGTTCTGAGAAGCCTTCCAGATCCAAGCCACAGGTGCAGTGGAAAGCAAGGTTATATAAAAAAAATTACACAACCCCAAATCAAAGCATCGTGGATTGGAAGGAGTCATCGTCTCTCCAAACAAAGAGGTGTGGGGAGAAATTACCTTCCGGTTGGGTTGCTGGGGGGAATTCCCAGAGGTTCTGAGTAAACGCCACTTGTCCGAAGCATCACCACTTGGCTTTTCCACTCAAAAGCGAAAGCAACACCAGAGCAGGCTACTGCCACACCCACAGCCCCACTTGGCTGCCTGCAGGCCCTTTGGTCTCTGTTGAGCAACAAGGTCAAGGACCTACCTTCAGATTCTTGCATTGAAAGGGGGCTGGACTAGATGACCCTTGGGGTCCCCTCCGACTCGAAAATTCTAGGATTCTATTAAACATGTTGAGCCTCACAATCTGGGTAACCAGAATGTGAAGGGCCACCTTGCCGGAGCTCACGAGGTCTAGATCGGGCAGGCTGCGTGGATGGAGGAACCACCTGGCTAGAATGTGATTTCGCCAAGGTTGCAGGTTCGATCCCCGTATGGGATGGCTACATATTCCTGCATTGCAGGGGGTCAGACTAGATGATCCTCGGGGTCCCTTCCAACAATACAATTCTATGATTCTATGAATGGCACCTGCTGGACCTGGACTGGAAACTTTTGTTGGAAGCTGTCCAGAGTGGCTGGAGCAACCCAGTCAGATGGGTGGCACGTAATTAGTGTATTATTATTATTATTATTATTATTATTATTATTATTATTATTATCATCATCATCATCATCATCATCATCAGTGCTTTTCTTCTAGAAAAATGGTCCTGGTACTGCATACCCTTGAGTAAAAAAAAAGGTAAAAGACCCCTGACAGTTAAGCCCAGTCCCGAACGACTCTGGGGTTGCGGCGTTCATCTCGCTTTACTGGCCAAAGGAGCCGACGTTTTGTCCACAGTTTTTCCGGGTCATGTGGCCAGGATGAATAAGCCACTTCTGGCGAACCAGACCAGCACACAGAAACTACATTTACCTTCCCGCCGGAGCGGTCCCTATTTATCTACTTGCACTTTGACGTGCTTTGGAACTGCTAGGTTGGCAGGAGCAGGAACCGAGCAACGGGAGCTCACCCCGTCACGGGGATTCGAACCGCCGACCTTCTGATCGGCAAACCCTAGGCTCTGTGGTTTAACGCACATTGCCACCCGCGTCTTACCCCCAGAAAAAAGCACTGGTTGTTGTTGTTGTTGTTGTTGTTGTTGTTGTTGTTGTTGTTGTTGTTGTTGTTGTTGTTGTTGTTAGCTATCCAGGCTAATGATGTTCTGTTGAGTGTGTGATGAAAGAGCATCATGTCACTAGAAAGTTGCCCTCTTCTCTTTTTTCCCAGCTAATGCTTTAACACCCTTGGTCAGTTTTTCCAGAAGTGCCATTGTCCAAACTTTCTGTTTCCACTGTGATAATTATAAACGTTCCAAAAGTTTTTGTTTTTTTTTTAAATTGAGCAATAAGTTGTCAAGTGGCTACTAAAAGCAAGGCAATTAGCTCTTTCGGTCTCAAATTTGAATTATCATCTTTAAAGATGGTTCACAATACCAAGACACACACACCCCGCCCCACCCTTCTGATATCCCGTAGAGGTGGAACCTGAGACAAAAACAGTTAGCCGAGAAAAATAAGGCTGTGTTTTTCCCAAGTGCAAGAAGAGTGAAAGAATTGGTATGTCCATGCTTTGGGAGGTTGCTTTTTTTGGTTGTCCCTCCACCCCACCCCACCCCATTTGATAAAATGCCAGCTTACGGGAGCTTTTGATGACTCAGGTGCACATCAGTTAACACAGCTTCATTAAAAAGCTTGTGCGATGGGCAGGTAAGATACCGGAGGTGGGTGGGTGGGGAATGTAATCCAATAATAAGAAAGCTGAAAGGCTGGCTGATAATAAGTGCAGAAAAAGGCCCCGTGAACGACAAATGCATCTGCTATGTGCAGCTTGAACCAAGTGTTTGATGCGCCCATCGAGGAATGTTCTTGTTTTTGCATTCACCTGCAAACGAAAACATTTTCGGGCTGCTAAACGAATCCAACCGATAAAAAACCCAGCAGCCAAATTAGCCAGGAGCGGTGGCTGGTGTCACAAAAAGGGCATCAGTTTTTGTGGTGCTACGAACAGAGTGGGGGTGGGGAATTCCCATTTTCACACGAAAATCCCTAATTGGCATTTATTTTTATTTTTAAAATATATTTTATTGTTGTTGTTTTTTTTTAAAAAAATGAACATCGAAACACAAGCCAGCCCATCCAACTTTGAGAAGATGGAGCAATGGGTTCAAGCAACAAGAAAGGATATTCCAACTACACATTAGGAAGAGCGTTCTGATGGTAAGAGCTGGTTCAACAGCGGAATGGGTGACCTCAGAATGTGCTGAGCTCTTCTTCCACTTTTCAGCGGTTTTTCCTGGTGTCCATGACCCAGAGCTTGGTCTAGGGTAGGGTTGCCAGATTTCAAAAAGTTTGAACACATTACCTGGCTAGAGAACCACATAGCAGAACTCAAAGAAGCGTCGTTTTCAAAGGATGGCTGTGTTTCAGGTTTGCCTATCGTATCAGAAACTACAAATCAGGTGGGTTTTGCCTTTGAAGGCAAATTGAACCCAAACTTCTCCTCCATCCCTAAGCTTTGATGCTGTGTGACCGAAAAATATCCCCAATATTTATTTATTTATTGCAGATTAAAAAGAGGAACCTGGAAGAGTCAGTGGCTTAGTGCTCCTGGAACTGATCTATATTGTCCTTCTGCAAACATCAGGCACCCTCCACCTGTGTTCGCTGCTAGAAGGTAGCAATGGTATTGATAAGGGAGGGATAAATATCAGTCGATCAAGCGGCATTGAGAATTTTGCCACACATCAATTGCCAGTGAAGGTAGAGAACAGCCACCTGGCTGGGCTTTGTGGTCGACCCAATCGTGTGGACTCAAAAACCGTCTTTTGGGGTGGTCCAAATTCACATGCCAATCCCCTAATTTGAGTTTTGCCCCTGGAAGTGGATTCAATCATTCACTTGCCAATTGCCTCCCTTCTATTTTAAAACTCTGTTTCTCCCGATCTCTCGCGTTCAAGATCTTCAGGTTGTGGCTAAAAAAAACCCCTTTGCGCGAGACTTTCCACAGAAGCTGGGGCCAACAGCTCCTGTTAGGATACCTCTGTGACCTCACCCGTGAACTCTGACACATCCATGACCTTGCCCGTGACCTCTGACACATCCATGACCTTGCCTGTGACCTCTGACACATCCATCACCTTGCGCAACCCCCTTCCCCTTTCCTTGCACGATACAAGCAAACATTAAGGGCGTCAGCCTTTGACACTTGAGAATCAACAAGCTTTCCGCTCAGCTCGCAGAATCTACGCAAGTGCCGAGTTTTAATCCAGCCCACACTTTCCCCCTTGGGTAGGGAGAGCATGATGAGTCCTACCTAAGCCGCCTAATTCAATTGAGCAGGGACAACGGAGGAGTAGAACAAATCTGCCAGATTACCGGGGCAGCAACCGATGCCCCGAGGGATTGCGTCGACTTAAGACGACAGCTCATTATTCAGTACGTACGATGCACTTAGAGCAGTTTAGGATTGCTTGGATTCATTCATTTGTACTCTCCCTGGGGTTGCCTAGTCCCTAATCTGCTGTAAACCAACAAAACATTCGTGTGTTATTGTAGCAGTGATTCAACCAACCATTAACACGAAAAAGTAGACATTCCTATTCAAGATAGATGCCGCCCCGGTAAATCACAAACGAGGTGGAAATGGTCGACCGCCGGTTCTTTTGCTGTGGTGTTCATTATCCATGAGATTAAATTTGGCTTCTGGTTGCAGAGGCTACACTGTAACCTCTTCCAGTCAAGGAAGCAAACTTTTTTTTTTAAAGGCATCAGAAATCAAAAGATACTAAACAGAAGATGCCAAGGGCTTCCTGTGCTGCCCTCTGCAGGCAGATGAAAGCATCTTCAACTAGAACAAAAGACTATTGTTTAATGCTACAAGGACACTTGGCAGTGGCGGACTCTGGGCTTTAAAATTTCAGCAGTGTCCTGCAAAATTTGGCCCTCCCTGGCCCCTTGCCTTCTGTTGATTGTCACTGTTGCAACATCCCCTGCCAAGCCTTCTCGGATTGGGCGAACTGCTCACATTCCCTTAAATCCACCTGTTATTGGGGTGGATTTGCAGTGCTCCAGATTCCTGAAGTCTCGTGAGATTGGAAAAAACTCCATTAGGCTTGTAGCCAACCAAGTTTCACTCAAGAGTAGATCTGCTGGAATTAATGGACCTAAGGTAGCCATGCCCATTCATTTCAATGGGTCTACACTTGAGTGTGTGGCCAGAATTGGCTACACAATCTTTAGTATGTGGTTGCAAGCGGTAACTGGGAACTTTGATCTACGAATATCGGAAGAATACCTTTTTCCTTCTAAGGATGGGTGGTTCCGTATCAGCACACGGTCATGTGGACTGCTACTGATTTAGCCACCCTATTTAACCACCCTAAATATTTTGTAGGCAACTGGAGTAAAAAAAGAAATAAATCACTCTCTCTCACAGCAAACTTGGGGGGTGAGTGCTGACGGAAATGGGAGTCACTGGGGAACATGCTCGGGGGAATCTTGTGGTTTGCAGATCACCAAAAAACACCCTTACTTTTAAAAACAACTTAGGAGACAAACCTCCCAGCCCAAAAAGGATTAAGGAAGGTGATGGAGTCTGTTTGTAAACGGAGGTCAGGGATTCAGGACTAGATGACTCTTGGGGTTCCTATGTTTTATTTTTCAACGTTTTAGATCTTTGTAGTACACTTTGAGGTGCAAATGAAATGAAAAGCAAGGCATATAATTTTAAAGTAAATATGAATTCTTTGCCTTTTGGCTACCAAAAAAAGCAATTTCATGTAATGTAATCTGGCACACTTTCTTAAAACTGAATTACAAATGGCACATACATTGGGGTTTTTTGTACAGCCTGTGGGCGTTTTAATTTAAATCAGCAAAGAGATCCTTGACTCTTCAGCGTGTGAACGGCACCTGGCTGTAAGCAGAAGTGTGGCTACCATGCACTTGTTTTTAATGAAGATTTCAAAGCAAGCAGCCGTCTCCAATCCAAGGGTGTCTTGCTTATCTGGATTCCAGCAAAACACAGCGACGTTCATTATTCAGCCCTAAGCAGAATCCTGTAGACACAACTTTCCATCCTGAGATCTCAAACAACTCCTTTTTCGAGATTCGGGCATTCCCTATGTTTCAGCCAAAAAATCCTGACTCCATTGTCAAGGGAGTTCAGCATTTAAGTCTGAAACCGAAATCTGGTAAATCGCGACAGCATCCTGCTTGTCTGTGCCAATGGATGATCACTGAAAGCAAAGAGCTTTGAAAAGCTCACCCCAGGGAGGCCGAGGTAGGGTTCGCCATCGTACATTTTGCAACCGGAGAAAGACGAGGGCTGCTGATCCACTCTGGTCCTTTGAACCCAAATTGATTCAAGAAACGAGGCGTCTTCTCTCCATCTAACTCTTTCCGGCCTACTTTCTTTTCTTATACTAAAAGGGAAAGAGGGAAACAGGAAGGAAATAAGCAAAACTTCTGGGACGCAGGCAGGTTACCTGTGCTGGATGGGGTCGCAGCCCCTCTGAAAGAGCAATGGCATAGCTTGGGGGTGCTGCGGGATACGTCTTTGTCCTGATGAGCCCAATTGTCCTCTGTGGCTAGGAGTGACTTTGGCCAGCTTTGTCTCTCCTCAATGGGAAGAGAGTGGAGTCTGGAATGGAGCGTGCTGGAAAAGGGCAGAGCTGGCTGGCTGGCATCTTGAACAGGAACACACCCCCACTGTAAGTCTTTTCTTTTTTTAAAACTTTATTCCAAAACCGAAAAAGAATTACAAACATCAAATTCAAAATCCATATTCATTTTGTAACATAAGCCTATTACAAAGTTGACTAGATTAAAATATACCTAATTGCTATAGACTTCCCTTTGCTATATATAAAAGGAACGCAAATAGAAATATTATAATTTTTTATAAATTCCCCTATACCCCCCACTCCCCTTCACCCATGTGTGATCTCAATATTTTTTTTAACTTCTTCCATCTTGTTGTGTTGTTGTAGTTTAATAATTATTCAATTGATTCTTATTCAATTGATCCTTGCTTACCCCTGCATGTTTTACACATTATCTATTAATATTCCAGTTCCAGAACCATATTTTTTCATGTATTCCTTCACTCCATGCCACTTTTTTAATTATTCTCTGATTTGAATGGCCTCTAATGATTGCCGTCAATTTTGCCATTTCCACAAACTCATGCCCATTGTAAGTCTTTGGTTGCAGGTCCTCCTTAGAATCCAGGTGGAAGCCACCTTCAGGCACCTGTGGCTTACCCCCAGAGGATTATGGGAGCTGTAGTTTTAAGGGTGACGAGAGTTGTGTTCCTCTCAGAGAGCTCAGTTTGGCAATCAATCCCTCTTCACAGAACCAGAAACCTGCAAGGAATACTCACTTTTTCCATCACCCAGTCAGCATCTTCAATGGATCTCTTGATGATCTGCCGGATCCGCTCTGGGTTGTCTTCATCAGAATGGACGTGAAAACTCTGCAAAACGATTTGCAGGGAGAGAGCGACCCATTCAGTTAAAGGACAGTGGAGTACTCAGTCCAGAGCGCATTTACTAGAAAATAAGTATCTCTTAAAGGGATGTGGGTGGCGCTGTGGGTTAAACCACAGAGCCTAGGACTTGCCAATCAGAAGGTCGGCGGTTCGAATCCCTGTGACGGGGTGAGCTCCTGTTGCTCGGTCCCTGCTCCTGCCAACCTAGCAGTTCGAAAGCACATCAAAGTGCAAGTAGATAAACAGGTACCACTCCGGTGGGAAGGTAAACGGCGTTTCCGTGCGCTGCTCTGGTTCGCCAGGAGCGGCTTAGTCATGCTGGCCACATGACCCGGAAGCTGTATGCCCGCTCCCTCGGCCAATAAAGCAAGATGAGTGCCACAACCCCAGAGTCGGTCACGACTGGACCTAATGGTCAGGGGTCCCTTTACCTTTACCTTTAAGTATCTTTTAACACCCATTTCAGGCCTAGTGATCTTGGGCCCTAGCTCAATTCTGGTAAGGTCAGGAACGCTCCTTATCCAAAGTACCCTTATCGGAGAGCTGCTGCCAGCCGGTGTTGGCAATACTGAGGGACAAAGAATCTGACTCTGTTTAAAGCAGCCTCCTCTGCTTCCCCAATGGCAGCTCTCTCCAATGGCCTTGTAACTGCTCTCAGCCAAGATCTAGCTTACGAATTCCGAACTGCGTGGACCAACAGTCTGACTCAGTATATGCAGACAGGAAGCATCCAGTCTTGCAAATTTCTCCACAAACTGCACGAAGGCCGCCCAAAGTTTATAAGGAAATCAGTGAGATAAGCCCTTGAAGGAAGCTCATGTAAGGCAAAACGTGCCAGGCTAACATCATATCGGACAGCCATCTTTTCCAACTCGTCTGAGACAAGCTTCTCCCTTTTTCTGCTGACTCTGAACAAGACAGTTTCCTAGGTTCTTATTTAATCCAGTCCTTTATCTCGAAGCATGAGGACTAGAGCCTTGGGGTTGCATCCAACTAGGAGGAGACCCGCTGGAACTAAGGGAGGCAAGTTAGCCCTGTCTGAGATTTTCAGTGGGTCTACTTGGAGTAGGACGACAGCCCTGACTTTACGTTTAGGTGACAGGGCGATCAGGTTGGGCGTGTTTCCGGCCTGAAATCCTGGAGAGCTACTGTGATACTGAGCTAGACTTGGTACAAAGCAAGCTCCCAGCATTCAGCATCCCAGGGACACTTGCTGGGATAGCTCAGCCAGTACAGCGCGAGATGCTTAACCTCAGGGTCAAGGGTTCGAGCCCCACATTGAGCGAAAGATTCCTGCGTTGCAGGGCATTGAACTAAGATGAACCTCGTGGCCCCTTCCAAATCTACAATTCTATGATCCTTGGTCTAAGTCCTAGACAGCAGAGACATCACCTTGCCAACAAAGGTCCGTATAGTTAAAGCCATGGTTTTCTCAGTAGTGATGCATGGAAGTGAGAGCTGGACCATAAAGAAGGCTGATCGCCGAAGAATTGATGCTTTTGAATGATGGTGCTGGAGGAGACTCTTGAGAGTCCCATGGACTGCAAGAAGATCAAACCTATCCCTTCTTAAGGAAATCAGCCCTGAGTGCTCACTGGAAGGACAGATCGTGAAGCTGAGGCTCCAATACTTTGGCCACCTCATGAGAAGAGAAGACTCCCTGGAAAAGACCCTGATGTTGGGAAAGATGGAAGGCACAAGAAGAAGGGGACGACAGAGGACGAGATGGTTGGATAGTGTTCTTGAAGCTACAAACATGAGTCTGACCAAACTGCGGGAGGCAGTGGAAGACAGGAGTGCCTGGCGTGCTCTGGTCCATGGGGTCACGAAGAGTCAGACACGACTAAACGACTAAACAACAACAACAGGTCTAAGTCTTCTTCCTTACCTGCCGGATCATGTGCTTGTAGTGCTCCTGGACGTTCTTCCCTGGCAGCAACTTGCAGCAACGCAGCAGGTATCGGTACAGCTGCAGAGGGCTTTTCACCAGCTCCGCTCCCGGGAGGGGAGCCATCGCCTGCGATCAACCAGCTCCTCAAAGAAAGCAGGACAGAATTGCAGGAGTATTAGTCAAATTGCACAAGCAACCCCAACGTCAAGGTTTGCATCCCTGAAGCGACAGCTAAAACAGTTGTCATTCAGCCTGCAATTTAGTCATTCATTAGCCTTGGTCCTGTATACCTGAAGGAGCGTCTCCACCTCCATCGTTCAGCCAAGACACTGAGGTTTAGCTCCGAGGGCCTTCTGGCGGTTCCCTCCCTGCGAGAAGTGAGGTTACAGGGAACCAGACAGAGGGCCTTCTTGGTAGTGGCGCCCGCCCTGTGGAACGCCCTACCATCAGATGTCAAGGAAATAAACAAGTATCTGACTTTTAGAAGATGTCTGAAGGCAGCCCTGTTTAGGGAAGTTTTTAGTGTTTGGTGTTTTTAATATTCTGTTGGGAGCCGCCCGGAGTGGCTGGGGAAACCCAGCCAGATGAGCTGGGTATACAGTGGTGCCTCGCAAGACGAAAAGAATCCGTTCTGTGATTCTCTTCGTCTAGCGGTTTTTTCGTCTTGCGAAGCAAGCCAATTGACGGATTAGCGCTATTAGCAGCTTTTAGCGGCTTATCGGCTTATCTGCTGATCGGATCAGCTGATAAGCGGCTTAGCGGCTTAGAAAAAGGGGGGGAAGGAAAAAAACCAGCAGGAACTCGCAAGACATTGTCGTCTTGCGAAGCAAGCCCATAGGAAATTCGTTTTGCGAAGCACCTCCAAAACGGAAAACTCTTTCGTCTAGCGAGTTTTCCGTCTTGCGAGGCATTCGTCTTGCGGGGCACCACTGTATATGTATGTATGTATGTATAAATAAATATTATTATTATTCATACATTTTCATATTCATGAGAATCACCCACAAATTCAAGGACTTTTGACTGTGTGGCAGGAGCTGTCCTGTCCTTTTTGCCAGGACACTGTAACCAGCTCTGCTCCTGAATCTGATCTTAGAGGAGCTGCAGTTTTAAAGGCAAAATATTTACTCAGAGGTAAGTCCCACTGAGTTGCAGAGGCCTTGCTCCTTAATAAAGAGCGCTTCAGATATAGTTCATTTCAGAAAGGTCAGCAATATCAGAGCAAAAAGAAATGGTGTCTTTGGCTGCTGATAGGAAACATTTTGCAAAAATGTAGAGATGGACTACTACACCACCTATGAATGAATGGATAGAAAGCTTTTGAGATTTCACAGCAGTGACTAAACTGACTGGGGAATTTTTTGGATTTTGTGCTAAAATGAGAAAAATTTATTGAGTACAGTAAAATTTTAAGCTTGACATCAGAAATAAATTCTTGGTTTATAATGCTCTGAATATAAGTATGGTGTTCTGTAAGTAAATATTGTCTTTAATTCAAAATACAATTGTGGTATTTATTATGGTATAAGAGGTATTAATCATGCATCCCTAATCGAAAGGTGAAGGTGACTTCGTTTATGTATACCTATATATCAATTTATAAGATGTTTTACATTACCGGTATGTATAACTAATTGATTAAAAGCTGTTTTATTTATATTTATGTATTTAATAAAACTATTTGTTTACAGTGGTACCTCGGGTTAAGTACTTAATTCATTCCGGAAGTCTGTTCTGAACCTGAAACTGTTCTTAACCTGAAGCACCACTTTAGCTAATGGGGCCTCCTGCTGCTGCCGCGCTGCCGAAGCCCGATTTCTGTTCTCATCCTGAAGCAAAATTCTTAACCTGAAGCACTATTTCTGGTTTAGCGGGGTCTGTAACCTGAAGCGTATGTAACCTGAGGTACCACTGTACTGCCTTCCCATAAATTATCAGGGCAGTGTACAACAATACAAAAGCATGCTTATAAAATTATTATAAGCAGTAGAAAATGATGATTGTAATGTCTGGCTACACAAGAACAGTTTAAACAACTGCAACTGCCTGGCGGCTGGTGCCCATTGAGACTGGTTGGGTGGAAGGGAAGGAGCCAAACAGTAGGTGGCGCCAGAGTCAATGACAAGCGGAGCAAACTAAATGACAGGCAAAGCCAATTCATTTAGTCCCTATCTTGTCCCTTGCTGAGTTCTACCAGGACTGATGATATGGAGGAAGAAGGTGCAAAACACCTTCCAACTCTAAAATGCATTTGAATCCTGAAAAACAATAATTCTGAAATTCAAGAATATCCAGCAAACAAATAGCTGAAGTCCTGAGACATATCAGCTTCTGCTCGCTCTCTCTCCCACCTGCAGAAATCAAACACACATATGTGCCAGGACTTGGAAGGGCTTACTGTCACCTAAAAAGCACCGATTAAAGCTTTAAATTTACCGCTCCGATTGCCACCTAAAAATTAATACATTAGTGAAAGAGTTTTGTTTACGAGTCGCTCTGCCAATAAATCAGGAAAGCATGGAGGAGGAATGTTGGACGCCATGAGCGCACTGTGCCACAGGCTTGCACATGCTCACATTCCATGATGCCTGTTTACTGCACCTTGGTGCAATTCCATGCGCTTCCATGCGCAATCTGCCTCCTGTGCTCCGTGCTGCCTGAGGTTAAATTTGCTATTTTCACACCTTGAAGTCCAAAGGTGTGTTCCCACCCATACCCAAAGTCTCCCCCCGCCCCACCAAGGCAGCTGCGTTGCACCCACCCACCAGAGACACCCGCACATGTCGGATTTGCACCCCCACCCCTGCCTCCAGCATTGCTCAGTGGTTCAAGAGCATCAGCCTGGGAGACCCGTTCAGATCCCTGCAAGGCCATGAAGCTAATAAAAAGGTAAAGGGACCCCTGACCATTAGGTCCAGTCGCAGACGACTCTGGGGTTGCAGCGCTCATCTCGCTTTATTGGCCGAGGGAGCCGGCGTACAGCTTCCAGGTCATGTGGCCAGCATGACTAAGCCACTTCTGGTGAACCAGAGCAGCACATGGAAACGCCGTTTACCTTCCCGCTGGAGCAGTACCTATTTATCTACTTGCACTATGACGTGCTTTCGAACTGCTAGATTGGCAGGACATGAAGCCAATAGGGCTGACCTATTGCTCCCACCCTCTCACTCGCCTACCTCACAGGGTTGTTGTGCGCCTGCAAGTAAGCAGGGAGCACTCTTTACGCAGCCTTGAGCTCTTTGGAGTAAAAGAGGGGTAGAAATGCGCTCAGCCTGCATTGCCTTAACTTGGGGGCTGCCTCAGCCGCTTTGCACCATGTTAATAATAATAATAATTTATTATTTATACCCCGCCCATCTGGCTGGGCTTCCCCAGCCACTGTGGGCGGCTTCCAAATAAATATTAAAATACTGTAATACATCAAACATTAAAAGCTTCCCTAAACAGGGCTGCCTTCAGATGTCTTCTAAAAGTCTGGTAGTTCTTGTTCTCTTTGACATCTGGTGGGAGGGCGTTCCACAGGGAGGGCGCCACTACCGAGAAGGCCCTCTGCCTGGTTCCCTGTAACCTCGCTTCTCGCAGTGAGGGAACTGCCAGAAGGCCCTCAGAACTGGACCTCCATTGGGGGTGGAGACGCTCCTTCAGATACACTGGACCAAGGCCGTTTAGGGCTTTAAAGGTCAGCACCAACACTTTGAATTGTGCTCGAAAATGTACTGGGAGCCAGTGTAGGTCTTTCAAGACCGGTGTTATATGGTCTCGGCGGCCGCTCCCAGTCACCAGTCTAGCTGTCGCGTTCTGGATTAGTTGCAGTTTCTGGGTCACCTTCAAAGGTAGCCCTACGTAGAGCGCATTGCAGTAGTCCAAGCGGGAGATAACCAGAGCATGCACCACTCTGGCGAGACAGTCAGCAGGCAGATAGGGTCTCAGCCTACGTACCAGATGGAGCTGGTAAACAGCTGCCCTGGACACAGATTTGACCTATGCCTCCATGGACAGCTGTGAGTTCAAAATGACTCCCAGGCTGCGCACCTGGTCCTTCAGGGGCACAGTTACCCCATTCAGGACCAGGCAATCCTCCACACCTGCCTGCCTCCTGTCCCCCAGAAACAGTACTTCTGTCTTGCCAGGATTCAACCTCAATCTGTTAGCCGACATCCATCCTCCAACCGCCTCCAGACACTCACACAGGACCTTCACCGCCTTCACTGGTTCTGATTTGAAAGAGAGGTAGAGCTGGGTATCATCCATGGACGCCCCTCTTGCATTCTGGGGTTTGCAACCTTTGCACTACATTCCACCCTCCCCTTCACCTCCCGATCAGTTTTACAGGCCTTCCCCAGTATACAGTCTCCAACGGCCCCCTGTGCACGAAGCACCCAAGCTCCCGCCACACGCATATATGCACATTCCCTGTTGCAAAAGCTCCCTTACAAAGAAGCTGACCTTCTCCAGGCGCATGCGCGGTCCCTTTTTCCAGGACACCACTGCCGTCGGTTCTCCGGGCAACATAGAGATAAAAAGTTGTAGAGGGACACATCCTATTTGCTGGATACGAAGCCTCCGGGTTCTCTTTAGAAGCCGCCCTACTCAGCACACGTTTACTCAGGAGTAAATCTCAGGGAGTTCAGTGTGGATTAATTCTAGGGCAGGCACCCCCAAACTCGGCCCTCCAGATGTTTTGGGACTACAACTCCCATCATGACTAGCTAACCAGAGGTCAGGGATGATGGGAATTGTAGTCCCAAAACATCTGGAGGGCTGAGTTTGGGGATGCCTGTTCTAGGGAAGTGGGAATAGACTGTCTTCTCCTAGCAGATCCGCAGCATATATGTAAATCTCATTCAACACACATTCCAAACAGAAAACCCGCAAAGAATCCGGGAACTGAGGTTTGCCAAGGGTGCTAAGGATTGTGGCTCTATATGGAAGCAGGAGGGAAGGGATTACTGGAGGGAAATCGTGAGCTCTAAATGCATGCAGGAAAGCTTCATATGGAGATCACTAAAGATATTCAGAATTTCACAGTAGCTGCTTGGGTTTAGGTCCCAGGGCATTGTTCAGCCATTACAGAATTATAGAATTGTAGAGTTGGAAAGATACCCCGAGGGTCATCTAGTCCAACCCTCTGCCACTCAGGTATCTCAGAGAAATAAGTACACATAGAAGGTGGTTAAGCAAAACAAAATCGTCTGCTGCTTGCTATGTTTTTTGTTGTGGGTGGGTTGCAAAAGAAGTAACTACAATTCTTAGATTCTATTATCTGTGATTCTAACAGTAGCTCAGTGAGTTCGCATCAGCGAATGATCACGCTTACTTCATGCAATGAAAAGCTTCAGCTCAATCGCACCTAAATCTTGGATGGAAAAAAACTCACTGCAACACGGAATTTCAGTCCGCGCGTGGCTCTAACCTTTTTCTATCTCTGTGGTACATAATCAGCGTGGGGGGGGGGAGATTGACGCAGGCGTGCTTCAGGCAGTGAAAGGGCGCCCTCTGGCGAGCAAGACGCGGGCCTTCTGCTGACAGCAGTTTCTGCAGGAAAATCCCATGCTCTCTTGCTTCCACACCAAGGCTGTGTGATAAACGGTAATCCAACAGGTGCAGTTTTTCCAGTAAAGCCTTGTCTGTTGGATATCTGCCTGCAATGCCACAGAAAAGTGACCTGTGAAATAGCAATTCATGCTTTAATCCTAGATGTGATTGGGGAGGCGAGCTGTGATGCCTCCGTGATGGGCAAAAGGCCCTCTAATTTGGGATTCTATTGGGATAGCTCAACATGAGACTCTTAATTTCAGGGTGATGAATTCAAGCCCCACATTGAGCAAAAGATTCCTGCATTGCAGGGGGTTGGACTAGATGACCCTTAGGGTCCCTTCCAACCCTACAATTCTATGATTCTGTGTATTAGAAGACTGTATGCATGAATTGGGCGTTCTTATTTCCCCTTTCTCTACAACAGAGCTTTCCAAACTTTTCAAGTTGGTGACACACTTTTTAGACATGGCATAGTACCATAATTCAGCTTTCTTAGCAAACCAGTGGTTAAACTGACCCCATGGGAGGAATGTGGGGAGCGTTTGTGGGACACAGACATGCTAATGTGTCGTGGGCACAGTTTGGAAAGCTCTGCTCTACAAGTTAAGTGTTTGGCAACACTTAAATTTGGGGACCAGGAACAAAATCTCGCATTGCACTGGAGCAGAGCCCTTTTCCCTTAGATTGGTGGACCCAAAACAGGCATTTTCTGCTGTTGCTCCTGTACTAGGGGGTGCCTTCCCCTCTGTGATATGTGAAGCAACAACCCTAAATTGCTTCTGACATTTAGTAAAAGCTTACATTTTTTTATGCCCAGGCTTTCCCTAAGCCATAAGACTGGGTGCTGTTTCATGAATTTCAGTTTCATTGGCTTTTATGAAACAAATGTTTTCATATACTTTGATGTGGTTTTTATAGTGCTGTCTTGACTCATTTTGGGTTGTGTATTTTTGTTTGAATGTTAAATTGGTTTGTGGCTGTTTTTCAGACTGTACTTTGAGAATTTTTGAACTATTAAGCGCTATAGAAATGCGATAAAATGTGATAAACCTGCTAGCGCATTTGCAAAGCTCAGCAGCATCCGGCATGGTTTCAAATTGGATGGGGGACTGTGTGTTGAGATTCCTGTATTGCATTACATGACTCTCTGTTCCCTTCCAACTCTACCATTCTATGATTCTAAATGCATCCCATTGCTCCTTCTGGACCACCTTCATCGGCCCTGACTGAGTGACAGCCTCTTCCAGTCCTTCTTTTGAGATCCATTTAGATGCCAAGGATTGAACATGGGTTCCTGTGCTCTCAGCTTGAGCTATGGCCCTCAGTCCCTCTCCGCTGTCACGTCCGTGTCTTTTGCTGGTGCCATGCTTATGGGTCCATAAATTACCATATAGCATATATTCAACACAAAAAACAGTTACAGATAGGTAGCCGTGTTGGTCTGCCATAGTCAAAATAAAAAAATTCCTTCCAGTAGCACCTTAAAGACCAACTAAGTTAGTTCTTGGTATGAGCTTTCGTGTGCATGCACACTTCTTCAGATACACTGAAACAGAAGTTGCCAGATCCTTCTATATACTGTAGTGAGAAGGTGGGGAGGGGTATTACTCAGAAGGGTGGTGGGAATGGGAGATTGGCAGATAGCTGAGATGAGCCTGTTGACGACTCTTAACGACTGTAATAGGTCTTACAGGAAAAGGCAAGGGGTGAGAAGGTGAGAAATGGCTTAGTCATGTATAATGAGATAAGAATCCAATGTCTCTGTTCAGACCAGGTCTCTCCATGGTTTTAAGTTTGGTAATGAGTTGAAATTCAGCAGCTTCTCTTTCCAGTCTATTTCTGAAATTCCTTTCAGTGTATCTGAAGAAGTGTGCATGCACACGAAAGCTCATACCAAGAACTAACTTAGTTGGTCTTTAAGGTGCTACTGGAAGGAATTTTTTTATTTTGACAAAAAACAGTGACAATTTGTTGTTGACAAAGGACAGCTGGACATATAAAGGACCCCATTACCTTCAGTAACTTAGGGCCTCATCAAACCTAAATCTGGCCCTGGGTGCAAAGCACGACGCCTCCTTGAGCTCCTTGGAGAAATACGTGGAGGCATAAATGCAATAAAAAACCATTTTTGAAAGGCCCACTTGGGTCTAGCAGCAGCTTGTGCAGTTAATAGAGAACTCCATGGCTCCTGTTAATATAAACCAAGCAGGGTAATGATCAACACAGACTCGCCAATGATTAATTCACATGATTTTGTGATTACGAACAGCGCATTCTAAAAATTAAGGACATTTCTGCTTCTTCCTTTCTTTTTAATGGAGCAAAGCACCCCGATATAAGGGGTGTGGATGGCATACCCTCCAACATTTCTCCAATGAAAATAGGGATGTTCTGAGAAAAGCAGGACATTCTGGAATTAAATCAGAAACCGGGACGGCTTCTATAAATCTGGGGCTGTCCCTGGAAATAGGGACACTCAGGTGGACCCCCCTCAGATGAAGAACCCAGGGTCCAGGTTGGTTCATGTGGGGACAGGCAGTCCTTCAGGTATTCAGGTCCTGAGCTTTATAGAGAGCCAGTGTGGTGTAGTGGTTAAGAGCGGTGGACTCGTAATCTGGGGAACCGGGTTCGCGTCTCCGCTCCTCCACATGCAGCTGCTGGGTGACCTTGGGCTAGTCACACTTCTCTGAAGTCTCTCAGCCCCACGCACCTCACAGTTTGTTGTGGGGGAGGAAGGGAAAGGAGAATGTTAGCTGCTTTGAGACTCCTTCGGGTAGTGATAAAGCGGGATATCAAGTCCAAACCCTTCTTCTCTTCTATAGGTCAAAACCAGCATTTTGAATTGGGCCCAGAAACTAATTGTAAGCCAATGTGGATGGGCCAGAATTTGTGTTATGTGCTCAGGCTGTCTTGCCCCGGTGAGCAACCGGGTTTCTGAATTCTGCACCACCTGCAGGTTCCAAACTGTCTTCAACGGCAGCCCCACGTATAACACATTGCGGTAACCTAGCCTAGAGGTTACCAGAGCCTAGGCGACAGAAGTCAGGCTACCAAGGTCTCCTAACAATAGGGAGTCCACTAAATAAAAAAAATAATAATCACTTGGGGGTGGGGATAATCTGCCTGCATGCCATGTTCTAGTGACACAAGTTTCCTCGCTCCGACTTAAATAGCATTCGCACAGCGCCAAAGAACTTCCTAAGCAAAGCTCAGTAGACTCAGAGTTTTTCTTTTTTAAAAAAGAAAGAAAGAAATCTGCTAATTGCGCAGCTTGTGGAATAGATGACTGTATAATGATGGCCTCATCAGAGAGCTCAGATCACATTTGCATTTAGATAAAGAGCTCCTGATTCTTTTCTTTAAAGAGGCAGGCATGAAGGGAGCCCGGCTCTGGCTATTGCAGCTCTTCTGCCTTCCATCGCAGTGTCTGCCCCTGATAAGGGAGGCTGGGGCAGAGGCGCCAGGGAAAGCCTTGCCCAATTAATCTCTGCACGCTCGGGTTTGTCAATTGGCCGATTCAGGCCCAAGCGCAGGCAATGTGAGCGAGAGATGACACCGCGTGACACCTCAGCTATCAGATGCTCTTGGGATTCATTCCTCTTCTCCAGCTGCGCCTGTTTTGCAGCCAAACCGCCCCCCCCCCCATTTCACAGTTTTATCTGAAACACTTTCAACACTCTCACTGAAGAGGGCTTCGGTTGCCATTCAAATTCCTCTAGAATGCTGAACTCTTCAGATTTCACTCAATGCGAAATTTTGGGTGCCAGATCTGCAGCCAAAAGCGAAGTGTTGTTGTTGTTGTTGTTGTCGTCGTCGTCCTTTATTAAAAATTGGGAAAGGCCCTAAAATTCTGTGTCTCTCTCTCTGCAGGAAACCGGGAACCCCAACCACTTTGTTGGCAAGCCTTCTCCGCTCATAGCTTATAACACCAAAATTAAACTTGGCAAGCGAAATAATTGGGTTGGTCAGATTGGACAAGGAATCGTTTTTTGTTTTTTTGCAGGATTCTCTTGGGTTCAGGAAGGTAAAGGTGAAGAAAGAAATGGCCTGGTGAAGAAACAAGTTCTTGCCAAATTGCCCCTGAAATCTGATCTATTGGCTGGGCTGGATTTTCTAGTTTTCTATCCACTGTTGAGCTGCATCGAAAAAGCAAGGGCCCCTCCAAACCGGTGTCATAACCTTCAATATTCCTCTGGTGAAAATAGGGACATCCCATTTCATCATAATAATTTTACTATACTACTATCTGGGTTGCCCCAGCCACTCTGGGCAGCTTCCAACATACATAAAAACGTAATAAAACGTTAAACATTGAAAAACCTTCCCTATACAGGGCTGCCTTCAGATGGCTCGGGGCTCGGATTACTCCATACCCCTCAACATTTCTCCAATGAAAATAGGGACATCATAAGGAAAAGCAGGGCATTATGGGATCAAATCAGAAACTGGGACGACTTCTGTAAATCCGGGACTGTCCCTGGAAAATAGGGGCAGTTGGAGGGTCTGGGGGTGTTTGCAGATGCAGTCTCATCCCTATTTTTATCGGAGAAATGTTGGAGAGTATGGAGTTATGTGACACACACCCCGTCCCAGCTACAGAGATAAGCAACTATATAAGCTTTAGAGGACATCTGAAGGCAGCCCTGTATAGGGAAGGTGGTTTTTTTTTTAAAAAAAGTTTCATGTTTTTTAATGTTTAATGGTTTGTATATGTTGGAAGCCACCCAGAATGGCTGGGGCAACCCAGTGAGATGGGTAGGATATAAAAATTATCATTATCATTATTATTATTATTAAAGAGGACACCCCTATTTTCATCAGAGAAATGTCGGAGGGTATATAATCTGCAAGATGTAACCAACACAATAATCCTGCGTTTGTGGTGGATTTATACTGGACCATCCACACATCATTCAGCTTTATTAACAGTTCTGCATTACCTCCCATATGTGACCACATTATTGCCCTCTCATACCCTCTGAGTGTCCCAATTTTCCAGGGGTAGTCCCAGAATCACAGAAGCCATCGTGGTTTCTGGTTTTATCCTAGAATGTCCCCGTTTTCTTTTCTTCCTCCCCTCCACGTCTCGGAGAACAATTAAAAGTGGTGTGTAAGTGCAAAAATGGAGCCCTGCACCCAATGAAGGAAATTGTGAAGCTGGCATATGAAGGAAAAGGTCACCAATCCACTTTAATTACTTAAATTGTGTTGCTTCAGCAGCCAGCCATTTCTTAGGAAACATGTGGAGTGTCTACTTATTTATTGCAGATGGAGCCTTAACACTGTCTACTGAGAAGTACGTCCCACTGTATTAAATGGAAGTTACTTCCAAGTAACTGGGTAAAGACTGTGCAGCCTTACCCTGCAATCTGAAGCATTTTTACTTACTGGTGTGTTCCTGTTCAATCCCACAGTTGTTTCTCCTCCTCCTCCTCCTTCTGTTGTTGTTGTTTCCCACCTTTTCCCCTGACAGGGACTTCAAGGCAGCTTACTGCTAAAATTTTATTCCATTCCATTTATCTGCGTAAGGTATTGTACATGATCTTTTCCCTCGCATATTTTTTCCTTTACAACAATCCTGTGAGGCAGGATAAGCTGAGAGGTTGCTGTGGGAATGTTCAGGGTGGCAGGAGAGGATATATTGTTTATTAATATCCTTCCTAACTTGCGCTAGCAAGTTCCTTCATGTAGCAGAGTTACATTCCCCTTTCTTACATGGACATCAGATAGCTGGTTGCAGGCTCGTGTAAGCTTTTTACTATTATACAATTCAGTCTGTGTCAGATTGAATTGTACGTTCCTAGTAAATTCCCTTTAATCCCTCTTAAAAGAATAAAGACACGACAATCTCATTTAAAGTCAATAAAAGAAGTTTACTCACATCAGTTCACAGTTGGATTCCTGAAGGCAGACTTAGTTACACATATGTACATGTGGATCTAGCCCATATGGGCAAATAATCCCAGTGCTTCTGCTAGCTGAGAGCTAGCAGAGCATTCCTAGCTAAGAAGATGGTCAAACGAAGAAGGAAGTGAAAAAAGGAGAGTGCGCTGCATGATTTGTCCTTTTGTTAGCTGGAGAGGTAAGGTCACGTCCACCTCTAGTCACATGCAAGGGAAGGATGCTTCAGCCCAGGAGGAACAGGAAGTTTCGACAGGCTGGACCAACATCCCCTTGCATGTCCACTCTAGGAAAACAAGGAATGTTGTATTTGACTGCTCCCAGTGGATTACATCCCACAGTTGCAAGTGGCTCAAGGTGACAGATGGAGATGCATGTATGACATTTATGTGTGTGGGAGATCAATCGTGCGAGATGTTTCCTGGTGCAAAACAGGATGTCCCTCTTTTCACTGGACACTCTTGCGCTACAGCGCATTAAAAGCTGGGCAAAAGCAACAACCCAAAACATTTGCAGTCTGAAAAGTTACAGGTTGTCAGTCGTCAGTTACAATCGAGACACGTACCGATAAGAAATGAAGCTTAAAATGTCACTGTGCGTGCAAAGCCCTTTGCGTAGGAAGCAATGCGCTCATGTAGCTACTAATAAAAACTGGTCATTATGCTATGAACGTATTTTGATGTGTGCGTATAATAATGGATCGACACAACCGCCTACATTTTTGGGTGCTTATTGGGAAGCGTGGTTACGAAATCTGCTCGTGGGGGTGTGTGGCTATGGGAACTGCGTTGAGGAACGTTTGCCCTTCCAAAGGTTTACCATTATACAGCTGCTGTTAACGTGGTGGCTCTTTTGCTTTCGGTTGCGGGGAGATCAGAAAGGGAGACAATTGAGCCTCAGAGTATAGAGATTCTAATTTCACACCCAGATATGCAAACAAGATGCATAACATTGACTTTAGCACTGCGACAATGTCATTGTGCTGTTTCTTCGGAGTGCATTTAAATGAAGAACTATCCTTGCCACATTCTCTCCTGTTGCCAAACGCTCCCCCTTTTTTTATTTAACCTTGCCTCCCTGCACAGTGAAACTTAAATGTTGTTACAGATATAGAGACATCTCTTTTCACATTGAGAAGCTCTTTGACAAGAAAGGCATTTAAAGGAAAAGGGTTCGTGATGGAACTTCTGTTGGCTCTCAAAGGAGGGGGAGCTGAAATAATAATAATAATAAACCCCGAAATAAAATCTGACATTGAGATGCAGTTTAATTAACTGGAGTTCTTGCAGAGCGGCAAATCCCAAAAGGGAACAGGGTGGTGAAAACAGGAGTGGGAAGATCAGAATCTACAGAGTCGGCGAAAGAGGCACATGAGGTTGCTACAGAAGAACAGAGACTTTTTTTAACATACACGATGTACCTGGGTTTTGAAAACGGAGAGGGGGGGTTGTTCTCATAATAGGTAAAGGTAAAGGACCTCTGGACAGTTAAGTCCAGTCAAAGGCAACTACAGTGGTACCTCAGGTTAAGTACTTAATTCGTTCCGGAGGTCCGTACTTAACCTGAAACTGTTCTTAACCTGAAGCACCACTTTAGCTAATGGGGCCTCCCACTGCCGTTGCGCCGCCGGAGCACGATTTCTGTTCTCATCCTGAAGCAAAGTTCTTAACCTGAAGCACTATTTCTGGGTTAGCGGAGTCTGTAACCTGAAGCGTATGTAACCTGAAGCGTATGTAACCTGAGGTACCACTGTATGGGGTTGCGGCGCTCATCCTGATTTCAGGCTGAGCGAGCCAGCGTTTGTCCACAGACAGCTTTCCGGGTCATGTGGCCAGCATGACTAAACCGCTTCTGATGCAATGGGACACTGTGATGGGAACCAGAGTGCATGAAAACAGCGTTCACCTTCCCGCAACAGTCGTAGCTATTTATCTACTTGCACTGGTGTGCTTTCGAACTGCTAGGTTGGCAGGAGCTGGGGCAGAGCAATGGGAGCTCACCCCAATGTGGGGATTCGAACCGCCAACCTTCTGATCGGCAAGCCCAAGAGGCTCAGTGGTTTAGACCACAGCGCCACCTGCGTTCCTTCTCATAATACTAGAACCCAGGGGAGTCATCCAATGAAGCCAAATGTTGGAAGTAGTAGTGGACTAGGGGGGCTAAGACTAGTTCTCTAATTATTCCCGTCACCTCCTTCCCAAAACCTGAGAAGCTTGTGCCCAGCTTAAGGAGGGAGGCTTGATGCTCCAATGGGCCCAAGAGCTCCCCACCACCTTCCCAAAGCCTGCCTGGCTTTGAGAAGGAGGCAGGAAGGCTTCAGCCCTCGTTTCAGGGACCTGGTGCCTCCTTCCCCAAGCCTGGGATGTTTCTGCCTGGCTTAGGGAAGGGGGCGCGATGTTCACACGCATGACATCAGGACATCGCCGCGTTACTCTTGCAATGTGCCCCCTCATTGCCCTTGCAAGCTGGTGCCTCTGACCCGAACTGTTCCCCTTTGAAAAAATTTACCGCATGCCACTGGTTGGAAGATTTGGGACAAGAAAAAAGGAAGGACGTCTTCACACAGCTCAGAGTTAAACTCTGGGATCTGCTTGCAGAAGATGCGGTGGAGGAGGACAGCTTGAAAAGAAGATTAAACAAATTCATGGGGGATAAGGCTTTCCATGGTATCTCATCACAATGGTTAGAGATTAGCTCAGAGGCAGTAGACCGGAGAAGTTAAGAGGGGAGTGCCTAGTTGGACATTCTGAGAAATGGTCTCATGGTCAGGTAGGGTTGCCATATTTCAAAAAGTAAAAACCAGCATTTTTTAAGGAAACCCTCAAAATTGTTGAGTTTTTTTGGTTGCAATAATGGCCAAAGAAACACAATTTTTTGTTTGATTTACATAAGCACCACCTTTCAGAAATCCCACCCACCCACCCAGACGTCAATTCCACATTTGAAATCTTGGATGCATGGCAGCCCTAGATCATGGCAGCATGAAAATGTCTTTTGCCAGCATATTATCATTGACAATGGCCAGACCAAAATGTTCCATTGAATCCATCATCCTGCCTTCCCTCGTGGCAGCCCAGGTTTGCAATTGGAGTGTGAAGTCCGTGGAGTTTGGTATATATGTGGCAGTGGAGTTCAGAAACAAATAGGCTGGGAAGACTGCTGGTTGAAAGAATAAAGAAGCTTAAGGTTTATTATTCCTGGTGGATGACATTGTCTTGCAAGAAAGCATGACTGGATGACACACTGAACAAGAGCATTCTGAACTGCAGCATTTTATTGCAGCTCACACTTGCTACAGCATAAAGTCGACCTGTGGCCCTCCCAGTGTCCCAGTTTTCCAGGGATAGTCCCAGATTTACAGAAGTTGTCCCAGTTTCTGATTTGATCCTGGAATGTCCTGCTTGTCCTTAGGATGTCATTATTTTCATCGGAGAAATGTTGGAAGGTATGGCATTATGCGACACACACACCCCCAAGCCAAGGAGATAAGTAACTACACAACCTTTAGAAGACATCTGAAGGCAGCCCTGTACAGGGAATTTAAAAATAATAATAATGTTTTATTATGTTTTTATATATGTTGGAAGCCGCCCACAGTGGCTGAGGTTGTTGTTGTTGTCGTCATCATCACCACCACCACCACCACCACCACCATCATCATTGAATAGGATGCCCCTATTTTCATCAGAGAAATGTTGAAGTCTATGCAAGCATTAACTTAGTTTTGCATAACCTATAACTGGGGCTGGTTTGGCAGAAACCAGCTAGGGATCTAAGAATCCTGAATTTAGGCAATTGGAGCTTGCATCTTGTACTACAAAGTTGCTCCAGGAAAAAAGGTGTGGGCCTATGCCCCATAATCAAAAGGCACACAGTCATAAAGCACACCGCTGTGTAATTTGGCCAAGTGACTTGTATTATTTTTACGATGTGGTAGGAGGTCTCCATTTCAGGTAAAAACAACGGGCTGTATGGGTTGAATAGCTCTCTCCTCAAGATCCAAGGTTCTACCTGTTTTACGACTGCATAATACTCACCTGAATTCCCTCCACCTTTTTATTAATTCAGTTCATAATGCGCTGCAATATAACATTTCATACTCTGTGTGCATGTTTGTACACAAACATTATTCTGAGAGATGTGCAAGAAAAGGCAGGTCTCTGCCTCGCCTCTGTCTTCCAAACGAAGTCCTCTGAATAGAACCAGCTGAGGTTCATTTTGAAAATCTAATGTATCCATCTTGTCTGCTCTTCCATAAGAACGGCATGCCATGTTGGACAATACCACACCTTGGGCAACAAACCATTTTTGCAATCACTTAAAGAAAAAAGCACATCTGTAGCACCATCCTTTTTTTAAAAAAATACTTTTTATTAACCGACCAATCAAATCAAATCAAATCACATCACATAAATTCCGAATTACAAAGCTGAATTTTAAACTTTTGTTGGGGGTACCCATATTTCCAGTTCCGAAGGGGATCCAATCATCTTCTTGCTACTGCTTTAACGTCCACAAATCTGTCCAAATAATATTCACAATAATGTCCTTTCTTGTTGTTTTCCACATCTCATCTTGTTATTTTCATATATTTTTCCTTTCTCTTTGTGACCTCTGATAGTCTCCATAAGCGGGTCAAGACAAATTGTAATCCTGTGTGAATTTTTCCGTTCGTCCAAAAATCATATCCAGATGGTTTCCGTATATCATCGCTTCCATAGATAAAAGCACTCTACCATCATTAATCTTCACAAATCTGTCGCCTTTCTTAGTCGAGGAGGTTGGCCAGCAGTATGAAAACAATTCCATTCCTCCTCCCGGTCGTAAATCTTTCAACAGAACTTGCCAACATGGCGACGCTATTTTTTGCTGCGTCATCCCAGAAGCTCTTGTACTTTTCTCGATCTCCATAAAACATGCTTTTGGTTAGAATTCATTTCCACACAGTCTTAAATCATCCAGCTTAGGTCCTTTAAGCGACGGTTCTGACTTGTGGGGGGGGGGATTATTGGGTAATCACACAGAAGAAAGAAAAAAAAGTCGCCCCCATCCAGTCCCGCTGCCGACATACCAGTCTTTGATGAATCTTCTCATGATATATTCCTGTTGATCCAACCCGACGGTCTTCTTTCACAGAGGTCCCTTCAAATAGCAGTCTTTACTCCCCATTCTTCACTTGAAATATGTGCATTTGCTTCTTCCGAATTGTTTATTTCAAGTTGCTGCAGTTAGTGGCGCGATCAGAGACAGCGTCCAGGAGAGCCGAGGTCCACACGGGGGCATTCTGCCTAGGGCCCTCACCCCCTTCTTTCGAATTAGGGGGTGATTTATGGGCACAGCAGGCAAGGGCAGTGTTACCCATTTCCTTGGGGCAACAAGGGAGGCTGCATACTCCCATAACAGCCTCTTAATTACCTTGTGTGGGCCGGAGAGATGTTATTGTCGGCCATCTTCCAATGCGCCCCTAGTGGCCCCATCTGTAGCACCATCCTATGCCTGTGTTTATTGGAACTTGCTCCTAATCAGGTTGGGATAACTGGGATAGCAGGCTTGTTGGGTTGTGAATGTCTTATGTAGATTTTTCAATTTCGTTGTTCTGTATGGGACAATGACAATAAAGATTATTGTATTGTATCGTATCGTATCATATCGTAGGGAAGCATGCATAGGATTGCAACTAGTTGGGCACAAATATCCCCTTCTCTCTCTCCCTTCATGGGTGATGGAAATGGCCAAAATCCCAATGACTCTTCACCTCGTCTGCGCTTTGCATCTAAAGCAGTATCACCCCACTTTAAACAGCCATGGTTTCCCACAAAGCGTCCTGCAAACCGTGGGGTGCTGAGAGTTGTTCAGAGCTGTCTGTTCCCCTCCAACAGCTACAATTCCCAGAGTTCCCCCGCGAAGAGGCATTGGTTGTTAAAACCACTCCGGGAACTGTAGCTTTGAGAGGGGAACAGGAGTCTCCTAACACCTCTCAGCAGCCTTATGAAACTACAGTTCCCAAAATTCTCTGGGGGAAGCCACAGCTCTTTAAAGTGGTATCATGTTGCTTCCATTGTGTGGTGCGGATGTGGCCAATATAAGAGGTGTGTTTGGGGCAGACCGGGACCTAAGTATGCCGCTCAAAGTCAGGTGATCATTTTCAAAATGGATGCTAACTTTCCCCTCTTATTTCCTTGTGTGTGCAGGAGGGGGTGCACACCCACCAGCCGATGATGGTCTTGCAGTCGTCTCTCCCCCCCCCTTTGACGCCTTTGTTTGCTGAACAAAGGCCTCGAAGAACAGGATTCTCGACAGGACCAAAAGTCTTCGGGAATAACAACAACCCAGCCACCGCCACCCTTGGTGCGTGGCAGATGGTTTCGGAGACAATCCTCGAGAGCCAGGATTAAAAAGCAATTTCCAGCAACTTCAAAATGGGTCTCCATATTTGGGTCAGCAAATTAACTCTTTCGAGGGGAGGAGAAGAGGACTTATGCATTGGATTCCCCATGCATCATCAGTCTGTTTAAAGCAGGAGGTATAAGAAGCAGAGACTGGCCCATCAGGGCAAATGGGGCTGTGTCCCACCAATTTAGGAGAGCTCAGGGACAGCCTCTCCTCTGCTTGCTTGCTTACTGGTCAGCTTCCTGCTCCTTGGCCTCAGTATTGGACTTGTAGAACTCAGCAGGGAGGAGGAGGATGGGGACAAAACTAGAATCAGTTGCCTCTGCCTGCTGTTGGCTGTGGCGCCCCCTGCTGTTGGGCTCCCCACCTTCTTCCCAACTAGTCAATGGGCTCCAGTCACCACAGCCTAGTCTGGATGGATGCAGAGAAGTGGTGGGAGGCACCAGATGGGGAACCCCCAAGGGACACCCCGGGGGAGAAGGCTCAGAGCCAGGAGGTTGGTGGTGGGACGATGATCCAGTGGGAGAAGAGGGGGACAGACTTGGGGGAGGAGGTGTCGGAAGCTGAAGAGGCAACAGGGTTTAGTGAGGAAGAGACTGTGGCAGAGAGCAGTCCAGACTCAGGGGCAGAAGAGGAGACTGGAGAGGACAAGGACCAAAAGGCAGAGGTCAGGTTGGCTGCTGAAGAATCCAGGGAGTCTGCTCCTGCTGCTGCAACCAGCTCCCCTCCACCCTGAGCTCCCAGAACCAGAAGAGGTATGAAGAGGGTGGAGCAAAGAGAGACAAGACAAAGGGGGCTGAGATAGCTTGGGAAGGAGGGAGGACCTTCAATTCTAGCATCTTGGAGCAAGATCTACAGGGAAGCGTTGCTGAGATCACTAGGCCTGCACTGTTCTGGTTTCTTTGAATAAAGAATTAATTTCACTAACACCAGTGTTTTTTATTTCTTTCTTGGTTTTTTTTAGCGCAGCAGCATTTAATTTAAATGGATTAAAGAGACAGTAACATTTCCTCTGTCTTCATATAAGAATAGTTGTAAATTCTTAAAAAGGTACCGCTTCCAATGTCTTTATTTTGCATAACCTTGTGAAATTAATTGCACGAAGCTACAAAATGAGCAAATACTTTGAAATCTGTATACAAAACATAAATGACCTCTACTTTTAAACTCAGCTTTTTTGTGCGCAACTCAGAAACTTTTAAAAGTGGCACCCAAAATAGCAATACACCACTCTAAAAAAGGGAACTGTTCCTTTAATACTATGGCTTCTTCTCCTCCCGCTTCTCCCGACACTCAGATCTCAATACACAACTAGTCGTTGTGTTCACGGACATTTCCAAGGTGAGATTCCATGTTCCGTTCCCATAACTTCTGGTTGTCAGAATACCCGATTTCCTTTGTTGAGGTTGGGAGCATCCCTTCCAACGTTCTTCATGCGCATTTTAGCCTCTGTTCAGGTTCACTATCTTCATCTCCGTTGAAGATTGCTGCTACAGAAAGTGTTTTTGGAGCTAGGCTTGGAGTAGGCTCTTTAGGTTTATTGGCTCCTGCTTGAGGGATATCGCAGGCAGTTGGTTCCTTCAAAACCTGTGTGCCAATGGCAAACCTGAACTCAGACATTTTGGCAGGAGCAGGCTTTGCGTCGAGGTTGTCAGTTCCTTCATCAGCTGCTGACTTCTCCACGCTGTGACTCAAACTTTCCCCTCCATTACTGGAAGGAATAGTCAAAATAAAAAAATTCCTTCCAGTAGCACCTTAAAGACCAACTAAGTTAGTTCTTGGTATGAGCTTTCGTGTGCATGCACACTTCTTCAGATACACATCTGAAGATACGTGTATCTGAAGAAGTGTGCATGCACACGAAAGCTCATACCAAGAACTAACTTAGTTGGTCTTTAAGGTGCTACTGGAAGGAATTTTTTTATTTTGACTATGGCAGACCAACACGGCTACCTATCTGTAACTGGAAGGAATAGTCTTAGTTTTCACAGGTTTTTCTGCCTCCTTCATCAGGTCCTCTGTCAAGAAGCGGCCGCTTCAGCTTCATGTTCCCTCCTTTGCCGTCCGCCATTTTGCCCCCAATGTTTTTTATTTCTGACCTACTCCTGACGTCAAACCTGCAACTTTTTTGGCTCAGCTGTGAATTGAGCTTTGGGGCTACTTCTATGTAGGCTTTGACTGTGTCACACTGATTTGCAGTGCCCTCCTGTTGGTGGGCTAGGGGTGTTTGTCAAGGGTGCCCTGAGTCCAGGTCCACACCCTATTTTTAACCTTTGGAAAAACCCACAGCTTTGCGTCCATCTCAAGTTGATGTAAGCATTTCCTTCTGGGGAATAGTCATGTGTCACATGACAACAGGGCCAGGGGCAAAGGTAGGTGGAGTAACCTATCTATATTTTTATCTTTTTATGGCAGGCTGATTTCTATAAACACACACACCCTCCAGCCAGCCATGTAGCCTCTCCAGCCAGGCAAGAAAACACCCAAGGTCGGGTATAAAGTGTGGCTGGTGAACGTGTTCAGCATGGGGAGAATCCTGAAGGCCAGGAATAGGCATGGGGAGGCACATTTGCCCACACCCACAAGGGCTGAGGCTCCTGGTTCCCAGTTTGTGGCTGGACCCACTGCCATCTTCACTGGGCCAGAAGCAAAATTTGTACCCAAGTAGAAATGGGGGAGAAATTTGATTCAAATTGCATTTCAAGGCAGGTCTAACCTAAGTGGTAGGGACGCGGGTGGCGCTGTGGGCTAAAGCCTCAGCGCCTAGGGCTTGCCGATCGAAAGGTCGGCGGTTCGAATCCCCGCGGCGGGGTGCGCTCCCGCTGCTCGGTCCCAGCGCCTGCCAACCTAGCAGTTCGAAAGCACCCCCGGGTGCAAGTAGATAAATAGGTACCGCTTACCAGCGGGAAGGTAAACGGCGTTCCGTGTGCTGCGCTGGCTCGCCAGATGCAGCTTTGTCACGCTGGCCACGTGACCCGGAAGTGTCTCCGGACAGCGCTGGCCCACGGCCTATAGAGTGAGATGGGCGCACAAACCCCAGAGTCTGTCAAGACTGGCCCGTTCGGGCAGGGGTACCTTTACCTTTACCTAACCTAAGTGGCACTTTCTGTAACAACACATCGGACCGAAACGCAGCCCTCCTTCTAGATTTGCTCTTCCTGAGTTTTCCAGCGCACTTCTCCTGCCTGCCAACGTGCACAAAAATCCATGCGCGAGGGCAAAGTGCGTGCATAAAAATACCTCTGTGGATGAAAATAACATGCAAAAAGGCAATGATTGGGGGAAATGGCTTTGCAAAAAAGTGCAAAATTGTGTATAAGCATTTGCATGTGAGGAGTTCACACTAAAGTCCTGATGAATTTTCATCAGGACTGAGTGGTGTGTGTGTGTGTGTTTGTGTGTGTGTTTAGCAAAAGCACAAATATATGGAAAGATGGAGAACAGAACTCGAGGCTGGAAAAATGAGAAACCGAGAAAAACCAAAATTGATAGATTCCCCCCCTCCCACCGCAACTATCAAGCAGTTCTCCCTTAATCACACCCAGAAACAGACATATCATAACAGGAGAAAGGACATACATTTAAAAAATACCCATGCTGATTCCCCCCCCCCCCTAATGTTGAAAACAAATTGTGTATGAGGTGATTATGGAACAAAAGAGGCTGGTAAAGCAAAATGACAGAGTAGCTTCAATCTGGATGAAAGCTGAAAGAGCTGGTAATTTGCCATTGATTTCCAAGGCACATCCGCCTAATGACTTTTTTTTTGCATTAAAAGCAACACATCTGCCGGCTGCTGCCTGACCCCCACATCTGCTATTTGTTGAAACAAAATCATGTCCTCATCATACATTCGCCCCGCATACTCCCAACATCTGCATGGATGTGTGTTGCCCTCCCCACCTTTGTCAGGGTCATTGTTTTCCCAGCATCAGTTGGTTTGTGTGTTGCAGGAGATGGGATTTGGGGCTGGTAGCTTATTTTCGTAGTTTGATGGGGGAGATGACTCCAGTAGGAAGCCTCCGAGCAAGCAAGCAACCTCTGAAACTCCACTACAACCAGCAGCCGTGGCTAGGGCTACTCTAGGAGGCCAGAATATGTCAGGTGTCCTCTTTGAGCGTGGGTAGGCAAACTAAGGCCCAGGGGCTGGATCCGGCCCAATCATCTCCTAAATCCAGCCCACTGATGGTCCGGGAATCAGCGTGTTTTTACATGAGTAGAATGCGTCCTTTTATTTAAAATGCATCTCTGGGTTATTTGTGGGGTATAGGAATTCATTCATATATTTTTTTCAAAATATAGTCCAGCCCCCCCCAAGGTCTGAGGGACAGTGGACCGGCCCCTTGCTGAAAAAGTTTGCTGACCCCGTCCTTGAGCCTTCTAGTGCTTGGAAGCAACTCAGATCTTTTGAGTCGGGCATCCTTGGAAGAGAAATGGCAATGCGAACTTTTGCTGAGCCTTTTGCGCTTGAAATTCATTGTACAATGAAAGTGCCTGGAGGGAATTAAAAGTTTATAGCCTTTCACCAGCGATGGGGGGAAAAGGAGTCCAACCATTGGTCTACCTAGCAAAGTATTGCCTGCAAGAACATGTAGCGGTTCTCTAGGGTTTATGGCAGGGGATCCTTCTTGATGCTGCCTGGAGATGCTGGGGACTGAGCTATGAGCCTTCTCTTGCTCTCTCTTCCCCCTTAAAGCTGCATGCATAAGTTTGTCCCAGCTGAAGTTGGCATGAGGGCATCAGAGGTAATCCATTAACTGATACCGAGCTGACAGGTGGTGCAAAACCCAAGTGCATTGAAAAATATATATACATCTTTTTTCCAGCAGGTGTCTTTTTGTTAAGATTCCTTCCTGTGTACAAAAACAAATTGGAACAAAAATGCAAATGAGCCGGTTATTTTTGTCAGTGACTGAAAGGCTGCTATCTTCTCAGACATTTGCGTTCTGAGTGATCATGATTATCACTGACGGCGGCAGCTTTGCAAATAGGCTTTAAAAACAAAACCAAATAAAAAACCCCTCTCCCCCTTTCCCTCCCTCCAACACCTCTTCATTTCCCACTCAGCATAATGGCTTGTTCTGGGTACTTTGGCCATCTTCTATTTTATTTGTTGAAATCGTTTGTAATCTTATTGAGAAAACTTGCAACGGAGAAAATTTGTAATAGAGAAAAATGGTAATAGAACAGCTCCGTTCTTGCTTCTCAAAACAACCATCAGAGAAGATCTGGGTCAATTGCAATATGATCACATACTTTGAACAGGCCAGCAGCAAGGAAGCTTGGAGCCCAAGGCTGAATGTGGCCCTCAAAGCCCCCTATCTGGCCCTTTGAAATCTTCCCAGACCACACCCCTCGAGGCCTCTGCTTTGAGTGTTATAATCTGGCTGGAACATGAACTCCGATAGTGCCTCATGCTTGTCTGGTTGGAGGTTACAGAGGGGAGCATGTAGAAAGTAGAATCACAGAGCGGCTGGGGACCCTCGAGGGTCATCCAACTCAACCCTGTGCAACGCAGGAATCTCAACTAAAGCATCCCTGACAGATGGCCATCCAACCTCTGGTTTAAAGTCTCCAAGGAAGGAGAGCCCATCACCTCCCAAGGGAGCATAGCTGTCAACTTTCAGATTTGAAAATAAGGGCTCAACAGCCTCGAAAATAAGGAATCAGCAGCCTCACCTGTCCCGGGGATAGTCTACAGGATATCTAACAATCCAGGATAGCAGCAGGAAGCAGCGGAAAACAGTGCTGGAATAAGGGAATTTCCCGCAAAAAAAGGGAAGGTTGACAGCTATGCAAGGGAGACCGTTCCATTGGGAGGCAACAGTACGAAGTAGCCAATTGTACAAAGGTTACATCAGCTGCCCCACCCACTTTTGCCTCTGACCCCGCCCACCAGTGGCGTGTGACCCACGGGACGTTACCCAGAGGGAAAAGGAAGCCATTAGGGTGACAAAGGTCCCTCTCCCCTGGGACAGATGATATAGGGTGAGGGGCAATTGGTCAAGGAGGCAAAGGATGGCTTCGAAAGAAGATTCGACAAATTCATGGGGCATAAGGCTGTTGTTGGCGGCTACTAACCCTGATATGCTTTTCATACCCTCCAACATTTCTCTGATGAAAATAGGGACATTCTAAATACAGTCATACCTTGGGTTAAATGTGCTTCAGGTTGAGCGTTTTCAAGTTACTCTCAAGGGCGACACAGAAGTAACGGAGTGTGTTACTTCTGGGTTTCACCGCTTGCACATGTGCAGACGACAAAATGACGTCATGCGCATGCGCGGAAGCGGCAAAACGCGACCGTGCACGTGCAGTCGCGTCTTATGTTCTACTCAGGATGCGAATGGGGCTCTGGAACGGATCCCGTTCGCATCCAGAGGTACCACTGTAATAATAATAATAATAATAATAATAATAATAATAATAATAATAATAATACCTCGCCCATCTGTCTGGGTTTCCCCAGCCACTCTGGGCGGCTTCCAACATATATGAAACCACAATAAAACATTAAAAACATGGCTCAGTGGTTGGATAACTCCATACAACATTTATCCGATGAAAATAGGAATTTCCTAAGGAGAAGTGGGACATTCCGGGATGAAATCAGAAACCAGGACAGCTTTGGTATATCTGGGACTATCCCTGGAAAATACTCAGAGGTAGGAAATGCTTCTGATTTCCAGTTGCTGGAAACCACAAGAGTGGAGAGTGCCACTCAAATCCTGCTTGTGGGCATCCCATAGACATCTGGC
Source organism: Podarcis bocagei (assembly GCF_964188305.1). Taxonomy (NCBI): domain Eukaryota; kingdom Metazoa; phylum Chordata; class Lepidosauria; order Squamata; family Lacertidae; genus Podarcis; species Podarcis bocagei. Next base: position 38,102,894 of record NC_138141.1, on the reverse strand, counting down.
TGCTGGCAGCAATAGGAGCTTTGGGGAGTGGGTGGTGGTGTTTGTTTATTTACTTCCAGGGAGGCTGGTATTGATTTGGCTCCTGCAACTGACTTAACCCAGAGAGCATGCATGCAGAAATATTAGGCCAATTCATGACCGGCGGGAGGTCTCTCAATGCCACCCTTGGGATGTTTATAACGGCACCCGCATTTATGAATAAAATATGATTGAGGCATTTGAATTCCTGGATGCTGTGCTGTTTTGAAAAGAGAGGCTTGCTGGGAGGGGACAGCAGCCTCATGGTCCTCAAACAAACACACACACACACACACACACACACACACACACCACTGGCCAATTAATGGGTCCTGCTCAGCGCCCGTTCTTGGTGTGACTTTTCTGTTCCTCTGCTCATCTGGCAAGTCTGCTTTTGTTTGCCTGCACATGATTAAAACATTGAGCTGGAAGCCATGGTCAGAAAGAGTCAGCAGGCACCAGCAATTTGAAAGGGCGCTCCCTGCAGCTCTGATATGAGAAGGTATTTTGGTCAAACCTTTGCACTCATGACCAGTGGTTAAACTGCCCCCCCATGCCCAGGGATGTGGTGTAGTGGTTAGAGCAGAGGAATTGTTGGTGAGAAACTTGTGGCCCACAAAGTGTCATTTCACTTCATCTTCCATCATCCCCTGCCTAATATTTCCCAGCTTCTCTCCTTGATGGTCCTTTCGTCAAACCACTGTTCTTAATCTATACTGTCCTCCTCAGGAAGGTGGAGAGAGGGTGGGTGGCGGCTCCCAACATTCCTCCTCAGTCCAGCCCCTGACAATTAGTAACCTCGTCTATTCTGTATAAACTCATTCCAAATATCAATATGTTTATCCAAAGAAAGTCTATGGCTACAAGTAATCCGTTCTTATGTTGTGAGTTTTGACCAAACTGCGGGAGGCAGTGAAAGACAGAAGTGCCTGGCGTGCTCTGGTCCATGGGGTCACGAAGAGTCGGACACAACTAAACGACTAAACAACAACAACATGTTGTGAGTGTTGTCATGTCATCAATCCACTGATTAAAGAGGATCCTATCTTTATTCTTCCAATTCTTCAATATTAAACTTTTGGCCACAGCTAGGGTGTGTAGAATTCATTTTTGTTTTCCAGATACTCTTGTATGATAATCTGGCAGCAAATGACTTTGCTTCCCTCTGCATTTTAAATATCTATTTATTCCATTAGTTTGGTTTGTCTCATTCCCCCCCCCCCAATTTTGTGTGGGTTGCTTATTTGTATTTTTAAGTTGTTGCAAAGCACCCTGTGGACAGTTTTCTGTTGGAAGGCAATCCAGAAATATGGCTAATGCAAACAACAATGCAAACAAACAAAAATATTTAACCTATTTCTTGCTAAAAGAAATATTGACAACTTGTGTTTGCTTAGGAAGCAGCCAAGGAACATTTGAAGCAGAATGTGAAATACTGTAAATTGTTTCTATTATGTTATCCTATGAAGACTAATTGCACAGTATGGTTTTAATTGCATGGTTTCACGGTTCTTAATTATGGTCTCAACAAATAAATCTCTAAGAGTCTGTTGGACAGTGGAACAGACGACCTCAGAAGGAGCTGGATTCTTGTTCATTGGGGTTTTAAAACACGGGCTGGATGGCCATTCGTCAGCGATTTTTTAGCTGCAATTCCTGCATTGCAGGGGGTTGGACGATGATTCTTGTGGTCCCATCCAACTAGAATTCTGTGACTCTGTGATTTTTAACCCACTGTTCCTCCAGGGATCTCAAGCTGGCAAATACAGTGGTACCTCAGGTTAAGTACTTAATTCATTCTGGAGGTCCGTTCTTAACTTGAAACTGTTCTTAACCTGAAGCACCACTTTAGCTAATGGGGCCTCCTGCCGCTGCCCCGCCGCCGGAGCACTTTTTCTGTTCTCATCCTGAAGCAAAGTTCTTAACCTGAAGCACTATTTCTGGGTTAGCGGAGTCTGTAACCTGAAGCGTATGTAACCTGAAGCGTATGTAACCTGAGGTACCACTGTATGGTTCTTCCTCTCTTACAATAATATTGTGTGGTAGTTTATGATAGAGAGACAATAGCTGGCCCAAGGTGAGCTTCAAAGCTGAATGTAGATTTGAACCTAGGTCTCCTCAAGCATTCTAGCCACTACCAAGCTCTGGGTCTGGTTTTCTTTGTCTTTACTTTACCCTAAGCAGTTACATAGAAGAGAATCATATTGTAGACATGGTTTTAACAAAATACTCTGCTAAGCAAGTCCTTGGGTTCATCTAGACTAGACAACAAGAATGCAATGGTAACTGAGAAATCAAGGGTTGCAGCCAATGCTATACCTAACTCAGGGTACACTCACTGAAGAACAGACAGGTCTAACTTGGGTCCATCCATTTCAACCAGTAAATCCGAGTTGTATACAATCCCACATTGCTTCTTCAGCGCCACCAACAAGGTCAATCAAGAACCATTATCCTGATCATGAGTTGAGGTGGAATAATGGCTAAGAGAATGAATGAGCTCTTGACTGGGAAATCTTTAGCATTCTTTAGCAAGCCACTTTCTCTTCACACCCGTCCCTTCATGTGCAATATTAGGGAATATTAATACTGACAGAGTTGTAGTAGTAAAAATGATGGCTAGAAAATACACACGAAGTACACTTGAAACCATCATTCTAAAATTGTTCAATATTTGTTTCTGTAAAGACACTATTACTACAGTGGTACCTCGGGGTTAAGTACTTAATTCGTTCCGGAGGTCCATTCTTAACCTGAAACTGTTCTTAACCTGAATACCACTTTAGCTAATGGGGCCTCCTGCTGCCGCCGCACCATCGGACCCCGATTTCTGTTCTTATCCTGAAGCAAAGTTCTTAACCTGAAGCACTATTTCTGGGTTAGTGGAGTCTGTAACCTGAAGCGTATGTAACCTGAGGTACCACTGTATTAAAAAGCAAATCAAGAAGATGGTACAATGGTGTAGTAAGATTCAATGTAGCTTTGTGGGAGGAGGTAAAACAGCACCAGATACTAATCAAGTGCAGAACAAGAATATCAGTTCAACTGCCTGTCATGAACAGGTAAAGGTACCCCTGCCCGTATGGGCCAGTCTTGCCAGACTCTAGGATTGTGCACTCATCTCACTCTAGAGGCCGGGAGCCAGCGCTGTCCACAGACACTTCCGGGTCACGTGCCCAGCATGACAAGCTGCATCTGGCGAGCCAGCGCAGCACACGGAACGCCGTTTACCTTCCCGCTGGTAAGCGGTCCCTATTTATCTACTTGCACCCGGAGGTGCTTTCGAACTGCTAGGTTGGCAGGCGCTGGGACCGAACGACGGGAGCGCACCCCGCAGTGGGGATTCGAACCGCCGACCATGTGATCGGCAAGTCCTAGGCGCTGAGGTTTTACCCACAGCGCCACCCGCGTCCCACCCAGTCATGAACAGCTATGATACTTCAAATTAAATGACAATCAGGCCAAAAATAAAAGAGAGTTTATTCTAAGGTTTTCCTTATATTTTATAGTAAAATATCTAAATATCTTTTCATATATAACATATTCAAACCATTTTTAAAAATTGAAGAGCAGACTATGAATTAACAAGTTCTATAAATAAATCGATCAAACCCCCAAACCATTTAAAAAAACCAGTAAAACAATATCTTGCTTATTCCTCTAAGGTGTATTAAAAGTTAGCATATGTATTAACCTACTCTTTTTTCACCCACACAAACCTCTCCTCAATGAGGCCCTTCGCCTTGCCAAGCCTTCATTCGCTGTCTCACTTAAACCTTAAGTCCCGCCCACGTTCGAAGGCCCGAAGTTGACCCCCATTTCCTCCTTCCCCATTCATCCTGCAGTGTCCTCGTCTCACCCCGCCCCATCACTTTTATTGGCTTCCTTCTCTGTTCATCAGTCCACAGTCCCGCCCTCTAATTAGTTTATTATCGGAACTCTGGTCCCTGTGGAGGACAGTTTCTCGATGGCGCCGCCTTTACTGTCGGAGATTGACCTTCCGATTCGTCAACTTGGCTGTCTATCTTCACTTAGTGACCAATTGCCTCACCCTGCCGGTATAACGCTTTCTAAAGTCTTCGAGCACCTCTTAAAAATTCTTCACTCATTAACTCGGAGACGAGAGAGCGACAGGTTCAAAGCGTGTTCGTTCTTTGTGCGTGTTTAAAATTAAAAACTAAAACGAAACAGGATTTCAAGCCCTACAAGAGCCGCGCTACCTAATTGGCTAGTGCCATTTAAATCGCGGCGGTGCCAGCCAATCAAATCGATCGCCACCCGCCCCTTTTCCACGGACCGAATATGTAGGTGAAGGTTGCGTGAGGTGAGAGAGTCTCGCGGGGTCTCATCGGCAAAAAAATAGTAAAAGGCGGGACCAGGGGCGGGGCGACAACCTGGAGGAGCCTTTGATTGGCCGGTGGGCGGTGCCTATTACCCCACCCACCAACCCACCCTCTTTGATCTCTTCAGAGGAGCGAGAGAAGAGTCGAATCCCAAGTCCCGCTTGTGGGCTGGGCGCTGCTCTGCTATTGGCCGCCGCGGCCTTCGAGGGGATGGGTCCCATTGGTTGGGGAGGAAGAGGAGACGGGACGGAGAGGATGAGCGCGAGCGTGTTTCTGTGTATGAGAGTGTGCGAGAGAAAAAGAGAGAGGGAAAGGGAGGCGCGCGCGTGCGCGCACACAGACACACGCCGCCGCCCGGCTATGGGAAGGCGGGTGAGGAAAAAAGAGTAAAGCGAAAGCAGGCCGGGGGTGCGCGCATGCGCGCCTCCGTCGCCGCCGCTCTTTCGCTCTGCGCTCCGCTCTGGGGCTCCCGTGAGGAGAAGACGGAGGAGGTGGCGGCGGCGGCGAGGAGTCGCGGCCGGTCCGGCGGCCTGAGGGGACGACGGAGGAAGACGAGGAGGCGGCCACGGCTGCTGGAGGAGGAGGTGGAGGAAGAGGAGTGGGGGGGCGCCGTCGTCGTCGTCGACGTGGAGCGGCGCTGTGGGGCCTGAGTGACCCCCCCACCCGACCTCTCCCCTCATCCCTCCCGCCCCCCGTCGGAAGAGACCCCGCCGAGGCGCCCCACACGCAACCCCCTCCCTCGGCCGGCGCCCGCCCCCATCCCTCCTCATCTCCATCCCGCCTGTGGCTTCTCCACACAGCGGGGCGGGGGGGCCTGTAGCTGCCGCCGCCGCAAACCGTGTGCCCGTCCCCCCCTACCCCGCCCCGGTCCCTCAGCTTGCCTCGCCTTTCCTCCCGTCCTCCCTTCCTATCTGTCTCTCTCCTCACTCCCCGCCCGCTCTGGGTCAGGCTGTCAAGGCAAGGGCGCCCACCTCAGACCCACCCAGGGAGGCAGTGGGGGTTGAGGAGTGGGTGGGAAGCGAACTGAAGCTGGCTGACTTGGCTCGCTAGCATTGCTGCCTGCTGTCCCCCTTCACCGCCACCTTCCGCGTTCCCTTCTTTTATCTCTTTTCTATCACCTTCCATAGCCTCTCTCTCCTTTCTTGGCACCTGCCACATTCTCTCTCTCTTCATTCGGCCTCTCTTATTCTCTCTTCTCGCTCTCTACCACGTTCTCGTTCTCCCTCTCTCCCAGCTTTTGCAGTCCTTACTCCTGCATCTTTTAATTATCTGTTTGATAAATAAGTTTCACCCCCCACACCTTTCAGTTCAGTTCCTCCTTTAGCTTTTCCTGTCAACACCCATTGACATTTTTCTCTCTTCAAGAAACTCGTATTTTCTTGTACATTAGTTGCTCTGTCTCTCTCCCTGTTTCTCTCATCATCCTTCATCTCAGCTTCCATAATCTTTTTAATTTAAGGGGGGGGGACCCTTCACTTTGACACATTCATTCTTTATTTTGCTTCTTTATTATTAACTTTTTATTGATCTACTAACAGTGCTTTCCTTTTTTAAAAATAAAAATACTCACATCCCTAAGCACTTTCCCCACTTTTTAAAGGGCTCTCGCCACATTTATACGTTTGCTTCCTATAGTCTGTGTTTCTTTCTATAAATAGCCAGTTTAGATTATTTTATCCTGATTCACATTTTAATGCTTTCTTCTCCCTAACATTTCCTTGTCCCCCTTGTACTTTTTCTTGCCTGTTTTTGCATCCTCTTGTATTTTCCATCTTCCATCCTTACAGGAAAAGCATCCATTTCTTTCATTTACTGCGACGTGTTTGGATTCTCTCATCTCTTGTTTGTGGCTTGATCACACTTTTATTCTTTCCCCCATATTGAAGCATCATTTGCTCCAGCCCTGTTTTTATTCTTTCTCCATGTTCTTTCTCCTTATTTCCATATTCTTCTCCCTTAACTGCATTTTTTTTAGCCTTCCCAGATTTTTTCTCCTTTAAACTACTTTTTCCTACCCCATTCTTCTCTTGGTTATCTTCTTTCATTCTTCTTTTGTTTTTGTTTTTTCCCCTTCCAAAAGTTCTTGAAACCTTTTATTCCTGGTCCTTGATAACTTCTGTTACCTGACTTTTTTGCTTTCTGCACATCATTTTTAAGTTTCTTCTGTGAGCTTCATTTGTTCTTTATTCACTCCCCCTCCCTGCCTCATTTTGAATATCGTTCACTGACTCTTCCTCCCACTTGCATTCCATCTTTTTCATCCCCTTTTCAATTTTTGGACTTATTTTCATTTCCCATTTATACAGCCTTCCTTGATTTATATAGCCACTTTCCTTCCCCTTAATAGTGGAAGTTGCTCATATCCACGTTTAATATTAAAGGTGGATGGATATATACACAGAACAGAGAGTAGAGTTGTAGAAGGCCTTGAAGACCTTCCTACACATTTTGAAGAGATAAATGAAAAGGATGTGGGAATGGAAGGGGTGGGCTTGTCAGTACTCCTAACATTTTCTAGGGGGGTGAAGTTTCATCCTTTTTCTGGGGGGGAAGGGGACTGACAAATTTCAAGACTGGCACAGAGGAAACATAAGAAGGATGGCGTTCTAGTACCAACTACACTGGCCATCTTGGGGGGTAGGGGGTTTATTGCATGCTCACATGCGCACTCCATTTTTCTTGACTTGATGAAGACATAAAGGCCTGTTGAGCTCCATGTTTTTGAAGGTGGGCAACTTGCTTGTGGTAGTGTAGCAAACTTCATTTTTTTGTGGCCAAATGACAGCTTGACCCAGTTGTTATCCAACGAGAGGGCATCACCTTGAATGTCTCTTTGTAGTGCCACAGCCAGCGCAAAAATGATGGCGGCTTACAATGGCGGTACATCTGCAGCAGCAGCAGGTCACCACCACCACCACCACCACCACCTTCCTCATCTCCCCCCTCCTCATCTCCATCACCACCACCACTCTCAGCACCACTTGCACCCAGGCTCTGCGGCTGCAGTACATCCCGTACAGCAACATGCTTCTTCGGCTGCTGCTGCAGCCGCAGCTGCGGCCGCTGCGGCCATGTTAAACCCAGGGCAGCAGCAGCCATATTTTCCATCACCGGCACCAGGTCAAGCCCCTGGACCAGCAGCAGCAGCCCCAGCTCAGGTACAAGCTGCAGCAGCTGCTGCAGTCAAAGCGCACCATCATCAGCACTCGCATCATCCACAACAGCAACTGGATATTGAACCAGACAGGCCTATTGGATATGGAGCCTTTGGTGTAGTTTGGTGAGTATGGGGAGCAAACAGCTCTTGCGCTCTGGTGGCTTCCAAGCCACAGCATATTCCTGTTGCCATTTGAACTTGAATGCCAACACGCTACTTTTCAACAGGTGCCTGTTCAAGTCTGTAGCAGATGGTGTCCACTCCCACCAGAAAAAAGGGAGATTAGAAAGTGCATTAGAAATGTATGAGCTGGGGGAGCTTCAACTTGTATGTGTGTTTAGTGGCACATAGTTAACACGAATGAAGTGTTTCTGTTATTGTGGCAGGTATCAAAACAAAATGTTGCTACCTTTTTGCTGTAATGATTGTCATCAGGTTGTCACTTGCGTACATTGAAAAAAATGTATCAGTTCCTGGAGAAATAGTAAGGTGAATTTGCACATCTGTATTTCATAACTTTAATTCATTTGGATTTCTTGGATTTTTACCATTTAGAGCCTTGTCTACATTTCCAAACTTTATTCCCCTCGCCTTCTCCCCTATTGGAGGGCAAAAAAACTTTATTTTAAAAAGTGGAAGCTGGCATTATTGGTACTTGCAGGTCCTTACCTACTCCTGTGCGGTAGGTGGTTTGCTCTTGATTTTTCTATAGCTGCAGCTCAACAGTGCAATCCTATGCAAGTCAGTCCCATTGCATTCATTGGGACTTATTTGCAGCCCCAGGTGAGTGAGTGTAAAATTGCAACCTAAATTGGCTTGGATTATGTCCGACATCATTGCCTTGAGACAAATACAACCTGCTTAGATTTTCCAAAACATTCTGCTGCTACTGCCGAAGCATTTATTATGTGTTTTAGAGGTCAGTAGCTTGGGTTGCATCAGAAAGCCATTTTTTATAGTAATAGAATTTCATTCATGTGTGTCTTAAATGCAAATGGAGAAAAGTTGGTTTCTGAATCCAGTGACTGGAGTTGGAAGCAATTTCTTTTGGACTCTTGGTTTTGGCAGGTGATTAGAGTCTGCATTTCCCCTGCAGTATCACACAATGTATTTCTTAAAAGTTATCTTAGGACTTTGCACTTCATTCAGATCCCCCCCCCCCCATCTTGCTTTGCTTTGGCATGGGCCGTCATAGCTACAAAACCCTAGGAGCCTTGTGTAGGAAACAAAATGTTTTAATGACTCTCTGCTTGGCCTTGTTTAAGAATGGCTTTAAAAGAGGGAAATTATCCCTGTCTTGGTATCGAAGCAGAATGTTAACCAAAAATCTATGTAGACATTTATAAAATGGATTTGGATTGTATTTGTAACTTTTCTTGCATTGAGCTAAACAGTCATGTGGCCCATTGAATGTAAGAGGCACAAAATGTATAAGGGGAGAGGTTTTCAGTTGCGCAGGAAATTGATCCAATAAAAATCTACCCCCTGTTTGTATTGTATTCTTACCACCAGGATAACAATTCTTGAATCAGCAAAAAATCCTCTTTTGTACTTTAAGGAATGCTTTGCTTGCCTCAGCTGTCATGCTGTAGTTTTCACTTAGCTGAACTAAAATCATTGCATGTATTAATGCTATGATTCACTGGATTAATATGTGCTGTAATAGAGTGCTGTGGAGTAGAGTGGTTTTGACAGCTAAGGCACAGTTGGATTTAGACTGGTAACTGATAGTATCATACAAATGTATTGCTTAAACAGGTTTCAGCATAGAAGTGTTACTTAAGCAGGGAACGGCTAAGGGCCTAAGATGAATCTTTTTGTAATTAGTGAATGCTTCCAAGTTAATGATTTGATTTCTGTCAAGTGTATATTCTGTGTTTCTTATACCACTTCTGGAATTAAAAATTAAGATTTATAGCTGTCTATCCTCTTCTTGGATTATACTTTACTGCAGACTATTTGATAAATGCTGTGAATGAGAATCTTAACAGTGAATCCTAGGGATGTGTAGTTGGAAGTAGCTCTCATTGAATTAGTAAGACTTACTAGCTGTGAATTGCATTTTTGCAGTTCTAGTTATATGCTATTTATTGAAAAATATGATTGCATTATTTTTACTGTAGATGCTTTGGGCAGGATCAAAATCTAGAATAATTGGCAAGGAGTGTGTTCAAGTTGACAGCAACAGAAATAAAAAAAATTCAAATTGAGTAGCTTTTCTTATAAGAGAGAATGATATAAAAATTACAGCAGCTCATTCATAGCATAATTCTAAGAAAGAAGTACTGAGTTGAATGGGACTTTATATCTATTTAGGTTGCAGCCTTAGTTACACTTTCAGTCAGCACTTGGTTAAGGTAAAGTAATTGATGGAGGAGTGGAAGCCCATAAAATATGTTTTGGTTGCTTTTTTAAAAATGCAGTGAGTTTTCTTAAATGCAGAGTTAACACCACCAGTTTTTCAAATAAGTTATAAAAGGCCCTCATTATCTTACTTCGCATCTTTTCAGAGGCACAACACATGCTAAATTTTGTAGTGTATGTGGCTAGAAACTTGTAACTGAAATGCTGTGTAAGTGATAATTCTGAACTCCGTTGAGGTCTGTCATTTACCGTATTTTTCGCACCATAGGACGCACTTTTTCCCTCCTAAAAAGCAAGGGAAAATGTGTGTGCGTCCTATGGAGCGAATGCAGGGGGGAGGCAGGCGGGAAAAGCCCTCAAGAGCCGCACACAAGCTTCGTGCGCTCCTGCGGGCTTTTCTCTAGGAGGGAGAAGGGAGTGACTGGCTGCAGCAGTCCCTTCTCCCTCCTGGGGGAAAAGCCCCCAAGAGCGGCACCCTCTTTAAAGGCTGCGCGGCTCCTGCGGGCTTTTCTCCGAGGTGGGGGAATTCCCCCACCTCCCAGAAAAGCCAGGAGAAGTCGCACAGCCCCTTTAAAGAGCGCACGGCTTCTGCGGGAGGTGGGGGAAGCTGCAGCAGATTCCCTCCTCCTGGGCTCCCTTTGAAGCGGCAATGTGGGAGGGGAGCAGCTTACACTCGTGTAAGCAGCTCTTCTCCCACTTTCCTGCTTCAAAGCAACCACGGAGGAGGGAAGGAAGGGGACCATGGATCCTCTTCGCTGCTGGAGGCTTCAGCGGATTCCCTCCTCCGTGATTGCTTTGAAGCGGCAATGTGGGAGGGGAGCAGCTTACACTCGTGTAAGCAGCTCCTCTCCCACTTTCCTTCTTCAAAGCAACCACGGAGGAGGGAAAGAGGGGACCCATGGATCCTCTTCGCTGCTCGAGGCTGCAGCAGATTCCCTCCTCCCGGGCTCCCTTTGAAGCAGCAAAGTGGGAGGGGAGCAGCTTACACTTGTGTAAGCAGCTCCTCTCCCACTTTCGGATTCCTCCTCCGTAATTGCTTTGAAGCAGGAAAGTGGGAGGGGGGCAGTTTACACTCGTGTAAGCAGCTCCTCTCCCACTTTCCTGCTTCAAAACAACCACGGAGGAAGGAAAGAGGGGACCCATGGATCCTCTTCGCTGCTCGAGGCTGCAGCAGATTCCCTCCTCCCGGGCTTCCTTTGAAGCAGCAAAGTGGGAGGGGAGCAGCTTACACTCGTGTAAGCAGCTCCTCTCCCACTTTCCTCCTTCAAGGCAACCACGGAGGAGGGAAGGAAGGGGACCATGGATCCTCCCCTGCTGGAGGCTTCAGCGGATTCCCTCCTCCGTGATTGCTTTGAAGCAGCAAAGTGGGAGGGGAGCAGCTTACACTCGTGTAAGCAGCTCCTCTCCCACTTTCCTCCTTCAAAGCAACCACGGAGGAGGGAAGGAAGGGGACCATGGATCCTCCCCTGCTGGAGGCTTCAGCGGATTCCCTCCTCCGTGATTGCTTTGAAGCAGCAAAGTGGGAGGGGAGCAGCTTACACTCGTGTAAGCAGCTCCTCTCCCACTTTCCTCCTTCAAAGCAACCACGGAGGAGGGAAGGAAGGGGACCATGGATCCTCCCCTGCTGGAGGCTTCAGCGGATTCCCTCCTCCGTGATTGCTTTGAAGCAGCAAAGTGGGAGGGGAGCAGCTTACACTCGTGTAAGCAGCTCCTCTCCCACTTTCCTGCTTCAAAGCAACTACGGAGGAGAGAAGGAAGGGGACCATGGATCCACCGCTGCTCACGGCTGCAGCGGATTCCTCCTCCTTGATTGCTGGGAGTTTCTCTGGGCAGGAATTCCCTCAGCTTAAGTGGGGTGGGGGAAGTGTGGCAGGTAGGGGGGTACAAATTGGGAGTGGGCATTGTGTGAAGTGGCTGTGGATCTCCTGCCGCAGAACTGTAGGACTGTATAGAGTTGGGAGGGCCACCCAAGGGTCATCTAGCCCAGCCCCCTCACAATGTAGGAATCACAGCTAAAGAACGCCAGGCAGATGGTCCCCCAACCGCTGCTTAAAAGCCTCCAGTGGTGGAGACCCCAAACACCTTCCGAGGTCATAGAATTGCAGGGTTGGAAGGGAACCCCAGGAGTCATCTAGTCCAGCCCCGGTGGACAGCGGGCGCAATCCATCCCATTGCGCAAGACTAAAGATGCTGTGCAAGGCTAAAGAAGAAGCCAAGGCAGTGAGCGGGATGGATCGCGCTTGCTGCCTTGTCTTCTTTAGCTGCACTGGAGAGGTTTAGCTCCTGGCTGGAGAGGTTGCGCGGCCATGGATCCCGTGCGCTGTCTTGGCTTCTTTGCTCTTTGGGGCTGGGGGGGGGGTAACCCGGGCTTCCCCCGCAGCCCCGAGAAGCTCTGGGAGAAGTGGACAGGCTGCATGCAGCCTGTCCGTTGCTCTTTGGGGCTGGGGGGGGGATAATATTTTTTTCCTTGATTTCCGCCTCTAAAAACTAGGTGCGTCCTGTGGTCCGGTGCGTCCAATAGAGCGAAAAATACGGTAAATTAGAGCTGAACACTGAAAGTTCAGCTGCAAATGTGTGTTTGAGAGTAGTGTAAAGTTGGCTTGTTCATGTAAGCAAACAATTTTTGATGCTGGAAATTTCTGATCCAGTGTAGCCCACCCATGTAGAATGATGTTTAAAAGGATATAACTGGTGAATGTCTGTTGCAGAATGTTGTTTTGTAGTGTAGAATTGTGGTAATTCTAAGCCAAATGAAGGGGTGCCAATTTATGTAGATACTTGGTCCATGCTGAATGCTTACTGTCTTATTAAGGAGTTTTGGAATGCACAATATGATGCAAATTGTCTTTTTTCTCTGCTTCTTCCATTTTGCTACCAATTGGGGGAAGTGGGAATGTGGAAAATTAAATGAGAGGCTTGAGGGAATGTTCTTCCCCATTGAGCGATTTTAGGATAATGTTGAACCCAATTATTTAGAATGTGGTCTGAGTGCTGGAATCCCCATTGTAGCCTTTTAGGTTGTAGTTGAAATGGCTGGTGTTCATAGCCTCTTTGATGCAGGCTGACTTCTGTTTTTCCAGTTCACTGATATAGTTCATCAGCCATAAGCTGTTAAAGCATGATGTCTTGGCAGACTTTCATACATAGTCTGCTGTTACTGTTGATTGTTCATGTGCCCCATTGTGTTCTCTTGCTCTTTTTGCTTGGCTTTGCAGGATAAGTTGGCTATCATTGACAGATATCACCTCCCTTTTGGCTACATGTGGATTTTGAGGCAATGGTAGTTCAGTTGCTTAGGCAGTAAGAGAATCCCAGTGGATTTAACAGCATTATAAACTAGTCTCTTATATTTTGTGTGGTTCAGAATAAACTGACAACAAGTAAGCATGTGTTGGGTTCATTTACTAGCCACTGAATTTATAAAAGCTTGGTGAAAAGTGGGGGACTTAAATAATGTAACAGCAAGAATTTAACAGTGCTGTAACTAAGGTCTCCACTGAATTGACAGAATTGAGTCCATTGTTTAATTGGCTCAGAATCCTCAATCTCAGTTGCTTGCTGAAAAAAGTGAGGCAGAGAGTTCACGCTTGTGTCTTTTAAAAGTGGTATTGGTAGCTTTCCCTGAATGTCATGTTACTGTAAAGCCTGACTCTTAACCAAAGCAGTCTAGTGTTGATAGCTAGACTGTGGAGAGCTTTTGAAAAACATATTCTCCAAAGTATTCCCATTTAAAAGAGGAGCCCTCCAGAGATTGGTAGGGGGGAAATGCTAATGGTTCTTGTGAAACTCTCCCACAGACTTGCTTTAGTTATGTCACTGGTGGGCTGATGAAGAACCAGTGTTTGTTTTAGGGAGTCTTGTTGTTTCAGGAGGTGAGTTGTTCTCTGTTGGGAACAGAAAACAGGTTTGAAGCATTGTGCATGACACAATGGGCCGTACTCAAAGTTAGTCCTACTCAGTGTGGACCCACTGAAATTATTGGACACGCCTAATTTATACTCATTAGTTTCAATGCTTTTCTCCAAGTATAAAGTTAGTTGGATAGCGCCCAGTATTCTGTGGAGAGTAATAGTAACATATCCTTAGTCAAACCATGTAGTAGAAGCTCTGTAGCACATAAAGTTCCTTTCAGTACAGAGCTCCCTGTAGAGAATTGCCCTCTGATCTGGCACTTTAAAAGTCAGTATAGTTTAAAAATGCTGAATAATGACATTTCTAGCCAAGACACATCAGTTCAGGATTCTGGGTAAACTTCTAATTGATTAGGTTGCAAAATGAAAGCATGGTGGTCATATTGCAGTATGGGAAGATTCCATGGTAGATCAGGAATTTAAAAACTAGCTGAAGTTTGATTTAATTTAAGGACCTAGCAAACTGCCTTATATTAGGCCAGGCTATGTCCATCTAGCTGAATTTTGTCTTCTCTGACTAGTAGTGATTTTCCAGGATCACAGGCAGGTCTTTTCTGTTACTTGCTACCTGATCCTTTTAACTTGACATGCTAGGTATCGAATTTGAGATCTTTCGCATGCAAAGTGTGTGTGTTCTACTACTTAGCTAAGTTCTCCTCCCTAATATTGTTTGCAGAAATATGCTTGAGTAAGGGCAGATCATCAGATTTCATGGGTGTTAGTCAATATGTAAATAGCCTTTGAGAGGTAGATTGGTGAAGAGTAGCTCCCCTTGCCTTGCAAGAATCTGCTGAACATATTTTTTGAATTAATTTAAGCAGCTTTGGGTGCTTGCAGAAAAGTTGCTCAGCATTACACACCTTTTTAAATATTATTATTACATGGACTTGGATTACAAATAATAATAATATCCTAGCTTGATTTAGATTTTTTAATTGTTTCTAATTAAAGGTTTTCTTGGTTTACAGAAATACATACATTGTCTCCACTTTCAGATTAGAATTGCTTTAGTTTTACAGAAGAGCCAGTTGCAGCAAAGGAAAAAGTAGCTATCCCAGAGTTTTTTTTCTTTTCTCAGCATATCTTTTTTCTACATTTACTGGAACCAAATACCTCCTATGGAACTTTTGAGAACTCATCCTTTCTATGGGTAGAAGATCCCTCAGGGTGATGGGGATAGGCAACTGAACTGTGGGTGAGAACATTCCCAGCATGGTATTCCTTCTAAGTGTCATCAAGTCAGCTAGCTGTCTGTGGGAAGAACTGTGCCAGAAGCAGCATTGATTCTCAGACCTGAACATTCTCTGCCCTCAGTTTAGTTCAGGGGAGTCTTTCCTGAGAGGGCTTGGTCTTTCTTTTGCTACTACTGTTGAAGCAGTGCTTCCTAATGGACAGCATGCACATGTCGAGAGAATATGTTGGTTCCTTCTAGGGTGCACGCCTGTGGAGTGAAAATGGCTATTGTTCTTTGTGGGTGCACAGAGAGCTGTATCAAGTATTAGTCATACTCGGCGTAGACCCATTACGAATAATGGCAGTGACTAATTTGGGTCCATTTGTTTTACTCTGAGTAAAACTTAGTTGTTCACAACTCATTTATGTGGTCCAGAGCAAGGTTGTTGAACAGCTACACTTGACCCTGCTCTTGATTTTGACCACAGCCAGATTATTTAACAGCATAACAAGCTTCTGCCCTAGAGCCTTTGATTTTCATAATATGGTGGTGGCTTTGATGACAGTGCCTACACTGCAGGGAAGAAAGTTGATAACATGAGTTATGTACGTGTTTTTATTTGTAGAATGTAAAAAACAAAACAAAAAGGGACACTCGTATTAAGGGGGTCTCCGAGGCTCCTAGAAACATTCAGGCCAGGGTTATGTAGGGTGGGAGTTTGAGAACTGCTGTCCATAGCTTAAGCCACGGTTTTCTGTCTCTTGAACCCAGTAGGCTTTGAGTGAAGCCGCAGCTTGTTGATCTTGCCTTCTTTTCTCTCAGCTGTCAGAGGCCTTGCAGAAAGATACAGAAAATCTCATTGAACTGGAATGTCTGAGTGTTACAAAGTTTGCCCCACTTGCTGGGAACTAGAATTATGCAGTTTGTTCCATTGTAGTAATATTAATTCTAGCTATAAAATCCCAGTGCTAGCTTATTAAAGTACAGAAGCTCTATAGTTCAATGATTAGAGGGCTGCCTTGTTTAAAGCTTTAACAGTAGGTTTGCCAGGCATGCAATTCCCAATCACCCCCATAAAATTGATCTATTTTATACAAAGTAGTTTTACACTTAGCATGTGGTACTAGGAAGAAATAGACTTGGGGAAGATAGGGTGTTTGTGGCAGCAAGAGTGTAGGCAGCAAGGAGGTGCGGTGTTGGGGAAGAACTTAACTATAAACATGTCCCTTTGATTTCTTAGTGAGGATAAGGCTGGCTACTACAACTGGGAACTGAGCAACAAAATGATCAGTTTCAAAGCTTCTCATGAAGACTACAGTAACTATTTAAAAAGCAAAGAAGTCAAATCCAAAAAGGCTACATTAATAATTCTTGATTTGCAAGCAGGCTCTCAGACTGGTTTTTGTTCAGGTTCAGCTTGTGCTACTATTTTGTTTCAGATGACCAAAAATATTGCATATATGCTCAAATTGGTTATTTCTCCTTGGTGCATTTCTTGAAGTTGTAACATGCAATTTCATATTGGATGTTTGGAAAATATTCTCCCTGTTACAGATTACCTGATTTTTAGATCTGTTTTCTAACATGGTAAGAAGGGAATGACAAAACTGTCACTAAAGGTAGAGCACAGTTACTGGTTTGCTCATTGGTGACAGTTTTATTCAAAGCAGTTTTGAAATAGAGCAGTGAACAAGCTCTTAATTTATAGTTTCTTCTTGCTGTGGAAAACAGTGATTTGATAGTGTCGTGTGAATTCTGTGTTGGGAAAAGATCAATTCTGTGCTATTGGCACAGAATTGGCACCTGAGACAATTTTGTATTCTCCCCCCCCCCCCCGCACAATTCTTTCTCCATTCTTCCAGTTGTTAACTGTAAATTTTAAATAATGAGTAGAAGCCTGGGTGTTTGTGTTCTATACCAATAGTTTAAGATTTTTATTTTTTTATCATTACAGATAATACAGGAATGTTGTCAGAATGAAGAAATTTAAAATTAGAGCAAAGCAGAAAATTTGAAGAAGAAAAAAGTTTTATAGCACCCAAAGGAATGATATAGCTATCAGAATGTAACGGGACTTCTAATAAATAAATTATGCTCCTGTTACAGTCTTGCATTTCCGTGGTATTATGGAAAATCCAGCCTTCTGTTTTCAGTCAGATAAGTAGAAAGATAACGAATGACCTGGAAGAAGATAAAAAGGGAAGCAAAAGTGAGCAAGGAGAAGATATTTGGGTGTACATTTTTGTAAGCAAATTGGGCAAGAAATCAGAATATCAAGTCAAACCTTGTGTTATAAAACAGCTGCACTGGATCCCAATTTATATCTGAGCCCAGTTAAAGGTGCTTATATTGGTGTTTAAAGCTTGTCTGAAAGACTGTCTGCATCCATATCCACCTTCTCTGAAGTTGAGATCTTCAGAGGGGTTTCTGCTGATAGTTCCTCCACCCTCCAGAAGTTCTGGGGTTGGTGTCCTGGGAGAGGGCTTTCCCTGTGGCAGACTTTGCTTGTGGAATTTCTTCCACACACAGGTGTGTCTAGCATCCTCATTGTACAGTACAATTTTACTATATGCTGAAGATGCACATCTTTTTCTGGTTTTGACAGGTAAGGTGTTTTGTTTTGTGGGGTTCAGTTATTTGTTGGATTTATACTGTTCTGATCCATTTGGAATGGTTTTCCTTGTTTTATACTTGGAATGCTTTTATTTGTTTTTATAGTTGTACATTATATTGTTGTAACCTGCCTCTGGTGAAGGGCAGGTAAGAAAGCTTATAAGAAAAAAATCCATAGCTATTTGATACAGTTTTGCATTAAAAAACAGTGCAGATTTTCTGAAGCAATATTTCATCTGACAGCCCTACCAAGTACTTCGATACTTCAAAGTTGAAGACAGATCTTGCTGGGATGTCTTCATGAATTCCTGTGTTTAGTATAGATGCTACTAAATTTGAGGTTAGCACAAGTAGCAACTATTTAAATGCCTGCAGACAAACCCATGGAGTACTACTTTAAAACTAAATCGCTGTGTTGAATTTCTGTCTGTCTGTATGATGGTGTAGCAAGTACTTTTGTCTGGCACATCTAGTGCAGATGAACAGGGATTTCCTGACTAACTGAGTCTGTCAGCTTGATCCTCTGTTGCTTGGAGGGAAACCATGGGAGTGCCTGAGGCAAATGGTGCAGCGCCTCAATGAGCACATGATAAAGCAGTGTATATATTGAACCTAATTCTGATGGCTGTGCTATTTAAGAATTATTCATGCCACATTCTTATGAGGCTGTCCTGGTATTCAAGGAATGCCCTGTTTAAATTCCTTGGGGGCTGTGACTTCCATCATCATCCTACAAGGATAGATCAGAATCCCATTTAACATAAATGTGACCTAATTGAAAAGCTGTGTTTGCCTGTTTGCAAGTTTTTACATAATGAACATTGGAAGCCTGTTTCAGGTACAGAAATTCAGTGTCCCCCACCAGCCTTGCTGAATAAATCAGGTATATAATGCCTTTAAGTATACGAATGCAAACTGGAAAGGTATTCATTGCATGCCTTAATCCTAGAAAGAATCATTTCTGGGTTGGGGACACTGCAGCTTCTTAGACAATGGCATCAGTTGTTTGAGTCACGAACCAGTTTCAAACAACATTCATGCAAAAGGCTGAATAAGGAGCAGCATGATTTCTAGAGTCTCTCATAGCAGATGCTTAGTTTCATCGTACTCAGAGTAGACTTAAAGAAATTAATGAACTCAGCCATACCTATTAATTTCAGTGGGTCTGCTCTGAATAGGGTTTACACTGAATACAACACACTGTACTTCTGCTGCCCTGATTAATAGCAAACTGGCCTAAAAACATTCAGAAGATGAATGCTGAAATATTTGAGTTTTTATGAACAAAGACTAGTATATTAATTTAAGTTACTTTGTGTTATAAGCCCTTGCTGCCTACTGTCAAGTCATACAATGAAGTGTTGATCTGTTAAACTGCAAGCATGTTATTCTAGTTGCAAACTTTAAGAATGAAGAAACTTGGAAGGCCTCATTTGTTTCTTCATTTCTCCCACCCCCAAAAATTATTTCCAGGGGTTGTAGACAAGTCTCTTTTGATGAGTCAGTGTTCGGAAAAAATTGTCCAGGTCAGTCTTATGACTAACCTGATTGTTTTGTTCTAGTACATCGTTTTCAGGTCTTGATATTGTTTGTGTCTGGGTAATTGTATGTTGGCAGTACACACAGAAGTGCGACAGAATCCAATATTTGTTTCAGTTCTTCTGCAAATGTTATAGCTGAACAGCTTGTAACTATATTGGGAACCAAAATTAGTTTTTCATGAGGTATTTATATTTCAAATGTGATTTCCCCCTCCCTTTTGAGTTCATTCTTGTGCATT
The DNA here is from genome assembly GCF_964188305.1 of Podarcis bocagei. Taxonomy (NCBI): domain Eukaryota; kingdom Metazoa; phylum Chordata; class Lepidosauria; order Squamata; family Lacertidae; genus Podarcis; species Podarcis bocagei. The sequence goes on along the minus strand of NC_138141.1, from coordinate 38,083,534 downwards.
CTGTCCCCCTCCCCACAACACGTTTACTGATTGAAGTATTTTAATGTGCCCCATTCCCTCCTTGTGAAAACGTTTGGATAAACTGTATGGCTATAGGTAAAGTTTTATAGAGTCCCAGGTCAACAAGTGACTTTAGGTGGTTTCTTTGAGGAGGGAAAGAAGACAGTGGGCCTGCATGCACTGCACTGCACCATACCTCAAAGTAGCTCCCATTGCCACTAGCACTAAATTTGCTACACAGTTCTCTGAATTAGCAACTAGCACTTGCTGATCCCTTTTTTCATGACCCAGTGACTAATATAGTTTCAAGCCGAGTGCTGTGGGCAGCAGGTGCTGCATGACTGTTGACAACTCCCACAATGTTGGTTTTTATGTGTTGGGATTGGGGTGATCCAGGGTTAGAAACGGGGGTAGAAAAGCTAGGAGCCAAATGACTTATGGGACCTGGGTTGTGGGCACCAAAACAGAATGTCTAGTCACCACTGGGGAGGGGGGTTGGCAACACTATATTTTTTATTGTTAAACTCCTTAACATATTGTCTATCCTAACATATATTTTGAAGCTTCAAATCACATACATTTCAGTAATCCTTGAGCGTCAATCATGTGCAAAAAATGGCGCCCAGACTTTTTGAGGTGCCTGCAAATGGAGAAACTTTAGGCGCAAAATACGCCTGGCGCTCTGCTAATTTCTAACCCTGGGATGATCTTGCTTTATAGCTGTATCACAAATGCACTAAGCAGCCCGGCCAGAATGTCCTAGCTCTCAAGTTTGGGTGTGAGGAATATAAAAAGAATTTGGACAGTTACAGTTTTTTTAAATGTCCTTTCCCCTGCCCAAGGTTGAACCATGTTCAGTTCCAGTATCATGACCTAGTCCTGAATCTAAAAAGACAACGATAACTTACAGAGGCTTCCATTGAGTATCAACATGGAGTCTTATTAGAGGGTCTCTGTATTTACTACACATCTGTAATAGTTACTCAGCATCTCTTCTGTTTTTGTTTTCAAATAAAATCAGTGATCCCCTAGCTTTACTTTGAACAGGGGCAGGGAACTTTAGGCCTGGGAACAAAATGTGGCCCTTGGGACCCTTCCTAGGCCGTTCCCCTTCTCCAGGCCATGCTTCTATTCGATGCCATTTTTGCCTGGCTCTCTGGCTTGGAACAAGAAAGGAAGTCTGTGACAGTAACTTATCTTGCTGGGGGTGGGAGAGATGGGGACCCAAGACATTTGCACTGATTTTTTCTTAATGTGGATTACTCCTGTTTAATAATATTAAACCCTTTCTTAAATGTTTCATTCTTGATCCGGGCTACCTTAAATGAATGCTTTGCCAACAATAATTCACAACGCAGTCCTACTCGTGTCTTTTAAGAAGTAAGTTCTGTTAAATTCAATGGGGCTTACTTCCAGGTAGGTGAGGTCGGGATTGCAACCCTTAGTCACTTTATTTTGTGGCTTTTTATTGCACAATGACCTTATAAAATGAAATGTTCAAATTAAACTAATGGGCACCTTTAGAATTAGAAATGATAAACTGAGCCCTCCTGTAGCATAATGGGTCAGTGTTTCTGACTGTTAACTAGAAGGTTGTTGGTTCGAGCCCACCCAGGGGGTTGGACTTGATGACTCTCAGGGTCCCTTCCAACTCTACAATTCTATGATTCTGACAGTGAACATTGTGGTTTTTTTGGGGGGGTGCAGTTTTGCAGCACCCTGGTAGATTTTACTTTCCCCTTCTCTCCTACCTGAGGCTGAAATTGTGAGGAAGAGTTTGCTTAAAGGATTAGTCTGGGTACACATAAGGCAAGAAAATCAATTGGAAGAACTCTGGATTCTAATTTAAAACTCCATAGTACATGGAAGAACAAATATAGTAAATATCAGACTGTGACATGAGTAAGTCACTTTAAGCTAGTGGTGTGTGTATGTATCATCTAGTTCTTGTACTCAGTAATTCCATTGTTAAGCTCATTTTCCATAAATACACCATTGTGTAAGCATAATCCACACTTGAATATTTATTACTGAAGACAATGTCTCATCCAGAGATATGAATGCCACATTATTTTGGATTGTTTAAAAGTACTTATTAGGCTACACATTCAGTTTGCAAATTATGATTAAGGCAGGCCTTATGATGTTAACATTTCTTCTGAAATTTACTGGAAAAGTGTTCAGTTGCTTTGAGGAACATGATTAAATGTAGCTCCTCACTTATTTAGTCTGTAAGCTATGTACTGTGACCTGGCAGGTACTTGACAAATCCTATTGTTTTTATAGTCCCTAGCAGCAAAAGCTAGACTTTGACTGAGCCTCTGGTAGACCACCATACATGGCTCTTGTGCTGCATTTGACTTGCTTGGTCTCAAGTTATACTGGACTCTGAGTGCTGAAAGTGTAGGCAAAGTTATTAGAAACCCTGTAAATTTGTTTCTGAAGTGATGTAGTTTTTCCAGATTTTTTTTGAATTAGGCTAATTTGCATAGGAACAGTTCACACTAGAGAGTGATCTAATTTGGAATATTTATTTGACTTGAATAAGTATTTAGTAAACAGTGCTAAAAATGTGGAAACTGCAATTGTATTTTCAGTTGACACCTGCTCGTCATTAACTGATGGACTTAAGAAATGGAAATTTTTCTGTGGAAAAATAAAAGAATGGATAATTTTCCATTTTGGAAAACATTCCTCTCCACATTACTGAGTTTTTGACACCTCTTGTAATATCCAAGGTAGTGTGGAGTGGTGTTAATTCAAGTGCAGCATCAAGTGCCTTCTTGGAAGGACACTGAGGGGACTGCCTTACCCCAGCTAACTTATTGGGTCTTCATGGCTGAACTGGGCATATCTCTGCGAGACTAGAGAGTAATCAAGGCAGGGCATGTTAGAGTTTACCATACATATAACAATTTTATCTCTTGTCAGTAAAGAATGGTGCCTAAAATAGCATATTAATGGCTGTAGACTTCCCTAGTCATTGGGTGGGCCTTGCACCGCTTAATGTTATCTGCTATTGCGCCCCATCTTGTCCTTGTGTCGTGAATGTGAATTTACTGTTCTGATTGTTCAGTTCTTTGAGGTCTCCTCTTGTAAAAAGGTTGTAGCTTGCTGCTTTGGACGGGTTGTGCGCCTTTCTTGTGTGCTGAAGTGGCAATTAGATTCAATTTTGTGAAGTAGGTCCCCTGAGCTGAGGTACTTGCACTATAAACACAAGCTATTTATGTCAAGCAGGGTGAATTCACACAAAGAGTAGATGTCTGTGGCTAACATTCATAAAAATATATAACTTAAGCTCTAGCAAGCAGCAAGAATAAATTACAAGGAAAAGGTTGTAAAAGCGACTGAGTAATGGAGATGACTACCCACTGCTTTCCAATGTGGTATTGGGCTTATAATGGCTGAATTGTGCAAACTGTGCTTTTAAAAAGGAGAATGAAATCAAAATTTGCCAAGAGCAAGTTTAGGTGTCCCAGGAGAAATATGTGTGTCTGCTAACAGCAACCACTTTGTGTTGGGTTTCCCTAAGATGAAAACCCTCACAGAGGACTGGGAAGAAGTTCCAGGAGATCAGAAAGCTGGGCAGGATAGAGGTAAGTGGGCTAAGTACATAGTAGGAAATGAAGGGAGAGAAATGTGGGAGAAAGTTCAGTAAACAATATAATTTGGTGGGAGGAAGGGGCCTGAGGGAACAGAGAACTGAGTCAAATGGAGAGGTTTGCAGCAGGGCAGCATTTTAAAAATCTGGAGGAGGGTGTGCTAAGTAGGCTGATCAAGAGACAAGGAGTTAAACAAAGTGAGACCAAGTAGACCTTTGCTTTTAGCAACCAAAAACTGAGAAAATAATGGGTAGAGGAGGCATGAAGTTGAAACAAGTTAGAGACCAGAGAGGTTATATGCAGAAAGAAAGCAGATGGGCAAGGGGGCATTTGGAGAACTGCACCAAGGGGGCATAGGGTTTCTAGAGTTTAGATCCCTTGGGCCTGGAGTATTCTGCCAGAAGTGACTTCTGTTGATACTGCAGCATTGTGACCCTGGCAACCCTAAGGGAACAGCAAGGACCAAAAGACCCTCACAAAACTGTGGATGATGCTGAATTTCCTATATTGATTTGAACTAACAAGCCAGTACTTTGTCTGAAGGCTTCTAGTTGTTTGGAATGCTTTCCCTTGGGCTTGTTGTACTGATGCCCCTTAATTAATCACTAGCAAATGAATATCTTGCTTAGTTGTTTTTTTTTTTTTTGCTACTGTTCTCTGGGAATCTTATTTGTAAATGCAGTCTTTAAGGTACCATGAAACAGAAAGATTTATTGTGGTATAAAAGTCCATGGCCCAAAACCATCTATTGAGATGACAGAGCAATTGCACTTTTATACTTTAAGAATCTGGATACTAATCGCTATAAAAGTAACATGGCTTTGCCATCTCATCCTTGGAAGACAGGTTCATTCTTTGTTTTACTTTAGAGGTCTAAATAACAGAGAACTGGTTTAAGTCCCTTATCTAATCATTACAATGGCTAAACTATGTCTGTGGTGAAATTTTTATGATTGGTGCGCCCCTGAGTCTACCTACAGCTCATTTTGCCCCCTTTTGGGGGAAGGACTAGCTAAGCACCAGAGTCAATACCATACATTCACACACGAATTACTAATATGTTTGAGGCCCACAGAATGGCATCTGTAGACACCCCAGCACCCTTAGACACCTTCCTTGCTGCTTGCCAAAGCCCCTTGTCCCTTCTGAATTTTATTTTCCCCCTAAAGGACACCTGTCTATCTTGTGATGCATTATAATCATTGTATAACATGCTCTGGGAATCTTTCTTGACTGACAAAAGGGCTGGGGGGAGGTTTGTACGTGGAACTTGTCTGAACTTGGTCTCCATGGTTACTGATTTTAGAGGATCTTCAAATGAAATGCAGCCACTGTGCAACTAAGGTCAAATATCTAAACAGCCAAATATTGTCACTGCTCAGGGAATAACGTGTAAGTCATATATATATTTCAGAAGAATGGAGGCAGGAACTCCCCAAATGCGCAGTGATAATGCTGAAATGTATGTTATACCGATGGTGATAACTTGGAAAACTGGTTACAGACATATCTTGTTAAGGAGTGAAAACCGAGGTGCTGATGGTGAATGGGTGTACACATGGTGCTAATCTTTATTTTATTATCCATAGCTGTCAACTTTTCCCTTTTCTTGTGAGGAATCCTATTCGGGATAAGGGAATTTCCCTTAAAAAAGGGGAAAGGTTGACAGCCATGTTATTATTACGAGTGGTAGTATTAAATACCTTTGGATCATGGGAATGTTGTCCCATGTGCAACAGGAGTTAAAACTACTACTGACTGCTCGTCTATGTATAACCTTTGATAGGACTAAAAGGGTGTGTGAAAGAGATATACCACATGTATTTAAATCCAGTTTAAATACTATTGCACAAATGTAAACATAGGTGCTGGAGATGGCATGAATCTCCTTCTTGGCGTTATATGTACCTGCTCCTTACTTGTTTTTTGAGCTGTTTCCCAATACTGTGTAAAAAATAAATTGTAATTGGTACTCTCAGTGGTGAAGCAACTAAACACAATTCTTAAGTCAGTAACTTGTGCTTTACCATCTCTGATTGCTTAATAGTGAAAACATAGTCAATTCTTAGCCCAGTGGTATGTGTTACCTCACATTGCCAAATTTGGCATGTTAACACTTTATGCTTTTTGAAGTACAGTACCACCATCTCCCCCCCCCCCCCCAGTATAAAGAGAGGTAGTGGCCCCATGAGGACAGCCTACATGCCACATTTATTTCTGACAGAAATGACTCTTGGAAACAGATGTTCCAGTTTAAGAACTTGAAAATTGCCTGCTTTCCAAATTGCCTGTATGAAAGACACTTCGAAGGACTACCATTTAAATTACAAATAGCTCCAGAAATTCATAGTGCGTGACTTGTAGAGAAAGCAGATCATGTTAATGTGTTACATTTTAATATGGGAATCACTTACAAATGTGTACCAGTGAGTGGAAAACTTTAATTAGGTAAATTGGCTGTTGGGATTGCCCTTCCAAACATGGTGATGTTTACTCTCTGCTAGGAGGAGATCATTTCTTCAAAAATTTCTCAGGAGTGGAGCTCCCTATTAGCAGTGGCAAGAACACAGCTTCTTCTCCACTCCCCACCCCAAGTGGCATAAGCTGTGTTGGCAATTCTGCTGGCTACCATTCTGCAATCTCCACAGCGTCCTGGGCATTCTGGGCATTTTTGGGTGGTGAATGGTAACCTCCACACTTTATAAATAGTGTAGCATATTTACAGAAATTCTGCAGTGTCCTTATTTTTGTAGGGTAATGAGAGAGAGCTCAAATTTTCTCACGTCTCAGCTCTAGGTTTTTTTTTATTATTATCTGGCGTTGGTCATACTTCCAAGTTGATCTATCCAACCATAAGACCTAGAAACTTGCTCTTTTATTTATTTATATGAAAGCTGATGTTCTTCCAAACTTCCTCCATGTGTATGGCAAATACATCGCCCTGACATGATGAAAAACCAGAAAGTCTTATTTGTATAATCAACTGTCCTCATCATTTCAACTACAGTGGTACCTCTTAAGACGAATGCCTCGCAAGACGAAAAACGCGCAAGACGAAAGAGTTTTCCGTTTTTTGAGTCGTTCCGCAAGACGAATTTCCCTATGGGCTTGCTTCGCAAGACGAAACGTCTTGCGAGTTCTTGTGAGTTTGTTTCCCTTTTCTTAAAGCCGCTAAGCCGTTAATAGCCGCTAAGCCACTAAGCCGTTAATAGCCGCTAAGCCACTAAGCCGCTAATAGCCGCTAATAGCCGCTAAGCCACTAATAGCCGTGCTTTGCAAGACGAAAAAACCGCAAGACGAAGAGACTTGCGGAACGGATTAATTTTGTCTTGCGAGGCACCACTGTATTCAAATCAACTGCTGGAATCTGTCATTATATTTAAGGCATAAATGCTCATATATCCTTTATTTTAGCATTGCAGCTAAAAGGGCTCTCACTTGTTAAAAGTACTATGACATACACTTGAAATGTCAAGCAGTAGGTCATGGCATCTCTCAAATCCATTCTGGAGACTTGGTATCTCTGAAGGATTTGAACAGTGAGTTGCTTGGAGTTCTAATACAAATTGTAACTCTACCACTGCTTCCAGGAAAGCAGTAGGGTCTGAACTTCAGGTTTGGGCTATTAAATTCCTGGATATATAATTGTTGACTTTTAGTTCAGTGAAGCCCTAACTGTCTCCTGGAGGCTATTTTATCAGGTGAGGATAGCAACATGTTTCTGTTTTGCCTTCACTATGCCATCTTGTGTGGTACAGTGGAACCTCGGGTTGCGAATGTGATCTGTGAAGGAGGCACGTTCGCAACCCACAGTGCCGCATCTGCGCACATGCGGATCGCAATTCAGCGCTTCTGTACATGTGCAAAGCGTGATTTAGTGCTTCCATGCATGCCGAGTGCCGAAACCCAGAAGTAACCCATTCCGGTACTTCCGGGTTCGGTGCGGGGCACAACCCAAAAATGCATAACCTGAAGCATCTGTAACCTGAGGTACCACTGTACAGTCATACCTCAGGTTACAGACGCTTCAGATTGCGTGTTTTCAGGTTACAGGCGCACCAAAACCCAGAAGTACCGAAACGTGTTACTTTCGGGTTTCGGTGCTCGTGCATGCGCAGAAGCGCCAAATCAAAACCTGCGTGTGCGCAGATGCGGCGCTGCGGGTTGCAGATGCTGCAGATTGTGAACGTGCCTCCCGCATGGATCACGTTCACAACCCGAGCGTCCACTGTACTATGCTTTAATCCCTTGGATATTGCAGTTGGATTAAATCCCTTGTTTTGGATGATGACTGTCATGCTAAAATGTTAAGCAACTGGTTTTGTAATTTAATAATGTGCCTGAAAATCCTATGTCAGCAAGTCTCAAAGTCCAGTTCCAAGTAACATTAGATTTTAAACTGTGATTAGAGCTTTGTTGTTCAGAATTCATTACATTTTTTAAAAAAAGTTATTGTTAATAAGATCAGCTTTGTTAGTGAGGCAGTAGAATTTATTCACTACTTTTAAATTGAATTACATGTAGTAAATTTGTTGTTTTGCATCTAAATTGGCAGTTTTTAACGATTGGATTTGATATGTTGCAAAATGGGAGCTTACTGGAACAATCCATCTTGTGGACAGTATAAAAGAAGCCATTTAATGAATCCAACTTGGAAATTGTTCTAGCCATGGTGCAATAGTAACTCTTGGATTTCTCCTTTCTGTTTTCTGATATTTCATATTGTCAGAGTTGAAAATCCCTTTAGAAGAATAGCCAGTGCTATTCTCCAGCACTCTGTTCGAATGGCAATTCTGGATCACAACTAGGATTGTCCTCAGTATCACTTGATGCTCTTGTTCTCATTTTGAAAATGTATTTTTCCATATTTTGCGAATAAGCAAAATTAATAATTTGATAATTATTTTGATACTATGCTATATTATACTACACTGAAATGTTTAAATGTTTCTTTGCTTTTCTTGAATCTTCTCACCACATTCTCTCCTGCCACACTTGCCACCCCCTCTTGCCACACCTGTGCCCCACACCCTTTGAGAACCATTGGCTTAAACCCTGGCTTTCGGGAACAATTCAGGATCAGAAACCATGGTTTGATCTTGATTTGCTTCAATGAAGCATCATTTACATTCTAAACGAACTACAATTTGACCTTGTTGAACTAACGCAGAAGCAGATGCTTCTAACTGAGCAGCTTGTTCGCATAAAACTAAACAGTAATTTTGGTCTAGGTTGGATGTTTATGCTGATTTGATTGAAGCATTCTAAACACTTGAAAGCATTATATACATATTATTGCATGTTCCCTCTCTCTCTCTCTCGTGCCTGAATTCCCCCTTGACCCCTGCTGTACCTAAATAGGATTAATGCTAGTACAGACATAACAGCTAAACATACTTAGAGTTGGCCAGAGGAGTACAGAAGGAACCCATGTGCAAGAGAAGCTGCAGGTGCAAGTTTGTGATCACATATCCTGATCCTCATCTCTCAACTGTGGTCTGCTTAATTTATTGGCCACTCTTCAGCCAAATGTACCTTTTGAAGACCTTGAATATTTAAAAAAATTGGACGTACTATAGCTCCTTACCTATCTGTGATGCACAGTGAGAAATTGTGTGGTCTCCTTTCCAGACTATCCTTTTATGAAGATGGAAAATGATAGCATCAGGTTGCAAACATTGTCTTTGCATTTCATTTTTTGCAAGTAATTCATAGGCTGTACTGTACCTTAGCTATCAGTACCTATTAGTACTGTGCAGTGTTTAGAAGCCTCATCCTAAACGCAGTATGCTTCCTTGGAAATATTCTTTGAGGCCTCTAATAAAGAGATGAATAAGGAATGAAATCTGTTTGCTGAAGATTAATGCATCTGCTGAACAGCTGGCTCCTAGCTACTATATGCTTGTCTAGAGCTCATGTTTCTTTATCCTAGCAACCACACCAGGTAACTGCTGACTCTGGTCACCCAGATAGCTCCAATTTGTACAAGTACAAATCATGTGGTATCTCAGATAACTTCAATATCTCATGCTCTCATGCCAGAGCATCCTTTGACTGAAGCTGCCAGATCCAGGTAGCATTAGGAAAACTCCTGCTAGCTTTCTGGTTTTTGCAGGGGAGTGGGGTTAGAATGGCGGAGGAAATAGCTGACAGTGTATGCAGTTTTTTGTTTTGTTTTTAAATCAAATGGTGTCTCATACAAAGATAAATATGGGTTAGAATTAGAGTTTTCAACTGTGGAGGGGAAGAGGATGGTTGGGGAGTTTTCATTTAAGCTACTGTATTGGATTAAATAAGTCAGTTGTCTTGAATTTGCAGCTGGCATAAAAAATGCCAATCTGCAAATTATTGGATGGAGGGAATGGTAAAGGTATTGAGGTCTGCAAATAAGGATTATTGGATTTTTAAAACTTCTCTGTTAATGCATACATTTCAACAGGACTTCAAACAATTAAATAGCATGAGGATGGCAGCCTATGTTTGGAACAAGATTAATGTCATAGTTTCACCTCCAAACTACTTATCGTTTAGGGATTCAAGTAAACAAATGCTTTGGTCAGAACATATTGTGCAGATCAAGCGTAGTCTAAAGCAAGTGACATCATGTTGCATCTGTATTGTATTGCGGGGTGTCTCATATCCCTTTTGAAGTTGCTTTGACCTGTGATGCTACTTTCCAAACCACTTTGCTTACAAGTTTCAAACTATACTCTGCCCTGCCTAGAAATGAGATCCAGAAGTATCCAACCATTCTGTGTTTGGTAACCTGGAAAGAGCTTCTGTTTCCCTTCTGCCACCCCAGTTCAGATGAAGTCTGGGCAGATACACTACGCTTTTTTTCTCGTTTTTTATGTCACTTCTTCCCTATGAGGGTCCCCTGAGGCATAAGGTTCTAGGTTCAATCCCTGGCATAATGATGTAAATAGAATATGGAGCAGCCTCTGTCAATGAGAATGAATTATGGTATACTGGCCTAAATAGACCAACAGTCTGACTTGGAATAAGGTACCTTCATTTTGGATGACGTCTCCCAGTATCATCTATTCTCGTTTCCAGAGTCTTCCTTATACTCTTTTTTTTGTAAACCTGGGCTCTTCTGCATGGAGGGCCAATGCCCAAAATAAGCAAAAAGTTGCTTTTAGTGAAGGTATGACTGAAAATAGGCATTTGAACATCCTGAGACTAGGCTTTGCCCTTCAGCTGGGTTGTGACATAATCAATGGGCAGGAGCCTTTGACTAATCTCTGAGATACTGCATTGCCCAACACTTATTATTTTGTACATGGGATAAACTGGAAACAAAATCTTAGGTTTGTGGTCTCCTGGCTCTCTAAAGTTTTGTTAAAATATGAAGTTAGCAAACTTCCTGGAAAGTTCTTCTCTCCCCTGCTCCCCCAAAGTCTGGTGGGGGATACCACCCTAAAGGTCAGGTGTTGGACCGTAGGAATTTGAAATATAGTTTCAACTCTGTGGATTGTGGATAGCACCAATTCAAACAGCCATCATGCAGCACTCTTAAAATTTTGAGTGGCTGCTTCTCCGTTTACTGCTTTAATTTGCATTGGAGGACCTGCACACTGCTTGTATATCAGATGGCAAATCTCAAAAGTGTGCCCACATCCAAATTGTGCAGTATGTTTTGATGTGCTGCTGCAGGAGCTGGTACACCCATTCTGAACAATTCCTTATTTACCAACTGAGTCTTTCTAGGTGTGTGCCATTAATGATTGGCAAGTCCATTATCTGACTTTCAGAGCAAAAAAATATATTCAAGGAAAAAGTAAAAGTCCAGTGAAATAACATACATAAAAATTGTATCTGTATCTATTCACAGTAACTTGCTCTCTTAAGAGTTTCTGCTTTTAAAAAGATATAGTACTCAGTGTGTTGTGATTCATAAAGCAAATTAGAAAGCTTAGAATGAAAAGAGCTTTTGAAAGAATAAATAAAATCTTGATTTAGAAAAGTCTTTCTGCTTTGAAGCTTCCTAGAACAAGAGCAAATGAAACATTTTTAGAAGATGTTGGCTGTGAGAGTATCACTTTAATTTCCTTTCCTTCCTAGAGTTAATAATCATTTTTGCTTTTAGCGCTGGTTTTTTCTTTATTAAAAAAAGAATAACTGGTAATGGTGCATAAGCTTGCAGAGTTGATTAGAATGCATTCTAAAGGGCCTTTTAATGCTATCTTCAGTTGAAAAGAAGCTCTGGAGATGGCTGCAGTTGGCAGCTGAGAGAGATGTGAATGAAGGTTACCTTTGAAGTATAGTGTGCAGTGCAAGTTGCTTAACCCATTTATTTTGTGTTTCCTGTTAACACAGACTCATGGTAGGGGATTTTTTCAGTGGTTTTATAGATTGGGGGAGGGATCCCCCTACACCCTAGAAATTAATAAATGCTAGGATTTCTGTTACTTGTGATATGAAGGGAGAATGAAAGCTGCAAAGGAATTCCTAGGCTAAGCTAATGCAAAACAACCTGGCTGTGCTGCGACTATCAAAAGAGCAATTGTGGGACATTAACAATACAAGAGACCAGATCCAGGAGCTTTGGAAGAAATAGATTTTCTGGATCCATTTCAATGGGGAGGGGGTAGGCCCGGTTTTGGCACAGAAACTGCTTTGGTTGCCCTGTATGATGACCTCTGTCCAGACTCTAGAGAGAGGCAAGGGAAACATGACCCTGTTAATTCTTTTTGACCTCTCAGTGGCTTTCGGTACCATCGAACATGGTATCCTCTGAAGTCTCTCAGCCTCACGCACCTCACAGAGTGTTTGTTGTGGGGGAGGAAGGGAAAGGAGATTGTTAGCTGCTTTGAGATTCCTTAGGGTAGTGATAAAGCGGGATATCAAATCCAAACTACTCCTCCTCCTCCTCCTCCTCTTCTTCTTCTTCTTCCTCCTCCTCCTCCTCCTCCTTCTGGAGCAACTGTCTGAACTAGGGGTAGGTGGCACCACTTTGTGGTGGTTCCAGTCTTACTTGGATGGTCGTTCCCAGAGGGTGTTGCTTGGGGAATGCTTTTCAGCCCTGTGGAACCTTCAATGTTGGGTTCCGTAGGGCTCAATCCTATCCCCTATGTTGTTTAACATCTACATGATGTTAATTGTGTATTTTGTGGTTTTATATTTTGATTTTATTCTTTGAACTGCCCTGAGACCTGTGGGTATAGGGTGGTATATAAAGTCAGTTAGTCAATAAACAAACAAACTCACTCCTTCCCCCTTGTCCCAGGTGTGAACAGAGACTGGGGATTTGGACGGTTGCCAGGGTAACTGCTGGGGTGGGGCAAGGGTTGCTGGAAGGAAAGAGGAGGAAGAAAGGCTGAGATTCATCTTGGACAGACAGGCTGAAGGCTGCCTGCACTGCTGGCTCTTGAAATGACTATGCCATAAGATCTGGACTCCCTCCATGCAGACTGAAAGTGTAAATAGGTGAATAAACCATATTTCTTAAAGTCCCAACAGTCTACTCCAGGTCTTCCATTCTTCAAAGGAACACCTTGTATGGGTGCCTGGGACCCCATGGGCTCCTTCCACTTCTCGGCAGAAAGAGGGGCAGGCACCCAACTTTTGTAACAATATATTCACATGCATTAGACATCTTTAAGCTCTGTCAGTCCCAGCAGATCCTAAGTCCATGAATCAAATGGTGTGAACAGGTTGTATTAAAACTAATTTCAAGTTTTGAAGATGTGAGCACTTGTCAAATGTGTGCATGTTGTTGAAGATGATTTTTTTACTAAACAGACTAAAATCCTACTTTAGTATTAACTATTTTAAACTGTAATGCAATGTGTAAACTAGGTCTGCTTCCTTTTGGTAGACAGCTTTTCTTTTAAGAAAAAAAGCGGCTCTCTGTAGTTGCTGGTATGGCCACACTGCTAGTGATCAATCCAAAATCCTTGGATTTGCCACTTTAGTGGCAAGAAAGAAAAATATTTAGCTCGGGAAATTGCAGCTTACAGGTCCCAGATGTCTAATTATAATTGTAAGACATGGGTTTTCTTTTGTTTGTGCCTTTGTCTGTTAATATATTCATCCTATCTCTATAGGCAGGATATAGAAAGAAATGGGTAAGGACAGTTTCTTGATGAACAACCTTCAGCTGGAGTATGGTCTAAAGCTGCAGTGGAAATTAAGGTTTTTTTAAGTGACTAAGGTACTTGGATTCAGCATGATACAAAATCTGACGCCAGTCTAATTTAAGATCAATATGAAGTAAACACTTGCCTCTGTGTCTGAATGCTTATTTCCGTTGATTTAAAAATGGAATTTAAATATGTTTTGGATTGTACTCACATTTAAAAGTGCCAAACTGTTAAACATCTGAAAATATTTTTGCAATAGCAAAGGTAGTTGAACTGAAATACTGATGGGGGGGGGTGTAACAGTGGTTTGTATTTAATTGGTGTAAGTGTTACATTTTAGAGCTTTATTTTGACCATTTTATTTCATTACTTCTGTATCACTTAATATATTTAAAATATCTCTAAGCAGTGTACAGAAAACTGAAGCAACAATAGTCAACTTAAACAAAATATTACAAAAATACACAGTTAAATTAATACAGTTACTAATATATATAAATCAATATCAATTCATTTTCCTTATTCTCCCTCAAAGCCTCTGGGTTCTCATCCAGGGTCCAAACACATGCTCAATTCACCTATAAAAGCCTTACAATGAAAAGAGCTCATTCAAACCACTGACATCAATATTTGGGGGGCTTAGCCACTTGCAAAGAATATTGAGGGGGCTGATGACACCTCCATCTACTAGAGTTGGTGCACCTGCCCCTGAGAGGGTGTGAGTGTCACCGCAGAAAAGGCCCATTTTACCCAGACTACTTTTCAGCTCTAAAGAACTATACCAGTGATGACCAAACTTGGCCCTCCAGCTGTTTTGGGACTACAACTCCCATCATCCCTAGCTAGCAGGACCAGTGGTCAGGGATGATGGGAACTGTAGTCCCAAAACAGCTGGAGGGCCAAGTTTGGCCATCACTGACTTATACATTTTACAGATGTGTTAATGTTCATATCCTACCAGAGCTTCAAAATGTAAAAGGTATATTATTCAGGAGAGGTTGTTCAAGGCAAGTTGTCTGCTGTCATTCAACTGAGAAGCATTTTCTGCATGGCATTCCTAGTATTGTAGAAAAAAGCCTATGCGGGAATCAGGGAGTACAAATTGGCTATGACTACCTTGTGCACTGTACTTAGTCATAGAAAAGAGCATCTGTTTGGCAGTGACACCAGCCTAGAGTGCTTTTACGGAGCAAACAGTCATTCCTTACTTGGAGCAAGTAAATTCTGTCATAATGAAGGGGATTGCTTCAAATCTATTCAGACAAATTTAAAATGGCTGTTCCTTGCCTTTGAGGCAACATTTTCAACCCCTTCTGTCCACCATAACAAGATAGGAATATAATTTCATGAACTCAGGAGACTTGTATCCAAAAATCTTGATATGCCCCTGATATGTATGGTAAGTCTATGCCTCTTCCCCCACTGTACGTCCTACCACCTTCTGAAGTATGGTTGGCAGGGATATGTAAGGCAGTGTTAGAAACTCAGATATATAAGCTAGGTGCCAAATGGCTCCTTAAACCAGGGATACAGTCATCACCAAAACAGAATGCCTAGTTGCCATTTGGGGGGCCAGACAGCCAAAAAGTCATATTTTTCAATACAATGTTTTGGTTCCTGAAATTCATTCTGATCGTGCAGATAAAATATAATGGATATAATTCTATAGGAGGTGTTGCTAGTGTGTGAAAACAATCAAGATCCAAGGCATCCCAGCCATGCAGCTCCAGATGGTGATGTCAGGTGGCATCCTGGCACCTGGGCATCTTCCCTTGGTCACAAGTGGTCGATAACCAGGTGCAAAATGTGCCTGGCGCCTGGTGAATTTTGAACACTGGTATGGAGGGCTTTTTCTGTCATAGCAACCAGAATGTAGAACTCTTTGTCCAGGGAAGTTAATTTGGCTTCTTTTTACCAATATTTCCGATCAACTATTGATCCTGTTTAATCAAGCATTTCTTATTTGCTTAAGGAAAATAGTTTGAGACTATTGTGACTCTTGATTGATTGATTTTGAAAACCTGTGATCAGAAATTTGGACTGTTATGGGGTATTAGTTTGACTAGTGAGGATGCATGACAGCAAAGATTTCAGGTCCTACGACCGATATTTCACCCAATTTTATTGTAACCCTTCTCTCTCTCCCTGTCCCACATGCCCACATTTGTATATTTGGATAGCATATAGAGCTTTGTGCCTTGATCATGTGGAACAGGCTTTAGAAGCGGCAACAGGAGAATGATAATGGTAATTACAGGTGAGGTTGAAGGAAAGAATGAAGAAGCAGCAGGATTTGGGAATAATAAAAAATCTGTTTGGATAGAAAGATGGAATGGAAGCAGCTTTGAAGGAAAATCACTTTGCGGTTTCCTACTCCCTCAGGGTTTGAGGATGCAGTTTCTAGGCTGATCCAAAACTTCTGTCCAGCCATCTGCATATTCAAACCTTGTAAATGGCCTCTGGATGAGTACCTGTGGCAAGTAAAATTCCAAACTCCACCGCAGGGTGATTCTTTTATTGGGCCAACCAAAATGTCACAAAATAAGGAACAAGCTTTCAAGTTTTCCAGAACTCTTCATCAGGCTAGGTGTTAACAAAAGCGGGGGGGGGGGGGTTTGGAAGAGGGAGGGAGGGAGAGGGGAGCTGGCTTGTTGCAAAATGCCATAAAGTCTGCATTAGCCTTGGTTTTAAGATGGATTGTGGAAAGAGATAGCTGACTCCATAGATTAGGTGTTATGCAGGTTTCAGGTTACGCCTGGGGATGCTGGAAAGAAGAAACATATCACTGCTGACTACCCATTTTTCAAAATATAAAATCCAGCAGTTCTCTGGATCTGTCTCCAGCCTAAGGTGAAACGCAGAAGATCCTTCAGGTAGAAAACAGCAGTAAAGAGAACTATAACAATTGTTAGATTAGCAAAACCAGAGATTCATTTTGGTGGTGTAATAGGTTTTTTAAAAAGGTCAGTAGCTCAATGAGATAGCTTTATCTATTGGTTTTTGTGTGGCATGTTCTTCAGATATAGAAGCTTCTGAAAATGCGAAAATAAATAGCATTACTATATGATGTTACCCTAGTAAAAGTATTGTGGGCTAGTAAATGTATCGGTTAAAAAGGGAAAGGAGCTGGTTTAGTATCAAGAAAAATAAAGTCAGCGATCTCTTTTGGTAAAGGGTTGTGGGGGCTATCTATGACATAAACTTAGATTGGTTTCATATTACTTCTGTTGCAACTTCTGGATCTTGGGAATTAATAATTGAAATAATTGTTGTTTTAATGTGCTCAAAGTTCTCTTAACTTCTCCAGCAGAGTACATTTTCCAGTAGTTTCTGCAAGGTTGAAGTATTATTTAACCTATAATGAATCTATATGGTGACCTAAAAGTAGTGTTTTTAATCTTATCTATCTAATCTATCATGATGAAAAGAGAGCAGTAGGGACTGTAGTCTAGATTATTGTTTTCTCTATGCACAAGAACTCTGCTTTGAACAATAATTATATTACCATTCTGAAAAATATCAAATAGAAGGTTATTCTGACCCTGGGTTATACTGATTGCCTGGTTCTGATTTAAGGATTTGCCTGGGGAACAGGCAGGTGAGAGAGAAAGTATTTGATATCAAATTAGCATCTTAAAACAATCTTGGCTAGGTAAATGTTTAATTGCTTTTGTTGTTTATCAAGTCCAATTTGTTTGAAAATGTTTTCTGTGCTCTGTTTCCTCAGTATAAATGACCAGGTGTTGCCTATAAAAACACAAGGAGGCAGGCACTCAATCAAGTTTCCACTCTTTGAGAACATTCTTTATTTTTTGTGTTTTATAATTGTCATGAGGTGGTCACAAACTTGTTTTTTTAACTAATTGGTCAGGAATTTAAAGTACTAAATGAAGTGGATTAGAAGGTGAGGGAGAACAGGAGAGACACAGCACTGCGGGGTGTAATCACTGGCATGACATTTTCTCTTCAGCATGGTAGTCACTTGAGCCTCCTGGGAGACCAGTTGTTAATATAAACCTGAATTCTGAGTGTAGTAGGAGTCTGGGTTAACCCACTGACCCTGTTTTATTCAACTCCAAGGGTCCCTCCCCCAATGCAGTGTTAACTCTAAAGAGAGTATCAATGAAAGCTTGAAAAAGATGTTATAACGGACAGTCCTTGTTAAGACAGTCATGTTTCCTCCCCGCTGTCAGGCACAACTATTTTGCTTCGCTGTGGAGAAATTGATTAGAATAGCAACTAACTCCTTGGATGATACCATTGTTGGGTATAGGACAGTGTTCCTCATGTAGTCATTGGACCACTTTCAGTCTCACTGGCCTCCTTGCTTGCCCACCCCACCCTCTAGTCACCCCATAGCCTTTTTGTTGCAAAAGTGCCAATACCAGGAATTCCTTGCATGCTGACTAAAGGTGGTCTGGCAACAAATATGTTTGAGGGTGTGTTTCCAAGTTTGGGAAACACTGGGATAAGAGAAGAAAGCTGTTACCAAAAAGAAGTGAATGAAAAGGGACCAAGAAGGAGAGATCAAAGAAGCTGGCAGCTTGGGGTGGCTGGGAATATTTACAAGATAAGTGTGAAAGAAATGTCAGGAGACAGGTAAAAACATTTTTTGATGCATGGTGCAGGGAGGGGAAATAATTATTTAATAAATAATTAAATGAAAACATTTCTTCACTTAGAGCCTGTGAATCAGGAAATTCTGCCTAAATTGGGGAGGTGGAATATTTCCAGAGCCAATGTCTGTTCTTAGCTTGAAGAAAAATGACTTAGGGAACTCATTGACACAAGGAAATTGCTTGTGGTAAAGAACTTGGCAATTTCCAAAATGGTGTTGGATATTAGTAGAAAGTTATGTCTAGTTGTCAGCTGATTAGCCAAGCCTTACTGCCACCTGCCACTATTCTGTGACTGGTTGGTCCTTCTACTACACTACTATTTTGTGACTGGTAGGCCTCAATATTTTTAGCCATCCCAAGTGAGCCTTGGGTGTATAAAGTTTGAGAACCCCTGATCTGGGATTTGATGAATCTAACCCATCCTGCAGTGATGCAAAGTTTACCCAAACTCAAATCCCTGCTCAGCTATGAAGTTCACTTGGCAGCCTTGGGCTAATCATAATTTGTTTTACTAAATATTTTGAGACTTTGTACAATATAAACATTTGTACAACTATGCCAATAAAATAACAGCAAAACCAGTAAAAGTAGCATCAAAACCATCAGCAATAAAATAAAGCAGGAAATCTTCTGAAAGTAGAGGCAACCAGAGTGGGACACCTGTTGGATCAACTTAAGTCAGGGGTTGCCAACTTTTTGAGGTCCATCCAGTTTATCCATCAAACTGGATAAACTGTCATGGGCACCATGCTCTGCAACTTACTATATTGGCTATGACATAATGCTGCTTTAAAGCCTAATTTCATTGGAGGGGAGGAGTTACCCAGAGGGCACCAGGGAGGTTTCTATAGGCACATGTGTACCCTTGAGGACTATCTTGACAATGTTTAAACATTGCAAGTAAAAGGATGGTGTAGTGGGAGTTGACATCCATCAGTGACTGGAGCATATGTTGAATCAGGCCAGATATGTTGAAGGCCTGATAAAAGGTGGTAGATGGGGTATGCTTAAAATCTCAGCCAAGGAGCAATGAATGCCTGTTTCTAGGAAGGCTTGTTAAAGTATTTCTGTGACCTATGATGCAGAGAGCCAGAGTGACAGCAATCGCTGATCTGATAAGAAAAAATCCTCATCTGCCCTCCAGGTGAACATACTTTAAATTGGATTGAGTATGTGGCCATATGTTAACCCAACAGTCCTGGTAAATGTATTACAGCTTGCCAGATATGCCCTTCTAGAATAATCATTTGTCTTTTAGTAAAGATGGAAAAAGAGTGCCTATGTTTTGGAAAGTGAACTTTAAATATAAGTTAGGGAAGGTTTACTATGTAGCATACTACTAAGAAATTGTATTTCCTTTTTTAGTTCAACATAAGATCCAGTAAGCATCATATCCAGGACTGCTATCTCTGTTTTTGAAAATAAATTGATGTTCATTAGAACTGAGAAAGAATGCATAAATTCACATTGTAGCACCATTAATCAACAATTTTATTTTTTTCGGGGCAGACCTACATTATACAGTTAAAGCATATCCAACATGCCTTTAATGCACAGGGCCTCATTCCCCAAAATAATCCTGGGGATAACAGTACACCCCCCCACCTCACAGTTACAATTCCTAGCACCCTTGACAAATCACAGTTTTCATGATTCTTTGTGGGAAGACATGCTTTAAATGTGCATTGAATGTGCTTTAAATGTATAGCGTGGCTCTCTCCTCAGTGTTGTGTGTTTGAAAAGCAGGGAATCAATCCAGTCACTTTTCTTTTCTCATTCTTGTTTCTCACTGAAGTCATTCCGGATCAGGCAAAAAATAAAAATGTTGCCAACAATTTCAGTTGTATCATGGAGACAAGAAGGCATTCAGTATTCTTTGAGGTTAGGTTCAGTTGCCAATGGACTCTTCCACAGGAAAACTCACCCAACTGCTCTTGACCAACCATACTGCAGGGCTTCAGTTCTGCTGAGAACACTCCATGTTTTCTTTTGTTCTCTTCTATAAAAGGATGGTCTCAAATGGGCTCTCCTGAGTTAGAGAAGTAGCTCAACATTGTATACTGAGTGGTATTGAGGGGGCTGCACTATATTTTTGCCCAGCCCTCCTTTCATTGTTCCAGCCTCTAGGACCTGAAGAAAAGAGACCCAGAGCATCATGGGCTGCACTGAGCAACAGTCACTCATTGATTCCAGCTGCTAGGACATTAGCCTGTCTCCCAGCTTTAGCTAAATGGAGCAGGGTGCAAAAGACTTGCAGAGCAGGGGGCTGCTCACACTGTGATCTTACTCCTGGCTCTTGAGGGCTGGAATTTATTGCAAGGGAACACAAAGGAAACAGGTAACAGGGCAACCATATGTTCCCCTCCAAATGTGCCTTTTACTAGCTGGACCAGCAGCATGTCAATGAACATTCTCATAGAGGGGTGTGTGTGTGTGTTTGTCTATCTGTGTAGTTGCAAATATTCTCCAGTCCCTACAGAAGGACAACCTTTTTCCAGAGATGTCCTGGAGCTGTTTACCTTTGTTCTTGGGAATGCAGGCTTTCTAATTTACCTGTCTGAGAACAAACCAGGATTTACAATGGTGTTATGAAACTGAAGTACCCGGTAACAGTTTGGACATGACTGAATTTCAGGGGGTATGTACTTTTGGGCTGCCTCTCCCTCCAACTCTTGACCAAACCCAGACTCTAACTTTCATACTTGAATTTAGGGGTCATCTTTCATCATTGGAAACCAATAGATGAGGCAAGAGTTAAATAAACTGCTAACACAAGTTTCCATAAGCAAGCCCACCCTCCAGCAGCAGTTCGTACATTTCATGGCTTTAATTTTGCTGATTATCATGAAAGAGACCACTAAATAGTCTTCAAATAAAATTAGAGAGTCTTTGGCGTTATATATCTCTCCTGGTCGGCACTGCTGAACTGTCTATTTTAAGCAAAAGATCTCATTGGTCTCTCTCTTTCTCTCTTAATCTTTGCTTAGCAGGCACAAGGCATGTCAGTCTGGATGGACCCTGTCTTGCTCTTTGATAAGCAGGTTTCTGAGGTCTCTAAAGCAGCTTTCTGTCAGCTACATCTGCTGTGCAGCCTGTGTTCCCTCATGAAGAGCAGGGATTTTGCCACCCTGTTTTAACATATAAGCTTGAGGATTGAAATGTTGGGGTGCCCTTGAAGATGACTTGACAGCTTCAGCTGTGCACAGTGCTACAGCCCATCTCCTGACGAATGACTTTTGATTTTTATTTATTATCTGCCCTGCACCCTAAGGTCCTACAGCAGGTAACAACAATTGCAGTTTTGTCAACTGCAACTGGCTACAGTGTGCTTTTGGACCCAATTCAAAGTATTGTTTTTAACTTATAAAACCTCTTCACAGCCTGGGACCAACAAACTTCAGACTGAGATTGCCTCCCTATATTAATCATCCTGCCATCTTTGTTTACATCCTCCAGTTCATGTAATCTGAACATTTGCTAGAAACAGTGGTCCCGAGACTGTGTTGCCCTGGCTCGTGTTTCACCCTTCCATGCTTTTCTGTAGATGGATTGTAAAATATGGCAGACTCATAGGATTGTGCCATTTAATTTGTGGTATGTTTGGATAGCTTTGGGAGGCCACCGTCATTTTTTGTATAGTTCACCCTATCCCACAATGGGATGCTTTCTCTGCCTACAGATTATGTCATGTTGGATTACATATTCAGACAGATACTAGCTTCGCCAGGGATTTGAACCTGTAATTTAAAGGTGGAGAATGTAATCTATGTATTGAAATGTCCATTATATGCTGGCCCAAGGGAAACATTTCTGAGAAATACTTTGTCTGGTGCAGAAACCTACCCTGACCAAGAAATTACCTGTTTTCTCTTAGAAGATGCTTACCAATACGTAACATACAGAACAGCACTATGTGCTTTAGCTGCAAGGAAACTCTGCACAAAAATAATCAGTGTAGTGTAGCAAGTTATGCCTGAGAGTTTTAAGAGTGTGCTCAATTCAGTTATAGCTTAAATTGGGTTTTATTTTTAATTTTTGTTTTATTTTTAATTTTTGTTTTGTTTTTAATTTTATTTTGTATTGGATTTTTTAAAGTGTATTTTAAAGTTGTCAAGGCCAAGGGCTGATGTAGTAAATTTGTTGCTGCTGCTGGGATGCTGAGCACAGGGGCAGGCTCCATGCAATTGATTCCTACAGCTGCAGGGAAGCAGTGGCAGTTGTCTTGCTGCTGCTATATTAGACTAAGCACATGGCTCTCGTATTTGTTCTGTCTTAGTGTGGTAGCCACCCTTAAGAGTTGACATGGTAATACTTATGTTTACACTTTAGCTATAACAGCAAAAGAGCAGGGCCAGTGTCTGATCCTTGTGTTCTTTAAGCTTGGATGAAACAGGGAATGGTGCTTGGTTTTTTGTTTATTTTATTTTATAAAATTTATATACCACTTGATTGTAAGAAAAAATAACTCAAAACAATTTACAAAAAGAATGAAACCTTTTGACTGTCTCACATGTGCCGGAAGATGTGTGTATGTGAGCCTGAGGCTTTGCAGACTCGTTCCTACAAAAAAAATAAAAATAAAGCATAGCTTGTTGTTAAGTCTAAACCATGTAAATTTTGAACGTGCCCAGGAAAGAATATGTGCTATTTTCTGCAGTTGTCTTGCGTTTCTATATGTGTGTGTGTGTGTATGTCAAAAGCAAAGTTGCAATTGCAAAAGTGAAAAGGATTCTCCCCTCTTCTGGTCAGTGTTAGAAACTGAGATATGAAAGCTTGGAGCTAAATAGCACCTTAAACCTAGGTTATGGGCGTAACAACGGAATGTCTAGGCACACTTCTTTATAACAAGGATACAAAGCTGAAAATGAATGAACTGCAGTTATAATATTATGTTCATTTTCCCCTTGGTCTAGTCCTTCCCTGGACCACCTCCCTAATATTCTTAAGAGGGTCTCTTCTCCAGTCTTCAGAGAGTAGTTGGAAGTGGCGAAGCAGAAAAAGGTCCTTCTTACCTTCCACTCTGCAGTTTTAATCTGAAATCTTAGGCGCAATACTGTGCCCAGAGCTCAGAAACTGCTTGTGCTAA
Organism: Podarcis bocagei; assembly: GCF_964188305.1. NCBI lineage: Eukaryota > Metazoa > Chordata > Lepidosauria > Squamata > Lacertidae > Podarcis > Podarcis bocagei. The sequence continues at coordinate 38,060,142 of NC_138141.1, read as the reverse complement.
TGAAATTCCCTGTCACAAAATGCACCTAGAACAACTGGAGTTTCAAACACTGCTTCTGATTATTAGATATGTTTATTTTACTGGGAACTAATGCTGCTCTTGGCCAGCTTGTGATTGACCAACTCCATCAAACCTGTAGGTACTCAAGGATCTGCTTTGAGGCAGTCTATTCTCTTTTCCTAGCCTCCTTTTTATGCTTTCCTTGATCCTCCTCCCATCTCTCTAGAAGGAAGGCTGCATGGTCTGCTGGGCACAATTTTTACTTACCATAGGCAGCTAGGTTCATTTGCATTCCTATGTAAATGGTGTTGGTTAGAGTTTTGAAATTTTGTCTTACAGCTGTTCTTTTCCTTCCTTATCCTGTCTTAACCTGCAAAAGAACTCTGGGAAAAGCCTGTGATCACTATATTGTGCAATACTTAGCACTCTATTGTAATAAATCACATTTAATAATAGAAAATCAAAATCAAAAAGGTTTATTCGGCTATGTTCAAAGCAAGAGAAAGAACAAGCAAGTAGGTCCTCTGTGTGGAGAAAAAAGAGGAATGCTGTTGGGTAACAGAGAGAACATGAAACTGCTGAACACCTACTTTGCCTGCCATCACCCAAAAGGAAAGGAGGGTCCAACCTGATGACATGATAAATGATGTAAGGAGGGAGCTGTAGCCTACCTGATGCTTTAGTTGAGATTTCTGCATTGCAGGGGGGTGGACTAGATGACCCTTGAGTTCCTTCCAGCTCTGCAATTATATGATTCTTTAAATAGTAGTCACTCTGACATATTAGAAGAAATCTAAAGATCATGAATATCAGAAAACATTCACATTTCTCAAATAAACCCCCTGCAAAGCCTTAGGTGTTGATCCAGAGACTCAATTGTACCTAGTTTTATACAGTAAATGTGTTTGGTAGAAAAGCTTCTGAGAAGGACATTGAAAGTCTGATACATGCATGCTGTAATTTGTGGGCTTCCTTTTGTTGGATTCCTCACCTTCCTTGAGCTTTGTATGTGGGGTCCTGCATGAATACTTTCTGTGACTATAGAAGCTCCTTTAATTCTTACCTCAAATACCTTGATCTCAAATATTTTAAAAATATTTTAAGTTAAATGATTTTAGTCTTTTATCACTCATCTACAGCTATACTTCATATGTGAAAACCTTTTGCAGGCTTCTGTAGTTGCTTAAAAGAGCACCCTTGTTGAGTCTGAACTAAGTGATGGATGGGTTCCCAGCCTGCTGCTCACTTTGTCGCTAGAGTCATGCAACATCCTAACAAAGCTGGGTAGGGAATTGAAACGTTCTCTTCTGAGAACAACAGTAAGTAAACTTACTCTCTCTCAATTAGCTCCTAGGAGACTTCATGCTTTCACAGGTTTCTTTTGGGTATTTGTGACCTGATTTTTGATGGTATCCATATATGTACTATATAAAAAGGCAAACATTTTCCTTCAGCCAGAGAACTTTTTTTTTTTTAAACTACCCTGTTACATATAAGGGCATCTCTGTTTATTTGGACTTCCAAAGTTGATTCTAACTCCACTTTCTTTCACTTACCATGTTCGTGTGATGACCACTTCTGTGCATCTGTGACCACTTGCTGCCTTTTGAGAGTGCCTGACCACTAAGATCTTTGGGGATGGGAGGCCCTGAACTGTGTCCCACCTCTGTCTGGGGTTAGGTTGGTGAATGTGAGCTTATCTCTACAGCAGCAACTGGTTTCTGAATTTCTCTTCCACAATAGATGCACTTAGCTTAGGGAAGCTTTTAATGTTTGATGCATTACGGTCTTTTAATATTTTGTTGGAAGCCGCCCAGAGTGGCTGGGGAAGCCCGGCCAGAAGGACGGGGTATAAATAATAATAATAATAATAATAATAATAATAATAATAAGAAGAAGAAGAAGAAGAAGAAGAAGAAGAAGAAGCATCTCTTTCTGTCTTTAAGCAAATGGCAAATACTCTTCTCTTGCATTGAGCATCTTACAGCTTGTTTCATCCCACATTCTCCCACATTGCTAGTGATAGCATGGGTGTAGCCAAGGGAGGTGGGGGGGGGCAGCTGTCCTCTCTAAATCAAGTAAATAAATAAAAATACTTTAAAAATTGGCAAACCGTGTCACAGAGAGATCGGTTCTGCCTCTCCCCAATAATCCTGCCCCCCTAACATAAATCCTGGCTACACCCATGGGTGGCTGATAGTAATATTGTTTTAAGACCACAGGTTGAAACATTATTAAATTGTTAAGAATTAACAGCAATCAAATTACATAAAGCCCAATGTCAGACATCAAATGTTTAAAGCACAACTTTAAAATTCAAATGACAATGAACAGAAATTTGTATCACCGTGACAGTCTACTGTGTGAGCCTTAAAAAATATTTGCTTACCAATAAAACTGTCACCTTATGACTTACTGTATACTGTTTAACAGGAAGGCAGATCTCTGAAAAACTGACTAAGGGACTTTCTCTTTTAAAAGAGAAGTCAAATTATTATTACTAACTTCCTTTATTATGGATCGTGAAAATATCAAGTCACCACTTGCACAGATACATTACTATTGTTGTGCTGTAGTTACTGGATCTTCTTCTTCTTCTTCTTCTTCTTCTTCTTCTTCTTCTTCTTCTTCTTCTTCTTCTTCTTCTTCTTCTTCGTCTGTGCTGTGATTTAAAAAAGCTACCCAGTGTGAAATGTATTTTGGACATCAAATCTTCAAAACCTTTATGTCACCTGGCCTTCCCTCATATCAGCAGAAAGTTGCTATGAGCGTGGTTTGCCAGGGTTTTTTTTTGTCTAACACACAAATATAGAAACATTATTGATTTTTCCATTGGGCTTTAGAGCAGGAAGTACATTTTAAAGCTGCTTTTGTATCTGTTACAACATACGTGTTTTCACCTTAAATTTAGTAGTATAAATGTACATGTAATTTATTAAATGAGAAATAGAATAAATACCTTCTAACTAGGACTCACTCTTTCAAGGTTTTAACTGGCCAGTTGTCACTCTCTCCCATGAATACAAATGCACTATTATCCACAAAAGAGGTTTCATTCTCATATCTGGGCACACACATATCCTTGCTTACAAGTTGGCCTTCTGTCCATCAGCTTCATCTTACCTTTTGAACCTTCAACTTGGCTGCAGCTTCCCATGGCTTTTGGATAGGCTGATATATCAGAGCCATAAGGAGATTGCAGAAAGCCAGATGGAGGAGGTGGTGCACTGAAATTCAAGCCTGAGATTCCCCCTCCCTAAATTATTTTGTCATTTTGGAAAGTCTTGTTATCCTATTGGACACAGGCTGTTAATTCTAATATGACAAAGGCTGCTCACCTGTTCATAGCACGGTTCATTGCATGTGAATACTTCAGTTTTACAGAGGCACAGCACAAGTGCTACTGCTCTGTGTCAGAGTAGGGGGCTTTGTTTGGAACTGCTCTCCATGTATCTTTCTGCTCATTCCTTTCTAGCTCTTGCCATAGTGGGTTGTATGCCTTGTCCATGGACCATAGGTCAGCCAACACCATGCATGGCTTGGCACTACAGAGTCTGGGGGCATGCTTGTAAAGTGTGCAGCAGGAGCACATGTGAGGGAGGGGTACACGTAGCTGCATGTAGCCTTAATGGACTCTTCTGCCTTGCAAAGCACCCTTGGGAAGGGGATTTTTTGCACCAGAAGATGCAAATGCACACATCCACACTTTTACACTGCACGTGCATACAGTCAGGCATATGCCTGGGTCATTTTCAGCACTGGTAGGCTTGTTGTGACTGCATGTTACACAGACCTTTTCCATGCAGTAATCATTTGTGTGTTTGTGTACATGCTTTTAGCATACCCATACCCAATTTTTTAATGTTTCATCTTACAAATGTTTTCCAAATGGTTTTTTTTTAATTAAATGGTGCTGCTCTGCTTCTAAATTACCATCCTTATCCAAAATAATGGTACATGATGTTTGTAGCTAGCAATTGCAGACCCATATCCCTGTCTTCATTGTCTGTAAGGATGCGTAGTTCTGTAGCCCAGAATTTATGGCCTAACATTTGATTGTTTCACCACATAAAAATGGTATGTACTTGGCAGTGACTCTTGCCAGCACCACATACCCATTCCCCTCTATCACTCCTTTGCTGCTGGTATGTATCCTAGAATTTCTGTGACTTGTCAGCTGCTTCAGCTGCCCAAGGATACTAATGTAATATGTGCATAATTTAAATACATCTTTCTAAGACTGAGGGACTATTTTTGATCTTCCAGATAGTTTTAGAAGGTGATTAGACAAAGTCATAGAACAAGATAAGGCTTTCTTATTCTTATTCAGATTCAGATTTGTATGCTGTCCTATACCCATAGATCTCAGGGCAGTTCACAGCAGCTATTAACCAAATTGAAACTCCATGTCTAGAGACAGGTTACCTCTGAATACCAGTTGGTGGGGTCAAACTGCAGAGGGCTGCTGCTCTCCTGCCCTGTTTTTGGACATGCTGGAAGCATCTCTCTGGCTACTGTTGAGAGCAGGACATGCTGGAAGCATCTCTCTGGCTACTGTGGACCTTTGGTCTGATTCTGCAGGATGACTTCAATGTTTTCCATTGGCTATGCAGACTGGAATTGATGGGATTTGGAGTCTGCAGCATCTAGAAGGCCAAGGATGTTCTTTATTCCTGCTATAGAGAAAAGCCCTCACCCCATATTTTTGTGTAAAAGAGGAACCTCTTCATTCTTCTATGGGGAGGGGTATATTTTGGGGAGCTGGCCTAGAGGGCTGGGCATCTTACACCCCAGTTTTGTTGTATCTGTTTGGTCACTGTGAGAACAGAATGCTTGACCAGGTGAACCATTTACCTGATCCAGCAGGTTCTTATGTTCTTCATTTTTGGGGTTCTAGAATGTATATGAAAGATTCCTGTGTAACTGTGAGAAGAACTTAGCCTGGATACAGCAGTGGAGGGAGACTAGATCTCACTTACTTTGAGAAACCACTTCTATTTAATATGAAAGAAACATAATACTGTACTGGAGTTTGTGTCAACTCTGCCCATGATTGTTTTCTGAAACTTGATTGACTGATCCACTGTGGAGTGTGGAAATTGATGAATAATTCTAGGTGCACTAGTTGGTGTCATTTTTTAATATAGCCAGGGTACACTTCATTGGCTATGTTTGCATATATTTGTTTTTATAACAGCGCAAGCATCAAGCTGGCTGATTATTAAAGTACCTCTTTTGTTCTAATAAAGTTAATGGTTTAAAAATACTGGTCAAAGATTCACTGTTTAGTTTGTCAGTTGACCAAGCCTTTTTAAATGGTTCAGTAACCAACTCTGTATGCATTTTGTGACTTTGTTGAGAAATGCCTTTTCTCCATTTCTCTCTCTCACCTAAGTATGATACTTTGCTGGATTTTTATTTTTTTGCACGGTATGCTGTGTTCACGTGGCAAGCTGTCAGTTCAGCGCTCAGGATTAGAAATCCACAACTGAAGCTGTTACAGTACTGTTGCAATGCATTAGCTATTAAATATCTCAATAGGAACTCTTTTGAACTGTCTCCCAAGTGTGGCAGCATGGGGACAGTATGTAAATACTTTCCTCAAATACATTAATGCTTGCAAAACTACAGATAAAATCTGAATGCTTCAAGCAGAACAGAACATACAGAATTGTTGTTGGGATTGGTAGTTTTATCAGGCTTTATTAACAGCGTTTCTCCTAGGCCTAGTTCATTCTTCTAGGCCTCTCTTGCATACATACACACACATGCACTGTGCATGCAGACACACTTGTGATAATCTGTGCTACTGCTTTTAAACCTGATTAAGAGCAAGATCCTAAACACACTTTGAGAATCTCATTGTATTTGGGGTCTCGGTGGTACATCTAAATTGCACACTGGTCCTAACTTTACATTTCCAGGAAATAGGTTTTACGTGCACTTTTTTCTTTCTTTTAAGGACTAGGGTCCCTGTCATATTAAAGGCTTGGTTCTGGATGAAATAATAGAAAAATTGTTGTGACTGTTCAGTATGCATATACTGCGGAATTTGGCACATAGTAGTTATTCCTGGGAGTGCACTACTTACGTTACTCACTGACTGTTAAACTACCAAGAGAAAAGAGAAATTGCTACCCCCAAATGTGATTGCTTATCTGCTGAAGACAAATTGAACTTTGTGCAGTAATTAGACCATGCTGATACTCTTCAGCCTTGCATGCCTTAGTGAAAGCTGTAGTTACATGCATATTGAAATGCATTAATAGTTTATGCCTACTGCTTATGTTGGAGGTAGTATTTTTTTCTTGAATGATACTAGATGGGCAACCCCTCCTCAAGATAGCTTAGCACTGATAGATTATTTAACAGCTAACTAATCACTGTTATTACTGTTGGTCAAATAAGGTTGATATGATATTAGGTAAATATTTCTCCTCATTCCTCCAGTCCATGCTTACTGGTTGCATGTGATGTATGTATCTAAATGAGGAGATGAAGCCAGAATAAACAAGGATATTATCATGTACTGTATGTCCTCTAGAGGAGGCATATTTGGTTTCCTTTCTGTGCTCTCATTGAACTTTCAGACGAAGGAAATATGACAATGATAATGTGAGGTTTTCTTTATATGTGGTGCTCTTGTACTCAGAGATTGATAAATTACAGAAGTAACCTTTCAAGTAACGGTTAAATGAACCTTGCTCTTATATGTCGTGGAAGAAGACTTGGGATGTTATGTGAAGTTACTGAAAAGTTTGTTAGCTGCAAGAATTATCAACACTGAACACAGGAAAGTGGCTCTGGTTCCCAACAGCTCAGAAGTGGCAGATAAATAGCCTGAATACTGCATAAATGGGCATACTGACTGGTCTGCATTGGTGGAACGGCTTATCCACTTCGGTAGATCTAATTCAAGGATGGGAAACTTCTGGCCTTCAGGACAAGCATGGCCCACCAGACCTTTGCACTTTTGGGTGGGGGGGAGCCATGCCCATCTGCCTTACCTAACATCCTACATAATACCCCAGGTGTGGGGTGGGTAAGTGGGGGGCTTCAATGGAACATTGGGGAGCTTAAAGTAGGTTCCCAGTTATTCAGTTGATGGGTGTTGGGAATGTGGCTTGGTTAAAGGGAAGAAGTTTCTATAGGAGGTGGAAAGAGCCACGCAGGGAGGATTGCAAAGCCCTTTCACACGCTTCCCCTTTCAACCCCCAATGTTGCAGGATTAAAGAATTGGAGGTGGGTTGCCCTGCCCACCACCTGTCATAGTTGGCCTGCAGGCCCCTGGAGCCAAAAACTCTCTCACTTTACTAAGTATTGGAATTCTTATCAATATGCAAGACACTGTAGCTACCAAGTAAACTTTAAAAACAAAAATTAAAAAACTTGTTTTCTGAGTATGGATTTTGGAGCTTTCCAAATGCTTATTATTTTTACAGAATTATAATTTTACTGTTTGGAAAAGAGTAAAACCCAGAATCATAGAATCATAGAGTTGGAATAGACCACAAGGGCCATCGAGTCCAACCCCCTGCCAAGCAGGAAACACCATCAGAGCACTCCTGACATATGGTTGTCAAGCCTCTGCTTAAAGACCTCCAAAGAAGGAGACTCCACCACACTCCTTGGCAGCAAATTCTACTGTCGAACAGCTCTTACTGTCAGGAAGTTCTTCCTAATGTTTAGGTGGAATCTTCTTTCTTGTAGTTTGGATCCATTGCTCCGTGTCCGCTTCTCTGGAGCAGCAGAAAACAACCTTTCTCCCTCCTCTATATGACATCCTTTTATATATTTGAACATGGCTATCATATCACCCCTTAACCTCCTCTTCTCCAGGCTAGCCCAGAACTCCTCTTCTCCAGGCATGCCCAGCTCCCTTAGCCGTTCCTCATAAGGCATCGTTTCCAGGCCTTTGACCATTTTGGTTGCCCTCCTCTGGACACGTTCCAGTTTGTCAGTGTCCTTCTTGAACTGTGGTGCCCAGAACTGGACACAGTACTCCAGGTGAGGTCTGACCAGAGCAGAATACAGTGGCACTATTACTTCCCTTGATCTAGATGCTATACTCCTATTGATGCAGCCCAGAATTGCATTGGCTTTTTTAGCTGCCGCGTCACACTGTTGGCTCATGTCAAGTTTGTGGTCAACCAAGACTCCTAGATCCTTTTCACATGTACTGCTCTCAAGCCAGGTGTCACCCTCTCATTTTTTTTGCCCAAGGGCAATACTTTACATTTCTCCCTGTTAAAATTCATCTTGTTTGTTTTGGCCCAGTTCTCTAATCTGTCAAGGTCGTTTTGAAGTGTGATCCTGTCCTCTGGGGTGTTAGCCACCCCTCCCAGTTTGGTGTCATCTGCAAATTTGATCAGGATGCCCTTGAGTCCATCATCCAAGTCATTGATAAAGATGTTGAATAAGACCGGGCCCAAGACAGAACCCTGTGGCACCCCACTAGTCACTCTTCTCCAGAATGAAGAGGAACCATTGATGAGCACCCTTTGGGTTCGGTCAGTCAGCCAGTTACAAATCCACTGAGTGGTAGCGTAGTCAAGACCGCATTTTACCAGCTTCTTTACAAGAATATCATGGGGCACCTTGTCAAATGCCTTGCTGAAATCAAGGTAGGCTACATCCACTGCGTTCCCTTCATCTACCAGGCTTGTAATTCTGTCAAAAAACGAGATCAGGTTAGTCTGACATGACTTATTTTTCAGAAATCCATGCTGACTATTGGTGATCACAGCATTCCTTTCTAGGTGCTCACAGACTGTTTGCTTAATGATCTGCTCCAGAATCTTCCCTGGTATTGATGTCAGACTGACTGGGCGATAATTATTTGGGTCCTCTCTTTTCCCCTTTTTGAGAATACTTGAGAAACTTTGCCAAGGTGGTTTATAAGAACTATTTTCCATACTTTTGCCTTAATATAAGGTTCTTTTTCTGACTTTATAAAATTTGGAGCTCCAAAAGTATTTTTAGACTTCATGTTTCTAAATTATGGGCAGAGAAAAAGGTCCCACCACTCCTTTTGTGGGGCTATGGAATCAAAACACTGCATTTTTCTCTCTCATGCTTTCTGTTCAGTTAAATATAGGCTCAGTAACCAGTTTGGCATACAATGAACAAATAGTTATTTATGGCTTCCATGTAGTCACACATACCGTATTTTCTTGAATGTAATGCAAACTTTTTTGGCCAAATTACATTACAAAAATTAGGGTGTGCATTAGATTTTATGGCGCATTTATATTCGCCAGCAAATACTTTTTTGGTTTCAACCTTTTGAAAATAAAGGTGTGCATTAGATTCAATAGCACATTAGATTTGCGTAAATATGGTATGTGTCTGCATCTGTGTAAAGCAAGCTTTGAAACATCCTAGAACTCTAAATAGGAAGCCGGTGCTCAGGCACATTGCTTAAGTCTAAGAATCTGCATGCCTTATGGTCTGTTGTGAACTCCTCCTTCTTTAGTTTTCAACTAATGTGTTTTGCAGCAACTAGATGAACATTCTCCCTGTCTCTCTCACTGCTTTAGCCTTTCTTATGTAGGTCAATGTGAGTGTGATCTCTTTGTGGACGCTGTTCCTTATTCCTTTTTGTTGTATTCCTCTTCACACCTGCATGTTTATGGCGCAGCAGGTTTCTTTTGTAACATTTTTATATTCACATCATGATGAAGAGCTTATACTAAGAAGATTAATCTTTTGATACTATGTCCTAATTTTACTGTGTATGGTTAAACACTGTAGTTAAAATGTTTAATACATATGGTGTTGAAATGTAGGAGGGAGAGCAGAGGGAACTCTGAAGAGAACAAAGGGAATGCTATTTCCTGAAAGGTGTGATATGATTGCAAAAATTGCTCTTCATAATATTTTTCATAAATAAATAGGTTATTCCCATCTCATCATCCCTATTTTCCCCACAGTTTTACCCGTCTCAGAAGCCTGAAAGAGGTGGAAGGTGGGATTGTGATCAGGATTTAACTTAATGTGTTGCAACCCTTGGCTTTCTTGCTGCTACAGAACATCATGACTAGTATTCTGAAATGTATAGTTAAAAACCTCAAAACCACCTTTCCCCAGGAATGTTTTGGTTTGAAATTGGCACGTATACTTCCCCAGTGCCTTTGTCCCACTACTTCTGTTATCTTTCCTCTTCTCTGTCGAAATTCATGTTGTAGAGTCTTCTGTACAGGGGCCTGAGTCTGACCTTTTGCTTATGTTATTCTGTAAAGGCCAATTGATGATGCTGTATAGTCATGTAGCCTGAGCTTCCGTAGGCTTCAGTGTGTCATGGCAGATATATGAGCATCTGATGATTCAGCCTGTTGCCTACAAAAGCTCATGCCACTGCAAACCAATTAGCTTTTCAGGAGTCATGTTACTTTTTTGCCCCTTGAGTGCTGCTCAAATTAATTTTCTGTGCTCTAAAAAGTCAGTCATTTTCTTCTCTCTGTCCCCCCTCCCCCATAAGACGCACAGTCTGGTATTATTAGCAGTCTAATAGTCACATTTATGTTGTAGAACTCTTTAACTTTTAAAGAAACTGCCCTGTTTAGACTTGTTAGAATGACCTCTTTCAAAAATGAGGCAGTGAAAGGTGCTGTCAGAACTGGCTGTTATCTTTACCGCCTGTAACTCATTAGCTCATACAGATGGAGATAACTGGCCAAAGAGCTCAGCACAGCAAGCCTTTTCAGCAACAAAGAAAATAAAAGCATTCCTGTGTAACAGGCTTCAGCACTTATCTGTTTTCTGGTACTATTTGTGCTGAACCAAAGCAGCTGCTTCCCCGAGTTAAGAGAGAACAAGCTCAACATGGCATGAAATTACTGCACTGCCATTCACATTCATTAGGTTATATTGCTCCAGCTACAAGCATGGTTGGTCTTAGAATGAATAATTAAAAGAAATGTTGCTTTGTGATTTTGTGTTAACTTTACAATATTAACAAACTACAGCCCTATATTTGGGGACCAGGTTTTGTGTCTGTACAAAATTTAAAAGAAGAGTGATTTTGTGCTTGTTTGTTTTAAAGAAATAACTTCATTTATGTAAGATAACCCCAACATTAAAGCATTTTGGGGGAAAGTGTGTTAAGTTACTGTTTAAACATGGAACTGCTATTTAGAAAGTACAGACACTAATTCTCACATGTTGAAATTATCCCAGTTTAAGTAGTCAGATGTCTTCTTTCCTCAGTACATAACTATTTTTGTAGAGCTTGGAGTTTTTCATAACTTTGAGTATGGCACTTGCTGCACACAAATTGCTAATCTACATCTGTACGTTGGTGGAGAAGTAATAATAATAATAATAATAATAATAATAATAATAATAATAATAATAATAAATTATTTATACCCCGCCCATCTGGCTGGGTTTCCCCAGCCACTCTGGGCGGCTTCCAAAAGAATATTAAAATACTGTGATACATCAAACATTAAAAGCTTCCCTAAAAAGGGCTGCCTTCAGATGTCTTCTAAAAGTCTGGTAGTTGTTGTTCTCTTTGACATCTGGTGGGAGGGCGTTCCACAGGGAGGGTGCCACTACCGAGAAGGCCCTCTGCCTGGTTCCCTGTAACTTGGCTTCTCGCAGTGAGGGAACCGCCAGAAGGCCCTCGGTGCTGGACCTCAGTGTCCGGGTAGAACGATGGAGGTGGAGACGCTCCTTCAGGTATACTGGACCGAGGCCGTTTAGGGCTTTAAAGGTCAGCACCAACACTTTGAATTGTGCTCGGAAACGTACTGGGAGCCAATGTAGGTCTTTCAAGACCGGTGTTATATGGTCTCGGCGGCCGCTCCCAGTCACCAGTCTGGCTGCTGCATTCTGGATTAGTTGTAGTTTCCGGGTCACCTTCAAAGGTAGCCCCACGTAGAGCGCATTGCAGTTGTCCAAGCGGGAGATAACCAGAGCATGCACCACTCTGGCGAGACAGTCCGCAGGCAGATACGGTCTCAGCCTACGTACCAGATGGAGCTGGTAAACAGCTGCCCTGGACACGGATTTAACCTGTGCCTCCATGGACAGCTGTGAGTCCAAAATGACTCCCAGGCTGCGCACCTGGTCCTTCAGGGGCACAGTTACCCCATTCAGGACCAGGGAATCCTCCACACCTGCCCGCCTCCTGTCCCCCAGAAACAGTACTTCTGTCTTGTCAGGATTCAATCTCAATCTGTTTGCCACCATCCATCCTCCAACCGCCTCCAGACACTCACACAGGACCGTCACTGCCTTCACTGGTTCTGATTTGAAAGAGAGGTAGAAGTATTACAAAAAACTTTTGGGGAAGCTAGCCCTCAAATTTTTGGAGAGAAAAATATTTCAAATGTGTTAAGCATTAGCTTCTAGATACCTGGATGAAAAGGCATGCTTCTGAATCAGTTTTCATATGCAAATATATTCACATGCAGATTTGGTTATCAAGGGGGAACCTGAGTATAAAATGTGGCACTTGTTGACATTTGTGTGTATGTCATCTTTGGTACACATATGAGCAAACTGCTGTTTTTCTCAATATTTATAAAGCGCATGCTTTGCTGGCAGGAAATCCCAGGTTCTGCCTCTCCAGACTCTTACCCATGGGTAGGCAAACTAAGGCACGGAGGCCGTATCTGGCCCAATCGCCTTCTCAATCCGGCCCGCGGACGGTCCGGGAATCAAGAGTGTTTTTACATGAGTAGAATGTGTGCTTTTAATTAAAATGCATCTCTGGGTTGTTTGTGGGGCATAGGAATTTGTTCAAAATATAGTCCAGCCCCCCACAAGGTCTGAGGGACAGTGGAGCAGACTCCTGCTGAAAAAGTTTGCTGACCCCTGCTCTTACCAGAAACCCTGGAGAACTGCTGCCAATCACTGTGGACAGTACCCAGGCTTAGGGGTGTGGGTTTTCTGGGAAATTTTCCTGTGCAAATTAAGGTAGTCATTTTGGAAAATTTTCAGCCTTTGTTGGAAAATTTTCTGATGCCCTAGAGCAGGTTTTACCAAAAACTGGGGTCTCAAGCTATATTTGGCCTACAATTCCCACTGGTCCTCCTAGGTAGAGATGATGTGAGTTATAGTCCAAAAACAGCTGAAGGCCCAAGTTTGGGAAACCTGCCCTAGAGAGTGGTGTAATTTAGGATCTTGTCTAACACTGTATTTGAAGTTGATGTTGTTCATTGTTAATAATGAACTTACAAAATAGATATTTTTTTTTCCTGCAGAAAAGTATCACACTGGACTGAGCTAGATAGACTTGGTGTAAAGCAGCTTCCTCTGTTCTAGCATAGTTAGCCTGAATTAGGAGTTGGGTGGCTTTCTTGTCTTGGGCCATTTCATATAGTTCTTGGAAGCAGCAAGCCATATATTAGTGTCTATCCTCTTCCTGAAATATTTTGTAATCATTGCAGATAGGTAGGATTTTACTATGTTTTGCATGGGGGGACATTAGCTGCCATGAAGTATCAAGGAAGACAAGGGATTCAGTGTCTTCCCCTGGCCCTCCCTCACAATGTAGACCAGAAACTGCATGTAGAACACCCCACCAGAAGATATGCACTATGGTCTAATTTGATGCCAAGGGAGCAACTTTTTTCAATAGTTCCATACAAAATTAATCTTGTTAGCAGGCAATGTTGAAAAGCAATGTACTGTGGCAATTTAATATTGAAAAGTCTTGTAATGGGAAAGGTGTCCTAGAACTAATAGAGTAATTAAAGAGAAGAAAATGTAAGTAATCAGATACTGCCATTTATTGACCAGACATTAAATAGTAGTGTACAGTTGAGGTGAATAGTTTTACTGATGAAAGACATGAGGACTTGAATGCATAGTAATCTCATTGCTGAATAACATGCAGAGTTGCCTGAAGCGTGGATTGAATTCACTTTGTATACAGAATAAAATGCAGCGAGACTTGTTTAAGAATTCTACATGCCTCTCTTGATTTTCTGCTTTGAGCATCCAGATTCATCTTGATTTTTTTTTTAGCATAGGTATTCTTGGGGTGGAATGAAAGAACTTGTTTGTTTAAAGTCAGATTATATGCTTAATCTTCTTCTCCTCTTCTTCTTCAGGTCAGTAACAGATCCGCGAGATGGAAAGAGAGTTGCACTCAAAAAGATGCCCAACGTCTTCCAAAATCTGGTCTCTTGCAAAAGGGTCTTCCGTGAATTGAAGATGTTGTGTTTTTTTAAGCATGACAATGTAAGTGGCCTGCAGCTTGCTTTGCATGAACTTCAATACAAAATTCAAATACCAGTGAGGCACAGCGGCAGAGGAAGCAGCTCAGGTGCCTGGGTGGACTGTTTGGGCACTGTGGAGCTTGTGTGCGCCCAAGCCACTGCATCTCTCCCAGGAGAGACACGTGGCTCAGGCGTGCTGCAGGCCCCGCGGTGAGTGTCACCCGGCATTTTGTCACCCCCCTCAGTGGTGACACCCGGGGCGACCCGCACCCACCGCACCCTCCTTCCTCTGCCCCAGTGAGGCAGGTTTTTTTTAGGGACTATGGTCACGCCTTCGCTATCAGGCTAAAAGCAGTTGAATTAGACTTGACTGGCTTCCTCATTTATGGCAAGTAGCAAATGCCCCCAGCGAAGTGTGCAAATGGCATATTACACCCAGTCTCTTCTCTCCCACCTTTAGGAGAGGAGTAAAGCCAATATTAGTGTCTCGGTAATGACTCTGAAATCATTAATTTAAGCTTTTTCTGAGCAAGGTGCCTAATTATGTTACCAGTGGAGATATTTTTTGTTAACTTTCTAACCAGTAGGGACTGTGTGTACAACTTTTTACCTTCTTGTTTATTTGTTAAATGCAAAATCAAGCATGAACAAAGTCACTACAGAAAACAGGTTAGATACATTAAATCAAGAGACAAAAAGGGGGACCAGAGACTTCAGCAATACATTCCAGACTTTTGGTGTAATAGAAATCATAGGAACCTATAGAAATAAAAACACCATTAACATGGAGATGCCTTATTTTGGGGGTGGGGAGGGGCGAGCTGCATTTCCTGCAAACCTTAGCTTGTAAAGCTCTGCACATATTCCAATTTTATTGTATCATCAACCACCACTTATAGGCAGGGATGGGAGGAGATTGGTATAGTGTGATTGTTTACATTAATAATGCAGAGCATAACCAAACAGAAGTTTTCTCTCCTACAAGCTTTCACAAAATGCACTACCCATTAGTGAAAAGCAGCCTCTTATATCTGTGCAATTGCCATGGAGAACTTGTACGCTTCATTTGTGTCGAGTGAGATTGCCAGATGTAAGAGCTGGTGCAGATGCAGTTCTGGTGCTCTGTGAATCACAGTTGACACATGTGGAGCCACTCCTTGGCAACATGCACCCTCAACACACACTAGCTGAGATCAAGAGCTTGCTGTCACCACATCAATCATGACCGAGACTGACTAGGATTACCACCTAAACGGAAAACATTTTTTTTGTTGACAAACTGGTTAATCATGGTGGAGAAGAAATAGGGAGTGAAGGTCTGGCAGGCCATTATTCCTTACTCCAAGGGCTTTGCAAACCTTCAGCATTCTTCCCGAAATCTCCTAGCTTTGTGATATTTTAATCTGTGCAAAGAATGCTTGCATTCAGTCATTCCCAAAAGTAGGCATCACCACATTAGCCTTTTCAAATGGAGGGAGCATAACCAGAAATAATCTGGTAACCCCAAACGGTATTCAAATGCCTTACTGTAAGGACCAACAAAACTCAGTATTCAGTTCAGGTGGAATAGCACTCTCTGGAAAGAGCAGGTTTGTAGTCCAAGCTGCCACTGGAGGCCAAGCTACCACAATGGTGAGGAGCACCTGTGCCCATCTACAGTTTGTTCGCAAGCTGCAGCCATTCCCAGACCAGTATCAGCCATCTATGCTCTGATAACTTTCCATAGAATGCACATAATACAGTGCATTCCATGTGGCACTTCCCACGAAACCAGCTGCTGCAAGATTCTGCTGCCTGCTAGTTAGTGGGTGCAGCCCGACAGGGTCATATCTCTGAAGGCACTGCACTGACAGCTGGTAAGCTACCAGGCCCAACACAAGGGGTTGACGTCAGTCTGTAAAATCCTAGATGGCCTGGGACCTAAATACTTGGCAGGACACCTTCTCTCGTACCCGGTATTCCAAGCCCTAAGATCTGTCTGAAAGTCCCTGCTTGTATCCCGCCAGCTAGTGTGGTGGGCAGGACAGTCATAAAAGATGGGGCATTTTTGGTGGTGGCACCCAATTTAAGGCACTTCCTCCTGATTGAGAGATGACAATCCTCCACATTAGAGGCATTTAGATGACAGGTCAAAATATTTATCCAGGTCTTTGAAACCTGATGATTTTGCTGCTGATTGGAGTTGTAATGGATTTATGGTTTTATTATATATTATATATTTTTCATTACCATGTACATTGCTTGTTGTTGTTGTTCTTGTTTATACCCTTTTTTCCTCTGATGGGACTCAAGGCAGCTTACAGATAAAAACAGATAAAACCAACAATTGCTAAAAACATAGAAAAACCAATCATAAAAAATCAAACATTACTAGAATTAAAACTATATACATATATATAATATGTTAAAACATACAAATAATTACAATAAAACCAGCATGGTGTTTATTAAAAGCAGGCAGTTCCCAGAATCCTGTTGGGAACAAGATCTTTACCTGCCAGCAGAAGGACCAGGAGGGAGCCCGTCTAGTTTTTCTAGGCAGGGAGAATTTTGGAGGAGACTCCAAGAAGGCCCTTTCCCGTGTCCCCATGAAGCTACAGTGGTGCCCCGCAAGACGAATGCCTCGCAAGACGAAAAACTCGCTAGACGAAAGGGTTTTGCGGTTTTTGAGCTGCTTCGCAAGACGAATTTCCCTATGGGCTTGCTTTGCAAGACGAAAACCTCTTGCAAGTTTGTTTCCTTTTTCTTAACACCGTTAATACAGTTGCGACTTGACTTCGAGGAGCAACTCATAGAACGCGGTGTGATAGCCTTTTTTGAGGTTTTTGGTGATTTTTGAAGCTTTTCCAAAACTTTTCCGACACCGTGCTTCGCAAGACGAAAAATTCGCTAGACGAAAAAACTCGCGGAACGAATTAATTTCGTCTTGCGAGGCACCACTGTACCTTGTTCTCATTTGGAGGAAAGGTGGGATATGAAAACTCTGAAATAAAATGAAGTAAATTTGTTGCAAAGAGGAGGAAGTTAAGTTGCAAATACTTAAGTGTAATAAAGTTGCAGACTTTGGAGAAGACCTTCCCTAAGAAGTTATGAGCAAAGATATTGTGCATATAGTCTGTGGGTTCAGAAAATCTGAATAAAGCTGACATAAAGGATTATGACATACATAGCAGTACAAGGACCATCATTTTCTGGAAACGTCAGTTCTGCAATTTTTTCTTTGATCAGACATCAGTAGTGCCCTTTTTCTTTGTGAAGACCTCTCAACTTTGCATTTCTCCCGTCAAATAAAGGTGGAGGCAGCGTAGTTGTGAGTTGAAAAGAAAGCCTTGTCTTTGATTTCACAGTTGCTTCTCTAAAGTGAGGATTTCTGGTGTATTTCACATAACCAAATCAGCTTCCCCCTTGTTTTGTAGGTGCTCTCTGCTCTCGACATACTCCAGCCACCACACATTGACTACTTTGAAGAAATGTATCCTAAACACTAAATAAACAGTCTTAAATGAGGTAGGTGTTGATTTGACTCCAGCCTATAAAAATGCCTGCTGCTTTTGAATTTCTTAATCTTTGAGCTTTCTGGCCTCTGGAAAGGTGGTAGGTAAGCCAGCTGTCATAGCCCATATGGCAAGTGGTTGCTGATCAGAGGGGGAGTTAGGGAAGCGGGTGTGAGTGTAAGTATTTGTGGTCATCTTTAGATAACATGAATGAATAAATTCTAGTCCCATCGGTAAGGGTTTAAAGTGCACCACTCCCCCCTTATCTAAAATGTATAGGAGAGTTCCCCCAAAACGGCTGCAGATAAATGATTTTGTAATGCATTGTTGCTGACATAATAGTTTTGAAACATGTGACTGTGCCTTGAAGCACATGCAGAGTGGAGTTAGTTACATCATCATTGGTTTTAAAGTGTTACGGTCAAAGGGTAGATTCCTTTTTCTTTACCCTTTTAATGCTTGCTTATGACCAAAGAGTATTCTGATTTTCAATACTGTATGGAATAAAGGGGTGGTATTTAGTTCATATTGTATAACAGAACATAAGTCTGTAGTTACCTGGCTTTGCAGTCTATGATACGTTACTTGGGCAGTGACCCAGTACTGTTGGTACTCTGGCTATATTTTAGATGTTTTCGGCAGCAGGTTATCATAAGCAGGTTCATAAGATGCTTCTGGTTAAGATCATTGCCAAGAATTGGCTTTTGTTCACTGCTGACCTTTAAAGGCTCAACTACGTATGGCACAAGAAGTCAGTGATCAGGATCTCTTGCTGTCTTCTAAAAACTCAATAGCAGCTGAAGATAAACCGTTTATCCTTCCACCTTTGGTGGTGTTGGGGTGTGTGTGTGGTTAAGCAACAAAATTGCTTGGTGGCATCACTTTTGATGCCAAGATACTGATCAGATTCATATTCTGTCACTCACACATGCTTACATGCTAACACAGCTGTCACCTACCCCTGCTAATCAGTGTGGGTTTTTAACCTACAGGAGATTCTTGATTAGGTCTCGTTTAGTAATCACATTTAGTTTGGCGCTAAGCCTTATATATGATGTTTTAGGTTCAAAATGGTACAATAAAAACAGGCTTGTGGATCTTCCAGTGTAGAGGGGCTAAATGCTCAGACTTGATCCTCAGCTCCTCAAATTAAAATCTCCCAGGTGTCTAAGAACTTGGCCTTATAACAGATAATGTATATGGGCCGAGAGGACATGTAATTAACAAATTATGATCCTTGCTTCTTGTTGGCTTCAATAACTTTTTCTGTATTTGCATTTGTGGATATGCTGTGCATGTAGAAATGATAGATTTCTAAGGACCTCACCCCCTGTTTCTTATATACTTGCATTGTTCAGAAAGTGAATTTGCTAATATTCCTTTTGTCAGTTCAAAGAGGATGAAGATGGTATCCACCTAGCCAAGGACAGTGATTTAAATAAGAATTGTTTTTGTTCCTCTTAGGAAGTTTACCAGCTTACAGTGCTAAAGATCTTAATGGCAACAGTCTGCCTAGACTCATCCGGCTAATCTATTACTATATTTAGAGTTAACTTAAAACATTAGAGCAGATGAAAAGATAATTGCTGCAAAACGTTTGGAAAAGGCTTTGCCAGGTCTTATTTGGGTGAGTAAAAGACACAAAGTAGACAGACAGAGCAGTGTTGGATATAATTTGTGCTCTCCCCCCCCCCCCAAGCATTCATTTCTGGGTAGATTTTACAAATCTTTGAACTGTTAAGAATGCCAGGTTGATGACAAAGTGCCAAATAGTTTGGAGGGTTTAATGGTGGCTTGAGACTGTACGAATAATCAATAACCGTATTTTTCCATGTTTAAGACAATATTTTTTCCTTAGAAATAATAGGCAAAAATTGTGGGTCTTCTTATACATGGATAGCAGAGGGGAAACGGGTGATTGGTGGCAACAGGCAGCAGAAGATTGGCAGCAGTGATTGGGCGTGTGATTGGTTGCTGCTGCAAGGCCTGCCGACGATTTGCTGCGGCAGTTGGGCAATTGATTTACGGCAGTGGCGAGGCATGCGTGCAATCGCCTGTGGATTTGTCAAGTGGGCAGGTGGGCAATGCGTGTATTTGCAGCTGGTCGGCATGCTGTAGAGCGATTGACTCCCCCCCCCCAAAAGAAGCTCAACAACTTTGGTCAATTCCCCCCCCCCATTTTTTTTTTGTTGCAGTCCCAAAAAAATAGGGGTCGTCTTATACATGGGAGCACCTTATACACAGAAAAATATGGTACCACAAGTGAATCCTGCACACAATACAAGTGCCACAGCTCCAATTCTGACCAGACTTGTTGACATTCACACGCTTCTAAAGCCAATACCTCTTCAGAGCAAGGGTTTTTCCCTTACTAGAGTAATAAAGGAGAGCTCAGAAATGGCTTGGGTGATTTACAGTGGTGCCTCGCAAGACGAAATTAATTCGTTCCGCGAATTTTTTCGTCTAGCGAATTTTTCGTCTTGCGAAGCACGGTTTCCCATAGGAATGCATTGAAAATCAATTAATGCGTTCCTATGGTCAAAAAAAGTCCAAACAAAGCAAAATTTGGTACAAGAGTTTATTAAGTGCTCTTTAAAGTCACACATACTGTAAAGAGCATTTCAAAATTCAAACCCAGAATTTTTTTAAAAAAACAGCAGAGAGGCCCAATGGTCACAGAAAATCATAAAAATGCAGGGGGGAAAACTACAAGCTTCCAGATTCTTGCAAACCCCTCCCCAACTGTTCCCCCAGCCACCCAGCACACAGAAATTCAAATCCAGATTTTTTTTTAAAAAAAACAAACAGCAGAGTGGCCCAATGGTCACAGAAAATCATAAAAATGCAGAAAAAAACACACAAGCTTCCAGATTCTTGCAAACCCCATCTCAACACCAAGTCCTTGAATTCCAAACATCCCAACACAAAATCCAACCCCCCCAAAAAAAAGTTTTAAAAGCTTAACTTACCAAATGGCTGCAAAAGAAGTTTTGGGAAAGCTTCAAAAATCACCAAAGTCTTTAAAAACCTCAAAAAAGGCTACTATGTACACTGCGTTCTATGAGTTGCTCCTCAAAGTCAAGTCACAACTGTATTAACGGTGTTAAGAAAAAGGAAACAAACTTGCAAGACGTTTTCGTCTTGCGAAGCAAGCCCATAGGGAAATTCGTCTTGCGAAGCAGCTCAAAAACGGAAAACCCTTTCGTCTAGCGAGTTTTCCGTCTTGCGAGGCATTTGTCTTGCGGGGCACCACTGTATAGCTGATAGTAATTTACTAGTTTTATCTTTACTGGTTCTGTCATCTTTTATCTCTTACTCTTAAGACTTAACACTGGCAAAGGCATGGGTGGGGAAGCAAACCTCATTGCTCAAATTGCTTCTTAAAATACAGAATAATAACACACATGTTGCTTGTATAAGCCCTTCTTGGAAGGAGATGAAAAGCTTGTATAAGATGACAACTGTGGCAGTAAACAAGATAGCGAAGAAACATCCAGACGTTCCTGAATATTGGAACTGTTCACATCACTATTGAGAGTATGCAGTGCAAGGCTTCTCGGCCTTTTGGCTAAGATCAAGTGTGAAGAAGACAGGCGGGCTGCGTTAAATGGCCAGAAGGTTGAATGGGGCTGATCAAATGATTTGCTGAAGGTCAAACTTATACTACAAAGCAGGCTCTTGTGAAACTTTTCTTTTCATTTAGACCTAAAATTTACTACTGAGGCATACCGATTGTAGTGGTGGAAAGCCATAACTCTTTTAATATTTCCTTGAAAACTAATTGCTAAATCCCTCTAAGTGGGAGTGGGTAACCCTTATAAAGGACTAAAAATATATTCAAATTCCTAGGAGCCAAAATCAGATATTTGAATACTTTGGCACCAAAAGAAATAGGAACCAACCCTATAAAAACTGGGTGAAATGGAGATGCAGTGCTGGCGCTTGGAGACTAGGTGTCAGGGATTTTTCCAGCCGTGACCTTATGGTGTACTGAAAGAGAGATAATCTGTGCTTGCGAGCAACATACACTGCATTAGAGAAGAAAGTTGAAAAGGCACAAGTCCTAGATAATATAGGCAAACCCACCCATTGCTACACTTAATGCTTTTGGCACATACAAAAGTTATCCTGTTCCTCAGTGTGATTCAGCATTGCATGCTTGAGGTATCCCTTGTTGGAGAAAGGCAAGGTCTGCTCATTTTGCTGTTGGTTGGCTGCTTTTACCACTAGATAGAGGCAGATGGCTGGGGCCCTACAGAAGGTTAGAAAGGATCGCCTTCCCTGAATCCTCTGTGATCTACCCAGTGCAGCTTTAGATAAGGACCTCTGAGTAGAAAATGCAAACTCTGTTGTACAGCGATATGTTCTTTCCCACAATGGACAGTGGAAAATATTTCTGAAAAGATGGCGTTCTTAGGGGTGTTTTACCCTCCTCCACTATGAATCATTGCTTATAATCACATCCTAGCTTGACTCCCATTTGAGATGTTGGTTTGAGGTGATGGAAGTGTTCTGTTGCACTTAACTCATGATGAAAATCAAAGGTTTTGGGGTGAGTTTCTAATCTATGGGGCCTGGGAGGAGGAAACAAATATGATGAACAACCAGCTTCAACCCAATGGAGCATGATTTGCTTTAGATCAGCCTCCAGCCCAGCCCCCACCCTTTGAGCCTGGGGAAAGATTTGGAATTTTAATAAAATGTCACAGGTCCTATAAAATACCCATTTGATTAATTATATATATGGGAGGCTCCCCCCTCAAGCCTAATTGCAACAAGGGAAGGGGGATTTGGGGGGGTGGGGAGGTCACAGCTGGAAACCCCTTGAAATTGCTCTACTCTGTTGTAATTCAGCTTCAAGAAAGGCTATTGTAGTTGGTAAAAAGGCTTCTTTGAAGCCTAATTATGGTGTGAGAGAGGTGTTTTTAGGTGGGGGTGGAATAGCTGGGGAGGGGAGAGAGTAGCTTCTTCCTTCAGCTGCACTCCCTCTCTCTGAAAATGCCCCATGTGCTGTAATCGGGCAAGCTTAATTCCAGCAGGGAAAGAAGAGGTGGGCAGGATCTGGTGGGTGCCAGGGAAGGTTTCTGGGGCCTATGGCTGGTGACCTATATTGATAAAGCACGGTGTGCATGATGCCTTACAGAGCAACAGAAGACAGATCTCTGACTTAAGGAGCTAAGCCCAAAATTCAGGAAAGGGAGGCCACAGAGGGATCGGGTAGAGATGAGGGTAAACCGACTTTGTTTTAGTAGGGGATGAGCACCAGACATCATGCATTTTACATGCAAAAAGGACCCTTATTAGATCCCTGCAACTGCAGGTAGGGCTGCTCTCTACAACCTTGGAGAGATGCTTCCAGTCATCACCTTTCATTCAATATAAGGCAGCATCCTACAATCCTGTACATCACAGAAAAGATGGGATCTGTCCTCCCTCATAGGATCCAGTTGCTTTTCTACCCCGGCCCTCTCTGTGTGGTTGCAGGTAGGTCTCAGGGCTTTATAAAGTCATCTTGCAGGGGGAACGCAGTCCATGAGCAGCTGCCAGTTGGCCATCTGCACTCTAGGCAAATGTTTGCCTGAGGCAGATGAATAAAATATTGCCTGTATTGTCACGAATGCTTGCCTATAGGGTGTTGTGCAAGAATTCTTTAATATATTTTTTTAGTGTAGGAAAATAGGCAATCAGATGGAAGTAATGCATTTCCCAGAGTCCCTGACATCTTACTTCCTTTTTGTTTTTCACTTCATTGAGCTGGCTTTGTCAACTAGTTTCGGCATGGTAGGAAAAAAGCAGTGTCTATGGTGTAATGAAGCTTGGCTTTCTTTTATTAACCACATGCACTAAGAGCTTGAGCAAGGAAGTTGAGCAATGATATGTTGTAAGCATGTCAGTGTACAAAATTGGAAATGCCAGTTTCCTCAATTTACAAGTTGGGTGGGGAAACCCTTTCAAGTTTTAATTATTTAAATCTTAGTTTGCGTAAGAGATCAAAACCTTAATCTGTTCAGGCATTTCCATCGTATTTAAAAGACGCTTCAAGTGATGTAGCTAAAGTGAAACTATTAGGATTCACTTTTAACAGTTCACATTGAAACACCGCTAGTTCTGTGTTGCTACATGTGTTATCATCAACACAGTCCAATGAGAACAAGAACTGCAATAAAGTGTATATATTAGACAATGTAAGCATTTTCCCTGCTGATTAAACCAACTAGATGGAACTGTAAACTGAAATTAACTCACAACCTGGTACAAAGGAATAGTGCTAGGATCTTACAGCTTAGAAGGTGGTTCTATGTGGGTGTCAGACTCTTGACCAGAGTGAAAGCAGCCTTCATAAATTTAAATAAACAGCCAGATAAGGTCACTAATTCTTTTTTGGTTGTCAAGAGCTTCATGAGGTGGCTGTTCTGATCGTTGGAATGCATAAGGGAGTAGAGGAAATTATTTGCTTTAAAAAGTGAATCTACTTCTATTCCAGCTTTGTCTGTTTGGGCAACTAGACACTCTGAATTCTGGAAGTAATGCCACTGTGTGTGTTTTTTATGCTTTTGTCCCAACTCCATTCCACCCAACTTGCTCAGAGCTGCTGTGGGAGCTTAAAAAGCAGAGGCAGCAAAATGTGATGTATCAAATGTAGCAAAGTGTGGACTCCCAAGCAAAAGGGTCAGTGGCAACCATAGGCCCAGTAGTAAGTTAATGGCCATATGCTAGTGTAATACATCCCTGGGCTTGCAGGTGGCAAAACAGCACAACTCCCCGCACAATAATAAACAAGTTCATTATTTCCTTCATGGTTTGCTTATGTCAGGTCCAACAGGTTTTTGTTGTACTTCAGAAACTTTTGAGAAGCATTTACCCACAGTAGAGAAGACTGATACAGCCCACTGTGGCATTATACTACAAACAAGTCTAGGAGGAACTACCCCCCCCCCCTTTGTAAATCAGTGGCTAATTTTCAGTCAATCCAGAAGTTCACAATAATTTTGGTTGTCCTTTTCCAACTCTACAATTTCCTTTTTCAGCTGCGGCGACCAGAACTGAACACTGTATTCCAGAAATGAGCACATTATTCAAAATGCAATCACACCATAGTTTTGTATAACAGCATTATGACATTGACAGTTTCAATCCTTTCTTAACAATCCTCAACATGGAATTAGCCTTTTTCACAGCTGCCAAACACTGGGTTAACATATGCATTGAGTTATCCACCACAAATCCTAAGATCTCCTTCCTTGGTCAGTCACTGCCAGTTCAGACCCCTTAAGCACATATGCGAAGTAAATGGGGTTTTTTTTTTTTGCCCCACTGTGCATCATTTTACACTTACTTACACTGAATCACATTTTCCATTTTACTACAGCCCAGTCATCCAGTTTGGAGATACCCTTTTGGAACTCCTCACAGTCCCTTTTTATTTTTGTTTATATCCCACCTTCCTTTCACCATGGAACCAAAGGCAGTGTATGTGTTGTTCCCAGGTGGTCACCTCCTTAGTTTCAGCAAGTTGGTGGCCTCAGGTGCCTTCAGGCTATACCCTGGGACTTTCTTAACACTCCAAACAAATTGGTGTCATCAGTGAATTTGGGTACCTCACTTCTCACTCTCAACTCTTAAGTCATATATGTGCACAAGTTAAAAAGCACAGTTTCCAACACTGATCTTTGAGGTTCCCCCGTACTTCTTTCATCCCTCCATTGTGCGTACTGTAAGTCTTCATAATTCTTTCTCCTTAGTGATCATGCTATTTATATGTGTTGGTATTATGATGCATGCTGTTTGCTCTGTTGCTAAAAATACAAAAATAAGAACTGTTTGCCCAGAGATCATAGCAGGACAAAAAAAATAAACAAATGAACATATGTACTGTAGGCAATGCTATCTCTGTTTTATTACCTTTCAAGTCAATCTATACACAGCTTCAGTGTCTCTTCTTAGTGAGTGTGTCTCTTCTAGGTTTTGAAGCTCTGGCATGAATATGATACAATAAAATATTGGCAGGCTTGTCCCTTTTTAGCATCTCCCACGTGATAAAACTTGAAATGAGGCAATTGTAGAGAGCTGCAAATATTCTGTGAGGCACCTGCAAGGGTATGAGTTGAGTGCTTTGTCCTTCTGTCTTTTGTTCTTTCATGCCCCTGCTTTTTGTCAAGCTGAACTCCAGCAGGAAAGATGCTGAGGGCAGATATGCCAGCTGAATGTGTCTCTGGAGCATTGCCTTTTCCCCTTGCCCTCCTCCCAAGTTTCCCTTCTTTCATATAGTTCCCTTCTTTCATATAGTTCAAGAGGTGGTAGGGCAACTGCTGGTTAGTGCTTCTTGTAACACAGTGCCAACGAACCTGCAGGCCTCTAGATACTGTTGGGACTCCAACTTCCATCAGCTCCAGGCAGCACTGGCAGTGGCTAGGGATGATAGGTGTTGTAGTTCAATAACCTCTGGAGAGCCACATGTTCCCCACCCCTGTTGTAACAGCTGGTGTTGATCTATATATCAGTTTCTTTGCTTCAGTTGTTCATCGTTCTTTCCATTCCACTAGAAGAAATTGTAATGGAGAGACAGAAGAAACTGCACCCTTCCCCTACCCTGTAACATACTAAATATGTGTGCCTTCCTTTCCTTGTAATGCAGCTTCAGTTAATGGATTTTTTAATTGTTTAAGTTGTTTTGTTTTCTAATACTAACAATTTTCAATAAGCTTTAAATATGTAAGTGCTTTTGAAAAAAATGTGGTGGTATTGATCCCAAATGGATTCTTTTACCATCATGTTGTTTTTTGGATGTTATCAGTTGCAGTTTCACCCTTTGTCTAAGACTTGGTTTCCCTAACAACAATGAGGTGTTTGAGTCTGAGGTCTTTGTAAGGTGACTTCCAGCTACTTCTTCAAAGGGCTGTCATTGCTTAGCATGTTTGATAGTAATTAGTTCTAGCAGGAACACTTTGATTCACAGAGAGGCATTTCTAATTGACACAGAGCCTGAGTAAACTTAAAAAACAACCACCCTAAAAACTTGATAATGGAATGAAGACACTTGCAAATCAACGTTGAAATATAAACTAGGCCAAGGGCATTCATTTCTGTGGACTGTTGTCTAACCTTAGCCACTTCTGTGTTAACAATTCTTCACATTTTTGTGCAACCTTCAGTAATAAAACTTGCAAGGTGGCTTGCTTCTAGTCTCCTTCCATGCACACAGGTTTGCAGTGTTCTGCTTGGGGCTATAAAGGTGTTAAAGGGCCAGGCCAGGGGGTTTAATTTATATTGGAAGTAAAATGGATGTGGGTTGACAAGTGAGGATGAGGGTGGATTGGTGGGTGACAAATGGTGGTGGAAAGAAAACTAAGGTGGGGGGGGGCATGGCTCATTGGTTTAGCACACAATTTGGATGCAAATGGTCCCTGGTTTTGTGCCCAACATCTCCAGCTAAAGGAACTCTACTTGAGGTGTTGAAGTCCCACTACCAGTTCAAATTAGACATACTGTAGTCAGAAAACATCAAGTTTATTGCTAGATGACAGGAGGGTATCTAGTTGCATTTTACTGTTCTTCTTGGTGGGCTGAGGATCATTACATGTGGCAAACTGCAGGAGGGGCTGCTCTTCTAAGCACATAATGATAGATGGCATAGGGAACAACTTAAAGATGAGAGTCCTAGATAAAATTATTTGAACTGGAGGGAGAGATTGAGAAGTGTGTCACAAGAAGAGAAGCTTTAGGTCAGGCATTATGAAATGCAAGGTTTAAAACTTAATGGCTAGAACTTTGAGATGTTCAGCTTAATGCCATCCCATAATACAGCAAGCATTTGAAGGAGAAATGGGCAAAGCTGTGGCTTGCATGATCTGGCTGTTGGCAGAAGATCTTAGTCAGCCTGTGTGTTTGCACAAGTACAAGGGGTGTTCACCACTGACATGTTCATTAATCACTTGGTCAGGCTTCACAACAGGGCTCTACATCCAGCTTTTAAAAATCTGAGCTGCATATTGCTCATTGTTTGTCTTTACTTTTGAAATGGGGGGAATTGTTTTTGGGTTGTGTATGTGATTTATTATTATTATTTATTTGCAAGAGAATCTGTTTGGCAGCACAATTCCAGTTATATTTCACTCATTCACATTCTATTCCCCATGGTGTTAACCCTAATCGTAATACATTGGTTCTAGCAATTTGTCCTGCACAGTTGGAGAAGCTATTTTTGGATTTTTTCATCTCTTCTCCTGCCCCCACCTCCAGTTAATCCATCTCTGAGCTGGCATTGATGGCACATTCCCCATTACCATAGGCATAGCCAAGCAATACAAAGAGCTTCTGGGCAGGATTCCAGCTGGCTACAGATCCCTGCTCCCTAATATTTGAGCTTTTGATGTACACTCTGGTTCTGTGATACGCTTAAACTTGTAGCCAACTGTCAGGGTGGCCTGCTACCCATTTAGAAAGCGTGGCGCTTTCAGTTTGTCACTGTTGTCACTTGTTTACGTGATTAGGACTACCTGAAGATGTATGTGGTGGTTTTTTGTTTTGTTTTTTTAGCAATGAGTACTTCTGCTTGTGCCTGATGGAAGCCAAGAGCTCCCAACATCACCTATTGATGGTCCCAGTGCATTTATCAAAGGCCCAAAGGGGAACTAAGCTCTTGTGATAAAGTGAATCCCTTTATTTTATTCCTTTTTCTGTCCATCTGTGTGGAAAGAGGAAGCTTTATTGAGGGCTCTATGGTGCTATCATAAAATAGCCTTTCCTGACAAGGCTTTTATTTCCGTAGAGAGAGATACTAAAAAACCATCCTCTTGCAAGATGGATGGGCTGATACTATTATTATTGTTGAGAAAAGATGCTAGCATATTAGTGTGTGTGTGTGTGTGTGTGTGTGTGTGTGTGCTCATGCACGCACACAAATAATAAAGGGATTGTGTTCTACTGAGTCGGTAAAAATCAATGATCTTTTAAAAAATAAATTTATTTATTCTTTACAAAACATTACTTTGATCTTCAGATATTTGGATGTAATAAAAGCATATACAAACTGAAGCCATGATTTTCTGTCAAACCAGTTTTTCTTTGTAAAAGAATCAACCAGGAACAGAAATATGCAATTCTTGTCGTTAAACACTATAATATAAAATACTATTTATAATTGTATCCTGACAATTTAGACTTTCAGCTAGATACTATCTATGTCATGTAGAAACACTGTACTAACTTGCATCTATTGGCCTTTGCTCCTGGAAAGTTTTAGGGACCTTAGTCTTCAAGTAAATGAACTTGCTCAGTCCCCTTGCATGAGTATGTACAGAGAACTACAGTTACAAAGTGTCATAGAGAGTCCGTTAACAAACATAGAGACAGCCAAACAGAAATCCTTAATCTCACAATCCCACAAGCAGATATAAATTCTGTAGTGTAAAAGGCACGTGGGCTACTTGATTAGAATTTTTAGATTATGCCCCAGGTAGTGCAGCCACATTCCATTTCAAAAGTCCATTTTAATTTTTATAGTGCTCAATTGGTATGTGCGGTTGTACATGGATTAGAAAGTTGGAAGCTTAATTTATCTACCCTCTTTCTTAATTATTGAAATGGCTCTACCCTGATTAATGATTGCCTCCTTGAAAAATATTGTATGAAGGGACCTAGGGTGATACAATCGTTCTGCCGGTGGTGGTTTTCACTCACAGTGTCTTGAGCATTGGATATTGCTTCAGGCCTGTGTGTTATTCCAGCTACGTGATGTTTCACATCTAGAAGCACAGGATGTCTAACCGCAGAATTACTTGGTACAGTGGTACTGAAGTGGTATGGCTCTTCCTGTGGCCATGCCATTTGAGAGTGGTTAAAAATTGCCTGAACTGCGTGAGTGCTGGGCTTTACACAAAGTGCACATTTCATCAGCAGTATGTATGGCTCAGTAGCCCGGCAGTAACGATATCATCAGGCTAAACCACAATCAACCCCTGAGCCTTCTACTTACTAAGCACAGGAGTCAGATCTGTACCGAAGCTCTTCGTATTAATACAAGTTGTTTCGGGTGGCTTTCCTGTAATTTCTGTAATGTTTGAAGACGTAAATCTGGAGCATGGGGGAAATTTAGTGGGCTGAACTGCTATACAAGCTGAAGTGGGTCAACAGGAGTCAGATCCCATGTATAATTTTTGTACGCGTGGATCTTCTTAAGCAGTGTCAAAAATGTGACAAAACAAATGTGCTGGCTAGATTGCTTCTACATTACCAAATAGAAACACTTCCCCATACCAAGCTGAAAACAAATGCAACATGAGAATCAGTCCCAAGAGCCACACAATGCTGATTTTTACTGTTGTACTAAAGAGAACTGACAGGAACTGTTCGTCTTCGTGGTCTGCAGTCTGATACATGATGACTATATTAGAAAAAAAAAGTTTTCCTCATGAACTTTTTCTGTTATATTTCACATATATACAAAATTTATGATCCATAAAATTAAACTTTTAAGAACACGGTAGAGATGTATTTTCTACTCAAAGCTGAAATTTGAGATGCATGAAGTGGGTGCCATTGCACTCTGTAAGGCAAGTAATATTCTTCAGGGTTTTGCATAGTCCACTCTTTTGCAGGGTGCATTGGGTCTTTCTGGGTAGTTGGCTGCTGGAATGAGAATTGCCCCATCCAAAGAAAGATGGAGCAGTTTTCCTTAGGCGGAATCTGCCACAATATGTCAGAAGGCTGCAAGCAACAGTTGGATATGGCAGGAGAGCTGATTTAGGATTTCTAAAGGCTAGTCTGACACTGCTATGAATCTGGTGCAGGCAGTGTGCTTGTGTCTACACCCCTGTGATAAAACGCCACATTTTGCAAAAAGGGAACCTGCTTAGGGAAGAATTTCTTTGAGCTTTGCGGATCTCAGGGAAGGGGACTGCAAACAATACTGTTGTGATGTGTTAGGCTTGTACATTAGGGTTGCTTGTCAGTATGGCATAGTCTGTTAGCTTCAACAAGTCTCTCAGCCAGCACAAATTAAGGCCCTTCTCCTGTCCTCTGCTTTGTGCCTTTGATAATTGTTTTGAAGCAAATTGGTGTGTTTCGTACTTCTAATTTTATGCAGCTCCTTCACTAATTATTACTGTCAGCAGCATTTTCCATCCAGGAGTGCTGTTCTGTTTGGGGGTATAAAAACTAGAGCAACCTCGCAAGTCCTCTGGCCATGATATTTATGGCTCAACATTAAATTTAGAAAGACAGACATGCACTGAAACTTGCTTCCATTAAATGCCCTGACTTTAGCTTTATGGAGTCCCCCCCCCCAAAGCCTTACTAACAATTATAAGCACTGGAGAAGGCAAATGACATTGACCTATCCAGACACCAGCTGCTTAAGACTTTGCTGTACTTGTGAAACCGGAAAATCAAGCGAGGCCTGCTTTTGCTCTTGCTTAGAGGCCCTTGTTAAATTATCCAGAGACAATTATGAGATAGTTATTGTTGAAGCTAATAGCACCTCTGAGCCCTTATCAAAAGCTGTTTTTTGGAGGGGTTGTTTTTGTTTTAATGCACAGCAGACCTGGAGCTGTGCAGGTGCCATTCCAGGCCCTCGTTTAATTTAAGCTGCTTTAGTTGGCATGGCAACTAGTTGAGACATCTGGGAGACATTAATGCTCAGGATTGAGGTTGAGGAGGATTTAGGTGGGAGAACCAAACAAGGATGTCATACCATAATAAAGCACAGAGTATTGTAACTGGTTTTCTAGAATTGTGCGTGTATTGGCAGGCAGGGGGGACGGGGCTGGGTGGGGAAAATCTGTATGGAAAGAGGAAAAATGCAATGGATGCTAATATGGGTGGGGATTTTACAATAGGATCAAGTTTCCTGAGCAGATTCTGTAAGCCCTTCTTAAATTTCTCCATAAGACCAGGCTTTGCGAAGATGGTTAAGAACATAAGAAGAGCCCTGCTAGATCAGACCAAAGGCTCCTGTTCCCCACAGTCGCCAACTTATAAGAAACCCACAAGCAGGAAAGAAATAAGGCAGTAGCTCTCTCCTACGGTGGTTTCCCAGCAATTGGTGTGCAGGGGCATGCTGCTTCCCATTCTGCAGATAGCATGCAGTCGTCAAAACTAGCAGCCATCATTGGCAGAAGTAACAGCTGAGTAATATTTTTATTACGGCCATTGGAAATGTCCAGAGTAGTGAGCAAGGAACAAAAAAGAGGGATATAGAAAACCTACTTTCCTGGGCATGATGAAATGAATCATAGTCCTGCGGTTTGTGAGTTGGAAACCGGGGACGGGGGGGGGGGGGAGCAGCTTTGCAAGCTTAATTTGATGGGACAGTGCTGCAGGCAAAACGGGATTTCCATTTGCAGCAAAAGCCACGTGGGTGGTATATGTGGATGCAGTCACTGCTGTCCCTTTGAAAATATAAAAGCCAACATGTAGTGGGATCTGTCATTTGGGCACTAATTGGACTACATGTAAAGAAGCGACACTTTACACAAAACTCCTAAAACAAGCATAGACAACTTGGCTCACTTCAAGGGTTGCATAAAATAGCGTGGGTGTGGTATGTCAGGTAACATGCCGGGCTTCTTCATCTAGAAAACTCTATGAGACTGTCATGTACCCTAAATTTCATTTGTGGAGGTTCGCTCTGCTTTTTCTGAAGTGTGCAGTACAATGACAAAAGAAGTGCTTCTTTTTTATGTTGCATATCTATATATCTATAGATAGATATCCTGAATCATCCTGAATGCATGGTCCCAGGGCAGCTACAGAAAAGTAGTAAGAGACAATAAAAGTACAATGATTAAAAATAGAAAATAAGTAAAAGCATACAGATGCAGCCAACTAAAATAGCAACAATCCATTCAAATAAAAACTTTGATTTTATATATATGCTAACACAAGCTGTTCTTAAAAGCCTGGGAAAACAAACGTTTTTTGCCTAGCATTCAGAAATGATTGGTAGCCAAGGTGCTTCCTGGGGAGAGCATTCTAAAGATGAGGAGATGTTGCTGATAAGGCTCTCTCTGGTCATGACCTGTAACATTTCAGATGGTGGGGGACCCTGAAGGAAGATGGTGATCTCAGTGGGCTGGCAGATTGATAGTCGAGCAGGTATTTGGGTTCTAAGCCACATCGTTTTAAGCCACAAAGGTTAAGACCTTTTAAACCTAGAACAGATTTCTTCCACCTTGCTTCCCTCCCCAGAACTCTTCTAGTTCTGTCACTGCAGGCATAACCTGTTACCTGAAAACCCTGACGCACTGGTTTTGCTGCAGGCTGTGTGTCCTCCCAGACTCTTGTCAACAGCCAAACTTGTGGATCAGAGAATTCGCCTGACAATTACATTGGTATGGGAGGTGAAACTGGGATACCATCTTGCTCTTTTTTGTAGTTACATCTAAGCACTTTATTGCTGACAGTGGGGAAAATCAGACCGCTTAAGCAGGTATGACTCAGGCAAACAGGCAGCAGCTATCGGCTGTTCTCAGGTGCTTTTTTCAGCTGTGTTCCCACCCTGATGATGCATGAGAGATGCAGGCGGGCTCCCTGATAACAATTTTGATTTAGTACGTTGGTTTTTTGCCATCCCTCTGTAAATGTCTGTGGTGCTTCCAATGCTCATTTGCATCTCCACCTTTAAATGTCAGCAGGAAGGGGGTGCTGATTTTTGTCATGCTGAACTACTGCTGTATATCGCCAGCAAGCAGTTGCGTTTTCTGCAACTGTGCCAGTCTATTAAATGGTTCCTTTTATCTTGCTTTCTCTATGTGAGCCTGCCAATTTGAAAGAAACAAAACTGGAACTTTAAAGATGTGCACCCAGATTGTATTGTTTGCCTAGTTTCAGGGTGCCTCTTCACACACACGAAAGGAGTTGGTAGAGTTATTTATCGGCAAAAAGAATTGCACAGGTTCCACTGCTGATGGTTCTGAAAATAGCAGAAATGTAAAGAAATGAGCTCAACGTTGAAGTTACTTTACTTGAAAAATAGGCTACATGTTTATTGTTCATTGGAATAACATTTCTGAATGTGAGCAATTTGAAAGCAATGTGTGTGGGTTTTTTTTTTTAAAAGACTGCATCTTAGATTTTTCTTTATGGTCCATGTGTACATGAGGCAAAAATGTGTTTATGGTTTCAAAACAAGGAAGCAATTTGGTTTGTCAGCTCTTGGGGATCATTTGAGTCTGTATAGTACAGGCATGGCCAAACTCGGCCCTCCAGATGTTTTGGGACTACAATTCCCATTGTCCCTGACCACTGGTCCTGTTAGCTAGGGATGATGGGAGTTGTAGTCCCAAAACATCTGGAGGGCCAAGTTTGGCTATGCGTGGTATAGTAAGACTAACTTTCCCTAAGTCAAGTTTGGTTTTTCCCATACCCGGGGAGTTAAGTAAGTAAATCAAAATAACAATTACTGTAGAATAAAGTGCCACTAGCTGCTACTCTGGCCTTTGCTACCTCTCTGTATCATGTGCTAAAGAGAACGAGAAGAGACAGCTTTTCAGACATCTCTTGCACCAAGTTGAGGAGCTGAAATCCTTTGTCTGTACTTTCCTTAATGAGTGCAATTGAAGATATGTTGTTACAGAATTGATGCAGAGCGACCTCCATAAGATTATTGTCTCTCCTCAGCCACTCAGCTCGGATCATGTAAAGGTTTTTCTTTACCAGATTTTAAGAGGTAACATGTTTTTGGTTTTTAATGCAGAATGAATGTGTTGGGTCCTTATCCCACCTTATCCCCATTGCAACTTGTAAACTCGCCTTCTCCATTACCTCTGACAGTGGAATCCAGCTGTGGGACCATCCATAAAGTGGGGGGGGGGCAAGGATGGTGTATTGGTTAAAATGTGGCGAAGGGTGATGTGGGGGAAGTCGGGAGATTTATAAGCCTTTAACAACGGTGGTCTACTTTATGGATCGGTCCTGCTCCATTTTTGATATGTTAATTCATTCCCTATGAATTATCCTCCCAAACTTAAAATGTCCCAGCATTTAAACTTGGTGAAAATAATGTGTTATATCTGATGTTAGTGCTGCTCAGAGTTAGACCTATTGAAATGAATGGGCATGCCTAACTTAGGTTTATTATCGTCACTGGGTCTACTTTGAGCAGAACTTCGTTGAATACAACTCCATATCTTTTAATTTGAAGTTCAGTTCAGCTTGGAAGAATTTATTAAGTTGAACAAACCCAGTCTTTGGTGTTCAGAGGAAAAATAAAACTAAACCTCCTTAATCTTCAGCTATGCATACTCTGATGAAAACCACCACGACTGGGCATACTTAGAAAATATATGGTTTTGATTTTGACTTGCATATCTCCCAAAGCTTCCAAAATATTTAACCAGCTGGAGTTACCGTAGTCTAGTAAGGGACCTTTTGGCCATGGTCAGTCTTAATAGTAGCACCTTGATATACGTCTTAAACTCCTAACTTTGTATGTACAAATTTTAGGCCTTCATTAAAAAAAGTAAGGAGCAGATTTTTTCCCAAGAAACAAAACTTTGTGTTAACTTTTAATGTGGGGAAAATACTGGAGTGTTGACTCCGTTCCTTGATAACTTAACATTCTCCTCCAAATAGTCTCCTGGCCAAAAGAGAGCCTTCCAAACATATGTTAACTTGGAGATATAGAGTGTGCTAGTAAGCTGGAAATTCCTTATCAAATGCTACTATTACTGAGAACTGTAATTCTGCATTGAGAGCTTTGCAACAGATATCTGTTGCCTGGCTGGGTTAGTTTTGCATCCTAATGGAAGTCTGAAGAATGTAACTGCTCAACACCTTATGACAAAACATTGTAAATATGATGTCGTATTTCGTATGTAGATGTAGCTCATGCCTTATGTCATGCAGTCACTCACACACCTTGCATATCTTTCCAGGATCTGTTATTTCCTTTAGTCTATGCATAGTGTGCTTTTTTTTTTTTACAGCTTCTCTTTTTTGTTTTTGTTTGCAGGTCTGAAATACCTACATTCGGCTGGTATTTTGCATCGAGACATTAAACCAGGGAACCTACTTGTGAACAGCAACTGTGTTCTTAAGGTGGTTTTTTCACACCTATATAAAAAATACTGCACATAGCATGCCCAGGTCCAAAAGGGTTTTGCTATTTCTTTCAAAAATAGAACTAGAGGGTCGCTTCTATAATCTGCTTGTTGTCTGTAGCTCTGAGATGCTTAAAGCAAAACCCAGGAACCCTGAACTTCCTAGGAAAAAGCCCTAGTGATGAGTTGATTCTCTTCTAGTAGGTGCCTCTTCATTTGAAAAGTGTGTTTCCTTTCATTCCGGTACATTGTTACCATTATGAATATGGCATTGAACACAAGAGTTTTTGTCATCCCCTCTCACATTTGTACAATATTGGGGAATAGCAGTGCCTTGCTTTGACTTGGTTGAAGGAGAGGGAGGACTATAATTTCTCCCCACCTCCTGCTCAGAAGCCAGGAGCATTTCTCTGCAGATTAACAGCACAGTCTTGTCCACGTCTACTCATCCTGTTTCTCCTAAGTGAGTGGGTGTAGGAATGCAGCCCAGGAATCCAGCAGGAGCCTGGTCCTTCCATCTGAACCAACATAAAAGCTAAATTGATCCCGATATTTATCAATCATACAATGATTTGACTTGATCTGCACACCCTTCTGCTTCTAAGATCCATTATGCACACAAAGGTCTCACTTATAGGTTTCCTCATCCTCATTCTTATGGGGCAAAATACCTGTGTCTTGGTTGTAGCAATTTATTCTGCAGATGGGGGCTTCCACGACTGAATGCTCCTCCATACAAAAAATTAAAAATCATATGCAGAGAAAAATCTTGTCAAAGTAAAGGCTAGGATAGAATCCTGCTCCCAAACAGTCTAGTTTACTTTGTAGAAGTTGGTGGGGCAGGGGGATTGTATATAGAAACATAAACACAGCTAATACTTTGGTAGGACAAACTCTTAATTGCACACAAAAAATCTCAAAAACACAAGAAACCTGAGAAGTCTGAACACAAAGAAAACTTAACAGTTAGTGAACATTTCATCCCTATATTGGAAGAGCTAGATTTAGCATGAACGCAACTGTGAAATTTGAAAACTTGCCACTAGCTGAAGTTTCAGGCATTTGCTGAAATATTTCAGATCCTGGTAATCCTGAACTGTTAAAAATTTAGCTAAACAAATGTGCATCCCATAGGTACATATGCCTGGTTTTCATATGTGTGTGGCCCAAACCAGGTTTTATGTGGACTATTTGGAAGAAGGCAGATTCAGGTATCACATATCAGCCACCATTCTTAAATCTGTATAAATATACCAAGTATTTACTCACCTCTTTCTTTCTTTTTTTCCAGATCTGTGATTTTGGCTTGGCCAGGGTGGAAGAATTAGATGAATCTCGTCACATGACTCAGGAAGTTGTCACTCAGTATTATCGAGCTCCGGAAATCCTGATGGGCAGCCGTCACTACAGCAATGCTATCGACATC
The DNA here is from genome assembly GCF_964188305.1 of Podarcis bocagei. NCBI lineage: Eukaryota > Metazoa > Chordata > Lepidosauria > Squamata > Lacertidae > Podarcis > Podarcis bocagei. Next base: position 38,023,013 of record NC_138141.1, on the reverse strand, counting down.
TGGTCCGTAGGCTGTATATTTGCAGAACTGCTAGGACGGAGAATATTGTTTCAAGCGCAAAGTCCCATTCAGCAGGTATGAAGGCATTTCAGCCTAACCCTGTCGATTAGCAAGTGATGCCCGGCTCTCTGACTCTTCTAGTGGATGGAATTCAGTGCGTGTCAAATTCTGGTTATTCTTAACATCCTGAAATCTCCATTGGGGTAGACAGTTAGATAAATGAAGTTGTAATGTCTTAAGTAATGCTTTGAAGCAGCTTAGCCTGTCCACAATAAGGGAGAGTGTCCCATCTTTCTCTCTGGACTTTACAATGGATGGCTTCCTGATGCAGTTCAGGTACTAGTTTTAATCTTCACAGTTCAAAATCTCAAACTAGCAGATCTGAAGGTATCACCTCCTCCCATGTGAGCTTGCCCTGCTCCAAGTTTCTCCACCTTCAGAGGTGAGGGGGGCGGCTTCCAGTGATGGTCCTTTTGTGTGGTCACACCAAGACTTGAAAAAATTTCCTCCCCAGGTATATTTCTCAGGTTTCTTCCTCTTTTCTGTGACAGGGACCATTGTTCGGCAGTAGATGGCATTCTTTGCTTTCAGAATGTCCCAGGTTCAGTCCCCAGTGAGCATCTCCAGCTAAGACTGGGGAGAGACCCCTGCCTGAAATCCTGGAGAGCCACTGCCAATCAGTGTAAACAATACTGGGCTATATGGACTGTTGGTCTGACTCTGTACATATAAGGCAACTTCCCATGTTCCTAACTAAAAATGTCTTTGTTGGGTTAAGCGCTTGGCAGCATTTAATTGTGATAGGATGTTTTTTTAAATGTATACATAGTTTTAATGGTGGCTGCCCCTTTGGCTTTGCATTTTTATTATAGTAAGGAATTCTGTTTAATTATTAGAGGGACCTAAACTGGTGGAAAGGCAGAATATAAATGTTTTAAATAAACAGTGGTTACTGAACGTTTGTGCAATGGTTCTTCTGCCTTGTACAACACTGACCCGACAGCCTTGGTTCTTATTTTTCCTGGGTCCTTTAGCTCCTGCCTGCAGATAACAAGTTTGCAGCTTGCTGATCTGATTCATGCTCACAGCAACCTTCTGAGGTAGATTGTCATCCTTCCTATATGACAGATGGGGAACGGAGGTTGAGAGAGAAGCTTGCCCAAGGCCGCCCATCTTGTCCAGGAGTTGCGAGGACAGGTGTGGGTGGCTGATAATTTGCAAACTAGAAGTGCTTTTAAAAAATAAAAAATAAAAAAGTTGGTTGAGGAAAAGTGAAATGCTATTCCGAAGTTTTTCATAGAATATAAAAATGCTTGGGTAAATATACTGACAGTGTCACAGTCTTCCAGTGGTTACTATATTAAGGATGTTAGTTTCCACTGTAATCTGTCATCTCCAGGGTTGAAGGGATTTTGCGACAATTTGCTGGGGATTGTATGTAACAAAGTAAACACAGTGTTATCAAGAAATTGTTTCTGCCCGATTCGGGTAAAGAAGACCATGCTGTGGCTAAATGGAGTTTGAGGTTTAGCAATATAGTGGTACCTCGGAAGTCGAACGGAATCTGTTCTGGAAGTCCATCCAACTTCCAAAACATTCGGAAACAATGGCGCGACTTCCGATTGGCTGCAGGAGCTTCCAATTGGAAGCCGCGGAGGTTTGCGGCATTCGGGAGCCAAAACGTTCGACTCGCAAGGCATATAACTGGATTTCATTCATATGAAGTCTACAATATCTACAAAGTATTCCCATAGCTTCAGACAACCTGCATGGGATAAGGAAGTGCAGTTCTTCAGATAATAGAGTCCAGTTTGTCCTGCCTCAGCAACTGAGAGAAAGAAAATTGCATGTGACATGAAGGAGTGAAAGACTTCATCCACTTTGTGTCATCCCCTGCCCCATCAATCCACCTGCAGGATTGGAGGGCAGCAGAGCAGACCTTTGCCCTCTATATCAAAACTTGTAGATCCAGCACTGAATCCCACTACACAGTTTGAGAAGCTAAACCTACCCCCCAAATGGTGACTTGGTTGCTGCCATTTGCATTCTGCCAATGGTATATTCGGGCGAGTATCCTAACACTGTGGTAGAAAGATTGCTGCCATAGCTCAGTGGAATGCACACTCTGTATGCAAGAGGTCCAGACTCAATCCTCATCATCCCCAGTTGAAGGATATTGAGTAGCAAGACTGGGAAAGACCTGTTCCTGAGCTGTTGCCAGTCAAAGTAGCAGGACTGGGCTACATAAACTTGACCTAAATCAGTTTTTCAGGCTACATCCTGACTTTACTTGCACTCATCATAGCTGTTAACCAATCAAGCTCAGGTGTAGCACGCTTAATGTGCAAAACGTTTTGAGGTCTGTTACCTTCACAGGAACACTTTGTGAGGTTGGTTGCTATGCCCATTATTATTTTCATTATTATTTTTATCCTTCACCAAGAAGTCCCAGGGCAGTTTGCAGCCATTTAAAATTATAATCAGTTAAAACAAATTGCAGTCACAGGAATAGGGTGAGTCCTGTAAACACAGGTCAAAGGCCAGGGTGAAGAGATGCATCTTCATCATTCGCCAAAAACCGGAATCAGTTCAATACGTTGCTGGGGCAATGGCAATAAAGGAGAACTGCCAAATGCAATCACTTTCTGCAAAAGCTTTGCAAAAGTACCGGTCTTTGCATTGGTTTAGTATCTACAAAATGGTGAGCAACTTAGGCCCCAAATACCTGAAACTCTGCCTCCTTCCCTACAGATGTTCTTAAGTGTTAAGGTCAGCAGAGGGGCCCCTCCTGGTGGTTCTGCTGTCCTCAGATATTTGGGTGGTGGTGACCCAGAAAAGGGGGTTTTCTTTGGCAGCCCCTATGTTTGTAGTTTCCTCCCCACAGAGGTGCATCTGGCACTTTCGCTATACAGCTTTTCTCTTTCTGTTCTTTTGGGTACAGGTAGTTAGCCGTGTTGGTCTGCCGTAGTCAAAACAAACAAACAAAAAATTCCTTCCAGTAGCACCTTAGAGACCAACTAAGTTTGTTATTGGTATGAGCTTTCGTGTGCATGCACACTTCTTCAGAAAGCTCATACCAATAACAAACTTATTTGGTCTCTAAGGTGCTATTGGAAGGAATTTTTTTATTTTGTTCTTTTGGGGTTTGCGTCACTGTGGGTTGTATCACATGCTTGTTCCACTCAGAGAGACCCATTGAAATTAATGGAAATGACTAACTTAGGTCTATTAATTGCAAATGGTCTTGTCTGAGTAGAACTTAGGTGGACGCAACCCTGTGGGACTATGGACATGTCAGTACTACTGTTTTCGGAGAGTTTCAGATTCTTCTAACTTCCAGGCAATGGAGTCCTTGGAAGTTCTTTGAAGGGGCCTGAGGAATCCCTAACACAGGCACCCCCAAACTCAGCCCTCCAGCTGTTTTGGGACTACAACTCCCAGCATCCCTAGCTAACAGGACCAGTGGTCAGGGATGATGGGAGTTGCAGTCCCAAAACAGCTGGAGGGCCAAGTTTGGGGATGCCTGCATAGGCGCCGACTCCATGGGGCTTGAGGGGGCCCGAGCCCCCTCAAAAATTCGTTTTGGGGGGCTCCGCCCCCCCAATAATCTCCGGCGCCCCTCCAGCAGAGCGCCATCGCCGCCCCTCCCCCAGCCCAAAATGCACAGGGTCGGGCTGCATGCCTCCTGCCCTCCCTCCCGAGCAAAAGCTCCAATCAATTTCCTTCGGAGCTGATTAATAGGCGCAGCACGCTCTCCCCTATTCGCTCACGAGGAGGCGGCGCCACTTTATTTGCATATTCATGAGCTTATTTATTATTCATGAGCTTTCCCGGCCCCCCCCCCCAATATTTTTTATAAGTCCGCGTCCCTGGATGCCTGCCCTAACAGATTGTTCAGTCCCCACTAAAGGTTATTATTTCCAGGATGCTCATTGGGCACCTAAAATAAACAGCGATGGCTGCAATACATCTCCAGGTGAATATGCCTGCCACTTAAGATAATCTTAAGGGGCCTTTCTTTGTTACAAAGCCTTCTGAGACTAGGTGGATGTCTACCATAAAGAGAATTTCTCTGTGGCAATGCCCAAACTCTAGAACTGTCTGCTTGGATGTGTTTTCCTGGCACCATCTCTTGTCATATTTTAGGAGCCAGGTGAAGTCTCCCCTGTTCTCTCATGCTTTTAATGGAAATTTATGTCCTCTTGTTGGCTTTTAATCTGCTGGGTTTATTTGTGGTTCTAAGGCAAGATATAAATCCCATACATCTGTAAACATGTACACTTGCCGCAGTTTCAAATAGTACCAGAAAGTGGGGAATAGAAGGGAAGAGGCTGATTGTGCAAAGTTGTGTATTCATTTAGGAAAATAGGAAGCTGCCTTATACAGAATCGTACCATTGAGTTCATCTAGCTCACTATTGTCTGACCTAACTGGCAGTGACTCTCTCCCAACCTTACCTGGAGATACTGAGAATTTGAATGTGTGTATGCGCTCATTGTTTGAAAAGAATATGCTTCTATCCAGATTAAAATTGTGGACAATTTCTTCCATCTTTACAGTTGGATTTGATCACGGATCTCTTGGGAACACCGTCACTGGAAGCAATGAGGACGGCTTGTGAAGGCGCCAAGGCACACATACTCAGGGGTCCTCATAAACAGGTAGGATGAAAAGCTATGACTCTGAATTTCCCAAGAAGCCCCATTCTGCAAGCACATTATGGAGGTGCTAATCTGGGCCTATTCTAATGTAAGATTTTAATACTCGTTGCAATAAGTGGGCACAAGATTGAATGATAAATAATTGAAGGCCAGCCAGGAATCCTCTTTTTGGAATCATTTCATTAAATATTTTTTCAATGAAACACTATGCTGTATCACTAATATATTTAGTGAAATTGGACAAAAGGCAATACATTTTAGAAAAGTGGGAGATTGAAGTTCAGACATATTAATCATATAAATTATCTGTCAAACATACATTCTTCAAAAACACTTTATCCTTCTACAAAACATGAGACAATTTAAGATACAAAACTCTAGGTCAAGATAACAAGTTGATTATTTTTAATCCAAACCATTACAATTTTAGTGTACTTTGTGGTAGTTTCATTATAATAAAAGGAGCAGGTTTCCTCATGTTTAGCCATGTTTATTATTTCAGAGTACTGTACTTTGAGTGGTCGAATTCCTGTTCAGTACATTGACTTTATACTTACCCTATTTCACCACAAAAATGCACAAACATTTTATTCAGAATTGCTGACTCCCGTATTTTGGTATACCATTCTTTCTCTTAGCTCGTGGTATTTCCATTCTCTGTCAATATTCAGCATATTTTTTAATAAAGATTATAAAATAAGAAGGTATCCTAAAATAGAGTTTGGCTGTACTTCAGTTAAGTTACATTCTGCCTTATCTTCAGAGTGTTTCCCCTAGCGCTTCTGTGTGGTTTCCCAGCCCAACCACTGACCAGACCTTTTTAGAGCTGTAGTTTTGCTGAAGCATATGCCTTCCAACCATACCCTGTGTATCTCACATCACATGGGGCTTTGTGCTTCACAGCCCATCTCTTGGCCAGTAAAAGTAGTTTCTGACCTGGAGAACTAGGTGACCTCACAGGTTCTTTCACTTCTGTGTTTCTGCAGTATTTAGTTTTTTTCTGAATGCATGGTGCCTTTTAAACCAAGGGCACTTGAGGAGCAGGAAATGGATCCAGGCAGCAGCCACAAAGTGAATTACCTAAAATATATGGCATGAGAACTTATGTGTAACTCTTTATTCCTGGATTCAAGACACAGTTGCCTGTTACAATAGGTTTCTGTTGGAGAAAGCAGGCAGGTCTGCTTGACCTGGGGTATAGGTGTAGCTGGCGGTGTGTGGTTCTAGTGAACCATGCATAGCAAACCACAAGAAAGTCCTGAGTTCATGTGCATTGATGGTAGCATATGAACAATAACACTTAGGCTAAATTAGAACGAATACAATCCAATTACTTAAACAAGCCACTTAACCTCAATTTCTTTCACCATCTGTGTCTTGGGCATATCCGCAGAAGATATAAGAAAATTAAATATAATGCTTGGAGACTATAAAGTGACTTGTAAATCTGTAGAGGAGCAGCTGCCTCATTCAAGAAAATGTATCACTTCAACAGAGGATGTTAATTTGCACAAGTAATTCTGATAAATGTGAAGCTCAAATGGAACAGTCCCAGCTCACAAACAAGCTCTGTGTCCTTTAAAAAGAAAAAGGAAAACTTCAGTTCACTGAAATTCTGGTAGAATTGGGTATAGAGGGCTATGATTTTGTGCATGCAGGGTCATAAATAATACAGCTAAGGAATTATAAGTTTATTAGAGCTTTTGAAGAAAAATAGGGCAGGAAACCTCTCTGTAGATGAAGACTTTGTTTTCTTAGGCTACCATAATTGAACGGATCAATCATTGTGTATGTAAATACAATGGAGGGGCAATGAATGGGAGCAGAAGGTCAATTTTGCAGTTCCTGAGATATGAGGCCTGCTACCTGAGTGGTAAATCCCATTTTTTGCACACACTTGCTAAATAATTCCCTGAAAGGACAACTGGGCAAAAAGCCCTGCCTAAGACCCTGCCTGTCGGAGAAGGCAGTACCAGACTAAGTGGACTAGTGGCTTGACATAGGAACATAGGAAGTTGCCTTGTACTTAGTCAGACCCATTCGTCCTTCTCGGTCAGAGTTTTAGGCAGGGTCCCTACCCAACTTTAAGATGAGATGCCAGGGATTAAACCTGGGACTTTCAACATGCAAAGCAGATTCTGTACCAATGAGCTGTATCCTCTCCCTGTTACTTACACAATGCAGCTTCATATAAGACATGCTTGATTTTATAGCAGTTTGAATATGTGATATAAATCAATAGTCATCCTCTGCATCCCTGCAGAGCATTCATTCTCACTTGGCTTTTTTTGCCTTTTTTGGCTTGGGGTGGGGATAAACTGTGGCAGGTGTAAGATGTCTTGCCCAAGGAGCTTCCCCTACAGCTTTCATGAAACATTTAATACAGTTTGCCAGCTTCTGTAAAGCTATTGTAGCACCTAACCTTTTCTATTAATGTTCTCCCATAAATAGATAAGGCAAAGGCTTGATTGCTTCATCATATTTCAGGCAGAGTATGTTTTAGTCCTTGGTTGGCATACAGCATATTCCTCCCACATACCAATAACAATTAATCATCTTCCATTAATAAGAAAACTCTTATATAATCTCCTCCCCCCTGCCTTTCTTTGCTCCTAATGGTTTTTTCCCAGCACCTGCACACTCTAGACCTCTTGTAATAAGCTTTGCTTTTTATATTTGCATAGGAAAGCAGATGATTTCTTTAAAAAAAGAAAAAGCACCATGCTAAGGAAATGATAGTGTAGGAAGTGCTGGAGAACAAACAGCTTCAAAGCCCAGAATTTTAGGCAATGTTCTTTTTAAAAAAGAAAATGGCAAGGCTTTTAGATTTGCATAAAGAGGTCAGGGCTATTTTTGTCTGTGAAAATTACTTTTAATTTTGGAGCTGTTTCCCCCACTCCCCCCTTGTGCTCTCATTCTAATTTTAAGATCAGGCACCCTCAGGCTGAAATCTCTCAGCATCCTTGATCCAATGCATAGTGACTCAGAAGAGCATAGCTTCTACTAGTCTTTTTGTTGGACAGTAGATACTGTTAGGATGAGCCACTGGAAAGTAAGGGTGAGAACGGAGGGCCAATGTCCAAAATGCTTCCGCACCATAATCTCCAACGGGTAGTCCCTGATCTCCTGTAGTTCATAAGGCCCTAATAGATGTTGGCAATATTTAGCGAAACATCTTTCATTGTGCAGAAGAGTCTTCTGTTTCTAGGGAGGTCACTGACTTGGGTGTGTGTGAGAGAGTTTGAAGGTTCAGCAGAAGGAATAAAGTAGCCAAGTGGCTCTGGCAAGAGCAGATCAAAATGCAAGAACCAAACATGAAGCTAGAACAGGGAGCTGCAAACTCTGCCCTGGGGGCTACATTCTCTTTCCGCCATATGCACACAAGTCTCCACAAATAATTTTGCTAGGAGCAAGCGGCTCTGGCCCCCCCAGCAAACAGGTTGTGTGGCTTTCTGCAGATCCCTGTTCCCAAAAATATTGGCAAAGTTGAAGAGAAGGTAGTAAGTAGCAGAAGTCTTTACACTGCTTGGAAAAGAGGCGCCTGCTGTTCCTTGTACACTTCTGATATCACACCATGCCTCTCTCCCAAGCCCATTATCTGCCAGAGGATGGTGGGGTGTGCCCTGTGTTGGTGACTACAACTAATGGCTGTCTAGTAATCCAGCCACTGCCTTCCTCTCCTCATATACCTCTCTCTCAAACCATGGGCTTATGTTGTACCTTAAATTGTGATGGGCTTTAACTAATAAGCTGATGTGTGTCCATCTTGGTTGAAAATCAGTTTGTCAACGTAATAAATACTAGTGTCTTTATACAAAAAGAGGGCAGCATTACTTGCTTGTTCTGTGAACGGAATTTAATATACATTAAGAAAGAAGCAAAAGTAACTTGACCCATAATGCGCGTTTTCACCCAAAACATGGTTCTGAGAATAGCAACAGTAGCTTTGGAGAGGTACAGTGGTACCTTCGCTCTCAAATGGCTTGGCTCCCAAACGCCGCAAACCTGGAAGCAACTGTTCCAGTTTACGAACGTTTTTTGGAAGCCTAACGTCTGACGCAGCTTCTGCTTCAGTGCAGGAAGCTCCTGCAGCCAATCGGAAGCCGTGCCTTGGTTTTCGAACGGTTTCGGAGTCAAACAGACTCCCAGAACGGATTGAGTTCGAGAACCAAGGCACCACTGTACAGTACTTCATTTCCTGAGCTCAAGCATGGGTATGTAAAAAGGGGGGGAAGTAACCAAAACCCATTCTGAAGAAACTTATGACTAAGATAGTAAGCTTAAAATTAAAATAAATGAAAACCTGGGTTTTGTGGTCTAAAAATACCACATAGCATAATCCTTGTTCTTATGTTTCTTAGGGAGATTCTAAGTAAGAATGTCTGTGTTCATTGGATGCTATGTGTGTGTATGCTTGAGTGCGCATGTGCATGCATGGAGAGACTATGCTGACAATGAAGAGTAGTATTGTGAATGGTTGGAGGAATGTCCTCCAAATGAACAATAATAATACTTAGCAGGTAGGTAGGTGGGTGGGTGGGTGGGTAGGTAGTAGATAGATAACTTGTGTGAAGCCCTTAGAACATTATTTCAATGACCTTTTAACACCCCTGTAGGTTTGGCTCAGGTTATCTTCCCACTGAAGATGCGTGTCTGAGGGTGGGGAAGAAAGAGACTGTAAAAAGTTCACTCAGCAAGTTGATGAGTTTACATACCTTTAAATATATAGAATTTACCAATTATGTACAGCATTACTGCACAATATCAGTGACCAAAATGAGGATATATATGAATACTTACATAGATTCTAAGCTTCAGGAATCCTTACTGAACAAAAATGGGAGGAGGGGATGCTGGAGACCTGACAGATTTCTGGAATGCAGGAATCAACTGACCTTGGATTTTCAGCTAGCAGGGCCGCCACTCAAAAAAACAACAAAACAAAAACAAAACAAAAACACCTAACTGGCTTCTCCACTCCATCTAACTCGTTATAGAAATAAAGTCATTTTTGTTATAATGATTTCAGTTTTGTTCAACAGCCAACCTCAATTTCCCAATTTCTCACTTTTGTGTTAATTCCAGTTTACCCTCACAATTCTAAGAGAACTGCAGTGATTAAATCTTAGAAATGCTGTCCTCTTTATCTCCTTTTATGCACACATTTCCATAACCTAGAAAACCTAGAAACTTGCTTCATTGAATGAAACAAAATACTGAGGGGTTTTGAACCCACATTCTGCTCCAGATAATAGGCCTATTTTAACAATAACTTTAAAAGATACAAGATGAGCTTTTCTGAGCTCTTTTCCTTTCCTTTTTTCAGTTTTAGCAGGGTTGTCTCCTGCATTTCTTCCCCTGCCTGCCTTCATTTAAGAAAGTTAAAATCAAGTCTTCTAGCAGCTCTGCGAAAAAGCAAATGCATATTACTATGAGAAAATGAAGGTGGGATTGGCTTGATGAGTTTTTGAAATGAGACATTTGCTTTTATCCCGCAGAGCTCTTCTTAAATACCTGTGCGGATTCTAGCAGAGGGATGTGGAACCTGTAGCCCTCCAGATGGAGTCTAGCTCCCATCAGCCCCAGACAGCATATCCATGGATGATGGGAGTTGTAGTATATCTGGATGGCCGCAAGTTAGCCACCCCTGCTCTAGGTGTCTGTAGGTGTTGTATTCATATGTGAAACTTTCCTGTGAGCACAGAGAGACAAAACTGGCATGCTAAGCTCTCCTCCCGACTTGCCCTCACTTGTGAAAGAGCAAGGTGTGAGCCCCTACTACCCGTGCAAAGTTTCCCACATGAATTACAATCTGCATGATTGGGGATCTGAGTTGCTTGAGAACCCTACATGGATGTTTTCTGCTGCAGACCTCTCCCCTCCACATTTTGAATGGTGACTGGGGACATGAGCTTAGCACATTGTCCCATTTCTGTCCCCCTGTGCTCAGATTTGGGCTTCACACAAGTAGCACAATTGCATTGGGTTTTTATGTTAAAGGTGAACTGCATGTATCAGATGAGGCTCAGCCTGTTTTCTCTTTCTTTTCACAGCCATCCCTTCCTGTCCTGTATACATTATCCAGCCAAGCTACACATGAAGCCGTTCATCTCCTTTGTAGGATGTTGGTCTTTGATCCAGTGAGTTGGTGCTTCGTCTTCTGCATTTTGAAAGGGTGGGGAATGGATGGAAATCAAAAAATATATTTGTGTGTGCACAGAGAGTTAAGGTCGCTTAGCTCCAAAGCAATCTTGACACCATGTCCACATTCACTGATGCAGCCTGGTCACGTGGACAAGGTGCTTGTGATGATGCGGCCAGCCATGTGTTCTCTCAGCCCTTGCCCCTCTTGGATGATTAAAGCTTGCCCAAGGAGGTTTGCCCGGATGGCTCCAGGGCATGATCAGCACATCCTTGTGCGAAGGCGTGAGCCCAGCCATCTTGAAAGAGGCACACAAACAACTGCAAAAGGCCCACCGTGTACCCATTGGTTTGTGACAACTACTGTTTGGTCACAAGTATCCCCATTTGAGGGAAGGTGAAGGGGGAAAGTGCTCCAATATCACTGAAAGGAGAGTAGGAGACACTGGGCTTAAACAGAGCACATCCATGAGTCCCAGTCCTCACTCTATGAAAAACCGTTTCAACGAAGCTGTGTGGACATAGTTCCCCATTTCATACTGGAACACAGGTGCATGTCAAATTTGCAGATTTCCATAGCCGCTTGTGAATCTTCATGGGTCTCCATTTCGTCTTCTTCATTCTGCAAGCAAACACTGCTTTTAAAACAGTTCTGTTGCCTGAGCTCATCTGAGCTCCTTTCAACTCATCTACCCGGCTGTGGATTTTCTATCTTTACAACTGGCCACCCTCAGAAGGGAAGTGGGATTCTATCATGCAAAGGTGTTTGGTGACTCATCCTGGGCTCCCTTCTTCAGCTTAAGTGTTGGTGGCAGAACACTTGATTGGCATCATGTGGGCGCTTGCCTTTCTGTAGCAAGTGGTTTTTTCTCCTTCCCTTTTACCACTTGTGTGGGGGGCTCTGTGTCTTCCTCTTTGGTCTCGAGCCCTTTGTTCTTGGCTTCAACTTTTCACTTTCCATGAAGCATCCTTGAATTTCCTTCATTTTAGCAATACTGAGAGGCAGCCTGTGGCTAGAGGACTCTTGAGGGTGGCTGTGGAATGCTGACAGCAGATGAGTTACTCCTTCCTACAAAAAGCCCTATCTCTTTGCTCAGACCTTCCTGGAAGGAAGAGCATATTTGGCATGCCTGGGGGTTTTTTTGCCTGTGGTGAGAGGTATGGCAGAGGCTCCTTAAAGAGGAATTCTGTCACTGTTTTGGTTTACAACGCTCCAGAGTTAACAGGCCCTTAGGAAGCAGACCTCCCCTCCCTCAAAACCAAGCAGTATGGGAAGCTCGGGGGCAAGAAGGCATACCAAACTCATCAGAGGCTTGCCTTGATTTTAGTTTAATACTTTTACAATGGTTTTGCAACAACAACATTTAGCACAAAGCAGCTCACAATATGAAAATAATAGCATTAAAAAGTAGCAATTCTTAAAATTGCTATAATTGTACCAAAAAGACAATAGCATATAAGGCAAAACAACAACAACCATATTCATCAAAACAACCATATTCATCAAAACAACAACCATATTCATCAAAACATTCCCACCACCCTTCTGAGTAATACCCCTCCCCACCTTCTCACTATATAGAAGGATCTGGCAACTTCTGTTTCAGTGTATCTGAAGAAGTGTGCATGCACACGAAAGCTCATACCAAGAACTAACTTAGTTGGTCTTTAAGGTGCTACTGGAAGGGATTTTTTTATTTTGACTATGGCAGACCAACACGGCTACCTATCTGTAACTAATCATCAAAACAGTTGATGCAGTTCAATACAAACTTACAATCACAATACAGTAGTACCTCGGGTTAAGAACTTAATTTGTTCTGGAGGTCTGTTCTTAACCTGAAACTGTTCTTAACCTGAAGTACCACTTTAGCTAATGGGGTCTCCCTCCACCACCGCACCATGATTTCTGTTCTCATCCTGAAGCAAAGTTCTTAAGCCGAGGTACTATTTTTGCATTAGCAGAGTCTGTAACCTGAAGCGTCTGTAACCCGAGGTACCACTGCATCAGAAATGGCTGCTGAGCTCCAACCCCCTGCTAGCTGGCATACTCTCTTTGGGAAGCGGCTTCTTTGCCCAGAGCAGCAGCTGCAGCACTGCAGTCCCAGGCAGCAAGATCTTTCGTAGCCTCGACTTCTTTTTCAGCCTCAGAGAAATCAATCCTTTCTGTGTTGTTTTCTGAGGGGTGGGGCAACAGGCTCCACAGAAGATCCAGATTGCCTAGGATGTCTTTTTCCCATATGGGATATTAAAGGCAATACTTTTCCACACTCTCTTGGAGGAGTGCACTTGGGGGGGGGTCTCTCCTCTCAGGGGCTGCAGGCAAAAAGCCACATGGCAAGAGTGCTCTAGCTCTTGCACTCAATGCCCCAATGGCTCACACCTCTGGCAAGGCATGAACTTTCAAAGTTTCCAAGAGGTAAGGAGAGTAGACAGGCCTGATGAGTTTAAGGCTTTCGGGTGGAGCCTCACAGGTACACTCCCAGAAAATGCCTTATTTCTCTATAAAACGGATGTCTATGTCTCCCCATCTCTGTCTCTCTCTCTTTCTCTCCCCACCTAATATGTTTTACATATTAATCCAACCTATCTATAAACAGCTAGCACTCTTAATAAGATGCCCTTTGGGTCCTGCGAGTCAATTTAGTCTTGGAGGCTGGTTGCAACAAAGTAATTTAATAGTATCAGAACTACTGTTCCAGAAGGCATTTCTGGTGGGGTGGGGTGAGGAAGAGTATATGGTTTAACTTATGAGCCACCTGTCGCCACGTGGGGAAAAGTTCAATTATTCGCAGTGCTGGCTATTTCAAGCAAACACTGCCTCCCAGTGGTTTTTGTAGTAGTACACAGAGGTTAGAAAAAGTGATTAGTTTTATATTTGCATGTTGTGAATACGTGTGAGCAAAGCAAATAAAAATCCCCCTTTAAAATAATTAATTGTGTTTTTCTCTCCCTCCCCTCATATTCCAGTCCAAAAGAATATCCGCTAAGGATGCCTTAGCTCATCCATATCTTGACGAAGGGCGTTTGCGATATCATACCTGTATGTGTAAATGTTGTTTTTCCACCTCTACTGGAAGAGTTTACACCAGTGATTTTGAACCCATCACGAATCCCAAATTCGATGATACTTTTGAAAAGAACCTCAGTTCTGTTCGGCAGGTTAAAGGTCAGTATTTTAGGTTAGGAATGTCTCATTCCTCTTGGTTATTGTTGACTGCTTTGTTGTTATGTCAGATGGATAAAGCTGCACACAGAGCTAGGTATGTATAATATTTGTGTATAAAGCAGAGCATACGTAATATGTGTACACATTGTGCCTGGAGAGCATCCTTTACTACAGCTCTATGTATGAGAGGTGCCCCTCTTTTATCTGTGAGTTCTGAAATACATGCAAAATGGGAATGTTTCAGCATTTTGCAGATTTCTGCCCCGCAAGATGTTGCTGCTGTTTTTCCTAGGCATGTTCAGAGCAAAGAGGTGTTTTTTAATTACTGTAGAGATTTCCTTACTTAATTGACTATGGCTCATGCTGTTAATCAACTTAAGTTTCCTTTAAGCAGGTGACCACTCTAATTACACTTTGTGTGATTGTTCAGTAGTAAAAAGAAAGAAAGAACACAGTAGAACTCCTGAATATTTTGAGAAAAACCAAACTGAGACAGGAGGTGAGGAGCTTTGGGCTCCTGCAATACAACCTGATCTGATGAATGTTTGTGTTTCTCAAGTGGTGTTGCTCGACTTTCTTGCATGCTTCCCCCCCCCCGTACAACCCTAATGTACTATGCAGTTCTTATCAGCTTGTGTGAAGTCGGGTTTGCTTCCTTTCATCCCTGATCACTTCTTGTTTTTCAGAAATAATCCATCAGTTCATTTTGGAACAGCAGAAAGGAAACAGAGTGCCTCTGTGCATCAACCCGCAATCTGCTGCTTTTAAGAGCTTTATTAGGTAACTGTATGTAATCACATCTGATATTCATTCACCTTTTTTTTTTTTAGTGGTGCAGCAACTTTTAAAATGAAGTCAATCTTTGAATTAAGAGCTCTGCAACAACTTTAGCCATGCACCTAACGTATTATTTGAGTGCTTTAATGTTTACCATGATTACATTTTGTCCAGCAAAAGCTGCTGCCATGCAAAACCCCACAGAACAGGAACAGAGAGCACTTGGCGAGTTGTTCCCTTGGGTTTTTTTCATGGCGTTACAATCCTCTTTGACTTGATCGGGTGTGGTAGAAGCATTCCATAAAGCGGTAATCAGCCACTCATCCAGGAGAAGGAATTGGTGTTAAGCAGAGAAGGGGAAAGGAAGCCGGTGGAAGGAATTAAGTTACACGTCGTGATCAACAAGGGGGTTGAATGCCTCTTGACCAGGCTTCCTCAACCTCGGCCCTCCAGATGTTTTGAGACTACAATTCCCATCATCCCAGACCACTGGTCCTGCTAGCTAGGGATCATGGGAATTGTAGGCCAAAAACATCTGGAGGGGCGAGTTTGAGTAAGCCTGCTCTTGACAGGAGAGTTGTGAGGGGAACTGGGATGTGAGGGGAAGGTTGCAAGAGCCAAAATGGGAAATAGGTAAGGCAAGAGCACAGCGTTCAGACAAAGGGACATTTAAAACACATTTCCCTTCTGAATAATCCTGACAATTATAATTTGCACCTCACCAAATTAAAATTCAGAAGAACCTTCACAAACTATAGCTAAGATGAATCTCTTGGTGGGCATGGATGTGCTTTCAGTGTATGGAATGTATACAGCCGAAGAGGCAGATCCTTCTTTTGCAACATATGGCCTTACTATCTCTCTCTCTGTCTCTGAGCAACCATAGTCACACCTCTCGAATCGGGGGGGGGGGGCGATATTTCTTCCGCAGTCTGTGCATTCTGGCTGCCAAGGCTCTCCTGCCGCCCCGCGACCTGCCCCACAGACGTGGCAAGTGCCACTGCCATGCTAGTATGCGGCGTGGCCTTCTCTGTGTTCCTGTGGCCTCTTGCAGGTGAACGCTGATCTTCTGTGTCTTTCTGCCTTCCAGTTCCACGGTCGCTCAGCCGTCCGAGATGCCTCCATCTCCACTGGTCTGGGAGTAAACGTGGAAGATGTACTACTGAAGACATAATGTAGCTTTCCACTGGATTCTGGGATTTGCAATTCTGGACATTTAATCATGCTTGTACTGTAATTTTACTAATGAAGTTTTAAATTAACAACCACTATCCTTGTATGATATATGAATAAGACTTAGAAATGTTAACTAGGCTTTTAAAATTCCTGTCACGGGTGGGGTTGTGCTTTTAGGAGAAGAAAAAAATTATTTTATCCAGAGTTGCACATGTTTTGTTTTTAAAGTATGAATTGTAGCGCAGCTGTAATCTTGCTTGGCTCTGAACAAACAGAGGGTTTGAACCAAATTGGTGGGGAAGTTGCTTTAAAAATAAATAAATGATGGGGCTTTTCTTCTTCTTCTTCTTTCCAAGTGGATAAGTCATTTTTGATATTGAGCCATTCCTGAAGATTAGGGATTTTTTTCTAAAACAAGAGAATAAAAAGTTTAGGGAGTACAGAAGTTTTAAAAACTGTGACCAATCATGAAACCCACCTGATGACAATAGCCCAGCTTCTGTGGGCAAGTGTCACCTGGCAATTTAGAAGAATCCTATACATAGCTTCTCACTAGTGGGGGTGATTGTGTGCTGTTTTCCAATCAGATGTTGCGAGTAGAAAGAGTGAGTTTGTGACTAGCGAGAGACGAGACTCCTTTCCCCTTTCCTTTTTAACCCCCCTTCCTCTGGTATAAATAAATATATATAAATATATATATATTTAATCTATTTTTATTAGAAGTTTTTTCTGCTCTTTTCTTACATAAACCATCCCTTTCTACCCCACCTCCCGCGTGCATCTGCAAATGTGTGTAAATAATTCCATTTCCGGGGCTAATATTGTCAAAGAATCTTGCTATCCATTGCTGTGTAAAGAGAGAGAGAGAGAGCGCAAGAGAGCGCGCAAGAGAGGAAGTAGCTTGCACATTTTTAGGTCTGTGAAACATTGTGGGGTTTTTTTGTTTTTTTTTAATTCTGCACTGGACAGTCAGCGAAAAAGAAAAGCAAAAAACGCAAAAAAAAGCACATAGGGAATTATGTTAATTGTATTTGTGTCCATAGGCA
Source organism: Podarcis bocagei (assembly GCF_964188305.1). NCBI lineage: Eukaryota > Metazoa > Chordata > Lepidosauria > Squamata > Lacertidae > Podarcis > Podarcis bocagei. Next base: position 38,006,043 of record NC_138141.1, on the reverse strand, counting down.
AAGCTGTGGAAGTCTTGAAATGTCACAGTAGTAAATGACTTTTATTACGTTTTGGCTAACTCCTTTTTGTGTGTGTGTTCTGTTCAAACACTGAATTATTCTGTGCATATGTGTATATATATATATATGAACACAAACTGAAGGCCTCTACCTCCTGGAGTATACAACTTGGTTTGTTTACCTCCACATGATTTTGATTTTTATTTTTAAGTTCAGTGTGGAGACTTGAAACTTGAATGTCCCTCCCAACTTTTATATTTAAAAAAAGGCAAGAAAAATTGAAGACTGTTTTTCACCTGTACAAAGAAATAATGAATGGATGGTCTTAAATTTTGAACATTGGTCTGGGATATTTCGAGAGAGTGAGAGAGAGAGAGAGAAAGAAAAAGAAACCTTGGTGTTTGTCATGGACAATTAACTGTTAAAGTTATTGTAAGTTATCTGTATTTAGCAGAGTATTTTCAAGAAGAGTGATCTGAGCTGGAACTGAATACTATTAGTTAAGTTATGTTTTTGGAAGTTTTAACTTCAATGAAGTAATTATTTTGCTGTGAAAGAGACAAACGTTGAATTTCTCGAACAAAGATGATGAAATATCTTTGTTTTTTATGTGGCTCCTGAGGAATTAAAAACAACAAGAACAACAACAACCAACTGAAGCATTTCAATTCACTTGAATGAATGAGAAAACGTGTTTTAACTTAAATATGAGCCCAAGAAGACACTGGTATGAAAGGTAAAATCTCAGAGGTTGGTCTGTTAAATGTGGCACACTTGCGGGTCACTTTGTACAATGTAGATTTTGAAGTACAGTGGTGGAAACATTAAATGTGACATTTGAAACAAACAAAAGAAGCACCGTGACTAAGTCTTCTGTTCTCCATCTGGCTGAGGCGGGTTGTGGATTCTTTTGCTGACTTCTCCTTTATATTGAATCCACGTTCTTGGATGTGGGACTTGGGCTGTGTTTGCTACATGGAGTTGTCAAATGAACAGATCATTCAGAGGCTGCATGCCAGCTGCTGGACTTACATAAGATGTGGACCTCAAGGGCAGGGGTAGAGACTTATCCTTCCTGTGGAGGGCTGCATTCCTCTTGGGGGTAGAGTATATTTCTTAAAGGCCTCCTGGTTAGTCAGGGCTGATCTAGCCATAGAAGCTGAAAGTGGGTGAGGCTACTACTATTCTCCATCCTCACTGCCCATCAGGCTACCATAGGGAGGGCAGATTTCGCTTGTCAGGGAGCTTTTGCTCTTGCTTGCTTCCATCCTATAAGGAAGCTTCCTTACACAGAGTCAGACCGTTGGCTCATCTACCTCAGTACTGTCTGCTGTGACCGGCAGCAGCAGTGGCAGTCTAGGATTTCATACTGGGAATGCTCTTGGCCTTACCTGGCAACACCAGGGATTGCACTAAGGACCTTCTGCATACAAAGCAGATGTTCTGCCACTGAGCTGCAGCCCTTCAATGTGCTTTTCATATAAAAACCTGTACACAATTCCTCTGGCATGTGCATTGCCCCTACAGCACTTGGAATTTTGCTGATAACTTTTTATTGGTATTATACATATGTATAATGCCCCTACAGCACTTTGAAGCACATTCTACGGCACTTTCATTGCCTTGTCTTATTCCTCCCCCCCCCCCCCGCCCAATTGACCAGTCAAAACATTTTAACCCTCGTCTCTTAGGGATGATTTATTCTGAACTGGATTTATTCTAAACTGGCATTTATTTTAAGTGCCCCTCTGGAACCCTTTGGATTTGGAGTGCCAACAGTGGAGCTTGTCTGTTTTGCCTCGCACATCAAAAAACCTCTTTCCATACATCACCATCTCATCCATGCTCCAAGACTCTTCAACTTTGCCCATCTGGTTGTAAAACTAGAAACATACAAATCATAGGAAGAAGACGAATGCATCAAAGGATGGTTTGTGTGCCGTTAATAAAAGAATAATTGAGGTTAAACACAGGTCGTTTAGGATTTGTTGCATCGTATTGGAGAAAAACCCATCTGGGGGGGTTGTATTTCCCCGCCACACACTTCCAATAAATTGTTAGTATATTTGGGGTTGGTTATTGCTGTCGGCTGAGTAGTTGTATTGTCCATGGTAAGTACGTCCCATAACTTTGCTGTTCCAAACAGTAGTGACAACTGCCCATTGGATTTGGTGGGCCACAAGGCAGGAAGCCCAAACAGCAGGTAAAGTCAGAACCAATTCTCATTTTGTCCCCACCCTCCGCACTGCTGAGTTTGTCAAAGGTAACTGAGGAGGCGGAGGAGGAAGCTGTGAGGAAAGCCCACGCCATGGGCTGTTTTTTAGGAAGCAGGCAGATGAAGCCCGCCTGAGTTTAGGTTGGTGGGGCAGTACCCTGTTCGTCCTAATGGACCCATCTTCATCGAACACATCTTGAAAATGGTGTGGGGTCTTGTTTTCCTTTTTTAGGTGTGCTCTGGGTCCTAACTACAGGCAAGAGAGTAATACAATCTGTCTCTTAATTGCAGGAATTGATGAACTGTCTGAATGTCAGGTTAGATGAGCTTCATCCAAGTTGCTATGCTACGCTAGCTTCCCATTGCACTGATGGGAACTTAATAGGAAATCACAGTGGTTTTGATGGTACCCAAGTGACTGGTGATGCTTTTAAAACTGGTGTGTACCCTGGGATGCCATTGTGGTATGGAGGTTAGAGGTGCCTTTCTCGACCTTGGGTCCCCAGATGTTCTTGAACTACAACTCCCATCATCCCTGACCACTCGGCATGCTGGCTAGCAATGATGGCCGTTGTAGTCCAACAACATCTGGAGACCCAAGGTTGAGAAAGGCTGGGTTAGAGTGTCTTAACTAGGACCTGGAAGACCAGGGCTCAGATCAGTTGCTGCCTTTCAGCCTAACCAGGACATCATTAAGCTATTAATCACACCACCACTCTTTAAGTTTTCTTAACAGTTCTGTGCCTCCTGGAGTGCAATGAATTATTATCAATAATATCCTATTCTTATTTAGCTGCAATGAAGGCTGCAGACACGCAGGGGCCATGCTAATCTTCTCTGTATCATTCCAGTTTTAGTATATGTGCTACTGAATCAAGAAAATAAGTGCATATTTAAGGAATCTAATTCGGGAACATAATGAGAAGATCGGAGGTCAAATTAATTGGAAATAGCTTGCAGATATTTAATTGGCTTAGGATTTCATATAAGTTAAGTGATGAATCAATATGTTTAATTTTAAAATTAAAGGATATAAGGATGTTGATGTTTTAGTTAAATTTCAGAAGAACTTTGATTTGGAAAACCGTTAAAAGGAAGCGCAACCAAAGGAAATTCAACCAAGCGAGGAAGTCACTTAACAATGTTAATAAGTGTAATTTTAATAAGGTTATGATTCATGTTTATTTGTTTTGTTTATAATTTTGTGAAAATCAATAAAAAATTTATTTTTTAAAAAAGAGAAGATCGGAGGTGATGTCAAACTTAATTACAAGACGATGTACAGAATAAGTGACAAACAAGGAATGAATGAGTGTTTATTTTTTATTTTGTCTTTAATATCTGTTGATTGTTTTTGTTATACTGTTTTAAGAGCATTTAAAAAGAAAAGAAAAAAGACACGCTATCTCTTTAAAGCACTTTTCTTCCCTCCTCCCAAAAGAATTCTGGGTACTGTAGTTTGTAAAGGGCTGCTAGGCATTGCAACTCTGCGAGAGGCGAACTACAGCCTTCCTAGAATTCGAGGAGGAACAGACTGCGCTTTAAAGGCACAGCGTCTTTTCGGGGATTCCAGGCGCAACCGCTTCCCTCCCTGCGCCGGCTTTGCTGCCTTCCGAGCCCTTTCCCGTGGCAGCTGCGCTGAGCTCCGTCTCCTTTTGCAAGAAGCGGCCCGGCCCCTTCGCATTCCGCAGCCCTTTTAAAAATGGGCGGGCGCAAAGTGGGGCTGGAAACACCCCTCCGGCTCTTGGAGAAACCAATGGAGGAAGGAGGAAAGTGGGCCGATCTCGGATGAGAAGTTGCTGCTGCAGGGAAGCTCATTGCTTTGCACCGAGAGAGAAAGACGCGATGGCGGCTGGGGCAGCGACGCGCCTCCTGGAATGGATCTTCGCCTTCTATTTCCTCACTCACATCCCCATCACGCTGCTGGTCGATTTGCAATCGCTCCCGGGGGCAGGATTTTACCCCCGCAGCGTAAGTCAACCGAGGACGGGTGGCTCAAGCTGCAATCCGTACTTTCTTAAACTTGGGGAATGGAGCTTTCATTACTATTCCTGCAAGGCGGCGGGTGGGGTGAGGTTTGCTTTTAGGCAGAAAAAGCGAAGGATCGCCCTTGTCTGCTGTGCTGTTTATAATAATAATAATAATAATAATAATAATAATAATAATAATAATAATAATAATAATAATAATAATAATAATTTATTTATACCCCGCCCATCTGGCTGGGTTTCCCCAGCCACTCTGGGCAGCTTCTAACAAAACACTAAAATACAATAACCTATTAAACATTAAAAGCTTCCCTAAAAAGGGCTGCCTTTAGATGTCTTCTAAAAATTTGGTAGTTATTTTCCTCTTTGACATCTGGTGGGAGGGCGTTCCACAGGGCGGGTGCCACTACCGAGAAGGCCCTCTGCCTGGTTCCCTGTAACCTCACTTCTCACAGTGAGGGAACCGCCAGAAGGCCCTCGGCGCTGGACCTCAGTTCCGGGCTGAACGATGGGGGTGGAGATGCTCCTTCAGGTATACTGGATTGAGGCCGTTTAGGGCTTGAAAGGTCAGCACCAACACTTTGAATTGTGCTTGGAAACATACTGGGAGCCAGTGTAGGTCTTTCAAGACCGGTGTTGTATGGTCTCGGTGGCCGCTCCCAGTCACCAGTCTAGCTACCGCATTCTGGATTAGTTGTCGTTTTTCTTTCCAAGGTGCCTTTTAAGAATGCAGCTCCTGTCTTGCAACACAGTCCAAAGGGGCAAGAGCTGTACCTCAACGGCAGAGCATATGGTCGGCATGCAGAAAGCTTTCCTCTTTCCAGCCTGGATAGCTCAGTTGGTTAGAGCGTGGAGCTAATAATAATAATTTATTATTTGTACCCTGCCCATCTGGCTGGGTTTCCGCAGCCACTCTGGGCAGCGTCCAACAAAGATTAAAAATACCGTATTTTTCGCCCTATAGGATGCACTTTCCCCCCTCCAAAAATGAAGGGGAAATGTGTGTGTGTCCTATGGGGCAAATGCAGGCTTTCGCTGAAGCCTGGAGAGCAAGAGGGGTCGGTGCACACTGACTCCTCTCGCTCTCCAGGCTTCAGGAAGCTATCCGCAAGCCTTGGGAGCCCGGTGGGAGTTCCCGCCGGGCTCCCAAGGCTTGCAGACAGCAGCCTGCAGCCCGAAACCCGGGGAGCGCTATGGGGCGCACCCCGGGCTTTGGGCAGCTCTCCGCAAGCCTTGGGAGCCTGGCGCGACATCCCGCCGGGCTCCCAAGGCTTGCGGACAGCAAGCTCCGGGAGCGATGGCGAGGTTGAACGCAACCTTGCCATTGCTCTCGGACCCGTTCTGGGGGCTGGGGTCGGGGGAAGCTTGGGCTTCCCCAGCCCCACAAGCTCCGGGAGCGATGGCGAGGTTGCGCAACCTCGCCTTCGCTCCCAGACCCCCAGCCCCGAGGCTAAAAACAAAGCCAGGACAGCTAGCGGGATCCATCCTGCTCGCTGTCATGGCTTCTTTGCTCTTTGGGGCTTGGGGGGGGATTTTTCCCCTTTATTTCCCCCCCCCCAAATAAGTGCGCCCTATGGGCCGGTGCACCCTATAGGGCGAAAAATACGGTACATTAAAATGTCACACATTAAAAACTTCCCTGAACAGGGCTGCAGGTTTGATCCCTATATAGGACCGCTGCATATTCCAGTGTTGCTAGATGATCCTCATTGTCCCTTCCCTCTCTACGATTCTATAATCCAGGGCCTATAAAACCAAGTGGGGTGTTTGCTCTGCGCCTGTAGCTTTTTGCCCTCCGGTCAATGTTCCTGAATTCTTGACTGCAGTCCTTGCCAGTGCTTGCTGAAAGATCCCTGAGATTATGCCGTTAATATCTTGCTGTTAAGATTATTATTGAGGGCGTTCTTCTGCAAGAAACGAAAACACATATGGACTATACATTTAAAGCAGTATCATGCCGCTTTGAAAAGCGATGCCTTCCCCCAAAGAATCCTGGGAGTTGTAGTTTGTTAAGGGTGCTGTTAGGGAGACCCCTTATTCCCGCACACCGAGGTACAGTTCCTAGTTTCATGGGAAGAGAGCTTTGACTGTGAAACCACTCTCTAAGAATTGTAGCTCTGTGGGGAGAATCATGGGGGTTTCCTAACAACTCTCAGCACCCTAAACGAACTTCAACTCCCATGGTTCTTTTGGGAAGCCATACCTGTTCAGAGTGGAATGATGCTGCTTTAAATGCATATTGATATGACATTGAATTGTAATCCCAGATTAAACCACGGTTTCCCAGTCTCCAGTAATGTGGGTAATATCTCCCTATTGCAGATTGGGCAGGTGGCTGATCTGATCCTGGTTTCATATCCTCTTTTGTAATCCAATATTAGTATTAAGTTCAAATGTAACAGGAAACCGTGGTTTAACAAGCCGTAGACAAGAAAAGAGGGGTCTAATAAACCGCGGCTTGCTAGATCTCTGTGACCTGCGGCTATGTGACTGTTCCCCCCTATTCTTTTTGCTTATATTTATCTTTGAAGAGCCATTTGTACTGAGAGAATATTAACAGTGGTCAAAATAAGAGACGGGAGATTTTTATGTTTAGCTGCAGCTAACATTCCCTTTTTTCCTCTCTCTCTCCCTAAGCTGAAAGAATTGACAACTTGGTACACGGTTTCATTTAAGGACCCCATGATGCAAGACCCCCCCGCCTGGTTCAGGGCCTTCATAGTCTGCGAAGCCTTCCTGCAGTTGCCTTTCTTCCCTATTGCAGCCTATGCCTTCTGGAAAGGTTGGTGCGCCAATTGGGGTGGGGTGCGGGGAAAGCACTTGTGATTAGGAATGTAAGAAGTTTGGTCCATCTAGCCCAGTATTGTCTGGGCTCTTCAAGGTTTCTGGCAGGGGGCATTAGATCAGTGGAACGGTCTCCCTCAGGAAGCTGTGGACTCTCCTTCTCACACAGAGCCAGTGTGGTGTAGTGGTTAAGAGCGGTAGTCTCGTAATCTGGTGAACCCGGTTCGCTTCCCCGCTCGCTCCTCCACATGCAGCTGCTGGGTGACCTTGGGCTAGTCACACTTCCCTGAAGTCTCTCAGCCCCACTCACCTCACAGAGTGTTTGTTGTGGGGGAGGAAGGGAAAGGAGATTGTGAGCCGCTTTGAGACTCCTTAGGGTAGTAATAAAGCGGGATATCAAATCCAAACTCCTCCTCTTCTTCTTCTTCTTCGTTGGAGGTTTTTAAGCAGAGCTTGAAAGGCCATCTGTCATGGATGCCGTAGTCGAGATTCCTGCATTGCAGGGGGTTGGACTAGATGACCATAGGGGTCCCTTCCAACTCTACAATTCTATGCTTCTATGACTTGATGGGCCTTTGGCCTGATCTCAACAGGGTTCTTCTAAGGTTCTCATGAACAATATGGCCAATAGCTCAGCAGCTTTTGCTAATGTTAACCAAATAGCATTTTGATCTGCATTTTTTTAAAAAAAGAAAATCATTTGGCATAATTGTTACAAAATATAAGCAAAATATTTTCAAATAAGCACATATATATGAAAAAGGAACAAAAGAGAAAAAAAGAAATGAAAAAGAAGAAGAAATAAAGAGAAAAGAAGAAGAAAAATTGGAAGAATTTCTTCCAAATTTATTCTACAAATATCTCAATATAAAAAAAAAAATTCATTGACTTGATGGAAGTCAATTGGTGATCTGCATTTTGACAAATAATTATATATATATAATTTTTAACTTCAGTAGTTAATTTTAATGTGTTCTTATGCTATATGTCAGGGATGTCCAACTGGTAGATCGCAATCTACTGGTTGATCGCGGGGCATCCCTGATCAACCCTGGTTGACCGTGTGATCTTGATTGATCCCCCCAGATAAAAGCTCAATAACTTTGGGTCTCCCCCCCCCCCAAAAAAAAAAAAAAAACGCTGAACAACTTTGGTCAATAGAATGGGTAGATCACTGCCAGTTGTTTTTTTTAGTGGGAGTAGATTGCAGTAACGCCAAATAAATCTTTATATAAACATAATAACTGAAGGCTGTCATCATGCAGCCCCCGTGGGAGGATTTGTTGCACCGCATTGCAATTTTGGATTGCATGCAGCTGCGGTGGGGGCAGGGAGCAGAAGAGAAGGCGGGGTTTATACTGGTGGTTTCAAACAACAGCAGAAGTTTGAATAAAGCAGGGGTGGAGGGACGCAGAAGAACCGTAAGGCTGTGGGGGCACTGCTGGAAGGAGCTGTGAGGGGATGGGGGCTTGGGTGAGATGCAAAGGAGGGCGGGGCTGTCTTAAATTGTTTTTAAATGTTATATGTTTATTTGGGTATTTGTGGGTTGGGGGATTGGTTAGGGGCTTGTTGGGCAGTGTCCATTTTTTATTAGTTTACATCCATTAGTATTGTTAATTGTTTTAATTATTTTTATTACGTATTTTGCGACTTTATTTTGTAACTTTGTGTTGTGAACTGCCCTGAGACCTATGGGTATAGGGCAGTATACAAATTTGAATAATAATAATTATGTAGGGAGAGTTGTTGAGCAGGATTAGCATGTGTGTGCATGTGCGATGTGATCTGAAGAATATTTAAATTCTGCTCTTAAAAAAATCCAGGCAACTGCAAATGGATCCGAATCCCGGCCATCATTTACGCGACGCATGTCATGACCACGCTGCTCCCCATCTTCAGCCACGTCCTGTTCAGCGATTTCTCGCGGTCCAAGCACCCTGCGCCCCAGACGCTGCCCGAACGCTTGACTCTCTGCGCCATTTACAGCCCTTACTTCCTGATTCCCTGCCTCATTCTTCTCACGATGCTCCTCAGCCCCCTGTATAACCAGGTGGATAAAAGGAAAAAGAAATAAGACGGCGAGGATTCTTCCTAAAAGAGGGGCAAGGAGTCAGCCCTTGGATTCAGAAGCTTGCAAACTGGGCCAATAAAATGTTTTGGGTTTTTTAAAAAAATTGTTTTGGTGTCCGTGACGTGGATCGATGTATAGCTCAAGGGGAGTGGAGGGACTAGCGGAACGAGGGCCACGTTTTCTTTTCTTAGTTTCTGCGAGAGGCGAACTACAGCCTTCCTAGAATTCGAGGAGGAACAGACTGCGCTTTAAAGGCACAGCGTCTTTTCGGGGATTCCAGGCGCAACCGCTTCCCTCCCTGCGCCGGCTTTGCTGCCTTCCGAGCCCTTTCCCGTGGCAGCTGCGCTGAGCTCCGTCTCCTTTTGCAAGAAGCGGCCCGGCCCCTTCGCATTCCGCAGCCCTTTAAAAATGGGCGGGCGCAAAGTGGGGCTGGAAACACCCCTCCCGCTCTTGGAGAAACCAATGGAGGAGGGAGGAAAGTGGGCCGATCTCGGATGAGAAGTTGCTGCTGCAGGGAAGCTCATTGCTTTGCACCGAGAGAGAAAGACGCGATGGCGGCTGGGGCAGCGACGCGCCTCCTGGAATGGATCTTCGCCTTCTATTTCCTCACTCACATCCCCATCACGCTGCTGGTCGATTTGCAATTGCTCCCGGGGGCAGGATTTTACCCCCGCAGCGTAAGTCAGCCGAGGACGGGTAGCTCAAGCTGCAATCCGTACTTTCTTAAACTTGGGGAATGGAGCTTTTATTACTATTCCTGCAAGGCGGCGGGTGGGGTGAGGTTTGCTTCTAGGCAGAAAAAGCGAAGGACCGCCCTTGTCTGCTGTGCTGTTTTTAATAATAATAATAATAATAATAATAATAATAATAATAATAATAATAATAATAATAATAAAATTTATTATTTATTCCCCGCCCATCTGGCTGGGTTTCCCCAGTCACTCTGGGCAGCTTCTAACAAAACACTAAAATACAATAACCTATTAAACATTAAAAGCTTCCCTAAACAGGGCTGCCTTTAGATGTCTTCTAAAAATTTGGTAGTTATTTTCCTCTTTGACATCTGGTGGGAGGGCGTTCCACAGGGTGGGAGCCACTACTGAGAAGGCCCTCTACCTGGTTCCCTGTAACCTCACTTCTTGCAGTGAGGGAACAGCCAGAAGGCCCTCGGCGCTGGACCTCTGGGTCCGGGCTGAACGATGGGGGTGGAGACACTCCTTCAGGTATACTGGACCAAGGCCATTTAGGGCTTGAAAGGTCAGCACCAACACTTTGATTTGTGCTTGGAAACATACTGGGAGCCAGTGTAGGTCTTTCAAGACCGGTGTTGTATGGTCTCGGTGGCCGCTCCCAGTCACCAGTCTAGCTACCGCATTCTGGATTAGTTGTTGTTTTTCTTTCCAAGGTGCCTTTTAAGAATGCAGCTCCCGTCTTGCAACACAGTCCAAAGGGGCAAGAGTTGTACCTCAACGGCAGAGCATATGGTCGGCATGCAGAAAGCTTTCCTCTTTCCAGCCTGGATAGCTCAGTTGGTTAGAGCGTGGAGCTAATAATAATAATTTATTATTTGTACCCTGCCCATCTGGCTGGGTTTCCGCAGCCACTCTGGGCAGCGTCCAACAAAGATTAAAAATACCGTATTTTTCGCCCTATAGGATGCACTTTTCCCCCTCCAAAAATGAAGGGGAAATGTGTGTGTGTCCTATGGGGCAAATGCAGGCTTTCGCTGAAGCCTGGAGAGCAAGAGGGGTCGGTGCACACTGACTCCTCTCGCTCTCCAGGCTTCAGGAAGCTATCCGCAAGCCTTGGGAGCCCGGTGGGAGTTCCCGCCGGGCTCCCAAGGCTTGCAGACAGCAGCCTGCAGCCCGAAACCCGGGGAGCGCTATGGGGCGCACCCCGGGCTTTGGGCAGCTCTCCGCAAGCCTTGGGAGCCTGGCGCGACATCCCGCCGGGCTCCCAAGGCTTGCGGACAGCAAGCTCCGGGAGCGATGGCGAGGTTGAACGCAACCTTGCCATTGCTCTCGGACCCGTTCTGGGGGCTGGGGTCGGGGGAAGCTTGGGCTTCCCCAGCCCCACAAGCTCCGGGAGCGATGGCGAGGTTGCGCAACCTCGCCTTCGCTCCCAGACCCCCAGCCCCGAGGCTAAAAACAAAGCCAGGACAGCTAGCGGGATCCATCCTGCTCGCTGTCATGGCTTCTTTGCTCTTTGGGGCTTGGGGGGGGATTTTTCCCCTTTATTTCCCCCCCCCCCCAAATAAGTGCGCCCTATGGGCCGGTGCACCCTATAGGGCGAAAAATACGGTACATTAAAATGTCACACATTAAAAACTTCCCTGAACAGGGCTGCAGGTTTGATCCCTATATAGGACCGCTGCATATTCCAGTGTTGCTAGATGATCCTCATTGTCCCTTCCCTCTCTACGATTCTATAATCCAGGGCCTATAAAACCAAGTGGGGTGTTTGCTCTGCGCCTGTAGCTTTTTGCCCTCCGGTCAATGTTCCTGAATTCTTGACTGCAGTCCTTGCCAGTGCTTGCTGAAAGATCCCTGAGATTATGCCGTTAATATCTTGCTGTTAAGATTATTATTGAGGGCGTTCTTCTGCAAGAAACGAAAACACATATGGACTATACATTTAAAGCAGTATCATGCCGCTTTGAAAAGCGATGCCTTCCCCCAAAGAATCCTGGGAGTTGTAGTTTGTTAAGGGTGCTGTTAGGGAGACCCCTTATTCCCGCACACCGAGGTACAGTTCCTAGTTTCATGGGAAGAGAGCTTTGACTGTGAAACCACTCTCTAAGAATTGTAGCTCTGTGGGGAGAATCATGGGGGTTTCCTAACAACTCTCAGCACCCTAAACGAACTTCAACTCCCATGGTTCTTTTGGGAAGCCATACCTGTTCAGAGTGGAATGATGCTGCTTTAAATGCATATTGATATGACATTGAATTGTAATCCCAGATTAAACCACGGTTTCCCAGTCTCCAGTAATGTGGGTAATATCTCCCTATTGCAGATTGGGCAGGTGGCTGATCTGATCCTGGTTTCATATCCTCTTTTGTAATCCAATATTAGTATTAAGTTCAAATGTAACAGGAAACCGTGGTTTAACAAGCCGTAGACAAGAAAAGAGGGGTCTAATAAACCGCGGCTTGCTAGATCTCTGTGACCTGCGGCTATGTGACTGTTCCCCCCTATTCTTTTTGCTTATATTTATCTTTGAAGAGCCATTTGTACTGAGAGAATATTAACAGTGGTCAAAATAAGAGACGGGAGATTTTTATGTTTAGCTGCAGCTAACATTCCCTTTTTTCCTCTCTCTCTCCCTAAGCTGAAAGAATTGACAACTTGGTACACGGTTTCATTTAAGGACCCCATGATGCAAGACCCCCCCGCCTGGTTCAGGGCCTTCATAGTCTGCGAAGCCTTCCTGCAGTTGCCTTTCTTCCCTATTGCAGCCTATGCCTTCTGGAAAGGTTGGTGCGCCAATTGGGGTGGGGTGCGGGGAAAGCACTTGTGATTAGGAATGTAAGAAGTTTGGTCCATCTAGCCCAGTATTGTCTGGGCTCTTCAAGGTTTCTGGCAGGGGGCATTAGATCAGTGGAACGGTCTCCCTCAGGAAGCTGTGGACTCTCCTTCTCACACAGAGCCAGTGTGGTGTAGTGGTTAAGAGCGGTAGTCTCGTAATCTGGTGAACCCGGTTCGCTTCCCCGCTCGCTCCTCCACATGCAGCTGCTGGGTGACCTTGGGCTAGTCACACTTCCCTGAAGTCTCTCAGCCCCACTCACCTCACAGAGTGTTTGTTGTGGGGGAGGAAGGGAAAGGAGATTGTGAGCCGCTTTGAGACTCCTTAGGGTAGTAATAAAGCGGGATATCAAATCCAAACTCCTCCTCTTCTTCTTCTTCTTCGTTGGAGGTTTTTAAGCAGAGCTTGAAAGGCCATCTGTCATGGATGCCGTAGTCGAGATTCCTGCATTGCAGGGGGTTGGACTAGATGACCATAGGGGTCCCTTCCAACTCTACAATTCTATGCTTCTATGACTTGATGGGCCTTTGGCCTGATCTCAACAGGGTTCTTCTAAGGTTCTCATGAACAATATGGCCAATAGCTCAGCAGCTTTTGCTAATGTTAACCAAATAGCATTTTGATCTGCATTTTTTTAAAAAAAGAAAATCATTTGGCATAATTGTTACAAAATATAAGCAAAATATTTTCAAATAAGCACATATATATGAAAAAGGAACAAAAGAGAAAAAAAGAAATGAAAAAGAAGAAGAAATAAAGAGAAAAGAAGAAGAAAAATTGGAAGAATTTCTTCCAAATTTATTCTACAAATATCTCAATATAAAAAAAAAAATTCATTGACTTGATGGAAGTCAATTGGTGATCTGCATTTTGACAAATAATTATATATATATAATTTTTAACTTCAGTAGTTAATTTTAATGTGTTCTTATGCTATATGTCAGGGATGTCCAACTGGTAGATCGCAATCTACTGGTTGATCGCGGGGCATCCCTGATCAACCCTGGTTGACCGTGTGATCTTGATTGATCCCCCCAGATAAAAGCTCAATAACTTTGGGTCTCCCCCCCCCCAAAAAAAAAAAAAAAACGCTGAACAACTTTGGTCAATAGAATGGGTAGATCACTGCCAGTTGTTTTTTTTAGTGGGAGTAGATTGCAGTAACGCCAAATAAATCTTTATATAGACATAATAACTGAAGGCTGTCATCATGCAGCCCCCGTGGGAGGATTTGTTGCACCGCATTGCAATTTTGGATTGCATGCAGCTGCGGTGGGGGCAGGGAGCAGAAGAGAAGGCGGGGTTTATACTGGTGGTTTCAAACAACAGCAGAAGTTTGAATAAAGCAGGGGTGGAGGGACGCAGAAGAACCGTAAGGCTGTGGGGGCACTGCTGGAAGGAGCTGTGAGGGGATGGGGGCTTGGGTGAGATGCAAAGGAGGGCGGGGCGGTCTTAAATTGTTTTTAAATGTTATATGTTTATTTGGGTATTTGTGGGTTGGGGGATTGGTTAGGGGCTTGTTGGGCAGTGTCCATTTTTTATTAGTTTACATCCATTAGTATTGTTAATTGTTTTAATTATTTTTATTACGTATTTTGCGACTTTATTTTGTAACTTTGTGTTGTGAACTGCCCTGAGACCTATGGGTATAGGGCAGTATACAAATTTGAATAATAATAATTATGTAGGGAGAGTTGTTGAGCAGGATTAGCATGTGTGTGCATGTGCGATGTGATCTGAAGAATATTTAAATTCTGCTCTTAAAAAAATCCAGGCAACTGCAAATGGATCCGAATCCCGGCCATCATTTACGCGACGCATGTCATGACCACGCTGCTCCCCATCTTCAGCCACGTCCTGTTCAGCGATTTCTCGCGGTCCAAGCACCCTGCGCCCCAGACGCTGCCCGAACGCTTGACTCTCTGCGCCATTTACAGCCCTTACTTCCTGATTCCCTGCCTCATTCTTCTCACGATGCTCCTCAGCCCCCTGTATAACCAGGTGGATAAAAGGAAAAAGAAATAAGACGGCGAGGATTCTTCCTAAAAGAGGGGCAAGGAGTCAGCCCTTGGATTCAGAAGCTTGCAAACTGGGCCAATAAAATGTTTTGGGTTTTTTAAAAAAATTGTTTTGGTGTCCGTGACGTGGATCGATGTATAGCTCAAGGGGAGTGGAGGGACTAGCGGAACAAGGGCCACGTTTTCTTCCGGGCAAACTTCTGAGGGCCACATGCCAGTGTGCAGTCACAACCCCCCCCAAAAAAAACCCCTATCCATCCAGACAGACAAGAAGCCTTTTCAGAGTGAAAGACATAGTTCAGTCCGGCAGCAACACTCGAGGAGGGTGTGTAGCAGGGCCAGTGAAGGATGTTTTCTGGGGAAGAGTCCCAGGGCCAGATGGAGAGCATGTGACTCAGTCTCAGGGTTACGCCACGTTGGGCAGAATGATTCCTGCATTGGAGGGGTTTGCACTAACTAGATAACCCTCGTCCCTTCCAACTAGGCAGTTCTATTATTCCAGTTCTCTTTGGCCCCCAGCTTCTCCATCCCTGACATAACTGAAGCCCCTATTTACCAAGGAGGAAGTAGAATTTGGCCATTTCCAAATCGACGTCCTGCCCTCGAAACAACCTGTTGATCTGGTAAAAGAGGTTGTTTCTCCTCTGGGTGTGTGTCGAAAGAGCACCGATGCTAATCTATTACCCTCTTGGCTCATTCTTAGCCCAGGATATTCCAGAAGATAGGGGTCATGTGCTTCTCCTTTTCCCCAGCGTGAGGGATTAAGAGCAGCTTTGTCTGAATGAGCTGTCGCTCTGCAAACCAAATACTGTAGACCAGACATTTCCAACTCCCAAGAGACACTGATCTACTCCCAGTATTAAAAAACGGGCAGTGATCTACCCATTGTCATTGGAGGGAGGAGGAGTGTGCATGGAGTGGGTGGATTGCCCAGAGTTGTTGAGCTTTTTGGGGGGAGGATTGCAGTTTTTTTAGTCCCCCCCCTTAACTTTTTGTACACGATAAGGATCCCATGATCTACCAGGATCAGCCAAGGACCTACCGGTAGATTGCAATCTACTGGTTGGACATCCCTGCTGTAGACATGGCGTTGTATCAAAGTCACTTGGTACTATACTTCTTGCACTGGCAAAATGGTAAGGATGCAGGTGGCGCTATGGTCTAAACCACTGAGCCTAGGACTTGCCAATCAGAAGGTCGGCGGTTCGAATCCCCGCGAAGGGGTGAGCTCCCATTGCTCAGTCCCTGCTCCTGCCAACCTAGCAGTTCGAAAGCACCTCAAAGTGCAAGTAGATAAATAGGTACCGCTTCGGCGGGAAGGTAAACGGCGTTTCCGTGCGCTGCTCTGGTTTGCCAGAAGCGGCTTTGTCATGCTGGCCACATGACCTGGAAGCTGTACGCCGGCTCCCTCGGCCAATAAAGAGATGAGCGCCGCAACCCCAGAGTTGGTCACGACTGGACCTAATGGTCAGGGGTCCCTTTACCTTTACTGGCAAAATGATGTTCCACAAGAGGAAAACGTGAGTACATTATGGAAGGATGGAATTGGAGAACTGTAGTTTTGGAAGGTGCCACAAGGAGCAACCCCCCTGCATTGCAGGAACCACGGCTGCAGAATCCCTGGCAGGTGGTCAACCTCTGCTTAAAGACCCCTCAACGAAGGGGAGTCCGCCACCATCTGAGGTAGTCCTTTCCACTGTCAAACAGCTCTTGCCCTCATAAAGTTCTTCTGATGTTTATTGGGGTCTTTCTTCCTTGTCATTTGAACCCATTGGTTGGGGTTCTGCCTTCCGAAGCAGTAGATATTATGGCCATATTCAAATATTACTTCTCAAGCCTTCAGGCAAAACACACCCAACTCCCTCAGCTGTGCCTCGTAAGGCTCGGTTTCCAGCCCCTTGATCATCTTGGTCACCTAGTCAATCTCCTCCTCAGAGTGCAGTGTCCAGAACTGGACAGTTGTGCGGCAGATCGCACAAGATTCAAGTGTCCGGTCACAAGGACCACGAGCGATGCCTACTTTTCCCATGCCAGGCTAATTTTACATGCTCTCCCACCCAATCATGTTTCCAGCCCACACCCAAATGTACTAAGGGCAACTTAAAAAGGAAATGAGGCGTCTTTAAAAACAATAATTTATTTCCTGATTTCCTTGAAAGTATTTTACAGGGCTTTTTTTATAAAAACCAAAAAAAAAAAAGAACAATGGGAAGTTGTGTAAAACACAGAACAGTCTGATGACTATATAAATGACTGGCCATATTAAAAAAAATCTTCAAAAATACAATAGCTGTAGCTGTCCCTTTTAGAAATATCTTATTGCCAGACCTAAAGTAAGTCCAAAAGAGTATTTAAGATCTAAACTTTTTTTGTTTTGTTTTTGAGAGGTGATCTTGGTCAATTAAAAAAATAAAAAGGTCAAAATTGCCCCCTCCCATTTCCTCCCCCTAAAAAAACCCCATTAGACTATAGGAATGGTTCAAGATTTCCCAGTGTGTTTGGTGCTGGTCATAAATTCTCTCTCTCATTCTCTCTCTCTCTACTTCTGGAAAATGAATTGGTCGATGAATTCGTTCTGGTCCGCTTCTATTTTACACAGCGTTTGATATTCGATGCGGTACCTGGAGAAAAAGCAGAGCAAATGTGTTAGCTCGGCCGTCTTCCGAGTCCAATCAGCCACGGCTGGCCAAAATGGCTGGAGGGTCAAGAGATGACAGGAATTGCCCACTTGGCGTGTCTGAAAAAGTGGGCTCTATTCAGGACTCGCTAACTTTTGACCTTCCAGATTTTGCTGTACGCAACGAGGACAGACCTGGCAGCTTTCCGTCAGTCTGAATCAGTGTGCTCAGTGACCAGATCTATGTCCCTTCTTTGGGAAAGGTTTCCAGAATGGTGCTATAGGAGAAATCCCTTTTCAGTTGGGGCTCCACATCTGTGGAACACTCTCTCCAATGAGGTCCACCTGGCATCTTCACCAACCTCTTCCTTGGCATAAGGTAAAAGCTTGCGCTTTTTGCCAAGCTCCTGATGAACAAAGACAGGTGAGGAAGGATGTCACTGAACTACAACCTCCCTCCCATCCCTGGCCATAGGAATGATGGGAGTTGTAGTACAGCAATGCCTGGAAGGCTGCAGATTAGGCACCCGGGCTCTCTGCTTTTGCCATGAAGGGCTTTCAGCTTTGAAAGTGTGTAATAAGCAAGACTGACATACATACAAACAGTATCTCTTACTATAGGAACACAAAAGGCTGGCATTGGAGTTTTACACGCACATGGAAAAGCCTCCCCAGATAATACTATGGACCACCTGCTACAGATCACAGGTTAAAAGCTCCCTTCCCAAGTTTGGTTTTTCTCAGATTTCAGCTAGATTAAGAAACCACCAGGCAATTGCGTGAACGTGGGGCTAGATTACTTCATCCCCTGTATGCTCACTTGACCATTCCGATCTGCAGAAATGGCACAGCTACAGATGCCAAATAAAACTCATTACACCAGTGCAAGAAATTGATCTTTTAGTGTAGCAGCACCTTTGGAATTCCCTGCTGATTGACCCCCCCCCAAAAAAAAAACACCCCTCAGGAATTAGAAGCTGTCAGTCAGTTGCATGAACTTGAAAAAGGGACTTTTTTAAAAAACACCAGTGATCTGCAGCAGGTGGTGGACAGTATTCCTTGTTTTGAGGGATTCTGTATGCGTTTCTGCAACTGTCAAGCTCTTGATCTTTTCTCTCTATAATATAAATACTATTTGTTTCGATTTGTGCTTATTTATTGTGCAGGTAGTGGCAGGACTCCTACAAGGTGCATCTTCAACTCAAAGGTGTCCCACAGGATCCTCTCATTTTTGCTGGCCACAAAGTAAAAACATTCAAAGAGACATGACTGCTCAGTTGGCTAGAGAGTGGTGTGGAAAATGCCAAGGTTCAATCCTTTTATGGCACAGCTGCATTTTCCTACATTGCAGGGGGGCTGGACTCGGTAATCCACAGGGTCCCATCCAACTCTATGATTCTATGACTGGCTGAGGTCCAGCTATGAGGGCCTTCTGGCGGTTCCCTCGCTGCGAGAAGCCAAGTTACAGAGAACCAGGCGGAGGGCCTTCTTGGTAGTGGCACCCGCTCTGAGGAACGCCCTCCTACCAGATGTCAAAGAGAAAAACAACTACCAGACTTTTAGAAGACATCTGAAGGCAGCCCTTTTTAGGGAAGCTTTAACGTTTAACAGACCATTGTACAGTGGTACCTCGGGTTAAGTACTTAATTCATTCCAGAGGTCTGTTCTTAACCTGAAACGGTTCTTAACCTGAAGCACAACTTTAGCTAATGGGGCCTCCTGCTGCTGCCGTGCCGCCGGAGCACGGTTTCTGTTCTTATCCTGAAGCAAAGTTCTTAACCTGAGGTAATATTTCTGGGTTAGCAGAGTCTGTAACCTGAAGCGTATGTAACCCGAGGTACCACTGTATTTTAATACTTTGTTGGAAGCCGCCCAGGGTGGTGGGAGACCCAGCCAGATGGGCGGGGTATAAATAATTTATTATTATTATTATTATCATCATCATCATAACCATCATCATCATCCAAATTGGTGGCCACCACTGCCTCTTATGGGAGGATGTGCCATAGTTTAACTCTGCACTGTGTGAAATAGTATTTTGTCTGTCCTGATTCTTCCGACATTCAGCTTCTTTGGCGGTCCATGGGTTCTGGTGTTATGAGAGATGGGGGGAAGCTTTCCCTGCATCCCTTTTCTTTTCGCACCTTTCCAGCTGTGTTGTCTTCTCGGCTATCAGCGCCTGAAGCTGCTGCTGTTGGGCTTCTCTTTGCTTCGCTATGGACTTCAGCAAGTTGCGAGCGCCAATTGCCTGCGGAAAGAGGAATTTTATTCTGGGCGATCCCGGAGCACCTTAGCAGCCGTCCAATTTGGGGGTGGGGGGGGGGACTGATTCTTAGTGATGCGACGCAATGAAATAAATCTTACCTACAATGAATGGAGCTTCAATGGATTAAAGAAGAGGTTGCTTTTAATCTGCACATATATTGCAGATGGAGAAAACTTTTTTAAAGTGTCTTTACACATAGCCCACTTGGATGACGCCTTCCTGTGATCACAACCAAGTACCCTTTTAGAAGATGCTTGCCAGCCACGGACTTGTAAGTCTCTCAGCCAGCACAGCAAGAGACTCTTAATCTCAGGGTTGCGGGTTCAAGCCCCATGTTGGGCAAAAGATTCCTGCATTGCAGGGGGTTAGACTAGATGACCCACGTGGTCCCTGCCAACTCTACAATTCTACGATTCTGTGATTTGAAAATAGCAGGGCCATCACCCGAAATTGTATTGACGCAATCGTATGTGTAGTGGATTTAGGGGTTGCTCGTGCGTAAGTTGCCGCCACTGCTGGCGAGGTTACCTGGTTAAACCCTTTCTGACTGAACAGCCTCCAGCATCGTGACTGTCTCAGTCGCTGGCACAATCCATCAGTGGGTGTTTCTTGAACCTTTTCCAGCATAAAAGTTGTTTGACGCCAAGTCTCCTCCTACTCTCCCTGCGCGTAAGTCTTCTGCGCAGGGAGGGTGTGGGCAACGGAGTACCCGTACTCTCTCCACTGGTCTCCGGCGAAGAGTCTTGGAGCCTCCTCTCCGATTCCCCCATCTGCCCCCCCTTCTCCACTGGTGTTACGCTGATTTCCTTCCCCAGAAGATGGGCTGCCTCTCTCCCTACTGGGACCCTCTCCGGCATCCCTCTGGAGCCTTCCCTCCGCCTCTAGCTCCGATGGCAGTTCCCTGACAGTACGTTCCTCACTTCATCAGTCAAATGTAAAGGTAAAGGGACCCCTGACCATTTAGGTCCAGTCGTGGCCGACTCTGGGGTTGTGGCTCTCTTCTCGCTTTATTGGCCAAGGGAGCCGGTGTACAGCTTCCAGGTCATGTGGCCGGCATGACTAAGCCGCTTCTGGCAAACCAGAGCAGTGCACGGAAATGCCGTTTACCTTCCCGCTGGAAGTATTTATCTACTTGCACTTTGAGGTGCTTTCGAACTGCTAGGTTGGCAGGAGCAGGGACCGAACAACAGGAGCTCACCCTGTTGCGGGGATTTGAACCACCGACCTTTTGATTGGCAAGTCCTAGGCTCTGTGGTTTAACCCACAGCGCCACCCGTGTCCCTCAGTCAAATGTGCGTAGGAGAAAATAAATGCTCTGAATAATAAAGGGTAACTGGTTTCTAAACAATGCATATCTTGCAGAAGGCATCATCTCAAGAGAGGTATCCTCTTCTCGCTCTCTCAGGAGGGAAAGCCTCCTCTTCAGTTATGAATCTGTGCTTCAAAAGGGCCTTGGATAATTCCCAACCGGGAAACCCAGCTACTGTCCAGTTTTAACAGTAGTCGCAATATGCTGCATGTCTGTTGGGGAACAAAAAAATTACTGGAGAAAAGGCGCGTGCAACAAAGGGCTAGCCTACTTATTCTGACGTCTGGAGTAGAGAGAAGAAACACAGACTCGTCACTTTGCCCCGTCAGGTTACCTTAATCTTCTCATTTTCGGTTGCTTTTGCTAGCTGATCTACAAGTTCGATGAGGCCACCCACTATTTTCTTAAATTCTGCAATTTCTGGAAAGGAGGAACAGAAACCATCAAGACCAAGGTTCTCTCTCTCCCACCACGGCTATTAAACAAACACAGGGAAGTTAGGAAGATGCTGTCATTGCTAATGGCTGTTCTTGATTTCTGAACCAGAATTCACCAGTAAACCATTCCAAGCAGTGAACAGTCAAGCAATGTGTGTGAACCAGCCCTTTGACCAAACATGAATGTTGCCCCAAAGAGTGAGAGATGCAGGCCTGTGCTCGGCAGAGAGGGAACTTACTGTCTACAAATACTTTGCATTCCTCTTTCAGCTCAGTCGTTTGCTGGGACACCTCCGGGTCCAAAACCCTCAGTTTGTTCAGTTCGTCAAAGTGAAAGCCTGCTTCGCCTAGGATATCTTTGGCCATGATGGATCTTTTTTAGGCTTCTGTGCAAAATAACCAAACACAAGAAACTTTTTTTTAAAAAAAAGGAGAGAAGGGAAAGAGCAAGAGATTGTATCACTCGATATTGGGATGCTTGGGTTTCTAACAGGCTTTGATGCTTGGGCTCCGAATAGGCTTGTCGCCATTTCCTTATTTCAATGTATCCTTATGTACTCTGTGTAGAGCTTCCCTTAAGTGCAGAAGCCGCAGCCAATGCAGAATGGATCAGCAAGACTGTTGAAGGAGGTGCCTTATTGACAGCACATAACAACTCTGCTGAAAGAACTGCCAGTGCGCTATCAGGTGAAGGATAAGGCCGTGCTACTGGCATATAAAGCCCTGAGTAAGGCCTCATCTGTACTATACAGTTAAAACAGTATCACCCCACTTTAAAAGTTGTGCCTTCCTCCAAAGGATCATGGGAACTGTAGTTTGGTAAGGAGTTGTTTGATGATGCCTATTCCTCTCACAGAGCTACGCTTCCCAGAGAGAATTACTTTTCAGCCACTCTGAGAATATTTTTGCCACATTTTTCCAGGGCCGAGACCTACTTCACCAGTCAGGATGTGGTTTTAAACTCAATTTAACAATTGTAAGGCCTACCATTCTTCTGCACTTCATATAAATCAAATATGGGGAACCTTTAGCTCTGTAGATGTTGCTGCCTAGCACGGGAGGAAGGAAGCTGTTTTTGGTGGCACCTGTGGAACTCCCTCCAAAGGGACACACCAACGGGCCCCTCTTTGGCTATATAATTATGCATATTTATGGGAAATAAATAACATAAATAAATAGAAGCCGGCCTTGTGGCAGGGAGCGTCAAAACTTTTATGTGTTTGGAAGGATGGGAGGGAGTGTCTTTACTTTATTAAAGTATTCTT
Organism: Podarcis bocagei; assembly: GCF_964188305.1. Classification (NCBI taxonomy): domain Eukaryota; kingdom Metazoa; phylum Chordata; class Lepidosauria; order Squamata; family Lacertidae; genus Podarcis; species Podarcis bocagei. The sequence continues at coordinate 37,983,548 of NC_138141.1, read as the reverse complement.
GGACCACATCTCAAGGTTACAATACGAAACAAATCATAAGAGGTTGAATAAAATCAAGACAATTCTTTAAAAACACACACACACAAATTGCCAGCTGATGAAACCTTCCTTTTACAGCTCAGCTCTGTGTTTCTACTGATGATACATCACACTGGGGTTTGGGCAGCCCTGCCAAACAGCCGATTCACGGCTCTACCCGTTGGTCCACTCCCCCTGAACATGGATGCTCCATTATTCCCACTTGTGGCTGCGACCCAACCTAACCCTTCCTACAAAACCAGCTTCCCCGGACCGCCTAGCCCGGCATCCTGTTTCACCACAGCAGCCAACCCTTCGGCAATCGGAAGCCCACACAAAAAAAGCCACCCCAAAATAACAATAACAATAATAATAATTTATTATTTATACCCCTCCCATCTGGCTGGGCTTCCCCAGGCACTCTGGGCAGCTTCCAGAAAAATATTAAAATACTGTAATACATCAAACATTAAAAGCTTCCCGAAGCAGGGCTGCCTTCAGATGTCTTCTAAAAGTCTGGTAGTTGTTGTTCTCTTTGACATCTGGTGGGAGGGCGTTCCACAGGGCGGGTGCCACTACTGAGAAGGCCCTCTGCCTGGTTCCCTGTAACTTGGCTTCTCGCAGTGAGGGAACCGCCAGAAGGCCCTCGGCGCTGGACCTCAGCGTCCGGGTAGAACGATGGGGGTGGAGACGCTCCTTCAGGTATACTGGGCCGAGGCCGTTTATGGCTTGAAAGGTCAGCACCAACATTTTGAATTGTGCTTGGAAACGTACTGGGAGCCAATATAGGTCTTTCAAGACCGTTGCTATGTGGCCGCTCCCAGTCAGCAGTCTAGCTGCCGCGTTCTGGATTAGTTGTAGTTTCCGGGTCACCTTCCAAGGTAGCCCCACATAGAGCGAATTGCAGTACAGTGGTACCTCGGGTTACATAAGCTTCAGGTTACATACGCTTCAGGTTACAGACTCCGCTAACCCAGAAATAGTGCTTCAGGTTAAGAACTTTGCTTCAGGATGAGAACAGAAATCGTGCTCCGGCAGCGCGGCAGCAGCAGGAGGCCCCATTAGCTAAAGTGGTGCTTCAGGTTAAGAACAGTTTCAGGTTAAGTACAGACCCCTGGAACGAATTAAGTACTTAACCCGAGGTACCACTGTAGTCCAAGCGGGAGATAACCAGCTGGTCCCGTGAGATAGACTGCCTCTGAACAGGGAGGCTTGTCTCTAGCTACTGCAGCTGCTAAAGGTGAGGCTTTGCTGGCTCATATTCCACCCCAAGCTCCACCCGAGGCCTCATCGCCTGCGGGCCAAGCAAGGCAGGTGCCCCTGGGAAGCCCACGAGGATGGGCACAAAGGCAGGTAAGCAGCCCTGGCGGACGGGCTGCCTGCTGTCCCCCAGCAACTGGCACTCAGAGGCATGGGCTACCTGCCTGCCACCCTCCTCGCCCCGCCTCCCAATGCCACCCCTATGGGGTCCCCGTCGCCCGGCTCACCTGCAGCCCCTGCGGACGCGCCAGGTGGCTCCCGGCTGCCCCTCCCTCCCTCCTCCAGCGCGGCCTTCCGCTGCCACGGCGACAGCAGCAGCAGCAGCAGCAGCAGCCGCCACTGGCTCCTCCTCCTGCCGCCCCGCCCACAAGGAACGTACCACTTAGCGAGGCGGGGGATGGAGGAGAGAGAAGGCATCACGGGAAGGGTAGTTTCCCTAGGAAGCATCCAAAAGCAAGGAGGGGGAGCGGGAGGGATGGTGCCAGAGACGTCTGCAGAGAAACGGGGAACCATTGTATTTTAATCAATTGTTTTACACTTTATACACGCGGCGCTCTCATAAATGTGCACTTATTTGAGGTTTGTTTCTGATGCAAGGGACAAGCATGATTTTAAGCAGTTTAAAATCAGGAGTGGAAATAATAATAATAATAATAATAATAATAATAATAATAATTTTTATTTATACCCCGCCCTCCTCAGCAAAGACCGGGCTCAGGGCGGCAAACACCATTTATTATTATTATTAGGGGGGAAGGCAGGTGCCAAGGGGGGAAGCGGGTGCAATTGCCTTCCCGACCAAGTAAATCAATAAAATACTTAAAATATTTAACTTAAATACTTAAGATTCTACCCGACTCCCAATTAAAACATAAATCCTGGCTACTCCCATGGCGGCTCCTGAGATGAACAAGGCTCCCCACTCCTGATTTTAAACTGTTGAAAATCACGCTTGTCCCTTGCATCAGAAACAAACCTCAAATAATTGCACATTTATAAGAGCGCCGCGTGGGGTGTTTCATGGTATACTACTTTGGTCTTTAAAAAAAATAAATTAAAGGCGATCGACAGCTCTGAACTCAAAGCTTTTGCCTGGAGAGGGTGGGAAAAAAACCAAAATGGCAGTGCATGCTGGGAAATGTAGTCCCGTCGGCGGGCGGCTGTCGGCGCGTGCTGCACGCTGGGATTTGTAGGCCGAGGCGCCTGACTGGGAAGGGCGGCTTGTCGTTGGAGCTGCTCGTTCCTGAGCTCCGCCTTTCGCCCGGGTCTGGGAAGCTTGAGGGGCGCGCCGGCTGGCTGGTTTCGCTCGCAGCCGGTTCTGCTCAGCCCCCGTCGCCTCCCGGTGCGAGGCGGAGGCCTTCGTGGAGCGGCAGCGCCGGTTGACTCCCCAGTCGGGTAAGGTAAACAGCCGGGGGTTGGAGGGGCCAGTGGGGGGCCGGGCGGGCCCGCTTAAGAAAGTGGCGTTGTGTTTGCGTTTAGCGGGCGAGGGAGTGGGGCGGGAGGGCGGAAAGTTGGCTGGTGGGTGAGTAAATTTGGGCGAGAGAGCTGATTGGCTGTTGGAAGGGGGTGGGGGTCAGAAGTAGGTCAGCCATGGAGGAAAAGGGAGGTAAATATTTGGGGAGGCGGAAATAAAGAATGGCTGCTGCTCCGGCTTTCTCCTGCGTTGTTGCTCCTTTAAACAGGGGTAAGTGAGGGCACCCCTTCATGGATTACTGCCTTGCTGTGGCGAAGGGGCTTGAATAACTCAGAGAAGCTATGAACTATGCCAAGATGAACAGGTCATAGTGGAGAGTTTTGACCAAACGTGATCCACCTGGAGGAGGAACCGGCAAGCCACTCCAGTATCCCTGCCAAGAAAACTCCATGGACAAAGACACTGCAGATGGTGACAGCAGCCACGATATTAAAAGACGCCTGCTTCTTGGGAGAAAAGCAATGACAAACCTAGACAGCATCTTAAAAAGCAGAGACATCACCTTGCTGACAAAGGTCCGTATAGTAAAAGCCATGGTTTTCCCAGTAGTGATGTATGGAAGTGAGAGCTGGACCATAAAGAAGGCTGATTGCTGAAGAATTGACGCTTTTGAATTATGGTGCTGGAGGAGACTCTTGAGAGTCCCATGAACTGCAAGAAGATCAAACCTATCCCTTCTGAAGGAAATCAGCCCTGAGTGCTCACTGGAAGGACGGATCCTGAAGCTGAGACTCCACTACTTTGGCCACCTCATGAGAAGAGAAGACTCCCTGGAAAAGACCCTGATGTTGGGAAAGATGGAGGGCACAAGGAGAAGGGGACGACAGAGGACGAGATGGTTGGATAGTGTTCTCGAAGCTACAAACATGAGTTTGACCAAACTGTGGGAGGCAGTGGAAGACAGGAGCACCTGACATGCTCTGGTCCATGGGGCCACGCAGAGTCAGACACGACTAAACAACAAACAAAGTGGGAGCAGGAAGTTCCACAGGTGCTGCGCTGATAGGGAGAGGCGACACCGGTTTCTTTCCTGCTGGCTGTTTAAATCAGCAGGAGAGCCGGGTGGCTGCAGAGCTGGGGTTGATAGAAATTCCACAGTGTGGCCAAGAGAGGTCGGGGATGCCGCACCTGTTGGGTTTCTGCTGGCTGTTACCGACCTGCAAGAGGGCCAAATAAATATGGAGCGCTGGAGAGAAAGAAGACCTGCCATTCACCCTCCCTTTTGAAACCGTCACAATGAAGAGATTTTGCATTTGGGCACATTATTGCAATTCATTCCCACTCCCTGACCTCTGTTTTTTTAAACTTGTAAACCTCAGCCCTGGGATCTATCTGTGACCCTCCAGGCCTCTCTTTCTGGCCCTTGAAACTTTGTTGGGGCTGCATACTCCACCAGGCCTGCTTCACCCCCAACTCTTTAAGTGTTTTTGCTGGGCTGGGGTGTGTGTCCTTGAAGAATGCCTCTTGCTTCCCTGACTAGAGGATAAAGAGAGGGGGGGGTGTGCACAGTACAAATTTACATTACTTGCTCCTCCAATTTTTGCATCTGGCTCCTCCCACGCTGCCATGTGGACTTCTGAGGATTGCCCACATGGGGATGTGACCCTTGCCTTAACAAACACCCCCATCCCTGATTTAATTAATTTCCTTTTAAAGTTTTCGCATGTTCTTTTCCTGCAGCCTGTAACCATTACCCCCTTGGTTCTTCCCAATGTTCCCTCAACCGACTGACCTTTTTTACAGTGTTAGCCTTACATCTGCCCCTCCCCTTCAGCCATTCATTAAATCACATGAATGAATGGGTCAGTGATAGTTAAGTAAATAGGCAACAATGCAGAATGGGAAAATCCGGTGTGTAGAAAGTAAGCTTGAAAGGTTCCGATTTCCCTTTTCAACATGGGTGTGTGAGATGAAGCCTGGTTTTGTTCTGTTTTTCCTACATGAGCGTTGGCACTTGGTGAATGAAGCTACTATTGGTATATAATTTTTGCCTTCCTTGCTGCCTTGGCTGAGATTCTTTCCCCTCAGGGGAGTGTGATCTTGGGTCAGAAGGCTGAAGCCTAATATTTAAAATCTACATATCAATATGTTCTGTACCAGGCATAGGCAAACTGGGCCCTCCAGATGTTTTGGGACTACAACTCCCATGATCCCTGGCTAACAGGACCAGTGGTCAGGGACTATGGGAACTGTAGTCCCAAAACATCTGGAGGGCCGAGTTTGCCTATGCCTGTTTGGTACCAACTACGTCAGCTCTTGGATATTCCAAGCGTTTCAATGCAATGCTTACTTATTTCAGTCCTTTATCCAGAAGAATGAGAACTAGACTCTTCTTTTATTTTTAGGGAAAGGACCACAGCTCAGTGACAGGACACCTGCTTTGAATGCAGAAGGCCCCAGGTTCAATCCCCAATAGGGATTGTAACTCTGGAGAGCCACTGCCAGTCAGTGTAGACAATACTGTGCTAGATGGACCAGGGGTCTACCTCTGTACAAAGCAACTTCCTGTTCTCATAAGAGAAATGTCTGGTGTTGGGCCGCGTAATTGCATTATCGGCCCATGGACCCACTCATGACTCAGTTTGCTGTAGGACACAGCACACAGACTGTTTATTATAACCTCTGCATTCTCCCAAAGGTCACTTATCTCTGCATTCCCTTGCAATCAAATATTTCCGCGGCCGTTCTCAGTATAGCAGGCTTCTCACGCCCTTTCCCAAATGCCATCTGCATGCCACGCTTGGATATGGAAATGGGGCTGCTGGAAATAGAAGCTTGTTAAGCCTTCAGTCATTTCCAGTTTGTGTGTGTGTCACAAATGCAAAAATGCACTGGAGGACTAGGGGAAGCAGAGGAAATGCTTCTATTGTGTGGGACAGTCTTGAGTCAGGCCCATTACGTCATCCTGGAAGGCTGGGAAGGGGCCCCAGGTTCCTGCCGCTGTTTGGAGATGCGTGGATTGAGTTGCAGACTTTGGTCTCATCCAGACGGCAGTTTACTGATCTGCCGGCTGGCTGGCGCTCTGCACCATTGCAGCTTAGAAAAGGCAGGTACCTTTCCCCCTTTGCTTAGCCCCAGCTTTTATAGAACTTTTCGCAGCTGCTTAGGTATTACACATCTCAATTTGTCCTTACGGCACCCCTGTAAGGTTTTTATTCAAAGTATTGTTTTATTTTATTTGTTTAAAATATTTTTGCTCTCCTGAAAAGGGCCGCTGCCCCTCAGGCTTCCAATCCCAGAGACGCAGCACAAAAGGAAAAGGGATTGGGCTGGAGGAGGGTGGCTGAAAGCAAACACAAGTGCTGGTTCTTAGGCAGAAAGTGCTTGTCGGTGGGAAGAGGGGAAGCTAGCTCCCTGCTTTTGCTGCTGCTGCTGCTTGGCCACTGGATGGGCTTGAACTGCTCTTCCTCTGGGGTTTCAGCCACTCAGTGGCAATTAGACCCCTGGCTGTTGGCAGAAGCCAGAATGTGCTGCCCATCAGCTCTGCAGTCCCTGGGCAACAAATACATGGAGATTGCCAGGGCGCTGATTCCTCTGCCCTCTTCTTACACTCTCTGCTGGTGAGACCACACTGTCCTTTTCTTGGGCAGTAGGGCTTTCAGCAGCCAGCCTGGGAACTTGGAGCTAGTGGGCTCATTGCCCTCATTGTAATCACAAGGACTAGCAACTTGGCTTCATGAGAAACCTGGCTTTAGCAAATGTTCTAGATGGCTCTTGGATAAGGCTTGAGAATGATGCCCTGCTAGGAAGCTTTGCCTTTGGAGAACTCAACGAGCGTTGTCTGCACTTTTCCAAGCCTCGTCCTCTTGCAGTCAATGAGGGCCGGCCACTTGCTTTTTGCAAGTGCTGCATGGAATGAGGCTGATGTGCCATTTGGTTTCCAGCTTCCGTCCAGGGCACTGCCATTAACCGGCAACGTCCCAAACGGTTTAGGATGTGGGTCCCTTGGGGAAAATCAACTTCTGTACATTTCTCCTGGCAGGCTCTGGTCATCCTCACCTGAGCCCCAGATTCCCTCAACCTTGTGGGCCATGGCTGGTAGCAACCAGGCGGGAGCATTTTCTGTAGTTCCTTGGCAACCCATCCCTCAATCATCAGATACCATAATAATGATAGGTGGGTTCTGCCACCACTCACCTTTTCATATTGGCTCCCAGGATTGTGGACAGATAACAGTCTCGTCCATAGAGCCCAGAAAGCTAGGTCACTAAGCCAGCCAAACCTTGGCACCTGCGTGGGCTCATATTAGAATTATCCGAGTCCTGGTTGTATTCCCTGTGCAAAGAGAAATAAAGTTCTTTTCTGGACCACCCACTATGTCTCTCATTTTCTCTTCCTCTTCCTTTCTCTGTTCAGTTTCTTGGCTTCAGGGGCAAACTGCTTCTGGGAATACTCTCCTTGCCCAGCCAGTGACCTCGTGGCTCTCCAACCTCCCCCCACAACCACGGCGGAGTCGGTCAAGCCCACCCTCTGCAGAGTTGTCATCTACTTGCAGAAGGAGATGTCCGGAGACACCTGCCTGGCGACCGCCTGCCCCTCGCCAGGAGCCAAGCCCAAAGGCTGTGGCTTCAAAGGCGGCACCCTGGGCAACAAGTATGTGCGGCTCAATGTCGGCGGGTCCCTCTACTACACCACGGTGCAGGTGCTGACGCGGCACGACACCATGCTGAAGGCCATGTTCAGCGGCAGGATGGAGGTGCTTTCGGACAAAGAAGGTGAGCCAGGGGGCAGTGCTGGCAGCCAGTGTTAGAAGCTCGGGTGCAAAAGCTAAACCTAGATTGTGGTTGCCACATGTCTTAAGCAACTTTTTTTTTTTGCAATGAAATTTAGTATTACTGGTGTTCTTATTGTTCATTTCAATTCTATACCGCTTTATATTTTAAATTTAAAAAATGGTTTACAACACATTAAAGCGTCAAATAAAACAGAATATAACAAAATCTACCTGCCCGGGGTTTGAGATCTTCAGCAAAGGCCCTTGTCTCAGTCCTGCCACCCTCACAGGCATGCTTCGTGGGGATGCAGGAGAGGGGCTTCTCGGTGGCTGCTCCCATACTCTGGAAGTCTCTCCCTAGAGAAGCCAGACTGGCTCCCTCCTTGCTGCCCTTCTGCCGGCAGGTAAAGACTTTATTGCTCCAACAGGATTTTGGAAACTGCTTTTAATGAAAGGGCTGGTGCTATGTTGTTTTTATTGTAATTATTGGTATGTTTTTAAACAGATTTTATATATATAGTGGTACCTCGGTTTTAGAACAGCCTTGTTTAAGAACTCTTTCAGTTTACGAACTCCGCAAAAGCGGAAGTAGTGTCCCGGTTTGCGAACTTAACTCAGTCTAAGAACGAAATTCAAATGATGGAAGAGCACCGGTGGAGGGAGGCCTCATTAGGCCTCATTAGCAAAAGTGCACCTCGGTTTAAGTACGGTTTCAGTTTAAAAATGGACTTCCGGAACGGATTAAGTTTGTAAACCGAGGTTCTTGAGTACTGTTAGGGGAAAAGGTGGCGTATAAATAAATATAACAATGAAGAACCCTTGGGATGGGTGCAAGCTTTTTCTTGCCTGTTGTCGATCAGCTTCCACGCCTACCTGATGCCAGCTCAGATTGCAGCTCTCTTGTCTTCTCCTGCTCTCACAGGCTGGATCCTCATCGACCGCTGCGGGAAGCATTTTGGGACCGTTTTAAGTTACCTCCGAGACAACACGGTTGCCCTCCCGAAGAACCGGCAGGAGGTCAAAGAGCTAATGGCTGAAGCCAAATATTACCTCATCCAGGGCTTGGTAGACCTCTGCCAGGCTGCCCTGCAGGTGAGAGCTGCATGCGCGTTAGGGGGGCCCTTGGAGGTCATAGAATCACAGAACTGTAGAGTCGGAAGGTCACCCAGGGGTCATCTAGTCCAACCCCCCCGAAATGCAGGAATCTCAGCTAAAAGCCTCCATAACAGATGGCCATCCAATCCCTGCTTAAAAACCTCCAAGGAAGGAGAGTCCATCAGCTCCCGAGGGAGACCATTCAGCTGTTGAACAGCTCTTACTAGCCATCTATTCAGTGCAGGAATCCCCCAACGGCAGCATCCCTGACAGATGACTGCCCAGCCTCTGCCATGGGAATGGGCCATAGAGCACCTGGGTCCCAGAGTCAATCCCCAGCATCTCCTGGAGGGCCACTGCCAGTCAGTGTAGACAGTACTAGATTAGGTGGATCAATAGTCTGACTCCGTATAAGCCAGCTTCCTATGGTCCTAAATATGTCCTGCAAATACTTCCGTTGTCTCCCTGTGGACTAGTTCCTGCACTGATTTTGAGGGCCACCGACATTGTGAGAGACCTGTGGGTGCAGTCCCAGTCCCCCATTCCTCTTTTACACCAGCTGCAGGGAACCTTAGACCCTCCAGTTGTTGCCAAACTACAGCTCCCATCAGCCCCTGCTAACATGACCAATGATCAGGGACGGTGGGAGTTGTAGTTCAGCAGGGGCATAGGTTCCCCTGCACCTGTTTTACACAGTCGGCAACCGTGTGGGGAGGGCGATGAAGTGCATTTTTAACCACCACCTTCAACTGGATCTTAGAGAGTTCTAACCTTTGAAACTCTTATCCCCTCGCAAGTGTGCTTAGAGTGGTTTTCAGGCTGGTTATTGACTTCTGCGTTTTGCAGGCTCATCTGTCCTGGGTGCTTTTAAGTTGAGATTCCTGCCTTGCTAGATGACCTTTGGGGGGTCCCTTCCAACTCTATGATTCTGTGGTCCCCCAAAGAAGGGGACACCGAACCAGCACTCATCTACCTGTGTGTCTGTAATTCTGTTCTGCAGGACAAGAAAGATTCGTACAAGCCCGTCTGCAACATCCCGGTCATCACATCACCCAAAGAAGAGGAGAGGCTCATCGAATCCGCAATGAAAGTGGGTGCTTTTCCTTCCAGGTCTTGTTCTTGAATTTCCAGAGATGGGGAATTCGTGGGTTGGGGTACCCCAGGAAGACCCAGAAAGGGGAGATAGAAGGCTTGAGCCCTTGACTGACAATATGCTGCTGAACCACGGCTCCCATCAGCCTCAGCAAGTGTGGCCAGTGGCCAAGGATGATGGGAGTTGTAGTTCAGCAGCATCCAGAGGGTCAAAAGGATCCCCACCATTTTAACTTTCCACAGTGCCCTGGAGCCAGGGGTGGGGAACCCCAGACCCCGGAGCCAAGCGACTCCCTCCAGACCCCTCTGAGCTCCCGCCAAGCCAGACATCCCTCACCACCTCTACTTCACACCCCTGAGTGTTTTTTCCTGGCTGGAACGTGTCTTTGAAGTCCAAAAATGCTCCTTGGGGGAGACTACAGGGAGGGGGCACGTCAGTGTGTGTTGAAACTAACCGACTACACCAGGGGTCAGCAACCTTTTTCAGCTGTGGGCCGGTCCACTGTCCCTCAGACCATGTAGTGGGCCGGACTATATTTTTTGTGGGGGAAACGAACGAATTCCTATGTCCCACAAATAACCCAGAGGTGCATTTTAAATAAAAAGACACATTCTACTCATGTAAAAACACACTGATTCCTGGACCGTCCGCAGGCCAGATTGAGAAGGCGATTGGGCCACATCTGGCTCCCAGGCCTTAGTTTGCCTACCCCTGGACTACACAAAGGCAATATTTGCATGTGTGGCCCTGCCTGCTTTTGTCTCTGGCCCCGCCCACTACTGGCATTTGGCCCTCAGGAGGTTAGCCAGGAGGGAATGTGGCCCTCAGACAAAAAAAGGTTCCCTTTTACTGTTTGTGGAGAAGCAGGGAGCCCCCTGGCCACCCTTGGGTGTGTTTGCCGTTGCTGCTGCTGCTGCTACTGACAAATAGGCTCAAGAAAGTGCCACACGAAGGGGGCTCACCAGAGACTCCTTTGCCCAGGAGACCTAGCCATCTTCTTCCTCAGTCAGTACAGCCCGAGACTTAATTTCAGGGTGGTGGGTTTGAGCCCCATGTTGGGCGAATGATTCCTGCATTGCAGGGGGTTGTACTGAATGACCCTTGTGGTCCCTTCCAGCTCTATATTTCTGACACTTCCCCTCTTCCTTCCAGCCTGTGGTGAAGCTGCTGTATAACAGGAGCAACAACAAGTATTCCTACACAAGGTAAAGTCTCTGTGGTTTCCCTAAGAACATAAGACGAGGCTGCTGGATCAGGCCTGTGTCCCATCTAGTCCAGCATCTCACGGTAGTTTGAGAAATATCTGACACCCTCCCCACAGTGTTGAATTTATTGTTTCTGGTAGTAAATGTGAAGGACAATGAACCCGGGCTTATTTCATATTTATTCCATGTTGGTTTCAGCTGGAGCAAACCTCTCTCTCTTTTTAATATTTGGAAAGGTTTGATTTAATTGCTGTACGAAACAGCACAGCTCTCCCAATTTAAATTTAAAATACCGTGGAGGATAGGCAGTTAATAGTCTGATCTGCTATAAACAGCTTCCTATTTATTTTATTTGCCCATCAGTCCTAGCATTGTCCACTCTGACTGGCAGCAGCTGCCTACAGTATTGGCCATACATTGCCCTGTTACCAGTTCTTTTGTTTCTTTTTAATTTTTATTTTAACTGGAAACGCTCAGCCTGTTCTTGTTGAGTACTTGGGATAAGCGGATCTTCCACTGCTCACTTGGTCTCCTTCAGATGAAGAATGTGAGGACGGGGTTATTGTGCTTGGGATGTTGAGCATGTGAAAACTAGCATTGTGTAATGGGGTCGAAGTTTCCAACTAGGGAACTCGAGGTTCAAATACCTACTGAGCTGTGAATCTTGCCAGGGAGCTTTGGGTCAAGTCACCCATCTTCTCAGCCCAACCTACCTGAAAGGGTTATTGTGAGGATTAAAATGGGCAGAGGGACCTCTGAGCTCTTTTTTTGGGGGGGGGGGGGAGAGGCAGAATCCAGATGTGAAAAAATGGTTATTTACTCAATTTATATCCTGCCCTTCCTTGCAAATGAGCCCAGGGTGGAAAACACATCATGGCAACTTTAAAAAGCATTCCGATAACAGTTAAAACATTCAACCAGTGCTTTCAGGGTTGCCAGGAACTGTGTCTTTCAGCCATCAAACACCTGGAGGAAACAGGAATGTTTTTAACATCCTCTTGAAAGTCAGTAACGAGGGTGGGAGACATAACTCCCCAGGGAGGGCATTCCACAAACAGGGGAGCTGCCACCAAAAAGGCCCTGTCACAAGCCCATGATCCACATACGTCATTCCTCTTTTTTAAAAATCATTTTTTCAGCACTTCCGACGACAATTTGTTGAAGAACATAGAATTGTTTGATAAGCTCTCCCTCAGCTTCAATGGGAGAGTCCTCTTCATCAAAGACGTGATTGGGGATGAGATCTGTTGCTGGTCATTCTACGGTCAGGGGAGGAAGCTGGCTGAAGTCTGTTGCACATCCATAGTTTACGCTACGGAGAAGAAGCAAACCAAGGTATGCTGACCTTGTGGTTTCTGTTGGGGGGCGGGACTATCAACACAGACATCCCTTTCTGTGTGGCTTCTTCTGAGCAAATTTCAGGGGAGGATTTTACAGTGCCTCCATAGGCCAGGGAAAGAGCCTATATCAAAGCACATGTAAGTAAAGGTAAAGGGACCTCTGAACATTAGGTCCAGTCGTGACTCTGGGGTTGCGGCGCTCATCTCGCTTTATTGGTCGAGGGAGCCGGCGTCCAGCTTCCAGGTCATGTGGCCAGCATGACTAAGCTGCTTCTGGCGAACCAGAGCAGCGCACGGAAATGCCGTTTACCTTCCCGCCAGAGTGGTACCTATTTATCTACTTGCACTTTGACGTGCCTTCGAACTGCTAGGTTGGCAGGAGCAGGGACCGAGCAACGGGAGCTCACCCCGTCGCGGGGATTCGAACCACCAACGTTCTGATCAGCAAGCTCTAGGCTCTGTGGTTTAACCCACAGCGCCACCTGCGTCCCTCTCAAAGCACATGGATTATTAAGTTATATATGGTCCAAAGCACATGTATTGGACCATATATAACTTTATAATCCAATAAGAACATAAGACAAGGCTGCTGATCAGGCCAAGGGGCCCATCTAGTCCCGCCTCCTGTTCTCACGGCGGCCTGCCAGATTAATTTATTTTAGAAGATTTGTACACATCTTGATTGTAAAAAGCAAATATAAAAAATCTAAAACAACAAACATGCAAAACAGTAATATAAAACTTTCAAAAAGTTAAAATAACAATAGACCAAAGGCAGTCAAAGGAATTCTGGGCATTCTTGCTTTGACTGTCCCCACTGCATTTGACTTGCAACAGTCTGAAGAAGGGAGGGTGTCATGTGAAACAAAAATTGAGAGCAGGGTGCCAAACTTCACACACCAGTGTCGAACTAACCAGTCCTTGGGGACAGGGAAAGCCGAGGGCTCCAATTTGACATGTTTGTGCTTTCTTTTTTTGTTTTTCCCCTTGAATTTTTATTAAAGCTTGAAAACACAGTATACAGAAATATATTTTTTTAAAAAAGCAGTATACTGAAATAAGCAACAAATATCAAGCATTTTTAAACATGAAAATTAAAAGAAAATAGAGAAGAATAAAAGGAGAAAACTTCCAATTCTCTGTCTATGAGCTTTTAAAATTTGTGCAAAATTCTTAATTCATAAGAACATTCAACTCTTCCACTTTCCATAGCCAACCGTTTTTTTACTCTTCAAACCTGATACTGCACAAGTTCATTTTCCTTATTGTGCAGAAAGCCCCTGATGGGTTTCCAATCATTAATAAATGTCAACAGTGATTTTTCTCTTAATTAAGTATGCCAACTTGGCCATCTCAGCCAAATCCATTAATTCCAACAGCTGTTCTTCTATAGCAGGCAATAATAAGTCCTCCCATCTTTGTGCATGTAAGCATCTCGTCACTGTGATCGGTGAGGGCTTTCTTTTTGTGAGATTCTGCTGCTCCTAGTTATAGCGAAGGGTGTAAGACGCTTTGGCAGAGGCAGAAGCTACAACCTCTTTCCCTGCCCTCAGCACCCCTGCTCTTCTCTTGCTGTCTGGCGCAGTGGAGCGAAGGAGGCAGCTGAGGATTCTGGGATGGGGAAGCAACTAAGCCCTTAACTTAGGCTTGTATTTACTTGAATAAGATTCAGCAGCAGGGCAGGGGGAAGTAGCCGAGAGGACTTGCTCCCTCTGGCCTCCGTTATTAGTATTTATTAAATTTGCTTGTCTCTTTTTTCCTTTGCTACGGCAAGTCAAAGCAGCTTATATTTTAAAAATCCATACATTAAAATAGGTGGTGGTGGTTATTTTCTGTTCTTGTTTGCATTCTGTGTTTTTATCTTGTGTTTTTAGTCTGTGGGTTGTCCTGAGATCTACGGCAGAAGGGCGGTATATTGTTGTTGTTATTTATTATTAATATTATTAATATTAATAATATTAATATACCACTCTATACTTGGGGGTCTCAGCGCAGTTCACAGAATAAAATCAAGATATAAAACCACAAAATACATAATAAAAATAAAAACAACAACCCAATACCCCCCCAAACCCACCACATTTAAAAGGGTATAGGATGTAAATCAGATCAACCAAAGGCCTGGTTAAAAAGGAACGTTTTTGCCTGGCGCCTAAAGGTGTACAATGAAGGCGCCAGGCGAACTTCCCTGGTGAGAGCATTCCACAGATGGGGAGGCACTGCAGAGAAGGCCCCGTTCTCGTGTTGCTAACCCTCCGGACCTCTCGTGGAGGAGACACACGAAGAAGGGCCTTAGAAGACGATCTCAGGGTCTGACTAAGGTTCATATGGAAAAAGGCGGTCCTTGAGGTATTGCAGTTCAATAAATAATAATAATGCATGAAAGCATCCTACTCACTCTAAAAGGCCATAGCTAAAAAGCCAAAGGCCTGGGTAAAAGGGAAGGTTCTTGCTTGACACTTGAAGATACGTCACAGGGGTGCCTGGCAAGCCTCCTTGGGGAAAGCGTTCCACAAACGTCGGTGAAGAAGGGTGATCTTTGGTGCGTTTGCTCCTCCTGGTAACCCCCTCGACTCTTTTCTCCCTCCAGGTCGAGTTCCCTGAGGCCCGCATCTACGAGGAGACCCTGAACGTCCTGCTGTACGAGACACCCCGGGTTCCCGACAACTCCCTGCTCGAGGCGACCAGCCGGAGCCGCCCCCAGGCCTCCCAGATCGAAGACGATGACGGCAGCTTTGAGCTGCGCGACCGCGTCCGTCGCATCCACGTCAAGCGCTATAGCACGTACGACGACCGGCAGATAGGCCACTAAGCCCACGCAGTGCGGGGCGGGGGGAGCTCGCAAGGGATGACGCCCTTTCCGCAAGGGTCCGGCTGGCTTCGAAGCAGGGGAACTGTCCTCTGCACCTCCACTACTTCCAACCCTGCCTCCCCAAGAACGATTCTGTGCTCGGAACGGTTCCTGCCCTGCACCCAAGCAGGCGTTCCTTCATCGCGCCGGAGCTCCGCTTCACTTCTGATTCCAGCAGTACAGATCAAGGTGCTCCGAAGGCCTGCAATCCACAATGCCAGCTTCCAAAACCTTACCAGCCGTTATTGTTCTTCTGAGACTTAACTTCTCTTCTAGAAGCTGCTGAACAACTTATTTCTGGCTCGAGAAGAAGCTGCGGTTTCCTTCCTTCCCCTCTGAGAGTGGTTCTTGCAGGGGGGGGGGGAACCATCTTGGGCTGGGTGGTCTCAGACTCTGCTTGCAGAACCCTCTTTTTTGTCTGTTAGGTTTTTAGAATCTAGGTGCTGAGGATGGTGAGCAAAAGCCGAACACTAGTTTTCCTTATGTAGGGCAAACACTACACACATCCGTTACAGAATGCTCTTTGCCAGAGCTGGAAGAATTTCAGCCCCGAACCCTGACTTAAATATTTTGTTACGTAATGCCAAGGAACAATGGGAAAGCCAACTGGGACTGGTTTCTGGTGAAAAGTGAGCCCATCCTCCTACCCCGGTCCTGAAAGGATTGCGTGTCCGGCGAGGTGGGATGATGGAGAGGCAGAAGAGAAACGGGGGTGTAGCAAAATGCATCCTTTTTCGATTTTGCCCCACAAACCGGTTGAGGAGCTTACGCGTTTTGTGCATGGGGAGGGGGTGCTCATCCAGCACGTTTGCCTGCCTCAAAATGCTGTTCCTAGTCCTAAACATCTGCTATTGGTCAATGGGCATTATCATGAGATCAGAGGGCAGGAGCTCCTTTTTTTGCTTTCCAGAGTTATGTTCACTCTGAGTTGATTTGTTGGGGGGTGCGGGCCATGGCCCAAAGTGGGTGAGGCCACCCCCTCTACCTCCAACACCCTGCTCCTCCATCCCTTTTCCTCCCTTCATATCGGACTGCTGAGAGAGAGAGATGGCTCTTGCCATGAGACTGAAACGACCCCTTGTAGAGTGAGACAAAGTGCACACTGGTGGCAGTGGTGGAGGGACATATCCATTATACTGTTTGCTCAAGGTGCAGATTCACTACAGAAATACAGTGAAAAGCCAGGGGGGCAACGCCCTACTCGATCGCCAATCAGTTCAGTTTGGGGAAAACAATCATATTTTTATACTGCATTGTGTTTGCGGCAGTGAATCCACACCACAATGAGTGTTGTATGCAAGATGGAGATGGAGGCAAGGATGGTGCGGGGGGGGGGGAGATATTAGGCCAGGTTGGGGGGGGGATACTTTTGGCCCCATGCTTCTGAACCACAACTGGCCCCTGGCCATTGGCCATGCTTCCTGGATAGGCCTTGGTTCATACTGTATGGGAGCAGTGGATGATGGGAGTTGTGGTCCGGAACATCTGGCAAACACCACTATCCTGGCCACCCAGCCAAAGAGGACGTGAGTTGAATTCTCCATGGTGACTGCTAGCTATGCTCTATACCTCCCTGTTTAATCAGACCTCATTGCAGGCTACCCAAGCCGGATGTGGCGGAACTGCAACTTCCATCAGCCTCGGCAAGCGTGGCCAGCGGCCTGGGATGATGGGAGTTGTAGTTCAGCCCAAGGGCCAAAAGGTCCCCCCCTGTGTGGTCCAGGCCAGCAGGTTCTTTGAGGTACATAGGAGTGAGGAGGGCTCCTTCCCCACAAGTATAGGCTGGACCAGAATTTGTGGGGTCACTGGTAGCAGTGGTTAGCGGGTTGTTAACCCTCGGTGGTTAGATGGTGGTTTAATTTTCACCCAAGGTAAGTCGCTGCTTCTGGTTAACCCATGTTTGGATGAACGTGCAATGGGTTATATATCCGGTAACTCGGATCATGACACCTTGTGCTCCTGGCACAGAACAAATAAACAATATTCTGTATCACACAGGCCTAATTTTCTCTTGTAACCTGTATACAATCATGGAAAGATTTATATATATGTTTTTGCATTTTTGTGGAAAGGAGCAAGCTACTAAGAAAGGCACAAAAATCCCATATCCTCTTGCCCAGCTGTTGCTTGTAGAACTGACTATTGAGAGGAAGAGCATGGAGACATTCAAGGTTTTTCTAAGTATCCATGAGGGCTAGAAACATGAGGTTGGGATGGTGTTTTAAAACTGAGGCTTGATTCTGAAGCCTGTGCTAGATTTCTCTGCTTGGGCATGACCCTTTGCATGTATTTATTGACTTATTTTACATATTAGATGCACACCCCTATTTGGAAGGCCTCAAGACTTCACTGCAATGGCTACCAATATGATTTTCTTTAAAAGTAAAAAAAGGGGAGATTCTTACGGAATTGCTGTATGCAATACCCAACCTTCCACTTGCAAAAAAAATGGATGCAATTGCCCCTTGATTATTTTTAATGTTCCAATAGGGATATTCCGCCCCCCCCCATGTCTTTCAAAAATGCTGTAGAATTAGATGTCTTCTGGCAAATTCAACATCTGTCATGTGTTCTCCTTTTTTTGCATCACCCAGTGCCAGAATGGAGCTTCAAAATACATCAGAGCCGAGTGCAATCACTGCTTACTCATAACTCAGCCATTCTTTCTCCTGCCCCCTCTCTCCCCTTTTTTGAGCTATTTTCATAAGCATTTCCCAGGAGGAAAGAATGCAAGCCTCTCAACACAAATTTTCTTCCCGTTAAGACAAACGTGGGTCTTAAATGGAAAACGTTTTATACGTTGGTGGGGTCTGTAATCATTTTAAACAGAAATTCGCCCGAGGCCCTGCCTGCCTGCTGCAGGTGGCCTGTATGTTTATTGCAAGTGCATGAACTTCTGATGACCAGGATGGAAATACCTGTTCTGTCCTCACTTTTGCAAGGTCTGGGATTTGTCTAGTTGAGTGTCCAATGCACAAGTCCTTTCTATATTTACCGTATTTTTTGCTCTATAAGACTCACTTTTTCCCTCCTAAAAAGTAAGGGGAAATGTGTGTGCATCTTATGGAGCGAATGCAGGCTGCGCAGCTATCCCAGAAGCCGGAACAGCAAGAGGGATTGCTGCTTTCACTGTGCAGCGATCCCTCTTGCTGTTCTGGCTTCTGGGATTCAGAATATTTTTTTTCTTGTTTTCCTCCTCCAAAAACTAGGTGTGTCTTGTGGTCTGGTGCGCCTTATAGGGCGACAAATACGGTAATTCTTCAAACTCCAGAGGAAATCCAGTACCAGCCCCCTAGATGTTTATTTGGACTCCAACTCCCATCAGCCCCAGCCAGAATGGCCGGCAACCAGGGATGTTGGGAGCTGTAGTCCAGCAGCATCTAGAGGTCCTCTGTCTTTGCAGGCAGCCCCCTGTTCTCATTAGGCAGATGTGGAGAGCCTGTTGTCTAGCCAGGTTGTTGCCGAACTACAACTCCCAGCATCCGTGGCCACTGGCTGTGCTTGCTAGGGGCTGGTGGGGGCTGTATTCCAGCAACATCTGGAGGGTCAAAGGTTTCCCACATGTGCTTGGCCATGCAGAAGGTCACGGGTTCCACCTCTGCCATCTCCTGGTAAAGCGAGGAATGTTCACCCTCCGAAAACCTGGAGGGCCACTTCCAATCAGTGCAAAATAACTGAGCTAGCTAGATGCTGGTCTCAAATTCAATCCCTGGCATCTCCAGTTAGGGCTAGGAATTTTCTCTGCCTGAAAAGCTGCTACCAGAAAGTGTCGACAATGCTCTGCTTGATGGACCAATGGTCTGAATCCTACTAAGGCAGCATCCTATGTTCCTTATGTGTTCCAAAACTTTGGCAGGCTAGCTGGCTTAAATAAGGCTCACCGTCTCCTTCCCTGCCTCAGCTCCCTTGGTCCTCAATTTCACATCCTTAAAAACCCACTTTAAAATCCCCAGAGGCAGGGATGGGGCAATGATGGGAGATTCAGTCCCGCAGCATGTGACGGGCCGCTGGTTGCCTGCCCCGGTTTAGAGATTGGCGATGAAATGGCATGTTTAACAGTTGCACAAAGTACTTGGCAGGGCGGCTCACGCCTGGCTTACTCAGCCAGCTTACTCAGAAGTAAATCCCATTAAAAGAGCAAAATGTGATTTGCTCGAGGCTGCACGATTGTCTCCTTAGCGCTTTAGTGCTCTTTCCTAGTTTGCTTTAAGCTTTAAGAACTAAATTACATTCCCTGTCAACAGTGTCTGCAAACAGCATAGAAGCCATGAGATATTGCGAGAGCTAAAAAACCCAAACAGAAACAAATTTGGTTGTTTACTGATGATGCGCATCTTTGCTCTTTGATCCTTGGAATGTGCTGTTTTTTTAGGACCCATCTTATGACTGAAATGTGTATTTAATAAAGAGTTTCCCAGGCGATCTCAGATCCAGGTGCTTCTGACATCAGAAGAATGTCATCCTTTGGATGGTCTGGCTTGCTCTGGGAACCTCGTGATGATTCCTTCATTGACCAGGATGACAGAGCTTTTGTGGTGGTGGCCCCCAGCTGAGATAACCAGTTGCTTTCAGAGGAGGACTGCCAAATTTCAGCATCTTGGCCCTTTTGAAAACTGGATCTAAAGACTGCTCAACTTAGCCTTTATATTAGGGCTAGCCAATGTGGTGCTTGCCAAATATTATGGACTTCCCATTACCCTTGACCACTGGCTATGCCCTAAAGGCTAGCAGGTTCATTGTGGTATAAGCTTTTTTGGTCTGCTGAGCCCACATGAATGCTTGTCCTCAGTTGGAAGATATGTACACACAGAGAGAGTAACTGTAGGGAAATTGAAGCAAACTGCAGAGGCCAAAATGGCCGTGAAATCCAACAAGTTTGCTCTGCGATACCCTATACTAGAGAAGCACAGTGAATTTACAATGACATAACAGTGATGACACAATCTGGGTTGCACTGGGCAAGATAAGCGACTAACAAATTCAATAAATAAAATAACCTTCCTAGTTTTGTTATGCTAAGTTGACACCTGATTTAGGATACAAAGCCCTGGTGCTGATCGAATCCTAAACAAAGAATCAAACCCCAGATGGGTGGGGTTTTATTATTATTATTTATTAAACTTCCCGTGGTGGTGCTGGAACATCTCAGTAAGCTGTCGCTCTCAAAACTTGCATTTTAAAGTTATTTTTTTAAAATAAAATTTTTATTGGTTTTTCAGTTTTTATAAACACAAACAGTACACACTACAAACAAACAAGTACACAAACAAACATGTATAATTTCATATCCCTTTTTCTTAAACCTTACTTCGCCGACTTCCCCATACCTCCCCTTTCTACATCCCAATATCTAAACTTATTTCAGCAAATCCTAGCTTTTAGTTTTATCAAATTTTCCCTTATTCTTTTCTTTTACTTAATCTTTTACAGCTGTAAACCCCTTTTTTCCTAAAACCTCGACATTTTAGCTTTCATTAATTTTACAATGTTTCTTAAGATAGATTTTAAATTTCTTCCAGTCTTCTTCTGCCGTCTCTTTCCCCTGGTCACGGATTCTGCCGGTCATTTCAGCCAGTCCCATATAGTCTATCACCATCTGCCATTCTTCCAGAGTGGGTAGATCTTGAGTCTTCCAATGCTTTGCGATGAGTACTCTTGCTGCTGTGGTGGCGTACATAAAAAAAGTTCTATCTTTCTTTGGCACCAATTGGCCGACAATGCCCAAGAGAAAGGCCTCTGGTTTCTTAGGGAAAGTACATTTAAGCACCTTTTTCATTTCATTATATATCATTTCCCAGAAAGCCTTAATCTTTGGGCACGTCCACCAAAGGTGGTAAAAAGTACCTTCAGTTTCTTTACATTTCCAACACTTATTATCAGGCAAATGGTAGATTTTTGCTAGCTTGACTGGGGTCATGTACCACCTATAGATCATTTTCATAATATTTTCCTTTAAGGCATTACATGCCGTAAATTTTATACCGGTGGTCCACAACTGTTGCCAGTCAGCAAACATAATGTTATGACCAATGTCCTGTGCCCACTTAATCATAGCTGACTTAACTGTTTCATCTTGTGTATTCCATTTCAGCAACAAGTTATACATTCTAGACAGACTCTTAACATTGGGTTCTAACAATTCTGTTTCTAATTTTGATTTCTCCACCTGGAAGCCAATTTTCCTGTCTTGTTTATACACCTCCATTATTTGATAATAATGGAGCCAATCTCGTACTTTGGTCTTCAATTTCTCATGGCTCTGTAGTTGCATTTTAAAGTTAGTACTTTTTCCACACCCACCAAAAAAAAGAAGGGGGGGGGGAAGGACATGGTCCTTTTCTTAAAGTAAATATACTTTTCTTAAAGCAATTTATTTTTAAATACTGCTTTTTTGTTTTTGTTGATGATATTTTAGTGACTATTTCTAACTTGTAAATATTTGACTGTTTTCAGAGATAGTGTGCAGAGGTTCAGAGTGTGTTTGCTCACTTGGAAGCTTCTCCTTTTGGCTAGCAATTAGATAGCAATAATTTCCTTGGCAGGAGGAGAAGTGTAAAAAAAAGAGAAAGAAGTGAAAGCTTCTTCGAAGATACAAGCTCCCTCGTCGTTTTCAAGCTGAAAGGAAAGTTTATAGCAAACAGATGGCAACGCCAGCCTTAGGAGGACAAGTGGTTTGAGCTTTCCACAAGAAACAGGACTCGGATTTCCATTCAGGAACGTTAACGAAAGTCAGAGTCCCTCTGCATTTTTATTATTGTTCATTAAACTTTATTAATTCTCAAGAAACATATGGCAACCACACCAAATAGCTAAATACAAACATTATAAACACCTGTCATGCAGAACTATTAATATTTCACCATACAGAAAAGCTATTTTATTCATCCACATTTATTCTGCGTTTACTCTTTCCAAATTCAGTTAGAGGATTCCATTTATCTTTAAAATTTCTTCTCTCGGCTTACCACCTCTCGCTGTCATGAATTCTGTATGTTGCATCGTTGTGCAACCTTCTGGATTTTCACTAACCGTCCTTTCCCTGTTGGTGGTGACCCATTTCCCCACCCCATTTTGCTGGGAATAAGCCCCACTGAACGCTGTGATCAGGTATAGGATCATGGGCTCGATGAGGAGTCCGGTGTAGCTTTAAGCTGTGCACTCCTGCACTGATAGTTGTTGCTTGGATACAACGACACATCCCTTTACCTGCTCTGCATCCCTCAAGAACAAGAGGGGATGAGATCAAAAACACGCATGCATGTTATACCCGATGCCAAACTGGAGGGATCAGTTGAAAAAGATCCGGTAGCTGTTGAGCATTCCATGGAGGTGGCAACATTATTCCACCTTCGTTTCCAAGGGAGATGGCTGTTTATGTCTCACATGAACAGTATAACCTGGTGAGAAATGGATGGTGAAAATCATTTAGATGTGGGGAGTCTAAATGCAACCGGAAGTAAAAACCACTTTGTTTTAAGAGCATAAGGAAGATGCTTCTGCTGTCACAGTGACTGTCCAGGCAGTTCTGGGAACCTGGAAAGCAGGACAGGAGCACAACAAGGCTCTCCCACTTGGGATTCCTTGCTACTGATGTTCCTTAGGCATCCTGAAAAGCACTGGTACGCAGGATAAGACCCTACCTGCCCGCGGACTGTCTCGCCAGAGTGGTGCATGCTCTAGTTATCTCCTGCTTGGACTACTGCAATGTGCTCTACGTGGGGCTACCTTTGAAGGTGACCCGGAAACTGCAGTTAATCGAGAATGCGGCACCTAGACTGATGACTGGGAGTGGCCGTCAGGACCACATAACACCAGTTCTGAGGGATCTGCATTGGCTCCCAGTACGTTTCCGAGCACAATTCAAAGTGTTGGTGCTGACCTTTAAAGCCCTAAACGGCCTCAGTCCTATATACCTGAAGGAGTGTCTCCACCTCCATCATTCAGCCTGGACACTGAGGTCCAGCGCTGAGGGCCTTCTGGCAGTTCCCTCATTGCGAGAAGTGAGGTTACAGGGAACCAGAAAGAGGGCCTTATCGGTAGTGGTGCCCGCCCTGTGGAACACCCTCCCTTCAGATGTGAAGGAAATAAGCAGCTATCCTATTTTTAAAAGACATCTGAAGGCAGCCCTGTTTAGGGAAGTTTTTAATATTTAATGCTGCATTGTTTTTAACACTCGATTGGGAGCCGCCCAGAGTGGCTGGGGAAACTTGGCCAGATGGGCAGGGTATAAATAAAAAAATATTATTATTATTATTGTTGTTGTTGTTGTTGTTGTTACTTAATTCCTTCCCCCTCTTCCTCCCCATTTGTTTTATTTACAGCTTCCTGGTTCAACTTCTCTGGATTGCGAAGCCCTTTAAGCAGGTTACAACCCCCTAGGAAAGCAAACAGCTGCCGGTTAAAAAGAGAAGTGGCATTATCGAGACCCTTTGCCCATTGAAAGGAATTAGGGTTGATTCCTTGAATTGGTTGGTTTTTCAACGAGAGGGGTGGAGGGGAGAGAGAGGGACGCAGTTCCTTTGCTTTTAGTTAGTGTAGAATCCTAGATCCATAGAGTCCTATGGAAGAGATCCCAAGGGGTGTCTGGTCCAACCCCCTGCAATGTGGGAGTCTCAACTAGATCATACATGACAGGTGTATGATCAACCAGCTTGAAAACCACCGCGGAAGGAGAGGCCACAACTTTCTGAGGGTGTCCATTCCACTGTCAAACAGCTCTTACTGCCAGAAAGTCCTTCCCAAAACAACAACAACAAACCTGTGGTTACGTAAAACATACTCAATAAACACACAAGACGTAACCGGCTGTACTTCTGAATAAATAAGGAATACTATTCATTGTATCAAATTGTAGATTTCAATGGAAGCCTCATAAAGTTCAATGAAGAAAGCAGAAGACCCAGTGGATCAGTTCATGCTCTAGTCCATGCATAAGGTCTATTCTACCTGTCTGTTCAAAGAGTCCAATAATCCACATGAAGGGCTGTTACAGTTCCACAGAATCCTGTCATAGAGTCTAAGACAAGGATTTCCTGAATATTAGCCTTGTTTCGCCATTCTAGGCTTCATCAGTAGAACAGGCTCATATGTAATATTACAGGATAGTGGATCTTATAGCGTAATAGTGGTTCCTTATTTATTAGAAGTACAGCCGGTTACGTCTTGTATGTTTATTGAGAAAGTTCTTCCCAGGCATGACGCCTTGCCCCCCGTGATTTAGGGGGCCCAGAGCCATGTGACGCCAACACACCACGTGCCCCAATTCTGGCCAGAATATTCCAGCCTTCTGTTCTCACAGCGGCAGGGGTTAGACTAGCTGAGCCTCGCGGCCCCTTCCAGCTCTACAATTCTGTGCCAACCAGACGCCCATGGGAAACCTCCAACCAGGCCCTGAATGCCACACTGCAATTCCCAGAAGCTGCCACCCTACTGACTCCCACGGGGGACCAGACTGCCCCCAGAAGTGGTGGATGGGCTGTCCTTCGCTGGAGGTTTTCCATCTCTCAGGGCTGCTGAAGTTGCAAGATTCCTGTGCTGAGCGGGAGGCTGACCTTGAGGGATCCCTCCTGCCTGTATTAACTCCACAACTTTTATGTTCTGAGCCATGGGTAGGTAAACTAAGGCCCGGGAGCCGGATCCGGCCCAATCGCCTTCTAAATCTGACTCACAGATGGTCCCGGAATCAGCGTGTTTTTACATGAGTAGAACGTGTCCTTTAATTTAAAATGCATCTCTGGGTTATTTGTGGGGCCTGCCTGGTGTTTTTACATGATTAGAATGTGTGCTTTTATTTAAAATGCATCTCTGGGTTATTTGTGGGGCATAAGAATTCGTTCATTATTTTTTTCAAAATATAGTCCGGCCCCCCACAAGGTCTGAGGGACAGTGGACTGGCACCTACTGAAAAAGTTTGCTGACCCCTGTTCTGAGCCACGTCGCTGTTCTCAGTGAATGCGTCAGTCCTAAGAAAAAGAGAAATTGATGGTTGGGAGTCTGAATAGGTGAAGAAATAGCTAGGAATGCCAGGAGAAGGGAGGGCTTAGATGCATCTGTTGCTCCTCTCGCATCTTTCCCAAGCTAAACCTCTTTGGTCCCTTTGACTTTGCTGCAAATAACTTTGTTTAACGTGCCACTTGCCATCTTTGCTGTCCTCCTCTGAACCCATATCTAACTCAAGAGGGCAGCAATCAGAGTCTGGAATAAGAAACAAATAAAATTCTGCAGCAGCAAATTCACGCCTGTCTGCATCCGGATGATGAGGTCATGAGAGAGAGAGAGAGAGAGAGAGAGAGAGAGAGAGAGAGAGAGAGATCACTTCTTCCACTCATGCCTGTGTTTTCATAAATGGAGGAAAGCTCTTTCAGGGTAGCCCCTCTGCAGCATCTTGCCCAGTGTTTCTGAAAGCAGCCAGCCAGGTGCTTCTGGGGGAGCATGAAAGCAACAACAGACCCTCTCCAAACGTGTCTGAGCAGCTGGGGTAGACTGCCTCTGAGGATGGAAGCACCGTTCCTAATGATACAAGACAGCTGGGACAGATGGGACTGGCTACCCAAAGCTGCAGGGTGTGGAGGGCTCCTTTTTAGGATACTCCATTCCATTTTGCACTCAAGTTTTCTTTTCTCCCCCCCCCCCATCCCAACAACTAGCAGGCATTACAATCGGCTGTTTTAGGGCATATTGCCCTCTCCTCTTGGGGCATTATTATTACTACTACTACTACTGCTACTACAATTGTTTTTCTGAGCTTCTGCAAACCCCAAAGACTCCTAATACCTCCTTCTTATGTGTGGCACAATAAGCGAGAGCACTGAACACCAGAAACAGAGGAAGAGTGATAGATAAATAAATATTCTATTTATTTTTGCTTTATTTATTATGCCTCATTTCAATCACTGAGATTTCTGATGGGGATCATTATTGTTGTTGTTGTTGTTTTTATTTATTATAATGGGATTATTATTACAGATAGGTAGCTGTGTTGGTCTGCCATAGTCAAAATAAAAAAATTCCTTCCAGTAGCACCTTAAAGACCAACTAAGTTAGTTCTTGGTATGAGATTTCGTGTGCATGCACACTTCTTCAGATACCTGAAGAAGTATCTGAAGAGGTATCTGAAGAAGTGTGCATGCACACGAAAGCTCATACCAAGAACTAACTTAGTTGGTCTTTAAGGTGCTACTGGAAGGGATTATTATTGTTATTGTTGTTGTTTTTATTTATTATAACATTATTATTATTATTATAACGTATTATAACTTATTAGTCACTTGTCTCGCCTGCCTCCTTCCAGCAACTCCTGCAGCCAAGATGGTGCCAAACATCTTGCTCTGCTTTCCTTTGGACCACATCAGTGAGGTTGAGAGAGGGGTCAGATCATCAGGGCAGCCCAGGAGCTCCATGCAAACTGCCCAGGCTTGCACCCCAGAGATTGGTCACTTGTTGCTCGAAGGTCTTCAAGCAACTTGCAGCAAAAAAAAAAAAAAGAAAAAGATCTACATTACATAAGGGGGGAAAGGGGTGAGAATTATATAATACATTAATATTTCATATAACATAACATCCATGGGGCTGGTGGTGGGAATAACCATACTAGCCATATAAATAGCAGCAAGCAGCATTAACAATACTCAAAACAATAAGCAAAGCTACACACTGACCCACTAATTTGCAAATAAGCAAAACCTCAGCCCTCAACCATTCACATCAAACCAATATCCCCCCTCCCCGACTCACCCAGAAGTCTGGGGTCAAGCCCACTGTTACAAATTGGTGGTGGGTGGGTCCAGAGTCCTCCAGGGATGGTCCAGAAAAAGTCTCTCCTCTCCCTCCAGGGGAGCAGCAGCAAAGCAAAGCAAAGCAGGAAGATGGCAAGGAAGGCGCTTACCTGCTTTGCAGGTGACCCAGGTACTGTTCCTCTGCTGGTGGTGGGGTGCACTTCTGGTGGCTCCCCATGAAGGCCCCGAGTTTCCCCAAAACTGACCCCTCAGTGTGGCAGGCCCTGTCCTGTGGAACTCCCTGCCAGTATTCAGTTTTAATGTTCTCAATAATTATTATTATTTTTAAATGCACTGATTGTCAGCAGCTCCCCAAGGTTGCAGGTGAGGGCCTCTCCCATTTCTACCTGGGGAATTGAGGGACTGAACCCGATTGTTTTGCATGCAAAACAATATGAGCTACAGTCCTTTTTCAATGCAATGTTGCGTTCTGGGCCTTACACCCTTGAGTTCTTTCAGCACCAAGACCTTCAAATTTCTCCCTCACTCGGCATTCCTGCACTCTGCACTTGCCCGGGGGCACCATTTATTTCTGATTTCTCGATCATATTTTCACCCCAGCCTTCTTCCAAGAAACTTCAGGATGTTGTGCCAGACACCAACCCACCTACCAGCACCATTTCATCTTGCACAACAACCCTTGAGGCAGGGCAGACTAAGGGAGAGAGAGAGAGAGAGAGAGAGAGAGAGAGAGAGAGAGAGAATGCCACTGGCTCAAGGTCACCCAGCAAGCTTCATAGCTGCGTGGGGAATTTGAACCCCGGTCTTCCTGGTCCTCGTCTGACACTCCAACCGCTACACCATATTGCCTTTTGAATTATTCCTTTGCCCATTGTACGGTTGCGTATCGGAGGGGAAGTGTGGTGCACTGGTTAGCACCTGTGACTCCACAGAGAGCCCCGGATTTAAACCCTCCCTCTCCTGCATTGGGGGACATGGGTGGCGCTGTGGGTTAAACCACAGAGCCTAGGACTTGCCAATCAGAAGGTTGGCGGTTCAAATCCCTGACGGGGTGAGCTCCCGTTGCTCGGTCCCTGCTCCTGCCAACCTAGCAGTTCGAAAGCACATCAAAGTGCATGTAGATAAATAGGTACCGCTAAGGCAGGAAGGTAAACGGCGTTTCCGTGTGCTGCTCTGGTTCGCCAGAAGCGGCTTAGTCATGCTGGCCACATGACCCGGAAAAACTGTCTGCGGACAAATGTCGGCTCCCTCAGCCAGTAAAGCGAGATGAGCGCCACAACCCGAGTCGTCTGCGACTGGACCTAACGGTCAGGGGTCCCTTTACCTTACCTCCTGCATTGCAGGGGGGTTGGACTAGATGGCCCTTAGGGTCCCCTCCGACTCTCACCCTGACCTACCTCACAGGGCTGTTGTGAAGCCAAAAGCACAGAAAGAACCCTCCCTCCCTCCATGAAGACCGTGTTGGAGGAGCAGATTCCCAACCCCTTGGGAGCGGAAGGCGGCGGGTGTTTGTTTGTGAGCGCGCGTCCGAGAACTCTGCCCATGCTCCGGATCCCTTTCGTCTCCTTCCTCCCCCGGCAAAACCCAAGGTCCCAGTAAGGCAGGCGCAACGTGCCCACCCCCGCGACCCGCCCTCACAAAAGCACATTGTTACCAAATAATCCCCCCCCCGCAGCTCCTCCCGTTTCCTCCCGGCTCCCCGCCCCCACCCCAGCGAGGAACCCCCCCCCCGACAAGGAGGCGGGCCCCGCTCGGCTGACGTCAATGTGGGGGCGGGCTCGGAAGATGGCTGGCGCTGGAGGGAATGCCCTCTTGGAACCGCAGCGCCGAGCGGAGCGCAGGCTTGGCGGGGCCGCGCGGGGAACGCTGCTGGGGCCGGATCGAGGAAGCGCCCATCGCCCTCCTTTTGCACCGGCCGCAGGGACTGCAATCGCCGCCTGGGTTTTAATTTTTTAACCTCTATATCGATCGATCTCTATATTCCCTTTTTTTTTTTTTTGAAAGAGTTCCCTTTGGCCACCTTCCCTCGCTCAGCCCAGGAAGCACCATGAGTCTCCCTGAAGATGCAGTGAAGGAAAAATTGCTCTGGAATGTGAAAAAGGAGGTAAGAGAGAGAGGGGTGGGTGGGTCCTGAGCACTTTTTTTGCACAATTTTTTTTTTGGGGGGGGGTCGTCCCTCCCAAGAGACTGATCCCCCCATCTTCCATTTTCCCCATCTCTCTCCCTCTGGAGTCTTCCTTTGCATTTTGGGTCTCTGCCCCCCACCCCCCAGATAGATTCCCCATCCAACTCTCACCCCAATTCCGGGGTTTGTTTGTGGGCATTTGAGGGGTGCCAGAGCTCGGCTCGGCTGAAGCTCAGGTGCGGAAAGGGGGCTTGGTTTGTTTTTGAAGAACCAAAGAGGTGCTTTGAGAAAGGTCTCTGGGCAGCCATGCCTGCCCCCTGGGGGTTGGGGTGGGTCGGAGGGGTCAGCACCCACCCCGCCCCGCTTTCTCAGCCCAGAATTGGGGATCAGGTGGAAAAACGTGTGTATATATGCTGTTTTCGAATAGCAAAGGAAAAGCACTCTGTGCAGGCTCAGAGGCTCCCTTTCCCCCTTCGCTCACACTTTCTATATTGCAAGGTACTGGGTGCAGGTAATGTTTGAATTTCAAAGGGACACACATACACACACACTTTCTTTCTGTGTCTGTCAGTGAACACCATATATTTAAAGCACACCTCCCTCTCCATGTGAATCCTGCGAATTGTAGTTTACTCCTCACAGAGCTACAGTTCCCAGGATTCTTGAGGGGTGTGTGTGCTTTAAATGGGGTGTGTGCCCCCAAAGTGCATGCTCTCATATATATTCTGCAGGCGAGACTTAAACCTTATTCTTAATGGGACTTACTATGTATTTAATGGGACTGACTCTCTGGTAAAGGGCATACAGAACCACAGCTTGGATTTGACCTGGAGGCCTAGGACTCTAGAACCTGTTTTCTTCCTAGGTTCTGCTTTCAAAACACCTGGCAAGCAAACCTGCACCCAGTTTGGAAGCTGCTGTGGATGTTTTTCATTTGAGCCTGGGGTTTGTCAGGCTCAGCTGTCAAGCGTTCGGCTCTTTGAAGAGAGCAGTTTCCCTGGTGCATCTTCAGTTAGTCCTCCCCCTTCCTACTACCAGCTGTGTAACCAGTCGCCAGCCTGATATAGTGTCTCTGGGTGTGTGCAGAGTGCCGTTCTCCCACCACCGCGACACGCATAGCTGGAAGAACTCCTCTAAGTCTGGACTTGCACAAGTGCTGCCAGCTCAGAGGTTGTGGTGTTGGGGGCTGTTTTGAACCCTCAAGATCTCACAGATTAAAACAACATTGCTCTCAAGGAGGAAGATTGCTCCAGTGTTGCACTAAACCTGGGATTTGCCTTAACACCAAGCAGATAACTTGACCGGCTGACTAGCGGAGCAGAACCAGGGAAGCAGCCTCAGACCATTGCTCCATCTAGATCAGTATTGCCTACAGTGACTGGCAACAGGGCTTCAGGCAGGGGACGTTCCCAGCCCTACCGTTGGGGATTGTGACCTGGCCGGAGGCGAGGCAATAAAGGCATTTTACTGGCTGGTTCACTTTGCAGACTCTGAGCACACTTCTCCAAATGCCTTTGGAAAGCCTTGTCCTCTGAGGGAAAGGTTGCCTATTTGTGTGGGGAGGGAGATGGCAAAAAGAAAGGGTCTGGAATACATTTTTTTTGTGGGGTGCATACTGGTTAAAAGCACCAAAAGTCTTCACCAACTCATTTCCACACACACACCCTGTGAGTCTTGCACAGAGATAGAGTAGCAATCTGTTCTTCGGTGGGGAGGGGGCTTCTAGGATGCGATGGATGCTTTGGCTTTGGGGTGGGGAGCAGCTGGATCTAGAGGGTTCATCTCCACGCTTTCTCTCTCCTCTTCTCCGCCTCCCCCCCCCCCCTTTATCAGTTGCCGCGTCCTCAGTGACGCAGATGCTTCTGCCTTGCTGATGTGTGTGTGTGTGTTCATCGAAGTGTGTTGGTGGGGGACTGACGGGGACATGAATTCATTCAAAAATTGCAAGAGCCGCATCCAGCCCTGTGTCCCCTGATGCATGTTAAGTAGCCACTACAGCTTGATTTAAAGGGATCTGCTGCGAATTAGCTGCCTGGGTTCTAATCCATCAGTTAATTGATCTGAGAGCTGCATAAATTTGCATATGAATGACAAACGGAGTGGGAGGGAGAGAAGATTTATTATCTTTTCTGGGGAGGTTATTTTATTTTAGCTGGTGCAGAAAAAAAAAGGTTTCCCAAAAACACATCCATTTGTGTGTGTGTGTATGTGTGTGTGTGTAAAAGAGAGAGGTACAAATCTTCCTAAGACAGAGTTAAAAGAAGCTCCTTGTGTGAGAGAGTCATATAAAGTCCCTTCCACTCACAGATTTATCAGGGATTGCAATACGATTATCTTAAAGATGTACTTGGTTGTATCCAGTGTGTAGATGTGCTTAGAGTAGACCCACTGAAATTAATGGCCATGACTGACTTAGGTCTATATTTTCAGTGAGTCTACTCTGAGTAGCCCACTGTGTTTCGAATCCTAGAATTGTGCAGTCGGATGGGACCCCGAGGGCCATCTAGTCCAACCCCCTGTGATGTAGGAATCTTTTGCCCAGTGCGGGACTCGAACCCACAACCCTGAGATCGAGAGTCTCATGCTCTCCCGATGGAGCTATTATTAAGGTGGCGCTTTTCAATCAATCAATCAAAACTCGGATCGACTTGTCCAACTAACCAATTTCATGGCCTACACCAGGCAGCTTCATGCAAGCCAGAAATCTCTCCAGGAAGATGTGAAAATCGAGATTAAAGGCATAAGAAGAGTTTGCTTGGGAGGAGGCCAAGGTCCATTCAGTCCAACATCTCAGAGTGACTGACTAGATACCTCCGGCAAGCACATAAACAGTGCAAGAACCCGGTAGCCCTGTCCTGACCCCCTCGACCCATATTAAGAGTTAGGGATGGGCAAGAAATTTGATTTGGTTTGCATTTAAAGCCAAATCTATCGAACTCACGCAGTTAAGGGGTAGACTGCTCCTCAACACAGAGACTCTATTTCTAGTTATCGTTGTTAATAAGAACAGAGTCCTGCAGGTTCAGATCAAAGACCTATTAAGTCTGCCGCCCCACAGTGGCCAACTACTGCAGATGCCTCTGGGAAAACCCCAAGAAGGGCTCTGAAGCTACAGCCCTCTACCGGTGGTGTCCTCAGCAAGCTGAAATTCAGAGGCAGGACTCAAACCCATGGCTTTGATTTACAAGAAAGGAGAATCCGACTAAACATCAGGAATAACTTTCTGACAGCAAGAACCGTTTGACAGTGGAACAGACGCTCTCAGGATGTGATGGATTTTCCTCCATTGGAGGTTTTTAAGCAGAGGTCTGTCTTGGATTTCTGCCTTGCATGGGGTTGGACTGGATGACCCTCAGGGTCCCTTCTGACTCTTGCGATTCTGTGATTCTAGGTAGAACTGCCTCTGGACATGGAGGTTCTATGCAGCCATTATGGCTCATTCTTAGTCCTCTCCTCCTTCATGAATTTGCCTGTACGCATCCCCTTTTTGAAACCAGCTGTGCCCATGGCAGCGAGTTAGACCAATGAAATCAAGGCTGTGTGTATTAATGAGATTCTCCGGGCTGCTGAGATGGCTTGCCTGATGGCAGCTGTCAGCAGTTCATGAAGCAGTTGCCGAATATGTGCAAATCTCCTGGGTCCTCCTAGGCCCAGGGCGGTCCAGGTTTTTGGCAGAGTTGCACCCAGGTTCCCAGGAGACCTCTGCCTCCCTCCCCCTCCCTACATTTATGGGGGGTTTTATAAAGGTTTATATAACACAGCCAGCAATCGAGGCGTGTCTTGGAGACACAGTTTTCTGCGCAACCCTGCTTCCTGATAGGTAGACAAACAGGAAAGTTGGGGGATCCTGGGGGCCGCACTCCCTTCTGGGAGGCCAATTGGGGGGACATGTGCCCTGTTGGGTGTGGCCAGAGGCAAAAGTGGGTGGAGCAATAAATGTGAGCTTTACCATTTTGCAGAGTAAGCTAATTTTATCTCACACTCTTCTTTGCCCTCCATCAAGAAAGCAGCTTTATAGAAGTTATACCTGCCATGCAAAAGGACCCGAGGAGCTTTTAGATTTCCCACAATGCCTTGGTGCGACACTACATGGCGGCCATTTTTAGGAAATTTAAATGGCAGCCGACCACTAGGAAAAAGTGGTCTCAGGGCAAACGCTGGCAGTGGGCATTGGAAAAGCAGTAGTGCTCTGAGTGCCTGTTGTTGATGGCGAACCTGCCCCCTCAAAAGAGTCCGGAAGCTTCCTTTGTGGGAACATCCAGCCCACCTTTGCTTAAACCACTTCCTGGCCACGCAGATGTGTTTTGATTGCTAAAGTGTACTCTGATTTCCCCCCTTCCCTCGTGGCATTTAATTCCCTGCATCTTTTTGCGCCGAAGCAGTAAATTAGGCTTTTGCGTGCGGCAAATTGTTGCCCTCGCCCTGCTTGGGAAACTGCTAAAATTGAGTTCCTTTTCCTGAGCAATATGTTTCTCTGCCTCAAACCGATCCGTTTCAGGTAAATCTTCGTCCTTGGGGGAACATTTAAGAACTTATTTGCTGGCTTGGATTTTCTGGCGGCCTTGCTTGCTGTTCCCACTGGGAAGCAATTTATTTCCTTGACTTTAAGAGAAAGGCAGGCCTGTAAAATGTCTTGAGAAATTTGGCTCAGTTGCCTCCCGACGTTTACCTCCTCTGTGGGGAAGCCTGTCCCGATGAGAAGTGTTATGAAGCTCGCTGGTCTTTCTCCAGCTGATTTATGGGTTTCTGCAAATCTGAACCAGATCGACATGGGCGATCCAGCTTTGACCCTGGGCGACCACTCAGTATGGGCTGTGCAGACCCACAACTCTGAGAAGAGTGCAAGAGGTGGTCTCTGTGCTGGGAGGGGGTCCAGAGTAGTCAAACTTCTTTTGGCCAGGGAGCTACTCTTACCCACCACTTTGCCACACAGCTTTCCCCCTCCTCAGCAGTGTTCGAAATTAGACAGGTGCCTTTTCCACCTGACTATTGACCATTTAAAGGGACGCAGGTGGCGCTGTGGGTTAAACCACTGAGCCTAGGGCTTGCCGATCGGAAGGTTGGCGGTTCGAATCCCCGCAACGGGGTGAGCTCCCGTCGCTCGGTCCCTGCTCCTGCCAACCTAGCAGTTCGAAAGCACAAAGTGCAAGTAGATAAATAGGTACCGCTCCAGCGGGAAGGTAAATGGCGTTTCCGTGCGCTGCTCTGGTTCACCAGAAGCGGCTTAGTCATGCTGGGCACATGACCCGGAAGCTGTACACTGGCTCCCTCGGTCAATAAAGCGAGATGAGTGCCACAACCCCAGAGTCGTCCGTGACTAGACCTAATGGTCAGGGGTCCCTTTACCTTTTTATTGACCATTTATGATCCAGTGAAGATGCCTGGACAACAGGATGGCATCTGACATCTCCACCATTTGGAGATGCATACCTGGGGACTTTACAGCCATCTTGTCCAAAAATGGCAACTAGACATTCTGTTTTGGTGACTGCAACCTTGGTTTAAGGTGCCATTTTGCACCTAGCTTATATAACTGAGTTTCTAGCGCTGCTCCCCAGCACTCACTTTACAGGGTGGCGCTGGGTAGTTTATATCTTTGCTCATCCCGACGCCATTTCTATCTTTCTCTCTTTGCCACTGCCACCAAAATCATTGGGGAGTTGGGGGGCGGGGGCTTTCCAGGCTGGAGGATAGTCAAACTAGTCTAGACTAGAGGTGTGAAGGCATTGAACAGAGAGTTATGACTCAGAAATGGTCTGTGTTCTCCCACATCCTTCTGGGCCTTCACATATCTAGTCTAGTCTAGACCCCAAATCCTTGGTGGGCTTATAGGTCCACAGCAGCCACTCTCAACTTTGGTTCCCCAGATGCTCTTGAACTACAACTCCCATAATCCCTCACTACTGGCCATGCTGGCCAGGAAAGATGGGAGTTGTAGTCCAACAACATCTAGGAACCCAAGGCTGAGAAAGGCTGGCCTAGAGTCTGGACCCTGAACAGGAAAGTTTATCATGTTTGGCTTCTGTTGCCATTGCAGCTTTGAGACTTGGCAAGTCACCGTTTGCACTGGATGCCAATTTGTATCCAGGCTTGGTTCAAGTTGCCAGTCCTGGCCTGTCATCTGATGGTTGCAGCGGGTAGGGAATGGAAAATCAGGAGGGAGAATGGATTGGAGTGTCATGAACAAGGGCATTCTGCACTGCGAGAATTTGTTGTGGGGCTCCCCTGATTTTAATTCCAATTCCTGTTTGCTCCTGTTTTCTATGCAAGGTCACATGGCTTCCCTCGAAGAATACTGGGAACTGTAGTTTAACCCTTACAGTGCTATAGTTCCCAGCACCCTGAATAAAGTGGTCAAAGATCTTGTGAACCGCCCTGGGATCTTGTGATGAAGGGACGGTGTATTATAATCATCTTCATCATCATCAAAGCAGCACACAAAAATCAATGAAGCAAGAGTAAAACATAGCCTATAATACATCTGTCATATTAAAACAAGTAAGCTTTTTGTTTTAAAAAACCACTTTTTTATTCCTCAGTTTGCCCTAGTATCTTGTTTGCTCTTCACAACACAGGAAAGAAACACCTCCATGTTTCTTCTTCCCTGATTTCATTGTGTTTGCCAGGTGCTGAAATTTTAATAGAGGCTTCCCTATATCCAGGGCAGCAAGATCCTATTAGCTACGAAGCCATTAGCTAAATTAAATGGATTTCTGCCTGTTTTGGAGTGGGTTCAGGGCCTCCAATGTAAGACCCAATCTGTGCTCAGGTCTGTGTGGGCATGAAAGGAATGGTGCCCATTTTCAAACTGCATCTCCAGGCAGCTTTTCAGGGCAGAATCATAATTCTGTAGCTGGTTGGAAGTTGGGGGGGGGGGGGGCGGCGGCGAAAGACTCTTACACGTTTTTTGTTCAAAGCAAAGCAAAAATGCCCAGCTGTCTCCAACAACCTGCATCTGATTCAGAGAGAATGGATTGTGTTGTTTCACTGCCTGTAGCATCTTAAAACTTTTGCGGTTTTAATGCATGGTACGTTTCTAGATCTGGAATTAGGTATGGGGGGCACCCCCCTCCCATGATCAGAAATACTGCCAGCGTGCCAAGGGTGTCTGTCTGCCACCACTGAGTAATTCTCCCATCCTCGACGAGAGGGCAGGGAAGTGTGATCTATCACAGTCCTCCCCGACATAATGGGCAATTTGCGGTTTCAGTTGGACTAGAATATGCTTGGTGGATTTGTGCCCATCTGGGAGACATTTTGCTTGTTGCTGTTGCTTCCCTCTTTGCAGTGATGGATGGCTGTATCCTCTAGACTCCCAAGCACAGAGAAACTTGGGCTGGATCGTTTTCAGTTCTGAGCATGGGATGAATAATCAGCCACCAGCAATTTTTGCTCCCGTTTCTTTCATAAGGATTCTCTTGACTTCCCTGGTGCAGTGAGCTCTTGTCTGCCCTTGGAACTGGCTGCCAGGCGGGGTCTCTGCCTAACACAAGGAGTCTTTGGCTTGCCAAGTGGCGTCTCCAGTTGCCACATGGAGTCTCTGATTTGCCAGATGGAGTCTCTGGTTGCCATGTGGTATCTCTGGCTTGCCACATGTGCAGTGGTACCTCAGGTTACAGACACTTCAGGTTACATATGCTTCAGGTTACAGACTCCGCTAACCCAGAAATAGTACCTTGGGTTAAGAACTTTGCTTCAGGATGAGAACAGAAATCATGCTCCAGCGGCACGGCAGCAGCAGGAGGCCCCATTAGCTAAAGCAGTGTTTCCCAAACGTTTTTGGGCAACGGCACACCTGTTTACCGGAAAAAAATCTCGCGGCACACCACCATTAAAGCCCCGCCCCCGTGACGTCATTCGGGGAGCCGGCGGCCCGGGCCTGAGCTGGAAGGAGAGGCGGTGCTTTTCGGCACAAGGCAATCGGCCTGGAATTGTTTCCCGCGCGCTGCGAAAGGGAACAGCTGCGGTCGCGCAAACCCTCCGGCGCTGGGAGGGGAAAGGGCGGAGTCGCAGAGCACCAGCTGGCCGAGCGGTTGCGCGCAGCGTTGCGCTTTTGGAGAGCGTGCGGCTGCTGCTAGGGGATCCGGGGACGTGAGCAGGCCTGGCCCGACCCGGGTTGAAGGAGGACAAGCCGGCAGCGCGCCAAGTGAGTTCGGTTGCGCGCGACGGCCCCCGCTCCCCCCACCCCCGCCGGATCCTCGCCGCCGCCGCCTCTCGCCCGCCTCCCTCCCACGGCACACCAGCCGATGTCTCACGGCACAGTAGTGTGCCGCGGAACACCGGTTGGGAAACACTGAGCTAAAGTGATGCTTCAGGTTAAGAACAGTTTCAGGTTAAGTCCAGACGTCCGGAATGAATTAAGTACTTAACCCGAGGTACCACTGTAGTATCTTGCTTGCCATGAGGTTTCTCTGACTTGCCAAGTGGTGTCTCCAGTTGCCATGTGGTGTCTCTGCCTGCTACATGGTATTTCTGGCTTGCCACATGGTGTCTTGGTCTCTTGGCCCTTTGCCTCTGTTCTGCTCGCTCCCCTCAAAACCTGGCCCTTCCCCAACGCACAAATCTATATTATCTCAGGACAGTGCTTTCTGGGTCTTCTGCCAAGGCAAACAGGGAATGGAGCTGGTTAAGACAACACCGCTTGTTCGAGTGAGCAGGGAGGGGGCCGCCCCGTAGTTCAACAAGGCTGCCCAGGTGTTGCCTTAGCGATGCCACTTAGAGGCCCATTTCCACTCCCTCTCGCTTCCTGCTTGTCAACGTGCCAAGCTTTTTGCCTCCTGCCACTTCTCTGAGAACTGGCTTGCATCCCGGGAGGATTGCCCGCCTTTCTGAAGTCAAAAGACAACCCGATACAGTTCCAGGCCGAGCATTTCCACCTCATGGAGCTACCAGTTCTCAAACTGGTTCAAGAAACCTTCTTTCTTTTGGGAGTTTGTGAGGGGACGGGGGGGTCTCCTTGCACCCCTCAGCACCTTTAACAAATGACAGACCCCGGGATTTTTGTGGCTCGAGGAACCAAGACTGCTTAAAGTGGTATAACGCTGCTTCAAATGTATGGGGCAGGTGTGGCCCTAGTCGTTCAGGGGCCTCTTCCTGTAGGGCCCCATCAGTTCAGGATTTTCCACAGGCTTTAAAAGCCCACTTCACTTCAGGTTCCTTTTTCTACAAGCGTTCCTGGTGCTTGTCATGGCCCTTGGTTGCAGCAGGGAAGTCAGGCTTCTTCAGGGAACTAGGCCGGAGATTTGAGGCAGTGAAGGACTTGCCCGTGGGGCAGCCCCAGATGGGCGTAAGGAACAAAAAGCCCTTGCAGAAGAGGAGGCCAGTATCTCCTGGCCCAAGGAGGTTTCGTTACCCTCTTGTGACTCCTGGTCCCTCGGAGCCACTGATTTCTGAAGCAATATTTGAGCTCTGCTGTTCTGGAGTCACCAGCCTGAGCCATTCTAGATGCCCTGTGCTATCAGAGCAAAGACAAATTTGAC
This sequence comes from Podarcis bocagei, assembly GCF_964188305.1. Lineage (NCBI taxonomy): Eukaryota > Metazoa > Chordata > Lepidosauria > Squamata > Lacertidae > Podarcis > Podarcis bocagei. The sequence goes on along the minus strand of NC_138141.1, from coordinate 37,945,159 downwards.
CAAGGATGGAGCAACTTAGAGGCGTAGCAAGCTAGCTTATGGCAAGCCAGACTGTCTTTCCATCTATCACAGCCTTATTGGTGAAGTGTAGTGGTTAGAGGGAGACTTGGGTTCAAATCCCCTCTTGGCCATGAACCCTAACGCTAACACTAATATTTATTTATTTATTTATTTATTTATACATACATACATACATACATACATACATACATACCCTGCCCATCTGGCTTGGTTTCCCCAGCCACCCTGGGTGGCTTCCAACAAAATATTAAAAATACAATAAAACATCAGACATTAAAAACTTCCCTAAAAAGGGCTGCCTTCAGATGTCTTCTAAAAGTGGTAGTTGTTTTATCTCTTTGACATCTGATGGGAGGGCGTTCCACAGGGCGGGCGCCACTACCAAGAATACCCTCTGCCTGGTTCCCTGTAACCTCACTTCTCACAGTGAGGGAACCGCCAGAAGACCCTCGGAGCTGTACTTCAGTGTCCGGGCTCAATGATGAAGGTGGAGATGCTCCTTCAGGTATACTGGGCCGAGGCTGTTTAGAGCTTGAAAGGTCAACACCAACACTTTGAATTGTGCTCGGAAACGTACTGGGAACCAATGCAGATCTCTCAGGACCGGTGTTATGTGGTCCTGGCGGCCACTCCCAGTCACCAGTCTAGCTGCCGCATTCTGGATTAATTGCAGTTTCCGGGTCACCTTCAAAGGTAGCCCCACGCAGTAGTCGAAGCGGGAGATAACTAGAGCATGCACCACGCTGGCGAGATAGTTTGTGGGCAGGTAGGGTCTCAGCCTGCATACCAGATGGAGCTGGTAGACACAGAATTGACCTGTGCCTCCATGGACAACTGTGAGTCCAAAATGACTCCCAGGCTACAACATTTGGGAACAGGGAGTCCTCCACACCCACCCGCCCCCTGTCCCCCAAAACAGTACTTCTGTCTTCTCAGGATTCAACCTCAATCTGTATAACCCTTGAGCTCCTTCAAGAAAAGATGGGATAGAAACAGAATAAATAGAATAGATAGATTATTGAGACTGACAGGCAGTAGCTCTCTGGGGTCTCAGGCAGATCCTTTTAACTGGAGATGAATGGGCATTGCACACCTGGGATTGTCTTCTTGCAAAGCAGGTTCTCTATCTCTGAACTGTGGTTGCTTTCTTCTTCTTCTTCTTCTTCTTCTTCTTCTTCTTCTTCTTCTTCTTCTTCTTCATAATCTTTTTATTAATTTTTTTAAGATTTTACAAATTCTTTTAGACAACACTCAAAGCAAATCTTTCATATCCCTTCACTTCCCACCCAGCCTTCCATGGTGTTCTTTTCTTACCATATAAAACTGCTATATTTTACCCATCTTATACATTAATTCTAACTTATTAAACTACCAATTCTCATCTGTTGCTATACTTTAAATCCTGCATATGTTTTAACATAATCACGGTTTTTAAAAATCAAATATTCCACGAAATATTTCCATTCTTCAATAAATTTTCTTCTTTGATTCTATCAGTCAGTTTAGCCATCTCAGTTTATTTCATCATCTTCATAAGCCAATCTTCTTTCATTGGGACTTCTTCTTTTCCACTTACTTTATTTTATTTATGATTTTCAATTTTATACATTTCTGTAATTTTGCAATCATTTTAACATTTCAAAGCTCAACTGCCTTCCCCCTCTTTCTGCGGTTTCTTAAATTTATTTTTTTTGCATTTTCTGCATTTTCCAAATTAACTTAATTTACTCATTTATTCATCTACTTTAAATATATACTCTTATAAAACTGCAGGTTATTACAACAATCCTGCCAATGTTCTTATCTGTTTACAGTTTATTTATAAATATTCAATAAACCATTTCCATTCTTCTTCTTCTTTTTTTAAAAAAAGTTTGTCTTGATTTCTTATTTTTCCGGCAAGTTTCACCATTTCTGCATATTCCATAAGTTTTCGTATCCGTTCTTCTTTTGCTGGGACTTCTTCTTCTTTCCACTTTTGCACATAGACTATTCTTGCCGCTGTTGTAGCATACTTAAACAAATTAAAACAATTGCTTCGGAAGCTCTGGACCTGTTATACCTAACAGAAAGGCCTCAGGTTTCTTGGGAATCATTACTTCAAACATTTTTTTTTTAAAAAACTCATTATAAAATAATCTCCCAATAGCCTTTCGCCTTTATGCAGGTTGAACCGTGTTTGCTTTCCAAGTGTGCTGGTTCTGGGCCAGCTTGTCCACTTTGGCTGTGTGACTCTTGGCTCCTTCCTCGATGGCAGAGTAAGTCCAACCCAAATCCTCTGCAGCCGCTAGCCAAGAGCACTTGATCCTTCGACGTCTGCTTCTTCTTCCATCCTTCTGTGGCTTCCAGTGATGGATTTATCCCTGATGGACCAAACTCCAAGCCTGGAATGTATTGGCGACTGCTATCTGCCTTCTCCTCAGTGATGTAGCTTCTGTCCTGCTTTCGTGTCCTCCTGGATCAGATCCACGGCTGGCTGGGCCTTCACAACACACGGCGCTGTTGCCTCTCCGGCCTGCCCACACATTCTGTGGCTGTGAGTCAGCTGTGCTGGGCACATAGCTGTCAACTTACAGATTAGAAAATAAGGGACCAGCAGCCTCGAAAATAAGGGACCAGCAGCCTCAAAAATAAGGGATCATCAGCCAAGATAAGGGATTTTGCTTAGCTTATACAGAAGTCCGGCACTGATGGAGCCATGCTGCTTTTGCTGTGACTGACTGTGTTTTGCAGGGGTTTGGACTAGATGATCCTAAGGGTCTACAACTCCGACCAAAGAAGAGTGGCAGACAAAACTGATGAACGACATCGAGATGGCAAAGCTTACAGGCAGAATTAGAAACCAGAAAGAATGGGGAAAGTTTATCATTTATTTGAAAAGATATTGTAAAGCTATTGTATTGTAAACATACATTGGTAGGATTGACAGAAAACTTGTAGTAAAAATTTGAACTATGGATGGACAAATTATTTATAAAAATAGAGTTATGAAAGGGATGCAGAGGGGGAAATCACTACATTAAGATGCTGCACTGGTTGGAGGGTATGCTAAGCAGCACGTCGGGGCTGCTGTCATCCTGGCAGGAGGAGTTCCATCGGCCGTTCCCCGCCCAAGAGAGGGAGGGAGGCAGAGAGAGAGACTCTCGCCCACGCCGCCCGCGAGCCCGGCATGAGGTGGTTGTGGCGCCGTGGCGGCCGCTGAAGCACCACCCTTCTGCGTCCCTCCCCGTCCCCTCCTCTTACTCCTCCCTCAGGCCGCCTCCTCAGCTGCCGCCGCCGCCTCCGGCTTCCCCTGGCAGCGTGGCGGAAGTATTGCAAGAGAGGGGCTGCCTGCCCACCCGCCGCCACCCGTCTCCTCACAATGCGCCCCTGAGGGGGAAAAGGGAGAGATGGAGACACGGCAGCTCATGCACGCGCTCTCTCACACGGCGGAGGACCCCGAGCCACTGCTACCCTCCCGAGCCGGGCGAGCATGAAACCCGGGAAATTTAAGGGACATCATCAATATGGGACAGCAGCGGGATACAGCGCTGGGATAAGGGAGTTTCCCGCTAAATAAGGGACAGTTGACAGCTATGGCTGGGCAGCCTCTTGTCGTTGCACCCCTCTTAAGTTGCCCGGTCGTGGTCGATGGGAGAGGAGAACAGGTTAAGCAGCTAGCTGCCTCTTGCCAAGTGTTGCATCGCTTTTCACTCGAGTGCAGAAACCTGGGAAGATTTTGGCAGCCCACCCACATTCCCACACCACAAATGTGCTTCTCAAGTGGTTTCAGGATCCAACAGTCTCGCCTTCTGCTTCGGGGAGATGCCATTTCATACAATGTCCACAGCACCCACCTGTTCCACCAAACTTGTAACTCTTATCATAACAAAGGAATGAGATTCATTTGGCATGGCTTGTTTTTGAGAAACCCATAGGATTTATCCTGCAGTGTTTTTACTCCTCACTGCCTCTTCCTTTTCGGAAAGACACCCTAGACAGGCTTCAGTGCCCTGTGCAGCAAGCGCTTGGGCTAAGAACTGGTTAAGCACTTGGGGTTGACTCCAGTTGTGTTTGCATGTCCTTCTAAAACACACTTGGCCAACTGGGTGTCCTCCAGATGTTTTGGAGCTTCCAGCTGTCATTCTCCCATCCCAATACAGAATTCCCCAGGAAAAAGGGATTGATTATTTAAGCGTTTTGGGAACTGTAGCTATGTGGACAGAATAGAGATTCTCAAACCACCCTCAGTGCCCTTCAGTTCCCAGGATTTTGGGGGAAAGGCCATGTTTGAAAGTACAGTGGTACCTCTGGTTATGTACTTAATTCGATCCGGAGGTCCCTTCTTAACCTGAAACTGTTCTTAACCTGAAGCACCACTTTAGCTAATGGGGCCTCCTGCTGCTGCCGTACCACCACCGCACGATTTCTGTTCTCATCCTGAAGCAAAGTTCTTAACCCGAGGTACTATTTCTGGGTTAGCGGAGTCTGTAACCTGAAGCGTATGTAACCTGAAGTGTATGTAACCCGAGGTACCACTGTATTTAAAGTGGCATGATGCTGTTTTAAATGTGTAGTGCAGATGGGACTTTAGCCAGCATTCCATAGCCAGCCAGTGAATTTGACCATAGAATCACAGAATTGTAGAGTTGGAATGGATCCTGGCGGTCATCTAGTCCAACCCCCTGCAGTGCAGGAATCTCCACTAAAGCATCCATGACAGATGGCCATCCAGCCTCTGCTTAAAACCCTCCAAGGAAGGAGGGACCACAACCTCCCATAAATGGGGTGTGGGTTTTGGGGTGGGGGGCGGGAGTCAGTGTCTCTGAATTTTTTCCTAAAAAAGTGTTCTGCTTCTGCCAATCTCAAGTCTGCTGATCCATTCCTTTTGTGGACGGGTAGCGTAGTTTTGGCTGTCTGGTGAATGGCGGTTGCAGCCAGAACGCTGGGAAAAGAAGGAATAACTAATCAAACAGGCAAACCTGGCTGTGGCTCCCCACATTTGGCTTGGCCCAGAGATCCAGAGACAATAATGTTTTCCAAAGCAAGCAAAGAGGGGGTGGGGGTGGCAGCTTTGCAACGCTGCCATCATGCTTCTTCCTGCAGCGGTTTTTGCCTGTTTCAGTGTGCTCCTTCGTTTTCCTTCCCTCCTCTGCCTTAAGCCAATTGCTTGCAAATAATTCTTTCAATTTGCTTTCTGTCCAGCTGTGTCGGCAAGCATCTTTTTCCCCCAGTGGTGCTTGCTACAGAATGTCAGTGCAAACAAAAACGAAACCCTCAGTGCCTTCCTGCGCGGCCTCCTGTTCAATTTGATCTGATCCTGCACTCATTTGGCTTTGTTTTAAGGCAGGCGTGAAAGGTCACTGTGAGACATCTTTCGGGAATGCTTGGCTCCTCCTCGCAGGGTGGAGATTTATTTGTTTGTTTTTGTTCTGCTGCTGTCGAAAAACAGCCAAAAGCACAGGGTTAGCGCACTGCTTTCTTTAATCGACTGACACAGCAACGCCCAGCAAAAACCAGCGAGGGCCATGGGATTGTCACTTAGACTGAACATTACAGCAGGCTTGCATGTTGGACAGAAACAGGTATAAAAGCTCCCTCAAGACAGCTGCTTGTTTTAGGAGGATTGGAAGGGTGATTTGGAGCAGAGGAAAATGATCAGTTTTCCACCTGCTACTTTTTCTCTTTTCCTAATTAACTGCTCCCCCTTAAGAGGACTTAGTGGCAAGAGCTCACCACTCTCTCATCTGGCAGAAATAAAGGATCGGCAGAGATACCCATTGGCATGAGGGGGGGCACCAGAGGGCAGCCTGGCAATGGCCCCTTCAACATCGGCCCCGGGGAAAATCAGTCCCCAAGACCCTGGAGGATCTTTGCCAGTTAATACCGGGATACTCATAGAGTCAATGGGAACATAGGACAGAGAATTCAGCCTTCTACTGAGTCAGAACATTGGTGCATCTATCTCACTGTTGTCTGCACTGACCGGGAGCCGCTCTTCAGGGTCTAGGTCACCCTACCAGGAGATACTGTTGAGGACTGAACCTTGGATTGTTATCTTTTGCATAGAATAGCACGTTGTAGAATTGTGGAATTATAGAGTTGGAAGGGACCATGAGGGTCATTTAGATCAAGACCCTGCAGTGCAGGCGTCTTTTGCCTGATGTGGGGTTCGAACCCACAACCCTGAAATTAAAAGTCTCATGCTCTACCAACTGAGCTTTCTCAGGCCTGCCTGATGCTCCACCACCGAGTGAGCTGGGGTCTTGCAGCCGAGAAGCAGAGCACATTTGCATGTGAAACTTCTGTGCTCAGTGTTTGGCATCCCCTGTCATGAAGGAATCGGGTACCAGGTTGTGGGGAAAGATACTCCGCCTGAGGCCCTAGAAGCCTGCGATCTGCTTGAGCAAAACTTGCCTAGACAAACAACCCAACCTGTTGCTGGACTCTCTAAGGTTCTCCCTCTGTGTCTTTATGACCCATCGAGTGTTGCTTTCCATGCACAAACTTCTTTATTTCTTCCTGTTCAGGTGAAGCAGATCATGGAAGAAGCCGTCACGCGGAAGTTTGTGCACGAAGACAGCAGCCACGTCATTGCATTGTGCGGTAAGTGAATAATTGTCGTGTTACGGTGCACAAAACCCTTGTGTTATTGCTTCATGCAGCAAGTGACAAACCGTTGCTTCGTCGCTGTATTATGTGGTAAATAACAAAATTGCTGGAGCTCTGAGCTGGTGTAAACTAGGATGGCCTTTGTAATTTTCCTACCATGCACTCTTTTTGTGTGTGTGTGCTGCTGCAACAGCTTTGCAGCCCAACAGAACCGCAAGTTCTGTGCCTGGAATGCATGTTGCAAATCATGACTACATTAGCCACAGTTGAATACACTGGCTTTGATCAGATTGTAGAGTTTAGAGAGCCAGGAACTTTATTGCTGAGCTGTTGTTGGGAGACAAGGCAGATGTTCTGCTACTGAACTATGGTCCCTCCCTGGTCACCAGCCTTTTTGAACCAGTGGACACAGAATACCCTGTGTGCCCCTCCGCAGGAGGGAGGCAATGCAAGGCCTATTCAGTGGTGGCTCCCTGCTTGTGGAATGCCCTCTCTGGGGAAGCTCACCTGGAGCCCTCTCAGTCTAGTTTAAGGCACTCTTGGCCCTTAGTTTGAAGGGTTTTTAAGTATTTCTGACCTCTTTTGGTGGGGCAAGATCTGCTGACTCTGTCTTCTATTTGTATGGAGGGCGTGTGTTTTGTTTTTTAGGTTTTAGTGTTTTTGTTGTGTTAGCAGGTCACTTTTGAGTCATTTTTAGGAGCAAAGTGGCTAATTATTGTTGTTTAGTTGTTTAGTCGTGTCTGACTCTTCGTGACCCCCTGGACCAGAGCACGCCAGGCACTCCTGTCTTCCACTGCCTCCCGCAGTTTGGTCAAACTCATGCTGGTAGCTTTGAGAACACTGTCCAACCATCTCGTCCTCTGTCGTCCCCTTCTCCTTGTGCCCTCCATCTTTCCCAACATCAGGGTCTTTTCCAGGGAGCCTTCTCTTCTCATGAGGTGGCCAAAGTATTGGAGCCTCAGCTTCAGGATCTGTCCTTCCAGTGAGCACTCAGGGCTGATTTCCTTCAGAATGGATGTGACTAATTAAGTAACAAATTAATAACAATAGCTCCCCTAGGAAGTACAGGTACTCTACTAACCCTTAAGATATTTGAAGATGGTCATTGCATGTCTCCACCTTGTTGGTTTCCCCTTCTGCTTCCTGAAAGACCTCTAGGTTCAGTTTCTGATCTCTTTCGTTGAGAGGATCGTGGATATATAGCACGGCACTAGATGGATAAAGTTTCCTTTTGGGACAAACCTCTTTCACATGGTCCTTCGATGTAGTACATTCCCTCCTACTCAAGTGTTTCAGTGGATCGTTTTATGTTTTGCATTGCCGCCGTGCGGAGGCGAGTGCTGTTCCATTTGATTGACACCCGCTGTTCAACACTAGTGGTTTTTGATTGATTCCCCACTTTAAGGAAATAAAATAAGATCCCCTGGCTAGGCCTCTTTACCGGCACAGAGGCTGTTTTCTTTTTGTTTGCTTTTTTTGCGGAGTTGTGGCTTGTACTTCAAGTGACAGTTTTATTGGCAACGTTTTTTCATTTCGCTTTTTGTTAACAACGCCTGAAACGTTAGTTGCTTGGCAGCCCATCCCAGCTAGGAAAAGGGTTGTACAGTGGTACCTCGCAAGACGAATGCCTCGCAAGACAAAAAACTCGCTAGACGAAAGGTTTTTCCGTTTTCGATTTGCCTCGCAAGACGAAATTTCCCTATGGGCTTGTTTCGCAAGACGAAAACGTCTCGCGGCTTTGTTTCCTTTGTCTAAAAACAAAGACATGTTTTGTTTATAAAGTTAATTTATTTTCCCTTCAATTTTTGAACTGCTCTTTACAGTATGTGTGACTTTAAAGAGCAGTTAATAAACTGTTGTTGTACCAAATTTGGCTTTGTTTCGACTTTTTTTGACCATAGGAACGCATTAATTGATTTTCAATGCATTCCTATGGGATTTCGTGATTCGCAAGACGAAAAATTCGCTAGACGACAAAAATTGCGGAACGAATTAATTTCGTCTTGCGGGGCACCACTGTATTACAATCTGCCTCCCCAGACCCCAGGAATGTCTTTTTGCAGTCTCTGGAGAGATGGGAAGCATTTGCAAAGTTTATGCAGAGCATCCCCAGCAGGTCAGATGGTTGATCTGAAGGGCGGCGAGGCGCAGCGCATGGTTAACCTATGGAACTCTCTTCCACAAGAGGCAAGGATGGCCATCTACTTGGATGGATTTAACAGAGGATTGGACAAATCTATGGAGGGCAAGGTTATCAAGGGCTGCTCACTACGATGACTATGTTCTAACTTGAATACCAGCAGCAGTCTGTGTGTGGTTTGGGAGCTGCACGGCCAGGGAAAAAACAATGCTATCCAGGGTTGTAAAGACTGCAGAGAGAATAATTGGGTGCACTCTTCCCACCTTAGATCAAATCTATGCTGCCAGGTGCCATAAGAAAGCAGCAGAGATAGCGCAGGATAGTACGCACCCCGGAAATGATTTCTTTCAGCTTCTGCCTTCTGGAAGAAGGTATAGGGTTATAAAGGCCAGGACTAGCTGCCTGAGAAACAGCTTCTACGCAAATGCAATTCTGGTTCTAAACGCAGCATAAGGGGTCTCTATGTATTTTAAAATGGGGTTTCAGAGTTTTTAGGGGTTTTCGAATGTTTTATGTAGTTTTTATGTAGTTTTATGTAGTTTTTATGTAGTTTTATGTAGTTTTTCAATTTCATTGTTCTGCATGGGACAATGACAATAAAGATATTGTATCGTATATATCATAATGCTTCTGAATGCCAGCAGCTGGAAACTGCAGGAAGGGAAAGTGCAGGTTTTGCATTCAGGTTGTGCTTGGGGGTGTCCCGCAGGCATCTGGTTGGCCACTGTGGGAACAGGATGCTGGAGTAGATGAGCCACTTGCATGATCCAGCCGTGTTCTTCTTAACGTCATTCAAATTATTACATTATTCAAATTATCAGGAAGACGTTTAATTGTGTTTTTATATTTTGTTGGGAGCTGCCCAGATCAGCTGGGTCAGCCCAGTCAGATGAGTGGGGTCAGTGTTCGAAATTAGCCGGGCGCAAGGTGCATTTTGCACCTGACTATTGGCCACTTGTGACAAAGTGATCTGATCTGTTCCAGCATGTTGCCCTCCTTTTTCCCCCTTTTTTACATTTTCCAATTAGATGTACACTAAAAGAGTAAAAACTGAAATGTAGCATAATCATACATCGACACATTATTCTAGAAAACATTATCATACCAGTGTACTTAATTATCACAGCAGCGACTATTTAATAATCTTAGGGTAAATATCAATAATGTCAGTGATCAATTATGAACCTGCCTATTGTGTTCAGTTGCAATCTCTCCCCGCCCCAGCTTTTTTATTTAAGTCTTTAAATTCACAGCATTTCATTGCAGATTTCCCTAATATACTCTGCTCAATATAGACATTTTTGCAACCAATTCCCCCTAATAGGATGCATTTTTGTACGTCATTTTCACTAATACATGCATTTTAATGCATTCTTGTGAACACCTTTACCCTGGTATATACATTCCTTAGCTGGACAACTGCATTGCAGAAAAGCAATTCACCCACTCAGGTCGTGGTTACACAAGCCAGTTCAGTTCCCTCATCCATGATCACATCATAGATAAGGCTGGCTCTTACTCCTGCACTGACCTGCCATTGAACAGCGCAACCAGGTTAGGAGCCTCTGTAGCCAGGCAGCCAATTCTCTGCTGGATAGGATCAGTCGAGGGGAATAGCCTGAATCAACAATTAAATGGCTTTGTCTACTTGCAAATCAATCGGGTCTCTCTTGATTTAAAACCAAGCCTGATAAGCACTTTTTAAAAAAGTCAAATAAGCCTGAGCTTTGCAGACAGATTGATTCTGTGCACAGTTCCACATTCCGCACACTTGCAGAGTATTGCGGTCGATAGACAGCCCTGGTAATGAGCGATGCTGTGCTTCCTGAGGCCTGAAAATCGATGCAACACCCTGATCTCTTGTCTGTCTTGTAGGAGATGGAGTCAAGCAGCCTTCAGGGCATTCATTGCCTGTGGTCACTGAGCCTGGGAGCTGTCTGCATCTAATGCATCTGTCTGGAAAGTGGGGGTGCGGCTTTGAGGCTTAAATGCAGGCCACCCCAGTCAAACTTAATACAGCTTTCTGGACAGTGTTAGAAACTCAGATATAGTAAAAGCTAATCACCAAATAAGGGACGCGGGTGGCTCTGTGGGTTAAACCACAGAGCCTAGGACTTGCCGATCAGAAGGTCGGCGGTTCGAACCTCCGTGATGGGGTGAGCTCCCGTTGCTGGGTCCCTGCTCCTGCCAACCTAGCAGTTTGAAAGCATATCAAAGTGCAAGTAGATAAATAGGTACCACTCCAGCGGGAAGGTAAATGGTGTTTCCGTGCGCTGCTTGCTGGGTAACCTTGGAGTCAGTCACAGCCCCTTAGCCTACCTCACAGGGCCGTTGTAGGGAACTGACTGAGGAAGGAGGTGAACCATGTACAGTCATACCTCATGTTAAGTTTGCTTCATGTTACATTTTTTCAGGTTGCGTCCTGCGGCGACCCGGAAGTACCGGAAAGAGTTACTTCTGGGTTTCACTGTTCACGCATATGCACAAGTGCTAAATCACACTTCGCACATGCACACAAGCACCACATTTCGCCGCGCACCTGCACAGATACGGCGCTTCAGGTTGCGGGCGTTTCACATTGCGAACGGGCCTCTGGAACGGATCCCGTTCGCAACCAGAGGTACCACTGTACTCCTTGGAGAAAAAGGTGGGATATGCTGTGGTACCTCAGGTTACAGACACTTCAGGTTACAGACGCTTCAGGTTACAGACTCCGCTAACCCAGAAATAGTACCTTGGGTTAAGAACTTTGCTTCAGGATGAGAACAGAAATCATGCTCTGGCGGCGCGGTAGCAGAAGGAGGCCCCATTAGCTAAAGTGGTGCTTCAGGTTAAGAACAGTTTCAGGTTAAGAACAGACCTCCAGAACGAATTAAGTTCTTAACCTGAGATACCACTGTAAATACAATAAATAAGCTCTTCTGCTTACCTGCTTAAGTAAACTGGAGGGGCCAGCCAGATGGAGACAAGAGTCACCAACTTGGTGGTCGCCATTGGACCCACGCCAATCGCAAAGCACACCTGGGAATTTCTAACGCTGTTTCTGGATGCTTTGAAGCCAAGTCGGCTCACCTGTCCACCTCTCTGAGAATCCCTTCCTCTTCTGTGACACTTATGTGGAGGAGAGCAAGAAAGCGCTTGGGGAAGGGACCTTAGCTCACTGGTTTGCATTTAGATACACCCAGGTTTGATCCCTGGCATCTCCAGGTCCGGCTGGGAGCAGCCCCTGCCTGCAACCCTTTAGGGCTGCTGCCAGTCAGTGTAGAGCTGTGCATCTCAAACTTTTTTCTCTCGGCCACCCTTTCAGAGTAAAAATTTGCTTGTGCCACACCAGATTCTTTCTTGATTAAGAAATACGTTGGAAAATGCAAAGAAACAAATCCTAGCAGTGCTTGGTTCATAACACAGAACACGACTGCTTTATAAAATGATTGTGAGGCATCCAGAAAGTATACTGTAAAACAATGCAGCTGCATAAGAACATGACTCAACACCCCCCCCCCCAATATAATGATAAAGGAGCCTCTTGCAAACTAAGTGAGAGGCGTGAACTTGCTTTCGCCGGGATTCCAAAGGCAGATCTGTATACTGACACCCAGGAAGCCCCAATAAAGAATGGGAGAATGAATCCCCACTGACTGGCAGCGAGGCTGGCAAAACCTCAGACCCAATCAAGAGAGCCCAAACTGTTGGGTAAGGAGGAGTGTGCTTGCAGGCGAGTGACTCACCCTCTTGTGTGGGGCGGCTTTCAAAAATAGAACGGGGACGAGCCTCGCAACAAGCTGGATGAGAGGGGAGATCAGCAGATATAGATAATATGAGAACGTAAGAAGGAGCCTGCTGGTCCTATCTCGTCCGGCGTTCTGTTCTCACCATGGCCGGTCAGATGCAGGTGCAAAACCTGCAAGCAAGACCCAAACGCAAGAGCGTTGTCCCATTCCGTGGTTTCCAGCAAGGAGTATTCAGAAGCATGACTGCCTCCAACTGTGGGAGCAGAGCAGAGCCATCATGTCCAGAAGCCTTCTGTAGCCATGAATGTGTCTCATCCTCTAGGCTGGTAGCCCTCACTGCTTCCTGTGGCGGTGAGTTCCGTAGTTTCACTATGCACCGCATGGAGAAGTGCTGCATTTTATCTGCCCAGCATCTTCCATCATTCAGCTTCATTCAGATGCCCACTAGTGTTACGAGAGAGGGAGAAAAACAGTTCTCTATCCACCTCTTCCACGCCAGGCTTAATTTTATAAACTTCCATTATGTTGCCTCTTACTGGTGTTTTCTCTAAACTAAAAAGTCCCGGGCGCTGCAACCTTTCTTTATAGAGGAATCGCCCCATCCCTTCAATCAGTTTGCTTGCCTTTTTCTGAAACCTTTTCCAACTCCTTTTTGAGGTGGGGCTACCAGAACCCTACACAGTACTCCCAAGTGCAGTTCGCACCGTAGATTTCTATAACAGCATTACAATATTGGCAGCTTTTATTTTCAATTCCAATGATCCTGAGCATGGAATTTGCCTCTTTGTACACACACGCAATTCATAATCCGCCCCCCCCCCAATCAAGGCCATTTTTCCAAACCTGTTGGAAAGCCTTGGCAGTTCTCCTTTCAATTAGCCAAGGTGTGATGACAACAGCCAATCTCACCTCCATTGCTTAAAAAGACTAATTACAGGCACCCTCTCACATTCCGTACGGGGAAGTGGATTCCTTCCCAAGCCTCACTAGGAGACCTTAGCAACTGCGAGGCAGCTGGCGAGCGATTAACTTGCACTATCATATCCATCAACACATATCCAGAGGCAGATACTAAACAGAAGCAAAGCAGTATCAGATTCATCTGTGATGCAGTGGGGGAAACCAGAGGTGGAGATTGAGCCAGAAGCAGGCAGAGTTTGCCTCACTGCAAGAGTTTGCCACTGCTTCCTATCTCTGCCCCTCCCTCTCACAGAGGTGTTTAAGCAGAGGCAGAAGAGGAAGAGTTGGAGAAAGAGCAGATAGCGGGCCTGGAAGGGATGGAAGAGGGAGGTTCTTCCCTTGTAATTCTCAAATATTGGAAAGGACTGCAAGGGTCAAAGTAGGAATCTTTTGCCCAGCTTCAGACTCAAACCCATGACCCTGAGGTTAAGAGTCTCATGCTGCTACCGACTGAACTGTACCGAGATGCCAGAGAGGGGGAGGCTCTCTCCCCCCCCTCTTATGGAGTACAGAGCCTCATCATTGGTTTGGGAGGAGCACTTAGGCCTGCCAGAAGGAGTGGGGGGTGGCAGCAGAGCTGGTGGCAGAAGGACAGGGCACAGTCTTGTAGCCATGAACCAGGGGCCACCTTTGTAGGTGGGATCAGACACACCCGCCCAGCAGGTACATGGTGGAGCCATAGGGGGAGCCTTGAGTGAGTCCACTCCCTCTTCTTTTAAAGTTTGGTGGGAGGGATGTGTCCTCTGTTGGGACATCTGTATAGCTTCCGTTCAGTTCTTTTTTTAAAAAAAAAAGTTTTTTTATTCAAAATTAAAACAAGACATATTATCCAAAAACATATCATCCTTGTCCCCCCCCCATTTTTCCTCCCTCCACCCACCCACCCACCCACACACCCCACCCCCGACTTCCCTCAGTTCCAGTCTTTGGTTTCTCTGAGACTGCTGTTTTCTGCATGTTACAAAGTTGTATAGATCCTCAAACTATTTAGCTGATTATTATAAATAAAAGGTTTGTGAATGTTTATTCAAAACCTGCCAAGGAGTCCAGTTCACTTTGTTGCATCTCCAGATACTTTGTAAAGGGTTCCCATTCATCCTTAAAGTCACAGTTATCCTTGTCCTGCAGCTTATATTTCAGTTTTGCCAGTTCTGCATAGTCCGTCAATTTTTCTTGCCATGATTCTTTAGTTGGGGTTTCTTCAGTCTGCTTCCGTTCAGTTCTAAAGCTCTTGCCTCGCTCCTGTTCCTTGGCGTCCTGTTTTCTGGACCTTACCCTTGCAGCTGAGACTGAGCTACTATCAGCCTGAATAAAGGTCTCTTCCTTGCTTTTCAAGGAACAGCTGCTGCCTTTGCGTTTTGGGGCGAGAGCTTAACAGCTTCCCTCCATCAGTTTTATGAATGAAGTCTGGGAGCATTGTAAAGACTAGCAGATTCCCAGCCCTCTTTCTCCAATCTGTCTGTAAGCCCCTGAAGCTTGTGCCGCAATAAATCTGAGCCATTTCCCCCTGTGCTATGAGAATCTTGTTTGGCAGTCAAGAATAACCCTGGAGGCCTGAGAGCAGTGACTGGTATCAGAGGCCTTCGGAAGGGAAGCAACCGCATTGTCTTTTGGAGCTCTCCGTGGTGCTGATCTGGTTCTTTTCCAGTTAAGCTCCAGGATCCTTCAGGCGTTAGAGAACACCCTTCCTCTCCTTTCATTTAGCAGAGCTTTGGCTCATTTGATATTTACCCAGTGAGGGCTTTTGAGTGGAATATGACTAATAGGTTCTGTTCTTTGTGCGTGCGTGTGATATTCTGATCTTGTTCTTTTTGTAGTTGCTGGTAGCCTTGGGTGCTCTTTGAATGGAAAGTCAGGTTAAAAACCCTAAATAAATAATATCCGACTAGGAGGAGAGTTGGCTGGCTCAAAGCATCACAAGCTGCCAAGGCCTTTGTTCCAAACAACACACAAGAGTTATTTTCTCAGTCCTTTGCATAAGCCTAGGTTGGTGATATGGGCAGAGCAGCTGTGCACTTGGTCAACGCAGAGAGCAGGGCCTTTCCCTTGCTGTGATCCACACTTTGCCTTCTCTGGCTCAAAGGTCCACCTCTGGAACCCTCTCCTAAGGACTCTGGGCTACTGAACACAAAGTTGCAGGCCTGGGATTCAGAGACAACTGCCCTCTTCCCTTCCATTGTTGTCTAGGAGGTGCTCTCGGGGGCCAGGGTCTCGCTCCAAAGAGCTGAAAGCCTTTCAACAAAAGCATTTATCCAAGAGATTAGGGTTCCAGGTGCAGCATAGTCTGAACTAGTCAGGGTTGTAGAATTGTAGAGTACGAGGGTTGTCTAGTCTAACCCCTCTTCAATGCAGGGATCATTTGCTCAACGTGGGGCTCAAACTCACGACCCTGAGGTTAAGAGCCTCATGCTCTACCGGCAGAGCTATCCCAAGTCCATCTCAAGCACTGAGAATCATTCTAGCTTCCAAACATAATCCAGGAGCAATGAGGAAACAGCCCAGAGTCGATATCACAAGGAAGGGGGATTAGAAATGGGAGCTCAGCCCCAAAGTACAAAGAGCCGGGGGCCTGTGTGGTTTCTGGAAGGCTCAGTAGGGAGCCCTATATGGTGGCTTCCCTAACCCTAGCTGCTGATAGTGTTGCTGCCCTGGGCTCCATTAGAGGAAGGTGTGAGCACATAAGTCTGTTCAGTAACTAGCAATTGATCAAGTTCTAGGGATTCTTTACTCAGGAGCTGACAACCATTTCGCCTGAATTGGGAGATAACTCTGGGCCTATAGATGAACATAAGAAGAGCCCTGGTGGATCAGGCCAATGGCCCATCTAGTCTAGCCATCCTGTGCTCAAGGTGGTCACCCAGATGCCCCAAACTGGAAGCCCCAGGGCAGGAGCTGAGCACAAGAGCTCTTTATCCCCACTTGCGACCCCCAACAACCGGTGTCCAGAGGCATAATGCCCCCGCCAGTGAAGTTCTTCCTTGACTTGGACCTTTCAATTCTCAAGGAACAAGGGTTGGCTGCCCATCCCCAGACAGCTCCAATGGTTTCCCAGCAGGTCACCCACCAGAGGGTATCTCTCGCACCAGTTCCAGGAGACCCTTGCCTGCTCCTCAGGTTCCCCCACCTGTGGACTGTCTCATCCGTCCTTTGAGGACTCGGTGTCTGGCGCTGGGTCAGAGCTGAGCATGACACCCTCCCTCCCTGACTCTAACGCCACCATCTGACAAGCATGTTCCACCAATGTGCAACACTGGCAGGCTTTGCTGGTGCGAGTTTGGAGAATCCGGTGGCGAATTTCCTCCCTCCGTTCTGTGACCTTTTTCTTTTTCTCAAGCTCTCTGCCAGCTGCTACTCTGCCATGGAACGACTGGACTAATCCGTCCATTGCAGCGTGAAGAGGCACATGCTACTTCACTTGCAGCCGTTACACCCTTTAAGGGAGAGATGTGTCCACGTGGCCATGGGGACAGGATATGCTCTGCTTCTGTGTGCCATCTTGTAGAGCCAACAGAAACACTGCTGTCGTCATTAGATGACCAAGCCTTTGGCAATATCTTTACTGCCGGCACAGGGTAAATTCTTTGAATCGCACAGTCCATTAAGTGCTATTAATAGCCATTGATGGTACAATATAATGGCAGCACGTTGCTTATTACCAGCAGGGACCAGGAAACTGCGTACGACCTCTGTGTTTCCGTGTGGGTTGTGGAGAAGCTGCACAAGACCTTCTCTGTAGTGGCAAACGTAAGCCGTGGATGTCCCAGCAACCATCTCCAGTCTGGAAACGGCTCGCTGATGTGCTCAGAAAAGGCGTTGCTTGAAAACTCATGCCACAGGGAAGGTTAGTGCAGATCACAGGTAGGGAACCTGTGGCCCTCCAGATATTATGGGCCTCTGAATCCCATCATCCCTGATGTGAGGAGCAGGTCAACAATAAATCGCATGGCATAAGTGAAGTTAACCCTTCAAACAAGGTCTGCTCAGGAGGTCATGCCTAGTGAGCACAGCAACTCAACCTGGTTGATCTTGCCTCTATGAGGCAGTTGTGGGGACAGAAGGTCACTGCCTTTCCCCAGTTGCCTAAGCCTCTTCCTCTCCCAGGTCCTTCCTCAGCAATCTGAGACCACATCATCATGTCTGTCTTTGCTCCTCCCTCTTCATGCCTCTTCTGGTTCTGGGAGACTAGCAGGAGAGGGACACACACTGGCCTCTTCACCAGCCTGATTCATCTCTGCCTCTTGTGACTTCTCTCTGCCATAGACTCCTCCTGCTCACTAAACCCTGTTGCCTTCTTCCTCTGACCATTCATTGTCATCCCACCACCACTCCCCGGGCTCTGAGTCTTCTTCCCCTGGGGGTTCCCCAGCCTTTCACCACTCCTCTGCATCTGGCCAGTCCATGACACCTGGTCATTGGTCATGATGGCTGAGACTGATGGGAATTGGTGGCCATCAAGTTCTGGAGAGGTGCAGGTTCCACATCCTTGGTGTATGGACCCGTCTTCTTCAACCTAGTTCTCTCCAGATGTTTTGAACCATGGCTCCCATCAGCTGCAGCTAGCATGACCTATGACCAGGGGTGTTGAAGGCCTACAATATCTGGGGGGCCATAGGCTCCCCACCTCTGAGCTACACCAACCCTTCCCAGTGGCTATGTTTCCATCAAACTCAATGTTATGCTGCCATTCTCACTGGAGCTGAAGGGAATCGTTTCCCTTCTCCACCAGTATGGCTGATGGCCAGGGATGATGGGAACTGTAGTTCATTAGCATCTGAGGAGGCCAGAGGTTTCCCATGTCTGTTTTGCCGCAGGGAGTTAAAAAGGGGGCATTTACATCTCCAGTGTTAAATATATTTGCATAGGCCCTGTTTTGTCAGTTCAGCGTGGCTTGTGACATATCTGGAGGTGGCAGAGGGGGCTCTGAACTGCCACCGTAATTGCTCTGCGCAGCTGACACCCAGGTCTCTGGCAGCCTCTGCTTTTCAAATTCCCCTTTTCACAAAGTGGATATCAGCCTTTCTAAACCGTACACGCATTTCTCTCTCTCTCTCTCTCCCTGCCTGAAAGCAAAAGCCTATTACCGGCAATTAAACCGAATGTAATTTTCAAACGCAGAAGACAACCGTGGACAAATTGAAAAGCCCACATTCTGTTGAGAAGGCTTATCTCCAGAATTGGCTTTGGCGATTAAAAAAAAATAAAATCCAGAGGGAAATGTATTGCAAGGGAAAGGGAAGGAATTCCTTCCTGGTGTGCCTATGAGGAGGAGAGAGAACTTTTAAAAAAAAGCTGTGTAGGCTTGTTTCCCCACTTCCTGAAATGTGTAAGAATTCACACACACAAACAATTTGTTTTATGGGGGGGGGGGGGTCTGCTTATTTGTTTGCATCATTTTTTTGAACTGATCTGCATCCAGCAATCATAATCTGAGGCCTTTCTTCATGTGCCTTCTCTGTGAAAAGTCTGGAGAACGGACATTGTTATTCTTTTTGTTTGTTTTTGTTTGTTCCTATGGTATGTCTTTTTTGTGTTTTCCTCTTGTAAACGGCCCTGTGGTCCTCGGATGAAGGGTGGTATAGAAACTGAATAAATAAAAGTTTAAAATAAAATAACCGTTTGCTGGGGGTAGCATAATGCAGTTAATTGGGCCTGGTGGGGTGGAAGGCAGGGAGCCCAACAGTAGGTGGCGCCAGAGGTAATGACAGCAGTGGTTGTGGACACTCACTGGGTCTCTGGGGTAGAAGGGAGCCCAGATCGTGGCTGGAGCCAGAGCCAATGGCAGGCAGATCCTGCTCGTTCTCACACCCATCCTCTTCCCTGAGGACTTCTACGGGGGAAACTTTGCTAGGAGGTGGAAGCTGAGAGGAAGGGGTTCACATGGAACCTTGCCAAACAGAGTGTGATTTTAAACCCTGCGCCACTTACCAGCCGATGAGCGAGGGTTAACTCCTGCAGAATGGGCTGCCTGCACCAGTCCCTGGAGAAATGGCCTGCACAGGCAGTGCAGGATTAAACCCCACCTGCTACCCATCAGCCGATGCCTCAGCTGTTGACCCAGGGGTTCTGGTTTCAGGGAAATGGACTTCTGGGCCAAACCTCTGCTCAAAAGCCATCAGATGGTTGTCTGAAGCAGCTCCCCTTGGCAGCTGGTTTGAGGCATCACGAAAGGCCAGCAATGTTTTACCTCCTTAATTTATTAGTATTCTCTCTCTCTCATCAACAAGGACTGGGAAAGTTGCTTGTAAGGTGTTCTGCCTTGGTTTGCAAAAAAGCTTGACCCCCACCCTGGGGTGCTATGCACATTGTGCTGGATGGGGGGGGCTCTGTTTGTCTTGGGGTGGCGGCCTGTCGCTTTGAATCCACCACATTTTGCCAGGTCCCGCAGAGCACATCTGGAAATCCTTTCCCCTCCCCCTGCGGTTTTGTTGCCATAGTAGCGGCTGTTGGTGCTCCTGATGTTTTAAAATACCTCACGCCACCTGAGGACGTGGTGTTTCTCTCTGTTGTGTTCTTCTGCCAAGGAGCAGATTATTGGTTAATTGTTCTTTGTGTATCAACAAACCGTTTTTTTCTGAGCTGACTAATAGGATCGTGGCGCTAATGGTAATGAGACAATTAGTGCAATCATCTCTCTGACCCGCCTCCTCCACTCTGGTATTAAACGAGCTTCCCTTTTTTCATGGGGGTGGGGGGTGGGGGTGAATTTTTTTTAATGGAGCTTGTGTTCCAAGAAGACCCAATATGTGAAAAGGTGCCGGTTTAATTCTCAAAGTTCGACAACATGCTTTATTCAGTTTCTGGGGTGAAAAGCCGTTCTGCGCAGGCCATTTGAATGGTGTGTTCTTAGTAGTGATGGAAGGATCTGTCAGCTTTGGTTCTCTCAATTTGTCATTGTTCACATTTTGCAGGAATCTGTTATTAAAAAATACCGTATTTTTTGCTCTGTAAGACACACTTTTTCCCTCCTAAAAAGTAAGGGGAAATGTGTGTGCGTCTTATGGAGTGAATGCAGGCTGCGCAGCTATCCCAGAAGCCAGAACAGCAAAATTGCAGAGAAAGGGAGAGATAAGTATTTATGAAAGGGGCAGTGACATGCCTGGTGTGGCCTGCTTCTGCATGCTGATACTTTGAGCTGATAAGCGAAAGGCTGATCGTCTGGCGATACTGCAGGAGGGATGTGCCATTGTTTCACTCCATCACATGCTCCTCAGAACCGGGGTGGGGGGCAGCGAATTCCAGGTCTCCAAGTTTTTATATCAGGCGGTAACACCGGATTGGCACACTAGTATCACCTAACCAACTCCCTGTGTTAGGAGGGTTCTGGGATGTTGTGCTGCCTGAATGGTCTGTACCTCCTTTCTCTAGCCAGCAGGGGCCCAGTAAGCACTATTTTATTTATTTATGTTACAGTAATTGTTCTTCATGCAAGGATTTATCCGGTGTTTTCCAGGGCCTTCAAAGCACTTCAGCCTGCATTATCTCGGTAATTTGTTTACAGCAGCTCTGCAAAAGTGGCTCGGTATTTATTGTACCCATTTTACAGATTGGAGGGAGGGAAGTGGAGGCAGCAGCCTAGAGGAAAAGCAGCCTGCTTAAAGCTGGGGACAGGACATGGGGTATTGAAATGAAAAGACAGCGGCTGTTATTTTGATTTCATTTATTGCATTTACACCCCACCTGTTTCTCTAAGAAACGATAAGGAATTATGGATTTGTAGAGTTGGAAGGGACCCTGAGGGTCGTCTAGTCGAACCCCCACCCCTGCAATGCAGGAATCTGAACTAAAGCATCCATGACAGATGGCGTACATGGTTCTCCCCCATTTAATTCCTCACAATTACCCTGTGAGGTAGGTTATGCTGAGAGGCAGTGACTGGCCTAAGCATCATGGCTTAGTGGGGATTTGAACCCTGGTCTCTCAGGTCCTAGTATGGCACTCTAATCACTGTACCACACTGGGGCTGTTGTTAATTATAATATTTAATGTAATATAGCATTTAATTTATCAGATATTTCTTGTTTTGTAGAGAAATGGCCATTGCAATGTAGTTCTGTAACAACCCAGACTGGGCAATCCTCATAATTAATTTTTAGGAAGAATCTAAAAACATTCCTGTTTTGGTGGCTGAGAATTCTCTTCCTGACAAACCTAAAAAGATTACCGGTACCTGTAGAAACACACAGACACGGCTGTGCCCCTGCTCATTCTGCTTACCAACCCCCTGTGATCTTGCTATTGACCCTAGAGCTTCCTCTTCCCATCCCTTGCAGAGCTACTAAGTTCAGTTTTAGTGGCCCCTTGGGTTTATCCTGGATTGTGATGTGGTACTACAAATCCTCCAACGGGGGCAGTGCGACGACAGCCTTACATTTCTATGTATATAGGAAGATATATATATGATGCAGTTACATAAGAGTTAACTGTGAAGATTAAGGTTGTCATGTCTGCTGATCTGATGTCTGCCGAGGCTGCTTTTGTGAATCTTCTACTGAAGGCAGAGAGAAATTGTGCTGGGGAGATAATTAGATTTCCCCCCCTTTCTGTCTTACAAATGCAATTAGGAGCCTCTGGCTGCCTGATTTCTGAAGCTGGAGACCTCTGTGTTTGCACTACTCTCCCCCACGCTATCCTCAGGGTCTTGAGGTCCAGCTATGGTCCGAGAAGTCAAACAATGGCCTTTAAAACATTGCAGGAAAAGAGCAACAAATCGGGCGGGGAGGAGAGAATCACAAAGCAATCCTGAAAATAATGAGCAGTGCCACACTCTCTAGTTTTCTCTCTGGGAGCAAGCATTGGCAGGAGTGGCTCAGAACATAACAGAATTGTCCATACACCCAAGTCACCACCCTTGTAGAAAAAAACCCATCTCTGCTGGTTTCCCCTTTTTAAGCGAGGGTACCAAGAGGGTTTGGAAATGGCAGCTTCTTGAATGTGGTGGAAAACTTAGCAGGGGTGGGCATCCCTTTCTTAAGATAAGCATTTTGCAAATCTGGGAGACAGCCGGACAAGCCAGAAGTCCCGTTATCTTACCTTTGTATTTGTGATGAGGAGGAAAATTCCTCCCAAATAGGCTCCTCTGCTGAACAGAATAATGGGGTGGAGTGGGGCTCTACGTCTTCCTAGCTCTGTGTAAATAATTTTATTTATTTAATGTTCCTGTATGCTGCTTTTTTTTTTTTTTGTCACAAGAGACCCCAGTGCGGTTTTACATGAAAATAAATAAGTCACATCATTGCAAATCAGAGAACACAGTGAAGAGCGCAGTGGAATATAAGCAGCAGTGCTATAAAGCAAATAAACAAGACAGTACTTTAAAGCTATAAATCAGCACCATAAAACGAAACAGACTCCAGGCTCCAAAACTGGCCCAACCAGAAACCACCAAAAGTGAGGAGGAAATAGAGAATATGAACAGGGAACTCCTGACAAACGCGTGGCCATCTCTGTCCTCCTGAAGGAAGGAACATTTCAAAACTGGGGGCAGCGCAATGTAGTTTTATTTTTATTTATTCCAGCAATTTGTAAACCACTTAATCACAGTCTTCTCTGAGGGGTGTATAGGATCAGTGTATTGGATCTGGATGTATCCCAAATACCAGGCTGATGTCCTTTGCTTGATAGGCTGGTCAGACACAAAGTGGAATCTTTACCAGGGTGGAATCTAGACACATATTAAAAAATGCTGTGAAAATGCTTTTTTTAAAACACGTTTTAAAAAATAAGTTGAATTTGCCATAAGCTCACCATTGCCATCTAGTATCACATTTGTATAATGCACTTAAAACACACTTAAAACTTTTTAACTTCATTAGGTCTGCATAGTTCTGTCTTAAAGTACTACCTTTTATGAACAGATGCCAATTTTATGCTTTGACCTATATATTTTTGTATTGTCCCTATGCCAATAAAGGTGATTGATTGATTGATTGATTGATTGATTGATTGATAGTTCTTCTTCACCCCAAATCAACTTTAAATGTTTCCAGCACAAAAGACCCCAGATCTATTTGCCTGTAATTTGGCAGACTTTATCCACTTGGAGGAGCTAGCATTCCTGCAATTTTCATCTACTTCTGCCAAAAGAGGAAAACATCTGTAGCCATTAAAAAATATATTATTATTTCCCAATAACAAATGTGGGAGCTTTTGGGGTGACGGACTCAGATCTGGATAGGAGAGCCTGTGAAGCTCCTCAGATGAAGGTGGGGTGTTTGCCGAAGTGCTGAATCAGGGTCTGGATAAAATATTGCAGGCAGTGCGCACCCCTAAAATGTGGTATCTCCCAGTTGGAACATGCTGAGCTATTATCTCAGGGTGGAAGGTGCCAAAAGGGGCATGTTTCAAAGGCAGGGGAAGCTCTGTTCAGAGAGTCAAGATCTAGGAACTCCTGGATTCAGGGCTCTGGGAAGGCGGCGATGACATGCTTTTCAGAAATATTATTGCAAGGAAACAGAAGCATGCCGTAGGCCAGCTCTGGGCTGTCGTAGTTGAAATGATTTCCTGAAGCAATAAGGGAGAAGCAAGCACGATTGCGGCAGGAAAGTCCAATTAAGTCTTCTTTGCTGCATAATTGTCACCTGGAGTTAAATTATAGAGGAAGAACCCTTCTGACTGAGTCTAGGTTTTTATTACTTTGCTTCACTTTTCTGTTTTGATGCATGTGGTGCTATCTCAGCCGACGGGCAGCTTCGCAGCTGACGTACGATTTCATTAGTTCCCTCTCCCGTCTCCGCGGGTGTTGTGCTGACTCTAGGCTGATTCCATGGCCGCTTGCTTTCCTTAATGTTAGGCATTAGTTAGGCTGGGATAGCAGGATGGTCCTGTTGAGACCAGGGATGTAATATACTCCCAGACACCCTTCCCTTTCTTGCCCCTTAATCAAGTCAGCCGACTGAGGATTCAGGATTGATCTCCAGTGTTAAACTGCCGGCTTTACATTTACCAGCTTTTCCTTAAGAGCAGAGCCCTGCCAGGGCAGACCAGTGGCCCAGCTGCTCCAGCATTCTTACAGTGGCCAACAAGATGCTTCAATGGGAAGCCCACAAGCAGAGCATGAGGACAACAGCACTCTTGTCTCCCTGCAATTCCCAGCAAGTGATATTCAGAAACATTAGTGCCACCAACAATGGATGGAGATCATAGCCATGGGCTGGCAGCCACCAAGAGCCTTATGACCAGAACAGGATGGAAGTGCCAGAAAAATGGAGTCTTCTACAGAAGGGCATCAACAGTGAATAAGGAGTATTGGCCAATGAGTGAACAAGGAGGACATATCCCATCCTCAACTGTTGTTTTTTTTACCTCCAAAGTTCTCCAAGTGTCACAGACTGGTTGGACTTAGAGAAATGGTGGGAGGCAGGAGGTGGGGAACGTCCCATGGGATGAAGACGCAGGGCTAGGGGATTGGTGGTAGGATGGTGTTCAGCGGTCAGAGGGAGAAGCCTGGGGGGAGGAGGAGGAGGTGACAGAAGCAGGAGAGGTAACAGGGTTTAGTGAGCAGGAAGAGGCTGGGGCAGAGAGCAGTCCAGACTCAGAGACAGGAGAAGAGGGAGGCCCAAAGAGATGAGTCCAGCTGGTGAACAGGCATGGGTGTCTCCCTCTCCTGCTGTGGGAAGCACCTCACTCTCCTGGTCTCCCAGGACCAGGAGAGGCATGAAGAGGGCGGAGGAGAAGCCAGCTTCATGCAGGCGCAGTCTCAGATTGCTTGGGGGAAACCCTGGAGAGGAGGGGACTTAGGCAGCTGTGGGGAGGTGGGAGACCTTCAGTCGCAGCAACTATTTCAAGGGGGCAAGACCTGCCAGAGATGAGTTGCTGTGCTCCTGCGCAGATCCTGTTTTTACTAATTGAGAGTGAATTCCAACCTGCTCAGCCCTCTCCTGTCTCCAGGGCTCCAGGTCTCTCCCAACCCTACTTGGAGATTCCAGGGATTGGACCCTGCTTTGCGTTGGTGACAGCGTGCGCCTCCAGACTGTCAGGTGCTTTCCAGGAGGAATCCAAGCCCATACTGGAGCTTGGTTATTTCAAAGGAGATTAAAGGGCTACAGTGCAACAGATGTGCCTTGAAAACACCCACCCATCAAAATAGACGTTTTGCATTTTGGAAAGTGACAGTGAAAGGCACAGAGAAGTGTGGGGTGAACAAACGACCAATGGGAAGATGTGCAAACACCCTGAAGCAAATCAGGATGGATGCTGAGTGAGCAGGTCCTCTGTAGGGTCCTGGGGACCTCCCTCCGTGGATCCAGCCCTTCTAACACTTCTAATTTACTGAGCGGACAATCTGCCCGTCCCACATTCTCCCCAATTTTAATTTTGTTGGAGCTGATAATCTTCTGTGCCCCCAGCTCATGATGGAAGCCAAAGACAGCAATCATGCCTAGCCTGTGTGTGGGATGCCTGGAAGGTGAAAAAGCCATATATCCTGTCTCTCCCGCCCACACAGGCACTGGCTGCAATCTGGAGCCTGCCTGGCAGACACAGAAGCCATCTCCAGGCAGGGCGTGTGTGTGTGTGTGTGTGTGTGTGTGTGTGTGTGTGTGTGTTCCTGAAATGGAATTAACATGCATGCAGATTGGCTGTTCCCTGGCAGCAAATGAAGGTGTTTTAAGGATTGTCAGACAGGGGCGGGCTCGGTTGAGAGCTTACGGCGACGTAAGATGGGTCAGCAGTACGGACAGGGGAGAGTTTTGATTCAGTGCACCTGGAAAAGCCTGTGGGCCAGATCTTGCAAACAATTCCAAGTACAGAACACAAATGTTCCGAGTGTTTGTTCTCTTTTGGCGGCTGCTAAAGATACCTTTTTCATGGGCTGCAAGAGTGAATAAGAGTTGCAGCAAGATTTATGCTCCTTCCAGTATTGCAATACTAGCCTTTTGGCCACCTATGTAGAGTCCACTTAACTTTGCCCCTCCGTCAAGGCCCAGAGCATTGGCATGTTACTGCGTATATAGCATGGCGTCATGGATTGGCTAGAGGCAGAGAAGTGGTGAGTGACATGAGCTGCAGGACCCCAAAGGGAAGAAGGCTCAGAGCCAGGGGATTTGTGGCGGGACGACGATCAGTGGTCAGAGGGAGAAGAGGGAGCAGACTGCAAGGAGGAAGTATCAGCAGTAGGAGAGGTGACAGGGTTTAGAATCATAGAATTTAAGAGTTGGAAGGGACCACGAGGGTCATCTATTCCGCCCTCCTGCAATGCAGGTGACTTTTTGCCCGAACCCACAATCCTGAGATTAAAAGTCTCTTGCTTTCATGAGCCAGGAAGAGGCTATGTGAGAGAGCAGTTCAGAATCAGAGGCAGAAGCAGACAGGGTGAGGTCAAGAGGCAGAGATGAGGCAGGCTGCAACAGGAGCCAGAAGCTCTCCTGCTGCTGCTGCTGTGACCAGCTCCCTTCCCCTCTGGTCTCCCAGACCCTGCAGAGGTATGAAGAGGGCAGAGCAAAGAGAGACAAGACAACAGAGCCTCAGATTGCTTGGGAAGGAACCAGGCAGGAGGAGTCTTAAAGAGCAGTGGGAAGGCAGGGAATTTCAGTCCTCTCAACTTCCTCATTGGGATAGTTCCCTGCTGAGAAGAGTTGCTGTGATCACAAGGCCCGCACTGTTTTCTTTCTTTGAATAAAGAGTTAACTTCACTGACTCCAGTGTTTTATTGCTGACCTATGCCTGATTGTGGCTTCTGACACATGAGTATCTGACCGCTTTAGGGATTTTCCAAGGCGGTGACTTTCATCCGGAAAGGTGCCACTCTAGGGAATGGCCAGATCGTATGTTTCAGTGCTGCCCCGGGCATACCACAGTGCCAGAAGGTGTCCAGGGATGCCACATGCTTTAAAGGTGTTGTGTGTATGCAGCCTGAATCTCTGGGAGTAAATTTGGACAGTAATGTTGGCACCAGGCGGGCCTCACTGGGGGAAGCATTCCATGATTTGGGGTGGGTAGAGGTCACCACCGAAAAGATCCTCCTCCCATCTAACCCAGTTAGCTCCATATGGTTAAGACTGGGGATCTGAGACTGGCAGGGTGAGAAAAGCAGGAAGTTCTCCCCACTGGTGTAAGGACCTCTCTAGACTTTTGGGGGGGGGGCATGTGTATTCAGTGACATGTCATTGATGCTATAATGCTTGCTTAGTGGTGGATCTCTACTGGATTTATACTCCCCTGTCCGCATGTCATTCCGCTTGTCCTGTGAGTCTTCCCCATTATTACCACCTGGAGGGGCGCTCTTCCTAGAATCATAGAATTGTTGGAAGGGAACCCGAGGGTCATCTAGTCCAACCCGCTGCAGCGCAGGGAATCTCAGCTTAAAGCACCCATGAGAGATGGCCATCCAGCCTCTGCTTAAAAACCTCCAAAGGAAGGAGAGCCAGCAACAAAAGTGGGACAGAACACAAAACTCCGGAACGTTTTGCAGTATGAAAAGTTACCGGATTTCAGCAGGAAGCTGCAGGGCACGTTCCAATTAGACACGACGCAGGGTGCAAAACCTTTTAAAGTGCAAACAGGAGGGAAAGTGGCGTTATAACCAACCACAATACAACCATGAGCACAAATTTTCACGAATGCAGAATGAAAAGAGAGCCTGTGGAGTCATGTTTCATTTTCTCAGAGCCTTTGGTGCTTATCGATGGAGCTGTGTAAGTCACAGAAAGACACCCCCCCCAAAAAAAAAGAAGACGCAGAGTTTCCTCTCCCTCACTCCCCTTACATGTTTGAATGAAGTGTGTGGTTTTTCTTCAGCCATGCCTGTGTGTGAATTCAAAAGCTTGGTATTTTTCCACTGCTGTGCTACGAATGTTCCAAGTTTGGGTCTGAGATGTCCAGCCTTTTCTCCTTTTAAAAAACGCAAAATGAAGCTTATCTTCCCAATGGATAATGCTTTTCCCCCTCACCCTCCTCCTCCTCCTATTTTTTTTTTTTTAAAGGCTGCAAAATGCGAGTCTCTTTCCCCAGAGGTTGCTCACAGTAATTGACACAGGCAAAGGCAAGCACTTGTGGTCAGATCAATCTGGAAAAGAGGCAATCCGCTTTATGCTATCATTTCCTTTGGGAGGGCTGTGGGGGTTGGAGGAGCGACTGGGGAGGGGGGCGCAGGATGCTGTCTCTGAGACGTCCGTGCTCCCTGCCTCTTTCTTCCCTTTCCGAATTTAATCACCAATCAACTGGGGTTGATCATGGATGAAACTTTCCGTGGGTGTTAAGCGCCAAGATTGCGATGCGGCTCAGTCCACTTGGTAACTACAGAATTCGATACGTGGGCATCTTCTGAAGCGGCAGGAGAACTCATCGTGAAGGGTGGGGGTTGGGAGAGCTAAATTCAGCCTCCAGTAATTTTGCAAGCACGTTTCGGACTTCTTTATCGGCGCCTCAGAGTTGTTAAATGCTTCTTGCTTCCGGGTGATCAAAAGCAGTGCTGGGGTCCTGACCTCCCTCGCTTCAGGAATCTCAATCTGTATCGCCTGGTCTGCCGCGGGACCCCTTTATGTTCGCTGCTCCAGGAAGGGATTTTGGGCAGACCCACAAGGAAATAGGGAGGGGGTATCGCTGTGGGTTAAACCACAGAACCTAGGACTTGCCGATCAGAAGGTCGGCGGTTCGAATCCCCGCGACAGGGTGAGCTCCCGTTGCTCGGTCCTTGCTCCTGCCAACCTAGCATTTCGAAAGTGCGTCAAAGTGCAAGTAGATAAATAGGTACCACTCCAGAGGGAAGGTAAGCGGCGTTTCTGTGTGCTGCTCTGGTTTGCCAGAAGCTGTATCTGGCTCCCTCGGCCAATAAAGCAAGATGAGCGCCGCAACCCCAGAGTCGGTCACGACTGGACCTAATGGTCAGGGGTCCCTTTACCTTTACCTTTTATGCTTTGGAATGGGCACACTGGAAATTTATGTGGGCCACAAACAGACTCGTTTGAATCCCTGATCTCTCGTTGCCAGGGGTGCCTTTTGCCCCGTTGGGATCTGGTCTGGCCTGGCAGCTTCAGATAGGGGAGAAAAGGAGGAAATAGAAGGAGCAGGGCTCTGTCTTGTCACTGAGAACCAGGTGCTGCCTTCATAGGTGGGATCAGTTCATGCACCTGCCCAGGTGGGCCATACATGTGGGCACATAGCAGGCTAGCTGGGCAAGAGGGTCCTGCTCATGAGGTCTCATCTTTAAAAGCTTGGCGGGAGGGGCGTGTCCACTAATGGGACGTCTTCTGTTTGGTTGTGAACCTCTTCCGTTGATCTGGTTCGCCAGAAGCGGCTTAGTCATGCTGGCCACATGACCCGGAAGCTGTATGCCAGCTCCCTCGACCAATAAAGTGAGATGAGCGCTGCAACCCCAGAGTCGGCCACGACTGGACCTAATGGTCAGGGGTCCCTTTACCTTTAAGGAGCTATTTGGCACCTAGCTTATACATCTGAGTTTCTAACACTGGACAACAGCCACTGTCGTCGTGTTTTGCGACGGGAGCCTGATGGTAGTCAGAGGTAGTTCTTCATTTGTACGCCCAGGTCATCCCAGGTAATAGCTTAGGATGGGATGCAGTGAGGCTGTTGGCTCCTCCCCCTGAAGCGCCATCTTGTAGCCTTGTAGCCTTCGCCATCCATGCTCTTATTTTATACCACTGAGTCCATCCACCCTGAGCTTCCGGGGAGACCCACCCCTGAACCACACCGTCCTTTTGCTCCTATTGTTAAACAAGAGCCTGTGTTTGCCCCAAGACCACAGAACTCTCCAGCGGAATGGGGTTTGCTCCTTAACACTCTTGCCTTCTTATCTCCTCCCAGGGGTGGTGGAAGCTTGCCTTCTGCACATGCTCAAGAGACGGGCAGCTGGCTTCCTGCGGACCGACAAGATCGCCGCCCTCTTTACCAAGGTCGGCAAGACGTACGACGTTGCCAGCGACGTGTGCAGGAAAGCCCAGGAGCTGCTGCAGCAGGTAGAAGGCAGGTGAGGGTTAATGTCCGCCTCCGAAGGGAGTCCGCAGCTCAGTGACGAAACCTTGTTTTGCAGTTTGCCCGCCCGCCCACCAGCCCAGTCCCGGAGTTAGATCTGCACTGTTTTCAGCTGAAAGACTGGAGCGTGTTGATTTCTGCACACTGCAAAGGGCTGGCATCAGGGGGGCATAGCTGTCAACTTTCAGATTTGAAAATAAGGGACCAGCAGCCTCGAAAATAAGGGATCAGCAGCCTCACTTGTCCCGGCGACAGTCTACGGGATATCTAACAATCCGGGAAAGCAGCGGGAAATGGCGCTGGAATAAGGGAATTTCCCGCAAAAAAAAAAGGCAAGATTGGCAGCTATGTTGGGGGACGGTATCTTTGTGCAGCGGCCAAGGATCCCAGCACTCTCATGCCCCCCCCGGCCTTGATGCCAATTTGCAGGGGCACATTTTAGCAGACCGGTTGCAGGCACGCATTGCAAGGCTAAGAGAGACCTTACTTGCACTCTTAAGAGGTCATCTCAGACAGGTTTTTCGGGTCCTTTTATTCCTTGCCCTGTTTAAATATTTGCTTCAACTGTGCTGCCACATTTTGAACAAGTTTATATTTAAATAGCCTGTGTGGTGATGTGAAAAGGTTCCACGATGGCTATGCAGCAGATATTAAATCAGTGCTGAAAGGGGAGGGGGAGTGTTTATTTTAAAAACAAACAAACATTTTATAACGGAGAGAACAACTCGTAACAGCAGACAGAAATCAAAAGGTGAAAAAAGAAATAGGCACACGAAATGAGTACAGTTGCTCCGATTTTAACATGGGGTTAAAATAACAAAATCCAAGTAAGGACTATTGGTATTATCAGATTATCAAGTATAGTTCCTGAATTGCTAAACTGGTGACAAGGGTTGTCTTGAAAATGATGGTTGTGCATAAAAGAATGCCAAAACGTTTTAAAAAGTGTTCTAGTCCTCCCTAAAATCTCAAATTATGCATAATTCTCTCCATTATAGCTATATTAGGTACCATTAGTTTTCCAGCACCATTAATTTTGGACAACAATACAGTGGTACCTCGCAAGACGAAAATAATCCATTCCGCGAGTCTCTTCGTCTAGCGGTTTTTTCGTCTTGCGAAGCAACCCTATTAGCGGCTTAGCGGATTAGCACTATTAGCGGTTTAGCGACTATTAAAGGCTTAGCGGCTATTAAAGTCTTAGCGGCTTAGCGGCTAAAAGGCTATTAGCGGCTTAGCGGCTTAGAAAAAGGGGGGAAAAGGGGAAAAAATTGCAAGACTCGCAAGACTTTTTCGTTTTGCGAAGCAAGCCCATAGGGAAATTCATCTTGCGAAGCGCATCGAAAAACGGAAAACCCTTTCGTCTAGCGGGTTTTTCGTCTTGCGAGGCATTCGTCTTGCGGGGCACCACTGTAGTTTACTTAGCAATATTTATCCTTTCTGTCAAAAACAAGCCATCCTTTGTTTTTGTGAATGCTCTAGGAGGCTACTGAAATTGGCAAGGTGTTATGGGGGGGCAGCCGGTCTCTCTCGCACCCCTTCTCCTCTGAGACTTGTTCCGGTTTAACCCAGAATTCCTTTGGAACACACTGTTCTAGGTGCCGACTGTTTTGTCTGCGTTGGCCCAGACACCAAAGGCATGACCCCCAAAAGTGCAAGTGTGCCTATGTGCACGCTCACACACAAACACGCCCCCACCAAGAAGTCTCAAAAGAATCCATCTTTCTTTTTTCCCTTTTCAGGTCACCTTTAAGAAAGCTGGAGAATATAGTGAGGAGTTTCAGCTATCAGCCAGCGCCTCTTTCTCTCCTCAGGTTATTAGTTTATGTCAAGTGAGAATAAGATGGGGTAGTCCAGCCTACAGCAATTTGGTGCCTTCTGGATGTTTAGGACTACAACTCCCATCAGCCCCAGCTCCCAGGGACTGCTGGGAGTTGTAGTCCAGAGCATGCAGAAGGAACCAGATTGCCAAAGGCTGAGCTAGACAAATAAGGGTTTTTATTTTCTTTCCCCATAGTCCGGAAGATTGAAGGAGGGAGCAAAAATGTTTCTGATTGATTTTTTTTCCCCTCCTCCTTGCCGCCCCCCCATCCATCCTATCCAGTTTAAACTAGTTTACCAATGACAGTAACACTTGTTTTACTGCTAGCATGTTCTCCTATCAGCTGTTGCTTTAACACTCTTTCGAAAATGGACCAATTAGGCCTTCTGGTTTGGAAATGGTAGCTCCAGTCAAGGCACGGGCACAAGGTGAACATAACAACATCACAAGTGTGGTTCAAACACCTGCCTAATGCTAGAACAGGGAGATATCCAATGGAGCCAAATGTCGGACAATTCAGGGCAGATGGAAGGAAGATTATGGGGCGCATAAACTGTGGAACTCACTGCCACAGGAGGCGGGGATGGCCACCAGCTTGGAGGACTTCTGAAGATGATTAGACAAAACCAGGGACAAGGCTGTCAATGGCTACCAGCCATTTATAGGTGCTCTCCCCCCAGAAGTGACCCCTTTGAGGAATGCAGGCCTTGCATTTGGGGCGGGCACAGAGTTGTCAGTCCCTCTCCAGACAAATTAAACCGTGTGTGCTAGCGTTGAAGCTTTTAAACTCTCTCTTTTTTGAGAGTTTTTGGGCTTTCTTTATTTCTCTTTAGCAGGAGAAGTCAGCCGGCTGGCCAGGAATCCCTCAAGAGGCAGACGTCCACCACGAGCAAAGCCCCTGCCCTGACCCCACAAGCCGTCAAGCACATCTGGGTTCGCACCGCTCTGATCGAAAGGGTGCTGGACAAGATTGTGCAGTACGTGGTGGACAACTGCAGGTAAGGGACGAGCAAAAGGAAAGAGAGCCACGAGTGGCGCATGCTGTCGTTATGAAAAAAAGCTTTCAATGGCTGGGGGGGGGGGGCTTTTTCAGCCTGAGGGTTGCATTCCTTTCTGGGCAACGTTCCGAAGGCCACGTGCCACTAGTGGGCAGAGCAATGAATGGAGGCTCTCTCATCATTAGTAATAATTTTGATTTATTGCCCATCTTTTACCATAAGACTCCAGAATGGACCATATTAATTTAAAAAGCAATGTTAAAAACAGTTAAAACAAATTAAAATCACAACTCGACTGAGTTTTTCTTTCTTTCTTTCTTTCTTTCTTTCTTTCTTTCTTTCTTTCTTTCTTTCTTTCTCTCTCTCTCTCTCTCTCTCTCTCATCTATCTAATCATCTATCTAATCTGTATCTATCTGTCTGTCTATCTGTCTATCTATCTATCATCTGACTATCATGTATCTATCTATATCTATATCTATCTGTCTATCATCTATCTATATATCTATCTGTCTGTCTATCCATCTATCTATATCTATCTATCATTATCTATCTATCTATCTATCTATCTATCATCTATCTATCTATCTATCTATCTATTTATCTATCTATCTATCTATCATCTATCTATCTAATCTATCATCTGTCTATCATCCATCTATATATCTATATCTATCTATCATCTATCTATCTATCTATCTATCTATCTATCTATCTAATCTATCATCTATCTATCTATCTATCTATCTATTTATCTATCTATCTATCTATCTATCATCTATCTATCTAATCTATCATCTGTCTATCATCCATCTATATATCTATATCTATCTATCATCTATCTATCTATCTATCTATCTATCTATCTATCTAATCTATCATCTATCATCTATCTATCATTATCTATATCTATCATCTAATCATCTATCTATCTATCTATCTATCTATCATCTTTCTGTTTTATTTTCCTTTCTTCTGTTTCTTTTTTCCATCTTGCTTCTCTTCTCTTTGCTCCTGTTTCTTTTTAGATTAGATTTTTTTAAACACTTCTTTTATTCTAGCATTGGGCATAATCTTTGTGTATCAATAGCAGCACACCTGGAACTAGAGACGATGCTTTCCTTCTCACCGGTCGACGCAGAGCAGCTGGCTTTCGTTGCGCCAGTTCCCTCTCTGTGTTAACAATATGCCTTCAAGAGAGGCTCCTGTGTGCTGTGCCCCCAAGTCTGTACGAACAAATGCTGATGCTGCCTCTTTCATTTTTGTAAAAAAATGGTCTAATGGGCAGCAGCCAAGGCAGGCCACCGAGTTGCAAAGGCAGCCCACTGCTTCTTTTTTTAAAACCAGGGAAATATTCCTGGGCGGTGGGAATGACATCAGCGCTCTTAGGGGAAAGAGTGAGGACTCCTGTTCCCTCTAGTGGTGAAATGCCACCATTCCCACCATAGAATCAGAGGGATGTAGAATTGTAGACAGAAGGGGGGACGCGGGTGGCGCTGTGGGTTAAACCACAGAGCCTAGGACTTGCCAATCAGAAGGTCGGTGGTTCGAATCCCCACGATGGGGTGAGCTCCATTGCTCGGTCCCTGCTCCTGCCAACCTAGCAGTTCGAAAGCACGCCAAAGTGCAAGTGGATAAATAGGTACCGCTCCAGCGGAAAGGTAAACGGCGTTTCCATGCGCTGCTCTGGTTCGCCAGAAGCGGCTTAGTCATGCTGGCCACATGACCCGGAAGCTGTACGCCGGCTCCCTCGGCCAATAAAGCGAGATGAGCGCCGCAACCCCAGAGTCGGCCACGACTGGACCTAATGGTCAGGGGTCCCTTTACCTTTACCTTTTAGACGGAAGGGACCCTGAGGATCATCAGGTCCAACCACCTGCAATACAGGAATATGCAGGGATGGAGCCATGGCATTATCAGCACCCACGCTCTAAGCCAGGCATAGGCGACCTCGGCCCTCCAGATGTTTTGGCACTACAACTCCCATGATCCTTAGCTAACAGGACCAGTGGTCAGGGATGATGGGAATTGTAGTCCCAAAATGCCCCGAGGGCCGAGGTTGCCTATGCCTGCTCTAAGCAGCTGAGCTAAGAAGTATGAGGGCAAACTGAGGTTGGTGGGGCAGACCTCCCATTTGCCGTAAGGCACCAGCCTCCGCTCTGGCCTGGAGAACGGCTGCCAGTCAGAGCAGGCAACCCTAGGCTCAAGGAGCAAATGCTTTGCCAGGGCAGGGACCCCTGTGTAAGAAAGCCAGCCCTGCTTTTTTTTTGTTTCAGGCTCCGCTCCTTTCAAAACGTGGCCTGTGTTTAAATAATAATAACCGGAAGAGCGCCTCTCTCTCCTCCGCACGGCAAACTTCATTAACGCCCGTGCTCCTTTTTTTCATTGAAAGGTAAATGTTATTTTATCGCTGGTCGTTTTGTGTGGTTTCTCTCTTCCAGCAAATATTACGAGAGAGAAGCTCTGCTGGCAGATCCGGTCTGTGGGCCCATCTTGGCTTGCCTGCTGGGTGAGCATCTTTCAAATGTTATTTCTGTGTGCTTTGGAAGAGCGCTGTTTTGACAGTCCCCATGTGGTTCGCCGAAAAGGCGTTTGCACAGATAATGAACATGAGTCAAGAAACGTGATGCTATTGCACCAAAGGATGCAGCAAGGATTTGGGGAGAGGAAGGGAGAGGAGGTTTCGTGAAGCGATGGGCTCTATCTGAGGCACGGCTAAGCTTTTGGCATCAGCATCAACAATTTAAAAATCCCAATTTTCCTTTCCTGGTAAAAGAAGAGTGGGTTATATGTTCTATGGAGCTGGGTCTGGGTAGGGGAACCTGTGACTCTCTAGACATCGTCGGACTCCAACTCCCATCAGCCCCAGGTAGCATGGCCAGTGGTTAGGGATGCTGGGAGTTGTAGTCCACAGCAGCTGAAGGGCACCACTATTAGCTGTCCCTGATATAAAGGCTGATAGGTACTTAAATCCTGTTTTGCCAAGGGCCAAGATGCTGGATTTGGCAGACGTCCACAGGCAATTAGTTGTGTAATCTGAGGGCCACCACCAAGAAGCTCCTGCCACCCTGATTGATGAAGAGTTTCCCTGAGTGAAAAGTAAAGATGTTGCTCTTCCGCCACTGGAAATCAAGTAGTACCCAAATTTGAGATAACCTGGGAAACAACTTATTTGCCTCTTCCTTTAGACCAGGGATGAGGTCCTCCAGACGTCATTGTACTCCAGATCCCACCAGCCCCAGCCAGTATGGCCCAGTAGTCAAGGTTGATGGGCGTTGGGAGTCTCACAACATCTGGAGCCCCCATCAGTGGCTTAGATCTCTTTAGCTGAGGAGAAGCTACTGGCTTTCTTCCACCCCAAATGAGTTTCCCAATTCCATTCTCTCTCTCTCTTTGGTTTGTTCTCAGTTGGACCCTGTGCCCTGGAATACACCAAGCTGAAAACAGCCGACCACTTCTGGACAGACCCCTCGGCCGACGAACTGGTCCAACGGCATCGCATCCACGGAGCCCACGGCCGGCAAGACTCTCCGTCCAAACGGCCGGCGTTAGGAGTGGGTCCTTTTTTCTCCCTGATGTGGCAGCGCAGCCTTTTCCATCCCATGGCCCTTCAGATGTTTTGAGGCTATAGCTTCCATCAGGCCCAGCCAGATGATGGGAGCTGAGGTCCAGAATATCTGGAAGGGTGTGGCAAACATGGTTATAACCCATTTAGGCTGCATGCACACTGTATGTTTTGGGCACTTTTGAAGCACAGCTCTACCCCACGAATCCTTGGAAGTGTAGTGGGACTCCTTAGGGGCACCCGCCCCTCAGACTGTAAATACTATAGAATCATTGAATTGTAGAGCTGGAAAGAAATGTGCATCTGTTCCATATAGGGATCAGTAATATCCAAAGGCAACATGATGACCAAGTACCACAATGTAATGTCAATATAAACACTTTATATAATCTATACAGAACACTGAACAATATGAAATATGCACTCTCTGCAAAACCAAATAAACAGAAATCTTCTAAATCTCTGAAAGTCACAAAATATGCACTCTTGATGACTTTCAGAGATTTAGAAGATGGGTGGCATGCTATTATTATTATTATTATTATTATTATTATTATTATTATTATTAATAATAATAATTACAAAAGCATAAAACTGAACACTAAAATATCTGGACTTCTGAATACTCTTCCTTGGACAGTGAAGCCCATCAAAATCAATAGGATTTCCTTCTGAGGAATTCAGATGGCGGCCTTGCTGCGAAATGTGACGCTGTTCCTCTTTCGGAAATCTAATATGGGGCGAAGCTTTTGTTGTTTCTCCCACCCCAGAAAAGGGCACTTCTCTTTGGTGTCTTGTATCACCATTGCGCATTGAACCAGCATGGCCAGGGGGACAGGATCAGGCGATGGCTAGCAAGGGATGTTGGGAGTTATAGTCCAAAACAACAACAACTGGAGACACAAGCTTGGGAAACCCTGGGTTAGGGTAAAGCCAAGGAATAACCACAACTTAACAATGAAAATATAATTAATGTGAGGCCGCCTCTCTCAACAAAGCAGGAGGTTATTCACAGTTGCCCATTGCAGCCAACGCAACGGTATCCTTACGTGTTTTCCCCACCCCAGATACGGAAACGGCACTCCAGCGGAAGCATGTCGGAGGATCGCTTTGCTGCCTCGGCTAGAGATTACGTCGAGTCGTTGCACCAGAATTCCCGGACGCACTTGCTGTATGGAAAGAACAACGTCCTGGTTCAGCCCGTAAGTGCTTGGATCGTGTGGCGTGGGGCAGAGGAGCACATCTGCCTGGGGTGACGTTTCATATTGGTGTTAGAAAGAGGAAACCGTGCCAGGAATCCTGCTTCTGTTCCCAGCCCCCATACAGCAAGCCCCCATACAGATCCTGCCCCCTGACTTGCGTGCGCTAGAGAGAGGTATGGGGGCTTGTTCAGTAGGGCTAGGTGATGTAACTCACCTGCTTCTTCCTCCCCTAAGGTAGAGAGAAAGAAGCAGTTGAGATACATTCCGTACTGTGATATACAGTGGAACCTTGGTTCTTAAACTTAATCCATTCCAGAAGTCCATTTGACTCCCGAAACCATTTGAAAACCAAAGCGCGGTTTCCGATTGGCTGCAGGAGCTTCCTGCACTCAAGCGGAAGCTGCGTCGGACGTTTGGCTTCCGATAAACGTTCGAAAACTGGAACACTTACTTCCAGGTTTTCAGCGCTCGGAAGCCAATTTGTTCATCAACTAAGCCATTCAAGAACCAAGATTCCACCGTATCAGCATATCGCGTATTTAGCTGCTGATATATCGCAGTGCTGGAAACCAGATGTTGCCCAGCCCTGCTGTACCTTTAAAGCAGTATCAAACCCCTTTAAGCAGCTGGGCCTTCACCCAAATAACTCTCCACGGGAATCTCTGGGAATTGTAGCTCTGGGAGGGGAATAGGGGCCTCCTTGCAACTCTCAGCACCCTCAACAAACTACAGTTCCCAGGATTCTCAAGGGCAGGCCATGACTGTTCAGAGTGGTATGATACTGCTTTAAATGTGCAGTGCAAATGAACCCAAGGTAAGTCACTTTTAGCCTGTTGCCTTGATAATCCCAATAATGTACTGAAGGAGAGAAAAGAGTCTGGCGAGGGGTGTATATTTATTCACCTCGTTTGCCAATATCACGATCTCTCCAGAATCTTGGCTGTTAAGTGCATGATCACAAGCCAGCTGGGGACATGTGCCGCTTCACGTCAGAATTAAAAGATATGAAGTGGACACTGACAAGGGAATTCATTTAAAGACATGAGTCACAAACAGGACAGAGAGGGTTGGAAGCATTGCGATGAGTCACCAATTCATGCAAGTCAATGAAGGGAAGGCCAGAATGTTGGCTTCATTTACATCTAGGTACCTGGGTCAAGGAGACCCCGGCTTCGACATCACACGTCTCCTATTTTTGGTCCCCTTTCCTCTCCCTCGCTCTCTGTCTCTTTGCTGTGCTCAACAGGACATCTCGCAGCCTTACTGATCCTTCACAGCTGCCTAGAAGCTGGCTGTGCATTCGAAGTTGAGGACAAGCAACAGAGAAACATTATACCTCCCTCTCTCCTTACAATAGAATTGGTGGAAATAAAAAAATTCCTTCCAGTAGCACCTTAAAGACCAACTAAGTTAGTTCTTGGTATGAGCTTTCGTGTGCATGCACACTTCTTCAGATACTTCTTCAGATTAAGGTGCTACTGGAAGGAATTTTTTTATTTTGACTATGGCAGACCAACATGGCCACCTATCTGCAACTAGAATTGGTGGGACATCTACGGAAGCTGGATGTCGGGAGATTCAGGACTGATGAAATAAAGTCCTTCTTCGCACAGTCAGGGCATAGTTAAATTGTGGGACTCTCTCCCAGAGAAGGCAGCAATGACTAATGGCTTGGATGGCGTTAATAGAAGATTAGATCAATTCTTGGAGGAAAATGTTCTAGTGCTATGAGAGAGGGAGCAAAAGACTTTTCTCTGCCTGCTTTCTGATGTGCAGCCCAGGGCCTCGCCTGCTCCCAGTTTCTTTCCAGTTCAAAGCTGTGCTGTTGAAAGGTTTGAGGCCCTTTGGGGATGGGATGTGCAGAAACAGTGTCCCCAGTAATAATAATACTATAATAATTTATTATCTATTCCCTGCCTATCTGACTGAGTTTCCCCAGCCACTCTGGTCGGCTCCCAACAGAATATGAAAGCACAATAGGACATCAAATGTTAAAAACTTCCCTAAACAGGGTTGCCTTCAGACGTCTTCTAAAAGTCAGATAGTTGTTTATTTCCTTGACATCTGATGGGAGGGCGATTCACAGGGCGGGCGCCACTACCAAGAAGGCCCTCTGCCTGGTTCCCTGTAACCTCACTTCTCACAGTGAGGGAACCGCCAGAAGACCCTCGGAGCTGGACCTCAGTGCCTGGGCTGACCAGGGCTCTTCTCGTTTTTGCGGTATACGGTGTTGCTCTCTTCTACATTTGTCCTAAACTGTTTCCTCTCCTTATTATTTGGCCGGCTTCCCAAACAGAAAGATGACATGGAGGCCATCCCTGGCTACTTGTCTCTCCACCAGTCAGCCGATTCCCTGACTCTGAAATGGACGCCAAACCAGCTCATGAATGGGACGCTGGGGGACTCGGAGCTTGAGAAAAGGTAAGACGCAGTAGTAGCCCTTGCGACCGCTGGGTGTAAGAAAGAAGTCTGGCAGGCAGGGGGCTGGCTGAGAGCAGACTGTGCTTGTTTGGGGCAAGCGCCCCATTCGCTGTAATGCACCATTGGGGAACCTCAGGCCTGGGAGGGGAGTGCAGATGTGGTCCTCCCAGGGCTCTCTGCCCGGCTGTCACAGACTGGCTGGACACCTAGGAATGGTGAAAGGAACCAGCTGGGGAACCCCCAAAGGAAAAAGACTCAGAGCCCAGGGAGTGGTGGTGGGCTGACAATGAGGGAGAAGAGGGAGAAGACTGGGAAGAGGAGGTGGTTTCGGAAGATGAGGGGTAACAGGGCTTAGTGAGCGGGGAGAATCGGTGGTAGAGGGAAGTCCAGAATCAGAGGCAGAAGCTGAAGCAGGAGAGCAGGGAGGTCAAGAGGCAGAGGGGAGTCTGGCTGGTGAAGAGACCCTGGTGTCTCCCCTTCCTGTTGCGACAAGCTCCCCTTCCCCCTAGTCTCCCAGAACCAGAAGAGGGCTGAAATGGGTGGAGCGGTGGCAGGCTACATGCAGGCACAGTCTCTGATTGCTTGGGGAAGGTCCTGGAGAGGAGGAGACATAAACAGGTGTGGGAGGTAGAGGCCTTTAGTCTCTGATTTTCATGGAGTAAGACTACTAGGAATGAGCTGCTTGATCTTCTGCCAAATCTGGGAAGATCTTGCTTCTGCTAATAAAGAGTTAACTTCAGCTTTGAATGGTGTGATTTACTGCTGGGTCGCACTTTGACACTGGCCTTCAGATCTCTTTGCAGGCCACACCCCTCCCTGGCTCTGCTTTGTTGCTCCCTAGGCTAGGCTGTGTCTTTGAACCCTGATACTGCCTCTTTCTCACCTGGGCAGAGGGCAGAGAGGGGCATGTGCAAAACCCCTCTAGCCCCAAAGTGGGTGCTTTTGTGCGTTGTGTTGTGCGTTGCCTTGACAAAAGCTTCAATTATTAGCCAATCAATCAAACAGTAATTAAACAAGTATCTGAAGAAGTGTGCATGCACACGAAAGCTTATACCCAGAACAAGCTTAGTTGTTCTCTAAGGTGCTACTGGACAATCCCTTTTTTTTTTTAGTAATTAAACAAATTTATGTTGGGTTGACAGGGCCTTGAAGAAATGATCACCTCTTGTATTTCTGTTTGTTTATCTTATTACATGCGTTCAGCATCTACTGGGACTATGCCTTGATTGTGCCATTTAGCCAAATCGTGTGCATCCACTGCCATCAGCAACGTAAGCATCATACGCTCTTACTCATGGGGAATCTGGGGAATCTCTGGACCATATGCACTTTCTCCGGTCAGTATGCAGATTCCCCAAGACACATGCCACCTTTTCCAATTTCTTGTTCAGCAGCGTGCAGTCTTCACTCCTCAGGCTGCTGCTGTTCCGCTGCCTAGTCTTACGTGGCCAACAACACGCCTTCCCATTGACTGGAGAAAATGCATATTGCCCAGAGATGTACAAAATTCAGTCACAATATGCACATCATTGAGGGTGAGAGGTGGGGTCTTGTCGTCTGGGCAGCCCAGGACCTCCATACACACTGCCCAGGCTTGCACCCCAGGGAGGTCAAACACTTATGCACATTCTCCAAGGCTTGTTGGGGATTATGCACAATGACAAGAGAATGTACAAAATTCAGTCACAATATGCACGTTCTCCAAAGCCTGTTGGGAATTATGAATACTGACCAGGAAATGTGCTTCATGGAAAGATTATGTGCACATTCTCCCTGAGGCCTGGTAGGAATGTGCCAGGTTTCCCCCCCCCCCACATTAACCACTCTACTTAGATTCCTCTTGACTTACGTAAACAGAGCTAACATTGAGGCATATTCATTCCTGCAGCAGAGCGAGGGGGGACGCTGGTTCTGGTGAGCCAAGATGGCATCCAACGGCCCCCGCTTCACTTCCCACCTGGCGGACACCTCCTTGCCTTCCTCTCTTGCCTTGAAAACGGCCTTCTGCCCCGTGGACAGTTGGAGCCTCCACTGTGGTCCCAGCAGGGAAAGGTAAGCCCTCTAGCCTGGCAAATAACGCCTTCCATATGGACCTGACAGGACAGTAATGGGTAACCTCCAGCCCTCGTGATGTCACTGGACTCCAGTTCCCATCAGCCACAGCAGCCAGCATGGCTGATGGAGAGGGATGATGGGAGTTGTAGTCCAGGAGCATCTGTAGAGTCACAGGCTCCCCATCTATCAGCGGCACCTGTAGGGATCCATGCAGAGTCCCCATGAGCTGTGCGAGGTGCTTTGCAGGCCCAGCAATCGGCTCCCTGTTGGGCCTTCAAAGCTTGCTTAGACCTCCACTGTTTAATTTCAAGCGGCAATTGATAGGTGGCCCAGTCCCCCACTCTGCTGTGTCCAATCAGGGTCTCTCTTCCGGTCTCGACCAACCATATGCTTCCCAGCTCTCGACGGCTATGCACCTCACCCAACCAACTAGTACTCGGTTATATTTCATGAAGGGGGAGGTTGTATTTTGGCAAGCAGCTGCTGAGAACTGCTCCACTGGAGGGTGGAGCGCTGCTGCTTGGGAGCCAGACACCCAGCTGTGCCCTTTTCCAGGATATCCAGTCCAGTCCACCACCCGCAGTTAGTCAGCATTCTGAACATTCTCGGTCCTCTTTGGACTGTTGGAGGATGCAATCGGCAAACCCCAGGATTTCCAAGCCTTCCCAGACCTTTGTGTGTTCGTGTGTGGGGGTGCCATTATGGCTGTATAACTGATGGCACGCCCCCTCTTGCACATCAGAAATTGCTGGAGCAAGATAGACCATTCCTCCTTCTCCATGAGAGGCCAAAAAGAGCCCTGCTAGATTGCACAAAAGTGCCATCTAAGCTAGAAGCCTATTCTCATAGTGGCCAGCCGAATGCTCTTCAGAAGCCCCCAATCAGGTCTTGAAGGTTATATTGCCCTCTACGATACTTGCTGCTCCTTAGCAACTGGTACTCGCTGATAGACTGCCTCTGAACATGGAGGTTTCATCTTAGCACCCTGCTCCATTAGCCACCTCTTCCGGCAATTGACTTCCACATCTTGCAAGGAAGTCCTCCTTTGGCC
The DNA here is from genome assembly GCF_964188305.1 of Podarcis bocagei. Taxonomy (NCBI): domain Eukaryota; kingdom Metazoa; phylum Chordata; class Lepidosauria; order Squamata; family Lacertidae; genus Podarcis; species Podarcis bocagei. The sequence continues at coordinate 37,901,677 of NC_138141.1, read as the reverse complement.
TGCCCTGGATTTACTGCTTTGTTGGGTAACCCCTTGACATCTAGTGTCATGAGAGAGCGATTTAGAACTCTCTACTACAGCCTCTCTGTGAGTTACATCCTGTCGGATTGCCCTGTTTTACATTGTAGGGCAAAGTTTTCCCCAAACTCCGGAAACGGAACACCCACAACAGGTCTGTGGATCTGGAAGAAATGCCAGTGGCTATGGAGACGGCTGCAGATTACGTCTTCAGGATCATTTACCCAGGCCATAGGCACGACAACAGTAAGAACCTCCTTTGTTTTGATTTTTCATTTTACGTAGATGACGGTAATTTCTTTGGTAGCGGCGACATTGGGGATTTCCTTGAAGTTCTTAATCTTATTTAGAACATTCGCACCGTTCCTTTTTGGCTTAAATTGCCCTCGAGGCAACATAAAAATAGATCACACCATAAAATACAGTGCCATTAAAAAATAATAATTAATGAACTATCATCAGGGTCAGGGATGGGGGACCTGTGGCCTTCTACTTTTATATCAATTTTATTAAGAGTTTTCAACATATGATACAATAAAAACCCAGTTAGTCTAAAAAGAGAGAGACTTACCAGCAAATTGGCATTGCATTTGATTTTCCATGAGAAATTATCACGTACAGAAAATTGTGAGTTGTAGCATTCAATGCAGTCATTGGTAGTGTGCGTCTCTCTTTTTAAAAATAAAAATAAAATAAAATTGAAGGATCTACCACAGGGAGTGAGAACCTGGAACCCTCCAGATGCAGATGGACTCCCAAAACCAACAATCCCAGCCAGCATGGTTAGTGACTAGGGATGATGGGAGTTGTAGTCCAATGATTCATCATGCCATGGATGTGTTAGCTGAGATTCCTTAATTGCAGGGGGTTGGACTAGAGGGTGTTGTGGTCCCTTCCAACTCTACAAATCTGTGATTCTGGAAGGTTGTTTGTGCCATTGAAGGTGGGGGAAAGTATACAGTTGTGTGCAGTCTTCCTTGACTGGCTGAGTAGGCAAGCCAACTTTCAACAGCTTTTGGAAGCACCAACCCCAGCTGTTGCGCCGTCCATGCTCGGCTCTTAGGAATGGATGAATGGGCCTTTGGTTGGAAGGTGGCCTTCCTACCAATCCATGATGTCAGAATCTTGTGTTTGCCCCCTTGTGGAGGGGAGGACCCGGTTCCCTTTGCTTCAGACATGTCCTTTCAAAGCTTGACTGGTGGATCCCAATGCCCGTTTTGTTTTCTTATTCCTCTTTCACTATTTTCTTTGAGCAGTAACTATTAACTACCACCACTTAGCTGCCAGCCGCTCTGCCTCCGTCGACGATGACGAGGACGACGAAGACAAGCTGCACGCAATGCTATCCATGATCTGCAATCGGAACCTCACAGATCCTAAAAGGATGAAAGGTTTTTATCCTTCTCCCCCCGCAACCCCACTCCCTCTTCATCCCCACCCCCTGGCAGCTCCAGAGCAAAACATACTTTCTCACACTCGCACGCAACGTGCAATGGTGCTGGCATTGCTGCAGCCTTGATGTGCCTCCTTCCGGGTCAGAGGAATTGCAAGGAGGCCATCTTGGAAAAAGGGAAACCGAAGAGACCAGTGGCTCTTTTGTCCCCTGTTTCTGTTACAAACAGTCACTAACTCCTTTCTCTTCTCTGCTTAGATCAGCAGTACTCAACCTGTGGGTCCCCAGATGTTGTTGGACTACAACTCCCATCATCCCTGAGCTCTGGCCTTGCTAGCTAGGGGTGATGGGAGTTGTAGTTCAACAACATCTGGGGACCCACAAGTTGAGAAAGTCTGGCTTAGATGGTAGTCTGCGCTCAGTACTCAGGGACCTTGAACCAAAAAAGCTTGAAGACATGGCTGTCCACAGTGGGGTGGCAGTGAAGAAGGGGGTAGTTGCCCCCATCCTGCTGGGCAACCCATAATCCCTACAATCCCAGTTTTCCTTTTTTAAAACAAGGTTTCTCGCATTTGTCGAACCTGAGATGACAGGCAAAATGTGTGTGTTTGTAATTTCTTTAGAGAGCAACTTGCCTGTTCCTTCCTTTTTCGTTATGTTATGTTATGTTATGTTATGTTATGTTATGTTATGTTATGTTATGTTATTATGTTTGTAGGGTTTACTTTGCTGTCCCTCTGTCCCTCCAAATTCCTGCCCATGCCTCTAAGGTGGTGTGTGCAAAGGCCTCTTCAGGCGGACAAGGGAACTGCGGGTATAACATTGGGCCTCCTGATTGGCAGCCTATGTGAAGCCTCCAGATTGGTCAGGCCTGATATAAATACTTGGAGTCGAGCCTTTTTTGGGGGGTCAGATGCCTTTTCTCGTACCAGCATTAATCAAAGCCCAGGCTTATACTGTAGGTGGTGAAGCTGCAACCCTCCAGATGGACTCCCAACACCCATAGCAAATGAACCAAAGGCGATGGGAGTTGTATCACAGCAAGATCTGGAGGGTCGCAAGCTTCCCACCCCTGCCAAAGATGGTGGCACGCAGGTCTCCAGTTTCCACTCCAGGAAAACCATTGTTAAAGTTTGTGGGTCGTAAACCCTTTGACCCACTGAGTCTGCTGCAACGGCCGTGCAATAAATCTGAATTTATTGCCACTCCGACAACCTTCAATGGCGCCCACACGCTTCCACTCGCGCGCTGCCACTCTTCTCAGTTGCCGGATAATAGCAGAGTTCACACACCGTGTAAAATGGCTTGTCTGTGTCGACGTGGTGTCTTCAATAACTCAGCTCGACACCAGTGCTTCTATTTTAACACTCTTTATTTAGGAGCATAACAAACAGAAAAGAAAACCTACAGAATCTAGCTGCATGTTCACAGCTTTCTGTCTCTAACAAAAAAGAAACTACCTTGCTCACATTCTCAGACAGACTGCTCTCCAGAGAGAGCTCAGCCCCCAGAGAGCACAGATCAAAGGGAAATGCCCGGATCGTGTGGGCAGTGCACCCAGTTAATAAGAACATTTCTGGAGTGTTAACTCTTGAGTGTCCAGAACCATAACAACCATTACCGCATGTCTGAATCTGTCCACAGTCTGGCTCCGACAACTGGTATCTGGGCGGATGCAAAACGGTGAAGAAGGCAATTGCGGCGCCAGATCAAAGCCCGAGCCTCTGTCCTCCCATCCTATTCCAACACAGATGGGGGACCATTTGTAGCCTGAGGGCCTCATTCACCTCTGGGGGCCAAATGCTCATGGTGGGTGTGGCCAGAGGTAAAAGGGGGTGGAGCGACAGGCAGTCATGCTACCTGTTGTACAGTGGGCTAGTTTCTACAGATATACCCTCCTGTGTGCAGGCAAGCAACAGGCATGATCAAGAGTTCAAAGACACATCCCAGCCGGGCAGAAAACACACAGGGGTGATGTGAAGTAGGGCCAGTGAAGGGTGTGGCCTGGCTTGAGTTCTCAGGGCCGAACGGAGAAGCTTGGAGGGCCACATTTCTCTCCCCCCCCCCCAGGACTGAGGTTGCTTTGTCCTATGGCCTGGTGCTTTGTCACTCCAGCGCACTCGGTCAGCAACATTTGCTGTCTGAATGAGCAAGCGGGGAAGGGCATGGAATCATAGAATTGTAGAGTTGGAAGGGACCCTGAGGGTCATCTAGTCCAACCCCCATGTGCACCTACATGTCAATAGCTCCACACACCTACGTGCATGTGCGCAAGAGCCACGTGGCATCCAGAAAACACACACCCTCCATAGGGCTGAGGGTGGGGCACTCCAAAACACCCGAAAAGTAGCAACATTGGCAGCCAGGACTGCCATACTTCTACCTCATTTTAAATTGGGTTATTTTTTGTTTTGTCCTGCAGGCTTTCTATAGCCACTTTGCTTATCTCTCTTTGGAGAGAGGAAAATGCGGGAAATAAATCTGATTGCAAACAAGCAAAATAAATATTTTTTTAAAGAAATTTCCCCAAAGTCAGTCTCTCTCTCTCTCTCTCATAAATAAATAAATCTATAGTATCAGGAACATGATTTATTAGGGATAAAAGGAAGAAAATCCATGCACATATAAAATTAGCATGTCAGGAAGAAGTCTCCCTGACTTCCTAGTTTTCAGTGTACGGGGAATGTTTATAGAGGAGCCCAGTGCACATTGGAAATGATGGGACAGAAGGCAAGGAGCCCAACAGTAGGTGGCGCCAGAGCCAATGACAGGCAGAGCCAACTCATGCTAGTTTTGTCTCCCTCCTCTTCCCTGCTACAAGAGGCAATACTGGGACCAAGTATGAGAAAACTGACAGGTTGTTCTGCCAAGCAATGCACATTACTTAAGCAGATGCCGTAAGACCTTGAAGTCCAGAGTCTCTCCTTACCCAGCTTACCCCTGGCGCCTTGACCATTCCTCTGGACAGCATAATGACAGCACTCTTGCACCCACCTCGCTCTCCATTTTGCTTTTGAGTTCCTTGCCACCCCCTTTTGACATTTCTTGCATGCGGCTGAAAATCTGGCCATTGATCAGGAAGATTTGCGGAAACCCGATTTAAAACAAAAACAAAAAGCAAAAACAAACAAAAATGAGCTCTCGTTTCTGTTCTCGATGCTGTTCACTCTAATTCTTCACCAGTTCTGGTACCTTTCATCTGAATTCTTAGGTTCTGTGGGGTTCACCTTAAAAGGATATGGTTTCTTTTAATCAATAAAGACCTTCCAAAGCTGTCTTTTTCTTGTCTTGTGGAGGGGTGGGGGGAGAAGGGGAGGGAAAACCCAAACCACACTCCCCCCCCCCTTTAAGATTGGTTGGCCAAATGGATTTGGGGTGGGGGAAGTTGCCATAAATACTGGCTTGCTCAGCTCCTTCCTGAAGAATTAAGGTGAAGAGCATTTTTTATCCTCCCTGCTCGCTTTTGCTTTAATGGAGTTTGGCTTCTATAGCATGAACATAACATCTCTCTCTCTCTCTTTTTTGGATAACACTAACCGCATTCTCCGTTCCAACCCATATACCTTTCTGTTAACACTTTCTGTTGCAATAATAGCTGAATCCATTAACTGCTCCAACCCTACCCTGAATTAGGCCACTTTTTGGGAACGTGAATACGCACTGTGTCGGCTAGCCAAGTTGCATGTTTTGGAGTTCCTCCTCCGTTCTTATTTTCTAACCCTTTCCTGCCAAAATCTGAAAGCGCAGCTGTGGGGAGATAACCTCGCCAACCCGCCTCTTGCTTGCATGTTTTCCGTACGGCCGCCTGGTTTGGGCCCAAGCCATTTGCCTTAATGGACATCATGGATGAGCTGACAGCCAGTCGTTTATGAAAGGCATCATCCGGTTTAAAAAGAGGGAGGGGAAATAAAGGGGTGGCTGTTCCCTAGCCTGGTGCCGTCCAGATGCCTCAGACTACAACTCCCATCGTCCCTGACTACAAGCCATCTGACTGTGGATGATGGGAGTTGTAGTCCAACACATCTGGAAGGGCACCATGCTAACTGTGCCTTACGGAATCAGAGTCACAATGTTTTCTTTTTCTTTTTCTAGCTATATTTGCCCCAAATGGAGCAAAACAGAAGCAGGGAGAAATCAAAGTGTTGCGACTTGTTGGTGTTGGTTGGGGGGGGGGTATCGGAGGGGAAGCACACTGCAAATCTTTGCAGCGTACTTCTCCTCTTCCCTCCCCGTCAAATCTCAGCCCAAAGGACGCATGATCTGCTCCGAGGCTTCATATCACGCTAAATATTTCTCCCTCTCCCCCGCCTCCCCTCCATTTCTCTCTTTTGCCTAGATATCGGCGACATGTCAGAGATGCAGGGGTTTGGGGCCAGCTTGTTGTCGTGGCAGCTGGACCCGTGCAGCCAGGGGTCCTCCTGCCTCTCGTGCTCCACCGGCAGCTCCCCTTACGACGTTCCCAGCTGCTGCACCTGCATCCACGACAGGTGAAATGAATTGCTCAGGTGTTGACCTTGCTTTTGGGGGGCTCTCTGTGTTAGTGCAAATATCAAAGAATAGTTGGCGTTTCAGTTTGCATACTGCTTTGGAAAGTGCAGATTTTACAGATCTGTGCTTTAAGTGCCTACTGAATTCAATCTCTCCTCCATCCCTCATTGCCAGCATGCACGGTTTGGCGGCAATCGCATGATTGACAAGGGTTACCGTATTTTTCGCCCTATAGGACGCACTTTTTCCCCTCCAAAAATGAAGGGGAAATCAGGGTGCGTCCTATGGGGCGAATGCAGGCTTTCGCTGAAGCCTGGAGAGCGAGAGGGGTCGGTGCGCACCGACCCCTCTTGCACTCCAGGCTTCAGGAAGCTCTGCGCAACCCTCGGGAGACCAGCTCCGAGGGTTGCGCAGAGCTGCCTGCAGTCCCCGGCTCAGCACAGCTCTGCGCGGCCATCGGGAGCAGAGCGCTAAGTCCCGCCCTGCTCCGGATGGCGGCGCAGAGCTGCCTGCAGTCCCGGGATCAGCGCAGCTCTGCGCGGCCACCGGGAGCCGGGGGCGAAGCCCCGCCCCGCTCCTGATGGCGGCGCAGAGCTGCCTGCCATCCCGGGACTGCAGGCAGATCTGCGCCACCATCCAGAGCGGGGCACTAAGTCCCGCCCCGCTCCCGATGGCGGCGCAGAGCTGCCTGCCATCCCAGGACTGCAGGCAGATCTGCGCCGCCATCTGGAGCGGGGCGCTAAGTCCCGCCCCGCTCCAGATGGTGGCGCAGAGCTGCCTGCCGTCCCGGGATCAGCGCAGCTCTGCGCGGCCATCGCCAGCCCCACAAGCTCGGGGGACAGCGGGGAGGCAGAGCGTGCCTTCCCACTGTTCCCCGACCTGGTTCTTCCAGCCCCGCACCTGGGGGGGAAATAATTTTTTTCCCCTTTATTTCCCCCCCCCAAAAAAAAAACTAGGTGCGTCCTATGGGCCGGAGCGTCCTATGGGGCGCAAAATACGGTAAATCACAAAACTGTTGAGAACACAGAAAAGCAAAATTAACATAATCAGCATTGTCTCTGTGCTTTCTTTTCAACCTCACTGTTTACAACACACACACCTCCAATGATAAACTCAGAAGCTGCACCATGCATCTGATGAACCAGACTGTAATCTACGAAAGCTTATGCCAGGCACCCCCAAACTCGGCCCTCCAGATGTTTTGGGACTACAATTCCCATCATCCCTGACCACTGGTTCTGTTAGCTAGGGATGATGGGAGTTGTAGTCCCAAAACATCTGGAGGGCCGAGTTTGGGGGTGCCTGGCTTATGCCATAATAAATAGGTTCATCTTTAAGGTTCCACAAGACTCTTAAGTCTGTTGCAGCAAAAAACAACAGGGTTTCCCCTCTGTAAATTCTTCTAGGTCAGTGTTTGCCATCTGCATTTTTCTTCTTTTTTCTGTTTCTAATAATTTTTTTTAAAAAAATGAATACAGAAATCACACGCACCATGCGAACTCTAAATGATAGTACAAAAATCAATAAGAATATCATATAATGCAACATAAACCTTTTGATATTCCTGTGACACCTTAATACAAAACCTTTAACAGTGCAGCTATATATTTTCAAAGATACAATGAGATATATATTGAATAGCCATCTATTTTCTTTAAATAAATGTATGAATCATCTCTAAAATCTCTGTATCAAACATTTAAACGTTTGCTTATAACGTACATTTCTCTGTGTATAAATTCATTTCGTTTACAGCAGCCACCTGCAATCTGACCTTTAAGATTTAAAGCCATCTGCAATTTCTGTGAACACTTCGATTTATCATTTCATTTCATTTTCATTTCATTTTCAAAAAAGCATTATTTTATGGAATCTGCCCATCCAGGAAATTAATCTGAAGGCAAAATTAACCTGAAGGCACCATTCTGTTATTTATTTACTTATGGTGATTGCATCCTCTCCCTTTAGTTAAAAAAAAAAAGTTCCCAGAGCAGTTTAAAATACAGTGGTACCTCGGGTTAAGAACTTAATTCGTTCCAGAGGTCCGTTCTTAACCTGAAACTGTTCTTAAACTGAGGTACCACTTTAGCTAATGGGGCCTCCCGCTGCCGTGCGATTTCCGTTCTCATCCTTAAGCAAAGTTCTTAACCCGAGGTACTATTTCTGGGTTAGCGGAGACTGTAACCTGAAGAGTATGTAACCTGAAGCGTATTTAACCAGAAGTGTCTGTAACCCGAGGTACCACTGTATCCATTATTAGGACCATCTCTGCACTCAGGCTTACAATCTAAAAAAACCTGACACACAAGTCTATTGAAATGCTGTCAATCCCAGGGGCGGAGGAAGGGGGGTGCGGTGGGTGCAGGCCGCCCCGGGTGTTACCACTGGACTTTGCTAGCTGGACTTCAGGCTAAGAGACAGCAACAAGCCCATCTCTTCTCGTCAGGTTGTTGAGAAGTTTCTTCTAAAAATAAATTTTAACATGTGCATTTGTCAGTTTAAAGCCTTTGGATATTCCTTTCAACAGGACCCCTCTAAAAATGTTATGCCAAAGCATGAAGAAACAGATTATTTCCAGAGCCTTCTATGGATGTAAGTAAAGCCCATGTTTGCAAGTGGGGGTGGGGGTGGTGTAAGTCCGCTGTCCCAATTGAGATGTATTGTGTTTTGCCTGGAAATAAGTCTTCCGATGTTTGAAAGAGACCTCTTTCTCTCTCAGAGCTACGATTCCTAGAGGACCCCAGGGATCGATGGTTAAACTGCTCTGGGAATTGCAGCCCTGTGAGGGAAATGGGTACCAATGGAAAGTTCTCTCCTGGAGCGAATAACATGCTGGAACTTAGGGTGATATTCAGGGGTGATATTTAGGGGAGCAGATAGTGCTGTGGTCTAAACCACTGAGCCTCCTGGGCTTGCCAATCAGAAGGCCGGCATTTTGAATCCACATGATGGGGTGAGCTCCCATTCCTCTGTCTCAGCTTCTACCAACCTAGCAGTTCGAAAGCATACCAGTGCAAGTAGATAAATAGGTACCGCTGCGGTGGGAAGGTAAACGACATTTCCGTGTGCTCTGGTTTCCGTCACAGTGTCCCGTTGGGCCATAAGTGGTTTAGTCATGCTGGCCACATGACCCGGAAAGCTGTCTGTGGACAAACGCCAGCTCCCTCAGCCTGAAAGCAAGATGAGCGCCGCACCCCATAGTTGCCTTTGACTGGACTTAACCATCCAGGCATCCTTTACTTTTACCTTTGCCTTTTTATTCAGTGGTACTGCAGTGCATAGGGAAGGGCCTTAAAAGCCCTTCCCCTCTTAAATCAGCAACAATGGGATATCAGCTCTGCCCAAGGCATGACGAATAATAGCAACAGCCGGGGGAAAGACATCTTACAGGACCAGGAAGAAACACCACGGACCGAATAATTGCCACACGCAGGAAGAACAAGGATTTAGTTTTGAGTTCCTCACTTGTACTTGTAGAAATCATTTAATGTGTTCACACGAATAGAAGTTTATCAATATTGCAGTTGTTGTATGAGGGATTATGATGATGACTGGATTGTAATTGAAATTAATAAGATTTTGGAATGCAGAAATAAAGAAAATCATCAAACCATCTAATCCAGCATTTGCGGGGGGGGCACTTTATCTAAATTATATAATTCGGTATTTGAACGTTTGGTATTAATAATTGTATTATATATTGGTATTGTTAAAATGAGGCTATTATTGGACTGTAATTGAAAACTAATAAAATTATTATCAAAGAGGGCGATTAAAAGCCCTTCCTCTTCCCCATGTACTGTTGTTCATATCCTGGGTGGGGAAGGAGTTACAACCCTCCCCCTGGTTCACTGTGGTCCTTAACCGGCATCTGGGGAAAGGATCAAAACCCTCCCCCTTTTCTGTGCCCTCCTGTGTCCCTTAACGTGCATGGGGAAAGAGTTGCAACCCTCCCCTTACAGCACATTGTGGTCCTTACCTGAATGGGGAAAGGGTTACAATTCTCCCCCTCCTCATGCTCTGTGGTCCATACCTGCATGTTGAAAAGGTTAACCCTGTATGGCGCCCTACTTTCCTTAACCTACACTGGGGGAAAGGGTTAAAACCCTCACCACCACACCAGTGCCTGCCCTTTTAAAGAACTTTCTAAAAAGCGTGTGAAGCACTCATTCAACTTTAAAGTGGCATGTCGTTCAGTTCTCTGCTAACCATCTTTTTCTCTCTCCTCCCCCTCGAACTCAGGGCTCGCCTACTGCCGACACCTGTCCACCGTCCGGACGCACCTGTCTGCCCTGGTAAGCCACACCATCATCCCTCCGGACAAACCCACAAGTGCTGCGGGGGGCCTGACGAAAGAGGTCTGGAGCAAATATCAGAAGGACAAGAAGGTAGGAGGCCTCCCTCTGCACTGATCGATTTTATAGAAATGCTCTGCTGCTTGATATAGTAAGAATCTCAAGCATGCGCACACAGAAACACACCGTATGTAGTGCACATGCGCACAAATAGCTTTTCCCTCTTTCCATTCTGTCCATCTATCTATAAAATCAGGTGTGGGGAGACTTTAACTCTAAGGGCCACTTTCCCTTGCAGACAGTTTGGAAGCGGCCAACGACCACCGGCTTATTTATCTATTTCGTAAAATTCATACACACTCAGTTGTAAACAACAACAACAACCCAAAAAGCTTCAAAGTGGCTTAGACAGCTTAAAAAGGAAGTAGATAAATCCACAGAGGAGGGGTCTGATGATGAGTCCCACCCTTGACAGCTGAAATCGAACTTCCATGCGCCATGGCAGTGTACCTCTGAGCACCAGTTGCCGGGGAAGAAGATGTCGACGGCATGAGAGGCCTGTTGCTTTTGCGCCCTGCTCTCGGGCTCGGGCTGGCCACCAAAGGAAACGGCAGTGGGTGGATTTTGTTGCCGTCTGGCCTGGCAGGGCTCCCCTGGTCTTAGCAGGAAGATTCTGGCCCATGGCGTCTGTCGCCTGAGTAGAAATGCTCACAGGCCTTCCACGGACGCTGCCGTGATGTATGGAGTTGGTACTCAAACCCGTAAGGCTCCTAGTCCTGCGGCAGATTCTCTGAAATCAATTTGCTTAAATAGCCGTGAGCCCATTGAAGATGCACTTGATGATAACAGGCCATTAAGAAACCATTATGAGATGCAATCAGGTTAAGTGTCGATGGGTTCCCCCCCTTTTTTTATTACGTTGCTGAATCAGATTAAGGCCTATTTTCTCTTGTATATTGTTTTCTATCAGTTGCCTCAAAATGCTCCCAAGGAAGGCAGGAAAATGATAGCCCCAGACAGCCAGGAGTGGAAGAGAGCCTCCAATGAAGAGCCTTTTAGTCACTGACCCAGCAGGTCCTCCAGAAATCCTCTAGAGCAGTGTTTCCCAAAGTTGGGAGTCCAGCTCTTGTTGGACTACAACTCCCATCATCCTTAGCTAGCTGGTCAGGAATGATGGGAATTGTAGTTCAGCTGGAGACCCAAGTTTGGGAAACACTGCTTTAGAGTAAGGATGAAATTTGACACACTAGGCCTCACCATTCTGTTCGGAGCTACCCAGAGTAGCTGGGGAAACCCAGCCAGATGGGCAAGGTATAAATACAGTGGTACCTTGGGTTAAGAACTTAATTTGTTCTGGAGGTCCGTTCTTAACCTGAAACTGTTCTTAACCTGAGGTACCACTTTAGCTAATGGGGCCTCCCACTGCCGCTGCGCTGCCGGAGCACGATTTCTGTTCTCATCCTGAAGCAAAGTTCTTAACCCGAGGTACTATTTCTGGGTTAGCGGACTCTGTAACCTGAAGCGTCTGTAACCCGAGGTATTACTGTAATAAATTAATATTATTAACACTAGCCACACACACCCTTCTGGGGTTTTTTTTCTTGGCCCACTGCTCAAATTAGGACCCACCCCCCAAATTCTTCACATTTTTTCTTAGGCCTTCCCATCTCTAACCATACCCACCTGCCTCACAGATCAAGCCAGGTGTGCGGGAGGTGGGAGGTGGCTGTGATCCCTGCAATGCAGGGGGTTGGACTAGATGACTCTGAGTGTCCCAGCTCCACAGTTCTACGATTCTAAAGTCGAATTCAGCACACACATTTGCTGATGACGCAGGGAGTTTGTTCCTGCTCTGTGCAGGATTTCAACATTCAGTTTGGGGTCATTGCATTGTTTTTTTCCTGCAGCCTTGCTTCTTTGAAACTCATGTTTATACAGTGTTAGATGCTGGCAAATTTTTGGAAGAAAATTTTTGGTTGTATAAGTATGATAATGAGTTACAGGTAGGTAGCTGTGTTGGTCTGCCATAGTCGAAAGAAAATAAAAAAAATCCTTCCAGTAGCACCTTAGAGACCATTGGTCTCTAAGGTGCTACTGGAAGGATTTTTTTTTTATTTTGTTATGATAATGAGGAAAGAGTTAAAAATTTCCAGAAGATAGCATTAGCTTAAATTATATACCTAATATATGGGGCTTGGCAATCGGGCAAGTTAAATGGATTCTCTGTGCCCTTACATCTGCAAAAAGATTGATATTGATACATTGGAAAGAGGAAAACGTGGCCTCTTTCAGTGAATGGATGGAAGATGCGACAACTTTTGCCAGCCCATTAACAGGTCGCTTTCAGACAAAAGATTATGTGTGGGAAAATGTAATGATATTTGGAAAGTACGGTATTTATTGTGACCCAGGAATCAATGTATATTTGAGTGAAACAGTAAGTTCATCCATTTACGTATATGTTATAGAGTAATTTTAATTATATTTTACTGTCATGTTGTTTTAAAAGGTTTTATGTATTCTTTTTCTTTCTTTTTCTACTTTAACTCATTGTAATAGTCTTCATAATGATAATATTAATAATAGTAAAACAAATCTCTCTCCCTCCTTTCTTTGGCTCAGAATTACAAGGAGTTGGAGCTCCTCCGGCGAGTTTACTATGGTGGGGTGCAGCACGACATTCGGAAGGAGGTGTGGCCGTTCTTGCTGGGACACTACAAGTTTGGCATGACCAAGAAGGAGATGGGTCGGGTGAGTACTTCAGGTTATATTTAGATGCTTGATAACTGACCTGGTATTTTTGGGGGTGTGAGGAAAGGAGTGTTCCTTGAAGATGCTGTTAAGACAGGGAGGTTCAACGGCAAAGTGTCTCCATTGCGCTCTCAGTTCCACCCTGGGCATTTTGAATTACAAATGGTTGCAGAAGAACTTTTGCCAGCAATCCCATGCTGTGTGCACCAACAGAAAAGGCAAACCTCTGTTTCCCTGGGGAGGCTTGGTCCTAGATGCATCCTCTGGGGCAGGTTCACCAGATAAGGCAGTGTTGTTCTTAAACTATATTGGTGCCCCATTCCCTTGCTTCTATAAACACATCCCTATCCTATTAAAAACTAAGATCATGGCCACTGGTCCCATCACCTCCTGGCAAATAGAAGGCGAATAAATGGAGGCAGTGAGAGATTTTACTTTCTTGGGTTCCATGATCACTTCAGATGGTGACATGGTCAGGAAATTAAAAGACGCCTGCTTCTTGGGAGAAAAGCAATGACAAACCTAGACAGCATCTTAAAAAGCAGAGACATCACCTTGCCAACAAAGGTCCGTATAGTTAAAGCTGTGGTTTTCCCAGTAGTGATGTATGGAAGTGAGAGCTGGACCATAAAGAAGGCTGATCGCTGAGGAATTGAGGCTTTTGAATTATGGTGCTGGAGGAGACTCTTGAGAGTCCCATGAACTGCAAGAAGATCAAACCTCTCCATTCTTAAGGAAATCAGCCCTGAGTGCTCACTGGAAGGACAGATCCTGAAGCTGAGGCTCCAATACTTTGGCCACCTCATGAGAAGAGAAGACTCCCTGGAAAAGACCCTGATTTTGGGAAAGATGGAGGGCACAAGGAGAAGGGGACGACAGAGGACGAGATGGTTGGACAGTGTTCTCGAAGCTGCCAGCATGAGTCTGACCAAACTGCGGGAGACAGTGGAAGATAGGAGTGCCTGGCGTGCTCTGGTCCATGGGGTCACGAAGAGTCGGACACGACTAAACGACTAAACAACAACAACAATCCTATTAAAAGCATTATTCAGAATTCCATTCTGCACAACCCACTAAGGAAGATAACGATGCAATAAAATACAAAACGCTGACAATTAGCTGCACATTTATTCAAAATCCATTTGAAACCTATTTAAATTAATTAATTCAACAAGATGGATGACCTTGATCCAGCAATAACAGCTTTTCAAAGCCTGAGAGTCATTTACGCCCACTGCCCCTTTACCACTTAGGCAACCCCTTGGGTAATACCCCCCCAAGGGACGGGAACCACTGAGATACAAAGGGGTTAGAATCATACAGTTTGAAGGGACCCCAAGGGTCGTCTAGCCCAACCCCAAAGGCTGTAGCCCTTCAGCCCCACCCTTCTTTCATTTTTTTTATCCCCCAATCTTTCAGAGAAGCAGCACCTACACTTTGGAACTCCCTGCCTATTGACATCAGGCAGGTAACCTGGCTGTACGGTTTTTGGCAAGTCTCCTTCCTCCTAATTTGTCCTGCCCCTGCCTTTCTTGGCACATCACTTTGGCGCTAATGCTAGCCGGGTGTGGAGTTCATTGTGGCTTCTTGCTGGCTCAGTCTCAGAGCCCTGCACAGAGAACGCCCCAGATTCAGCTCACAGCACCTCTAAGTTGGGCTGAGAAACCTTCTGCTTCCAGTCTGAAGGGTTACAGTCCAGGAACAAGACTGTACCCTGAATAGACCAGGCCTATCAAAGCCGCCTTGTTGTGTATTAGGGTATGTCGTTTTAGGGAGCAAAACCTATAGGTAAAGGTAAAGGGACCCCTGACAATTAGGTCCAGTCATGACTGACTCTGGGGTTGCGGTGCTCATCTCGCTTTATTGGCCGAGGGATCTGGCGTACAGCTTCCGGGTCATGTGGCCAGCATGACTAAGCCGCTTCTGGAGAACCAGAGCAGCGCACGGAAACGCCGTTTACCTTCCCGCCAGAGTGGTACCTATTTATCTACTTGCACTTGAGGTGCTTTTGAACTGCTAGGTTGGCAGGAGCAGGGACTGAGCAACAGGAGCTCACCCCTTTGTGGGGATTTGAACCGCCAACCTTCTGATCAGCAAGTCCTAGGCTCTGGTTTAACCCACAGTGCCACCCGCTTCAGTGAGGAGTCTTAAAATTAGTTTTTTGGGTGTGGGGAATTCAAACCTGGCATTATTTTTGTGATGGGATAACATTTAGCTTGGTAAATCTGTGTTTGATTAGAAAACCACATAAACAACAGGAGAATTGTGTTATTTTTTGGCATCAAAACCTTTACCCTCCCCCCCCCCCGGAGGTAACGTAGAAATTGTTTTTCCTGAGGGTACACCAGACTACTAGGGTGGGTTTGGTGATTTCTTGCTGGTTACCTCCCCCCCCCCCCCAGAGATAAGGTAGAGGATTTGCTTCTGAGCAGCACCCATGAAAATAGCAAAAAGTGTGGGTCGCTGTGCAGACCCAGCTTGGGCTTATATTTATCTCCAGGGTTGCGATTTAAAACATGAATTGTTTAAAATATAAAAAGCACGTGAACTGCTCCTGAAAACCAAATAATGTTAATTGTACCTTCTGAAAATGTCAGGTAATGCTCGCAACAACAATAACAACAACATATAAGTGAAAGTGCAATGTGTATGCAACCCTCCAGCATCTCCCTACGGCAAACCAAAATGTAATTATTCCCTAGGCGGGAGTGACAAATGATGGTTATAATCGACAATAGATGTGCAACAGGAAGAATCTACCCAGAGCTCACTGGCGGAGGTTAAGATGCTAATGACAAATGAATGATCATCTGCAGAGTCCTGAAGTTTCTCATTTCTGTCCCAGGAGAGAAATGGGAACAGCTGCAGGCTGCAAGGTCAGCGTGACCTTGGGGTTTTTGGCCAGAAACAAGTGTGCAGATAAAGTCTGGAGGAGGAGGACAATTTGCCTCTTTTTCCCAGCCTGCTAGCCCCCTCCTCAAAGTCTTTTTCTTGCAGCTAAGATAAGATTAGTGGCAAGTCAAAGAGCGATTCTTAGGTAGGGTTCTGAAAGCTTTCATTTGGCGATGCTGCCCAACCCTGGGCCCCCTTCTCTCCCACCAGAACCTCGGGTGCGCATGGACAAGACGAGTTTATAATTCAGGGGCGTTTTGGGCTCAAAACTCCCATCAGCGTGGTCAATTGGTCCATGAGGCAGCAAAATCCTGTGGGTCGGCGCCTGACCTGCCACTGTCACCACAGAAGTGAGGAAAAGTGCCGGCAGTGGCGTTCAATGAGATTCTGCTGGAAGCTGCCAGCGTGCGACTCAGGGCTGAGGTAGCAGGAGGCAGCATGTTTCTGTTTTGCCTCAGGCGGCGAAATGGGACGGGCCGCCCTGTTATAGTCCAGCAATCTCTGGAAGGCCACAGGCTTCCCATCCCTGACTTGGGAGAAAAAGCTAAGAATTGCTGCAGGAGAGGCGTGCAAGTCTCCCCCAGTCACTTTTGGGAGAGCTGAGGCCGCAGTGGTGATGGATTGCAGTGGAGCTGAGGAAACAGTGGATCCTGGACTAGAGTGAAGACTTCAGAAGATTTGAAAGGCACCTGAGGAGAAGTTAAGACTTCATTTAAAGCCCTCTGAGAAAGCTTGCGAGTTAATTTCAATGGTGTTAACAGTGGTACTTGGCTTAAGGTTGTTGTCTAGGGCAGGAGTGGAGAACCTGTGGCTCTCCAGAGGTTGCTGGACTACAACTCCCATCATCCCTCAATACTGGCCAGGCAGGCTGGGACTGATGGGAGTTGTAGTCCAGCATTGTCTGAAGAGCCTCAGCTTTCCCTGTTGTGAAAACCTTTCAGAACCCCCCCTTTTTTTGTAATGCGCACAATATATATTTTTTATTTGTTCTGTCTTGTTTTCTACGTGGATACTATTTCTTGTTTCCTTCTTTTTGTGTGTGTCTTATCTCACTCTATGCACTTGTAATTTTGTACTTTTGATTTTTTTTTAATAAAGAATATATATATTTAAATGAAAACCTGCAGAGGTTTCCCAAGGCCTTTCCAGAGATGACTTCCTGACAGCCTTTCCCCCCCCTTCCTTTCTGAAGGTTGACGAGGAAATTGCGCTCAGGTATCAGAAAGTGATGGCCGAGTGGAAAGCCTGCGAGGTGATTGTGAAGCTTCGGGAGAAGGAGTCTCAAACGGCCACCAAATTCTCCTCTGGCAGCAGCATAGACAGCCACGTCCAGCGCTTGATCCACAGGGACTCCACCATCAGCAACGATGTAAGGCAATGTGCCTTGTTCTACGTCCCTCTTTGCTGTGACATAATGCAGAGAGCCTTGCTGGGTCAGACCAAAGGTCCATAAATCTAGACCAGGGGTCAGCAACTAGAGGCCTGAGAGCCCCAGTTGGCCTGAGGCCTAATTTCATTTGGCCATTGCTCTAGTTTCATGCAGGTGCAAAAGAAGGGAATGGGAATGGGGAGAAGGAGGTGGCACAGAAGAGTTTGGATTTGATATCCCGCTTTATCACTAGTGTAACTGGCCCAAGGTCACCCAGCAGCTGCATGTGGAGGAGCAGAGACGCGAACCCGGTTCACCAGATTACAAGTCTACCGCTCTTAACCACCACACCACACTGGAGAGGGAGAGGGAACAGGGTACCCTGCCCATCATTGGCTCTGGCTGTGGACCCCCATCTAGGCCCATCCACAGCCTGCTTGCAGCCTCTCCCCCAGCAGATTGATTTGATTTAGATTTGATTTATTATATTTCTGTGCCGCTTTTCATCCAAGTTCTAGTCACCACACCATGGCAGTTTTAAGGTCCAAAATAGTTTACTGCTGCGGAAGATAAGGCTTCAGCAATACAGTTCTGGACGTTGATTTTTACATAAAGCTTGTAGCCTTTGCAGATACAGATACAGATATATACAAGTAGAAAGTGTTTCTGTTGCTCCAGCAGTTCCAAAACGTAAGACAGACTCTGACTCATGGGCGGGACTCATGGACTGACAAATGAGCTGACATGTCTTAATCACTTATATAGATGGTACTGGGCCATTGCCATAGCGACTGGCTTGGCTGACCCCGGACCTCTTGCCTTATCTCATACATGGGGTGTTTTGTGCCCATGAAATAAATTCACCCCTTCCTCCATGTCCAGTTCTTCCAACTGTATCAGGTGGTGCATCAGACCTTCACCTTCCTGCTGTGTTCGTTTAATCCTTCCTTCCTTTCATGATAAACATCTTGCCCTTCAGGTGTTTATATCCGTCGATGAGATGGACTCGGTAGAGCGAGACCTGAAGGTTCAGGAAGACCCATCTTTGACCGGGGGCTGCAGCGATGCGCCAACAGTCATTGTGGCCATGGAGCAGCAGCAGTCGGTAGAATTTGACTCCCCCGACTCTGGGCTCCCGTCCTCCCGGAATTACTCCGTCACGTCTGGCATCCTGTCTAGCATTGATGACGGGCAGAGTGTCTGCTTTGAGGACGGGGCTGAGGAGGAAGCTGGCTCCGATCCACAGAGGCAAGATTCTGACCAGGACCCTCAAGCCAAGGGCTCGGAACCTCAGGACTTAGTAATTGAGGAACAGCTCTGTTCCCAGATGGACTGTAAGGAACCTGCAGAGGAGGCCATATCTGTGTGTTCTGCGTCTTATACGGTAGGTAAGAGGGACCCTGTAGAGATGGGCAACCGGTGGGCCTTCAAATGTTGCCGGACTACAACTCCCATCATCCCTGACCATTGGCCTTGCTGGCTCAGGCTGATGGGGTTTGGAGTCCCAACAGCATCTAGAGAGAGCCACAGCTTCACTCTTCCATCCTACTCTCTTGGACAGCCCTGAATACTGCATTTTGGTGATCCAAAAAGTCTGAACCCTTTAGGTCTGTTTCATTGGGCCCTGCCATCTCCTGCCCTCTCTTTCCCCTCCGAACTTAAAACAATGCCCTCTTTTTTGGCAGGGCATATTGCAAAGTTAAACAAAGCTGAACATATTTTAACAAAGTTAAAAATCAACAAAACTTTCGAAAAGAAATATAAGCATCTCAATCTTGAGTCTGGATAGACAGGCCTCAACGGAAGAATTCTCAGCAGGCATCTAAAGCAATATAGTGTTGCTTAGAGGAATGACTCTGTAAGTTCTGCAGGTTGAGGAGTATGTGCCCATAACTGGGGTGCTGTTGCAGAGAAGGCCCTGCGCCCAGTGGCCTCAATAAGCGAGGGTGCCTGAAGCAGGGCCTCCGCTGCAGAGCTCAGCAAATGGGTGTTTTTATGGGAGAAAAGGGTCCAGTTGATTTGCTGTCTCCTCACAAGGGTTGCTCTTGCACTTGGAACACAGAATGAAATAAGCCGTGTTCCTGATGTAAATGAAGGCCTGGGATGCATTAGATGGGGGGTAGTCAACCTTATTGTACCTACCGCCCAGTAATGCATCTTTCGTGATGGTAAAAATTCCTTACCGCCCACCAGTGCTTGATGGAAGGAGGATTCAGCTTGTGCCCTAGAACCCCCAACCGCCCACCTAGAATCCTGAAACGCCCACTAGTGGGCGATAGGGACCAGATTGACAACCCCTGCATTAGCTCAAAGTTGGGGAACCTTAGACCTGGTCCAGGGGGACCTCCATAGGCTATGTTTTGACAGATCTGCATCAATCACACTGAATTGCAGAACTGAGTAGGTCCCACACAGAATTCCCAAAGGAATTCTAAGATACTAGTCCTCATGTTGGCTGTAGAGAAAGAATGAAATGCAATGAAAACTGCATTTGAACCTCTTGGGTTTTTTTGGGTGGTGGCGGTTAAAAGCCTTTTTTTGCTCTCTTCCCCCCATTACAGAAGGCAATTAATAAATCAATGATGATTAGAATAAATAAAAATTAGTAGTGTGTGTGTGTGTGTGTGTGTGTTTTTAAAACACACACCACTTTCCAAAATTTCAGATTGCAACAGAGAAGTCGTGTTTTATTCAGCAACACCTCTGTGACGTGTGCTTGTATCTTCTAGATAGAAATGTTGGACACTGTTGCCTTAAACTTGCACAGAATTGATAAAGACGTACAGAGGTGTGATCGGAATTATTGGTATTTCACCGCTGAGAACCTGGAGAAACTACGGAACATTATGTGCAGGTCAGTGGAACCGGGAGGCTCCCAGGCGCGGAGTCCGGGATTCAGCAGGGGTGGAGCCTGGCAGTTTGAGGGCGGAGCCTGTTGGAGCAAGGGGCGGAGCTTGGGAGAGCTACAGAAGCGAATAACGATAATATGGTTCGAAAACCAAGTTAGGAGAATAAGAATTTCAGGACGTTCCAAGCTCAGCGAAGCTTCTTGAGATCCTTCCTCCAGATCCTAGTTTGTTTTGGCTGAACTGAAGTTCCAAGCTACATTTTGCAAATTTGCCCTTTAACCGGAAGCAGTTCATTTAAGAGACGTTTCAAGCGTATGACTCCATTTCTCCTCCCTCTGTTGCAGTTACGTTTGGGAACATTTAGACGTTGGCTACGTCCAAGGAATGTGTGACCTCCTGGCTCCACTCATGGTTATACTCGACAAAGGTTAGAAGTCTTCATGGTATCTGTGCAGCCCCATATAAAAATATATATTCATTTATATCACAGTTGCACGTTCATGCTAATCCATAGTTTACCTTAGCTTACAATTTATCAGGGGTGGATGCAGAATCTTCCTGGATTTACTAGAAGTTACTAGAATATTCTCGTGCTTTCTGGACAAAGCACGTCCACAGCTGTTGTTATTCATAGAGTCCTGTAAGAACTCAAGGTCAGTGCTTAGAGACAGAGATATAAACCTGCCACTGAGCTCTGCCTGAATTCTTCATCGTCTTCTTTTTCTCTCTCTATTTTGGTTTCTGCATATACCATGTGTTTTTGCTTCTGCAAAAGCGAGGTTTTTGCCTTGTTGGGGATTCCAGCAAGTTTCTGTATGCTTTTAAAAACCTCAGTAAACTTTTACTGAAGAACTCTGCCTGTGTGTTTTACTCCTTTGTACTCTACACAAAGATGAACTTCCATTACTCTGCTGATTTTGGCCCATGACCTGCAGTTGCCCAGTTATGGAGACACCAGTTGGCTGGACTTGGCCCCTGGCCCTGACACAATTTTATTCTAAATACAACTTATTGATGGACTTTTTTTGCGTGAGAGAGAAAATGAACTTGTAATATCTGGAATTGAAGTTTGAAGAAATATTGGTATACAGAAGGCAGAATGGTTGGATGTGGTTAATGAGTGAATACTATATTTAGCTGCAGGACAGAGAACTGAAAGTCTTTTATCTTTCTTTATTCTTTTCTCTCTCCTTTCCCTTTTTTCTGTCTTCCTTTATTTATTTATTTCTTCTTCTTTCTGCCTCCATTCCTTTTTAGATCAAGCATTTATTTTCTGTGTACGGTGGTGCCCCGCAAGACGAATGCCTCACAAGACGGAAAACTCGCTAGACGAAAGAGTTTTCCGTTTTGGAGGTGCTTCGCAAAACAAATTTCCTATGGGCTTGCTTCGCAAGACGACAATGTCTTGCGAGTTCCTGCTGGTTTTTCCCCCTTTCCCCCCCTTTTTTCTAAGCCGCTATGCCGCTTATCAGCTGATCCGATCAGCAGATAAGCCGCTAAAAGCCGCTAATAGCGCTAATCCGCTAATCCTTCAATGGGCTTGCTTGAAAAAACCGCTAGACGAAGAGAATCACAGAACGGATTCTTTTCATCTTGCAAGGCACCACTGTATTATATAATAGATACTTTGCATGGAGTATGAATTTTTGTATATCTATGGGCAAGTATCAATAATTTTTTTTTGAATACAACTGATGGATGTGCTGGTTCATAGTTCAAGCCTAAGCATGTCTACTCAGAAGTAAGTCCTATTGAATTAAATGGGGCTTACTTCTAGGCAAGTGGGGTTAGGATTTCAGCCTTAGATTGCAACCTTAAACACTTGGGAATAATCCCCATTGAACACAGTAGGGCTTACATCTGAGTAAACATGTATAATAGGATTGCACTGTTTCTTGATTAAAAAGCAGATTTACTCTTTAAAAAGCATTGCTTCACCGTTCTTGTTTTAAATTAACATCTGTCTGCGTTTGATTTCAGACGAGTTGGCTTACAGTTGCTTCACCCATCTCATGAAGAGAATGAGTCAAAATTTCCCTAACGGAGGTGCCATGGACACACATTTTGCAAACATGAGGTCCTTGATCCAGGTGGGGCTTTGCATGCCTATGTTAAAAAAAATAATGTTTAGTTGTCCTGTTCCGTTCGTTTGAAGCTGAAGGCAGTTTATCAAAATTAAAATGGGCACAAAACTAAAGACTGAAACCAAATTAAATACAACACCCAAACAGCAGCGCTAAACCAATGATTTGCTGCCCACAATTAAAGCCCACCCCCCAAAACTTTAGTGCAGCTGGTGCTCTCCAGATGTTTTTGACTACAGGGGTCATAGAGCATGTGCAGAAGGCCTCGGGAGTGATCCCCAGCAACTTCTGTAGAAACGGGAGACGCTTCTCTGGAATCCTGCTCCCAATCATTGTAGACAATCCTGAGCTACATGGATCAATACCCAGCCACCGATATAAGACAGTTTTCTGTGTTCCCATCACCCCCAGCAAGCTCTGGCTAATGGGAGTTGTAGTCTCAAACATTTGTCGGGCGCCAGGTTGGCAGACTTAGTCAATGGCACAGAATTTGCCTGGCACTTAAAGGCCAAACGAGGCTTGATCCCTCCTTCAGTCTCCTGGAAGAATGCTGGGACAGACATCCCATTTGTCCAATGGCCCTGCTGTTGATCTTGTAGTGGCGCTGGCTGCAGATTTTGGGCCGTTGGGCAGGATGGCATCACTGCTGCCCATTTGCACTCCCTCTGGGCCCCATCAGCACATGGGTAAAAATCCAGAGGTACGCAAGCTTTGCGTGGCTCTCAGACATACTGTATCTGATTCCCAGCTCACAAGTGCAGCGTCTCCCATTTCTTCCCATTATCCCTGCACAGAGGAGGTTCAGCCACGGAGCGCGGCAGCTAGAGCGGCCTAGAATCCTTTGGAAAGATGCTCTAGCCGGCACACTCCGTGGTCAGGCGTCTGAGTGCAGATGGGCATCCTCTGCTCAGTTTCCTCTCTGGACACCTGGCAGCCCAGAGCTGAGGACGGTGGGGAGGGAAGAGCTGGAGCAGCTCCCCACCTCTGCTGTCTCTGGGCAGGGGGCCAGTTCCTATGGGAACCGTGCAATTCTTCTGACTTCTCAGCGCATCTCCCTAAAAGGGGGAAAGTTCTCAAGCAGGGTTGTGAAGGCAGCTCAAACGCCTCCTTGGGACGTTACTTCTGAGTAGACACATGCATGAGATCAGGCCGGCAGGTCTGGAAGAAGGGAACGTTAGGGCAGGGAGGTGTCTGCAAACTTAAATCTGGAAGAGATAATGCACTTGGCTGGAAGAGATAATGAACGATGGTTGACTGGGGTTTGTGTGAGGGGAAGAATGGATGCCAAAGGGTGGAAAGAGAGGAGATTGTAAAGGAGAGTGGCACAGAGAGAGAGAGAGAGAGAGGGAGGGAGAGAAGGAGAGAGAGAGAGAGAGAGAGAGAGAGAGAGAGAGAGAGAGAGAGAAGAACGTGTGAAGAAGGGCATTGTGGGAAATTAAGATGGTCCCCAGTGCCAGTCAGAGCACCTGGCTGGGATTCTGTTTCAATGTGGTGGCCAGCTGGGAGCCCATCATCTGCCAAAGGTAGCCAGGTTCTGACGCGGACCCTGAGCTGCAGCCCCTTCACCGAAAAAAGCCTTGTGGCACCTTAGGAATCAAGTGTCCTACCTCCTCCTGCCTTGAACTCCCCACCTCTTCCCCCCTTGGAGGCCCAATAATCTCACCTGATGGTCAGGCCATGGTAGGTGTGGCCTGCTCCCAAATCTTCACGGTTCAAAATCCTGAGACCTTGCAAGCCCCTGATTGCACAGCTGTGTTGTCGCTCGGATATCTGTGTTGTCAGATATTTAAAACTGGAACTCATTTTTGTCTCTGTGTTGTTGTTGGTGTTTTCAAATTTCCCCCCAAAGATTCTGGATTCTGAACTCTTTGAACTGATGCACCAGAACGGGGATTACACTCACTTCTACTTTTGCTACCGCTGGTTCCTGCTGGATTTTAAGAGAGGTAAGATGCTTGAGCCACATATTGATCATGGAACCAAAAGGGTTGGGTGGCATCTTGGGGGTCATCTAGTCTGACCCCAACGTGTGCTTAGTGCAGATTCTGCCATTTCAGAATGCAGCAACAGCATCCCCGGCAGGTGACCCCTCCAAGTCTAAAGATGCCATTAGAGATTATTTTTATTATAGTGGTACCTTGGGTTAAAAACTTAATTCGTTCTGGAGGTCTGTTCTTAACCTGAAACTGTTTTTAACCTGAAGCACCACTTTAGCTAATGGGGCCTCCCGCTGCTGCCGCGCCCCCCGGAGCACGATTTCTGTTCTCATCCTGAAGCAAAGTTCTTAACCCAAGGTACTATTTCTGGGTTAGAGGAGTCTGTAACCTGAAGCGTACCACTGTAGTCTTAATTTTTCCCCCAGGGGGAGGGCAGTGGGGGGGGGATTAATGTCGTCAAGAAAACTGTTGTGACCATGATGCGCTTGAGTAACTGGATGCTCTCTGCAATGTTTGTTCCTTCCCTTCAGAATTGTTGTACGAGGATGTTTTTACAGTGTGGGAAGTTATTTGGGCAGCAAAGCACATCTCTTCAGAACATTTTGTCCTTTTCATTGCCTTAGCACTGGTAGAGGCCTACCGAGAGATTATCCGCGATAACAACATGGACTTTACTGATATCATCAAGTTTTTTAATGGTAAGGGAGCCGAGCTCAATGCAATTTCACTCTCTTTTTCTATTCTTTTTTCAAGGACTTCGATGTTGTTCAGTTTAAGATTGCGGGCGTTTAGGGAAAGCTTTTTATTTGTTTGTTTAGGAAGCAAGGGATTTGGGCAGAGGGAGGACAGGAGCAGATCAGAATTCAGTCCTGATCATCTGTATTTTGGAAAGCTGCCTATTTTTCCGCCTGTTCTCTGTGGTTGGGCATGATAGTTCCTGAGACAGAGGAGCAGGTTTTTGTCTGCGTTCAGATACCACCACACACCATTTTGAATCAAGGCGGCAGACCAAACCTTTCAGAACAACTCGAGATTGTCACCAAATTTGGTGTGATGGTTTCTGAGATCCAGGAGCAAACATTTGTCTGTTTTTGGATACAACCCGTTGCCACCTTGAATCAAGAGAGCAGGCTGCAACTTTCAAAACTGTGCTTCTTCTAATCATTTTTGGGTTGTTTGTTTTGTTTCTTAAAATGCCCGAGCAACGGCAGGTTCGAGGCTTCCACTTGGAAATAAAGCGATGCTTTCCTTTCTGATTATTCTCATCTCAAGCTGAAAGCTGTGAACTTGTTTCTCAGATGAAGTGCAACAGAGTACAGAAGGGGCTCCTGTGATGGGAGTGTTGCTGTGCAACAAGAAAAAGGCACACACTGCATCTCAGCAGGGTCAGCGTCCTAGTCTAGCATTTTCCTTGACATGGAACTTTTCCAAAAATGGGGCTGTTGGGTTTTTCTTTGTAGTTTCCAGGTGAAGATAGCTCAGCGGTTAATGTGAATCGGTACATGCAGGCAAGGAGTGTATCTGTTTTATCTGTTTTCTGCGTGGGCTTAACAGCCATATCTTTAATTGGGGAACAGGAGCTGGAAGAGCAGCTGTTTTGGCTCAGCGTTTTTAACTGATAAGAAACACTTAGAAGGCCATCTCGACCCAAGGGTGCTCTGCAGCTTTAACATGGCCATTACATGAGCACATAGTGCTTCAGTTAAAGCATCCAGAACTCCATTGTCAAATTTAGTCCAGAAAACTGTGCTATGGACTATTGTGACTCGGCAAGGTGGGCCGGGTAACTGCAACTTGACTGCGGCAAGAAGAAATTAATCTATCTTACATGGACAGCTCTGGTCCTCTAAGTTGCAAGTGTGCATGTAATGGGGCTGGAATAGCCTTATCCCAAATAAGGTTTTGCTGTATATTCCTCTAGTGAAAGCTTAGCTAACTGGTCAGTTGAGCTCGTTAGGAGTTGATATAAAAATTGAGGGCACAAGGAGAAGGGGATGACAGAGGATGAGATGGTTGGACAGTGTTCTGGAAGCTACAAACATGACCAAACTGCGGGAGGCAGTGGAAGACAGGAGTGCCTGGCGTGCTCTGGAGTCACAAAGAGTCGGACACGACTAAATGACTAAACAACAACAACAAAAACAAGGAGCTGATATATACACTAGTGGCCAAAACTATGGAAACCTTTTGGAAAAAGTGTATTTCTGAGGTTTGAAAAAGCACAACTGCATATCAACTAAAAAAAAAGCTGCATAGCAAACACTTAGTTGTGCTTCCTTTTTCGGGTTAAATGGCTATAACTTTTGATGGAATAAGTGAACAAACTTTGTTGCATTACATTCTTCATTAAATTATCTTTCCATTGATATATAATTTTATGGTATTTATAATAATAATAATAATAATAAGAAGAAGAAGAAGAAGAAGAAGAATGGTGCTATGAGCCAACAAACCTCAGAAATGCACTTTTCCCAAATGGTTTCCACAATTTTGGCCAATAGTGTATGCTCCCAGGCAATCTCAGCTTCCTCCACTCACTTTTCCCTCTGGCTCCTCGCACTACTGGTCCTCCCCTTCCTCTTACTTCTGTTGTGTGTTTTGTGCAGAAATGGCAGAGCACCACAACGCGCAGGAGATCCTGAAGATCGCGAGAGATCTGGTCTGCAAAGTGCAAACGCTGATCGAGAACAAGTGAGCGAGGAGGAGGAACCGAGAGGGTTTGCCTGAGGCGACGGCAGCAGCAGCAACCACAACCTGGCTTGCACCCTTTTAGGGGGAGGAAGGGGGAACGAGAATTTGCCTGCACTTGTCACTTCAATTAATGGTTTACTGGCATCTTCTTCCATGTAATAATGTTTGTAAATACCTGAGAGAGTTCTTTCCAGGAGAAGAAAAAGCACACAGGAAAAACAAGGTGGCTTCCCACCAGGAGTTGAGGTTGTGTGTGCACACACACGAGAGTCTTCGCTGCAGACTCTGTATTTCAGGGCCAAAAAATATTTGTGTGTCTTTCGTTTCTCCAGTTTGTTGTGTTAATTGAGTTTCCCAGCACTGGGATGGTCAAAGGGTGGCGAGCCTGGGCAGAAGGAAGACTTGATGTGCGTGCCCCCCACTGTAATTTGTGCAAAGCCTTGTCCGTCTTCGAACCCACCTACCCACCTGCAGGACACCCTTCCCAACGCCCCACCTTCTTGCCAGTATTTCAAGAGCACCTCCCTGTTCTAAGCAAGCAGCATCTATGACAAGCTGCGCCAAATTCTGTTATGAGATCGGGCATAGACCGAGGTGGGGCATCCTTCTGAGGTTGCGCATAGACCAAGGACTTTATGCCGGGAAATGAGCCTGTAGTTCTCTGAAGCTCGTCTGCAAACAGGAGGGCCCCATCTCCTCCCAGCGTTTGCGGCACGGCAGAAGCTCTGTGGAAGTTAAGCGCCAAAAAACAGGCTTCCCTCTACTTATGCCACCCCTATGAAGCATTTTATCCTGAAGTGTTTGGCCCTGAACGGGGAAACCATGATAACCAGCCACGGACAGAGAAAGCTCACCGAAAAATAGTGGGAAAAGGAGGGCAGCAGGCAGGTAGTCCTGGTTTTTTCTGCACAACAATGAGGGCTAAGAATCTTGATTTTTATTTTTATTTAAAAAAAGAGAACAACCAACCAACCAGCCAAACTGTGGAGCCCAACGAGGTGCTGAATTCTACAAATGCATGAAATAATTATGTATACTTGCCCTGGTTTCCTTCTCCATTGCCCGTTTGAGGATCTTTCAGTTTTTATGCTGCCTCGTTGTTCTTCAGCTTTTTCTGTTATATAGACCGTTGCAGGATTTAACCCAGTACTCTTAACTGCTGGAGAAACAGACATGGGAGGTGGGGCAGCTAGCCCCCAAAGCATCGCTGACTTCCAGCTAGTTGGGTTTGTTTTGTTCCTTTTCCCTTGGAATGCAATAGAGGGGAGTGTCTTAAATCAGGAAACTGACTCTCTCTTTTTTTGGCTAATGCTGGCATGCTCACACGGTTTGTCCCTTAGTCCTGTCGTTTTTTCTCTTTCTTCCTTGTGCCAAGTTAAGTGTTGGAAACATGCATGGGTCTGCCACACAGTGTCGCAGGCGAGGAAACCGCTTTTCCGATTTTGTGTGCATTTTCATTCAGTTGAAAGGTGAAGAAGTCTTTAAAATCCCCCAAACCCCCTTTAAAACCTGATGGGTTCATCCATGTTTTAAAAATGAGAACACAGTGCACTACATTTTTGGAGAATGTATTATATACGACACTTTACTATGTTAAAAAAAACACACAGAGAGAAAAAGGAAACACAACCAAAAACAACAAAAAAATTAATGAATTTAACTGTGCAAACTTTGTTGTACCTGTTTATTATAATGTTTCTGCATAATAGTATTTTATGAATATTGTGTACTGCCTTATTTTTGTCAGGAGCAGAATATTTTCTTTATTGCTCAAGAGTTTATTTATCTTTTAAGTGCAACCAATGGATTAAAAGAAAATACATATTGTCAAAGCTTTTTCTAATGAGTAAAAAGTTTTCTTTGTTGCTCATAAAACGACAACAATGACCCTGTGAGAATGGAGTGTGACCTCAGACCAAAAGTTACATCTTCCTACAGCAGTGTTTCCCAACCACTGTTCCGTGGCACACTAGTGTGCCGCGAGATGTTGCCTGGTGTGCCGCGGGAAAAATTAAAAAATTCGAAAGATTTTTTTATTTAAGTAAAATTTTCGATTGGGGCGCCGTCACTAGATGACCCCTGGGGTTCCCTCCCTCCCTCCCTCCCTCCCTCCCGCTCTGCGCCTCCCTCCTCCTCCTCCGGGGAGGCCCTTCCTGGCTCTCGGCCAAGGCTTGGCGGCTGCCACTCACTCACTCGCTCGCCCTCCCGTCCCTCCATCCCTGCACCCGGCCTCTCCCCCTCCGTCCCCGGCGCGGGGGCTGCCGGGATCCGTACTCCCCTCGCCCTTGGGCTCCGCGCCCGCGCGGGGTGCGCAAACTACGTTTCTCAGCGTGGCCTGGCGGGCCGGGCGTTTTGTTTGAAGCGCTCTTCTCCCGGCCATGGAATGAGCGCGGCGGCGGCGGCCGGGCGGGCAGGGGCTCTTCCGCGCAGACCCCGCGCAGCCTGCCTGTGCCCCCGCGGAGATCGGGCGGCAGGATGGAGCCCGGGGATCCCCGCGGAGGCGGAGCGGCGGAGGCTGCCCCCCAGGTAGGGCTGCGTCGGGGGGGGGGTTTATTTTTGCAATGCTGCATCCGCGCCGGAGGGGACGCATCGGACCGCGGGGAGACCCCTTGGCGGGCGTGCAAGGCAATGCATGCGTGCAGGCGTTGCATGGAGTGCAGTGCAATGCAATGGCAACGCGGCGCCCTGCATGCATGCATGCAACTTCCACCGGCGCTCCGGACTTGGCAGGTGAGGGGGGTCCCCAGTGGGCGGCAGAGAGAGCCGGGAGGGCGAAGGGGAGCCGGGGGGGAGCAGCGCTGCTCCCCGAGCCGAGCCCGGGGGGAAACTTCGGCGTCGTTGCGCCGGGTGTTGGAAGCGGAGGCTGGCGGGGGCCCCTCACCTGCAAAACCTGGTCGCCTCTCATATATTTCGTGCATTGCATTCATCGCCCGCTTTCTCCTCCAAGGAGCTCCCGGGGGCGCGCGTGGTTTTCCCCGTGTTATCCTCGCAACAACAGCCCTGCGAGGTGGGTCAGGCGAGTGGCCCAAGGGAGCACCCAGGGATTGTCCTGGCCAGGTGGGGTGATTTGAACCCTGCTCTCTGCCCGGTCTTCGTCCTCATTTAGTCCCCACATGTGCATGACTGTGCATGACTGAGGTTTTCCCCCCTCGTCTTGGCTATGGTGTGAGTCTGTCCTGTTAATTAATGGGGTTCTGCCTTCGGAGAAGATGAGCCAGCCCTCAAGGAGGTGATTATGTAATTTGCTAGCAATTCATGTCCCTCCCGGCGTGACGCTGCGCGCTGACGTCACGGGGCTGTAATGGTGGTGTGCCTCGAGATTTTTTTCATGAAACAAGTGTGCCTTTGCCCAAAAAAGGTTGGGAAACACTGTCCTAAAGTGAACAAGCAACTGCCTCCTTTGGTAACAAGGGTCATAACCTCTAACAATGGAGACTCCATTCAAATTATTGTAGTTTCTTATTCTTCTTGCTTGTTGCTTGTTACCAAAAGTCTCCAGCGAGACTCCAGCACATTTAAATATATTAATATAAATGGGTCGTACTATAAAAATGTAACAAAACAACCCCCATAATAAGCAGCCACAGGAAGGTTTGGCCCCCACACTGGTAGCCACAAACAACATCTCGCTGAGGCGAGCATTCCAGAGACAGGGAGCCACCACTGAAAAGGCCCTTCTTCTGTGTCACCACCCTCCATGCCTCCCTCAGAGGGAGACCTAGAAAAGTGCCTCATAAGGAGGTCTAAACATCTGGGCAGGTTCATATCTTGAGGCGCGTTCCAGAATATATCGTGGTCCTGAGCTGCAATGAGCTTTATTGCTCAAAAGCAGCATTCTGAACTGTCAATCAGTTTTGACAGCACTGGTGGTGCTGTGATCTGCTAGATTCGAATTGTGTCAGCCGCCAGGATGGCCATGTTCTGCGCTCCTCGAAGGCTGCTTTCAAAGGCAGCCCCATGCGGAGCGCAGTGCAGCAGTCCAACCCTGAGGTCATCATACCAGACTCCTGCTTGAGCCAACCAAAGCAAACTGGCTTATCTAGGCCAGCATACTGTTCTTGGCAGTGACTGAACAGCCCCCATACCACTTGTCTGAAAACCTTGAGCTGGACGTACAGGAGGAGGAAAAAGAGCTTTGCCAGGTGACTTCAACTGATGCAGCTTGCTGTTCAAAACAGACATCACATCCCTAAAGCAGAGCCACAAACAGGAGGCCAGCATGTTCAGGGGAATACAGTGGTGCCCCGCAAGACGAATGCCTCGCAAGACAAAAAACTCACTAGACGAAAGGGTTTTTCGGTTTTGCGTTGCTTTGCTAGACAAATTTCCCTATGGGCTTGCTTTGCAAGACGAAAACGTCTCGCGCTTTTTTCTTAAAGCCGCTTGAAGAGGCGCAGTTGCGACGGACCGTGCTTCGCAAGACGAAAAACATCACAAGACGAAAAGACTCACGTCTTGCGAGGCACCACTGTACTGAAATGCACCCAAGTAGCAACAAAAAAGTCTCTCCAATTTTCTAAACAGCTTAACGAGGACTAAACATGCACAGCAGTCATTTGGAAGGGAAAATAAGGAGGGGGTAGAATGGACTGTCAGGAGGCAAGTATGGCTGGCAGCCTAGCCAGAAGCGCTCCTCATCTCATTGCAACACAGGCTCGGAGCGTATTACTATTTCTGTGCAGCCTTAATGCAGTCATGCAATCACAGGCACTGGCACTAGGTGGCAGACCATCCCCGTTGCAATAGATGCTTAGGAAAGACCAGGCGTCTCTGCAACAAAATGTTACGGTTTGCACAGGGCTCTGCTTCAGGGTCCCAGCCAAACATGCACTCTCTGCCAGGATACACCCACCTCTTCTCTGTCCAGGTTCCCGTCCCCATCCCCCCCCCACCAAACATGGTACATTCACATACTAGCATCCTGCAAAATGTTAGAAGGATCTCCATTCAGTGCACCATTGTTCATGCAGCCCAAACTAGCAGTGAAGCAGATGTTTATTCCCAGGTTAAAGTGGACAACCTTGCAGCCCGCATCTCATCCTTGCCTCCTTCAATGTGCCTCTGCTCTAACTAAAACAAGAAAGCAACATCTGACCATGGAGGATGGTCTATTTGGGCAAATGTACCAATTGGAGGGACACGGGTGGCGCTGTGGGTTAAACCACAGAGCCTAGGACTTGCTGATCAGAAGGTCAGAGGTTCAAATCCCTGCAACGGGGTGAGCTCCCGTTGCTCAGTCCCAGCTCCTGCCAACCTAGCAGTTCGAAAGCACATCAAAGTGCAAGTGGATAAATAGGTACCGCTCCGGCGGGAAGGTAAACGGTGTTTCCGTGCACTGCTCTGGTTCGCCAGAAGCGGCTTAGTCATGCTGGCCACATGACCCGGAAGCTGTATGCCGGCTCCCTCGGCCAATAAAGCGAGATGAGCGCCGCAACCCCAGAGCTGTCCATGACTGGACCTAATGGTCAGGGGTCCCTTTACCTTTACCAATTGGCTTGTCCTCACCTGACTACCTTACTTACAACCTGTCCAGGGGTTGGCATTGCCCGTCAGTTTCCTTCTGAAGTCTCTGGGTCGCCCTAGAACTCAGCAGAGGGGAGGATGAGGGCAGTATTAGAATTGGTTGGCTCCAACGCCACCTACTGTCCGTCTCCTTGCCTTTGGCCCCACCAGCTGCCGATGACATATGACCTGTAGGTACCCCATAAGTGTGTCACATGCCTAGATGCATCTCCCCAAAATAGGTAGAACAGAACTTTGGACTTACCATATTCAGGTCCTTTTCTATACAGTGGTGCCCCGCAAGACGAATGCCTCGCAAGACGAAAAACTCGCTAGACCAAAGGGTTTTTCGGTTTTGCGTTGCTTCGCTAGACGAATTTCCCTATGGGCTTGCTTCGCAAGACGAAAACGTCTTGCGCTTTTTTCTTAAAGCCGCTTGAAGAGGCGCAGTTGCGATGGACCGTGCTTCGCAAGACGAAAAGACTCGCGGAATGAATTATTTTCGTCTTGCGAGGCACCACTGTAGTGGACTGTATCCTTGAATGGGTGGTAATCAGTGGCACTGAGAAGGGGCACATAGAATTGCAGAGTTCGAAGGGACCCCAAGGGCTATGTAGTCCAACCCTCTGAAACGCAGGAATCTTTTGCCCAACGTCGGCCTCGAACCCACAACCCTGAGATTCAAGAGTCTCGAGCTCTCGCGACTGAGCCACTCTGAACACATTATGACAGATCCTCTGCAACGGAACAGGTAACCACAGAGGGGACTATAAGGGGCTGTTGTTGCCTGTCCCCCCTCAGCAACTGGTATTCAAACTTTCTGTCCTGAATCAGAATCACCCCCCCCCTACGCTTTCATGGCTTTCGGCCACTAGATCTAACCTCCACAAATTAATCTTATCTCATTTTAAACCCAACACTCATGGCATTCCAGTGCCCCAAGTGATTTCTAGGGACGCAGGTGGCGCTGTGGATTAAACCACTGAGCCTAGAACTTGCTGATTGTAAGGTCGGCGGTTCGAATCCCCATGACGGGGTGAGCGCCCATTGTTCGGTCCCTGCTCCTGCCAACCTAGCAGTTCGAAAGCACGTCAAAAGTGCAAGTAGATAAATAGGTACTGCTCCGGCGGGAAGGTAAACGGCGTTTCTGTGCGCTGCTCTGGTTTGCCAGAAGCGGCTTAGTCATGCTGGCCACATGACCTGGAAGCCGTCTGCGGACAAATGCCGGCTCCCTCGGCCAGTAAAGCAAGATGAGCACCGCAACTCCAGAGTCGGCCACGACTGGACCTAATGGTCAGGGGTCCCTTTAAGTGATTTATTCATTGAGTGTGGCTTTCTGAATCTACTGCCAATTTCACTGCATGACTCCCAGGCTCTACTCTCATTTGAGAGGGGGGAGAAAGGAAGCATCTCTTACTTTGTAAGAACCCAGGAGACCTGTTGGATCAGGCCATTGGTCTATCTAGCACAGCCTCCTGTTCAGTGGCAAACCAGGTATCTGGGAAAAACAAAACCTGAGTACAACAGAGATCTCTCTCCTCCCATGGTTTCCACGCACAGATATTCACAAGCATACTGAAGCCGCCATCGCAGCTAGTAGTCACTGACAGTGTTATCCTCCACGAATCCTTTTTTTGGTAGCCATCACTGCCTCTTGTGGGAATCAAACCACTAGTTCAACTACACATTGTGCGTAGTCCTTTTGGCCCGTCCCGAATCTGTCAGCACTGAGTTTCATGAATGTCCACGAATTCCGGCACTATGATAATTGGAGAAAAACATTTCCCGATCCGTTTTTTACATGCTGCACATTAACTTCATACAATTCTATCATGTTCCCCTCCCCACCACCTCCAAAATCTGGAACAACAATGTTACAGCCCCCTCAAAAGAAAAAGAAAGAAGTAATTTGAAAGAACAGAGACTACACATGCCATTTGAACCGTTCAGCGGTGTCTGGGAAGGAAACCAAGCCTGGCATTTTAAAATTCTGTCTTAGGGTTTGACCTGAAAATTTGACTACTCAGAATCATAGCTGCCAACGTTTCCCTTTTTTTAAGGGAAATTCCCTTATTCCGAATAGGATCCCTTGCAAGAAAAGGGAAATGCTCAGAATCTCCAAGGAAATGAGTACTATCCTATCTAGGGGAGGAGCCAAAAGCAAGAGTGGGAGGAGCTTGTTATCAGCTGCTCATAGCTCCGCCTTCCGCGTTCTTGAGGCCCCGCCTCGGAGGCAACCAGCCAAAGCCTCTCTCTCTCTCCCCGCAGAAATGTTGAAGAGCCTTGGGCCCCACTGGGCTGTGCTCCTTCCCTAAAAAGCTCCACTCTTCTAAGGTTAATATGCCTGGCAGATCAAAGTTGAACGAGGAAGCATCCCGTGTCCCCCCCCCCAAAAAAAAACACCCCTGGAAGAACAACAACAAAAGCCACACATCGAGGCCACTGGGTACTTGGCAGGGAATTCTCAACTTTCCCTGCAGCCACAGATCCGAGAGTATGGCACAGCATGGTCCTCATCTTCAGAGGGAATGTGGGTCAACCAGGTGTCCCTTTCTACTATCCAGCGGCTCTTTATTTTCGCTTTCAACCTGTTTAGGCCCTAGGCTTTGAAAAACACATTGAAAAATGCAGCAACTTATGAGGTTGTCATCTCAGAGGGGAAATCGAGGCACCGTAAACCCCACTGAAGTCTCTCACATCCCAGTGTCCGCTTGCTGGGACAACTTGATTATCTCTTCCAGTAATCTGAATGGGGCCATGGCAACCTCAGCCGGGTTGAATACACAGCAGCAGAATTCGACTGCCCCCCCCACCCTCAATCCATGCAGAGAGAAAGTAACATTATTGCAAATCGTGCATGTTTAAAAATAATAATAAAAAGCGGAAAAGGAACAAAGGCGAACACAGCGAGTAATTTATAAAACGAGACCCTTTAGGAATTACAACAACAAAAAATCCAGTTGTGTGCAATTTTTTCTCTCTCCTTTTATTAGACAGAGGGTTTCCTTAAAATGCCAGTAACAAGTCACAGTGATTATTGATGGTTGAACTGAAATGCAAATATACGGAAAGGAAAAAAATACTGCAACATGTCGCGTATGTTTTTTTTTTTAGTTTAAATATGGTTTTACCCTGGTCCACCAAACCATCTGTCTTTGAAAGATGCTCATTTAAAAAGGATAACTCTGTCTTCTCTTTCCAAAAGGAAGAGATTATTGTTTGTTTTGTTGTTTTTTTTCAAATTTTCTGTTAACGTGTCTAATATTCCTGCAAGGGGAAAAAAAAAGCAATCAGCCTTCTCAACGGCCTTCATTTGATAACAATATTTATATATATATGTAGCTATAGGCAGGTAGATATATATATAAATATATAATATATATATTTCTATGATTCTCTTCTTCTTCCTCTTCTTAATCTATGCAAAGTCTCTCCATAAAGAGATCAGCCATTTTTTTTTAAAAAAAACAAACCTACAAAGAAGCAACACATTTAAAAAAATAAAAATAAAAATAAACAGGGTAGGGGGAGGGAAGGGGAAAAAATGTCTTAAGAACATTATTATAGTCATACTTCGTTGATTACATGGAAAAAAAGGGGGGGATTAATAATCACTAAGTAGGACTGTTCATTAAATGTTCTGATTGGGGGAAATTCAAGTGCAGTAGCAGGACCTGGTTTTTCTCAATTACCAGGTTGCCTAATAGAAATCAAGAAAGGGGAAAGCGGGAGGAGAAAGAAGAAAAGAACAGCGTGTGTGTTGTGTGTGTCTTTTAATCTTTTTTTTTCCTGTCCCCACCCCCCTCCTCCCCAGACCTGTTGCACCCTCCCCTCTTCCTCCTCCTCCCTCCTCACTTCACAACGGGGGGGGGGGGCACGCAGTTTGGAATGTATGGAGTTTCGGCCGGGCGCCCGGCGGTCCCTAAGCCAGCTTCAAGGTGCTCACTGGGAACGAAGGCATGGTGACCATGGTGACGGGGTTCAAGACCGTCTGCCCCACCAGCTGCGGGTGGTGCACCACCTGAGTCCCGACGGCCGGCTTGGCCATGACGGCCGGCTGCCCCAGGCCGGCCGTCCCGTTCACTTGCTGGTGAGAGATGGTGTGGGCGATGTGGCTGACCACCGGCTGGCTGACCGCCACGGGCTGTGGGTAGAGGGGGAGCTGCTGGCCCAGGTGCGCCACGTGGTTGAGGGCGGCCGGGTGCACCGTGATGTGGCCGATGGGCTGGGCGGCGGCCGTGAGCTGGACCGGGCTGGAGGCGGAGGAAGGGGCAATGTGCGCAATGTGCTTGCCCGGCGGCCCCTGCAGGACGTGGTTGACAGTCTGGATGACGGAGGCATGCGTGGTGGCCGTGTGGGCGATAACAGTCGATTGAACGGTGGAGGCCGCCACCAGGTGAGTCTGTGCGGGGACGATGGCCTGGGGAGGCACCAGCGCTTGGGGCGGAAGGGGGGGCTGCGCGTGCGGTGGCGGAGGAGGAGGAGGGGCGTGCTTCTGGGCCAGAGGCAGGACGGACGGGTGGTGCGAGGCGGCGATGGGGGGCACCGCCTTCAAGAGCTCGGGGTGCTGGCGGTGGGACAGCTTTGGCAAGGAGTTCGCCGGTCGGTCGTCTTCCATGTCTTCGTCCATGTTGTCTTCACCCTCTGTGGAGAGGACAAAACGGGGGCACATGTATTTATTACAGTCATACCTCGGGTTACAGATGCTTTGGGTTGTGTTTTTTCGGGTTACGGACCGCCCAAACCCAGAAGTACCGGAATGGATTACTTCCGGGTTTCGGCGGTCGCGCATGTGCAGACGCACTAAATCATCCTTTGCGCATGCGCAGAAGTGCTGAATGGCAACCCTCGCGTGTGCAGAAGCACTAAATCACGCTTTCCGCATGTGCAGAAGCGCCGAATGGCAACCTACGCATGTGCAGATGTGCCGCTGTGGGTTGTGAACGTGCATCCCGCACAGATCACGTTCACAACCCGAGCGTCCACTGTACATGTTTGAAATTTTTATTTTTTTTTGGAAATAATTTTTGATTTTACAAATATAAAATTCTAGCAATGCAACCACACCCACCCACATTTAAAGATTCCTCCGAATCTCTGGACTTCCCACCTTCCCTTTCACATGGGTCCTATTATCAAACCTTTTCTACTGCATCTTTTTCAATAGTCCGTATTTTGTATAACTCCGTTATCTCCATAGTACTTGCTCTGTGTTTGAAAAGAGGCACATTTTGCGCAAGGCTATCGACCGCTTGGGACCAAGTGAAGATGCTTGGCGTCTCCACCCTCTGGAGGTGTGTGCCTGAGGATCACTGAATCGCGACTGTTTTCACACACTAATGCCACATCCTGTAGAATTATATCAGTTCTTTTTTATCTGTAAAATCGGAATGGATTTCAGGAACCACCATGTTTTTTTCTCTGCAGCCTGAGCAGGAGCAGTGAAAAGCTTTACAGTTCATTGTTGCAGCTTCTCTTCACATACCCCACCCCACTGCCCTGCTGACAGCTGCAAAGAATACTTTTACGTTATGAATGGTCCGTGTCACCATTAAGAAAAAGAGGTCGGAATAGGCCAGTGTGAGTGTGTGTGTGTGGATGGACTGTCCGTGGATAGAGTGACTTTTCTCATCTTTCATAACCTAGCTCGAGGCTGGCCACTGAACTAGCCAGATGTTTAACTGAGAATCAATCACAGTCAGCCCATCATTTGAAAGGTAATTTCACCTTGCCCAAAAATGGCAACTAGGCATTCCGTTCTGGTCACCTAGCTTATATATCTGAGTTTCTAACACTGGTGTGTATCCTCACTCTTTCTGACAAAGGAGCCCAGATGTGGCACACAGTGAAAATTCCTGAAGTTTGGAGGTTCTAGCAAGGGAGCGCAGCTATCGTATACCCTTGACCGAAGAACGGTACACTCCTTCTATCTGGGATGGTCGTCCTCTTCCACCGAGCGCGCAGCTTCGGGAGGGACGCACATGGAGCGGTGAGGGAGGAAGGGGACACCCGCCTAGCCAGCCAGATCAGCCGAATGAACCCTGGCGATCAATGGGGTGACAGATGTCGCAGCCAGATCGCCCTCACATCCAGGAAAGGACCCTGAGGGTCATCTAGTCCAACCCCCTGCAATGCAGGAACCTTTTGCCCGATGTCGGACTCGAACCCTTGACCCTGTGATTAAGTCTCATGCTCTACCAACTGAGCTATCCCAGCCTCAGCCTCTACTTAAAAGGCTTGTTAGAAGGTGAAGGTCTTCAGAAGACACCAGAAACAGACAACAGAGATGGTGCCTGTCTAATGATGGCATCTGCAGATGTTCACCTGCCAAGCACAGTGATCTGTAAGGTATATTACAAGGGGTGAGATAATTTTTCAGGTATTCTGGCACCAAGTTTCCACACTAAAACCAGCACCCTGATCTTAGCGCAGTAGCTAATTGGCAACAACTGGTATCACTGCCTCTCTGGCACAATGGAACATGAACATACGAACTTCATCGTGTCCGAAAGTTACAGACAGTCACTTCCTGGCGTAGTCAACAGAGACTGCACCACCCCCGTCATGAGATGGGAAATGTGTGTTTGGGCTGCACCACTTCAGAATCCATATAAAAAAACAAATCTAAAAAATGTATTTCATTCCTGCTCACAGAAAGCTAATAATATACACTGAGGTCCAGTGCCAAGGGCCTTCTGGCGGTTCCCTAGCTGCGAGAAGCCAAGTTACAGGAAACCAGGCAGAGGGGCTTCTCGGTAGTGGCGCCCGCCCTGTGGAACGCCCTCCCACCAGATGTCAAAGAGAAAAATAACTACCAAACTTTTAGAAGACATCTGAAGGCAGCCCTGTTTAGGGAAGCTTTTAATGTTTAATAGGTTATTGTATTTTAGTGTTTTGTTGGAGACCGCCCAGAGTGGCTGGGGAAACCCAGCCAGATGGGTGGGGTATAAATAATAAATTATTATTATAAATTATTATTATTACTATTATTATTATTATTATTATTATTATTATTATTATTATTATACAAGGGGAAAGTATTCTGTCACCCTGAGAAGCTAGTTTTCTACCTCCAGGGAATTTGTTTGCAGGAAGGAGCATTAAAATCATGCGAGCCTGAAACGGTATAGCCTCAGACATGGCAGCTGGGGAGGGGGCCAGAGGAGGGGAGTTTTCCTGGATGGTTTTTGAACTGCTTTTGGGGCATGTGCAGAGCTGCTTGCATACCATAGTGGGCTGGCCCTGGATGGGAGTTTAGTACATGGTTCAGAATGCAGCCAACTGCGCAGAAGAACATAGGAAGCCGTCTTATACAGACACACCAAAGACCAATCTAGCTTGGGAGCTGCCTATGCTTCCTGGCGGTGCCTCTGCAGGATTTCAGACAGGATTTCAACTGGAGATCCCAAGGAGTGGAACCTGGGACCTTCTGCACGCGAAAGATAGCTCAGTTTTCCAGGAGCACTCAAGCTGGCAGAGCATGAGACTCTTCATCTCAAGGTTGTGGGTTCGAATCCCAGGTTGGTCCCTTCCATCTCTACGATTCTACAAAGCAGGTGCTCTACCAATGAGCTACAGCCGTGAGCGCATCTCTGTGTGCCCCGCCACCCCCAAAAATCAACCCGCCACACCACCGGGCCCCGCTGGGCAGCATTTCGGACGCACCTGACGCAGTCGAGGTAGACGCTTGATCGTCCTCCGGCTGAACCGTCTGCCGGATAATCCGGTCGATCTCCAGGATATCCATCCACTGGCTGAGCTCGTGCTTCAGGTCCGCCAGCCGCTGCTGCGTGGCGATCTTCTCCCTCGCCAGCCGCTCCATCTCGTGCTCGTACTCCTTCTCCTTGCGCTTCAAAGTCTGCAAAAAGGACCCGGATAAAGTAAGGAGACCTGCAGGAGGAAAGGAGGGCCACAAAGGCAGAACGACAGATTTAAACCCCCCCAAAAACTGGGGTTGGGGGCAACATCTCTGGAACTCACTATACCCTTTGGGGATTCGCCAAAGCTTGTGCCTGAGCACGCTGGGAAAACAGCAAAGGTTTCGCACTCAGCACTGCTTCTCTTTCCGTGGAGGAAGTGGAAATCTTTGGGCTGCAAAACCCTAGACACAGCAGAGGAAGAGTCTGGAAATCTTTTTTAAATCACTCAGAAAACTGTCTGCTGCAACAAAGCCTGCAACCCAATCCGAAGCATGCATAACTAAAATAAGCAGCGTATTCCTTCGCTGCTTAACCCCCTTCCCACCCGCTTCGCCTGTTGTTTCTCCTGTGTTGAGTTTTACAAAGTGTCTCGGGGCAGAGATCTGCCCTGCTTGTGCGTTGCAAAAGTACTATAAACACTGACGGTACCATATGAAAACGAAAGCCAATCGATGAATACTAGTAACAGAAACGCAAACAACAGGAGGGGAAGAAAGGGAGGAGATTTTTAAATCAGGGGTCAGCAATATATGAGGAGACAACATAAAGAACTGGACTCATTGGCAGGATTTGAGTAAACAATCACAATTGTATATAATAATAATAAAAAAATAAATTATATGTATTGGGAAAATTTTGGGGAAACAATACGCAGGGTGAACAATATGGAAATAAAACAAAATGGGAGTATGAGGGAAGTCCAGGGGAGGGGGTAGGAAAATACGGAAAACTGTTAGAGAAATATTGTTAGAGGATGTATACAGAGAAAACCAATAAAAAATATTTAAAATCAATCAATCAATCAATCAATCAATCAATCAATCAGGGGTCAGCAAACATTTTCAGAAGGGGGCCGGTCCACTGTCCCTCAGACCTTGTGGGGGGGGGGG
Source organism: Podarcis bocagei (assembly GCF_964188305.1). NCBI lineage: Eukaryota > Metazoa > Chordata > Lepidosauria > Squamata > Lacertidae > Podarcis > Podarcis bocagei. The sequence continues at coordinate 37,860,599 of NC_138141.1, read as the reverse complement.
CCAGACTATATTTTGGAAAAAAATAATGAACGAATTCCTATGCCCCACAAATAACCCAGAGATGCATTTTAAATAAAAGCACACATTCTACTCATGTAAAAACACGCTGATTCCCAGACCGTCGGTGGGACTGAGAAGGCGATTGGACTGGATCCAGCCCCCAGGCCTTAGTTTGCCTACCCATGTTTTAAATGCTGCAAACACACCAGCGCTTCTGCATAGGAAAGAACAGGCATCCCCAAACTTGGACCTCCAGCTGTTTTGGGACTACAACTCCCATCATCCCTAGCTAACAGGAGCAATGGTCAGGGATGATGGGAACTGTAGTCCCAGAACAGCTGGAGGGCTGAGTTTGGGGATGCCTGGGTCCGCGTATGTTAATCGCCATCACATGGGTGATGGGACATGCGGCAAGGAAGCCTCGCCAAATCACAGCTTCCTAGATTGCACAAATGTAGAGGAAGGGTGCGAGAGGCAGCATGGTTACCATGAGGGGCAGTGTGGTGTCGTGGTTAGAGCGCTGGGCTAGGACATGTGAGGACTGGGTTTGAATCCCTGCTCAGCCACGATGCTCATTGGGTGAGCTTGGGCCAGTCATTGCCTCTCAGCCTTCTCTATCTCACAGGGTTGTTGTGAGAACCAAGTGAGAAGGGGTGCAGGAGAGCCATTGAAAGCAATGGAACTAAATAAAGACACAATTTATACACAGAAAAGACCCGCTGAAATCAACAGACCCGCTGAGCAGGAGATAAACTTTGGATACAAGCCAGTGTGTTTTAGCACAAAGGCACAACAAAGAATCCCAATGACACACAATTAGCTGATAATTGGGGTGGGAGAAAGATAAATACAGTACTAGCTCTCAGGGATGCTTTGGGGAGGCTGTTCCCAGATTCCCCCTCCATCTTGGGGCATCCCTCTGAATTCTCCCGTTTCTGCAACGCTCTTCACACACTGAGAATGCAGAATTTCCCCCAGCTCAAACCTGTACCCTATAAAGCACAGAAAGATCAAGGAGGCAAATTCCTAAAAGCAGGAAAGCCTGGCTTCGGAAGGGCTGCGTGGGGCTCTCTCTGGCAGCCACGGCCCTGGAAGGTGGCGGAGGGAAGGGGGTTGGCGGCGCTGCTGGGCAAAGCAGCCAGAAAAGGATGAGATCAGACCTCTAGTTGCACGTGACCAGAAGATTCTGCTTCTCCGCCACTGCGGTCTAAGCGGCAACTCCAGGAGCCCGGCTAATGAAGTGGGAGGTGCGTTTATACTGTGGAGAGGTTTGCGGGAAGGGGAACCAGACTTTGAGCCCCTCTCTTGCACCCTTCGCGTTCCCCATCTGGGGTGGGGAGAGGAAACTCGTGTTATTTGAAAACAATAATAAAACCGCTTCCAAAAAATAAAGTGTTGAAGGTGTCCGTGGGAAGCTTCCTGGTGCAGAGTTAGGCCACTGGTGTCCCCTCCTCCCTTCCTCCCATTGTTAATGCTGTACTGCCAGGGTTTCTCAGAGCTGGGAAGGAACCCAAAGGTCATCTAGCTCAACCCGCTTCATGCAGGGTGCAGTCCAGATTCTGCTACGGCACCTCCAGTGAAAGGGAGCTCAGCGCCTTCTGCCCCCTGCCTGGACAAGCACCCCCAAAATGAAAAGACAGAATGTGTTTGTGCGCGAGTTCCCCCTCCCCACTGTGCCCATTTTCCTGAGCATCTAAACGAAGGCAATTTGAAAACAGAAACTGTCCATACGCTTGGGAAACAAGGGGGCAGGGAGAGAGAATTAAAGGAGGTTTTTATTTGTGAATCAAATTGGTGCAGGGTAGATTCAATACTAGACAGCATCTTAAAAAGCAGAGACATCACCTTGCCAACAAAGGTCCGTATAGTTAAAGCCATGGTTTCCCCAGTAGTGATGTATGGAAGTGAGAGCTGGACCATAAAGAAGGCTGATCACTGAAGAATTGATGCTTTTGAATTATGGTGCTGGAGGAGACTCTTGAGAGTCCCATGGACTGCAAGAAGATCAAACCTCTCCATTCTTAAGGAAATCAGCCCTGAGTGCTCACTGGAAGGACAGATCGTGAAGCTGAGGCTCCAATACTTTGGCCACCTCATGAGAAGAGAAGACTCCCTGGAAAAGACCCTGATGTTGGGAAAGATGGAGGGCACAGGGAGAAGGGGACGACAGAAGACGAGATGGCTGGATAGTGTTCTCGAAGCTACCAGCATGAGTTTGACTAAACTGCGGGAGGCAGTGGAAGACAGAAGTGCCTGGCGTGCTCTGGTCCAGGGGGTCACAAAGAGTCGGACATGACTAAACAAATAAACAACAACAACAGATTCAATACTGGCCCAGCCCTCGCTCAAACTAGCCAACCTTCAAATTTGGATTGTGCTTTTTTCAGACTCTGCTCGCTTGACCGAATGCTCCTGTACGCAAACATTATACAAATATCCTTGAATAAAGAAAGCCAGCATGTCAGGGAAAAGGATGCACACACATTCTCTGGGATGCTTGCCTTCTACGTGCAGGGGTTTTATTTTCTTATTTTGCATATGGGGAAGAAGCGTTCCAGCATGCTGCCCGTAGGCTGAGGCGATACAAGCCAAGACACATGTGGCTTGCAGCCTCAGTAAGAACTAGGCCCTTGAAGGGAGGGAGTAATGGATTGGGCAGGGATGGCGGCACTTACAACTTGGCTTGTTTACCGAGATCGCCCAACGCTATACGCTTTGCTGCACCAGATCAGGGCACATGCATGGACTGGTTTTGCACCAGCAGGCTGAAGCAGAGGGTTTTTCCCTCCACCCTGGGGAGGTGCCCTCTCGCAGGGTTGCAAAGATGCTTTTCAAAAAAAAACCCCACTTCGCGAAATCTAAGCCTACAGGCATTCTGCAGAAAACCCTCGCGAGGGAACGGCAGCGGTACACAATTAGCAAGAGCGAGAAAGATGCTTTCAAAACACACACCTAAAAAAAACAACACTTTCCTGCCAGTGTCTGCAAAGTGCTGGAAAAGTGGACTTTTAGCTTTAATTGCCCGTCATCCTGAACGACCCCCAAATTCAAGCAATGTCCCCTTTACACTCTGCCAATGGACAGGCACCCGATCCTGGTTTTTGCTGAGTCATGCATTCCCAGGAGGCTCCGGGACAGACGCCCTGCAGGAAGAGAGTCAGAAACCCCGGCCTTCCCTCCAGCTAAACTCTGTCACCAGCCTCAGCCTCGCCCCTCTCCCTCCCGGGAAAAACAACTTGACCACGTGCTATTTCCCCACAGCTGCCCTCCTCACGCAGCAGACTCCAACTGGCACATTGATTCTGCCGCCAAATCAGAGAGAGGGTTGCCTGCCCATGAAGGTTGTGCTTACTAAACACAAGCGAGCAGAATGCATGAGCACTCTGCCCAGGAAACTCTCCTCCGCTCTCGAGGGCTGATCCTCAGTGGGTAAGTGGTGGGGAAGTGGATACAGAATTGGCTGGAGCCCAAACGGTTTGGAATCAAAGCAGGGAAAGTGCTTTGCAGGCCCCAGACAAGCAGGTGGTTGTTGGGGCTTTCAAAGCGTTGCAACCGCTACTATGCTATAAGATCCACTATCCTGTAATACTACATATGAGCCTGTTCTACTGATGAAGCCTAGGATGGCGAAACAAGACTAATATTCTGGAAATCCTCATCTTAGACTCTGTGAAAGGATTCTGTGGAACTGTAACAACCCTTCATGTGGATTATTGGACTCTATGAACCGACAGGTGAAACAGACACTTATACATGTATGGACCTTGTTATGTACTGAAGTTCTCACCCTCGGCCAGCAGGGGGATACTGTAGATAGTTGTCACTCAGGTCCACATATGCAAATAAGGGATTGAAAGTGACGTTCAGTGATTGGATAGTTACAGAAAGTTGTTACAGTTGCGTTGTAGTGGAGCTCTATATAAGCAGGCTGGCTGAACCCTTCAGTTCAGTTCTGTTCTGGCCTGTGAATAAACAAGAGCTGATTGAAGAATCGCTGTGTCATCTGGTATGTTCACCCACGACTTAACAGACTTTATGCATGAACTGACTAGCGCATGAACTGATCCACTGGGTCTTCTGCTTTTTTCGTTGAACTTTATGAGACTTCTGTTGAAATCTACAATTTGATACAATGAATAGTATACCTTATTTATTCAAAGTACAGCCGGTTACATCGTGTGTGTTTATTAAGTATGTTTCACGTAACCATAGGTTTGTTGTTGTTTTGGGGAAGAGGATACAGCATTGGCTGGAGCTGCCTGTGCCCGAATGGTTTGGAATCGAAGCAGGGAAAGTGCTTTGCAGGCCCCAGACAAGCAGCCGGTTGTTGGGGCTTGCAAAGCGTTGCATGACATCAATGTGACCAATGGGTGGGAAGGTGAACCACTGAGTGGGGGTGGAGGGGTCTGCTTTACCAGCACCAATTGAGAAATACGCTGGCAAAGCAGCACCGGGCAGGATTGGACTCTCCACCCACCGGCTGATGAGCGGAGACTTCAATCCTGCTCTCTCTGCGTGGGTCTGCTTTGCCAGTGCATTCCTTGCAGGGGTTGTGCTGGCAATACTGGACAGCTCAACTGGTTAGAGCGTGGTGCAGATGAACACCAAGGTCGCAGGATCAATCCCCATATGGGACGGCTGCATAGTCCTGCATTGCAGGGGGTCAGACTAGATGATCCCCAAGGTCCCTTCCAGCTCTACAATTCTATGATTCTGTGATACAGACCCCAGCAGGAGAGAAGCATGTCCCTCTCCCTATATGGGTTCTAGGGAAATGGCCTCGCAGGATGAATGTTCTCCACTTGGCTTTAGCAGAGCAGTGCAATACAGTGGAACCTCGGGTTACGAACCATCCTCCTAACGAACGCTTCGGGTAACGAGCTCCACTAACCCGGAAATAGGTGTTCCGGCTAGCGAACTTTGCCCCGGGATGTGAGCGCAAGTCGCGCGGCGGCAGCGGGAGGCCCCATTAGCGAAAGCGCGCCTCAGGTTAAGAACGGTTTCGGGTTAAACCCCGACAAAAGAACAGTGGCAAGAGAAATTGATGAACTATGCAGAACTGGCAAAATTGACATACAAATTGCGAGATAAGGACAATTGCGACTTTAAAGAAAAATGGGAACTTTTTACAAATTACTTAAAAAGACAACAAAATGAACTGGACTCTTTGGCAGGTTTTGAATTAACACACACAAATTTAGTGAGGGATAACATAGTAGATAGAAAATATAAGGATGTATACAATTTTATAATATGCAGAGAACAACATGAATTGAGAAATCAGATTGAGGAGCTGAGGGGAGGGGGGAAAGGGGGAGAAATAATGAAGATTATTTGTTTTGATAATTTGTTATGTTGAAATTGTTAATAATTTTTATTTTTTAAAAGAACAGTTTCGGGTTAAGAACAGACCTCCGGGACAAATCAAGTTCATAAACGGAGGTACCACTGTATTTTGCAGGCTGGCAACTGTGCATGTGGCTCTTCCCAACCTTGCTTTATCCTCACAACGACCCCGCGAGACAGGCCAGGCTGAGAGACGCTGGCTGGCCCAAGGTCCAAGCCCAACACTCTAACCATTGTACCACAGTGGCTCTCCAAAAGCACAACCGGGGATTCAAACTCAGAGACTCTGGATCCCCACCTACAGCCACTTTTACCCACTGTGCTCTTCTGAGGCACAAGGTGCATTTGCTGTTCCCCCCAATATTCCCACTTGGCCCCTGGATGCTTGCGCAGAGAAGAGTACGGCCCTCAGTCCCCACCTCTGGTCTTATTATGTGTCCCCCAGGATGCCAGGGATAGGGAGAGAGAGAGAGAGAGAGAGAGAGAGAGAGATAAAAATACTAAAATGCTGGGAGGTGGCAGAGATTGAACCCAGGACCTTGTGGCAGCTCAGCTGGGGCAGCACACACTTTGCATGCAGACGTTACCAGGATCCGAGCGAACCAGCCTCCCTGCCAAGGTTCCCTTTCCGGCTTGGCTGATCCGGAAAGCTCCCTAAAGGAAACGACGGACACGGCAAACACGTACGTGCCGTAGCAGGACAGGGTGGCTAGGTCCGCAACTGGTGGAATCCTCAAAGCAGCTAGACTAAGGAAGCTTTCCCCCCCCCCCCATGGCTCCCCCCTCTCCTGCTCTCTCTAAGGAAAGACAAAGGTTCGAGTCAGCTGTGGCCTCCTCCTCCTCCTCCCCCCGGGGAAACCATGTGGGGGACTATCTGCGGAGAGCCTCCTCCTCCTGGCGGCTGCAGAAGGCAGCTTAATCTTTATCCTGGTACCAGCGGCTTGCAAAACTCTTTATCAGAGCCTAAACCTTCCTAACCCCCCGCCTCTCATTTCTATTAGTCTGACAAATAGGGAAAGTGGGTCAAAAGGCAGGGAAAGAGGGGGGGTTGGGGGCTGGAGGGGAGCACTCCAGGCACGGTGACATTCCCAGATCGTGGTTGGCACAGTGCGGCGGCAAATGCCACTTTTAATGGGTATTACAGGCCCAGCAGGGACGCAGGTGGCGCTGTGGGTTAAACCACAGAGCCTAGGGCTTGCTGATCAGAAGGTCGGCGGTTCGAATCCCTGCGACGGGGTGAGCTACAGTTGCTCGGTCCCTGCTCCTGCCAACCTAGCAGTTTGAAAGCACGTCAAAGTGCAAGTAGATAAATAGGTACCGCTCCGGCGGAAAGGTAGACAGCGTTTCCATGCGCTGCTCTGGTTCGCCAGGAGCGGCTTAGTCATGCTGGCCACATGACCCGGAAGCTGTATGCCGGCTCCCTCGGCCAATAAAACGAGATGAGCGCCACAACCCCAGAGTCGGTCACGACTGCACCTAATGGTCAGGGGTACCTTTACCGTTTTACAGGCCCAGCATTTTGACTCAAGGGGGTTTAATAGTCTTGTGGACAAAGGGGATCGCTTTCTTCAATACCAACTTTTTGGTTTCTGAGATTCGTTCCAATTGAGCAGATGAAATAGAACAGAAAGAATTTGACAGGATGTGGCATTAAGTGTGTGAAAACCAGTCGAGATCCAGGGATCCTCAGGGATGCACCTCCAGATGGTGGAGATGTCAGGAATTATCCTGGTGCCCGGGCATCTTCACCTGGTCACAAGTGGCCATAGCCAGGTGCAAAATGCGCCTGGTGAATTTCAAAAGCTGAGCCAGTTGCACTCTCTCTTGGATAACCCCTGAAGGAATATTTAAGACAATAACAGCTACGCTGGCTCGAATGGGAGGGAATCCAAAATACACAGTACAGCGAAAACACCTTTATAAAGTCTGCTACCAAAGTGTGACAAAACCGTGAGCAAGCTTTAGAGTCCCCCAGAACTCTTCATCAGGGGGTTCACACACACACAAAACACATCAGGTGTTTGCTAAGTGCAGCACTTCCCTGGAGGGAAGAATCCCATCAAGCATTTGTGATGAGAACGGTGGCAATTTTTAGTTTTTTTAAAAAAAACAAAACAGCAAATACACCGGGGGGGGGGATACACCACGAGGCAAGCTATCACATGGGATTGGGTTGCTATAGCAACAACGCACCTACAGGCTCCGGTTCTGGGAGACTTGGCCGTTGCTTGGGTAGCCACATCTCTCAACTGCATTTTGAACATGGCCTGTTTTCATTTTGTTTTCTCTTTGATAACACGGCCCCAAAGAGCTGATCCTGGCCCGAATGACCGGCACCCCGATTCTGTGTCGCTTGCAGGTGGAGACAGGTGGGTGGGAAAAGCCTCCTTTCACCAAATAAATGAGGGAGATGTGTGTGTGTGTGCGCGCACACACACACACACACACACACACAAATAGCATCAACAAGGATCCTGATGGAATTCTGTGCTGGAATTCCAAAGCTGAGCTGGTTAAATCGTGACCATTTTTTGCTTGCTCTTCCAGCAGGTGGGCAGCGAGGATAAAAAAGAAGAAGAAATGCTTCCTTTTCGTTTCCACAACCCAATTCTGCTACTGGCCTCAATTGTGCCAAGGAAGTCCAGGTAGAGCACGCTTGGGAGCATATTTTGCACACTTTATTCATTGGGGGGGTTGCTGCTGAACCCCTGGGTATCATACTGACCTCCCCCCCAAAAAAAGCTCTGTGTGATTTCACTTGCCCGCCAGAGTGGGTGATATCTGCGGCCCCTCCAGATATTGGGGCAGCCAATTCCCCTCTGCCCCTTGACTAGAGTGGTATGCATGATGGGGGCTGGAGTTTGGCAATGGCCCCGATGCTTGGCCCCGCACCAACACTGGGAAGGAGGAGGAGGTTGAAATGAACCAACCAGTGGCTCGAGGAGGGGATCCACTGCTCCTCTCCAAGGGAAGCAAAGCAGCTGGGCCACCAGACTTCCAAAGCACATGGCTTCCCCCAAAGAAGCAGCTTGCCCTTTGCACAGGTCCAGTTTCCAGAAGCCAAACAAACTACAGCCCCCAGGATTCCATGGGAGGAGCCATGGGCTTTAAATCAGGCATAGGCAAATGTTTTGGGACTACAATTCCCACCGTCCCTGACCACTGGTCCTGTTAGCTAGGGATGATGGGAGTTGTAGTCCCAAAACATCTGGAGGGCCGAGTTTGCCTATGCCTGCTTTAAATGAATGGTGTGTCTCAGCAACATCAGGAGTAGCCAATGTGAACCCCTCAGGTTGCTGGGGTCTCCAGTTTCCATTAGCCCCAGCCAGTGTGGCCAGTACCAGAACCTCTGGTGGCCTCCGCAGCACTCCCCCACCAGCTGGCCCTACAAGAAAGTAGTTTCCGGGTCACCTTCAAAGGTAGCCCCACACAGAGCGGATTGCAGTAATCCAAGCAGGAGATAACCAGAACATGCACCTCTGGCGAGACAGTCTGTGGGCAGGTAGGGTCTCAGCCTGCGTACCAGATGGAGCTGGTAGACACAGAATTGAACTGCACCTCCATGGACAGTTGTGAGTCCAGAATGACTCCCAGGCTACGCACCTGGTCCTTCAGGGGCACAGTTACCCCATTCAGAACCAGCGAGTCCCCCACACGCACCAGCCCCCTGTCCCCCAAGAACAGTACTTCTGTCTTGTCAGGATTCAACCTCAATCTGTTAGCTGCCATCCAGTGGCAGGTCTTCATCCTCTGATCATGGAAGCTCTGTTTAGGCATCATGGCAAGTAAGCTACTGATGAAGTCCAAGTGTTAGAGTGGTGTGGTGGTTTGGGTTCTACACTTCGACCTGGGTTCGAATCCCCACTCAGCCACTGAAGCTCGTATTGTGTGACCTTGGGGCCACTCACTGCCTTCTCAGCCTAACCTACCTCACAGGGCTGTTGTGGGAGTTTTAATGGAGTGGGGGGGAGTGCTTAATCACCTTGAGCCCCTAGGAGAAAAGGCTAACTGCTGGTGGTGGTGGCGGAAGCACCCGTCTGTCTCAAGAGACAATGGAGTGCGCCTCTTCTCTGCGGTGCCCAGACACCAAGACTCACTGACGTAGTCCCAAGGAAAGCAGAGAAAAACATTTGGCACCAGCAATAATAATACTACATGTTGGAATTGCATTTATCCGATTTAAACGCTTTCTCTTTTTGTGCATTTGCCGCCTCAGGCTCCTTTGGGAGGAAAAGCAGGAGCGAAATGTGATAAATAATGAACCCTCTCCCCGAACAATGATCAATTCAGGGGCACCATTTATGCCTCAGTTACCATCTGTCAGGAGACGGAGGAGGAGGAGGCGGCGGCAGCAGCAGCAGCAGTGAGAGAGGGGTTGGGATTCCTCTCTGGCATATGGTTGCGCCTGGGCCAGCCTCTGTGGGTGGGGAAGTCTCTGGATCTGTGAGTCATGGTTTCCCCCTACCCACACACCCAAATGAATCCTGGGAGCCAGCGTGAGAAACTGAGATATGAAAGCTAGGAGCTCAATGGCACCTGAGACCTAGGTTATGGGAACAGCAAGTCTAGGCACACTTTATATATCTATATAACAAGAACACGGAAGCTGAAAATGAATGAACTGCAGTTAAAATATTATGTTCATTTTTCACATGGTCTAGTCCTTCCTCTGCCCACCCCCCTAATATTCTTAAGAGGGTCTCTTCTCCAGTCTACAGAGAGTAGCTGGAAGTGGGGAGGCAGAAAAAAGTCCTCCTTTCCTTCCACTCTGCAGTTTTAATCTGAAATCTTAGGTGCAGCACTGCGCCCAGAGCTCGGAAACGACTCACACTAATGAAATTCCGTGTCCCAAAATGCGCCTAGAACAATAGGAATTTCGAACACAGCTGGGAGCTGTAGCTTTTTAAGGGTGCTCAGATTTCTTAGGAGACCCCCAAGTCCCTACAAGAGCTACAATTCCCAGAGCGGTTTAGCAATCCCTCGCTCTGGGTGGGAAATAGGGGACTCCTACGAACTCCCAGCATCCTCAACAAACTACAGTTCCCAGAATCCTTCAGGGGAAGCCATGGCTGTTTAAAGCTGTATTATAGTACTTTAAATGCATGGTGAGCAGGCAGTGTACATGGTGGAACCACTCATTTAATCTTTGTGACAACCCTGTGAAGCAGGTTCGACTGAGAGGCAGTGACTAGGCTGAAGGTCACTGAGTGAGCTTCCTGGCTGAGTGGGGATTCGAACCCTGCTCTCTCAGATTATATGCTGATGGTACCCTAATAGCTACACCACACCACCTCCCTAGTTATTTATTAAATTGTCACCCCACCTTTCCTCCAAAGGAGCTCAAGGTGACATGAGTCAGCCTTCGCCAACCCGGTGCCCACCAGCTTTTTTTGGGGGGGGGGAATACAACTCCCATCAGCATCAGACAGCTGGAGCTGATGGGACATAGTCCAAAAACAGGTGCAGGGGACCAGCTTGCCAATGGCAGATCTAGATGGTTCTTCCCCTCCCCCCACTTTAATCTGGATTACTGCAATGCGCTCTATGTGGGGCTTCCCTCACGCTTGACCCGGAAGCTGCAGTTAGCGCAGAATGCTGCAGCACGATTGCTGAAAGGAGTGAGGCCTCATCAGCATATAACGCCTGTGCTCAGAAATCTATGCAGGTTGCCGATTTACTACTGGGCCAAGTTCAAGGTGTTGCTAGATATAAAGCCCCTGACAACTTGGGACCAATTGACCTATGAGATCGCCTTACCCCTCATGTCCCCATTTGGCCACGTCACTCGGCAAAACTGGCACTATGGCAGGTGCCACATCAACACCTGTTCCACATCTGTGAGAATTTGACTATTTAATTTGGCATGGCCAAAACTTTGGAACTCCCTGCCTGTTGAGATCAGTGTACTCTGTTAAAAACATTCCTGTTTCAGACAAACCTACCCAGGTGCTTAGAAAACGGAGGCACCGAATTTTTCGCTCCATAAGACGCACCAGACCATAAGACGCACCTAGTTTTTGGAGGAGAAAAACAAGGAAAAAAATATTTTGAATCTCAGAAGCCAGAACAACAAGAGGGATCGCTGCGCAGCGAAAGCAATGATCCCTCTTGCTGTTCTGGCTTCTGGGATAGCTGCGCAGCCTGCATTCGCTCCATAAGACGCACACACATTTCCCCTTACTTTTTAGGAGGGAAACAGTGAGTCTTATAGAGCAAAAAATATGGCAATTTTAATCCATTTAAAAACAACAACAAAAAACTTTCATGTGTCTTAAGGTATGGTTGTGAACTGTTCTTGATTTTACTGTTTTATCTTTTGTAAATCGCTTTGAGGATTTTATTTTATTTTTTAACGACCAAACACTGTATAAACTTTATGAAATATAAATAAATATTCACAGCACCTCTGCGAGGTAGGTGAAGCTCAGAGACAGTGACTATCATCCCCAAGGTCACCCAGTGAGTTTTATGGGCCGAGTAAGGATTTGAATCCGGGGCCTTGACGCACAAGGAGTGTGTTTAAAAGTACCAGACGCCTGGAAAGACTCGCTTTGTTTAAACGCCCTTGCAAGAAGCGCATTTGAGGCAAGGCCCGCCCTGTCACTACTCCACCGCGTGCCCGCATTTAGGACACAGCAGCCTACATTTGTCGCTGTACAAATATTTCCCAGATTTTACAGCCGACTGTAATTAAGTCGCTCGTTCTTGCATCCAAGTAAAGAAAACAAAGCTCTGGGGGCAATTTCCCTCTGCGCCTCGCCTCTGGAAGAGTGCTGCGCTGTGCAATTTGCAAATGGGAGGTTAAAAAAATAGGCCTTATTTAAGAGGAGAAAAGGAGCGGCAATTTGCTCATAAGCGTTCGAGTAGAAGCATGCGGCGCAAGCCACCGAATCGTTCCATGGGCTGCAGAGACCAAGGTGGCCGAATAAAAGGGCCGGGTCATCTCAGGCTGCAGGCGGTAACCGAGAAGAATCCATTCGCTTGAAAATAAAGACCTCTCTGCAGATAGAAAATCAGCACCTCAGGGAGAAACACATCACACAGCCATATTGGGACCAATTTACCTGCAAGATCGCCTTATTTCACATTATGCCCACTCAACCAGAACTGGAACCGTTACAGATGCCACAGAATACCTGTTCTACATTTGTAAGAACTCAATCTTTTAGTGTTCCAGCACCTATATACTGTGGAACTCCCTGCCTATTGAAGTGGGCACTTTCACTGTAGTCTTTGGTGCCTGCTAAAAACATTTTTGATTAGACAAGCCCACCCAGACATGTAGAATGCTGATGTATGTTTTAATCTGTGTTTAGTTTATTGCTTTTAACTTTTTTTAATGTTGTAAATACAGTGGTACCTTGGGTTAAATACTTAATTCGTTCTGGAGGTCCGCTCTTAACCTGAAACTGTTCTTAATCTGAAGCACCACTTTAGCTAATGGGGCCTCCTGCTGCTGCCGCGCCGCTGGAGCATGATATCTGTTCTCATCCTGAAGCAAAGTTCTTAACCCAAGGTACTATTCCTGGGTTAGTGGAGTCTGTAACCTGAAGCGTATATAACCTGAAGCATATGTAACCCAAGGTACCACTGTAGTTGTTTTTAACGGGTTTTTTTGCTGAGGCTTTTCTTGTTTTATTCTCTCTGTAAACGGCAACGAGACATCTGGTCAGATTTCTCTCTCTTTCTCCCTGACACCCACCCACACCCATGTTCAAAATCCACCAGGCGCATTTTACAACCAAGTGAAAATGCTGGGTGCCATCTTGGCACCTGATGTCTCTGGAGGTGCATGTTTGGGGACCCTTGAGATCTTGAACAATACCACATCCTGTAGAACTCTATCCATTGAAATCTGCACAATCAGAATGAATTTCAAGAACCAAAAGATCATATCACAAATATGAATTTTGAGTCGCCTGGCCCAAAAATGGCAACTAGGCATTCTATTTTGGTGACTGTAACCCTGATTTTCCTGATTTTGATGTATGGAAGTGAGAGCTGGACCATAAAGGCGGCTGATCGCTGAAGAATTGGTGCTTTTGAATTATGGTGCTGGAGAAGACTCTTGAGAGTCCCATGGACTGCAAGAAGATGAAACCTCTCCATTCTTAAGGAAATCAGCCCTGAGTGCTCACTGGAAGGACAGATCCTGAAGCTGAGGCTCCAATACTTTGGCCACCTCACGAGAAGAGAAGACTCCCTGGAAAAGACCCTGATGTTGGGAAAGATGGAGGGCACAAGGAGAAGGGGACGACAGAGGATGAGATGGTTGGACAGTGTTCTTGAAGCTACCAACATGAGTTTGACCAAGCTATCGGAGGCAGTGGAAGCATGGCATGCTCTGGTCCATGGGGTCACAAAGAGTCGGACACGACTAAACAACAAAAAAAACACCCTGATTTAAGGAGCCATTTGGTGCCTGGCTTATATATCTGAGATTCTAACACTGACACACACAACCTGCACCATTTGTTGAGGTTTCACCATCCCACAGTCCTCATAAGGTCTAGCAACATGACTAGTCTTCTGTTTATCAAGCAAAAAATCACAGTCACGAAGCACACAAACTCAGCTATAAGTCAACGAAATAAATAAAGGCTGCTATTGGAATCGAGAAAGGAATTATACAAGAGGGCTATTGCTGGGGGGGGGGGGAATGGCCCACCACCAATAAGGTCAAGTCATCCAAATCCCAACCCCATATATTATGATCTAGTTATTTCAAATATTTATGACCTGCCCTCCATCTACACAGACACCAAGGTGGGCTACAATACATAAAGGAAAGCAGACAATAATCTATCTATTTATCTATCTATCTATCTATCTATTTATTTATAGATATAAAATGATAACACGGTAAATAAAGACAGATAAAACACAGCAGCCCAGGTTAGAATTGCCATGTCCCACAATGCAACACCACCGCAAGAACATCGCAGGATTGAGCCCCAGCGCCTGCAAAGAGGCGCATATCCTGCATTCCATATTCTGCATGTGTAAAATAAAGAGGGGGGGGGGAACCCTGCCGGTCTCCTAGGTAACGAAAGCTAGAGTTGCCATAGCAACCGTTTCGTGCAACCGGCTCTTTCAGACAGTGGCGCCGATGGCAGAGAGGTGCCTTCCCTTGATTCTCCAGCCACAGACTGGAAAATACGATTGGGGGGGGGGTGGGTAGGTGGGGGGGGGAATCTCTGCACTACGGTGTCATTAGCATGCAAAGAAGCCGGAGATGGGGGAACCCAGGCTAGACAACACCGGGGTGGCTGGTGCAGGTTTGAATGGCTGGGGGTGGGACTGCGCAGGCCTTTCCGAGCATGATTGCAGGATGGGCTCTCCAACCACAGGTCGCGTGTTCTCTTCTGAGACACCCCCATGAGAAAGCAAACTGGAACCTGCTCACGCGGCCGACTGGAGGTGAAGCTACGAGCCATGGATTTTTCACAGGCAACTCCTAAGTTATGTGGCGGTCTGCACAAGGGCTCCTGGGAGGACACTTGCAAAGGCTTGTGGGATTGCTAGGCGCTGTTTCTGCACCATTTCCATGCTCCTGGGGGGCTTTTCACGCGGCTTCCGGGTTCACAGTGATGCATGTGTGTGAGGTTGCACACATACTGAAAGCACTTAAATGGGGAGTTGCCTGTACTTATTTTTTTATGCTCCCATGAGGAGTGCAGGAGTAGAAAGCCAGCACACCAGGGAGAAAGGTTTTCCGCTTACAGAGAGCTCTGGGGGTGGGGTAGGAACACGATTTCCTTCCCCTTCATCTGCAGCCATCCCATTCTGCCGCGTCACAGAACCGTACAGCTGGAAAAGGACCTCAGAGCTCATCTAGTTTAACCCGCTGCAATGCAGGGATCACAACGTCAGTGTGTAGAGATCTAGGCTGCAGCTGAACATACGCACCACCAGAGATGTACGTATTTATTAAATATTATTCTGCAGCAAAGATTCCAAGAAGAATGCTATCTCTGAGACACACACACACACATAGAGCATTTTGGGTTCAAAACAACCAGAAATCCTATTTCCTTCTGCCACTCCCAGTTTCAGAGTTCTCACAACAATGTCCACATATTTTCAAGCGTTTCTTAACTGGCTTAGTTAAGTAACACCACTGCCTCTAGCAGCTTTTTCCAATCAATGCCTTCGTTATTCTCCTTTAACGATCTGTAATTGTTGCTTATCGCATTTTATTTTTCGTTTTGCCTGCCGGCACATTTGGTTATCACCGCCGTCAAAGAGCAGGATGTAAACAAAACAGCAGCGGGCTAGAAGTTTTCTCTTCTCTTTTGAGAAGGGGAGGTAGGTGATATTCTCTGCACACTTGACACCCGAAAGCAAGTGAAAAAATCCTGCGCCTCCACTAGACACTGACGGAATATAAACATAGCAGAGTTAGAAGAGATTTGTAGCTGATGCATTTGGCTGGCCAGGGCCGGGGGGGGGGGGGGAGCACACTTAGAAATGCTTCCGTGACAGAGAAAGTGTCAGGACTGTGATCTCCATGGCAACCTGCCACGGCCTATTCCAGTTCCTCTCTCTCTTATATATCTCTATTATCGGACCTCAATTGTGCTGCATTTTGCCAGAGCTTTAAAATAACACCAGCACCTTAAGGGAGATGGAAGATGCTTGCACACAAAAGGTCACAAGCTTTGATTGGCTGATCCGCCAACAAAAGCTTTTGACGATTTAACAAAACGAAATGAAAATCTGCAAAGGAATTCCATTTCTGAAGCTGCCTCAGCAATGATGTCATACTGCTCTCTCTATATAAAAAAACCATGCTACAAAGGGCCCTGCTTGGGTCAGACCAAAGTCTGACATTTTCTCCACAGTGGCCGACCAGATGTCCCCCTGCTATGTCAGGTGTGGCCTTTGGCCGCCCTGATGTCACTGAACTACACCTCCCATAATCCCTGGCCACTGGCCATGCTTGCTGGGTATGATGGGAGTTGTAGTTCAGCAACAGCTGGAGACCCAGAGGTTCCCGCACTTGGACGAGGTGATGCTCATGAGCTCTACAAGTCTACTCTCCTCTGTGCCTCAAGACAGGATTACACTTTCCTACATAGGGATAAAGAACCCCCTGGCCCATTTTTAGTGGCGCTTGCTATTAAAATGACCACATGCTTCTTTTCCCCGTTTATTCCTCCCTCTGCTTCCCAGGTCGCACTTCAGATTGTAAGCTCCTCGGGGCGAAGCTGCATGCACACAGATGGACGTGGAAACGAAAAAAAACACCCAAATAAACAAGAATAAAAGTTGAATAGTTGTAGCCAATGCAGCACCAGGTAGCTTGTTCTCTTAGCATGACGATTTATGCTTGCGCAAGAATTCTCCACTCTCTTCCTCCCTCCCTAAAACTGATATGGGGGATTCCCCCAAACCCCCAGAGAGGATTCAGGGAGGGTGTGGGACTTATGCAGAGGAAATGGGAGTTCTGTTGCGCAAATCCTTATGCCAATGGAACAAGTGTATTAGATACCACTAATAGGGTTTTTTAAGGTCAGGAATGGAGATAAATTTTTGGGTTGAGATTTAAAGCCCCACCCAAAAAAACCAAGGAACCCCCCCCAAAAAAACTTTCCAATCCCCCTGAAAAACTAAAATATTTTTGGATTAAGAAGTTTGTTTGTTTTCACAATGATGAACAAAATGTTTGACGATATGTTTGCTCCCCCACAATCATTTCCGAAAGTGTAGAAGGGGAACTGTTGCAAGAATGTTGATGGTTTCTGCTTTCTGGTTTTTGCCTGCTCCTCACAAACAGCCAAAACCAGAGAGAGGCCAAAGCAATTGCATTCATTTCAGCGTCTTGTAGCTACTTTTGAAAAATACAGTAAATAAAAACACATTTCTCTTCCCCCATTCTCACGTGAACCTCACCACAAGCCAAGGGATAAATGACTAACCCCAAGTCACCCAGTGAGCTTTGTGGCAGTTCAAACCCGGGCCATCCTTGCTTCTAGCCTGAAGCCCTAACCACTCCACCCCACTGACTTCCAGGGCGTCCACTGTCCAAATATGTGGCTTGGGTGCATTTTGAGAAAGGCCAGCAAAGCTATATACTGGCTAAAAAATCCCCTCTTTTGCTTTCAGCCATGCTGGTGGGGCGGGCCATTTTCCAGAACCTCTTTCCCAGCAAACCACTAACATAGCAGCACCACCACAGTCCTTGGGAACCTCCTCCTCTTCCTTCCTTCCTCCTTCTGCCACGAAATGTCCACAAGGGCGCCCTTTAGAGGCTTATGGAAATCTAAACTGCTAGTGTCCTCTTGACCTACTTTCCCGGGCTATTAAGTGTGCCGGCCAGTTAAAAGGCAGGAAAGCATAGAGTATGGTCTAGAATCGGAGTTTTCTGAAACACGAGAAGTGGAGAGAGAGAAAGGGGGAGCCTCTGCACCAGCCTTCATTTGCTTCCAGCATGCAATATCATCCACCTGCCTGTCTCCTTCCTTGCAGCCAGCCCAGAGGGCGATGCTGTCAGCTCCCCCCCCCCCACATTTAGTCTCAGCATTTCCCCTTGCAGAGCTCAGTGGTCGTGGGGGGGGGGAACGTGCTACTTATGGCCCTCCAAATCTTCCTTCGATCATGGCCGCAGCTGCCCCATACATCTAAAGCACGGCGTTGCCCCTTTAGACAGCCCTGGACTTGTTGATTTCTTTTATATCTTTCCTCCAAGGGGGTCACGTAAAGTGGTGAAGACAGTCCCCCCCCCCACCTTACGACAACCCTGTGCGGTTGGTTTTAGGCTGAGAGACATCAACTGGCTCATGGTCACCCCGTGAGCTTCATGGTTGAGTAAGGATTCGAACGCTGGTCTCCCGGGGCCTAGTCCAGCGCCCTGACCCAGGGGTCAGCAAACTCTTTCAGCAGGGGGACAGTCCACTGTCCCACAGACCTTGTGAGGCTGGACTATATTTTGGGGAGGAAATGAACAATTCCTATGCCCCACAAATAACCCAGAGATGCGTTTCAAATAAAAGGACACATTCTACCTGGTTCCTGGACAGTCTGCGGGCTGGATTTAGAAGGCGATTGGGCCGCATCCGGCCCCCGGGCCTTAGTTTGCCTACCCATGCCCTAACCGGTACCGCTCACTGGCTTCAGCACCCCCCAAAAAAGCAGAATCCTGGGGACTGCAGTTTCAGAAGCAGCTTGTTTTCTCCTGCTCTGGAGGGTAGGACTTGAGCCAATGGGAAGGAGATTCTGACTAAGGGTCTCCCTTGGGAGGCTGTGGACTCTCCCCCTTCCTTGGAGGTTTCTTAAGCAGAGCTTGGATGGCCAACTGTCTTGGGACGCTTTAGCTGAGATTCCGGCACTGCAGGGGGTTGGACTAGATGACCCCCTGGTGTCCCTTTCAATTCTACAATAAGATGCTTACACAGCACTGGATTCCAAAGACATGGAAGGGCAGAAGTGATGCAAAGGTCACCAAGCCAGGGCATCAAGGCTCTTTAGGTTTTGAATCTAGGTCTGAAGCCAGACTGAAATGGGTCTAGATAATTCTTTTCCTCCAACCACCACTAACTCAATGGCCTTGCCCACCCATTTAAAATGCTTTTTAAATGTATAGTTTCATGTAGGTGTCGATAATTCAGGTACAGTGAATGAGGCTTCCACTCGTGGCAGTGCTGGGGTACTACTGACTTTACTGAATTGCATTAATTGTTAAAGTTACGGCCATGTTTGTTGTCTTTTAACACTATGATTTGGGATTATTGCGAGCCGTTTTGAGCGCAATGATTGCTGTTGGGTAAGTGGAATGCAAATTAAATAAACTCAACTCCTCAACTCTCCCTAGGGAACTCTGGTAGGGGGGAAAGGGGTCTTCTAACAAATCTCAGCATTTCCCAGAACTCTTAGGGGGAAGCCATGACTGTTTAAAGTGAAAGAACTGTGCTTTAAATGTACAGTGGTACCTCAGGATGCGAACGGGATCCGTTCCGGAGCCCCATTCGCATCCTGAAGCGAACGCAACCCGCGTCTGCGCAGGTCGCGATTTGCTGCTTCCACGCATGTCATTTTGAGCATCTCCGCATGCGCCGAAACCCGAAAGTAACGCGCTCTGTTACTTCTGGGTCGCCACGGAGCGCAACCCGAAAACGCTCAACCTGAAGCTACTTCAACCCATGGTATGACTGTACTGTGGAGATAAGGCCTAGAATACAGGCATTCATTATTAAGCTCATGAAGGATCCCTATTCCGTAACCGAGCTATTTAAAGAAAGCAGGCGTTTGGTTTTGCCTGTGACCTTAATCAGCTCTCTCCCCCTCCTTGCTCAAAGAGCTGTTCTTAGAACAAAGCTTTTCGCGGGACAAGAATTCTGCTGCCCAGTCACCAACCGTAAGCTAAAAAGGTGTCAACATAAGGCTAGGGCATGGGAAACAAAAAGGTTCCAGAGACTTCCAATGACCACAGCTTTCATGTGCGTTCACAGAAAGGCCACCAAGTTTCTAGTCCTTGTGACATTGAAAAGCCAAAAGAATTCTTCAGTGCAGAGGTGGGGTAGATGGGGAAATCCTGAAACTACTCCAGACAGGCAGCCTAATAATAAACCACTGTAATCATCATAATACTCATAATAACACTCCTCTTCCCCACATTTTTACAGGCCATAGACTATTTAACAGCCATAGGCCTGGGCAAAGAGTAATGTTTTTGCCTGGTGCCTAAAGACATGATGGCGCCAGGTGGGCCTCTCTGGGGAGAGCATGCCACAATCAGGGAGCCACCACAGAAAAGGCCTGTTCTCTTGTTGCCACCTCCGAACCTCTCTGGGAGAGGGGACACAGAGATGACAAGTGCAGGATCTGGGTCAGTTTGTATGGGGAGAGGCGGTCCTTAGGATATTAAGGTACTGAGTAATGTAGGAGCAATGTAATGCACAAAGCAACGGTGTTAGACACAGATGTTTTTTTAGAAGAAAGGGAAAGGGAGGAAAATAGTAGAAAAGCGCCATGTGGTTCAAGTTTCAATGGCTCAGTGGACACAATACGACACTACGTTTTCAAAATTCTTTCTTGGGCAATAAGGACTAGAAGCTTAAAAAAAAAATAACTCAAAGCTAGGATTCTAACAAGAAGCTGCAAGCCGCGTAACTAAAGCTTTGGGTGCAATATGCGGTCTGCCAGCTGCAAACTGTCTACTCAGGTGTAGAAAGCGGGGAAAACACACAGGGGAGGGGGGGGGAGAAACTATTTTGATTTGACTTCAGTGCCTTGCACAGCCCCTCTGCCCACCCCCCCTCTCCCAGGGCAGTGTGTGCTACCTCTTGCAAATTAACCAAGCTAAGCTCATACTCCTCATAGCAGACATTCCAAGGGGCTGCATAAAGTCCATTTACCAGCAGACGCTTGTACAGGTCACACTGCTGATTGCACCCAGGCACTTGGGGGTGGGAGGAAGGGGGTAGGGTACTTAAAACTGCACAATCGAGAGATTTCTGCTCAACCACATGATTTTGCAAAGGTTTCCACTGTAGTAATCACCAGTCTTCCCTTTCAGAGAAAAAGCTTTTTCGATTGCTATCAATATTGTTACTGTTGCTTTATTACTTATTTTCGTTCCTACGCACATGGCCCAACTGCAGTTGTTGGGAGTCATTAGTATAATGAGCTACACTTACCATTATAGCTAAAAGAAATAATCCAACGGCTTTCAAAATTAAAACGTGCGGCAAGGAAGGGAAGTAATAAATGCCCTTATACAGTGGTACCTCAGGTTACAGACGCTTCGGGTTACAAACTCCGCTAACCAAGAAGTGGTTGCTCCAGGTTAAGAACTTTGCCCCAGGATAAGAATGGAAATTGCGCGCCAGCGGCGCAGCGGCAGCAGGAGGCCCCATTAGCGAAAGCGCGCCTCAGGTTAAGAACGGATCTCTGGAACAAATTAAGTTCTTAACCCGAGGTACCACTGTATAAGCTTTCAAAGCAAAGCTAGACACTAGAGCATGTGGGGTTTGATTCACAAAAAAGGAGCAAGTATAAGTGACAGCAAAAACAACTCCCATCTCACCCCTTTCACTTCTTCTATTGCAGAGGTGAGGGGCCTGTGGCCAGTCCTGGACTCCAGCTCCCATCATCCCTGGACTCTGGCCGGGCTGGCAGGGGCTGATGGGAGTTGGAGTCCAACAACATCTGGAGGGCTACAGATGTTCCCCATCCTTGGTCTATTGCTCTCCAAATCCTCAAGACTTTAGGTTCAGAATAACTAAAACATTGGGGATAAAATAAAAACAGCAGCAAAATGAACCCAGAGAGAGTATGTACATGAAGATGGTTTTGGTTTTAAAACCCAGACTTTGAAAAATATGTATTTGGCAGTCCCAAGTCGGCCAGGAACTTTTTTTTTTTAATGGTTGTATTAAAACAGCACTAATCCTTTTAAGAACCACTAAAGGCCATTAGGCAGAACAGAGGTGCAGAGTCAAAACTAAACACTGGGGCTCAGTGTTGGAGGATGAGAAATTTCTGAACACACGCAGAGTGCTCTTTTTTCACCGCTCAGCAAGCAAAGTCCAAGACCTGAGTGTGCGAGGGGGCGGGAACTGAGCCCCCAAATCGCAGACTAAAGCGTCTAGACATGTATAAACCACAGCAGCTATTTGGTGGTGGTTTAGGGTTGAAAATAAGCAGGCCAGCTTTTTTATACCATTTTGCCTGAAAAGCAGTCTTAATTAAAAGACGTGTGCGTCTTTCTCTCTCCCTCTCTCTCTCTCTGTGTAATATTGATGCTTTCATTCAACAAGATTTAAGTAGCGGTTAGTCTGAAAGACCAGGACCTGGGAGACCTGAGTTCAAATCCAGCCATGAGCCTCACTAACTGATCTTTGGTCCAATCATTGCCTCTCAAGCCTAGCCTACCTGACAGAGACAAGTCAGAGAACTAGGAGAGTACCTACAGCACCTTGGAGAAAAGTTGGAGGATATAAAGTGTAATTGTTGCTCTCAAAAGATTTATTGCAATTTTTTTGGGCGGGAGGAGAGAATAAATGAAGGAAAGGGGAGAAAAATGAAGCCAAGGGTTTTGCAGGGGGGATATATTGGATGAGGAATGGTTCTCTGACTTATCTATGTACATAAAAAGATGAAATCAAAGGGGAAGAAAAGGCTATGGGCCTGAACCAAAACTTTCCAAACCCACACAGAGAGTTTTGCAAACTGCTCCTAACTACGCATGCCCATTTGGAAGGGAGTAAGCCCCTTCCATTCAGTATGCCCTACTCCCAAGTAAACATGCACTGGACTGCACCCTTAGACACACGGGCTGTAAAACCCTATGCTGGAATTAAGAGGTCAACATGGGAGCTGGATTGTACTCCCTGCTCTATTCCAAGGAAACTGGGACGGATTGTGTTTTATTTTTTAAAAGAGCAAACCTCCCTTTAGGAAACCTGGGTGCGGTTCTTGCTTCTCCCCTCCGGGCAAAACCCCCGCCTGATTACCCTGGAGAGCGGCTGCCAGCCAGTGTAGGGCAGGCCATACTGAGCTCCGCAGACGGTAGAAGGCCGCTTCCTACCTTCCCTGCTGTTTGCGGTTTTCCAGGCAGGCGCATTGAAAAGAAAAGGGAGGGGAGGAAATCAGGAGGCTGCTGGCAGCATTCAGCGGCAGCAGCGGCAGCAGCAGCAGCAGCTGGTTGCACAAGCTGCAATCCCTGGCTAGGCACCCCACCCATCGGCCAGGGGAACAGGCAGGCATTGCTCCCTCCCTCCTTCCTGCAGGCCGCAGCTGCACGGGTAACCTCGCGCGGCTTGTTCCAGCTTGGCTTGTTCCAGCTCGCATTCCTGTCTGGGCGGGCAGCCCTGGTGACGTCACTCGGCTGGGGCCGGCCATGTGCTCTCTGTACACGTGGACGAGCTGGCGGGAACAGAGCAGAGGAGGAGCAGAGGAGGAGGAAGACCAGTGGGGGGAAGCCACACAGTTGCCGTGACCTTTGGCCTCAAGGCGGGGGGGGGGGGTGGATGATGACATGCACACGCACCTCCCGTTCTCTGGGCATCTCCCTATCCCTTTCCAAGAGCAGAATGCAGCTTAGATCAGAACCAGGAATCCTGAGCGCATGCAGAGAAGAAGCACATGGCAAAGTGCCGGGGGTACCACTTAATCGCCAATTCTGGAAAGGGTGGAGGGGAGAGAGAGTGCAAAGCTGCAGACCCACTCCTTGGGGGGCTCCGGACATCAGTCCTGGGGGGCTCCTGGGCCCAGACGCAGCGTACACAACAAACGGCAGCAGAACCGAATGCAAAGGAAGCCCCCGTTTTCTCGGTTCCAATGTTAGGAACCAGAGTAAAGCTTGCAAAGTGAACACCTAGGCAACCGGGAGGGGGAATTTTTCCCAACCAGGTGCAGTCAGTGGTATTTATTTACGACACGCGCTCACAGTGAGGGACAGCCTGGCCTTTCGCAAAAAAGCTTGGCAAACGGAAAGGTTTAAAGCGCTCGTAAAAAAAAGAGGCCCAGTGGGGAGATTTCGACTCAAAACGCAGGGAGAACGAGACACAGGGAGAACAACGGGGCAACCTGCCCTCAATGTGGTCCAGCCACTTCTATCCAAGTGTCAAAAGGAGTCCACATTACACGTCTAATCAGCACACACACACACACGGTTCATAACCACAGACTGAGAGGCTCAAGACACACAGAGAAAGCACGCCATCACAGTGCATATTGAAACTATGGAATCTGCTCCCGCCAGAGGCACTGAAGGGCACCCACTCAGATGGGCTTCAAAAGAGGGTCAGAGAATGAGGCTGCTCATGGCCGCTAACCCTGATGTCTCTGTTCTACCTCCATCGTTGGAGGCAGTGCGCTTCTGAATACCAGTTGCTGGAAACCACAAGAGGGAGAATGCTGTTGCGCTCAGGTCCTGCTCGCAGGTCTCCCCTTTGGTCATCTGGCTGACCACTGTGGAGACAGGATGCTAGACTAGACTAGGCTCTATGGCTCATCCAGCAGGGCTCTCCATATGTTCTTCTATCAGGCTGACACATGCAAAGATGTGGGATGAGAGAACCAATGGCTGCATGCTGCTGGATCTTTCACGGGCAGAGGGGGGGTATCATTTGGCTGAATTTCCCAGCCCTGGGGCTCCGTCTCACTATAACAGGGGCAAGAGAGGAAAAGTGGGTCGTGGTTTGAAAATGCAACTGCATTCCGTGCTCCTGCTCTCTGGACCCCGCCTTCGTAGGGAGAAAGAGAGATCCAAAGTCCTCACTTCCAGCTGCTAAACTCTGACTCAGAAGATTTTGCTGACAAACCTGTCTTAGACTGAGTCGGGGCGGGAGGGGGGAGTCTGTTCCTGGAGCGGATCCCTTCTGGTGGTGGGCACCTCTTTGCATACAAGAAAACTAGCAGGCCAGGAAGCATGAGCTTCCATGCTGGTTTTCTACGTGCAAGACCAAGCACAAAGGCAAACACAAACACCCCACCTGCAGTCCACAGAGAATCTGGTTTTTGTACCTGATCTTCAACTTGGCTGGCTGGCCGGACTTCTCCCAACATTTACGCATCTCTGCACACACACACACACACACACACACACACACACAGAGTTAGGAGCCCAGCTGTTATCAGACCAAAGGTCTGCCTATGCCTGTATACAAGTTTCCGGCAGTGGTCAGCCCAGATGATTCCAGGAAGCTCACAAACAGCCTTGGAACTTGGTCGTCTCTGCTCACATGCTAGCGAAATCTCAGACGGGCACCTCCAAACGGCAAGGCGGGCAGCAATTTAGCCAGAACCCAAAACAAAACAAGAGGCAGCGGGAACATTTTATCCTTCACCCAGAGATTATCTTAGTACAGTGGCTCCCAAACCTTCTACTTTAAAATTCCTGAGAGTTTTGAAGGCCCTCTCAGTAACATTTCTGCCTGTTTGGGCAACCGCAAGGCACTGTGCTAAATGCTGCGTTAAATCAACATTTAACATCTTAATTCTAGCCTCCCATTAACTTCGCCGCCGATCCTCTCCACTCCTTCCCAGTGCCTCTGTCTCCTCCGGTCACTCCTGGTTCATCCTGCTCACCTATGGGGGGGGGGCTGCCACGGAGCAGCCACGGCACCCGTTTTTGTGCACAGCTCCTGCTGCTCCTCGCAGACCCGCCACGCACCTGAGTGAATGTCGCAGGCCACAGTTTTGGAAGCCCTGACTTAGTTGTGCTTTGGGGACAGCTTTTCTTTACAGGATGTGGGGTGTCCTCCTAACACCACGTAAAGAACAACGATGTGTTTTTGGCATTAGGTAGAGATGGTGCAGGTGCGGTGCTAAACAAAAATAAAACTAAGCCTACTGTGCCCAGGCACATTCAAAGCGCTTCTCCAGAAAAGCCAAGCAGTTTGCACGTTTGTACATGAGCGCTCTCTCTTTTTGCATCTTTTATTTTGTATTATTTTGCGTAAGTTCTTCGGTGTTTTGCTAGCTGTAAAAGGGATAAAGGGTAGCAGGTTAATGAAGTGCTACCTTTGATTGTTGGGGGAATCTTCTTTAGCGATCTCTTTGGAATTCTGAGGGCCAAACTAGACAATGTGTTAAAGTTATATAGGCATCTAACACATTTTTTAAAACCCTGAAAATAACAGCCGTGGAATTGGGAGGAGATGAGTTAGAACTGGGGCACATTGGGGGTGGGGGTAAACCCTTTCCCTGTGGGTCCTGATCCCAGTGAACACACAAACACACAAACAAGCTGCTGTTTCCAAGTCTACAACTGTGAGCGCCTAGGGATCTCTAAACTGCAACTGGCGTTTCATTAGCCCTAATATGGAAAACGAGCAAAGTCCCAACTAAGGAAGAATGGCAACTTAAACTGATGGGATATGTGCAGTTTGCGGATCTAACATATAGAATAAGAGAACAAGAAGAACATTTGTTAAAAGAAAATTGGAAAATGTTTATGAATATATGGGAGGAAATTGTGTATTTTTGAAAACGTGGGCAGCATTAAGATAAATTCAACAGTGTAAATAAGTTTTTATGGATGTAGTAATGGAATACTGAATGGTTTATTTTATACAGAATATGCCTGGATTTATGTTATGCAAAATGAACCATGGAAAGAGGAGAAATGAAGTCATTGATATTTTAAGGTTGTTTAAATGAATATTCTAAAATGTAAAACAGAAAATTTAATATAAATTTTGGAAAATAAATAAATAAACTGCAACTGGAAACCCTGGAAAAAAGAGTTCCCAGTCTAAAAGGAGCTCTGCACAAACATGTGTAAGAGCAAAGCGCACATGATCAAGCAAATGTGTACAAGACGTGTGTTCCCTCATGCTGACTATATCATGAGAATGAGGACACACCTTTTCCCCAAGCTCTGATGGGTAGCACATTCCAAAAGTGAGAGAGAAAATATTCCTTGCTATCATGAGAGACCATCTCCCTCTAAGAGTGCCTGCTGATGAATCACCATTAATCTAACACAGTCATCCGTTTAACAGAAGGATGGTCAGTTAGCAGCCACAGCAATACTGTCACAGCCATAAGGGCTAGGAACTTTTGGAGCTCTATAGAAAGCTCGAGATTCTCAGAAATCAGAATTCACCCAGCAGCACCACAGCCTGTGCACATGTGATTGGCCTCCATCTGTCTCAAGAGACAATGGAGTGAGCCTCTGGGGGTGAAGTCAAACCGCCGGAAAATCACAGCGCCGGCTGTGGCTGCAGAAACCGGTAAAACATTAACTGCTCCCGTGTTGTTTCTGCTGCATTAGCAGCAGCAAAGTGACTTCTCCAGGGTGCAAGCCTGAGTAGTGCATATATAGGTCCTGGGCTGTCCAGACAACAAGACACCCCTCTCAGACTCGCTGACGTGGTCCAAAGGAACGCAGAGCAGTATGTTTGGCACTGGCTTGGCTGCAGGAATTGCTGGAAGGAGGTGTGCAACTGTCTTAGGGACTCCTCTTCAGATTGGTGTAGGGTTTCCTTAGCCTTTTCTTCTCCCCACAAGACAGAAGGTATGGGTTTTTCCTCAGAGTTTGCTCCCGAAGGCTTTCTCACAAATGAGTATCGCCGTAAGGCAGTGGAGGTTTAGGATCAGAGTTTTCCTTCTCCTAGGTGGGCTCCCTTTCCAGATGGATGAGCCCCATCTGCCCCTCACTTCCCTCTACAGCACATGCAGAAACTGCTGCCTTTTCCCCTCTTTCCAAAGCCCAGTGCCCAGTCAGCAGGAAGAAACCAGTGCTGAAAGGGGCCGCCCCTCCCTTCAGCTACAGGGAACGGTAGCTGTCTAGAAGATTTGACTAGCGATTGCTATCTCCGTGACCAACGGATGAACTCCCAAACAAAGCTCTTGTCGTGTGTCCCCTGCCCCCAGTTCCTTGAGGAATACTTGGGGCTCACAACCTAAAATTACGAGGCTGCACATCGCAAGGAATTTGGCTTCATCCCCTGCGATGCGGAAACGAGCCGAAACTGGATGATGGAAAAGCAAAGGGGGTTGGAGGAGGCGGGGGGAATGGAAAATGGCTTTTGCTGCTGCAAGGATTATATTTTGGCTTGCTGAACACGTGGATTACGTCTGCTAGGCATCTGAGGACACCGGCTCCGATTTTCTCTACTGCTCATCTCCAGTAGAGAGAGAGAGAGAGAGAGAGAGAGAGCTCCGTCGCCGTTGGGGGAATAGTAAGATGCTGATTGTCACAGCTGGGAAAGGAGGATGAGATGCAAGCACAGTAAAGGACGGCACCAACATTTTCGGAACAGCCAGCTAGCTGGGGCAGGGAGAGAGACCAAAATATACATTCACAAGGGGATTCACATAGTCTAAAAGAGCCCTATGAGGGACTGGCAGTTGCCCAGTGATGGAAATCTACATTCATGGAACGTGCTGGTTTGCAGTGCCTGCAGCATCCAGGCCTATGACGTCAAAACTGTGAGTTCTGCTCCCTAGTGCAACAGGGAGAGGAACAGATTGCATCCTCTGCTTTCCATTGGCATTTATGGACCTCCACTTCCCACCTGGAGTTTCCCCTGGTTATAAGAAGCAGCTGGGTATCAAGCCAGAACGATAATGGTCTGCCTCCACTGCAGTGCAGCCCCCCCCTGCTTGACCCCACAATGGGAGAAGAGTCCTGCAGGATCGCAGCAAGAAAAAGACCACCTAGCACAGCAACTTCTCTTTTAGGTCAACCTTTGGTGAGAGCAGAACCTGTGGCTGGACTACAAGCCCCATAAACCTCTGCCTGAATAGTTGAATGGGAAGCATCTAAAGCATATCTCTGTGGTCAAATTACTGCATACCCGTCGTATAAAAATAAAGAATTAAAGGGAGGGGGGAACTGTTGAAAGAAGAACTTAAAGATCTTGCGGCTCAAATGGTCAAGAATCCAACCACCACGATAGATAAGGAAACACAAAAAGGATATTTGAACTAAATAATACACTGTCCCGGCAAATAAGAATTTATGCTCGCCTGTGTAAGACAGAAATACTGGGAGAGTGGTGAAAGACCAGAAAAAAAAAAATGTCCAATCATTTAAAACAAAAGCAGATTAAGGCATTTATCCCAAGTATTAAAGGTGATAAAGGCAAAGTCTATAAAAACTCAAAAGATATTAATCACCAATAATCCTCGGCCATCAGCCATGCTGGCTAGGATGGATAGGATTTGGGGCTCCCAACAACATCTGGGGTTCACAAATGTTTGCTGCCACGCTGGGCCAATAGAAGAGATGTCATTCCCATATCTTCCTTTTAGGATGTCCACTCCCACACCAACACTTCAGTGCAGGATGCCTGCTTGCCAACCACAGACGTTTCTCCATTTGATAATACGTAAGAACATAAGAAGGGAGCTGCCAGATGAGGCCAATGACCCATCCAGTTCTGATAGCAGCCAACCGGATGCCTAGAGAAATCCTGCAAGCAACAACAGCACTCTGCTCACCTGTGAGTTTCTAGCAACTGGAATCCAGAAGTATTACTGCCCCGGAAAGTGGAATAAAACGCAGCCTTACCATCTGCAACTGCAACTGCATGGAAACAACCCCCAATTTTTGAAGGAAGGTTCTCACGTCAGCTCCCTGTGCTCCCAGTTAGAAAATGGAGCGTCCAAACCAAAGCAGACAGGAAGCCGCCCACCCCCCAAGAAACAGGAAGATGCTGTCAACAGCGGGAAGTTGGCCAGAGAGGCAGGAAACACCTTGCTGGTCCTGCAGTCACCTCTAGCAGCTCTCCCAGGACAGGTGGCATGGACAGCAGTTTCTAAGACCATGCACAAGCTGCAATGAACCGCTGCAGTAGATGAGCACTGCATATCCTTGCTCCAAGAATGAAATGGGCATGTTCCCCAACACCAACAGTGCTGCCTACTATAGTACAATCCCAATGCTCGGCTTTTTCCATCAAGCATGAGCTGGGACCCTCGTCTGCCCTCTGACTCATTCCCATAGGACTTCATCAGCTAGACCACAGCACAGACTCAGCCACCAGCCACCTACCCTCTCCAAACACACTGCCCCCTGCAAAAAAAACAACAACACCCCAAACTTTTAGGAGGATTCACCACCACGGAATCTCTCGGTGGGTTTGTCCGTGGTTAAATCCAACTCAATGTATCAGAAAGCAGAACAGCAACCTGGCAACGTTAACAAAAACATGCATGTCTGGATGTGCATAGATGTGGCAGAATTTAGGCATCACCCCCAGACGATGGTGAAGAAAGCTTAAACCATCTTTCTTGATCAGCAGCAATGGTTTGAAGCAGGGTTTGCAAACCAATGGTTTATACCATCTACCGTTTAGCAGTGTCTAAATGGATAAACCATAGTTAGGAGGCATCTCAGAGACTCAGTTTCCACATTACAGTAAACCACAGTTAACGGCTTGCTGCAAATATGCCAACCTGGGCTGCTTTGCTTCTCCGTTATTGAGTGGGGTGGGGGTAAGACCCATGACCATTAGGTCCAGTTGTGACCGACTCTGGGGTTGCGGCACTCATCTCGCTTTATTGGCCGAGGGAGCCAGCGTACAGCTTCCAGGTCATGTGGCCAGCACGACTAAGCCGCTTCTGACGAACCAGAGCAGCGCACGGAAACGCCGTTTACCTTCCCGCCAGAGTGGTACCTATTTATCTACTTGCACTCTGACGTGCTTTCGAACTGCTAGGTTGGCAGGAGCAGGGACCAATCAACGGGAGCTCACGCCGTCACGGGGATTCGAACCGCCGACCTTCTGATTGGCAAATCCTAGGCTCTGTGGTTTAACCCACAGCACCACCCGAGGACATAAATCACAGGCCTTGGCTCAGCATTGTGTTCACAACTGGAATTGTGGTTTGTTCCCCACATGTAAGAGCAGGGACAAGCAAAGCAACACCCCCCCCCCCCCAGATTGGAACACCAACAGTAATACAAGTGTAACTGAGGAAAATAACCAGATCAAAAACACATAAACCAGCACCAAACTATCACAAAGCAGCATAAGATGAAGGAAAACAGCAATTTCAGGACAAAATCCAGCACAGAGACTGGGGGGGGGGGTTTGAGGAGGAGGAAGGAAGGAATTAAAATATTTCCAAGAACTGAAATGCCCTAAAAGGCCTGGGAGAATTGGGCACCTGATGCCCAAAAGATTCTAACAAAGGCACCATGTGGGCCTCACTGGTGAAAACCATGCACAATCAGGGTGCCACCACAGAGAAGACCCCGTCCTTAATAATCCCCAGCCTCACCTCAATGGGTGGGGAAATGTGGAGAACAGCCTGCAATGGTAATCTGAAGGTTCAGGAAGGCATATATGAAAAGAACTAGCCATGAATGAAATAAGCACACATACATACACATATCTTTTTTCTGGCCCCTACCTGGATATATCTCAAGGCACTCCTTAGGACGCTGAGGTTTGAGGTTTTCTTGTCGTCGACGTTGGGGATGTTCCGCTTAAGGGTTTCAAAGCATTCTTTCAAATGGGCACGTCTACAGAAACAAATCCCAAAGTCACCCCCTCGGTCAAAGGACACTATGAGCAAGGCAGGAGGGTGCACAGTCACAGTGGATCAAGGAAACCCATTGACGCAAGCCTAAGGCAGGCTTTCCCAACATGGCACCCACCAGACAGATGCTGGAAACCGAAGTTTAACCAATTCCAGGGAGCGATCGGCCAAGGGATAGCATGTGTACAGCAACTAAGATTTTTGTACCTGCTCTGGACAGCAGGTCTCCCCAGTAGACCGCAGTGCGGTGCAGTGAAACTGCAGTGCCAGAACAGGTATAAAACACCAGGGCTTTTTTTCAGCCAGAACTCAGTTCCAGCACCTCTCAGGTGGGCGCCATCACCATTATAAGAGAACAAGGTGTTCATGGTGAGTTCTGGCACTTCTTTTTCTAGAAAAATGGCACTGCAAAATACCCTCACCCATACAAATTACTTTTGTCTCCACAGGTCTTACCTAGGTAAGATATATATAAAAAAGTGCATTAGCAAGTGCTTTCTCCTTGAAAATTTGAAAAACATAAGTCAGTGTTTAATGGGCATCCGCAGAGGGAGAAAGGGACAGTTTCTCACCGTCTGAGAACAAACCATAATCTCCAGTTTTAATAGTTTTTTAAAGGAGCATTTGTAGAGCCTGAGATATGAGGCACTTTTGTTTATTTTGGTGAGAAACTAGCCTACTCCCACCTTTCAGCATTTAATTTTGCCTACCCCCCGCTAAATTCTGCAGAAACACATGCCCCCCCCCCATAATTATGGTTGGGTGTGATGCCCAAACTGACAAGCCAGCAACCAGCACCAGAAAACGTGGTTCAAAGTGGGTTTGCAAACCGTGGTTTGTCCTGGGATGTGACATGATTAAACCATGCCTGGAAATCATACAGCAAACTAGAATTGCAGGAAGCCACTGTTAATAAATCATATTGTGTGCTCATGATGGTTTGGTGTAGCATTGCTACTGACAAACCAGCTACAATCTGGAATGCTGAGCAGGTGGAATAGCAAAAGCAGCACCAGACAGCTTTGGTACCCTGGTTTGCCTGCTGCCCATCTGGAAAAAAACAAACCATTGTTTGGGTTCTGAACTATGGTTAGTGAAACCAGTGGTTTGGCACAGTGTCTGAATTGATTTCCTCCCCTTTTTAAAAATCAGAGAATCTCGCCTACCATAACCGACCTCCCTGGGAAACCTCTGTGTCCCCTGGAACAACAGCTGGAATGCCCCCACCCTGGTCTAACCTCCAGCCGACCCAAACAGTCCACTGGTTACGTGCAAAACCGGTTATCATTTTGCATTCTTTTTTTTTCAAAAGCTACATACCTGTTTTTCTCCAATTTATTATGGACTTCCCTGGTGCCAACCCTAAAGTCCAAAAGAAGAAGAAGAAAAATATATAAAAATTCACCATCAGCACCAGGTTTCAGAAGAGCTCTGCACTTAAACCTAAAAGTTTCCAAATGGAGATTTGGGGGGGGGGGTTTAGAGAGCCAGCTGTTGCAAAGGCTTTGCAGATCAATTTAGGCATGCTGACTTGCTGTTAGGGGCTGGAACAAAGCCAGAACATATAGACATGGAAGGAATTATTTGGAATAAGGATAAAACTCTCTCTCTTTCTCTCTCTCTTTCTCTCTCACACGCCATCTCTCTCGCACAAAAACAATTTTACACATTCCTATGTGTAACAAGCTAATGCGCTTCACTCGAATTATTCCTTCTGATCCTTGAACCCAGGGTCCTTTGGAGCACAAGACACCCTCCCAGTCCCACAGCCCATGTTTTCACAGGCACACAAGGCTTGCGTGGCACCCCGATTGTCACATCCCCTGTTGTCGTGGCAACAAATGCATCTGTTTGCAGTCAACCTGCTGAGGGAAACACATGCTGCTTAACAAATCTCCACACTGAACCCGAAGGGCTGGGCTTTGTCTGCAGCACAGAAAAGTAGCAACACGACCCACTTGCTGCACAATTTTGGGTCATTTTTACTGGGGGGGGGGGCGGGCGGGCATGAAGAGAAGTTCCCTAATGCAACAGTTTGAATTCAGACGAACGAGGCAAACAGCATCGTCTCGCGCTGTAGGTGATACAGTCTTCAATTGAATGGCTTGGTCTTCTTCTATTTTACAGATACTGGATGTACCCAATATTCCTCCTCCTCAGAGAAGAAATTGCTGGGACCCAACTAACTTAAATCCTCCATTTCAATGGATCTGCCCTCACAATACATTTAAAGCACAAGGAAGCCACTTTAAACAGGCATGGCTTCCCCCAAGGAATCATGGGAAATGTAGTTTGCTAAGGGCGCAGAGGGTCGTGAGGAGGCTCCTATCCCCTTCACAGAGCTACAATTCCCAGAGTAGTTTAACAAGCCATCCCTCTTTCCATTGGCCTGCAGAAAAGTGTATTCAGCTCCTCCAAGCGTTCTACCGGAGGTATTTCCCCAGGAACGTAAGAAGAGCCTAGTTGCATCAAGCTGATGGCCCAGGTATCCCAGGATCCTGTCCTCACAGTGGCCAATTAGGGGAAGCCAACATGCACAACAGCGCTGCCCCTTCCTGCGGTTTCCTGCATTCAGAAGCATATTGCCTCCAACAGCAGAGGCAGAACGTTGCCATTATAGTTGGTAGTCACTTCTTGGCAACTGATCCACAGTTCCCGATTTCCACTGGGGATGTGCAAACTTGAACCTGGGAGCGACTGAATGCAAAGCATGCGGTCTACCACACAAAAACGCTTGCCTTTGGTCAAGCCAAACCACTGGTCCACCTGCTTCACTGGTTATCTATGCCCACCTGCAGCAGATCTACAGGGTCTCAAATAGAATTCCTTTTTATTTATTTAAATAATTAGCAAAGCGAAAGAAAAACCTCACAGCATGAAAACCAGAAGAACGGCCCTCAGAAGGACCAGGGGAGAATTATTATTATTATTATTATTATTATTATTATTATTACTACTACTACTACCGTATTTTTCGCTCTATAAGATGCACCCAACCATAATAAGACACACCTAGTTTTAGAGAACAAGAAAAAAATATTCTCTCCCTCTCTGCGCAGTGACGCAGCAGGAGAAACGGAGCCCCTTCCA
Source organism: Podarcis bocagei (assembly GCF_964188305.1). Classification (NCBI taxonomy): domain Eukaryota; kingdom Metazoa; phylum Chordata; class Lepidosauria; order Squamata; family Lacertidae; genus Podarcis; species Podarcis bocagei. The sequence goes on along the minus strand of NC_138141.1, from coordinate 37,826,219 downwards.
TTTCTCCTCCCGCTTCGCTGAAGGGGCGCTGCGCAGAGGGAACGCTGCGCAGCGCCTCTCCAGCGAAGCAAAGCCAGGAGAGAAAGAGGGATCAGTGCGACCAATCCCTCTTCCTCTCCTGGCTTCAGCGAAAGCAACGTGAAGCCTGCGGAGCATAGAGGGACCTCCTGCTGCGCTGCGGAGGCTTCGGGTTGCTTTCGCTGAAGCCATGGAGCCTGCATTCGCTCCACAAGACGCAAACACATTTCCCCTTACTTTTTTTGGGGGGGGGGAAGTGCATCTTATAGGGTGAAAAATACGGTATTTTGAACTCTTTGCCTGATGCTGGAAAGACATCAAAATGCAACTTGAGACAAGCTGCACGGATGAGAGCCTTTTTGAGCCAAGCTCTCCTCATTCCCCCCACTTCAGATTTGGAGCTGTTGCAAATGGCCCAGTGGATTTTTGTTAATTTTATTTTTAATTTAATTTAATTTTATCTTTATTTTTTATTATTTTATTTTATTTTTGTGGTGGGTGGGAATGTTCTACACAAAACAAGGCAAGATCCTGGGCATTGCAGATGGTTGGACTTAATGGTTCCTGAGTGGGTCCCCTTTCCACCATAGCTGCCCCCAGAGACCCCACACTCACCCTCCGGGCCTTTTCTTCTGCTCGTTGGGCTTGACATCCTCCGACGAGGGAGCCAGCTTGACGCCGAGGGGCTGGTGGTGGGGCTGGTGGGGCTGCAGAGGGGGAGGCTGGGGCTGGATCGGCTGCTGGACCATGTGGTGCTGCGAGATGGCCAGCACCGGCGTGGCATAGTGAGGCAGCTGCTGCTGCTGCTGCTTCGGGCTGCTGCAAGGGGGCGTGGGGGCCTTGATGTCCGGAAGAAGCGAGGGGCCGGTCTTCTGGATGACGGGGGCCGCCAGGGGGGGCTCCTTGCCCAGGCCGGGAGTGCTCACGAGCGGCTGGTGGCAGTGGATGAGGGGCGGGGACAAAGCGTTGTGTGCCGTCGGAGGGGTGGGGCTTGTGACCACAGGGATGGGGATGACGGAGATGGGGGCCGCCAGCGGCGGGGGAGGGGGTGGAGGCGGGGCGGGCGGAGACAAGGGCACGGCCGCCATTTCGAGGCGGGGCTCCTCGGGGCGAGTGACATGGTTAACCCTAGGCACGCTGGCCTTCTTCTGCTCCTGTTCGCGCTCCAAGCGTAGCTTTTCGTGCTTCTCGTTCTCCTCTGTTCGGGAAGGGAAGGGGGGGAAAGAGAGAGAAAGAACCACGGTCATTATCGACAGACATTTGTTCCTACAGAGCGAGGGTCTCTGTGTTATAAGATACTGTATTTTCCCATGTATAAGACGCCCCCTCTTTTTTGGGACTCCAAATTGAGAAAATGAGGGAAAATTGTATCCAGGACGACCCCAATTTTTAAGATTAATTTTTCAAAAACCAAAACACACTAGTCCTATACAAGGAAAAATACGGTATATGCACTAATCGCCAAATGGCACCTTAAAGCCTAGGCTGCGGTCACCACAACCAAATGTCTAGGCGCCTTTCCCCCCACTCCCACTGGGATTTGTTGTTATTGCGTTTCATTTCTATACCGCTTTAGATTTTAAAAGAAAAAGGAAAATCTCAAAGTGGTTTACAGCGCATTTAATTAAAAAACCCCAGAATCAAACCAAGTCAAGCTTCAAAGAAAATACGTCACATCCTTCTCTAATGGACATTTTGCTTTCCCTACTTATTTATTTATTTATTTACCTACTTAATTTACATAGCTGCCCCGTAGAAGAAGAAGGACTCTAGGAAGGCAGTGTGGTGCAGTGGTTAGAGCAGAGCTTTCCAAACTGTGTATTGGCTGAGCAAATGCTCCTCCCGGGGCTGGAAAGGCATTAGTTTAACCTCCAGTTTGCTAGTTAAACTGAACGACTGTGTCACCAAATGACGCAGGTCTAAAAAGGGTGTCAGCGGCGTGAAATGTTTTGAAAGCTCTGGGTTAGAGTGTCAGACTGGGACCCGGGAGGTCCGGGTTCGAATCCCCACTCCCATCATGATGCTTGCCATCAGTCACAGCCTCGTAATCTACCTCACAGGACCCCTACCTTTGTAGGGGTTATAACTGTAGGGGTTTGTAGGGGTTATAACTGAGGAGGGAGCTGAACCACGTACTCCTGGGGTGGGGAGGGAAGTGGTATATAAACCCAGTCATCTCTTCTGCTTACTGGCTCAAGAAAGCTGGAGAGGCTGGCCAGATGGAGATGTAACCCGCCAACTTGGTACCCAGAGATCTCCATGGGGTCGCCATTGGACCCGCGCCGGTTGCAAAACACACCTGGCTAATTTCTAACAACAACAACAACAACAACAACAATAATAATAATAAATTTTATTTATACCCCGCCCTCCCCGACCAGAGCCGGGCTCAGGGGGGCTGACACCAGTAAAATTACAGTAAAAATGTAATTGGGGGGGGGGGACCAATTTAAAATACAACTTAAAATGCAATTTAAAATGCAGCCTCATTTTAAAAGTAGCCCATAGATCAAAACCATAAGGGGAGGGAATCATAAGGGTCAGACTGAGTCCAAACCAAAGGCCGGGTGGAACAGCTCTGTCTTGCAGGCCCTGCAGAAAGATGTCACGTCCCGCAAGGCCCTAGTCTCTTGTGACAGAGCGTTTCACCAAGTCGGGGCCAGTACTGAAAAGACTCTGGCCCTAGTTGAGACCAATCTAACCACCTTGTGACCTGGCTGATGACCCCTGCGGACCCTTTCCGACTCTTACGATTAATAGGAACTAGAGTGTTTCTCTCCGAGGTCCGTGCATCGCGAAGGTGGAGGGTCTTGGGCCCAGGGCACAAAATGCCCCCCCCCCCGGGCCCTGAGATCCCTCATTGCTTCCTTTCCCCAAGTTCACACCACTCTGTGGCCCTGCTCTGCGCTCTCCTCAGGCACTTCTGCCTGTCTGGGAATGTGTCCCCAAACTGCGATGGTGCCTCTTGCTAGTGTGGATGAGGATAGAGAGGTGTGTTTTTTTAAGGGGGGGGGCGTAAAAAAACAACAACCCTCAGACCTTTGTGCCACAGGAAAACATGGCCGACACCTCTTGTTCCTCCCACCGCTAGGCCTACTGGTGCCCGGGCATAGGAGTCAACTCCTAGGGGCTGAGGTCCCTTCGGCCTCCACAACATTTGAGGGGGCCAGCCCCCCCCCAAGTGGATAGGCATTGCAATTCAAATGGTGTGAGCATGCTGCACCTTGTTATTTTTAATAATGTGAATTTTCGACATAAAATACAGTGAGAATCAAACTGGCCTACCGAACAAGAATAATAAGAACAATTAAAAAAACCCAAAAATAAAAATGGGGGGGAGAAAGAGGGGGGGGAATACCCATTAGGCCCTTTACCATATTTATATCATCTCTATCCTGTCATTCATCAGGATATTCTGTGCTGGGTATTGTGATCAATTATGCAGTGCAGGGCTTACTTGCCCCCCCAAATATGTTATTCAAGTTTGCCCCCCTGCACCCGGCCCCTGGAAGCTTGCTCACCCCAAACTGCGGCCCCCCTGGCTGAAAAAAATGTTTACCGCACTGGTCCTCAACTGGTGGGTCAGTACGCACCAGTGGGTCATGGCCTAATCCAAAGTGGGTTGTGACAGGAACGTGGTAAAGGTAAAGGACCCCTGACAGTTAAGTCCAGTCGCAAATGACTCTGGGGTTGCGGCGCTCATCTCACTTTATTGGCCGAGGGAGCTGCCGTTTGTCCGCAGTTTTTCCGGGTCATGTGTAAAAGCCGCTTCTGGCGAAACCAGAACAGTGCATGGAAACGCCGTTTACCTTCCCGCCGGAGCGGTACCTATTTATCTACTTGCACTTTGACGTGTTTTCGAACTGCTAGGTTGGCAGGAGCAGGGACCGAGCAACAGGAGCTCACCCCGTCGCGGGGATTCGAACTGCCGACCTCCCGACCAACAAGCCCAAGGCTCAGTGGTTTAGACCACAGCGCCACCCGCGTCCCCAGGAACGTGACTGCCAGGAACGTTAAGAAATGAGTCTCCAAATGGGTTAAAAGTGGGTCTTAAAAGATTGAAGATTTCAAAGGCTGAATATTATTTATGGAGTGGTATACATACACGAGGGGGCTGTTTTTTTAGCAGAGTAACACTCACAAGTGAGGGGAGGACCCATAGGTCACAGACCGCAAAGAGCTTACACTTATAAAACAACTCAGAGCTGCCTCACCCTGAAGAAAAACAAATGCAATAAACCTGACTAAGGGTAGGAGTCAAATGTTGCGGCCAGAGGCAGACAGTGGCTGCTCTTTTCCTCTCCTAAAGGCATCTTTCCTGCCCATTATTTTGACTTTATTGGTATACCCAGCTCCTCAAATCTTTATGACGGCGCTCCGATACTTTATTTATTTGCCTATTTACAGCGTTTGTAGCCTGCTCTTCAATTTCTTTTAAATCCCAGAGTGGCCACCAAAGCAATAAAGATTTAAAGGGGAGGGGGCGCGAAGATACTATAATATACACAAATGATTAAAACAGCCCCAATAACAACAAATTAACAACTCCAACGTAAGGTGAAGAAGCAAAACCATAAGAATGAAACTTATCCACACCCCCACATTTAACCAAGTTTTTTAAAAATACACTCAAGATTCAAACTGATTAAGCAACCAATGGTCTTGGAAATAGTTCCCACACCATTTCTCACCTTTGGCAGCCTAATAATAATAATAATAACAACAACAACAGCAAGAAGAAAGAAAAGAATGTTATTATTTATATGCCCATCTGACTGGGTTGTCCCAGCCACTCTGAGAGGCTTTTAAGTAAAATATGCATTAACTTCAAGCATCTAGTGCTCATTATTAAATCTGTATTCCTGCCCCCTTTACACCCATTTCTGGTTCCGCCCATTCTAACCAACCCGACATCTGCTGCAATTGGCCCTCTGGCCTTCCTTCTTCCACACGACTCCGCCCCCGCCTATCCAGTCCAGCCAATCACATTTCTGTCTCTACATAAGAAATACGCAATACCTTATACCAGGTATAAGGAACAAATGTGGCCCTCCACGCTCCTTTCCCTGGCCCCCGAGGCTCTCCCCAGCCCACACCCCCTTTCCAGACGCACCTTCTCCCGGGCCTGCTTTGCACCCTTGGGTGGAGTGTATACATAGGGATACATGACATGTGCTAAGAAAACGGCCTATTTGAGGAAGGTAAAATGTGCATTTCATGCTCCACCCTCAGCCATGTGGCCTCCAAGAGGCTGCCCAGAAGTGAATGTGGCCCTCAGGCTGGAAAACCACCCAGGCACCATCTGCATAACTCCCCACATCGCCCTGGATCCCCACCCCCACCCTATCCCTCTGAGGAGAGAGATCATTCCCCTTTTCTCTAACCCCTGCCTGAAGCCATGGAGAGCTGCTGCTGGTCAGTGCAGACAACACTGAGCTACATGGACAAATAGTCTGACTCAATTATCCTAGAGCAGCAAGAACACTCTGCATAAGCTCAGAGGTATTCATTGTGACTCCTTTAGACCCAAAGCCTGGTGGACGTCAGCCAGGCTCTGCCTCACAGTCATTTCGTTTCTTTCTTTTTTGTTCTCCTGACAGGGAAAACAGACCAGTGAAACCAGTTCCCCTTGCTGCCGCGGAATCCAGTTCAGCCTGGTGGCTTTCTCGGCAGCCTCCACTGGCCTGCCATGTGTTTTGACAATGCACTGCTTGAACTCGATAAATGAGATATGGGTGTCCTCGCTAGGGCTGGGCAATGTCGGGTTTTCAACATCGCGGTTTGGCGATATACCACAGAAGCTGAAAAAAGCTGTGTTGGCCCCAGTCAGTACGATGCCTGGGCAAACTGCCACAGCTCTCATCATGGGAGATGAGGCGCTTTTACCCCAGCGCCTCAGGGGCTGTGGCCAAAACAGCTGACCCCAGCCTGCTGCTGCCCCCAGCAGAGCCAGCCCCAAGTCCCCTGCCAATATATCGCCTAGGCCTCGGCCTCACCTTGCCAAATAAAACCATACATTTGAAGAGATTTATAACCCCACCTTTCCCATCTCTGCGCACCCACGAGACAGCTTTAAACCATATAAAGCAGTACAATTAAATACTTAACAACTAAAGCATAAAAACGCAAACAGCAGTTAAAAAATACACACCAAAAGCAGACAGAAGACAAGGGCAGGGGGTTATCGGCTGTCCCCAAAAACCCTCTGATTTAAGAGTCTTAGGCCCCATCTGCATTATACATTTGAAGCAGTATTATACCAGTTTAAGCGGTTAACGAAGAAGCCTGCGACCTGTAGTTTGTATAGGGCGCTGAGAGTTGTTAGGGGACGCAGCTAATCCCTCAAGAGAGCTACAATTCCCAGAGATCCCTTGGCAGAGGGGCTGTTAAAAACCACTTGGGGAACTGCAGCTCTGTGAGGAGAACAGGTTGTCTTCCTAACTCCTCTCAGCACCCTTAATAAACTACAGTTCCCAGGATTATGATTTTTTGAGGGGGAGCCATGATAAGAAGCCGCTATGAAGCGCAGATGGCATGGTATGTAAACGCAAACATTCAAAATGGCTAGACCCACCCAACCACCCTGCTCTTCCTTCTGCGGCCAATTCTTATTGCTGGGTGATTTTGTGGTGGACAAGAACCAAGCAGTGCAGGATCAACCCCATTTCCAAGCAAGATGCCTCCAGGAAGCCAGAGAGAGAGGCTTATGGGGGGGGACAGTTAATGCCCCCACCCCAAGCTCAAGGTTCTCAATGCCTTTGCATAGAGGACGGCCATCGTCTCCCTTCGCCGGCCCCAGGAATATTTACGCAGCAGCTAAAAAACTAAAACCACACACACCACCTAGGAGAAAACGGGCCAGAGTTCTGGAGCAGGTGAGCCGAGAGAATTACTCAACCGCAAGAGGCTGCGGAAAAAGCTCCCTCTCCCTCGAAAACACCAGGAGGGGGGGGGACCAGCCCCCAAGCACGTGTCTGCCTGCTGTGCACTTTAGAAGACAACACGGCAGGTCAGCTGGGCGGCAGCCAAGCGGCAGAGAGAACCTCTCTCGCCCATGACGCACGTCACCACCGGGAACGGCCAAAAGACCTCATGATGAAGTCGCATTCAGCATCTGCAGTACGGGATGCCAGCTTCTGGGGCGGGGAGAGAGAAAAGGGGGGCGGACTCCAGCGGCCGAACTCTTTAAGTCGCTTGCGCCGTTTGCAGGATCACACAACTGCATCGGCGAGTCGGGAAGCATGCAGCAAAACTGAGCCAAAGCTCGGATTCTGCAATGTTGCACACTTTGCTCACGGGCGTTACACAAGCCTCGGGTGCTTTTTGGCTCAACGGATGCCTGGTTTGTTCCGTATCTGAGACAGATCCAAGGAGCCCTGAACTGGGTGTTGTGCATAGCTGTCAGCTTTTCCCTTATCTTGCAAGGAATCCTATTCGGAATAAGGTAATTTCCCTTAAAAAAAGGGAAATGTTGACAGCTATGGTGTTGTAGCCAAGCACCATCCCCTTCACACACATACACAGATGCGAATCCTGCTCCAACAGACGTCTCTGACATAACAGTGGTACCTCGGGTTAAGTACTTAATTCGTTCCGGAGGTCCGTACTTAACCTGAAACTATTTACCTGAAACCACTTTAGCTAATGGGGCCTCCCGCTGCTGTGCCACTGGAGCACGCTTTCTGTTCTCATCCTGAAGCAAAATTCTTAACCTGAAGCACTATTTCTGGGTTAGCGGAGTCTGTAACCTGAAGCGTATGTAACCTGAGGTACCACTGTATAAAATTATCCAGACCGTCCTCTGTCGCCTTAAGGACTAGGAGCGTCAGCCCTCAGGGTAGGAGGTGGCGCTGGTGGAAGGGTTCTTTGAAGCTAAGCAAAATTCCCAGAAATCTTGAGCCCCATGCCTCCTCAGTTAATTTCTACAACAACCCTGTGAGGTAGGTTAAGAGGCTGGGACTGACTCCAAGCTTCATGGCTGAGTGGGGATTCGAACCCCGATCTCCCAGGTCCTAGTCTGACACTCTTAACCACTACACCCCACTGGCTTCCCAGAGTACTTCTGCCATGGGGCAGCTCTATAAATTAAGTAGGTTAATAAATATGGGGGAAAGCAAAATGCCACTTAGAGAAGGCTCTGAAATACTTCCCTTGAAGCTTAAATTTGTTTTCTCCTGGATTGTTTTGTTTGATGTTTTAAAGTGTTGCAAAGCACTTTGAGATTTTTTCTTTAAAATATAAAGTGGCACAGAATTTAAATGAAGAATAATAACAATAAATCTTATGGGGTGGGGGGAATGGCGCCTGGACATTCCGCTGTGGTGACGGTAACCTCGGTTTAAGGTGCTATTTGGCGATTAGCTCATATATCTAAGTTTCTAACACTTCATAGTGATAGGGAGTGACAATTTTAACCTGGCCAAGAATGAAACAAGGGCTGTATGCATACCATACATTTAAAGCACGCCATCCACCTGCCAAAAAAGAATTGTGGGAACTGTAGTTTATCGTAGCACCCTTAAGAAACTATAATTCCCATGATATATTTTTTTGAGGGGGTGCTTTAAAAGTATGATGTGTACGCAGCTCAGGTCACAGTGGAGGGTTCCCTTCCTCGAGGAAACGGAGGAGCCACGGACAGGAAGGAAAGTTTTTGGAGGTTGACCACCGCGATACGTCTTCTACCTGTGGCTCTAGGGATCTATCTCTCTTAGCCGCAGGAGTGACTCACGCCTGCCCAGCTGGGTGGGGAGTTCAGGTAGGTGTCACCTGACCTAGATGGAGGCTCGTACCCACTGAGTCAGCTCCTATCCCAAAACATTCTTCCCACTTCCTGTTACATAAACATACCCAAAGACGTCACAAAGTCGCATTCCAAGGCCAGCTCAACAGGTGGCTACCACGGGTCAACCTACGGGCAATGGCGCCATTTATGGGGAAGAAGTCTAGGGGTCCCCTCGACAGAACTGAACATGGGAGCCCCGCAATGCAGCCAGGCTGCCTTAGCACATGTGGAAGCAAGGGAAGAAACAGACACCTGTAAAAGACAGAATCGCCCTCTCACCTGGTCAGAACGTATGAGGCCAAAGCAGTGCTAGAAACTCAGGTACGTAATCCGATTGCTAGTCTCAGGCTAGAAAAATAAATAAAAACTCCAGTATACAGATGCACATGCTCTTAAAATTAGAAAAGCAAGACAAGCCAGAAGCTAGCGCTTGGGATATGGAGCTGGTTTCAGCACCCTCTTCAGCTGCAGGTTTCACAGCCTTGTGCATCAGTCTTCCATATCCCCTTTCTGCCAAATGGGTATGCTGGTCAGTATTGCTTATCCACAATGGAAGGATGAATCCCAAGGGAGGCTATAAAACACTGCCGTGAGGCACCCCCTTACTATCCCTGAAGGCCTAAGCTAGGCGTCCCTTCCAGATGTCTACCTGTCATCATTGCCAAAGAGAAATATTTCCTAAAGTGCAATTTGCATTTTCCCAGAAGTCAGTCCTCCTGCAGCAGGAATGGGGAGCCTGTGGCCCTCCAGGTGTTGCTAGACTACAACTCCCATCAACACCCATTGGCATGGCCAATGGCCAGGGATTATGGGAGTTGTAATTCAGCAACAACCTGGAGGGCACCGTCCTGTCTCCCCGGGCCTAGGGGCTGCTGAAGCATCTCCATCACCTCTGATCACACTACAACTGCAATTTTGCTCAATAACCACAGGGCAAAGAACTTTGCAGGGTCTCACTGCCCATTCCCACCACACCCCCATGGATATCCTCTCAGGAAAAGTGTTAGAAACCCAGATATACAAGCTAAGCACCAAATGGCTCCTTAAATCAAGGTCGCAGTCGCCAGTGGTACCTCTGGTTACGTACTTAATTCGTTCCAGAGGTCTGTTCTTATCCTGAAACCGTTCTTAACCTGAGGTACCACTTTAGGTAATAGGGCCTCCCGCTGCCACTGCTATGCGATTTCTGTTCCCATCCTGAGGTAAAGTTCTTAACCAGAGGTACTACTTCCGGGTCAGCGGAGTCTGTAACCCGAAGTGTCTGTAACCTGAGGTGTTGTTAACCACTGTACCACTGTATCTGGGACGCGGGTAGCGTTGTGGAAGGTCAGCAGTTCGAATCCCCGTGACAAGGTAAGCTCCCGTTGCTCAATCCCAGCTCCTGCCAACCTAGCAGTTTGAAAGCACGCCAGTGCAAGTAGATAAATAGGTACCGCTCTGGCGGGAAGGTAAACGGCGTTTCCATGAGCTGCTCTGGTTTCGCCAGAAGCGGCTTGGTCATGCTGGCCACATGACCCGGAAAAACTGTCTGTGGACAAACGCCGGCTCCACAACCCCTGAGTCATTAGTGACTGGACTTAACCATCCAGGGGTCCTTTACCTTTACCTTTTACCACTGTATCTAGTTGCCCTTTGGTGGCAAGACAGCTCTTATTTTTCAAATGATGGACTGACTGTGATTGATCCTCAGTTAAATATCTGACTAGTTCAGATTATAACCTTGAGCTAAATTAAGCACTTTGACAACTTAAAAAAGTAAAGTCCCTTAATCCAGTCCACATCTATTTCGGCCTATTCCTACCTCTTTTTTTTTTTTTTAAGGGTGATTGCTCCTGCTCAGGCTGCACAGAAATAGCAATTTGGTTCCAGAAATTCATTCTGATTGTGCAGATAAAATGTAACTGATAGAATTCTACAGGACGGGATATTAGTGTGTGAAAACAGTGTCCAGATCCAATGATCCCCAGATGATGGAAATGTCAGGTGCCATCCTGGCACCCAGATATCTCCACTTGGTTGGCCGCCAGGTGCAAAATGCAAATTTCAAACACTGCTCTGGAACCTCAGAGCGCAGGTTCATCCTCGAATCAGGGATGTGCAACATAGATAACCATTATTCCCACTTTACAGATAGGGGAGATGGAAGACTGACAGCAAAACCATGGCTGAACAGCGTTCACGCCACCATTTTTTTTGCTTCGTTTCCCACTGATTGAGCGGCCTCCATCTCTGCCAGCCGGTTTGTCTGGGTTTTGCCTCAGCTACAGTAGGCGGGTGCCCCAGAACTGAGGAACAATCTCTGCTTTGAAAGAGATTTCAAGGGAGAAGCCTTGAAACACCCAGAAGCGTAGTTGGGACACTGGCCTCCAACCATCAAAAAGGAAAACAGAAAAGCACACACAACCACACACAAAGGTGACCTCAGGTGTGACTGGTTTTCCTAAGTAGGTGACTTGCTTCCCTGTAATCCTTGCCAATGAAAGGTTGTTGTATTCTTTCCCAACTACCTTGAAAGGTAGGCTGGTGTTGCCTCAGAACCACCCTAGGAGGTAAGTCAAGCTGAGAGCACACAAAGTACTCAAGGAAGTAGTTACCAAAGGAAAAGAGCTCATTCTACAGATCCAACAACAGTTGAGACCTTATTTAAACCATTGTTTTCCAAGGGAGTCATTGTGATAACTGCAGCAGAAGAGTCACATTATCACTTGATGGCCACGGCTACGGAAGCAGCTTAGCCAACAGAGCTGAGTCTTTTGCCTCCAGCCATCCTCTTCCACGAATCTGCCCAGCAATAGCTGCAACTGTGGCAGAAAATTCCCTAAGTTAATGATGCAACAAAGACAACATTTATATAGATAGATAAATTCAGGTAACTGGGACACGAGTAGCAAGACCTAATTGTAGGTCATCTGCAGCTGGGGGTGTATGGAGTGTTAAGGGAGGGGCAGTGCCGCTAACATGTCACGCTCCTTCTGGGGTAGTTTGTCTGCCTTTGGTCCCCCACCCTGCACTCAGCTCTTACCTGTGTCTCCTAGAAGATGTCAGCATGTGACAGCGGCCACACGGGAAACGGCTTAGACTAGCTGACTAAACCAGATGAAGGTAGCCGATGGGTGTCAAGCCCTCGGAGAGTTAGGGACTTCCCCTGCGTGCAAAGACAGGTTCTTCTACCTAGACTCTAGGTACCCCATCGAGAAGGAAAACTCTGCCCTTAAAACCTCCACTGCCTTGTGGGAAATCTTCAGGAGAAGAAAAGGCTAAGGAGTAAACACTTGTTAGTGCTGGTGCTGACCTTTCAAGCCCTAAATGGCCTTGGTCCAATATACCTGAAGGAGCGTCTCCACCCCCATCGTTCTGCCATCGTTCTGAGGCCCAGCGCCGAGGGCCTTCTGGCGGTTCCCTCGCTGTGAGAAACCAAGTTGCAGGGAACCAGGCAGAGGGCCTTCTCGGTAGTGGCGCCCGCCCTGTGGAACGCCCTCCCACCAGATGTCAAAGAGAAAAACAACTACCAGACTTTTAGAAGACATCTGAAGGCAGCCCTGTTTAGGGAAGTTTTAATGTTTATTAAAATTGTATTTTAATACAGACTATTGTATTTTATGGGACACGGGTGGCGCTGTGGGTTAAACCACAGAGCCTAGGACTTGCCGATCAGAAGGTCAGCGGTTCAAATCCCCGCAACGGGTGAGCTCCCGTTGCTCGGTCCCTGCTCCTGCCAACCTAGCAGTTCAAAAGCACATCAAAGTGCAAGTAGACAAATAGGTACTGCTCTGGCGGGAAGGTAAACGGCGTTTCCGTGTGCTGCTCTGGTTCGCCAGAAGCAGCTTAGTCATGCTGGCCACATGACCCGGAAGCTGTACGCCGGTTCCCTCGGCCAATAAAGCGAGATGAGCACCACAACCCCAGAGTCGGTCATGACTGGACCTAATGGTCAGGGGGCCCTTTACCTTACTATTGTATTTTATTACAGTGGTACCTCGGGTTAAGAACTTAATTCGTTCTGGAGGTCTGTTCTTAACCTGAAACTGTTCTTAACCTGAAGCACCACTTTAGCTAATGGGGCCTCCTGCTGCTGCCGGAGCACGATTTCTGTTCTCATCCTGAAGCAAAGTTCTTAACCCGAGGTAATTATTTCTGAGTTAGCAGAGTCTGTAACCTGAAGCGTCTGTAACTCGAGGTACCACTGTATTCTGTTGGAAGCCGCACAGAGTGGCTGGGGAAACCCAGCCAGATGGGCAGGGTATAAATAATAAATAATTATTAAATTATTATATTATTACTATGGAAAGCCAGAGTGAAGTCCCTAAGGCAGTTGGATGGCACCTCTTTCTGGCAACTCCTTCAGCCAAGCTGGTGCCAAACGTATTGCTCTGCTTTCCTTTGGACCACATCAGCCAAGACGAGAGGGGGGTCTTGTCGTCTGGGCAGCCCAGGACTTCCATACACACCAACCAGGCTTGCACCCCGGGGAGATAACGCAGATATTTGACTTCACCCCTGGAGGCGCATTCCATTCTCTCTCGGGACAGATGGATGACAACAACACCTGTAGCTGCACTGAAAGGAAAAACTGCATCATCCTAAATAGAATGGTCTGCAAGATTTATTCAGGTGGTCCAGAGTGTCAGTGAAGAGCAATGGCTACGAACATTGTTCCTAGACCCTGGCAGTCTGCTCAAGTAGTGAGCAGAATGAATCAGAAGTGATTTTTTTTTGGAGTGGGGGAAGGCACTTGAAAGTAACTATATTATTATTATTATTATTATTATTATTATTATTATTATTTCCAAGATGGCAGACTTAGGCATCCTCCAAGGTTTGCAGAAGTACAGTGGTACCTCGGGTTAAGAACTTAATTCGTTCTGGAGGTCCATTCTTAACCTGAAACTGTTCTTAACCTGAGGTACCACTTTAGCTAATGGGGCCTCCCGCTGCCGCTGAATGATTTCTGTTCTCATCCTGAAGCAAAGTTCTTAACCCAAGGTACTATTTCTGGGTTAGCAGAGTCTGTAACCTGAAGCATCTGTAACCTGAAGCGTCTGTAACCCAAGGTACCACTGTACAAAAAAAAGCTTTAGGAAACCCACCCCCCAAAAAACACAGCACAATGATGACTGAGTGTTCTCAGTTGTGCAGTGCTGAGCCTGAGCAGAAGCTTCACTCACATACTGCAAGAATTTGTTGCAGGTTCCACCTGAATACTGCCATCTCAATTCTCGCAGGCCTTGTGTAACCCAAACAGCACCATCCATAACTCCACCATCCTTCCTCTGCATAAGAGACAGCTACTGGCAGACTCAGAGAAATGGCAAAATATGCAGGAGGACTAAAAAAGAAAAATAAATTGGGGGGAACACTGGCCCTTGAGGGAAAACACCCGAAAACAGCCTAATGAGGACTAAGCATGCTCAACAAACACAGTGCGTGTTTATGGGGATGAAGAGATAATGGGAACACCAAGGGATTGAGTAACGGAATGGAGTTCTTGAAAGAGGGCATGGCTGGCTGAGTGCCACCCTGAACTGGCATGCACTCCACATTGCAACATTTTTTTGCAGGCTCCAGGTAGGATGTCTCTAATGATCGTTTATCCCAATGTTACTCCTCCATTCCATTGATTTATTCTAAGAATTTGCAGGTTTTACAGCTGTGACCCTCCCCCATGTGATGAGCCTTCTGTTGCGTGACCATCTTCCAGTGTGATGTAGTAGATTTAAAAGGGATTTGTGTCAGCACCCCACGTACTATATTCCTCACCTGCATCAGCTCACTGGGTGAACTTGGGCCAGTCGCTGTCTCTCAGCCTAGCCTACCTCACAGGACTGTTGTAAAGATAAAAGGAGGAAAGGAGGAAAACAATGACCACCAGCTCCAGCTCCTGGGAGGAAAGGCTGGATTTTAATGATGGCGATGCAGCAGGAGAGGTAATAAAACAATGACGACAACAACACAAGGTGGGTGGAAAAAGAGGAATCTATCCTGCAGCTCTAAGGCTTCTTTCTTTTTGCCGTTGTGGTTGAATTTTAATTTCCTTCTCATCCACCTTTCCTGGAGTGACTCATTGCTGAGACAATACGTTTCAGGCTACCTCCCATCAGATATGACACACACACAAAACACAGACATTTGATCCTCCACTGTGGTTGCAAAAGGTGTGCCCCCCCTTGCATTGGAGAGGCTTGCCACCCATGGCAAGGAACAGGAAGGCAAGGGAAGAAAACACACAAAAAAGGGAATTCCCCCCACTCTTTTGGCAAGGGATTTCACAGGGTGAGCAGGTCTAAAGGAATGGCTCAAAGATTTAAAGCAGGAGACCTTGAACCGCCCCTAACCCCACGTCACAGAAAAAAACAATCCAAATTTCAGAAAAGCGAACACAAGAGCTGTCGACACAGGTAAGGTGCTGGCGTTCTGTCCCATCGATGTGCAGGCCACTCTGCAGTGAAGCCGTATCAGCTCCCTGCCCCAAGGAGCTTGCAAACTAGAAATCGCCCAAGTGTGTGTCAGACAGAGGGGAACCATGGACAGAGACATTGGTAGATGGTATTGTGGGGTGCCGGGGCACTGCACATGGGGCCTCCAAGCAGCTTTTTGCTGCTACTTATCTAAAGGGGGGGGATGCGGGTGGCGCTGTGGGTTAAACCAGAGCCTAGGACTTGCCGATCAGAAGGTCGGCGGTTTGAATCCCTGCGACGGGGTGAGCTCCCGTTGCTCGGTCCCTGCTCCTGCCAACCTAGCAGTTTGAAAGCACGTCAAAGTGCAAGTAGATAAATAGGTACTGCTCCGGTGGGAAGGTAAACAGCGTTTTCGTGCGCTGCTCTGGTTCGCCAGAAGCGGCTTAGTCATGCTGGCCACATGACCCGGAAGCTGTACACCAGCTCCCTTGGCCAATAAAGCAAGATGAGCACCGCAACCCCAGAGTCTGCCATGACTGGACCTAATGGTCAGGGGTCCCTTTACCTTTTTCTAAAGGGGATGAAGAAGTAGACCCGGTGGAAGCACAACAGCAGGGGCACCTTGGGGCCCTGAATCAAAACAGTGATAAGCCTTTCCTCCACCCAAGAGAAACTGTTTGCTCATTAGGCAAATGATGAGTGGGATCTGCGACAAAATGTTGCAGCGTGGAATTCTCCCCTCTCAGGATTCTAGTTGGACTCAGAAATGTCCACTTCCAGGATACTCCAGTTGCTCTCCCACCAAGTTTTCTAATCCTCACCCTCCACACAAACAAACAAAAACAGACATTCTGTGCCCATGGACCAGTATTATTTATTATTATCGTTACTTAATAGTTAAGCTTCTGTCCCACACTTCTTCCTCATGAACCACAAGGCAGTGAAAACAATGACTATTTTTAAAAAACAAAAACAAAAAAGCACACACCATAAAAAACCAATCCCAGTACAGATGCAGACTGGGAAAGCTCTCCATGCAAAAGGCTTGTTGAAAGAGGAACGTCTTCTGCAGGTGCCGAAAAGACAGCTGACAGGGTGCCTGTTTAATATTTAATGGGAGTGCATTCCAGAGGGGAAGGTGCCAGGACACCGAAGGCCCGATTGCAATATTGTGTGGAATGCACCTGATTAAGATGGTAACTGCCAGAGGCCCCCGTCTGCAAAGCACAGGGATCAACTGGATACAACAGCGGGTGAGACCATATTTCAGGTACAGTGGTACCTCGGGTTAAGAACTTAATTCGTTCCAGAGGTCCGTTCTTAACCTGAAACTGTTCTTAACCTGAAGCACTACTTTAGCTAATGGGGCCTCCTGCTGCTGCTGCACGATTTCTGTTCTCATCCTGAAGCAAAGTTCTTAACCCGAGGTAATATTTCTGGGTTAGCGGAGTCTGTAACCTGAAACGTATGTAACCCAAGGTACCACTGTATCCGGATCCCAAGCTCTAGGGACTTTATACGCCAAAACCAGCACCTTGAGCCTAGCCCAGTAGGCTTGGGAGGGGGACATGGGAGTCCTCCCTATTACGGACAGGTGTCGCTGCTTCGACCATATAAGCAATAACGGTCAAGAGAACTGAAACAGATTCAGAACGTGGTTTAATCATGCTAGGTAAAAGGTAAAGGTACCCCTGACCATTAGGTCCAGTCGTGACCGACTCTGGGGTTGCGGCGCTCATCTCGCTTTATTGGCCGAGGGAGCCGGTGTACAGCTTCCGGGTCATGTGGCCGGCATGACTGAACCGCTTCTGGCGAACCAGAGGAGCGCACGGAAACGCCGTTTACCTTCCTGCCGGAGCGGTACCTATTTATCTACTTGCACGTTGACGTGCTTTCAAACTGCTAGGTTGGCAGGAGCAGGGACCGAGCAATGGGAGCTCAGCCCGTCACGGGGATTTGAACCGCCGACCTTCTGATCGGCAAGTCCTAGGCTCTGTGGTTTAACCCACAGCACCACCTGCGTCCCTTTAATCATGCTAAGCCAGACACAAAAAGCCCCAGAAATACAACTGCACTTAAGTGGCAACTGGCTCAGTCAGGGGCCTGGGTTCGAGTCCCACACTGGGTGAAAGATTCCTACATTGCAGGGGGTTGGACTAGATGACCCTCATGGCCCCTTTAAACTCTACAATTCTAGGACTCTTATGATATTATTGTAGGTCAGGTTGGAGAACACCCATCTCCTATCCTGCCAGTTGCTCAGGCCCCAACACCCTGCTAGGGACTATAAGGGGTGGGTGCCTTTTCTTCCATTCTGCCCCACCTTAATTATTTTCCTGGTCCAGGATGCCAAGCAGTGCTTATCAGCCAGATCCAGTCTGCGTTTTGATTTCCCACAATGCCCCTGATGTTAAATGTTGCTCAAGGGCATTGTGGGAAACCAAGGGGGGACCTAGACACAGCCGTCTACTGCTTCAGGAGCCACTCAGAGAAGTGGGGCCAACCAGAGAACATTTTACCTAGC
Source organism: Podarcis bocagei (assembly GCF_964188305.1). NCBI lineage: Eukaryota > Metazoa > Chordata > Lepidosauria > Squamata > Lacertidae > Podarcis > Podarcis bocagei. The sequence goes on along the minus strand of NC_138141.1, from coordinate 37,808,497 downwards.
TCCCTCCCACCAAACCTGGAGCCAGCCCAAAGATTTAAGGGCCTCTTCTAACCCAGAATCTTACCTGCCACATGCAGCGGCCAGGTAGCAGCGTTAGAAACTCAGCTAGGCGCTAAATGGCTCCTTAAACCAAGGTTGCGGTCACCAAAAAAGGAACACCTAGTTGCCATTTGGGGGAGAGACGGTTCTAAAAGTCTTATTGGCCTGTGACTGATTCTCAGTTAAACGTCTGGCCAGTTCAGATGGCAACCTTGAGTGGCTTAAGAAGTTAGAGAACATAGAGGAGAAACATCACACAATCCACATATATATTGGCCAATTCTGACTTCTTTTTCTTAACGGCAACACAGACCATTCACAACGAAAGAATGTTCTCCACACCTGTGAGGTGGGATAAGTGAAGGCAAGCTGCAACAATTAACTATAAGTTGTTCGCTGCTTTGGGTAATCCACAAAAACAGGGCAGGGACTCAAACGATGCTGCTTTATGGTTTCCAGAAGCGCAACGCCTAACCACGGAGGGTGAACATGGCCCAGGTGCAGGCAACCTTTGACCGTCAAGCATGGCCAGGGATGATGGGAATTGTAGTCCAGGAACACATGGAGGTTCCCCAAAGCTCACCTAGGCTTATCCACGGAATTGTCTCCAAGACAATGGCCGCCTTCCTGCCTGGCCACTGTTCCTCTGTCCCTAGCTGTCACACTTCCCCTGCCCACCCATGAAATGTGGACTGAAAACCAGACTTCAGCATAGCATACTAAATCTCAGATATTGCCCTCAATATTACAACTATTGGTTAATAAGGGTAGCTGATGGGTCTCAAACCCAGTGTGAGTTAAGGACTTCCCCTGCATGTGAAGACAGGAAGATTGAGCAGAGGAGACCAATTGTGGGTCCAAGAAGACGGTTTCTGCATGTGCTGTAGAGGGAAGTAAGAGGCAGGTGGGGCTTGTCCACCTGGAAAGGTAGCCCACCCAGGAGAAGGAAAACTGGTCTTAAATCTCCGTTGCCTTGCAGGAAATCTTCAGGAGGAGAAAAGGCTACACAAATCTGGAGTGGAGGACCTAAGATGGTTTAATGGTGCCTTGAAGGCCTCCTTCCAGCAACATGTTCAGCCAAGCTTGTGCCAAACGCTTTGCTCTGCTTTCCTTTGGACTACACCAGTGAGGCCAAGAGAGGCGTCTTGTCATCTGGGCAGCGCAGGACCTCCATACACTCTGTCCAGGCTTGGGCCCCTGGGGAGGTCACTTCAGTGCTGCTAACACAACAGTTTGACTTCACCCCCGGAGGCGCACTCCATTGTCTCTCGAGACAGACAAATGCCAACAAGCAGCTGTTTTTATAATTGCAAGATATATCATTGAGTTCTTAGGAGAAAAGCATGGCAAACTGTGTTCCAAGCCAGGAACCGATTTCATAAGGAAACAGGTACAACTGCAGTCACACACCCACAGGCCAACCTGCCTCCACAATGTTGCTTACTGAGCTATGAGCCATAAGTAAATTTTCAAAATGAAAGCTGTGGATTAAAACGGGACAGGGTGAGGAGGAAGGAGATGGGAGAGTAGCTACACGATGGGTCTCAGATCTGCCCTACATACATAGCAGCAGTTTCCGTGCACTCTGGCTTCCGTCACGGTGTTCCATTGCGCCAGACACGGTTTAGTCATGCTGGCCACATGACCCGGAAAGCTGTCTGTGGACAAATGCTGGTTCCCTTGACCTGAAAGGCAAGATGAGCACTGCACCCCATAGTCACCTTTGACTGGACTTAACCGTCCAGCGGTCCTTTAACTTTTTACACAGCAGCAGTACTAATATAGTATGACGACTCTCTAGCACAGTACAAATTCTTGTTTGCCTGCATGTCTGAAGCTGTTGTTACTTCAAGCCAATCAGAGACAGGTAAGAGATCTGGGTTCAAAAAAGTAAGGCGAGATTCCCCCCCAAATGCACCTTTTATTTATCAAACAATATTTAAATTATTCTACAGCACAGTCCACATGCCTGGGGCTGATTGCAGGGACATGGCTGTTGTTTGCTACAAGCCATAAACAGATAGTTGAAGGAGATCTGGATTAAAAGTCTATTTATGACCCCTAACAGTACAAAGCTATATCCAAGCAGTTCAGAGTGTACGCAGTGCTATAAAGAATAATGATGATTAATAGGATGTAGGTCTGGAAGATCCCAGACTCAGCATCCTTCACCACAACCATTTTTAATCTGGAGCTCTCCTTCTTTCAGAATGCAGTAGAAAGCAGCGTGCAAAAGATCTTCACCAAATTAATTTTCATTGTTAATATTCCCAAATTCTATGTTGTCATTTCACGGAACACAGCCCCACGCTCTGAGCTGCCTGCATAGTCAATACAGCAGGTTTTTACCACGAGCCCCGAATACCAACAAGAGGTCTGGAGTTTTAAACTCTGTATTACAGCAAATAATAATAATTAAAAAAAAACTGGCATGCTGATTTTCAGATCTTTCCTGCATGCCATTTCACATCACCCTCGTCATCATCACCACCAACGTTCCTGCAGCACAAACAAGTGAGGGCAGGCCCTCCCCACCACCCTCGTGTACGCACAAGCGCGCGAACGAGAGAGCGCGCACACGCGCATAGTTGCAAGAATGAAAGCGCGCATCCAAACAGCAGCAGCAGCAGCAGAGAGGGAGTGTCTCCAGCGCACGTGGTCGAGGGCAGGGCCTTGACACGTCACCCGTTCCCCGCTAACCAATGGAACGGGCCTGGAACGCAGAGCAAACACGCAACGTTCCAAACCTGGGGGAGGGGGAAGAAAATGAAAAAAAAAAAAGATACAAGCGACGCCAACGTTCCATTGTGCGCTTAGATCTCGACCACGCGCTAACGCAACATCTCTCCGGAATTTTAATGCGTGCATATGTGTGTGTGTGTGTAGCGTGTGTATGCGGGGCGGAGGGGGTCGGTTCCTCCCGCATGCAGCAACAGCCCTTTCTGGATCTCTCCCAGCAGATTTCCCAATTAGGGGAGCGGCGCATCATCAGACGAAAGAGGCGGAAATAGTTTTTTAAAAAGTGCATCATATGACACCCCCCTCCCCCTCTCTCGCCTTAAGATCAGGAGCGCCAGCAGCCCCGCCACCGCCCTGGAAAAGCCTCCGTCGAGAACGAGAAGGAAACGCTTCCCCTCCCCAAAAGGAAACCCAACAGATTCAAACCCTCCCCACAGTTGCTGCCTAATGAATAACTGCTCCTGATGATAAATCAGGAGGCATCGTCAAAAAAACAGAACGGGGAGGCAGCAGGGAGGAAAGGTTCCTATCTTTTTTCTATTACGGTTCCCCCCCCCCTTTTTGGCGCATAACTACATGACATCGTAACCCACCCTCTGATCCAGCCCGCCTCTTAAAAAGCCTGCGCGCGCCTCCTTGCATTCACTATGCGCCTTAGAAAGTTTAAGAAGGAAATAATTAAAACCGTGTGAAAAGGACGGATCGCTGCCGGATGCATGAATGAAGAACCGCAAGAGCAGGCAGAGACCCAAGCATAATTAATTATGGCTATTACGTGGGCTGCATCGGTTAACTACGTCCGTGTTGCAAAGGCTTGTTTTTTCTTCCAAGCCCTCCTTACACTGCAGGGCGGAAAGGGGTCAGGTAGTTTATTTTTTGGGGGTGGCAATAAACGCGAGCACGGGAATCGGGAAAAATCTGCCCATCCGCAGGAATTGAATGGGCTGAATTATTATTTTTTTAGTATATACATGCATGCATACATACATACATATCTCGGCTAGCATGTGTCAGCAAATTCAGAGTAAACGCAGAATGAAGCATTTAGACCACGTTGACAGGCTGCTCCCGCCCCCGGCTGTAATCCTGGACGCATTTACCTGGGAGTAAGTCCAATCTAACACAATGGGGCTTGCTTCTAAGTAGGCAGGTCCACAACGCGCTTGTTAAGCGAGGCAACCTACTATCCTCACAACCGCCGCCTCGTTAGGCAATCTCATATTTTTCTTAAACCGGTGCAAAAATATTTCCGCTCACCCCGCCCAAATGTTCATTAAAACGAAACAAAAAAGGGACATTTTGCAAAAACGGGAGGAGGGGGGGGGAAGGAGGAAGAACCCGACTAGAAACCCCCACTCAGGGAACCGACGAGAAATCAGAAGACCTGATCATCATTGCAAAATCTGCGCTACAGAGGAGAAAGCAATCGTAACGCAGTGCAATCTTTTTTGGAAGCAAAGCGGGGAGGAAAAACTCACCTCCTAACCCGCCAAAATAAATACTACGGCTTCGGCTGGGGGAACCGACGGGCCCCAAACCCGAGGCGCTGTTTGCTGGGCGGCGAATCCGAGGGGACTTACTCCCGTGTCAAATGCACGCGCCAGGCTTTGCAACCCGAGGCGAAAGCGCTGCAAGCCTGTGACAAGGGGGAGTGAAATCCCCGGGCTTCCGACGAAAAGGCGACTCGCCTCGCGCTGCAAAGTTGGTTTCTCTTCCAACAATCAAAAAACCGGGGGGGGGGGGAAATAAGATAAATCCCACCGCGTGCATTATTATTTTTTAATTATTCTGCGTTTCTTTCAAAAAGGAGAGACACGAGATCTTAATTCCCACCACCACCACTGGCTTACCACGTGTTTTCTGTTGTTGCTGAGCTTGCCATTCTAGATACCTGGCCGCTTCTAACAATGTCTCAATGCTCATTTCTCGGGGCTGCGTTTCGGCGGAGGATCCAAAGTCTTGGGGAGACTTATTAAAAAAAATAAAATAAAAAAGTGGAGAAGGGAAACTCCACGCTGCCACCCCCGCGGCAGGATTCTTTAATTTTAATGTCGGGGTTTGGTTCTTCTGCAAAGGGGGAAGAGGGAGGGGGGAGGAGGAAAAAAAAATAAAGAAGCCGGAGCCAGCCAGGCGATCGCCCCCTCCGCCCCGAGCCCCTCTGCGAACCTTCCAGACAAGGAAAGGGCTTTGTAACAAGATGGCGATGTGTAACAGAAACACAACAAGAAAAAAAGGGACTGACACTGCCCTCAGCTACTATAGGGAGAATTGCAGGCAAAGCCCGGACTGGATCGCAGCGCTTCGCCGGACGGGAGCGCGCCTGCTTGCTTTTCCTTTTGGGGTTGTTGTTTTTTTTTTTTTTGACAGGACGGGAGTTTCCGCTTAGACGTCTCAGCGCAGCATGGCACGATTGTGAAAAGAAACAAACACAAAGCCCTCTTCCTGGGCGGTGCCGTTCCAGGCTGCACGTGGAGGCGGGCATGCTCGGGTGCTTTCCTGCAGGCGTTCTTTGCACGCAGAAAACTAGGGTGTCGGGTTCAGCCTAACGCTGGGCTCCAATTATTTTTCTTTCAGGGGGGGGGGCAGCCTGCACCCTGAAGCGTTAACTGCAATACACAGATACACACATTTCTTCCATCAGGCTGCGTTTATAAATTTGGCCTATTGGGTGCATACACACCATATATGGAAAGTACATTTAAAACACATGTCCAAGAATGCTGGGGGCTGTAGCGGATCCACAATTCCCCCTAGAGAGCTACAATTCCCAGAGTTCCCTGGGAAGAGGATATGAATGTTAAACCATCCTGTGAGGGGAAAGAGGGTCTCGAGGGTCTTGTAACAGCTCTCAGCACCCTTCACAAACGAAACCTCCCAGAATTCCTTGGGGAAAGCCATGGTTGTTTCAAGTGGTATGTTACTACAGTGGTACCTCGGGTTACATACGCTTCAGGTTACAGACTCCACTAACCCAGAATTAGTACTTTGGGTTAAGAACTTTGCTTCAGGATGAGAACAGAAATCGTGCTCCGGTGGCGTGGCAGCAGATGGAGGCCCCATTAGCTAAAGTGTGGTGCTTCAGGTTAAGAACAGTTTCAGGTTAAGAACAGACCTCCGGAACGAATTAAGTACTTAACCTGAGGTACCACTGTACTTGAAATGTATAGTTCAAATGGGGCCTGAAAGTCAATAGTCAGCAAGAGGGGGCACAATGGAACTTGCCACTTTTCCCAAAATTTGAAGCCGGCAACCTCCCCAGTAGACATCTATATTTTATTAATGCATATAGCTTTTAAATACTGTTGACTGTATCCATATTTTGACAACTCTGTTATGTCTCCTTATTTTTAAAGACTGCTGATCTTATTGGCATTTTTCTCATGAATATTCATAGCTTAGAAGTGTGTTTGTTTGGATTAAGCCACGTATAAAGCTGGCTAGGCAACGTGATAATTTTTTTTTACTCCTTGTCTGCTAAATAGCCTTGGCAGGAAGCAATGATTTATGGGTCAACATGAAAGACAGGTTCCCGTGATGGGTTTTGTTGTGTCCACATAATTGCAATGCTAATTATTAATCCGTTAGGTGCTGTTTCATAATGCTTGGGCAATTCGGCCTATTAATAGGTATCAATAAACCCTTCTAACTATCTTTTCGTGTATGTCCCTTGATCGCAAATTCTGCTAGATTTTGCCCCAGATCACTGAGCTGGCACAGAGGTCTCAACTCATCATGGGAATCTTACCCAAACCAGACTCCTTGCAGCTGGTGATAACAACTTTGTGTGGGCCATGCATACCAATGTAAGTATATACCGGAAAGTAGGTAAAGGACCCCTGGATGGTTAAGTTCAGTCAAAGGCGACTATGGGGTGCGGCCCTCATCTTGCTTTTCAGGCCGAGTGAGCCGGCATTTGTGCACAGACAGTTTTCCGGGTCATGTGGCCAGCATGACTAAACCGCTTCTGGCACAACGGAACACCGTGACGGAAACCAGAGTGCACGGAAATGCCGTTTACCTTCCTGCCATAGTGGTACCTATTTATCTACTTGTGCCAGTGTGCTTTTGAACTGCTAGATTGGCAGGAGCAGGTACTGAACAATGGGAACTCACCCCATTGTGCGGATTCAAACCACTGACCTTCCAATCAGCAAGCCCAAGAGGCTCAGTGTTTTAGACCACAGCGCCACCTCCTCCCCAAGATAAATAGGTAGCGCTGCGGCGGGAAGGTAAGCGGCATTTCTGTGCACTCTGGTATGTCATCACGGTGTCCTGATGCAACAGAAGCGGTCTAGTCATGCTGGCCACATGACCCGGAAAGCTGTGTGTGCACAAACACCGACTCCCTCGGCCTGATAGGGAGCGGTGGATCTGAACTGATTCATCAGGGTTCATCTCATTCTTCTCCTGGGGAAGGTGCCACCTTCAATCCCCGCCACCTCCAGGCAGGTCAAATAACAATCCCCTCCTTAAATTCCAGAGAGCTGCTTTGGGTCAGTTTAGAGTAGACAATGCAGTAAGCCTGCAATTTACATGCATTTTTGTGCATATTCAGCTTTATGCACGGGGCAAAATAAAAAATTACAACAATTAGGAAGTGGGGTCATAAAGGAGGCAGCATTCTAGGATAAATGACTTTGGCAATCCTACCTGCCATTGACCCCAACATGGTTTGACAACACCTGATTTTGGCTTTCGGCACGATCCCTGGAAATGTAAGGTTCTGCACTTAGGCAGGAAGAACCAAATGCACAAATATAAGATGGGGGACACCTGGCGTACTAGCAGTACATGTGAAAATGATCTGGGGGTCTTGGTGGACCACAAGCTTAATGAGTCAACAGTGTGATTCAATAGCAAAAAAGTGAATGCTATTCTAGGCTGCATCAATAGAAGTATAGTGTCCAGATAAAGGCAAGAAATAGGGCCACTCCATTCTGCTTTGGTGAGACCACACCTGGAATACTGTGTCTAATTCTGGGCACCACTATTTAAGAAGGATGTTGACAAGCTGTAATGCGTGCCAAGGAGGGCAACCAAGATGATCAAGGGTTTGGAAACGAAGCCTTATGAGGAATGTTTGCAGGAAATGGTTATGTTTAGCCTGGAAAAGAGGAGACTGAGAGGAGATATGATAGCCATCTTCAAATATCTGAAGGGGTGTCACATGGAGGAGGGAGCATGCTTGTTTTCTCCTGCTCTGGAGGGTAGGATTTGAACCAATGGCTTCAAGTTGCAAGGAAGGAGATTCTGACTAAACATTTGGAAAAACTTTCTGACAGTAAGAGCTGTTCAGCAGTGGAACAGATTCCCACGAGAGGTGGTGGACTCTCCTTCCTTGGAGGTTTTTAAGCAGAGGTTGGATGGCCATCTGTCATGAATGCTTTGAGTTTCCTACATTGCATGGGGTTGGACTAGATGATGATGATGATGATGAAGAGTTTGGATTTGATATCCCACCTTATCACTACCCGAAGGAGTCTCAAAGCGGCTAACATTCCCCTTGACCCTTGGGGTCCCTTCCAACTCCACATTTCTATGATTCTATGAAGAGTACATAGTGAGACCTGGACCATAAAGAAGGCTGATCGTTGCAGAATTGATGCTTTTGAATTCTGGTGCTGGAGGAGAGTCCCATGGGCTGCAAGAAGATCCAACCTCTCCATTCTTAAGATAATCAGCCCTGAGTGCTCACTGGAAGGACAGATCGTGAAGCTGAGGCTCCAATACTTTGGCCACCTCATGAGAAGAGAAGACTCCCAGTAAAAGACCCTGATGTTGGGAAAGATGGAGGGCACAAGGAGAAGGGGACGACAGAGGACAAGATGATTGGACAGTGTTCTCGAAGCTACCAGCATGAGTTTGACCAAGCTGCGGGAGGCAGTGGAAGACAGGAGTGCCTGGCGTGCTCTGGTCCATGGGGTCACGAAGAGTCAGACACGACTAAACAACAACATGTGCACTACTGAGCTAGGGGAACCTATGGTCTGACTCAGGATGAGTCCTGTACAGTTGCACAGGACTGCAGTGGGGGGCCTTGTGCAATTGCCAGCACTTTTGCAAGCTCGACTTCCTCCCCACTCTGTCGCAAACGAGGTGGTCCTACATCTCCTCCTGCGGTTCCTCTTCCTCTTCGCCGCCTCCTTCCCTTCCACCACCATCCCGACTCCGCCTCCCCCCTCCCCGTATAGACTCTGGCCCCGGCGCTGCTTCCCGACTCCGCCGCCGGGTTTTCCGGGCGATCCTCCCCCCCGCAGTGCGTTCGCATGCTGCTGGAAGACGTCACCCGGGCTCCGGCCAATCGGCTCGCAGAACAACAAGGCATGGAGCAGCTCCACATGGGCACTCTGCTGCGTGTGTCTCCGACGGCGTCCTCTTTAAAGGGACAGGCGCCCCTTTCGCCTGGAGTCTCTCCCGGCGCTCCTTCTCGGGCGTCCTCCCACCCCTCCGGCGCGCGGGGAGGAGAGGGGCACGTGGTCACCCCCGGTGAACTCTGGCGGAGGAGGCTGCGCTTCCATCTGCGTGCCAAAGGGAGAGAGAGAGAGAGAGAGAGAGAGAGGGTTTTTCCTTCCCACGCTGCCGCTGCTACAGGCGGCAAGAGGGAGCTGGAGCGCCCAGTGATAGGAGGCTGTGGAGGTGATGCGTCCCCTCCTTGTCAGCGCCGCAGCTCATCGCAGCGCTGCAGGATATGCCACGCACGTTTCGTTTTGTTGCAAGAAATCCGCTTCTGTTCTTCAAACCCAGAACTTGCGCATTGGATGCGTATGGGGCCAAACCATGAGCTTCTATATATATAATGAGCTTTTATATATATATATAATGAGCACGTGTTGTAAGTAAACCCCACGGAGTGCAAGGGAATTTGCTCCCAGGAAAGCTGGAGACGGGTGTAGGATTGCGCCTTTCGTTGAATGCATGCCGTGTAAGGTAGATTGTAAGCTCCTGCGGGCAGGGACCTGATCAGTCCAATGCTGCGCGCGCTCTCTCTCTCTGTGTACTTTACTTATATGCAACAACAAAGTCATCAAAAATAATAATGTATTAATGTGAGAGAGGTACCCACACTGGTATTGGGTAAGTGGATTCCTCCAGTAGTAGATAGGTAGCCGTGTTGGTCTGCCATAGTCAAAATAAAAAAAAATCCTTCCAGTAGCACCTTAAAGACCAACTAAGTTAGTTCTTGGTATGTGCATGCACACGAAAGCTCATACCAAGAACTAACTTAGTTGGTCTTTAAGGTGCTACTGGAAGGAATTTTTTTATTTGGATTCCTCCAGGTCTTATCTTTAAGGCTGCAGCCCTGTACAGAAGCTCTCAAGCGAACTTAACGGCGTTTCCTTATGAGTAGGATCTTCCACACTGAATTTGTTCCTTCTGCTGCACCTGATGAGCCTAGGTCGGTACTTCAGACCATTGGTCTATGTAGTTTAGCATTGTCCACACCGACCAGCAGCAGATCTCCGACCTTTCGCGGCAATCTCTATATTTCATCCTTGTTTTTCGCATTGGGACGAGAGACCGAGTGTTGAGAGGCCTGCCTTGTAGGGGTTGGACCAGATGGCCTCTGGGGATCCCTTTAACTCAACGATTCTATACGGCCAGGGTTGCAAGGGCGGGCATGGGAAGCTGCACAGTTACGGAAAGCCCTCCGCCTTCCTCCTTTTGCAATACTTGGAGGACCGGGCGGGGGGGGGGGGAAGGCAGAGGCGTGCCTTGCCCCAATCCAACCCACGTGGCTGACTGCGGGAGGCGGCGCTTCGCCCAACCCCGGGACCTATCTGGGACAATCTGTCTAGTCATGGCTGGTTGGGAGCATGGCGCGTTGCATTCTTAAAGGAGCCTCGCCCTATTTCCACCCCGAAATGGGAGCGGGAGGGGGGAGGGGGAGGAGGAAGCACGTGAACCCGGGATGCGTGATAAAGAGGAGGAGGAATTATTTGTGCAGCAAAACAGGAAAGGCTGCTGGGGAGGCGCTTCGCAGCCGGGCAGAGGGAGGGAGCGAGGCACCGCCTGGTTTGCGCCTCCCTCCGATGGTGTCAGATGAGATCACATGCAGGCATGCGAGGCAGCCCCGGGCGGGAGCGAGCCTGGAGGAGGCGAGGGAGGGGGCAGCAGCGCGCGCGTGTTTTGCAAGGATGAATGACAGCCGGAAGTCAGGCTGCAGAAATCGCACCCCGCCCCCGCGCCGAGCGAAGCTGACCTCGCTGGCTGTAGTTTCTGGCTTTCCTCTCCGGGAGGAATGTTTCGCTCCCCGTGAGTCATTATTGCCCGACAAGATGCAAGCAGTCACAAGGAATAAATGCAAACGTCCCGATCGGGACGCAACAGAATTAAAAACAAACTCCCAGCCAGCCTTCGTAATAGGGTCCTGCAGTGAAGGTGCAAGAATGGAATGAATGTGGCAAGTACAGCGAAAGCGAAGCATCTCTGGAATTAAATCTTTTGACCGCCCCCACCCCCGACGAAAATGCCTATACAATGTACCCCACCCCCATGAGGTCCGATCTTGAAAGTAAATTACATAATTAATTGTGAATATTATTATTATTATTATTATTATTATTATTATTATTATTATTATTATTATTGCTGTTACAACATTTCTAGCCTATCCTTCATCCCAAGGGAGCCCATGTCAGCAAACAGCAGAACAATAACGGAATCAGAATTGTAGGATTGAGCAAATAAATTGTTTTGGTGGATGGGCCTGATGACACTGGTAGGGTGGAAAGGTAGGGAGAGGAACAGTAGGTGGCGCCAGAGCCAATGATAGGGAGAATTGCCCCCTGCTGGCTGGAAGCAGAAGACAGGCAGGTTGGGGGTAGACTGAAATTGGTGGGACACTGTCCCATTTGCCCTCATGGACCAGCCTCCCCTGTAATTCACACATGGCACATCCACACCATATAATTAAAACACACGGCTTCCCCCAGAGTGTCCTGCGAAGTCCTGTTTGCCACTCACAGATCAGTTCTCAGCATTCTTAAGGTTCAAGGTATGGTGTGCCAGGGAAGGGGCAGTGCTTCTGGTGGGGGACACATTGTGTTCATTCTGGGGGTGTTTTTCCACCTTTGGCCCCCGCCCTGCACTCGGCTCTCCTCTGTGCCTCCTGGAAGCTGTCAGGATGCGACAGCAGCCACACATTGGGAAATGGCTTTGACTGACTGGCTACATAATAATAATAATAATAATAATAATAATAATAATAATAATAATATATTTATATCCCACCCATCTGGCTGGGTTTCCCCAGCCACTCTGGGCGGCTTCCAACAGAACACTAAAATACAATAACCTATTAAACATTAAAAGCTTCCCTAACTACCAAATGAGAGGAGCCGATGGGTCTCAAACCCTTGGTGGGTTAGGGACATCTGCCTGCGAAGACAAGATCAATAGTGGGTCCAGCAAACACGAAGGTAGTTTCTGCATGTGCTGTAGAGGGAAGTGAGGGGCAGATGGGCCTCATCAAACTGGGAAGAGAGCCCATCTAGGAGAAGGAAAAATCTGATCCTAAACCTCCTCTGCCTTGTGAGATATCTTCAGAGAAGAAAAGGCTCAGGAGTAAACCCTACACAAATCTGGAGTGGAATCCCTAAGGTGGTTGGGTGGCGCCTTGTACGCCTCCTTCTGGCAACTCCTGCAGCCAAGCCGGGGCCAAACGCTTTGCTCTGCTTTCCTTTGGACCACATCAGCGAGGCCTAGAGAGGCGTCTTGTCATCTGGGCAGCCCAGGATCTCCATACACTCTGTCCAGGCTTGCACCCTGGAGAGGTCACTTCGGTGCTGCTAATGCAGTGGTTTGACTTCACCCCCGGAGGCGCACTCCATTGTATCCTGAGACAGAGCGACACTAACAACAAGTCTCAGTTCCCAGGATTCTTGGGGGGGGACAGTGGCGTAGCGTGGGGGGTGCAGGGGGGGGCGGCCGCACCGGGCGCAACATCTGGGGGTTAGGGTTAGGGTGCGCAAATCCACGGGTTAGGGGGCGCAAATTACTTGCCTTGCCCCGGGTGCTGACAACCCACGCTACGCCACTGGGGGGGGGGGAGATAGAGGGGGGGAAATAGCTGATGTTGAAGCTCTAGAGCATGGGTAGGCAAACTAAGGCCTGGGGGCCGGATCCGGCCCAATCACCTTCTAAATCCAGCCCACAGGCGGTCCAGGAATCAGTGTGTTTTTACACGAGTAGAATGTGCCCTTTTATTTAAAAGGCATCTCTGGGTTATTTGTGGGGCATAGGTTCATCCCCCCCAAAAAAAATAGTCCGGCCCCCCACAAGGGACAGTGGACTGACCCCCTGCTGAAAAAGTTTGCTGACCCTTGAAGAGTTTGCACCTGGTGACTTCAACATCAACCAAGCACTCCTTATCTCTCATACTCATTGCTCTGTTTACCATCTAACCCAGGGGTAGTCAACCACCCACTAATCAATGCATTTTCTTGATGGTAAAATTTCCTTACCGCCCACCAGTACTCGATGGAAGGAGGATTCAGCTTGTGCCGTAGAACCCCCAACCGCCCACCTAGAATCCTGAAACGCCCACTAGTGGACAGTAGGGACCGGGTTGACAACCCCTGATCTAACCTGATATAAAGAGTGCTGGAGAATTCAAAAGTCTGCACATCGCTAGCTGCAGCAAGGGGGAGACCAAGCTGTTCCCATCCATTGGCCAACAAAGCAGCAGTTTTTCCGGTGCTTGCTTTCCTCTGCCCTCCCCATACCTTTTCCCTTTTGTATCTTGTTCTGTACAGTGCTTTTAAAATGCTAGGTGCTTAATAAGTATGACTGATTGATTGATAGATGATAGATAGATAGGCGGGCCGATGCCCCCATCAGCAGTCTGACTACCATGTTCTGCACCAGCTGGAATGATTGCTGGGAGGAGCGAAGGGAGAAGAAATGCAGTGGCGCATCTTCAGCAGAGCAACCAGACGCCTTCATCTGCCCCAGCTGCAACAAAACATGTCTCTCCTGTATTTACAGCCACAGCTGGCGCTGCGACCTTCCAACAGTTTGACTTCACCCCCAAAGGTGCACTCCTCCATTGTCTCCCGAGACAGATGGGTGCCAGCAACAACAAGGAGCTTCTGAACCAGGCCCAAGGGCAGCCCCACATAGAGTGCATGCCAGTAATCCAGCTTCCAGGTTACCAACTCGTGGACTACAGGAACAGCTGTAGCTGGTGAACTAGACCAAGCTGGCCAAATGCACGCCAAGGCTGGATTTAGACACGTCAAAGAAGCGATTCAGTTAAGCACGTAAACTCATACAGGGAAATCTGGTAGGGAAAGATGGGACTCCACAGCGCCATCTGGTGTCACAGTGTTATATCGCATATAAATGCTTTTTCTTTATCAATCTAGCTGAGTCCCCAGGCTCAGATCCACATGATGGTGAAGATTTAGGAATGGGAGCTCCAACCTTCATAAACAACCTGCCTCAGATAGCACCCATTGCAGGGGACATTCAACTTCTTGTGGGCTCCTTGTGGGCTTCCCAGGATAGCTCAGTCGGTAGAGCATGAGACTTTTAATCTCAGAGTCGTGGGTTCGAGTCCCACATTGGGCAAGTTTCCTGCATTGCAGGGGGCTGGACTAGATGACCCTCATGGTCCCTTTTCAACTCTACAATTCTGTGATTCATTTGGGATGCTGGATGAGAGAGACTTTTGATCCGATCAAGCAGGGCTCTTCTTATAACGACAAGGAAGGAATGCCGGTTCTTTTCCAATGGGTAGGGAAAGTGGGGAGGGAATAAAAAACCCCTAGAGATTTAGCAGAAAAGGGAATATGATTTCCAAAGGCCTCGTTTCCCACTCCCAGCTGCCATACTAAGAGGTCTCTGCAAATGGTTGTGTGTGCTTTGCTGGGTTCTGCCATACAATAGCCTGTTTGTTTGGCTTTGCAAATCACTTAACCAAGTTAGGGTCCTTTCCCTCCTCCTTCTTCCCTCATTGAAAAAAAAAAAACCATGAAGGGGATGATTTATCAAGCAGCACTTTCAACCCAGCATGGGTCCAGGAGGGGGAACGAAGAGGAGAAAAAGCCTCTGGGCTTTTTTTGAACCCTGGCCTATGATGAAGGAGAAATTTCTAAAAATACAGTGGGTTTTTTAAAATAGCTTTTTTTTTTTAAAAAAGCAAATCTCTTGTCCTTCGATAACCCCATCCTTGGGAACGGTTAGATTACCTGCTGAAAGTAAAAATAATAATAATGATAATAAAATCCTAAAGCCCATCATAGGGTAAGACTTTCATTAGGCCTGAATTTATTGGTTGTTTTTTTTTTTTTTTGAAAAGTGGGAAACTTTCAGGTTGTCTAGAATTCTTCAAGATATTGTATGAGGAAAAACAGTTTAAGAAGTAGAACAATTAGACTGGATCTTATGGCCGTGAGGACTGCTTGAAGCCAGGGGTGGGAGGGAGTCTGTTTGGTTCACACTTTTAATACCAGTGCTGCTTAGTGCCCATTGGGACTGATGGGGCAAAAAGCAGGGAGCCTAGCAGTAGGTGGCGCCAGAAATGCCCCCTGGTGTCACAGGAGCCAGAGTCAGGAGCAGGTCACCAGTAAAAAACACACCAAGTGCTAGCGAATTCTTCATTCAAATAAAGCAAAACAGTGGAGGCCTAGTGATCCCAGCAATTATTCCCAGTAGCTCTTGCAGACCCAAGGAGGCAGTTTCAAGGACTGAAGGTCCCCGCCTTCCAACAGCTGTCTAAAACTCCTTCCTTAGGTCCTTTCCCAGCTGCCAAAGGTTCAATTGTCTTGCCTGTCATTGCTCTGTCCTCTTCATACCTCTTCTGGTTCTGGGGGACCAGGGAGCTGGTTGCAGCAGGAAGGGAAGACTCCCTGACTTCTTCAGCAGCCCGCCTCATCCCTGGTCCTCTTCCTCTCCAGCCTCTGAGTCTGGACTGCTCTCTGTCACAGTCTCTTCCTGCTCACTAAAGCCTGTTGCCTCTTCAGCTTCCGATGCCTCCTCCTCCCAGCCTGCTCCCTCTTCTCCCTCTGACCATTCATCATCATCCCACCACCAATCCCCGGGCTCTGAGCCCAGAGGCAGAGCTAGCTGCTCCGGCACCCAGGGGTGGGACAATGGGGGCGGGGCAAGTGTCCGGGGACGACGACGACGACAGAGTGAGCCACCTGGGGGAGGAGTGAGACGCCCATGGAGGGCTGCTTCCTGGGCAGGGTGTGGGGAGGGAGCTGCGCCGCTTTGCCAGCAGCCTTCCTCCCTTCCCTCTTCCTTTTGACAGCTTGGGGGAGACTTCCCCCCCAGGAAGCAGCCCAGGAGCGGGGGGGGGCAATGGTGCGCCACCTACCTGCGATTCCCAAGCCTCCCCCAGCTGTCAAAACGAAGGGGGAAGGGAGGAAGGCCACCGGCAAGGCGGCACAGCTCTGCCCCTTCCCCCAATGGCTTGGGGTAGGCTTGGGAGTCACGGGCAGGTGGCGCGCCGAATGTCACCCCCCTCAGTGATGACTCCTTCCCCTGGGGGTTCCCTCCGGGGCCTCCCATCATTCCTTGGCTTCCATGACACCTGTATGCAGAAGACAGGCAAGTGGAGGCAGACTAGGATTGGGAAACTCCCATCTAGTTTTGTCCCTGTTCGCCTCCTCCCTGCCAAGTTCTACAGTGGTACCTTGGGTTACAGATGCTTCAGGTTACAGACGCTTCAGGTTACAGACTCCGCTAACTCAGAAATATTACCTCGGGCTAAGAACTTTGCTTCAGGATGAGAACAGAAATCGTGCAGCGGCAGCAGGAGGCCCCATTAGTTAAAGTGGTGCTTCAGGTTAAGTACGGACCTCCGGAAACGAATTAACTACTTAACCCAAGGTACCACTGTACAAGGGCAACACTGAGAAGAAGGAGGTGGAGGAAACTGAGAGGCAAGACCATTCTCTGGACTGGTTGCTAGTAAAAAAAGAAAAAAGCAGGCAGGAGGCACCTCGCTGACGGCAGACTTGAGGCTGGTGGGGCAGTGCTCCATTTCCCCTCTGGGACCAGCCTCCATTGTTTTCTAGAAACCTACCCAATTCGCACTTCCCGAAATACGCAGACCAAAGGAAAATTTCCCCGAATTAAATGCAAACATCGCATGCAAGCAATATGCAAAATTGCATCGCGGTTGGGGAAATTACTTGCAGAAGGGTGTCTGTTGTGGAAAAGTGTATGGGGAATTGAAACGTATCAAGAGAAGTTTGCACTAAGATGCTTTTCCAAAAACGTTCCAAAACAGAGCCGAATTTTGCAATGTGGTTCGCTAGCCAAGTAATGTCTACAAAAATGCATGTGCCTAGAGTAAAGTGTGCTTAAAAATGCAAATATCAGCATAAAAAAACCATGACAAAACTGCTTTGAAGAAAATCACACAATACAGTAAAGCTTATTAATTTTCATGAGGAACCCTAAAAATAATAATAATCACAAACTGATGTGGAAAATTAGACTCAAGATTGGGGGAGAAATTAGAATCAGAGAAGAAGCAAAACTGATAGATTCACCCATCCCTGTTAGGCCAAGGACTTGGCTTAAACTTTTTGAATATGATATTCTAGTGCCTTCTCTCTCCTCTGCCCCTCTTCCAATTTACTAGTTGATGTCATGGTGTGTGTGTGTGTGTGTGTGTGTGTGTGTGAATCTCCCAGTTTTGATTTCTCATTTTTCCAATCTCAAACTCAGTCCGCCTAATTTCTGCATGTGATTCCATTTTTTGTTTTGTTCACATGAACACATGTATGCATTTGCATGCTCATTGCTCCTAATATGCATCAGCCGAAACTGATCCCACAACATATTGTCAGTTTTGGCATTTAAGACCTTCAGCCGCAGCTGTAACAAGTGCAGATTCAAGTTCATGCCTTGCACTTCTCACTGCGAGACACATTTTTGCACACTCTCTTTGGTTTGAGGACAGAACCGCAAAATTCTAAGAAGTGTGAATTTCAGAGGAGAGCCGAATTCCGGTTTGCATATTAGTCCAGGGTGTGTAAATGTGGCAATTCAAACCAAATTTGTTTCTTCCCTATTATTCTTTACAGTGCAACCCTACACATGCTTACTCCAAAGTAAGCACCATGGAATCCAGTGGGGCATACTCCCAAGTAAATGTGCAGAGGACTGCAGCCTTAAAATTGTGTGTTGCTCCAAAGCTTGAAAGGGAGCAAAGAGGAAATAAAACGAAACCAAAACAGAAAAAAATGATCATTATACAGTAAAAGAAAAGACTGTCAAAAGTTTCTGTACAATAATATTAAAAAGCACATGGATTCTAATGCCAACTCTGCCATCTACTGGGCACAAGAGGAAGCACAATAACAAAGAACTTGATCTGCTGTTGGGGGACCAATCTGCATTTTGCACAGATATATTCTCAATTGGACACACACACCTCCGTTTTTCAGCTAAATTCAGGCACATGCAATGGGAAATGAACCAAACTTTTGCAATATGGAAAGAGGCAAGACAACTTTCTGGAATGCACTAGCTAACATCTGCTGGGCACAACATCCCTGCAAACAAATCAGAATGCTCCATGAATAGCCAACGTCGTCTAACGGCCCCACAAACTTCGTGCAAATAAAGCAAGAGTTGAAATAAACAGATTGCTTGGAAATGAACACAGGTATCTGCACCAGAGAGGTTGCAAGCAGCATCTTCTAGCCAAAATGCGGCCCGTTCTTTTATCTGGCCACAAGGTGGTGCCCTGTTCCCACCACACAATAACATCAAACTCCACTCTTTCCCTAAATATTATTATAATAAGCCAGCCTCCAGATCCAGTTTTTGTGAAGGAGAATAGTGATGGGCAGCTTTCCAAAGAAACCGGAGCTTTAAATCTCCGCTAGTGCAATCCTATATGCGGTAAAGGTAAAGGGACTCCTGACCATTAGGTCCAGTCGTGGCCAACTCTGGGGTTGCGGCGCTCATCTCGCTTTATTGGCTGAGGGAGCTGGCGTACAGCTTCCGGGTCATGTGGCCAGCATGACTAAGCCGCTTCTGGCGAACCAGAGCAGCGCACGGAAACGCTGTTTACCTTCCCGCTGTAGCGGTACCTATTTACAGTGGTACCTCGGGTTACATACACTTCAGGTTACATACGCTTCAGGTTACAGACTCCGCTAACCCAGAAATAGTGCTTCAGGTTAAGAACTTTGCTTCAGGATGAGAACAGAAATCGGGCTCCGGCGGCACGGCAGCAGCGGGAGGCCCCATTAGCTAAAGTGGTGTTTCAGGTTAAGAATGGACCTCTGGATCGAATTAACCTGAGGTACCACTGTATCTACTTTCACTTTGACATGCTTTCGAACTGCTAGGTTGGCAGGAGCAGGGACCAAGCAACGGGAGCTCACCCCGTTGCGCGGATTCGAACAATCCTTTAAAAGAGGATCAGACAAATGCATGGAGGATAGGACTCGAACCCAGGGCTTGGACTCTCCTTCCTTGGAGGATTTTATGCAGAGTTTGGATGTGCCATCTGCCAGGGACTAGATGACGCTTGGGGTCCCTTCCAACTCAACAATTCTATGATTCTATGATAAGGCTATGAGTGGCTAGTTGCCACAATGGCTGTGTTCTACCTTCATTGTTCTTTTATAAGGTAGCATTGCATTAAAAATTGGCATATTAGGGGAAATTCTGGAGGGTTTTTGTGTGGACTTGTAAAAAACAACAACACCACACCACAAACTAATGCAGGAACAGGGCAAAATGCATTGAAGATTAGAAAAACGAGAAACCATAATTGTCAGATTCATTCAGTGCAGGGGGGACGGGATATTGAGTTTTATCAGCATCGGATACAAACATGGCATTCTGATAAAATTGGGCTTTAAAAACAAATCTGCAAAGGGGTTAAGCAGCCTGAGAGATGCATTTTTATATTTCTAATGGCTATTTGAGGAACAACAAAGCACCCAGGTGTTTTTCAAGAGCGTACACAAAGAGCCACGCTTGAGCTTTGCAGGCAAGGAGCAAACATACATTATTCAGCATTTTGCGATGTTTCCACATTGATGCCTGACAGCGGCTAATCCAGCTTAATGCAAGGGCTGGGAGAGAGCCAACGAGTCAGCGCTTTCGGATGATGTGGAGAGGTGCTTCTGGAAACAGTTCCTCCAAATAAGACCCACCTTTCCTGTGTCGCTGCTCAGAATGTTAATATATCCGGGAAATCCTTTCGCCATGGTTTGGCAACATGCGCTGTGGCTTTCTGCACTGGGGGAATTGGCGTTGTTCTGCTTCTGATGTGAACGTTGATTAAAGCTGCTGCTTAAAAATGCTGACCTGTGTTCTTTTCGGGAGCTGCATTCATTGACGTGGCTTCCCCTGTGTGCGAAAACAGGATCTGGCACATTGAGCGGATGAGACCAATTGTGGGTCCAATGATCAAGAAGTGTCATGGAAGGGTCTGAAGACAAGGACTGGGGGATGCATTGCATGGCAGACCAATTTCTCTCTGATGGAGAGCTGGAGAGGGAAGAGTCGCTCCCCTTGTCCACTGCGTGTTCAGAAGCAGAGAGAGAGAGAGACAGGAGCTGAACAGCTTAGGGAGGAGTTACCCAGTTAGGAGATAATGGCAAGAGAACCAGAAGGGAGGGGGCAGCTAGTCGAGACAACACTTGAGATTGTGGGGGACCCCCTCTTACCATGGACTCAGAGGTAGCGAACATATCAGAGAGCAAAGGAGTCAGAGAGAGGGAGGAACTTCCCGTTGGCACCTAAAATGCTGCGGAAGTTGGATTTAGAATAGCCAACTGCCCTCCTTGCCGGAAGCTGTGTATTTGTGCTTGCAACATCATGCTGTAATAAAAGGACTACAAATATATCAGCTGCTTGTTAATTCTTATCTGTGAAGTTACCGAAGGGAGAAGAGGACTCTCCACACATGACAAGGAGGCAGTTTTTGCATGTTCTGTAGAGGGAAGTAAGAGGCAGATGGGGCTCGTCCACCTGGGAAGGGAGCCCATCCAGGAGAAGGAAAACACTGATTCTAAAACTCTGCTGCCTTGAGGGACATCTTCAGGAGAAGAAAAGGCTAAAGAATAAACCCTACACAAATCCAGAGTGGAGTCCCTAAGATGGTTGGATGGTGCCTCCTTCTGGCAACTCCTGCAACCAAGCCGGTGCCAAACGTATTGCTCTGCTTTCCTTTGGACCACATCAGTGAGGCTGAGATGGGCGTCTTGTCATCTGAGCAGCCCAGGACCTCCAACCACACTGCCCAGGCTTGCACCCCAGAGAGGTCACTTTGGTGCTGCTAATGCAGTGGTTTGACTTCATCCCTGGGGGCACACACCATTATATCTCGAGACAGACAGATGCCAACAATTCATTGACATGCTATACTGGAATTCCAGGGAGCTGATGTGCAAATAAAATTCCCACCTCACCCAGTGCTGCCGACTCAGACTGGCAGCAGTTGTTCAGTCAGGGTACCTGGGATCTGCAGGCAGTTACTGGGGCCCAGTCCTCTGGCAGGGGGCCCCTGTAAGTCTCTCCCCGCCCCCCAGACTGATGCTCTAAGCAGCACCAGGAAAATTGCAGAAAATGTTGATCCAGATCGAATGAAGACACAGGAAACTGCCTTGCGCCAAGGCAGGCCATTGCTTTGTCTAGCTAAGTATTGTGTACACTGACTGGGAGGAGCTCTGCAAGATTTCTGATAGTGATCCTTCTCAGAACTATGCACTTGGAGATGGCGGGGATTGAACCTGGTACCACCTGCAAGCAAGGCAGATGATCTACCATAGAGATGTAATATGGGATGGTGATTTGAAGAGGGTGCACACCGTGTGGACCCTGCGCGAAACCTCTGTGTGTAAGCAGGGCCATGTCCACAAGAAAGTCCCCCTGGGATCCCAGTGTCTTGTCTCCCAGGGGTTGGAAGTGTGGGATGTGATACATAAGTAGCAGTCAAGTACAACATTCCTTGTTTTCCTAGAGTGGACATGCAAGGGGATGTTGGACCAGCCAGTCGATAACTTCCTGTTTCCTCCTGGGCTGGGACATACTTCCTCTTGCATGTGACTAGAGATGGGCATGACCTTACCTGTGCAGGTAACAAAAGCACAAGGCCCTCATCCCTTCTTCTCCATCTTCCTTTCGTCGTGTGAACTGCAGTGACTGCCAGTTTGCAGTCACTGGGATTAACCCCTCATATGGGGTAGATCCACATATATATCTGTAACTAAGTCTGCCTTCAGGGATCCAACTGTGAACTGATGATGTGAGTAAACTACTTTTATATATCTTAAATAAGTTTGTGGCATATTTATTCTTTTAAGAGGGGAAAAAAGGATCTTACCAGGAATCTATATTGAGAAGCTTAAACAAGCTTGCAACCAGCTACCTGTTGTGCGTTTAAAAGCGGAATGTTAAAACTCTCTTCTAAGTTACAGAACTTGCTAGCGCAAGCTAGGAAGGATATTAATAAACAATATATCTTCTCCTGCCTCCCTGAACATTCCCACAGGAAGAGCAGCTGGCAGGGGGTGGAGGAATAATAGAAACAGCCCATGAGGAGAAAGTTAAGCTTCCTCTTTCCCTGCCGCTGCTGCAGTCAAGTTTGACTTCCGCCTGCATGTTGGTTGAAACATAAAAAAGCTAGAAGAGGCTTCACACGCTTCCTGCGTTCCACCTCAATTGGGGCCAAGATTTGACTGGTTTGTTTATTAGAGAAAGAGCAGTAAAAATGTAGAGAAAGAAGGTTCTTTATTTCATTTGTGGTGGTCTTGTGAGGTTAAAGCTTACTGGGAAATGATATCTAATGAATTGAAAAAGATGTTTAAAATAACTTTTATTTAAAAAAACAACCCAGAAGCTTTTCTTTTAGGAATTATAGGGTCAGAACTAATTGTATAGAAATTTATTTATGTATGCTACTACAGCAGCTAGAATGTTACTTGCCCCAAAGTGGAAAGAAGCAGACGTCCCAGTGAAGGAAGAATGGGTACAAAAACTTATGGAATATGAAGAAATGGCGAACATCACCGGAAGAATAAGAAACCAAGATAACAAACTTTTTATAAAAGAATGGAAATGGTTTATTGAATATTTACAAATGAATTGTAAACAGATGGGTTAGTGTAATAATAATCTGCAGTTTTATAAGAGCATATATTTACAGTAGATAATTAAATGAGTGAGTTGGATATGCAGAAGATATTAAGAAATAAATTTAAGGAACCGCAGAAAGAGCGGGTAGGAGGTCAAATTTCGGGATGTCAAATTGAAATGTATAAATTTGAAAACTATAAATAAGAAACTTAAAAGAAGAAGAAGAAAAAGAAGAAGTAAAAACTCTTCCTTATGTGGGACTCTCTGTTTTAGGTAAGCATAGCAGGGGATCTTTACAAGCCCCAGAAGGCAAGAACTCTGCTGGGCATGCAGAACATTAAGAAATAAACCCTCTGTATGCATCTTTATTTCTTCTTTGTTAACATTGCATTGTAGCCAACACAACACTATATATAGAGAGAGAGGGATGTGGAGACCGCATCTTTCCATTTGCCTCTAGGGAGAAGTTCTCTCCCTGGCAACGTGGCTGCTTTATCCCAAGAAGCACTCTCCTTTTGACTCCCGCTGTTCTCCATTGGGCTAATGTGCTGTTTTCAAAACCTGGGGCAGCAGAATATCAAACAGGCTTTCAGGCTATCGGCCGTTTTCTCTTGCAAAGCTAAAATGACTGTGGCTGGGTTCCTGCGATGGGCATTTTGGAAGGAGGCTCCAGCTGGTGCAAAAATGCTGCAGTTAGACTGTTCCTGAGGACAGATTCCTGCCAGCACATGACTCTGGTTCTCAAAAGCTTGCACTCATATCCTGTGGGCCAGGTTCAAGGTTGTTGTATTAATTTTCAAGGTCCTCAACAAAGTAGGTCCAGTGTATGTCAAAGACCACCTGATCCCTGCTCTCCCTGTCTGATCACCGGGAACTTGCTCTTCTCCCGGATGTTTCCAAAACAGTCTCAAACTGCGTCTGCCCACCTCTGACCTCTGTCCTGCTCTCCTCATTACTGCATTCTTGGAGACCAGGAGAGAGCGGAGCTTGTCACAGCAGGAGGAGGAGACTCCTCAGATTCTTCAGCAGCCTCTTGCCCTGCCCTCCTCTGCTTCAGCCTCGGAGTCTGAACTGCTCTTTGTCACCGGCTCTCCCTGCTCACAAAACCCTGTTGCCTCCTCCCAATCTTTCCCCTCTGACCTCAGTGTCCAACCACCAATCCCAAAGCTCTCAGCCTTCCTCCTCTGGGGTTTCTCTTGGGGGGTTCCCTGGCTGGTGCCTCCCACCACACCTCCTTGTCCAGCCAGCCCCTGACATCAGGTAGGAGGAGGATGGGAAGGGGGGGCAAATCTGGAATGAGTTGGCTCTGCCTGTCATTGGGTCTGGCGCCACCTACTGTCAGGCTCCTTGCCTCTCGCCCTACCCGTGTCAATGGGCGCTCACAATGCAGGAGAAAGTCCACTGGAGGGCATTCTGCTGGGCACCCCCTCAAATCGAGAGACAATCCTGTGTGTAGCAAACAAATTCCACCCAATTTATCCAGCCCCTGTAGCTTTGACGCTGGACAGAGCGGCCAACTGATGTCCTGCCCAGGATATTGACCCTCCTGGCCATCTTTGGCAGGGAAGAAAAACCCTCTTTCTGAAAGACCACATGGCTTTTCTTTTGCCTAAAGGAGCCAGAGGACTCACTGGGCCAGAAAGCCAAAGTTACCATAGAAACAGTGCAACCACAGAGGTTCGGGTTTAGAATATAGGCCAATATTTCTGCTCAGCTGGCTCCTGGGCTTGATGTATTCTTCCGCCTACCCGGATTAAGCAAGGACATGTGGAAGAGTCGATTTCCCATCCCCCCCCCAGGCAGTGGGGATGCCCTTGTCCCTCTCCCGTTCCTGGGAAAATGGTCTCTCTGTGTGCGCACACATCGGCCGGGCCAATGCTAAGAAACTGTTGCTGGGTTACTACGAACCAAGAAGCCTCGCTCTCTCTCTCTTGCTCCCTCATTTAAGTGCATCTGGTAGAGCACTGGGGAATGCAGGATGAAAGCAAAGGGCTGGTGGCAGCTGCAGGATTTTGACAGGAGATGGCAACGGCTGAGCATCACGGTTGACCAAAGTCTTGAAGGTGGCCGGGCCAAAAAAAGGAGAGATACTGGTTCTCTTAAACATCCAAGTTTGCAATATACAGTGGTACCTTGGGTTAAGTACTTAATTTGTTCCGGAGGTCCGTTCTTAACCTGAAACTGTTCTTAACCTGAAGCACCACTTTAGCTAATGGGGCCTCCCACTGCTGCCACGTGATTTCTGTTCTCATCCTGAAGCAAAGTTCTTAACCCGAGGTACTATTTCTGGGTTAGCGGAGTCTGTAACCTGAAGCGTATGTAACCCGAGGTACCACTGTATTGGGTCCCTAAGGGCATGTAAAGGATGGATAAGTCTGATAAGACCTAGGCACCTTTAGCGGTTATGTAACAGGACAGCAAGGGTCTTTGCTGGCCCCCAAACACACAGAGATTGTTTTGGGCAGACTATCAGTGCTCCTAAAATATTGAAACAGGGCAAGAATCTGTGAAGACTGCAAAAATACTTACCATTTTTAAAAGGAAGGAAGGAAGGAATTTATTTATCGTTTTCCATTTTACAACAAAACATACAGATTAACAAAACCAAAAATAACATCAAATAATAACATCGAATTTACTCCCCTCCCCATCTGTAGTTCCTTCCATTTTTTTCTCTACT
This sequence comes from Podarcis bocagei, assembly GCF_964188305.1. NCBI lineage: Eukaryota > Metazoa > Chordata > Lepidosauria > Squamata > Lacertidae > Podarcis > Podarcis bocagei. Next base: position 37,782,981 of record NC_138141.1, on the reverse strand, counting down.
ACTGCATATCCACAATAATTCCTTAATTATTTATTTTCTCTAAAAATTTCCCTATGTTTTCTTTACTGCTCATTTTACATTAACCCTGCTAACATTTTAAGTTGTCTACAATATCCAGTATTCTTTCTTCCTGGTTCCTTATTCTTCCCATGAGTTTACCCATCTCCACATACTCCATCAGTTCTATCTGGCAGTCCTCCTTGGTTGGAACCTTTTCTCCCATTAGCTTTCAGTGTTTCTCATATTTGGGTCCCCAACTGTTGTCGGACTACAACTCCCATCATCCCTGACCACTGGACCCGATAGCTAGGGATAATGGGAGCTGTAGTCCGACAGCAGCTGGGGATCCTTGTTTGAGAAACACTGGCAACCTTTGAGAAACCTTTGATTCAATTCGTAATCTGCGCCTGCCATTTATAACTGATTTTCAGTTGCAAAATCTGCAAAGACGATTTTTTTCCCCGGGGTGGGGGGAGGAAATAAAATAAAAACAAATGGGCAAATCTTCCCAGTTTGGCATCTCTCGGTTTCTCGTTGTTGCAAATGTCAGTTGTTGTTTTCCGGTCCACTGATGGATCCCACAGAAGAGGTGGGTCAGAAGTTGCAGGACCATGGAGAGCTCCAAGTGAGCCACCGGTTTGGACAAAGGTTGGAAGCAGATCTGGAGGGGCTTTCATGCCTCTGTCTCCAGACTGCCTTTTCCAGGTTCCATCAGCTTGTGGATAACTTTAGACTGAGCCTCAGAGGACTAGCCCTCTGGCTGGTTCCCTGTAACCGCATTTCTCGCAGTGAGGGAACCACCAGAAGGCCCTTGGAGCTGGACTTCAGTGTCTGGGCTGAACGATGGGAGTGGAGACGCTCCTTCAGGTACACAGGGCCAAAACTGTTTCTCTTTACACAGCAGCATTTATTTATTTTTAAAGCCCTTGTGAAATTTCACCAGTATCTTAGTGGGAATTGATCGCACCTTTTTTTTTTAAAAAAAAGGTTTTTTTATAAACAATTTCAACATGTCAAAATATCAAAACGTATCATATTCATTATTTCCCCCCTTTCCCCCCTCCCCATCAAGCCCTCCCCCCGAGACTTCCCTCAGCTCCTCTCTCTGATGTTTCAACACATATTATTCTCTGCATACTGTGAAATTGTATAAATCCTTATATTATCTATCTGCTATGTTAACAATCAATAAATTTGTGTATGTTTATTCAAAACCCGCCAAGGAGTCAAATTCATTTTGTTGTCTTTTTAAGTAATTTGTAAAAAGTTCCCATTCTTCTTTGAAGTCACAGTTGTCCTTATCTCGCAGTTTATATGTTAGTTTAGCCAGCTCTGCATAGTTCATCAATTTCTCTCGCCACTATTCTTTTGTTGGGGTTTCCTCATTCTTCCATCCTTGTGTTATTAAGACCCTTGCCCCTGTTGTTGCATACATAAATAAATTCTTTATTTTCCTTGGCAGGTCTTGTCTTATGGGAATTGATCATACCTAATGCACAGGTTTTTATTTGCAAGTTTGCCTCGTGCACGCATTTGCGATGCCACCCCACCCCCAAATGCACACTGCGGTGTATTATGCCATCTTGTTTCGAAAAGCAGCTTTAAAGGAGAACTGAATCGAAATCCACACGCCCACCCCCACAATTCCTCTGTGGCCCTTATCATTCTTAAGTGCAGCACATGTTGAAATCTCCTTGCTTACAAGCGCGCCTGACAGCTGGGGAGACAGGTGGCTGCAGGCCACACCTTTCCCTTTCAGAGGCTCTTGCAGGGACGGAACATCTCAATCTGCAAGCGATCTGTGTCAGTTCAGCTATGACAGTTCTCTCATGCAGTTTCCAGTTCCCTTGGGATCCACATAATTACATTGAGCTATCCGCTGGAGGGGAAGTCAAGACAGAGGTACGGCTGGGGGTGTGCGTTGGGTTTCTTTTCATACTGTCGCTGCTGCAATACGAAGGGTCAGGATGCCTGTCTGTTGCGGCAGGGAACGTGTCAGTGTGTTGCAGCAAATGACAACAAAGAGGGGCGACACCCAGCGCTCCGAGCAGTTTCAAGCAAGCGGATCTCTCCCTCTGTTTAAGTTCCCACTATGCCTCTGACCTAGCGCTGCTCAGAGACGTTGTGAAAAATTAAGATCGCCCCCAGACCGCAGGAGGGATTCAAGGGTATACTGGAAATTTAGGTTTACAGTGGTACTTCGGGTTAAGTACTTAATTCGTTCCGGAGGTCCTTACTTAACCTGAAACTGTTCTTAACCTGAAGCATCACTTTAGCTAATAGGGCCTCCTGCTGCCGCCGCGCCACCAGAGCATGATTTCTGTTCTTATCCTGAAACAAAGTTCTTAACCTGAAGCACTATTTCTGGGTTAGCGGAGTCTGTAACCTGAAGCGTATGTAACCCGAGGTACCACTGTATTTACTTATTAAAATTATATCCTGCCTTTCCTCCCCAAGGAGACCAGGGCAGCCAACACTTCTGTGATACAAGTAAAAAGTTATTTTCGTAAGTGTTAAGAACATGTAAAAACGAAATAAGAGATATATTAAACAAACTGAAGAACAGCTGCAGCCAAATCATGTGTCTAAACAGGCCTGCCAAATCAGAAAGGTTTTCAACAAGTGTCTAAATGATTACAGTGATGGCGGCCACCTGATGTCAATACGCAAGGAGTTCCAAAGTTCAGGTGCTGCTATGCTAATGTAATAGTTCCTTTGTTGTTGTTGTTTAGTCGTGTCCGACTCTTCGTGACCCCATGGACCAGAGCACGCCAGGCACTCCTGTCTTCCACGGCCTCCCACAGTTTAGTCAAACTCATGCTGGTAGCTTCGAGGACACTGTCCAACCATCTCGTCCTCTGGCGTCCCCTTCTCCTTGTGCCCTCCATCTTTCCCAACATCAGGGTCTTTTACTGGGAGTCTTCTCTTCTCATGAGGTGGCCAAAGTCTTGGAGCCTCAGCTTCAGGATCTGTCCTTCCAGTGAGCACTCAGGGCTGATTTCCTTCAGAATGGATAGGTTTGATCTTCTTGCAGTCCATGGGACTCTCAAGAGTCTCCTCCAGCACCTTACAAAAGGTTCCTTACAAAAGAGGAAATGAAGACTCTGTGGCATAGAGATGGCTGTGGACAGGATTCCTGCGCTGCAGAGGTTTGGACTACATGACCCTCGTGGTTCTCTTCCAACTCTACAATTCTAAGTTCAACAGATTCAGAGTGATTGATTTGGTGCATATAGCTTCCTTTTGTTTATTTGCATTTAATTGGAATTCTGATTTGCTTGTGCGATTGAATCGTTCGTTTGCTTGGAAGCCCTCTTGGAAGGTCTCAGCACAAAGTTGGGATGGGAGTGGCTGGAATAAGAGAAAAGCTTGTCCAATGTATCGTAGGGTGAACTTGCAAAGCCCATTTCATCAGTTGCCTCTGCTGATGGGAAAGTCTTGCCTCCAGGCCAGGTTAGGCATTAGGAGGGATGCTTGGCTGCTGTCTCCGTGGCAACCTGGCATTGTGCTTTCATGCTCAGAGTTTCCCTGCCACCCACAAGTGACAGCAAATGCAAGGAGTGATGTTGAGGGACAGCTATGAGAGTGGTGATATCACTTCCTTTATGGATAGTCTTGGTTGTAGCTCAGGTCCGACAGAACTGTCTGTTTTGGTTTCTTGCAGCTTGTCATTTTATAAACCTTCAGCTGAGTTCTCTGCATTCCCACATCAGTTTGTGATTTATTTCTAGAGTCCTCACAAAAATTCACCAGCGTTTTCGTTCACATTTCCCCTAATGTACACATTGTTGCAGTGCAATTTTCTGTAAGATACGTACAATGGTACCTCAGGTTACATACGCTTCAGGTTACATACACTTCAGGTTACAGACTCCACTAACCCAGAAATAGTACCTTGGGTTAAGAACTTTGCTTCAGGATGAGAACAGAAATCGTGTTCCGGCAGCGCGGCAGGCACCATTAACTAAAGTGGTGCCTCAGGTTAAGAACAGTTTCAGGTTAAGAACGGACCTCTGGAACGAATTAAGTACTTAACCCGAGGTACCACTGTAATGTTATTTTCACAAATGTATGCATTTTGTGTGCAAGTTATCTTCATATACCTTTTTTAGGTTGTAAACTGTGCTGTGATCTGCGAACAAAGGGGGGGTATGTAAATTTAACAAATAACAGCAATTAGTATATGCATTTTGGTACACATTAGTTGGCTAAAGAACTGTACTGTCGAACGCAGAGCAGTGTGAATTTCAAAAGATGGCATACAAGGATTGAAACACAGCTATCCTTCAAAGCGCGGGAGCCATCTGAGGCAAAGAATGCATGCATTTGAGAAAATAACGTTAAAAAGTGCATTATATTAGGAGAAAATGCATTGCAAAAATGTATATATTAGGCAAGAATTGCATATGAAAATGCGTATGTTTAGGAAAAATTTGCTCTAAAATGCTGATGAATTTTCATGATTTTTTAAAAACCGTGAACTGATGTCGACTTGTGCAGAATGGAATTTAAGTCTGGGAAAATGAGAAATGGAAAGAAACAAAAACGGGCAGATTCACCCAACTTTCACTGCACATGCCTTAAAAAGATAAAGGTAAAGGTACCCCTGCCCGTACAGGCCAGTTGTGTCCGACTCTGGGGTTGCGCACCCATCTTGCTTAAGAGGCTGGGGGCCAGCGGTGTCCGAAGACACTTCCGGGTCACATGGCCAGCATGACAAGCTGCATCTGGCGAGCCAGCGCAGCACACGGAAACGGCGTTTACCTTCCCGCTAGTAAGCGGTCCCTATTTATCTACTTGCACCCAGGGGTGCTTTCAAACTGCTAGGTTGGCAGGCGTGGGACCGAGCAACGGGAGCGCACCCCGCCGCTGGGATTCGAACCGCCGACCTGATGATCGGCAAGTCCTAGGCGCTGAGGTTTTACCCACAGCGCCACCCGCGTCCCCATGCCTTACTGGGTCTTATTTCTAAAAAGCAACAGGTGCCTGAGGAATGTTCCACTGCTCTTGTTTCTTAATGTGCAAATTTCATAAATTCTGTCAATGGAAGCAGAATTCAGGCAGTTCCTGGAGCAATAAAGCAACAAAGAGTGTGATGTTTGCTGACTGCAGTCTCTAAGCAAGCAGCCTGTCTGATAAAAGGCATGCGCTCCACTTTGTGTTAAACCACCATTCCAGGTTTCTTCCGATGTTTAGGAAGTAATTGATATATGCTCTGCTGAGCTTATATGCTCAACACCTTCCTTCTTAGGCCATTCAGCATCTCTGAGTTGAATTCTGGGATGTGAGAGCTCAATTATTCCTCTCCTTCAACGCCTGTCATTTCAGCCACATGTGGCAGGAAGAGAAATCAGGCGAGACAAATGGCTGTTCCTTTGGTCCGCTCATTCGTCTAATGACAGGTGTGGCTGTCCTCCATAATTAGCCATCAAGAAGAGATCCTCTTCACCCTCCTCTGAAAAGCCGTTAGCGGCCTCTGTCTAACTTCATTAAGCCTTTGACAGTTCGCCGTGTACACATCTGTTTTTCGTTTGCTGGTTTGATTTGAAGAATGAAACGGGGGGTGGAATCAGAGGAGAGTGGCCGCAAATTTATCCAGGCTCGCGACTGAGAGCAGAGTCTACCTGGTTGCTCATCAAAAGCCCTATCTCAAATGCATCGTGACGCTGTTTTCAGAAACGCCACCAGCTTTTCCGTGTGGAAATCCCATTCCTTGCACGTACCTGAATTGGAGATGCACACTGGTGTACTTTACCGACGTGCTAAAAGAACGCCGCCTTTAAGCGAAACCCCAGCATTCAGCAGTGCGGCACAGTGGTTAGTGTGTCCCAGGCTGTGACTGAAGAGACACAGTTTCAAATCTCTCCTGTAGCCACAAGGCTCACCTTGGGACCGGTTCCTCTCAACTGATCCTAATGTGAAAAATGAGGCAGGTAAAGAACCACATATGCTGTCTTGAGCTCCTTGGAGGACAGCAGGATATAAATAATTTCAAAGTTATAATTGTTATTTATTAAATTTGTATACTTCCCTATACCCTATCTATCTATCTATCTATCTATCTATCTATCTATCTATCTATCTATTTTACCCCACAAATTTGGCTGGGTTTCCCCTGCCACTCTGGGCGGCTCCCAATAGAATATTAAAAACATGATAAATACATCAAGCATTAAAAACTTCCCTAAACAGCACTGCCTTCAGATGTCTTCCAAAAGTCAAGTAGTTGTTTATTTCCTTGACATCTGCTGGGAGGGCGTTCCACAGGGCAGGCGCCACTACCGAGAAGGCCCTCTGCCTGGTTCCCTGTAACCTCACTTCTCGCAGTGAGGGAACTGCCAGAAGACCCTTGGAGCGGGACCTCAGTGTCCGGGCTGAACAATGGGGGTGGAGACGCTCCTTCAGGTATAATGGACCGGGGCCGTTTAGAGCTTCTTTTTTTAGGTCATTACTCACTAGGATATTTTTTTTCTACTTTCAATTAAGAATAATAAAAAACATCCAGGAAGCTCTAGGAAGAGAACATAGAACAATAGAAATATTGGAATTATAGGAATTACTCATCTAAAAGCCCCCCTCCCTTCTCCATTAGAATGGATTGGCTAAAATGAGTACAAAACCCCTAGATTTTCTTTTTTCTTTCAAATTCAAAATCCATATTCTTTTCTAACATAAGCCTATTACATAGATTATCTAAATTAAAATATACATAATTACTCTAGGCTTCCTTTTGTTATATGTAAATACAACAAAGTTAGCAATTTTATATTATAAATAATATTATAGATTCCCACATGCCCCCCACTCCCCTTCACACATATGTGATCTCAGTATTTTACTTCTTCCATTTTGTTGTGTTGTTATAGTTTAATAATTATTCAATTAATTCTATTGTTATTTTCTTGCTTACCCCTGCACGTTTTACCCATTATCTATTAATATTTCAGTTCCAGAACAATATTTTTTCATGTATTCCTTCACACCATCCCACTCTTTGATTATTCTCCGATTTGAGTGGCCTCTAATAATTGCCGTCAATTTTGCCATTTCTACAAACTCGCAGAGATTGTGTTGCTATTCTGATAATGATGGGATTTTCTTCCCTTTCCAATTCTTTGCGATCAGTATTCTGGCCGCTGCAGATGTGTAAAGGAATACCGTTTAGAGCTTTAAAGGTCAGCACCAACACTTTGAATTCTGCTCGGAAACGTAGATCTCAGGGTGCTTCACAAGAGAAAACCACAATATTTTTAAAAAAGACAAAATACAGTGGTACCTGGGGTTAAGAACTTAATTCGTTCCGGAGGTCCGTTCTTAACCTGAAACTGTTCTTAACCTGAAGCACCACTTTAGCTAATGGGGCCTCCTGCTGCTGCGCCACCGGAGCACGATTTCTGTCCTCATCCTGAAGCAAAGTTCTTAACCCGAGGTACTATTTCTGGGTTAGGAGAGTCTGTAACCTGAAGTGTATGTAACCCGAGGTACCACTGTACATAATAAAAATAAGAACAAAAACAAATCAGTAATCCCCCCCTCCAACAACACTTTAAAAGGGCATCGGATGTTCATCAGCCAAAGGCCTGGTTGAAGAAGAGGAACATTTTTGTCTTGTGCCTAAAGGTGTACAGTCGTACCTCGGGTTACAGACGCTTCAGGTTACAGACCCCGCTAACCCAGAAATAGTGCTTCAGGTTAAGAACTTTGCTTCAGGATGAGAACAGAAATCGTGCTCCATCGGCGTGGCGGCAGCGGGAGGCCCCATTAGCTAAAGTGGTACCTCAGGTTAAGAACAGTTTCAGGTTCAGAACGGACCTCCAGAACGAATTAAGTTCTTTTAAAAATTATTATTAGTTTTTTAACATATCATTTTCAACAATACTTAAACACACTTTAACATCTTATACCATTTTTTTTTTACTTCCATCCATCACATCTGAAAATTTCCAATCTGTTCACTTAATATACATTTCTTGCTTTCAGTACAGTGGTACATCTGGATGTGAACGGGATCCGTTCCAGAGCCTCGTTCGCATCCTGAAGCGAACGCAACCCGTGTCTGCGCATGCACGGGTTGTGATTCGCCGCTTCCACGCATGCGCCTGACGTCATTTTGAGTGTCTGTGCATGCACAAGCGGCGAAACCTGGAAGTAACGCGTTCTGTTACTTCCGGGTCGCTGTGGAGCGGAACCTAAAAACATTCAACCTGAAGCTACTTCAACCCGAGGTATGACTGTATTACATTTAAATCTCATAACTAATATCTCTCAGAACGAATTACTGATGCACCAGACCACAAGACGCACCTAATTTTTGGAGCAGGAAAGCAAGAAAAGAAAAAATTCTGAATCTCAGAAGCCAGAACAGCAAGAGGGATCGCTGCGCAGTGAAAGCAGCAATCCCTCTTGCTGTTCCGGCTTCTGGGATAGCTGTGCAGCCTGCATTCGCTCCATAAGACGCATACACATTTCCCCTTACTTTTTAGGAGGGAAAAAGTGAGTCTTATAGAGCAAAAAATACGGTAAGTTCTTAACCCGAGGTACCACTGTATAATGAAGGCACCAGCCAAATCTCCCTGGGGAGAGCATTCCACAATCTTCTCCCTCTGACCACTCATTGTGGTCCCACCTCCACTCCCCGGGCCCTGAGACTTCTTCCCTTGTGAGGAATCCCCAGCTGGCTCCTGCCACCATTCCTTTGCACCCAACTGGTCCACGACCATTATGCTGAGGAGCAGCAGTGGATAACCTGTACATCCTGGCTGCAGATAACCTGTAGCAAGCTCTTGCGCCTGTCACTTCCCCGACATCTTTTTAATTGCCGACTTCCAAAAACAAAGCAGCTGGATTTTTTTGAGCAATCTCCACTTGATGGTTGGAAGCAATTCCAGAGTTATTACGGAGATAATGAAGTGGAACAATTTATTAGTCTATCATCACTAAACAAATGGGTTCCCAGTCATATTAAAGCCTTAATGGAGTGTTCCGAGGTTAACCACCTCGTGAAGCCCCCGTAGGCGCTTCTCTATGCGGGGTGGGGCCGTGAAATAAATAAACAAACGAGCAAGATGGCTCCTGTAGGCTTGCGAGCTTCATCCTTGGACATGCCAAACCATACCTGATAGATGTAATGAGGGTTTATCGCAGCGGCGGCGAACAGCGCAATCAAATTGCAGATTAATTTCCCTTCTTTTCTCTGTTGAGGGATGATTGCTTTAATTAGACCGAGCCCCATGAAAGCCGTTTCCCTCTCCCATATTAATTCTGGGCTAGCCGGAGGCAGTTCTGCACTACACGGCTCCGTGGAGCGTTGGCCCTCACTGCTGCAAGCGGGCAGCCAGCCTAGCAACCGTGGAGAGATGAATGGTCTTTGCTAGGCCTGACAAACTTAAGAACTAACTTTGCTAGCGCAGGGCGAGGACCCATCGAGCCCGGCGTCCTGTTCTCACAGAGCCAACCAGATGCTACTTGGAAGCAGCCCGTCAGTGGGACCTGAGAGCAACGGTGCTCTCTGCACTTGAGATTCCAAGGAACCAGGATTCAATTCTCTCCTGGACCTGGGAAACAGAGGAGCAGGAGAGGTGCTGGCAGCAGCAGGAGGAAGTATGGAAGCCCTTGGTGTGAAGACACCAGTCTGATCTTGCTTCACCTCTTCCTGCCTTGTTCTTCACTCTAATTCTGCAGTTTCTCCTGCCTCTGACTCTCATCTCCTGGCTGATACAGGTTCCCCCAGTCAGAACGCCGCTTTTCCCACTCATCCAGCCACCAGTTTTCAGCTTATGCCAGGGGACAGCAAACTTTTTCAGCAGGGGGCCGGTCCACTGTCCCTCAGACCTTGTGGGGAGCCGGACTATATTTTGAAAAAAATAATAATGAACACATTCCTATGCCCCACAAATAACCCAGAGATGCATTTTAAATACAGTGGTACCTCGGGTTACAGACGCTTCAGGTTACAGACTCCGCTAAACCAGAATTAGTACCTCGGGTTAAGAACTTTGCTTCAGGATGAGAACAGAAATCACATGGCGGTGGCGCGGTGGCAATGGGAGGCCCCATTAGCTAAAGTGGTACCTCAGGTTAAGAACAGTTTCAGGTTAAGAATGGACCTCCAGAACAAATTAAGTTCTTAACCCGAGGTATAACTGTAAAAGCACACATTCTGGTCATGTAAAAACACCAAGGAGGCCTCACAAATAACCCAGAGGTGCATTTTAAATAAAAGGACACATTCTACTCATGTAAAAACATGCTGATTCCTGGACCATCCTTGGGCTGGATTTAGAAGGCGATTGGGCTGGATCTGGTCCCCGGGCCTTAGGTTGCCTACCCATGGCTTATGCTCACCACCCTTGGGTGTGGGCTTCCTGCCCCCCACCCTTATTACTGAGCTGCAGCTCCTTCCCTTTCATCCTTCTCAAATGTTCCCCAAATCAGCCGTCTTCCTTCCCAGGCAAGGGGTGACTAGGGGTGAGCAAACCTGTCAATTTTGGTTCTTCGTCCTTCCATGCTTAGATTCCGTTCTCCACATCCGTTTTCATGTTCTTCTTTTAAGGAAAACATCCTCGTGGAAGTGCGTTGACTTGTTAGTGCAACTTTCTCCTGATCTACACGTTTTTTGGTAGGCTATGTTCCTACCCTCCAACATTTCTCCGATGAAAATAGGGCCATCCTATTCCATAATGATAACTTTACTATTTATACCTCACACGTCTTACTGGGTTGCCCCAGCCACTCTGGGCAGCTTCCAACATATATAAAAACATAATAAAATGTTAAACTTTTCCCCCCAAAAAAACCTTCCCTATACAGGATTTCCTTCAGATGGCTGGGGGGGGGGGGGAGTTGGATAACTCCATACCCTTCAAAAATTCTCCAATGAAAATAGGGAGATCCTAAGGAAAAGTGGGACATTCTGGGATCAATTCAGAAACCGGGACGGCTTCTCTAAATCAGGAATGTCCCTGGAAAATAGGGGCACTTGGAGGGTCTGTATGTTGCTGTAATGGGTATGGGGTTGCTCGTGCGTAGGTTGCCGCCTCTCCTGGCTATGTTGCCTTGTTAAACCTTTCTGTCTGGACAGCCCTTCACTTCGTGGCTGCCTCAGTCGCTAGCAGAATCCGTCAGTGGGTGTTTCTTAAATCTTTTCCAACATAAAAGTTGTTTGACGCCAAGTCTCCTCCTACTTCTTCTGCGCAGGGTGGGCGTGGGTAGCGGAGGACCCGTGCTCTCCCCGCTGGTGTCCAGCGAAGAGTCCTGGAGCCCTCTCGCCGATTCCCCCATCAGCCCCTCTATATCCCTGGTGTTGCGCTGATTTGCTTCCCCATCTGCGGAGCTGCCTCTCTCCCTGCTGGGCCCATTTGAGAGCCTTCCCTCCGCCTCTAGCTCCGATGTCAGTTCCCTGACAGTTGCCAATAAACATTTATTTTTATTTTTGCAAGTGACTTCCCTGTATGCAATGCATTACTATTGAAGGGAGAGGGAAGGGTTGCTTTCTATATTTTATACCTAAGAAGGATCTTCATATATACCTAAGAAGGATCTTCATATTCTCTGTAAGTTAATTTCTGAGCTAAGGGCCCCTCAAGGAATGCAAGATAAGACAGAGACTGTAAGCTAGAAATAGCCTCGCCTTAGGAATGCAAGATAAAAAAAAGACACAGACGGGAGGAGACGGGGGGATGCAGGACGCTTAGAAAGAACAATAGGGAGGGCTGTTTTAGAAGGCTATATTTTTTTTTTAAAATAATTTTTTATTGCGTTTCTTTTCATAGGTTAACAAATTTGTTTACATGACAACATGCAAGAAACATTTTTTATATATATATATATGAAGAAAAATAAGAAAAAAAGAAATATTAAGCAACTTTCCTTAACGTCCTTCAACAATTCACTTTTGGACTTCCTCACATCCTCTCGGCATTGCATTCATTGTTCTAACCAGTTCAGCAATTTGTTATCTTGTTTCCCATCTTATTATACCTTTAAATATATTATGTTACCAATTTCAAAAAATTTGTATTTTAGTTTTAAGACTCTTAATAAACATAATATTTTGTTTCAAATATGTCTCGTTTTTTTCCGTCAATGCTTACTTTATCATTTGCTTAAAATAAATTGCAGAAGCATAACGTTTCTTAATCGTGCGCTATCTTAACATTCAAACAACTTATAATGTTTTTGCAAATAGTCCTTAAATTTTTTCCAGTCCTCCTCCATTGTTTCTTCGCTCAGATCTCGGATTCTGCCAGTCATTTCTGCCAACTCCATGTAGTCCATCAGCTGCGTCTGCCAGTCCTCCAGTGTGGGTAAATCTGGTGTCTTCCAGAATTTTGCAATAAGGATCCTTGCTGCTGTAGTTGCATACATAAACAAAGTTCTATCCTTCTTTGGCACCTTCCGGTCCACCATGCCCAGAAGAAAGGCCTCTGGTTTCTTAGCAAAGGTATATCTGAATACCTTTTTCAGCTCATTATGTATCATTTCCCAAAAGGCCTTTACTTTCGGGCAGGTCCACCAGAGGTGAAAGAATGTCCCTTCTGCCTCCTTGCATTTCCAACATTTATTATCAGAAAGATGATATATTTTAGCCAACTTGACTGGGGTCATGTACCACCGGTATACCATTTTCATAATGTTCTCTTTCAAGGCACTACATGCCGTGAATTTCATACCGGTGTTCCATAACCTTTCCCAGTCCTCAGACATAATGTTGTGTCCTACATCCTGTGCCCATTTTATCATAGCAGATTTAACTGTCTCATCCTGTGTGTTCCATTTAAGCAGCAAGTCATACATCCTCGAAAATACCTTAATCTTTGGTTCTAGCAGCTCCGTCTCCAGTTTCGATTTCTCCAGCTGGAAACCCACTTTTCTGTCCATTTTGAATACCTCTTGAATTTGAGCATAATGTAGCCAGTCTCGCACCTTACCTTTTAATTTATCCTGGCTTTGGAGCTTCCAGTTATCTCCAACTCTTTCAATCAGTTCCCAATACTTTGGCCAGTAGGCCTCCATATTGGGCTTTTTTTTAGAAATCTTGGCTTCCACAGGTGATAGCCACCTCGGGGTCTTGCTTTCTAATAAGTCCTTGTACTTCATCCAGACGGCAAAAATTGATTTTCTGACAATATGGTTTTTGAACAATTTATGAACCTTCGCCTTGTCATACCACAAGTATGCATGCCAACCATACACATTATCAAACCCCTCCAGATCTAGGACATCGGTGTTTTCCAACAGGAACCAATCCTTCAACCAGCAGAAGGCTGCAGCTTCATAGTACAACCTTAAGTCCGGCAGGGCAAACCCCCCTCTCTCTTTTGAGTCGGTTAGTATTTTAAATTTTATTCGGGGCTTTTTGCCCTGCCAGACAAACTTAGAAATATCCTTCTGCCATTTTCCAAAACATTCCATTCTGTCCACGACCTGAAGGGTTTGAAATAAAAATAGCATTTTTGGCAAAACACACATCTTTATAGCTGCGATTCGGCCTGACAAGGTAAGTTTCAATCTTGACCAAATATCCAGATCTTTTTTAATTTCCAACCAACATTTTTCATAGTTATCTTTAAAAAGATTTAAATTTTTGGTGGACAAATATACCCCCAGGTATTTCACTTTTTTAACCACACTTAGCTCTGTCTCTTTCTGATACCCCTCTATCTCTGTAGGTGTCAAATTTTTGACCAAAACCTTAGTTTTTTGTTTGTTTAACTTGAATCCCGCCACCCGACCAAACTCCAGGATAAGTTCCAAAACTCTTTTTGTGCTAGATACTGGCTCCTGTACTGTCAAGACTAGGTCATCTGCAAAAGCTTTCAGTTTGTATTGTTTCGCTCCGACCTCTATACCTTGCACCAACTGGTCCTCCCTGATCATATTCAGCAATACCTCCAGAACAGAGATAAATAGCAGAGGGGATAAAGGGCACCCCTGTCGTGTCCCTTTTTCAATTAGAAGTTCATCCGATACCACATTGTTCACTATCAACTTGGCTTTTTGCTCTGAATAAATTGCTTCTAGTCCATTTTCAAACCCCCGTCCCACTCCCATCCCCTTCAAGTTTTTCTTCATAAACATCCAAGAAATGTTGTCAAATGCTTTCTCCGCATCAATAAAGATTAAAGCAGCCCTTGTGTTTCTAATTCTCAACAACTCCAATATATCAATAATGTTCCTGGTGTTATCAGACATGTGTCTACCAGGGAGAAAGCCTGCTTGGTCCTTGTGAATTACTTCGTTTAAAACATTTTTAAGTCTACTTGCTAAAATGTCTGCAAATATTTTGTAATCCACATTCAGGAGTGAGATGGGACGGTAGTTCTTAAGCTGAGTCTTTTCCTTCTCAGACTTAGGAATCAATGTGATGAATGCTTCTTTCCACGTTTCCGGTGCCCTTCTCCCCTCCATAATCTGGTTGCAGACCTCCAGCAACGGTTGTATCAAACAATCCTTCAGAGTCTTATAATATTTGGAGGTGAGACCATCTGGGCCTGGAGATTTGCCAAGTTGCATATTTTGGATGGCACCTTCAATTTCCTGTTGAGTTATTTTACTGTTGAGAATTGATCTTTTATCTTGACTTATTTTGGATAGTCCATTTGTCCTCAAAAATTGGTCTATTTCCGATTCTTTCTGAGGCCCCTGTGCATAAAGTTCTTTGAAATATCTGTGAAAGCACTTTCTTATTTCTTCTGGTTTCTGAACTATTTTTCCTTGAATCTCCAAGTTTGTAACCGTATTTAGCTTTTGTCTTTTTTTCAATTGCCAAGCTAGCAACTTTCCACATTTATTTGCTGATTCAAACGATCTCTGCTTCATTTGTTTGATTTTCCACTCAATCTCTTGATTAATCAATTTCGAATATTGTGCTTGATGGAATTTGATCTCTCTTAGCACCTCTTTTGACTTCGGATTAGTTCTCAGCTTTTTCTCTCCTTCACTTATTTTCTCTAGAATTTTTTCCTTTTTTCCATTCCAAAATTTTCTCTTTATTGTATTCTGTTGTATCAGAAACCCTCTCATTACAGCTTTGCTAGCGTCCCAGATTATTCTTTTCTCCACCGTAGTATTCAAATTTATTTCAAAGTAGTCCTTTAGCGTTTTTTGGGCCTTCTTAACAATCTCTTGATCTCTTAGCAAGGTGTCATTCATTCTCCATCTGAAGGATCCAGTTGGGAAAAGTCTCAATTCCATTTTTAAGGCATTATGGTCGGAGCAGGTTTTTGGGCAGATTTCCACTTTTCTCGTTTTCGGAGCCAGCCCTCTAGATATCCAAATTTGGTCGATTCGTGTCCATGACAAGTGGGCCTCAGAAAAGAAAGTTCCTTCTTTACCCAAGGGGTTCCTTGTCCTCCAAATGTCAATCAAGTCCATATTGTCTGTCATTTCAAAAAAAGTTTTAGGGAGTCTGCCGTCTGTTGTTAAGTTTTGATTTTGAGATTTGTCCATATTTGTAGACACCACCCCATTCATGTCTCCCATCACAATAATATTTGCATAGTCCAGATAGTCCATCATTGTCTCATGCAGCTTCTTGTAGAATTCTGATTTTCCATCATTTGGCGCGTAGATTCCTAATATCAAAATCTTTTCCCCTTGTGTTTGGATTTCAATTGCGAGGATTCTTCCATGATCATCTTTAAATAAAAATTTTGGCGACAGGTTCTCCTTTGCATAAATTACAACACCTCTTTTTTTAACTTTGTCTGATGAGATAAATTCTTGGCCAAGTCTTTTATTGATTAATACTTTCCTGTGGAGCCTAGTCACATGTGTTTCTTGCAAACATATTACATCCAATTGTTCTTTTTTTAGGATATGAAATATCCTTCTCCTTTTTTCCGGAGAATTCCCGCCATTTATGTTCCAACTAAGTAGCTGCAGAGACATCCTGTTCTATTTAAGATGTTCTTAAGATGGGGTGTCTTCCTTTTGTTCAGATCCCGAAGGTATAGGCGTTGGCCCACTTCCGGGCGGTGCTGGTGCTGGTAAAACTGGAAGCCAATCCGCTCCTTTTTGGAGATCTTCTCCGTGGTCGTGAAGGAACCTTTGGTTATCTTCAGGTGTTCTTATTTTAACCTTCCTTTCTTTGTAGGTGAAAGATAATCCCTGTGGAAACTCCCACCTATAGGGAATTGCGTTGTGTCTCAGCAATTTTGCTAATTCTGTATAGGTGGCTCTAAGGTCCAGCAGCTGCCTCGGAATATCTCTGTAAATTTCCACTCTTTTGTCTTGTATTTCAATTGCTTTTTTGAAGTGAAGGCCTAGGATCTTGTCTCTCTCTTCCTTTGTTCTTAAAATTATCAAGCAGTCTCTGGATCTGTCTTTCCTTACCAGTCTTCCCAATCTATATGCCGAGACAATCCTAAAATCCGTGTCTTCCTTTAAACCCCAGAACTTCGAAAATTCCTGTGTTAAGTATCCAATCAAGTCTCCTTGCTCGAGTTCTGGAATACCTCTCAATTTGATGTTGCTCTCACGATTTTTCAGTTCCACCATTGACAGATAGACTTGTTGTTCACCCACCTGTTTGTGCAGGGGCCTAACTTCTCCTTTTATTTCTTCAACCTCTTTTTGTAGGACTCCCACTTTCTGGATTGCTTCTCCAGCTAATTCTCGATTTTCCGCTGTTGCTCCTTGCAATTTCTCTATAGCTTGCGTGTGCTGGGAAACTTGGTCAGTCAGTTTTTGGATCGAGGAAGTTGCTTTATCTATCTTCACAGACTGATCGTCCACCTTCTGATTTAAACTTGATAGTTGCTCCAATATTTGTTTTAATAGTGTGTCTGACCCACCTGCTGCCATATCTTCCTCAGTGGACTTCTCAGTTATTTCCCCTTGTTCTCTATGAGACACCAGTACAGCTGGAACCGACGATCGGCGTCCTTGGGTCAATGTTGTTTTAGAAGGCTATAGACATGCTAAAAATAAGTTGAAAACTTTTTCGGGAGGGCGTGGGGAGGAGGGAGAGAGCCCACTCAAGGTATAAGAAAATCTGCAGAGGGGTATTTTCTGGGCAGTCAGTTTTTCCAGAATTTATTCTGCTGGCTGTCTCCTGTGCACAGAGAATAAAACTGCTTTCCTCCAAAGAAGGATCTTTCCTGGAGTTTTCTTTTACTCTCTCTCTGGATCTGAGGACGCGGGCCAACGATTCCCTGGCATGGACTAGGCTCAGCCTACATCTTGGTTCCCTGACCGGGAATCTGCCCCACCTCAGAGGGCTGGAGAGAGCCAGGCTCAACCTGGTGGACAGCTCGGATCGGTGATTGCAGGCTCCACGCGCGCACCCTACCAATTTGTGGGGGGAACCAGCCACACCGCTCCAGAGCAAGGACCCAGGTCGAGGGAGGAAAGAGGACTGGCCAGGGAAGGGACTCTGCAGCAGAAACACGGTAAGCCCAAGGGAAAGGGCTGGGCATGGGGCCCAAGGGGAAAAAAAAAGGGCGTGGCAGTGGTGTGCCACCAGGTGGGCATGGGGCCCAAGGGAAAAAAGGGAGGCCTGATCAGCCTCACCTGGTTATGCAGTAGTGTGCAGCCAGGAAGGGAAAAAAGGGCGTGGCAGTGGTGTGCCACCAACAAGGTTTTTTTGTTTTTTTGTTTTTGTTTTTTTTGTTTTGTTTTTTTGGTAAAAAGAAAAAGCAGCAAAGGGTGCTGCTAGGGCCCTGGTCGAAGTCTAAGCGCTGCCGGTTATGGTTGGTTGTTGGTTTTGTGCCCAGAAAAAGCAGCAAAGGGTGCTGCTAGGGCCCCGGTCGAAGTCTAAGCGCTGCCGGTTGTGGTTGTGGTTGGTTTTGTGCCCAGAAGAAGCAGTAAAAGGTGCTCTTGGGCCCCGGTCGAAGTTGTGAAGCACTGCCGGTTGTGATTTTGGTTTTTGGGGGAAAAAAGGGGTTGGGGGAGGCGCATGGGTTTTTCTGAATGTGCGTGTGGGGACACTCCAGTGAATGTTTTGAGTATGTGAGACGTTGAAAGCAACGTCTGGCCTGTGACTGAGTGAAAAAATAACGTTAGGAGGAGGGAGTGTCCCAGTATCCCAAGTGTCCAAGTGTTCCAGGGTCATGGAGAAAAAGCAGTAAAACAACTCCCATGACCCCCCTGCAATGCTTTCCTGAACAAATTGAAAAGATGCCACGAAGGGAGAAGATTGGGGATTTTAAAAACCTGATGAAAAAATAGACTCCAACACTTATGTGGAGTTCCTAACCGTCTCCCATGGCTCAAGTAAAGTAGAACTGTGATTACCTGTGCCATGCCAAACTGTGCCCAGTATGGCAGCAAGTACAAGTTAAAAAGCCAGCAGTTTTGCCAGTCCCAGAAGAGAAGTCCCAGAAGAAAAGGAGGAAGGAATAATTAGCCCCCCTCCACCCTATGCAGCAACTGCACCAGGGCTAAATGAGGTTTCCCCTACCCAACCCCCAAGAAAAGAGACTGAGGGAGAAAAGAAAGAGAAGAGGAAAGTGAAGAAGAAGGTGGTATAGAGAATGAAGAATTCAGAAGGTGAAGTGGACAAGCAGTCCAAAAGAGTGTTTCAGTATGTAGAACCATGTGGCTTCTTGAGTTCTAGAAGCAGCACAATGCAAGGATGTGAACTGGCAGAAAGATACAGAAGGGAAGGCTTTGAGAGCCGCATAGGAAGATAAATGCCCTCAGGGCAGCGGACAATACTAATAGTTGCAATTGAGGCAGCTAAAACTCCACTTTGATGGCCCCACTCCACTGAGTGTATGACCCCCTGGAGTCATCCGATGCCCAGGACCACAGACCTCCAAGCACCTTAAATCAGAATCCTTCTTTCGAAGAGGACCTGGCCAAAATAATTAGGGGTTTGTCTTCAAACAGCCAGAAAGCCAAAAATGCAATCTCAGAGTGAGCGAGGGTGTCCACGGGAGGGGCAGAGAACGCCTAGGGAAAAAGCCAGTGCGCCATCTGCAGGCAAGAGGGTCACTGGAAAATGGAATGCCCAAAGGCCCCACGCCCGACACACCCCACTCCCCACAGGGTGGGAACAGTAACCAAAGTTCCGATGCCTATGTACCCAGCCATGAGCCTCAGCGCTACAGCCACAAGCCCAGCTCTGAACTCCAGAAAAATCAAGGCAGAGGGCAAGAACAGGGATCTGTGCAGGGATACCCCATGGCCTGAACCCCACCTCTCCAGTCCTGAGAGACGAGGGAAAAAAAAAAAAAACTTACTAGGATAAACCAGGCCCAACAAACGCAGGTTCCCAGAAGCTGCCTGGCCCTGGTCCAACAATGGTTGCTCGGCACACAGAATGAGGTTTCTGAAAATGATTTGCTCAAAGACTGTTGCAGAAGCAAGTGAACTAACTGTTTCTCATTCATGCAAGTAACAGGACATCAGCTTTTTTTTCCCCTCCTTGTGCCAGGCGCTTGGAGGCAGCTTCAGAGCGTTATCTCTTGGCAGCTATTCCAAGAAGGACACTGCTGCATTCAGCCAGCTACCCTGAACCTCACACTTTCTGGATTTACACTTCAGCCACATAAACCCAGAAGGCCAAGAGTTACCCACCCCCCTGCCCAAAAGTACTAACCTGAAGAAGTGACTTTCTTAAAAGCAAGTGAATGCTTTCTGTGAACTTTGTCAAGTTTTTTTTTTTCCTTTTAAGGTGCAATTTTACTCTGAAAAAGGAGCCGCAGCATAGCATAGGAATTGATACTTTGAGGAATTTGAAACTTTGCCAGAAGCAAGGAGTGCATTGTTCTTTCTACAGACACTGGCAAATGAACTGAAATTTGCAACATGGCTTAGAGTTCTGAAGCCCAAGCACATGAGGCTGCCAATGCCCCTATCATAAAAAAACTGCCTTTGTAGCCCAAGCGGCGCCCGATATCCACCAAAAAAAAATGAAGGTTTTTTTATGGGCCACACCCTTGAATGGATGCTGGAATTAGCCCAGACCATTTATAATTAGAGGGAAAAAGAGACCCAGAAGAAAAAGGAGAAGTACCAGGCAGAGAAGTTGATGGCCCTGAAGACGGTAGGTCCACCGTTAGGAGAAGAAGAGGAGGGCGAGGCCGCTTAGGAAAGAGCAACAGCATGCCTTCAAGGATTTGAAAAAGGCATTGCAACACTGTTTGTGTGACCCCGCATGCAGTCCCAGCTCTGCTTGACATGAAGGGTACCTATTTCCTCTCCCAAGCAAAATGAGAAAGTGCCAGATGCTATTGTTGCACCCGCGTTTGAAGTTCCAGGTTACCACCGCCCTCAACCCAGCTACCCTGTTGCCGGTAGGAGAAGGTGAGGAGCAGATGCACGATTGCATTGAAGTAATGGACGAAGTATATTCCAGCAGGCCTGATCTCAAAGACGAGGCAAACGAGGCTGGGCAGCGGAAGGCAGGCTATGCAGTGATAGCCCTGGAAGACCAGGTGATCGAAGCAAAGTCACTCCCACCTGGAACATCGACCCAGCTGACAGAACTAACTGCGCTTACCAGAGCCCTGAGCCTGGCAAAGGGACAGAAGATAAACATTTATACAGATTCTAAATATGCATTCCTGACTTTACATGCCCATGGAGCCTTATGGAAAGAAAGAGGTTTGCTTACCTCCAGAGGAAGCCAGGTGGCCCACCCACAAGCCTTATTGAACCTTCTGGATGCTGTATGGGAACCCGAGGCAGTGGCAGTTATCCATTGTTATGGACACAAAACTGGACCAGGGAAAGTGGCCAGAGGAAACCGATTGGCAGACAGAGTAGCCAAGGAAGCAGCCCGAGAACTGGCCCCCACCTCGGTTATTGGAGCACTGGTCCCAGAAGAGATTTTAAGCACTACTGACAAGCCGGCCTACACAAAGCAGGAAAGGGACACTGCAGATGCCCAGGAGTTGACATTGTCCAAAGAAGGATGGTACCTTACCCCTGATGACAGGATATGGATTCCGGAGTCCCTTTCTCGGCAGGTTATTCAGAGATACCATGATTCAACCCACATAGGACCAGATGCTACAACCAAGCAGCTGGAAAAATGCTTCTATATAGCCCACCTTTACCAACTGGCAGCCCAGATCTCCAGGAAATGCCTGCTATGTCAAAAGAATAATCCCAGAGCCGGACCACTGGCTCCCCCAGGGATTCAGCACAGTGGAACTGCACCTATGGAAGATCTTGTCGTGGACTTTATTGAATTACCCCGTTGTGGACTGCACCGCTACCTGCTGGTAGCAGTGTGCACCTACACCGGATGGGTCAAAACATGGCCCACAAAGACTGAAAAGGCATTTGAAGTAACCAGGTGCCTGCTTAGGGAAATCATCCCTCGCTATGGATTGCCAAGGTCCGTAGGATCTGATAATGGACCAGCATTTGTTCATGCAGTCCTACGGGGGCTGGCGAAAGCGCTCCAAAGAATCAGCTGTCCAAGCTGACACAGGAGACCGGGTCTAATCGGGTGAACATGTTGCCCTTGGCGTTATTCAGGGTCCGCAGTCTCCCGTCAAAACGGACCCATCTGTCACCCTTTGAAATTGTATTTAGGAGACCGGTCCCATATGTCAAAATGTTGTCCCCACATGCTGGTCAGGATATGCAATTGAATAATTAAGTCCAGATATTCTTCCGAGTTTTCTTTTGTCTCGACAGGTGGACCCAGGCTCGCAGCTCGCAACCCCTGTGTGTTGGCTGCATCAGTTCGAGCCAGGTGACGAAGTGTGGGTGAAAGACTGGCAGCGAGCCCCCCCCCCTACAGCCTTGCTGGAGGGGACCATACACTGTGCTACTTGTGGGTCCACCCTACTCAGTAAAGAAAACCATTTCAAACTGGACAGTTACACCAGATCCAGAGAACTCCCTTCAGCTGATTATCTCCAGATGCCTGGCAGACGACCGCTCTGCTGATATCACACCGGAAGCTGATATCTCAACGCACAGCTGAAGAATTGGATGGGAGGGGCGCCCGCGGGCAGCGTCCCCAACGTGAAAATCCGTGCCGGGACTAATCCAGGAAGTCCACCAGGACATTTAATATTTCCATAAGGACTTTCTCTTTTTTTTTTTTTTCCTGTTATCTGCTCTATGTCCCACAGCCCTGACCCCACTGAGCCATACCGCCCTTATTGGCCTGATGGCCTCTGCTACGACTGGTTCGTCTTGCCGGTGGTAAGAGATGGCGTGCTCTTTGGCTATTGGAAACTGGGGTTTGATGAGATTGCCGTATTGAGACACCCCACTGCCCCGTTGTGGCTCCTCTCCCACACCACTGTCCAGCACGCGTGGATAGTGCTCATACGGGAAGTTGCAGAGACGATCGAAATCTATCGAGTTCTGGACCACTCTTGTTGTTGTGGGAGGGTAGTCAACTGTTATCTGGGAGGTAGAGCACTGTACCAACCTCATTTGATAGACCAGGTCCTACTCTTAATCCAGGTGATAGATGGGACGGAACCTGTCTTGATGCAAGTATTGCAGGGGTGGGAGCCTTAACCAGGTGTGCATTGAAATTGCTAAACAAGTGCCAGTAAGAATTGCCACCTCTGGTCACTAGGGAGGTAGCACGTGAGTTCAATCCACCCGACAGGGTTAATAGGAAAATTGACCCACATAGTGGGAGCATCAGCTCACTGGTGGGCTCTCATCCTTGAGGCTCAACAGGTAGTCGGGCACAAATATCAGTGGGCTCTTCAACGATGAGCACACCCCCTGAATGTTGGTGGGAGGAACCATGGAGATATTAGGTTTGGTGGGTAGGAGTGATATATACCGCCCTTGTCATATGGATGCTCTCGTATTTCTGTTGGCATGAACGGTATCGTATTTGTGGGAAGAGACGTAATCCATCTATACCTTTGATGATTCTCCTTTTCTTTTTAGTTGAAGAGCCCACATGTGTATTGACGCAGGCAAGAAAAAGTTCCCCGACCTCCCTTGCCGACATTTCCCGTTTGATGACTAAGTGGGGTGCCCATAACTCCTACAATAGGTGGTTACAAATGGCTGAAATGGAGCATGTTGCTTCAACATTTCAGACCATGGCGAGGCTATCCGTGATCTGGCAGCAAGAATTGAAAAGGTAGCACATGTCCCTGTACAAACCTGGGAGGGCTGGGATATGTCTTGGTTGGACGGCATCTTCCCAGGTGGATGGATGGGGAGAATATTTACTATGGTGATAGGTCCAATTATGCTTCTATTGCTTTTCTGCTTCTGTATGCCCTGCTTGATGCAATGTATGCAAAATATGATGGAGAAGATGATGTCTCGCATGATGGGACCTCGCGTGCTTGCTTTCATGAGAGATTATAGACCCCTACCCCAGAACGAACCTAAGTATTAGGTTGTTCATAAGAAGAGGAGGGAGTGAAGGGAGAGGGAAGGGTTGCTTTCTATATTTTATACCTAAGAAGGATCTTCATATATACCTAAGAAGGATCTTCATATTCTCTGTAAGTTAATTTCTGAGCTAAGGGCCCCTCAAGGAATGCAAGATAAGACAGAGACTGTAAGCTAGAAATAGCCTCGCCTTAGGAATGCAAGATAAAAAAAAGACACAGACGGGAGGAGACGGGGGGATGCAGGACGCTTAGAAAGAACAATAGGGAGGGCTGTTTTAGAAGGCTATAGACATGCTAAAAATAAGTTGAAAACTTTTTCGGGAGGGCGTGGGGAGGAGGGAGAGAGCCCACTCAAGGTATAAGAAAATCTGCAGAGGGGTATTTTCTGGGCAGTCAGTTTTTCCAGAATTTATTCTGCTGGCTGTCTCCTGTGCACAGAGAATAAAACTGCTTTCCTCCAAAGAAGGATCTTTCCTGGAGTTTTCTTTTACTCTCTCTCTGGATCTGAGGACGCGGGCCAACGATTCCCTGGCATGGACTAGGCTCAGCCTACACTATCACCACCGATATATGAAATTTGAAGCACTTTCCCCCCTATAGTCTGTGCATTTTTGTACGTATTACTTAGCCAGAGAAGGGCACCCCAAAATTCAAAGGTGTTGCGGCTGTCAAAGGGTGCTTTGGTCTGCGTATTGTCCTAGGAAGTGCAAATGAAGGAGGATGAGCTTTAAAGGCAAAACAGGCCCACATTTCCTCTCCATTCCAAGA
Organism: Podarcis bocagei; assembly: GCF_964188305.1. Classification (NCBI taxonomy): domain Eukaryota; kingdom Metazoa; phylum Chordata; class Lepidosauria; order Squamata; family Lacertidae; genus Podarcis; species Podarcis bocagei. The sequence continues at coordinate 37,758,928 of NC_138141.1, read as the reverse complement.
TGTTCCTGACATTTGGGGCCACAAGCCCCGTGACCCAACAGAGGTGCCTGCCCTGGGCCCTCCTTCTCACCTCTGCCACTTCTGCTTCCGAAGGAGAGGACTGTCTTTATGGAGAAGTTCTCCTCTCAGCCCCTCGGCTATGGGCAGCTGTCCCCAGCCCTCCATTGTGCTGCTTAATGGACTGGTGAAGCCGGCCGTGATAACCTGGATGATTTTCATGCATGACAGAGAAAAGGGAAATAATCCCCATGGGCTCTGGGTGTAACATTGGCACAAGGGCTTTTCTTTTCAGCTTCTGACTCTGCTGCGGTTCTTTCTGCTCAGATGGTAGGAGTCAGCTGCCTCTGCGGTCCTTTAAGAAAAAACCACTATCTAAGAGGAGGGGAAAAAACTAGGTTAAGGCCTTTCAAAGTGGAAGGAGAAAGGGAGGGTAGGAATCACAAATCTGCCTGGTTGCATTCCCCGTCCCTTCCCACAAACCTCGGCCCTTTGCAGCTTCAACATTAAAAACATCACATTCCAGGTGCTCTCTTTTTGCAACCGCTGGTTTTTAAAAAATCCTTGAAAGGAGACAAACCACATGCTTTTATTATATCACAGCCTGCTTTGCAGCCGGCGTTCCCTTGTGCCGATTACCTCTTATATATTCCACGCCCCGCCAAAAATTAGATTTATTTATAAACCACTCATGCGTCGCAATGCAATCATCCGGGTTATGGTGATATCAGCCGTGGCTGGGGGCCATTTTATGTGGATGCCTGGACCGTGAAAAGTGTTAAGTCGTTGCCTGGTTATGCCTGCAGGGGGCAGCAGTTCCCCTACAGCAAGGGGGGGAGGCAGACCTCGGATCACGACTCTAAATGGTGTATCCCCCCCCTTTAGCGCAGTTATGTAATGTTCATGTATAAGAGCATTTGTGTACCACCATCTCATGTAAGAGATCAAGGTTGCGTTCAACAATATATACAAATATAATAAATTGGATTCTCAATGGTAGGCTCTCAGCCTAAGTCGGATGCCTTTATAGTTTATGTAGTTGACTTTTTCTTAAAACAGATCCCTGGTATCAAAATTTCTCCTGCAGCTCAGAACATAGCAGTTTCCTAAAATTGGGGGTGGATCTACACACAGGAAAAACCTGCTATAAATAAGTCAGAAATTAAATCGTTATAACAAAAGAAAAAAAAACACCTCTATGGAAAATTGAATAGAATTTTTTTTGCTCTCCAGCGCCATCTGGTGTTGCATGTATATAATGCATTCAAAAACACTGGTTTTTTTTACTAATGTAGCTGAGTCCTAAGTTGCAATAACCATATTCCCAGTGGGTGGGGGAAATGTAGAATTGCACCAGCCTGACCAGAATGACGGAAAGAAGAATGTGGTTTTGTTGGGGGTGGGCATGTGATCGCTCTGAACACCTATAGCTGACACTAGAATCCAGCTGATCAAACCAAAAGATGTAATTTTGTTGTGCCAGTTCTGATAAACACGGGGCATATGCCAGGTGTTTGCCTCAAATTGCTGCTTTTAAGGACATGTGCACAGACCTGGCCTAAGGAAAATTGGTTCCTGAGGCGAACCACAAAATTGTGCCTCCCCCACCAGGTGATTGAAGATCTACATTGGGAACACTGGTAAGAAGAAACCAGCAGTGCCTATTTCCATTTTCCGTTCTGCCCTGTATTTGTCTCATGCAACGCTGTTTCTGTTCTGCTGCAGCCTGTCTTCCGCCCCAAAAATAAATGTCTCAGTGTACGCTGTGACAGCATTATGTACCTTATGTAATTTACACAAGAAATTACCATACTTTCCCATGTATAAGGCTATTCTTTTTATTCAAAAATGATGTTCAAAATTTGGGGTAGCCTTATACATGGGTAGTGGCATTGTGGGGACATGGGATTGGTTGCTGCCACGAGTCTGAGATTGTTATTGATGGCTGCGGCAAAGGGCTGGTGTTGATTGGCTGTCGTTATGGCAATTGGGCGGGCGATTTGCTGCTTTTGTCGGTTAGGGGACAGAGGATAGTTTGGTTTGCTCAGCAACTCTGGGCGATCCTTCCCCCAAAAAACTCAACAACTTTGGGGGATCTCCCCCCCCCCCATTTTCTTAATTTTGAGTCCCCCAAAATAGGGGGCGTGTTATACATGGGAGCGTGTTATACACAGAAAAATACATGGTACGTTGTCATTATGCTATTCTACCTCATGCATTTCAGTGCAAAGGAAATACAACACAAATGGGGGCAGGAAGCAATGAGTTATATATTGTTTGTGGGTTGAAATGTATGTGTTCATTTCTATATTGCAAATCATTTTGAGAAAAAGGTGACCAATAAACTTAATTATTATTATTAATTTGTAATGTTTGCTGCACTGAGAAATGACCCCGGGACACCTCTTCTCTTTTAAATCATTCCGTTCTTCTCTTCTAACAGGGAAAACTCTATTTTCTTTTGAAGTACATTTTAGCTATTTGCTCAGATCATGCGCGTGTGTGTTACACACACAGATATCCATGCAGACAAACGAACGGGGCAAGTCCAGAGATCCAGATGCCGATCTTCAGCCTCTGGGAACGAAGGTGCCAAGTCCCAAGGTCAGAAATGATTAATCTCAACCTATGAACTTCGAAAGCATCAAAGCTTCCTAATCGGCGCCTCATGCCGTACATCAAAAGCAGAACATGCTATGCAGCCTGTGCAAAATAATGAACTGAACCTTCCCAACCTGATTCTCTGGGTGGCAATTAAAACAGTCTGCAGATGAGATCTTTTAACCTCTGCAGGGCCCTGTGGAATTACGATATTCACAATTTTCTGCGCTGTTTTCTGTCGTCTGTGGAGGGCACGGGGCTGTGTATATTTGAGCACAGCATTTCCACTGATTTCGGGTCTTCAGAGAGCTTTAGTGCTGCTAACAGGTCAACCAGACAATTGTAGTATTAATTACAAGTCGCTTGGAGACCTTAAGAAATATCAATAAATAATAGTATAGATTATTTGGGAACAAATTGTTATACAATTGTACACACACATGCGGGGTGTATGGGGATAAATGCACTTTGCACCAAGCTCATAATATTCTCACAACCGAGCAAAACCGAGGCTACGTTTAGCCCTTAAAGGTAAAGGTAAAGGGACCCCTGACCGTTAAGTCCAATCGCGGACAACTCTGGGGTTGCGGCGCTCATCTCGCTTTATTGGCAAAGGGACGGACACACACACACACACACACACACACAGCAGTGGGTATGGGACACTGGCTTGTGTTCTATTGTTGTTGCTTTTATCATGGACTTTGTATTTTTATATTGTACAGTGGTACCTCGGGTTAAATACTTAATTTGTTCCGGATGTCTGTACTTAACCTGAAACTGTTCTTAACCTGAAGCACCACTTTAGCTAATGGGGCCTCATGCTACTGCTACACCGCTGGAGCACGATTTCTGTTCTCATCCTGAAGCAAAGTTCTTAACCCGAGGTACTATTTCTGTGTCAGCGGAGTCTGTAACCTGAAGCGTATGTAACCTGAAGCGTATGTAACCCGAGGTGCCACTGTATTTTTATGTTGTAAACCGCCCGGAGATCTACTGACGAAGGGCGGCGTACCAATTTAATAAATCATCATCTCGCTCATACCAGTCCCCCAAACTCTGCCATCAACTCTGGCTTTTTCTGTCGAGGGACGTCCCCCTCCCCCACATTTGCTGTCTTGCACTGAACCCCCCATCACCTCACCAGGAAAATAGCTTGGCCATTTCCTGGAATTAGAAGGCTGGGTTAGATTGTAACACTTGCTGAAACCAGGGATTAGAGGGGTCTGGCACACAAACACACAATTTGGAAAGGAAGGTCAGGGAGGGCTGGTGGGCCTGAGGAGATGAGTTGTGTCCTGGGTTCCAAGCGCTGGGCAGAGAACCCTGGAGGGCTATGTGTGGTTCTCCACCCCTATTGGAAAAGAACCAGATGTACGTTGGGCCAGACTGGATGATCTTTGGGTCCCTTCCAACTCTACTTTCCATCTCAACAATTCTGTGAACACCAGCACCAGAAGCAGGAAAAGACAGTTGGAAATTGGCAATGCCGCTTTCAGCCGAAGAACAGTAGTTAGGTAAACCTGAGGGCCAGCGAGTCTGAAACAAACTCTCCGCTCCCGTATAAACAGACTGTGAACTGACCATTCACGCTGGGACCTTTCTGCTCTGAGATTTAGCCTTAGGTCAAGACAAGCCTTTCTCTCCAGCCCCAGAACCTTATCTGCCACTGCTCGTTTTGTAAACTTCAGCAGGCGGGTGATGTGGCAATAATTTATTCCGCTGGGCTGTTTATGTTTCGTGTCAGAAGGGCTGCTTTTCGTGGGAGACAGTCTCGCTTTTGTGTCAAATGGCTCCCAGAAAAAAAGGCTTGTTTATTAGCCGAAATACAATATTGTCATTATGTCCTCTCTGGCATCAGAGTGGCAACTGGGCCTCAGAGCCAACTTAATATGTTGGCTGTGGAACTGAGGTCATGTGTGAACCGGGCAATGTTATAACGCCTTCCCAAATGTACAGCTCGCACCTCAGCTTCCCTCTGTCTCGTGCAACCCTGCAACTTGTGGACATCCAATGAAGGCAAACGTCGGAAGATTCAGGAAAGACGAAAATGGAGGAGTTCTTCAGTCAGCACCTCTCCCACAAGAGGCAGTGATGGCTGAAGTGTAGGTGGGTTCCCACAAGGCAAGACACAGTGATAACAGCAGGCATAGGCAAACTCGGCTCTCCAGATGTTTTGGGACTACAACTCCCATCATCCCTAGCTAACAGGACCAGTGGTCAGGGATGATGGGAGTTGTAGTCCCAAAACATCTGGAGGGCCGAGTTTGCCTATGCCTGGATAACAGCAGGAACCTTTATTGAACTAACAGAACTGGACAACAGGGGCAAAGCAACTGCTTAGATACATTTCTGAAGGCCTGGGCCACTCCCACTCCCACCGTGACTGGCTGTCTAAACTTTCAAGCTGCGAATCATGAATCAGACTTTAAGAGCCAATGGCAGAGGCCCAAATCCTGAAATGTCCTGTGATTGGATATCATGAACACAGGGGCTGAGAATCCTTAGTCCAGGCTCAAGCTCAGGCTCAGGCAAACACAGACCACTGAATACATAACAATGGCCACCATTTTAGATGACTTTGAAAGAGGATTAGACAAATTAATGGAGGATCAACAGCTATCAATGCACCTAGTCATGATAGCTATGTTCTGTCTCCATTATTGGAGGCAGCATGCTTCTGAATTGTAGTTGGTGGAAACCATAGGAAATGGTGGTTCTCACAGGGGCCAACCAGATATGCAGGGAAACCCACATTTTAATGTATTTTTAATCTTGAATGTAATTTTAATGTATTTTTAATCTTTGTTGGAAGCCGCCCAGAGTGGCTGGGGAAACCCGGCCAGATGGGCGGGGTACAAATAAATAATAATAATAATAATTATTATTATTATTATTATTATTATTATTATTATTATTAGCAGCACCTGAGCACTTCCTGTGCCCTTTTTAAACCTGGACTGAAAGGCTCATCTAATTCGACAGCCGTTATATCAGAGACATTCAATGAGGTGCCCTCCATAAACTTCCACCTTCCCTGATCGCTCGGTACTGATGGGTGCTGGAGTTGAACAACATCTAGAGGTCTGCGAGTTCCTGGCCTTCAGCCTTAGGAATATTGCACTTTCTAGCCCACAGTTCTCCGTGGCCTCTCAGGCAGAGAGGGGGTTCCTTTCCCATCACCTGCTCCCCAAATCTTGGGGAAGTCAGGCTTTGAACTTGTGGCCTTCTGGATGTGAAGCATGTGCCCCGCAACCGCCTCTTCTTTCTGAGCTAATAGAAACCCTCCTTTCCAGACCCCAGGCTGGTGGCGAAGGCGAAGGCGAAGGCATTCTGAACAGGCTTAGCATCCTTCTTCGCTTCCTAAATTCCAGGAGAGAACCCTGAGGGGCACAGCATTCTGCAGAAGCAATGAGCCAGATTCACTCCAGATTCATTTGGGGAGGCAATGCCTAAAGGCACAGGAGTGGGTACACAACTGCATTGTGAGCAGAGGACAATGGCAAAAGGGACATGACCTCCGCTGTAGACACCACCTGCTCCATTCCTCTGTAACTCCCCCCGCCTCCACCTTCCCGGCAAGGTCACATTTTGCGTCTTCGTTCCGGTGATCTATTGCATCTCTGAGTTGCCCCGGGTGATGGACAGCTCCCTGTCCCTTCAACGGGCTTCTCGGTGGATGGCTGCCGATTATGGCTCAGCGCCTCCTTCTCCGAGGGAGAATGCGTGCCCCACAGATCTGCTGCAGCTGGGGGACAGGGATGGATGGCATCACAGATCGGCTCAGACGGCCCTTGGCACCGGCACTGTGCCGCAGCTTCCAGTTGGAAGGGCACTAAAAAGCCCGCATTGTACCCACGGAGGAAGTCAGAGCTGCCAGGTGTCCCAGATCATCCTGGCCTACTGACTTGGCTCTGGTGGTTTGGGGGCTTTTTTTTCTCCCCCAGGACAAAATGCGAGGAGTGAGGTTTTTTTAACTAGTCGAGACCTGATGTACTTTCAGAGCCACACAGCCCTCTGCTTCATTTCATACTGGTGGTAATGAGGAAGGAAGGGGGCTGGCAGAGAGACAGAAGGAGGAATGGAGGGAGAAGCGATATAAGATTCCTTACCTTGTGTGTGTGGGTTGCCAAAATGGCTTTTTGGCCCTGGGTGAAATAAAGTCTAGTTTTACCCCTGCCCAAGGAAATTGTCCTCTCCAGAAAACTAAAATAAAAATTCTGTCAACCTTGCCTTACAGCAGCAGATTACTCCCTACAGTCGTACCTTGGTTTTTGAACAGAATGCGTTCCGGAAGTCCGTTCGATTTCTGAAACATTCAGAAACCAAGGTGTGGCTTCTGATTGGCTGCAGGAGCATCCTGCAGCCAATCAGAAGCCACGGAAGTCATGCCAGACGTTCAACTTCTGAGACAAAGTTCGCAAACCGGAACACCTACTTCTGGGTTTGCGACATTCAAGTTCCAAGTTGTTTGTGAATGAAGCTGTTCGAAAACTGAGGTACGACTGTATTTGACCACAGGGGCGCTCTTGCAATCTCTCTCTCTTTTTCTCATGATTTTTATTAAAGTTTTTCACAATGCAATAAGATAACAGCTACAAAAAACCCAAACAGAAGAAGTAAAATTCAGAGTCCTCTGCTAAAGGCCATTCTCAGCCCCCACCACCCAGAGAAGGAAGCAGCCCCTCCTGGCTCTCACCTGGGATCCTTCCTTTCTCCTCCCAGCCTCTTACCCTGGGAGTCCGACATTTTCCTGTCTCCCACCCAGGGTCCTTCATCCACCATCTACCACCCTCAGGAGTACGGTGGTACCTCGGGTTACAGACACTTCAAATTACAGGCGCTTCAGGTTACAGACTCTGCTAACCCAGAAATAGTACCTCGGGTTAAGAACTTTGCTTCAGGATGAGAACAGAAATTGTGTGGCAGTGGCGCGGCGGCAGCAGCAGGAGGCCCCATTAGCTAAAGTGGTGCCTCAGGTTAAGAACAGTTTCAGGTTAAGTTCTTAACCCGAGGTACCACTGTATGCAATCCCTGGACCTTAGCAAAGGCTTCAGACATGGGACTTCAGAGAAAGAAGGAAAGGAAAGAAAGGACAAAAAATAGAAGAAGAAGAAGAAAAGGAAAGGAAGGAAACTCTTGGAATTCTAAGGAACTGCTGTGGGCACGCCAAACGACCCATTTCCCAGAAGGAAAAACTGGTGATGCTCACGACACTCCTTTTGGAAAAACTAGGCAAAACACCTACACCTCCCCCCCCAAAAAAACCCCAAATAAAACCAGGCGGAAAAAGCCAGCGACCACCCATGAAAACGAGCAGCCTCAAACCTGCCCCAGCAAAACAAAACAAAACAAAACCCTCCATTACGAAAATAAAAATCTGAAGGTGCAGAGAATGTGCCATGGGTGTGTGTATCTGAGGGTGCTGTCGGCAGTTTTTCCGCTGCACCTACATTTGAGGTGGACCCAGGGCCTGTCCGCCCATGAGGCGAGGTGAGGCAGTTGCCTCAGGGTGGCTGGGCTCTGGGATTCAGCTTCTGCAGAGAACACCAGGCGTTTGTCAGCCTTCTGTTAAATTAGGGCTGCCATATTTCAAAAAGTAAAAACCAGGACACCTCCAAACTGTTAAACTTTTAAAGGAAAACCCAAGGTTTTTTAGACAAACCCCAAGTTGCTGAGGTTTTTTTTTTTTTTACAACCCCCCCCCCCCAATTTTTGGATTGACTTGCCTAAGATCCAGGACAAAGCGCCACATTTCTGACATATGGTGGCCCTAGTTAAATAAAATATGATAAAATTCTTTTCCTAAACATACATGCTTATACATTATTTAAACAAGCATATTGCTTGCAAGTCCTACTCAGAATAGACCTATTAAAAATAACAGCCGAACTTGGGCTGTACGCTGAGTAAAACTTGGTTGGCGACGACCCATTGCTATTTCCCACATGCAATCAATTAATTAATGGCTCGATCAATTCAGGGACTCGTATGATTAAATCAATCAAATTGTAGAAGTTAATTGGCTTACAGCACTAAGTTATGCCCTTTTAGAAGATCCTGAGGATGATGGATGCAAATTTAACACACATTGGCAGGACTCAGAGATTCTAGTAAAACCAGACCACACAGGCTATATGGCCCACCCTGATCCATAGGACCTTACAATGCTATTTCATCAGTAATACACACAGTTCATTATATAGCATGCTGATATCTATGAATCATTTAAGTCTGTAGGAATAATTCATTTTAGTTTCAAAAAAGAAGGGGAGGGGGCCTTGCTGGTTAAAGGTGAATGGCTGTTTAGGGGCATCCCAAATTATATTCAAAGCCCAGAAGTGAAAAGTGGGAGGAACCAAAGAGGAAATGCCCACCTTTGTCATGCAGGCTATGTGCAAAATGATCATACAATTGTGGAGTTGGAAGGGACCACGAGGGTTCTCTAGTCCAATGCTCTGCAATGCAGGAATCTTTTGCAGGGCTCGAACCAACAGCCCTGAGATGTCTCGTGGTCTACCAACTGAGCTATCCCAGGAAGTACAGTGGTACCTCGGGTTAAGTACTTAATTCGTTCCGGAGGTCCGTTCTTAACCTGAAGCTGTTCTTAACCTGAAGCACCACTTTAGCTAATGGGGCCTCCCGCTGCCGCCGCGCCGCCAGAGCACAATTTCTGTTCTCATCCTGAAGCAAAGTTCTTAACCTGAAGCACTATTTCTGGGTTAGCAGAGTGTGTAACCTGAAGCGTATGTAACCCAAGGTAGCACTGTATTGCAATAAGAATAAACAAAGGCTTATACGACAGGTGAAAACAATTAAACAGAGGGACGGTTAGTATTTCGCAGGAGATATTCCAATGCGTACCAGATCTCGAGGTTTGTGCAATTAAAGTGGATCAGAGTGCGCTGATCCAGCTTGGAAAAGAGCTGTTCTCTACAAAGGGAATGGAGCACTTTGATTGATAAAAGGGTATATAGCTCCTGCTATACACTAAAAGCAAACTCAGTTTGGTCAGCATCAAGACAGCATCACTTGTGCGAAAGGGGAAAGTATCGGCAGGCTTGAGCGGATCTGAAGTTGACAGAAGTACCATTTTGCAATGGGGGGAATTAAGGAGGGGGAGAATCCCAAAATCAATCTAATCAGGACTGACGTGGCAACAAAATGCTTACTGACTATTGTGGGGAGGAATTAGAAAACCAGAAAACCAGGGAGGAGGAAGACTGGAATGGGAAATCCTGAGAAATGACTTGGCTAGCTGGCTGGAATCCTGACCAGGAGCAGTCTACGCTGCAACGTTTTGTTGTAGGGTCAAAGATGCAGAACCTCCAGGGTAGAATTCCTCTAGATAAAGATGATCAGACCAATAATGGGATCTTCATCGTGCTGTCAAGTTTTCTCTAGAGTCCATTGGATCTTCAGAGTTCTTTTCAAATCCTGGGCAGACAGCGCAGGTCAATGACTCTCATTTCAGCCTCAATTTTATTTTATCTGACTTCCTAGAACCCTCAAAGGCTTGGACGTATATTTGCCCGTAAGAGTAAAACTGTGTACCTGCTGGATGGAAACGAGACTCCATTGCCTGGAACTGTTTGAGGGCAAGGATGTGTGCAGGATGAATATGTTCATTAAACTGTCAAGGTATAATGCTGGATTTTACAGCTTGAGTAACCAGTCCAGTGGCTGCAGCACGCTGTCAGTTACAGGCCTGCCTTTGCTTAATTAATGGTAAGGATAGATTGATAGGGCTGCCTTGAGCCAGGCGAAGAAAGAGGATGGCAAGGAGAAAGTTTATTCAAGTGAAGCAGGAAGTGGAGTGAGACCTGTCTGCGCCCCACCCTGACCCAGGCCATTCTGTTCTGCAGCTGTGAATCCAAAAGATCTGAACTCACGGTCGCAAAGGTACAGTAGAATCTCCTTCCATTGTAAATATGGACTGAAACAATGAGAAGTGAGCTAGAGGAGCTGGATCCATGTTGAGCAGAGCTAAAAACTGTGCTGGAGGGAAATTCAGATTTTAATGCAAGTCTACCCAATTTGCATTGGGACGCAGGTGGCGCTGTGGGTTAAACCACAGAGCCTAGGACTTGCCAATCAGAAGGTTGGCGGTTTGAGTCCCTGCGACGGGGTGAGCTCCTGTTGCTCGGTCCCAGCTCCTGCCAACCTAGCAGTTCGAAAGCGCGTCCAAGTGCGCGTCCAAGTGCAAGTCCTCTGACGGGAAGGTAAACGGCGTTTCTGTGCTCTGCTCTGATTTGCCAGAAGCGGCTTAGTCATGCTGGCCACATGACCCGGAAGCTGTACGCCGGCTCCCTCGGCCAATGAAGCGAGATGAGCGCCGCAACCCCAGAGTCGGTCACGACTGGACCTAATGGTCAGGGGTCCCTTTACCTTTTACCCAATTTGCACTTTCCAGCATTTTCATGCCTCCAGCTTTGGTGCAATGCAATTATCCAGCCAAATAACACATACAAAAATTTGTGGCTACTGCAGGAAAGCATGCCCCCCCCCCATCACATCTGAAAAGCTTTCTATTGGGGCACTTTGCTTGCAAAAAATGTGCATGTTGGGAGAAATTTGCATTGAGATGTCAACAGATTTGAAGCTTGGAGAAATGACAAACGGAGAAACCGAAATTGGCACGTTCTATTCTGAGCTGCAGGTGGGTAAGGGTGGGGCTGGCGAGAGGCAGCAAGGGGCTTGGGCTTGGGGGACCTTCCAACTCTATGATTCTGTGTTGGAGGGTATGATGATCCCGGCTAACCATTTAGCAGCAGGAAAGTTTGATGGAAACCCGCATGCCTTTGCTTTGTCCTCACGCTCTTTAGGTACAAGAAAAATAATGGCCATGTTCTCCCCATCAATATTTAACCATATTTGCTTCTGCTGAGTAAGGCCACAGCTGCCATCTGGGTGCTAATAAGCAAATAGCTTAAAAGGGGAATGTTTTCCTTTTGGCCTCCAATAGTCTGATCACATCTTCCCAGCCCTCAGATCCTACAAAGGATGTAAAGCCGATGTTCCTCTGCTTTCTAAAAATTATATTGTGCACACACTTTGACTGTAGCCTTTCCACATTTGGCTGGACAATGTCACCAGGAGGCTTGTGGACTCAGCTTTTAAAATATGATTTTACTAAAAAAAAATTCTCAGCATTTTGCAGCTCCTCTTACTTTTTATAAAACCTGCAGGTTGCATTTGTTGTATTAGAAGAAATATTCCCCTCTTAAGTGAGAGAATAAAGGAGATCCATCTCCACTGCTGGCTTCAGATATCATCCCTGCCTGATCTGCAGGCTCCAGCACCATCTGTCTGGTCACAACCTGCAGGGATGCTAGATAACTCCGACCAAAACAGAAACAGGAGCGGCAATTGTCAATTTTTGCTTATTCATCCCATGACAACAAAATAAATCGATCCAGCAAATGCAATCATCGTTCACCATTGTTGTTTTCGGTCCACGATCAACACGTAATTGATTTACAGCTTCCCACCATTTGCTTTGTGTTTCCTTCGCAATGAAATGAAGTTTATATAGATATAGCTCTAAAATAGCAATGGGAAATACACAATACAGTGGTACCTCGGGTTACAGACGCTTCAGGTTACAGACTCTGCTAACCCAGAAATAGTACCTTGGGTTAAGAACTTTGCTTCAGGATGAGAACAGAAATCGTGCAGTGGCAGCGCGGTAGCAGCAGGAGGCCCCATTAGCTAAAGTGGTACCTCAGGTTAAGAACAGTTTCAGGTTAAGAACGGACCTCCAGAATGAATTAAGTTCTTAACCCGAGGTACCACTGTATACCTGCTAGCTTCTTTTGTTCATAAAATCCAGTAACTGGTTGAATAGACAATACAACCTTTAAGGCATATTCAAAGCCCATTTTCCTCCTCAAAGAATTCTGGGCGCTGTAGTTTACCCCTTACAGATTTACAATTCCCTGCAGTCCTTCACAAACTACAGTACCCATAATTCTCTCTCTCTCTCTCTCTCTCTGTATGTGTGTTTGTCTCTCTGTGTGTGTTTTGAATGTGTTTTAAGGGTATAGCGCATATGCAGCCTGTGAAAGGGCAATTTGTCTGTGAAGAAGACCTGCTGCTTCTTTCCTTTAGGCAACATCCCTTCTGTTTAGTTTTTTCCTGTGCTCTTCAGGGAACGTGGCTGTCTTTGTGAGTCTGGCTTGGCCACCAACATCATCTAACCCAAATTTTGTCACAGCAGCCGTGCTGCACGTGGCAAATTCGGGGTGGAAAGGAAAACAATGCCTTCTTACACCCCAAATGATGTGTAAACTGAATGTTGAGCAGGATAGCTCGGTGGTCTACATCAGGGATGTGGTCATGGGGCTGTCAGACAAGGCATGTCCAGAGGAAGGAAGTAACTGTTGTCAAAAAGTACACTTACAAGTTAGGGAAAGGCACATGCATCAGTCCTACTTTTTTCCAGCTAGTCCTAGGTGTGCAGAAGCAGCAACAGAGAGCCACCCCCATTGCAAGGGGTAGGACTAGATGACCCTTCTGGTCTCTCCCAATCCTACAATTCTACAATTCTATGATTGTATTCTATAACCTCGGCTTGTGTATCTCCCCCATCCGAGCTGCGTGCAAGCAGGAGAAGGCTACAGCCACATGTAACTTTCTGTTATTTTCTCTTTAATCCTCTCCTGGTCCTGGTAGAGGGTGGAGCAGGAGGGGGGGCACAAGGAGGAGGTGTGGAAGCCCTGACATCTCTCTCTCTCTCTCTCTCTCTCTCTCTCTCTCTCTCTCTCTCTCCCTCCCTCCCTCCTCCTGCTCCTGTTCTTCACTCTCCAATCCTTCAGATTCTCCTGCCTCAGATTCTCATCTCTTGGCTGTTTCAGGCTCCCCCAGACCACTACAGTGGTACCTCGGGTTACAGAAGCTTCAGGTTACATACACTTCAGGTTACAGACTCCACTAACCCAGAAATAGTACCTCGGGTTAAGAACTTTGCTTCAGGATGAGAACAGAAATTGTGCTCTGGCGGCGCAGCAGCAGCGGGAGGCCCCATTAGCTAAAGTGGTGCTTCAGGTTAAGAACAGTTTCAGGTTAAGAACGGGCCTCCGGAACCAATTAAGTACTTAACCCGAGGTACCACTGTAATCCCTTCTTCCAAGTCAGTCTCCAACCTGGCTTCTCTCAGTGCCCACTCATCAGAATTCAGCCACCACTCCTCAGGGTCTAGCCAGTCCATGGTAAAGGGACCCCTGACCATTAGGTCCAGTTGTGACCAACTCTGGGGTTGCGGCGCTCATCTCGCTTCATTGGCCAAGGGAGCCGGCGTACAGCTTCCGGGTCATGTGGCCAGCATGACTAAGCTGCTTCTGGTGAACCAGAGCAGTGCACAGAAATGCCGTTTACCTTCCTGCTGGAGCGGTACCTATTTATCTACTTGCACTTTGACGTGCTTTCAAACTGCTAGGTTGGCAGGAGGAGGGACCGAGCAATGGGAGCTCACCCCATCACGGGGATCTGAACTGCCGACCTTCTGATCAGCAAGTCCTAGGCTCTGTGGTTTAACCCACAGCGCCACCCGCGTCCCGTGCCAGTCCATGGACTCAGCTACATTAGGAAAGTAACAGCGATTTGGTACCATTGGTCCATGCTTACCTGTCAGGAGTAATCATGGACCAATGGTACCAAATAGCATGGGAAATAGCCTTATTAGAAAAACTAACCAATAAACTGAAACTGACACGGCTACAAATGGATGAAGATGCCTTCACCCTGGTATGGCTCCCTTTTATCACATACACAGCCTAACAAGACAACGACAAGAACCCACCAACAGCATACGAATCAATATGGCTAACCTGGTTCAAAAACACTCACCCACCCCACTCACACATGAAAACAAAGTTCACCACAGCCATTCACAATCAAGCACACCCTAGGCCAACCCCCAACCTCTCTCACCACCAAAGGAACACAAGCAAATAGTAAAGAACCCACACAAGCGACGCTGACACAAAATCTCACACATACATTAAGTAAAATAGAAACATCGCCACCTGACTCCACCCCCACTCACCATTCCCCGCCTCCACCTCTTTCCCCCCTTTCTTCCTAATGTAACACTAATGTCTCAACAAATGAAACTGATCTGTAGAAAATGTAACTTGAAAAAGAGACATTGCACTTTTGTAACCCAAGAAATCTTTAATAAAAAATATGTTAAAAAACAACAAAAGCGATTTGAATGCACTATAAATATGCAACACCAGATGGCGCCAGAGAGCAGAAAACATTAAAACACAATAGAGATTTTTTTTCTTTTGTTATAACGATCTAATTTTTGACTTATTTACAGCGTGTCCCCCGTGTTTAGATCCGCCCTACGTCACCTGCTGTTCTCCTGACATGGATAGGTTCCAGCTTCCACTAGCCCCTCCCACCATGACCAAGGCCTATGAATGCTGGAAGTTGTAGTCCCCAAACATCTGGAAAGCCACAGGTTCTCTGCTGCTGCTCTGGAAGATTAACCTGTTCCACGCTGCAGATGTGCAACGAAACCCCAGTGCACTACAGAGAATTCTGGAATGTGCTCTAGGCCTCGCCCAGTGCACCGCCTAGCACCTTTGGGACTTCCTGTTGCACCATCTGATCTGACAGCGCCCTCCTGAGTACACGCTTGTCAGGGTTGAGCTGCAGACAGCTTCCCGAGGGAAGCCAGGAGTCGAGGAAACAGTGCCAGGAGACGCAGCCAAGGAACAAAGCAGAACGCAGTTGATCAGGCAAAATTCCGGTTCAAACCAGACGGCTTTTATCGTCCTTCCTGTCTAGAAGGGTCCAGTGGACAGTCTAGGTGCGCAGAGGCCACTTCACTGCCAAGAAGGTGTCTAGACCTGCAGTTCAAATGACTCCTCACAAAGGATGGCTTAAGGTTTGTTATGTACTGAGTTGTATAGGGTCAAAAATGCAGCAGTCTGATTGGTCTTAGAACAGTAGGATTCAGAATGCAGCAGTCTGATTGGTCCACAGGAGGCACCCCATCCAGCTCCAGGTGGAAGTGAATCCACAACCTGATTGGCCTACAGGAGAACCCCGGAATTAGCCAATCACCTGGGGCCCATTGTGTAAATAATGTATATAAAGCAGACATTCTGGGGGAACTTCCATTCCTCCTCACCACTATGAGCTAAATAAAGAGCATGAAATCCACTCTCGACTCCGAGTATATTTCTGGTTCCTGGTTCTTGCTCTGAGAGGGGGGGCTTCTCCCCCCACCCACTGTTGCACAACCATAGGAGTCAGCTCCTATTGGCTGAGGTCCCTTCAGCCCCTCCAATAAAATATAGAGGGGCCCAGCGCCCCTCAAGATGTTGGGCATTGACATTCAACTGGTGTGTGTGCCACGACTTGTGATTGATTACATGGGGTGGGCCTTACCTCCCCCCCACCAATATTTCATTCATGTTGTCACCCCTGCCCACAACTGCATGTGGTTCGACTGTCTTTCCAGGGAGTTCGTCCACCATTGGTCATCCTGTTGAGAAATCTCAGATAAGCCCGAGAATTTAATCTGCTCCAACTATCCCTATTTATCAGAGCCGGCCTCAGTTTGCCCTTAGTGAATCATTGCACCGGATTGGGCAATGCCCAATGGCCCATTGCTTCATGAAGATGGCGTTTACCTTTTTTCTCATCTGAAAAGTATACAGAGGAAGTTGCAATGGTTGCAGAGGAGAGGGAATTTCAGCAGGAATGCCTTCCGCAACACATGAAAAGGCGCAAGGAGCCCTGCTCTCTTTGCATCTTGAGCCTGGCCACCCTAAGTCTCACTGCATAGAAGCACAGCATTCATCCGGATCCTACGATCAGGGTTTGCACCTACCCATCACACTTGGATTCAGCTGATTCCTCCTCCTCTTGCCAAATTAGGGTAAGTGACCAGGAGGGATGCTATGGCGTGTTGGAAGAAATAAATGCATTTGCCCCAGGAAACAGCACCCAGGGATCATTCGTCCTGATTTGTTTTTCAGGATGAATGCCCCAGATGACCTGTTTATTGAGCATTTGCCCTAATTTATTTGCACCAAATATGTGCGGTGGTCGTACGAAATCACCATCAACTGGCAGTTGTTCTGCATTTTCCAGGACTTTCCCCCAACACTTGGGCATCTTAAGTCGTGGGTGGGAACAAATTTAGATTGCACAGTTAAAGTGGACTCGGGGGGGGGGGGTTGCTGCATAAAAACCCACTTCTCTGCCCTCTTCCTACCCCACCTACTTTTTGCAGTACGGAAAGTCATGGAAAAACACACTGGAAAATGTAGGACAGCAATTGCTTCACACAAAATTGTGTGCATAAACAAATCAGTATTAAAGATCAATAAACAGATTGTCTGGAAGAACCCCTTCTGCAAAAGAGTCTCTTTTTAATTTTTTAAAAAGTGGTTTTGTTATGCAAGAGTTCTATAGTGCCAGCAATTTTTTTATTTGTTTGTTTGTTTTGTTTTCCAATATACCTGCTTTCTTTTGGTTAGATTACGAAGGCACACTTTTTTGCATGAATAGTGCATACTGGCATCTGAAGTGATCTGGTCATACTGCTCTCGACTCCCTTTAAAGCAATTGTCAGCCTCCAGTCTTTCCTTCCCCACCCCTATGCAGATTTTCATTTTTTAAAAAGGATAGGACTCCTGATCTCTGAGTTTTGACAAGCACCATTGCAGAACTACCATTCCCAGGGTTCCTTTGGAGGAGCTAATATTAGCACAGTTAATATTAACTCGCCGCAAGCATGATGCAACCCAAGCAGGGAGAATACAAACAAAACAAAACACCAAGCCCAATGCTCAGCTATATTATCGTATTAAGAACTGACCTGTCAATCTTTTCTGTATCAAACGTTCTGTTCTTCTACCTGTCTACTTGAAATTGCTATCCTGATCAACCTTTCCCAGCTCCTAAATTGTGCTTTGTCCATTTCCTAGTGAAAGCTACCAGTCCAGGAAAGATATTTGTTTGGTCTCGGGTAGGCCTTGTCTCCGAGCAGCCCAGGGGCCTCCGGAGAATCATATAATGCTCACGCGCCACAAGTTGTCACCAGACACCTTGCTATGTACGTCGACTGGGCGTGGGGGATGCCGTCATTGGGGAAGGGGAGGGGGGAGAGGAAGGACAGAATAATGGCACACGCGAGAACCACCAGCCAGCACGCCGATTGCTGAAAACATCACCACGTCAGCAGGGAGGAAAGAAACCCCGCCTTGCTGTGAGCATTCCTGAAAGGGAGCATGTGGGCAGCGATGCTTGCAGCCAGCTAGCTCCTCCAGTCCTCATTTGGCTGCTCCTGTGGCAGCTCTGCTGAAAGAGGGAGGGAGAGAGAGAGAGAGGATGATGCAACCGCTTTGGCTTCACTTGTGGCAATCACTAGGCCGTGCCCTTTTCCAGAGGAGGAGACCAGGCATGTGAATCCAGGACAGACAACAAGGCTAGGCCGGAAGCAGCAGTGCCAGAGATCAGAGGAAGAACACCTTCCTCTCTTCCTTGTTACCCGTCTCTAAGCAAGGGAGAGCCGGTCACCACAACTTGGGCTAAGTGCTTGAATAAGGGAGACTCTGGACTCTTAGTATGCTCCGGGAGGAATTCAGGCGCATACCCAGATTTTTTGTTTGTGCAATTAAAAGCAGAGTACAGTGGTACCTCAGGTTAAGAATTTAATTCGTCCGGAGGTCCGTTCTTAACCTGAAACTGTTCTTAACCTGAAGCACCACTTTAGCCTATGAGGCCTCCCATTGCCGCTGCGCTGTCAGAGCACGATTTCTGTTCTCATCCTGAAGCAAAGTTCTTAACCCGAGGTACTATTTCTGGGTTAGCGGAGTCTGTAACCTGAAGCGTCTGTAACCTGAAGCGTCTGCAACCCAAGGTACCATTGTAAAGCACTCATTTGTCACCTTAGCACAATGTTTCCACTTTTAAAAAAGCATAGGGGTGGATGAATTTGGCCATTTCAGCTACTTGCTTTTCCGAGGTTTAGTTCAGTTCTCCACATTCCTGTGCAAGTTTGTAAGATTTTTTAAATGAAAAATTCTGGAATTTTTCAGCCTTTTAGTGTGCACTTCTCCTAACATACACATTTGGCCTAATATGCACATTTCCAAAACCAATGTTTCTTAATTGTATGCATTCTGCAGGTTGTTTTTGTGCATTTTGTATATTGTTTCCCCTCATAGACATTTTTCTGTGAACATTGTTTTATGGGAGAATTGCATTGCAAAATTCAGAAAAGTGCAAATTTTGAAGAAGAGTTCCGTTCCAGTTTACATATTGTTTGGGGAACTGTGAATCATGTTAAAAAGCAAACTGAAGCTTGGAATGAGTGATTAACAGGAAGACGTGTAAACTCTCTGCAAACAAATTGGGATTGAGGCAGGACGAAGGCTCACTGTCTACCCACCCTATGAACAAATCAGAATGCTTTCAGAACGAATGTGCAGCGAAGACTTGAGCTTTGTGCAAGGAAATCAGAGTGAACGCTGAACAAACTGGATGTTGAAAGGATCACCTAGAATGGTTGTGGGTGTCTGTCCCTGCTCCCTTGGCCACTGTTTTTAAGAAGGTTGCAAGGGGTCCGTGATTTGGCTAAAAACTTAACGGTGCTTGGGTGGTGTGGCTTCAAGCTCCCTTCCTTTCTCCCCACAGTTCTGGCACTGCTTCCCATTCTGTTCCAAAATGTCTCTGCACATTTTGCAGGGTTACAGGTGCATCGATCTGGGTTGCCCCATCTCTGCAGTTCAAATACACTCAGCTTAAAGGTCCACGAGGTAAGTTGAGAGGGGCTCATGGGGGCAACAGGAAGATACACAACATGGCTTTTGTTGCGCCTTCAACTCAGTGTTGGACTTGGCAGTAGCAATCGCTTAGGACTGGTTGGCCAGGCATCTCTAAAGCTGTTTCTGCACCTATACAAACAGCTTTTGAACTGCTAGGTTGGCAGAAGCTGGAACAGAGCAACAGGAGCTCACTCCATGGACTTATCTGTCCGGGGTCCTTTAACTTACATTTTAAAGGCAACTTCTTTATCCCAAGTCAGACTACAGGTCCATCTAGCTCAGAACTGTCCACAGGCACTGACAACAGCTGCCCAGATGAAGCGATCTCACATTGCTTTTTTGTTCCTCACTGGCCCACACAAATACTTGCATGCTTATTACGGCTGCAGCTGCAGTCCCATTTGCCTGGGCTGAATTCAGCAAGGCTTCCTTCTGAGTAGACACGGTATTGCGCTTAGCTAGCAAAAATGCTCCTTCCAAACCGATGCCGCGTTCAGCATGCTAACACGACACACGATACCAATTCCCAGATGTTTGCAGCGCATTTGGTGCAGGCCAGAGGAGTGTTGCTGCTACACCAAATCATGACTGGCACATGGCAGAACACAAACGGGCGATGCCCACTTCATTCTAGTTTGGGGAAGTCACCTGCCTATTTGGCTTTGGGCCAAGCTGATTGTTAATTGCAGCCTGATGGAGCTGGCACTCTCCTGGGCTCGATCAGCTCACTTGGCAAGCTAAGAGGAGAACAGGCCACCTGGCTAATAAAAGGGCTATGGAACATTTCGCTGTCAGCCTGATGAGGCATTTTTCTGTAGCTGACATTGGAAGTAGCCTCTCTTTTCATGCTTGCTCAGTGGCCTTCAGTGGCGTAGCGTGGGGGGTGCAGGGGGGGCCAGCCGCACCGGGCGCAACATCTGGGGGTTAGGGTTAGGGTTAGGGGGCGCAAATCCACGGGTTAGGGGGCGCAAATTACTTGCCTTGTCCCGGGTGCTGACAACCCACGCTACGCCACTGGTGGCCTTGCCTGAGTTTGCATGCTCCCCAAGCAAGGAAGATTCGTCCCCCTCTCCTGTCTGCCGCCAAGGATAAACGGAGGCCTTTTTCATAATTGCTAAATTGAAGTCAAAATAGCACTCTCTCCCCTTTCAGTTTCCTTAGTTTCGGGTGCCACATCGCCTGTCCTGAATCCTAGTCTCTTAATCGTTGCTGATTGCAATTTCATATTTCTGTCTGCATTGGTATACGTGTTTATGACGGTTTGCATATATAAGCACATTTCTGACAGTGGAACTGGGTGGGAATGGTGAACTCAAATTCTGTTCTTATTTACCGGTCAGGAAGGTAAAACAAAACAAAAAAATATGACTGCAATCACAGTATGGGAGTATGGAATATAAGGGTTTGTAATGCAAAATTCAGTCAAATTCCTAAGAGTCAAGTTTCTGGCCCTCGTGGTTGCAGAAAGAAAACGGAAAATGTGTACAGTAACATCTGTTAGTGTAGAATAGCTAGAAATGGGTTTCCACTCCTGTTCCTTTGTTTTGATATTTCTTCGGTTGCCTTTGGAGATCTGTGCTGTGGGTTGGGTCTAGCCTGCTTCTTTTGCTCCTCAGAACCAATGAATGCATTTGCAGTGTGTGTGTGTACAGAATAAAGCTGCGATTTCATTCCATTCCCCTTTTCAGGTGCCAAAGCATCGCACACACAACTTGTCTGTTTCCCTGTCAGCTTGCTGCTTCCTCTCCATCTCCCGGAGATTAAGCAGCCAAGTTATTCGGTAACAGCTCATTGGCTTTGAGGCTCTTCTGATGCCTTTTGCTGCCTCAGCCTTTTTCTACCCAAGAGAGTGCTTTCTATTTTCCCCGGCTGACAATGCAACCCTTTGGCAAGGACCCACATTATTATTATCATTTTTAATCTTCAGCTAGAAAAGGGCTGCAGAACAAGGAAGCGCAAGTGTCCTTTCTGAACGTGACATTTACCGCTGCAAAGTGTTTGACTGTATTGCCTCTGCTGAGCATGCTGGCACAATTCTGGGATTATGGGCTTAAAAACAACAACCAACAGCCAGGTTTCTATCTCTGGTGAGCACAGCTCATGCAGTCACAGCAATCTCAGGGGTTGCCAGGAACAGTATATTTCACCCACAAATGGGGAGCTGCCACCGAAAAGGCCCTGTCAAGAGTCACTGCCAACTGGGGCAGCTCCCAGTGGCAACATCACCAGCAAGCTTCACCTGTCAATCATAGGGTCTGAGATGGTTGACATTATTTGGGTAGCCTGTGTATTTCATAACAACTATTATATTTCCATCCTGGTGCTTCAAGTCACAAATTTTCCTTGCTGTCCGCCATTTTGTGTGGTTATATCAATTATACGGCAGTTCTAGCTAATTCCCTCAAGTTAGCAAGGCAGTCCTGGCATTTCTAAATTTGTAATAATCCAGTTCAATAACCACAGTGGCAAAAATAAATGAATGAATATTCAGCTTAAAGTTCCCTGAAGTGATCGCTTTTGTAAACATACAGGTAAGATATGGATTCATACGTAGCTGTGAAGGGATACACAACCAGATCTGTTAACAGCTAGAAAATGTGTGTCTAATTGTGCAACAGTCATAGTACATCGTTACTGCCTCCTTCATTAGTTATTTCGAAGCCTTGATCAGTGTGTAATACTACATGTTTTAAAAAAGTAATTTACTGGGCTTTAAAATAAGGTACACTGTACGGGATTAGGTTGCTTTGAGGTTCTTTCTATTTCTCTGGCCCAGGTTGTACAGGAATAGATTTCTACAGAGCAGTAGGCACAGCATGTGTAAGTAATGACAGATAATGCTATCAAGGACTTTTCCTAGAATGCGAGGCTTAAAGCATCTCATTAAACAGTACAGGATTCCGCTTAGTCTGATGTACTATGGCTTCAGGAGTGATATTTATGCCAATCGGAGGGCATTATCCTCCACGAGGGACAGAGCACTCCCAGCACGACCTCGGTGCATTTGGATTTTCTTTGTCCCCACAGGTTGGCACTTCAAAATGAGAGTGGCAGGGGCTAATACAGAGACTTAAAACCGAGACTTTCCATTTGATTTC
The DNA here is from genome assembly GCF_964188305.1 of Podarcis bocagei. Classification (NCBI taxonomy): domain Eukaryota; kingdom Metazoa; phylum Chordata; class Lepidosauria; order Squamata; family Lacertidae; genus Podarcis; species Podarcis bocagei. The sequence goes on along the minus strand of NC_138141.1, from coordinate 37,736,439 downwards.
ACAAAGAGCACACAGATAGGAAACTGATGTGGCCAGTATACACCGTAAATTGGTACAGTCCTCATGCAGTGGATTGCAATGATGAAGGGGAGCTTTTGTGTGCAAGCGCTTCTCCCTGATGAGGTGTATGTTTCGTAAGGCACATGGTGCAGGGAAAACCCTCTGGACAGAGGAGGATAGCAGAGCTGGACACACATGAGGATTCAACCACAATGGTACAAGTAGGCAGCCCCTTACTTAATATACCAGTGATGCCAAGAACCCAAAGGGGCTGAAGGCTTGTAGAGATTAGCAGCTTTTCCCTGATTGGTTCCTTTACTATTCTGTAAGTTCACCCCGCCCTGCATCCAACGCTTCCTGAGCTCTGAAATAACTAGAATAATTTATGGAATTAATGAATGAATTAATTCCAGTTTTCTACAACTTTCATCTCCTTTACTTTGTTTGACCGATTTCCCTCTTGATGATGGCAATCCTATACACACTTACCAGGGGATAAGGCAGATACAGAAGGACTTGCTTCTGAGTAAGGATGTTGAGGAATTGTGTAAACAAAAGGGGGGACATGGAAATTGCTATAGTTCGCTTGTTCGCCTGCAGTCAGGAATGGAAATCAGTCAAGCGAATATAATCTGTATCAGTTCACATTTTTAAGTCCACAAAAGAGATGTAATTAATGACTTTCTTTTGACATTTCCTTTTTATTGAAATGAACGTAAGTCTTGAAAATGAAATAGTGTTTGGTGGGATGATTCATGTAGGATTCATTGGGAAATGATGTGCAGTGGAACAGCAACAGCACTGATTGTGACCATTAAGAGTTAGAATGGAAATTGCTGCCTTCTTACATCCCTACTTCTGAGTAAACATGCATAGGATGGTGCTGCATGCTACCAATGTGCAGGTGCAAAAAAAAAAAAAGTGCATCTGGCATCCAGAAGCATATTGCCTCCAACAGTGGTAGAAGTTAGGCATTAGGATTTGTGGCCTCTCTGATAGCCTTATTCTCCATCCATGATAGCCTTGGAAGGAAAGTTTGGGTGCAAAAGTCCCACCATCTTTCCCTTCAGCTTTTCAGCATCACAAGGAAGTATGGAGGGAAGGACTAAACTGCCAGCAGCCTCTTAGATGGGTGAGGCTGGCTCACCCTAAATTTTAATTAACACTGGAGGGAATCACAAGGGCCCAAAGCTGAGAACTCACAACAAACAAGAAAAGGTTGTCTTCTGCTGGTCCCCTGAGCCAAAGCAAACTGAAGTCTGGCTGTCTAAAGGCAAGAACAATGTGGATGTCCCTGTTTTCAAATTGCAACCTTATCTTTTCTCTTGAAAAAGAAGGAAAAAACACCAGAGACCATTGTATCTGGAATTTCAGGGTGTGCTTGTCTTGGTCCCCCATTGATGACAGAAATGTCTTTGAGAAATTCTGCTGACATGCTTGTGTCTCGTTGGACCGGCATGTCGTTGGAACAGATGGAGAAGCAAGGTACTATGCCTGGTTTTTCATACAAAGATACCTGACAGTCAGGCCCCTGCTCTATCGAGCCTAGTAGTATCTGCTAGGCCAGATATAACAAACAGCATCAAAAAGATTGCATCAAAAAGGTTTCTTGCATTTGTGGCCATGGGAATAGTTATAATGGCCATTATGGAAGGTTACCTGGGAAGAGCCTTTTGTATTACTGAATCACATCCTAAGTCATTTCATTACACGATTTCCACTCCCCCACGGACTGTGACACAATCTTTAAAATAATTGAGCCTTATATTCTGGATTCTCTCCAACATCTATATTGGGGAAAAATAACTTTGCCTCCAGCAGAGAGGAGACAGACACCTTCAGATTTACATAATGTTCATTCTGTTGACTTGGCATACTCTCCTTATTTGATTCCCCTATAACCACCTTCCCAAACACCTCCTTAAAAGGGCATGCTATTTCTTAAAACAAAGAGAAAAGGAGAGCAGCTCAATAACCATAACATTTTAGAAACATTCTATTGATTGCACGCCTGGGATCAATGCCTTTCTACACCAACAAGCCGCATGCTTTGTAATCTGTCAGAAGGACGTCGAAATGATTATTGTATTCTCTTGCATGATAAAATGTCAAAAGTGGTTTAATTTAATATAGCTTTCACAAAGCCACCTTAATACTAAAAGAGCTCCTCTGTTATGTCTGGAAGTGGCTGCAGATTTAATGGCAGAAGCTGCACATGGGGATGAGGCCGGGTGGGGAGGGAGCTCAGGGAGCGAGAAATGCCCTGGTTGTCAGAGACGTCCATAGGGATTATTCTCTTGGAATGAACTGAACTCTCATTTCGAAAGAGGTAGCAAACTGCCAATTGATTCCCACCACCTCAAAATGGGAAAAACAAACAAAAACCAGCTGGTTGTTATATATTGAAGGATGGGTCTGATATAAAATTGCACAAGTGATGGCGGCACACCAGGGGGTTGGACTAGATGACCCTTGGGTCCCTTCCAGCAATTTATTGAAATGTTTTCATGAAGAAAAAAAAATTCCCTGCTTTGTTATTTTTCGAAGAGCATTTCTAAACACCCAACTCATAAAAAACCGTGGTGGTGTACAGTAACATCATTAAAACGTACTAAAATAATAAAATCCAATATCAGTTTTGCTACAAGGGCCTTTTCAAGGAAGTCTCAGACGATTCATGAAATTAGGAAACAGACATTCCCATTCAAAGGAAAACAATACAGGTACTTCATAATTACTAATTTGTCTTTTCCAGTTTTCTGTTCTAGAAGGCGGACAAATTTCATGTCTGAGTGGATTGGCAGCTTTAAAATTATGCCTGCTATTATTTTAGTAAAAAGGTGTGTGTGTCCCACACTATGCTCCTCTCATATCTTTTTGTGAGGCGTTACCCCCCCCCCTTTTGCTATTAACAATTTATTGAAATATTTTCTTGAAGAAAAAAAATCCTTATTTTGTTATTTTTCTAAGAGTATTTCTGAACAACCAACTCATAAAAATTGTGGTGGTGTACAATAAAATCATTATAATGTACTAAAATTATAAAAGCATACAGAGCAGAACCAATTCCCAACAGTGAACTAAATTAATTCTCTAAAAAAAATACACTTGACGGAATGTTTTTAGCAGGCAGTGAAAAAGCAGAGTTGTTTAAAAGAGCACCCCCTCCTCGTCTTTTGAATATCATATTATATATCATGCTGCATACCTACTATCCATTTAAAGCATACACCCCCCCCCAGAACCTTGGGAACTGTAAGGGTGCTGGAAATTGTAGCTCTGTGGGGGGCAAACCACAGTTCTCAGGATTCTTGGGCAGGGATGTGTTTTAAATGTATGGTGTGTCTGCAGCCATAAAGAAAGGGAATGTATATGTATGTACACGTACATATGTAAGTGGATAAGTCATATAAAACACTCCTGATTTTTAGCTAAAATTTACAGTGAGCATCCCCCTTTGATGTGGTCCAGGTGACATCTAGACCATGTGCAGCTCCAAGACAGCTCCAAGAACAACACCCAAACACAGGTCCCCCTCCATGTAAATGACTGCAGTGAGTGACCCTTTTATGATATCCTTCCTTTGCTCCTCATATATCAAATCTGGTGCATGTAGAGAGGAGAGAAAGATCGGCAGCCACAGCTCTTAGAATAAATATATGATACTCTTAGGGAGGGGTGCACAAATCTGTCAGTTTCCATGTCTCTCATTTTCTCATTTTTCCAGCCTTCGGATCATCCCATTTCTATATTGATTTTTGATATTTTTTCTTTAAAAGGTCTGCATGAAAAATTGCACTCATTTTTTTAGCTCATTTCTTTTAACATACTGTTAGTGTGTGTAATTTTATTCAGCGCGTTTCTTTTTGCAAGCCATTTCCCCTATGAGAATGCATTTTTGTACATTAATTTCACTGATATATGCATTTCTGCGCACACTTTTCACTAATTTACAAATTTTTGTATGCGTTATACGGCTGGAGAACCATATCACAAAAACTGGAGAAGAGCACAGTGTGAAGGAGAGGGGTGTTTTACCTTTACCTATTAGTTTGAAAGTGCATGTCTGGTAAATTAAATAAAAACCGAATGAATAAATCCCCCAACACAACTCTTGGGCCAATTGACTGGAGGACAGTAGCATGTACAGTGGTACCTCGGGTTACATATGCTTCAGATTACATACGCTTCAGGTTACAGACTCCACTAACCCAGAAATAGTGCTTCAGGTTAAGAACTTTGCTTCAGGATGAGAACAGAAATCGTGCTCCTGTGGCGTGGCAGCTGTGGGAGGCCCCATTAGCTAAAGTGGTGCTTCAGGTTAAGAACAGTTTCAGGTTAAGTATGGACCTCCGGAATGAATTAAGTACTTAACCCGAGGTACCACTGTATATCCTCTTGGAAGAACAGGGAGATGAGGTCTCCCACCTGCAGTAATACGGCAAAACTGCTACTACCTTTGAGAGAGCAGTACTAGCTATTTGAAAAACTACATCAAACAATCTCTCTTTTCCTTACACATCAGCAAGATGTACTGTATAGGTAGGAAGAGGAGATAGGAATGGGAGAAGTTCCCCAATGCTGTGTGTAAGAGTGTGAGAGGTGAACCATAGGTTTGGATGAGTCTCTCTGCCGCTACAGCAACACACCCAGCTACAGCCAGGACCAAGCCAACTACCACACAGGAATGGCAAGAAGGGATGATCAACCAGTGCTAGTCAACTTTGTGTGTGTAGATGGGTGGGTGGGAGAGTTTCAGTTCAGTCTCTTATTTCCCTCCACCCCAACTACTTTGATATAGGTTTTGGTATGAACATATGTATTTCCTATTCCCTAGAAGTGGGGTGAGGCAAAGTTAGAAGAAGCTGGAGCTTTGAGTATCTCTCTCTCTCTCTCTCTCTCTCTCTCTCTCTCTCTCTCTCTCTCTCTCTCTCTCTCAAGGTCCGTATAGTTAAAGCCATGGTTTTCCCAGTAGTGATGTATGGAAGTGAGAGCTGGACCATAAAGAAGGCTGATTGCCGAAGAATTGATGCTTTTGAATTATGGTGCTGGAGGAGACTCTTGAGAGTCCCATGGACTGCAAGAAGATCAAACGCATCCATTCTTAAGGAAATTAGCCCTGAGTGCTTACTGGAAGGACAGATTGTGAAGCTGAGGCTCCAGTACTTTGGCCACCTCATGAGAAGAGAAGATTCCCTGGAAAAGACCCTGATGTTGGGAAAGATGGAGGGCACAAGGAGAAGGGGACGACAGAGGACGAGATGATTGGACAGTGTTCTCGAAGCCACAAATATGAGTCTGACCAAACTGCGGGAGGCAGTGGAAGACAGAAGTGCCTGGCGTGCTCTAGTCCATGGGGTCACGAAGAGTCGGACACTACTAAACGACTAAACAACAACTCTCTCTCTCTCTCTGCTATGAGGTTACCTAAAGCAGGAGATACTATTGCACTTTGATAGCTGAAAGGGCTGATATGCAAAAACCTAAATCTGGAGGGGGAAAGAAAGGTATTGTCACTGCTCCAAGATGGGTGGGTTAGATAGGAGTCATTTTCTAGGAGGAGATGACTATGCATGCCATAAGAAGAGCCCAGCTGGATCAGGCCAGCGGCCCATCTAGTTCGACATCCCCATTTTTACAGTGGCAAACTAGATGCTTTTGGGAAGCCTGCAAGCAGGACCTGGGCACAATGGCAGCCTCCCCTCTTGTGGCATCCAGCAACTGGCATTCGGGGGCAGGCTGCCTCCAACAGTGGAAGCATAGTCATGTCTTCTTTTCAGCCGGAACTCAGTTATGGCACCATTCTAAGAGAATGAGGGAGGTGCTCGTGGTGAGTTCCAGTATGTATTTTTCTAGAAAAATAGCACTGCCCACAGTATATAAATAAGATCCTTAGCATCGGAAGACCAAGGTAGCATTAATTCCGTCATGCTGAGATGACCTACAAACGACCTACAAAGAGCTTACTGGCTTTGGCTTTTGCCACCACAGAATAAGTTTTATATGATATATGTAGGTGACAGAGATAATGGCATCGGCAGGCATGCCCACTGACTCATTAAATTAAATGGTAAGATATTTCTAGGAGTTAATTTCCTTCAGTAAATACACGGACAGCTAGTTATGACAATATTTGTGCCGCCAGATTTATGCCTGATTGACAGAGCATTAATCTCCCATACCAGGTCCATGCAAGCGATTCTGCATGTCATTTCATTAAAAACAACTGATTATATTGCAGGGTGGGATAATTATCACTGCTGCTCTGTAAGCAATTGCTGGCAGGGTAGTACTGAAAAGCAGTGGTCTTTGGGGGGCTGCATGAGTTGGGGGTGGCACAAAGGGGATTGCCTTTCCTTGTTATCCATCATTTTAGCTGAGGAAGGATTCTTCTGTACAGAGTGATGGTTATCCAGCGAGCTTCATAGCTGACCAGGGAATTTAATCCGGGTCCCCATGGTGTAAGTCCAGCATCTACTATAGTGCACTTGGTTTCAAATTAAAACAGGCTAATAAATGAAAACAGCAAGCGACTCAAAGCAGCAGCACCAAATTCCATAAAAGTCTTAAATTAGCCTAACACACTAGATTTAACTGATAGTAGCTTAATAAAGGAGCCTTCATGTGGCATCTAAAAGTGAATGACGTATGAGCCAGGCAATATGCCCAGGGAAGGTATTCCATAATCAAGGTGTCACAGCTACTGAGCAAAGCCTCTCCTCAGTAGCCAACCACCCTCAAAATGAAAACTGCATTTTGAAATACAGCCTTTTATGCATTTCCCTCCAAACCAGCTCTGATCCTAATTGAGAAAAAGAACGACCTAGCTGCTTTTAAGCCAGTAGTGTATAAATAGCCATTCCCATCAGGCCCAATTGAAATCGACATGCTGGCCGGAGCTGATGGGAGTTGTAGTTCAAAACACCTGGAGGGCAACAAGTTGAGAAAGGCAGGTGTAAAATGTCAAGTAGCCCTCATATTCTCTCATCCTGTGCCTGCTCTTCAGGTCTGGTAGGACCACCGAGCGCCTGCCGCTTACCACTGAGTGGTCACAATTTTAGGATTAGGGCATTACAGTGCATGTGCTGTCCAAGTTCTGGTAATGGATACTTGCCATGCTTGCACATTCTGCTGCAGATAGACTAGTCTGTAACTCCTTTTCCTGTTTTATTTTTAGCTAAGGAAGTGATTTATGGAACATAGCCACAACTCAAAGCTTCTACTTTGGGAAATACAATGGCTTGTACCCAGCATTAGTCAAAGTAGACCCACTTAAATTAATGGAAGTGAATCAAGCCAACTTGAATAAAATATTGGGGGGTCAAGTAAGCCCTACCCTGCATAACTGATCACATGACGCGGTGCATGAATCCCATTTGAATGGCAATGCGCATCACCTTTGGAGGGTCTGGCCCCCTCAAATATTGACCCTTGGACCCTAGGATTTGGCTCCTGTGGAAGTGAAGGAGTGCTAGGGACTGACCTTCTGCACTTTAAGTTTCTTACCTGCTTGAATGCAGAATCAGGGCCCCATATCAGGGACTCTGATAGAGAACTGTTGGGAGTTAGATGCAGATGTGGGGAAGGACCTGGAAAATGCATCTGATCCTTTTATAAAAGGAGTTATGGACCAGGGAGAGGGGCAGGATCAGAGGAGCACACTTGTGTCCCTAACAAGTCAGAGACAGATGGAGAGAAAACTCCTGGATTAGTAACCTTGGGCACTCAGTGAGTGGTAGTCCTTATACGAAGAAAGGAGCAATCCTGAATCCCTAAAGGGAGTAAGTGTAGACAGGGAAGCAGACCTCATGTAGTGTATCCCTTTACCTCAGTGTTTGCAGACCTGGAAACATGGATAGCTCCTGGAAAGGAATGGCAAGAGAGTTTTCCCCTTCTTCATACCTGTCCCAGAAGAAAAGCCAAGTCACAGCTGCCTCAGAAAGTAAGGACTGCACTTACTGTTTGTAAGAGAGCTTTTAAGTTGGGATCACTGGCATGAACAGGGGCAGTGCTTTTTTTCTAAAAAAATGTTTAGGGGTACTCTCATTTTCCTACTCTTATTGAAATACTGCCCCTCAAAGAGGCCAAACTTAGATTCTGCGTCCCCCCAGAAAAAAAACACTGGACAGGGGTATTTAGAACATGCTGTAATACCTAATAAAAGCTGCTGAGGTTGGTATTGAGAAAGGAAGCATGATGTGCCCCTGTCCTAGAGTGGACAAGACTGGCTGAGCTCCATTAATTTCACTGAATCTACTCTGAGTAGAACTTAGATAAACAACAGTGTACTTGCTGCAGTTTCAACCTCTCTTTCCTCTGTGTTTTGCCACAGTCTCCAATTAATATAATGGCCACATCTTATTTAACAATAGACTCAAGTAATAATGAAGGCAGATTGGATATTGCTAATGGGGTAAACAATTGTTCCATTCTGTGGGTGAGACTAAATTCAGATCTACACTATGTGCCCTAAGCATTTCAACCAAACAACAGTTGCTAAATTATTAGAATGCTATGGTATATTTGTATGCTTAAGAAATAAACATGTAATATAAATTTCTGGTGCCTCAGCGAAGCTTAGATAATATTGTGAGACCTCAGCCCACTGAAATTCTCTCTGAAATTCTTTTTATTTTATTTGAAAAAAATTCCCATAGATGATCACAGAGAAGCCTCTTTGATGCTATACACACATATCTGCATGCCCAATCTTCAAAGGCTTTTTTTAAACAGAGCCATGGTTTAATACTTTTTAAAAGTTTTGTTCCTATTTCATACACCATTTGATCTTGTCTTCAATCATGCAAAGTGAGCTTTAAAATATAGTTTGCAGTCTTTCATTCCTTTTACTAGTCTTCCCTACTGAAAAAGCTCATAAAGACTAACGGCCCTTCTAGACAAGACTGCATATGTTGGTTCTTTTTCATTATTAGCATGCTTCTGTCACATTCAAGACAGCAGGGAGACCTGATTTGTTACTTAAGAGCCATTAATAGATTACTACATCATAATTGAGTAGAAGCCATTTGTCTCCAGAAGTCAGGTGTTTAGCCAATTGCAATCAAGCAGGCTGGATGCACATCTGTTTTAACACTGGTCTAACCTGTTGTCTAATCTACTGTATATTTTGGAAACAGTTTGTCTGTCTGTCCATCTGTGCTCTATAGGTTTGGCCACCTCTTTTGAGATATTGCCGCCAAATTTGACACGAGTGTTCCCAAGGTAGGGGCTGCAGTCTTGGTTGATGTTTGAATGCCAAGTGCCATTTTGAATCAAGATGGCAGACTAAAATATGACTAAAGCTCACAAATTACTCTCTCCATCTAAAAATCTCACAGGGATTGTGTTATTTGAATTCCTAGGCAATGCTGGACTGCTAGTGGAAGCTTGAAGGATACTAAAGTTTAACAAGAGCACTTTCCACAACTTTCATCATTTCTGACCATTGACCATTATAGCTGGGGCGGATGGGAGTAGGATTCCAACAATATCTGGAGAGCTGTAGGTTAGCTGCCCCTGTTGTAGAGGGTGAAGCACCATTTACAACTCTTTACATAACATGTCTGCATTATATATTAAAGTCAATTCAAGTTTCGTTCAGACCAGTTCACCCATGCACCTCCATCTAAGCCAGATGGATTATACCTCCAAAACAGGATGAGGTGTATCTACTTGCTATTTTGCGGCTTCACAAAAGTACCAGGAACCCTTGAGAGGAAACCTTAATCCCAATCTGTGTTAAAGTGGATGTGTTGTTGTTGTTTAGTCGTTTAGTCGTGTCCGACTCTTCGTGACCCCATGGACCAGAGCACGCCAGGCACTTCTGTCTTCCACTGCCTCCCGCAGTTTGGTCAGACTCATATTTGTGGCTTCGAGAACACTGTCCAACCATCTCGTTCTCTGTCGTCCCCTTCTCCTTGGGCCCTCAATCTTTCCCAACATCAGGGTCTTTTCCAGGGAGTCTTCTCTTCTCATGAGGTGGCCAAAGTATTGGAGCCTCAGCTTCACAATCTGTCCTTCCAGTGAGCACTCAGGGCTAATTTCCTTAAGAATGGATGCGTTTGATCTTCTTGCAGTCCATGGGACTCTCAAGAGTCTCCTCCAGCACCATAATTCAAAAGCATCAATTCTTCGGCGATCAGCCTTCTTTATGGTCCAGCTCTCACTTCCATACATCACTACTGGGAAAACCATAGCTTTAACTATACGGACCTTTGTTGGCAAGGTGATGTCTCTGCTTTTTAAGATGCTGTCTATATTTGCCATCGCCTTTCTCCCAAGGAGCAGGCGTCTTTTAATTTCATGACTGCTGTCACCATCTGCAGTGATCATGGAGCCCAAGAAAGTATAATCTCTCACTGCCTCCATTTCTTCCCCTTCTATTTGCCAGGAGGTGATGGGCCCAGTGGCCATGATCTTCGTTTTTTTGATGTTGAGCTTCAGACCATATTTTGCGCTCTCCTCTTTCACCCTCATTAAAAGGTTCTTTAATTCCTCCTCGCTTTCTGCCATCAAGGTTGTGTCATCTGCATATCTGAGGTTGTTGATATTTCTTCCGGCAATCCTAATTCCGGCTTGGGATTCATCCAGCCCAGCCTGTCACAAGATGAATTCTGCATATAAGTTAAATAAGCAGGGAGACAATATACAGCCTTGCCGTACTCCTTTCCCAATTTTGAACCAATCAGTTGTTCCATATCCAGTTCTAACTGTAGCTTCTTGTCCCACATAGAGATTTCTCAGGAGACAGATGAGGTAATCAGACACTCCCATTTCTTTAAGAACTTGCCATAGTTTGCTGTGGTCGACACAGTCAAAGGCTTTAGCATAGTCAATGAAGCAAAAGTAGATGTCTTTCTGGAACTCTCTAGCTTTCTCCATAATCCAGTGCATGTTTGCAATTTGGTCTTTGGTTCCTCTGCCTCTTCTAAATCCAGCTTGCACTTCTGGGAGTTCTCGGTCCACATACTGCTTGAGCCTGCCTTGTAGAATTTTAAGCATAACCTTGCTAGCGTGTGAAATGAGTGCAATTGTGCGGTAGTTGGAGCATTCTTTGGCACTGCCCTTCTTTGGGATTGGGATGTAGACTGATCTTCTCCAATCCTCTGGCCACTGCTGAGTTTTCCAAACTTGCTGGCATATTGAGTGTAGCACCTTAACAGCATCATCTTTTAAAATTTTAAGTAGTTCAGCTGGAATACCATCACTTCCACTGGCCTTGCTATTTGCAGTGCTTTCTAAGGCCCATTTGACTTCACTCTCCAGGATGTCTGGCTCAAGGTCAACAACCACACTACCTGGGGTGTACGAGCCATCCATATCTTTCTGGTATAATTCCTCTGTGTATACTTGCCACCTCTTCTTGATGTCTTCTGCTTCTGTTAGGTCCTTACTACTTTTGTCCTTTATTATGGTAATCTTTGTACAAAATGTCCTTTTCATATTTCCAATTTTCTTGAACAGATCTCTGGTTCTTCCCATTCTGTTGTTTTCCTCTATTTCTTTGCATTGCTCGTTTAAGAAGGCCTTCTTGTCTCTCCTTGCTATTTTTTGGAAATCTGCATTCAATTTCCTGTATCTTTCACTATCTCCCTCGCATTTTGCTTGCCTTCTCTCCTCCGCTATTTGTAAGGCCTCGTTGGACAGCCACTTTGCTTTCTTGCATTTCCTTTTCATTGGGATGGTTTTCGTTGCTGCCTCCTGTATAATGTTGCGAGCCTCCATCCATAGTTCTTCAGGCACTCTGTCCACCAAATCTAAATCCTTAAACCTGTTCCTCACTTCCACAGTGTATTCATAAGGGATTTGACTTAGATTGTATCTTACCGGCCCAGTGGTTTTTCCTACTTTCTTCAGTTTAAGCTTGAATTTTGCTATAAGAAGCTGATGATCTGAGCCACAGTCAGCTCCAGGTCTTGTTTTTGCTGACTGTATAGAGCTTCTCCATCTTTGGCTGCAGAGAATATAATCAATCTGATTTCGATGCTGCCCATCTGGTGATGTCCATGTGTAGAGTCGTCTCTTGTGTTGTTGGAAAAGAGTGTTTGTGATGACCAGCTTGTTCTCTTGGCAGAACTCTATTACCCTTTGCCCTGCTTCGTTTTGAACTCCAAGGCCAAACTTGCCAGTTGTTCCTTTTATCTCTTGACTCCCTACTTTAGCATTCCAATCCCCTATAATGAGAAGAACATCCTTCTTTGGTGTCACGTCAATAAGGTGTTGTAAGTCTTCATAGAATTGGTCAATTTCAGTTTCTTCAGCACCAGTGGTTGGTGCATAAACTTGGATTACTGTGATGTTAAAAGGTCTGCCTTGGATTCGTATCGAGATCATTCTATCATTTTTGAGATTGCATCCCAATACAGCTTTTGCCACTCTTTTGTTGACTATGAGGGCCACTCCATTTCTTTTATGGGATTCTTGCCCACAGTAGAAGATATGATTGTCATCCGAACTGAATTCGCCCATTCCCGTCCATTTTAGTTCACTGATGCCCAGGATGTCAATATTTATTCTTCCCATCTCATTTTCGCTTCCTTATCCTTTCACTCATCCTTTCGCTTCCAGGCATATCCGCAACTGAGCGTCCTTTCGGCTTTGGCCCAGCCGCTTCATCAGCTCTGAATCTACTTGTACTTGTCCTCCGCTCTTCCTCAGTAGCATGTTGGACGCCTTCCGACCTGAGGGGCTCATCTTCCAGCGTCATAACTTTTATATGCCTTTTGTCTTTGTTTTTTTTTTTATAGAAATTTTTATTGGCTTTTCACTTTTTATAAAGACAAATACAGACAAAAAAGACAAAAGACAAAAACATGTATAATTTCAGAAAATCCTACTTTCCTAACCTTGTTCCCGGACTTCCCCCCACCCCCCTTCATGCATCCCCATTCCCAGAATTGTGTCAGCAAATTGGTATTTCTCTTCTTAATCATCTTAAAATAACCTCTTTTATAAAAAAAGTAGATTTTTTCTAAGTTGGACTCAAGTTCTCTTCCATTGATTTCCCAATTTGTCTTAAATAAAAGTCATATTAATTAAACCCAAAAGTCTTGAGTGTTTTTACAATTCTATTCTTCCCTCCCTCCCATCCCCGGTTTTCGTCCCTTCCCAGTACATATCCAAAATATCAGTTCTTAGCCTGGGTTCCTCACGTCCGAGGCTTTCAAGTCTCTTTCAGTCCCTCTCCGCCGGTCTTGTTGGTAATCCTTTATGTCGGTCGTCGAGTCTCGAAAACGTTCTGTCACCATCCAACCATATTCTCTTCCCACAAGAACAATTGGAAACAGCTGCTGGAAAATTTCCACAAAGTCTGCTTCTTCAGAGTCAAAGTCAAGGTGGAGGCCCCCATTATATTTCTTTATTTTAAGTTCCTGTGTTCCATAAACTCCCGGGGCCTCCTCCTCCATCTTTTGCATCTTTCGCAGATTTGTGTTAGATGTAATCCAAAAGTCTCCTTGTTTATATTCCACAGATGTCAGCTTCTGGCTGGTACTTTCCAACTTTACTTTCTCTTTTTCTTGTTTAGTCTTTTCCACTTCTTTAGATATCATTTCCGATTCAGCTGTGGATTCTTTCTCATCCAGGTCCTCAATACATTCAGCAGAGCTGCTTGTTCCAGAAGTCAAGGTCATAAGTTGTTTATTCATAGCCAGACTCTGCTCTTGTAAGACTCCCACCAGATGAAACATTCTTTCGATTTCCGCTAGTAACTTTCCATCCACAGCCATTGTAATTTCACAGAATTCCCCCTAGAGGGAATCTAGTTACTTAGTAATCTTTCTCCAACAATCCTCCAACTTATTGTTATTACTTTGTTTCCAACAATTTTAACTCAATTGCAACTCATTTTAGTCCAGAGGGATCTTAAATAACGATTTTTCCACTTAAATTGTCCGTTTGACAGCTTTGACAGCTGTCAAACTCCGCACCTCTTCCACAAGCTCAAAAGCAGGACGCTCCCGGGCCCGGGAGGGGGGGGGTTGTTTACAACTGAAAGAAAGCTTCCAACACTCCACTCTCCAGCTCAAAATTTCTTTTTGCCAAATCTTGGAAGTTAATGTCTTTTTCAACTCACCCCACAAAGGGTAGGCACTCCAGCTTAGTTCTTATATCGTTGCTTTAGATCGTCTGCAAGAAGGGGGGGTGCGGACTTCCTTTTAGCACACCCCCTGGTCGTCTCGAATTCACAGGATAATATTCATAAAGTCCAATTCCGTTTTACTCACGGGTTATTCTTTTCAGTCCAAATTTCAAGGAAGGGAATCAGCGCTCTCCAGTCATGGCTCGCGGCTTCGCTCAACCGAGGTAGCGATCGACTCTCAGCACCACGCCACCCTCCGTATCCTCTCCGCAGCCTTTAAAAAGGCTCTTCGTGAATCGGGGGGGCGCTTAAGGTGCCCACCGAGTCTTCAGTCCGCAGGCTTCAGCGCCTGCGGTTTTTGAGGGTCCCCGCGTCGCCGGCGCGGCAAGACCCGTCCTCAGTTGAGCCGATTCCCTCCGCAGCTCGGAGGGAATCCGCCATTTCCAGATCGCGCCAACCCGGAAGCCTATATGCCTTTTGTCTTTGTCCCTGGAGTTTTCTTGGCAGGGATACTGGAGTGGCTTGCCGGTTCCTCCTCCAGGTGGATCACGTTTGGTCAAAACTCTCCACTATGACCTGTTCATCTTGGGTGGCCCTGCACGGCATAGCTCATAGCTTCTCCGAGTTATTCAAGCCCCTTCACCACGGCAAGGCAGTGATCCATGAAGGGGAAAGTGGATGTAGGAAGGTATTATTTTTATTCCCACCATGTATTTGTTGCATTCAATTCTGCTTCCATTCTGCTTCAGTTCAACTTCCACCAAAAACTAAACTAGAAACTATACAAAAAAAAGTTTCTCTTTTCTATTAGTAAACTTCTATTAATAAAAGAATAATGAACAAAGCAAACTTCTTTCCTGAGTCACAACATCATGCTTGGTTGTTGTTGTGTCGTCGTTTTTTTGCTATTGTGGTTATGTATTTTGTGCTTTTATGTTGCAAACCGCCCTCAGATCTTCAGCTGAAGGGTAGTATATAAATTTAATAAATAATAATAATAATAATAATAATAATCCATCTCACCAAAATCATGACAACAGAGAATAATGTGTCAGCTCGGTCTGCTGTCCAGGTGCTAACTTGATGGAGAAGTACAAGTCCCTCCACTTCTCTCTCTTATGGTTCTTCCTCTTCAAAACAAATTTGTCTCCAACAGAGGAGAGTTCTGCAAATGAAGACATAGAATTGAATCATAGAATTGTAGAGTTGGAAGGGACCCCAGGGGTCTTCTAGTCCTGCCCACAACTGTCCCTGGATAGGCTTGAACCACCAATCTTCTAGTTAACCATAAGCAGCATTGACCCACATGCCCAGCCTACCTCCTATGCAGTTTAGAGTCCATGAGACCTGCTTCCAAGCAGACATGGGGTAGCCAGGTTGGTTTTGACCATACACAATTTTGACTTTACATGCTCTCCTTGGAATGTAACCCCAGCATAAATTGAGTCGCCTGTATGTAACTTTAAAAATGGCAATATTTGTGTACCTGTTTTCCTCTTCCCTCCCCATTCCCTTTTCCTCCAATGTGGTGTCTATTAGACTGTAAGCCTGTGTACAGGTTAATCTGTGTACTGTCTCTAGGAAAATTAAAGTGCTTTGTAAATGATAATTTACAGCAACAGTATTTTCCCAGTATACCCCTGCCTCCACTTCCTTGTGAGTTTAATTTTAGATTACTAGCTTTTCAGACAGCAAACTGTAGCCTTATACTTTGCAACCTCCGTCACACCTTTGGAATGAAAGTTCAGAATGAAACTATTAATTGGCCAAACTTTCAACTCTTACCTATTTTGGGATTTTTAAATTTTCTTTTCTTTTTTGAATTGTATTGTTTGGGGCCATTTCGATGGCTGAAAGGTTGTATTAAAGAACAAAACACCTATGCTGATATTTCCACCTACGTGGTGCTGTTAGCACAACTAAGACTGACACTATTGTTATTCCAAAGCCTTTTTTGAGGGTGTGAGAGTAGTGCTATGAATGCTTTTATAAAAAAGGCACATTGAAGTAAAAATAAATGAATAAGGCCGCCACCGTATTTTTTTACTTGGGAATAAGATCTATGGAACTCAGGAGGTTGTACATAGAGATTTAGCTTGTAACAACATAACAATGTAAGAGGTGTTGAGAACAAATTTTAGTGGAACTAGACTGTGTAGGAGAATTTCCACCTGTTCTGTAAGAAAAACATGCAAGAGGACGTTAGTAATGTCATTAATAATATTACATTTATATTGCTGCCCATCACTGTATATTTCATGGGTGGTTTACAAAAAAAAGCTAAAAGATAATGAAAATGAACCGCCAGTCATTTAAGGAACACAAAAGACATGATTGTTCATAAAATAAATAATTGGCTAAGACATTTTTCTCCGCTGCTTGTCTGTGAAGGACTGCTGATTTCTGCGGGTGGGTTGTTGTTTTAAAAGGGGGTCTTTAATTTTAAAATATTGTTTTGACAGCGCGACTAGTGAGCCGTTTTTGAATTTTAAAATGTTGTTGGTGCTGCGGTTCGTCCGCTGCCTTGAGCTCGTCAGAAAACGCGACGATCACAAGGACGATAGTTTGAAATTAAGATCAATGGAAGTATTTTAATAATCATAACCATAATAATATTGTTGATGAGTGTGATAAGAGAGTAACAATGGTGATTGTAAACGGGAGAGGGTTGAGGAGAAACCGACCCACCGCCACACAGGCAGAAGCAGCCAGGCGGGCTGAGGTAAACTGGCCGCGGTGCAGGTCGGGAACAGAGTCCGGGCGGGTGCTGCTGCTGTGGCGGCGGCGGCAGCTACCCTCGTCGTCGTCGCCGCCCACCCCGCGCCGCCGCCTTCTCCTCGGCCGCGCTGCACGCCGGGAGTCGGCGCGCGTCGGCCTCCCCGCAAGATGGTCTCCGGGCTGCTATCCCCTCCCCTCTCCGCACATGCGCAGTTCTTAAAGCGGGCCGAGCCTGCTCCCTCCTCCGCTGCTGCTCCCTCCCTCCTTCCTTCCTGGCGGCCGGGGCGCCACTGACAAGACCGGGGCGGGAAAAGGGCGGTCGACGCCGCTGCTGCTGCCGACGACGACGAAGGAAGACGACGACGACGAGCGCGACGACCATTACCGCCGAAGAAGGAACACCGCTGCGACCCCTCCGCCCGCCCCTCCTCAGCCAGCCTCCTCCCACAAGCTTCCTCCATCTTCTTTCTCCACAAGCCGGCAAAAGGGGAGGGGGCCAAGAGAGCCCTTCTTCGGCGAGGCCGGCTCTGTGCCTCCCCCGGGCCCAAGGAAGCGACCAGCAGCCCCCCCTCACTGTACGCGTTCGCCTCGCGCGCGGAACCGGCGCCGGTGAACTGGTGGGAGCGGCCTCGGAGGCTCGGGTAAGGCCGGCCGGCTTCTGGCTCCAGCAGGAGAAGGGAGGGTGTCACACCTATAAGGCGCGACACGGGCTTGTACTGTGGCGCTTTGCTTTATTATGGCTTTATTTATTTATGTATATTGGGCGCGGGGTGAACGGGCAGTAGGCCCCGGCTTGGGGCTGCTCGTGTTGCTGCTGTTGCCGCCACCGCCTCCTCCTCCTCTCCCTCCCTCCTTCCTTTCTCGCTTCTTTCCAGCTCGCTCTCAAAATGGCCGCCGCGCCCGTTGATATTGAGACGGGGGTGGGGGGGGGAAGGGAGGAGAGAAGGAGAAAGGGAGGGATGAATAAGGCTTCCCTCCCTTCTGTCTCTCTCCCTCTCTGACTCGCATCCTTACCGTCGTCATCGCGTGTTTGTGTTCACGCCCCAGCCTTCATTCGCACGTCTCTCTGAAATGCACGCTGCCCATTCTTCTCCTCTGTCGGATACCCCCCTCTCTTCTCCCCTTCTTTCCTTAGGTGACTAGGCAAGAAAAACGCGTGTGGCGTGCTTTCCTTTGCTCCCGCTCATCCACCCTCCACACACAAACGTTGTTCTTCCTCCTGGCCTTTAGCCACCCCTGTACTATGATTACCTCTGCCTCTTTCCCCGTATCCAACATCTCTCCATGCACCCACACCCCGCACCCACCTCCTGCCAAACGGCATGACCCTGTTTATTCTTTTCTCGGTCCCCCCCATAGTAGGTGGGTGGGTAGATTGGTTCCCCCTCTTTAACCCCCTTTTGATATATTACCCTTTCTCAGTCTCCAGTGGAATCAAGGTTATTTTTGCTCTTTCATCCTACTTTCTCTTATAATGGGAGTGGGGCACGTGTGACCCTCTCTAGTGGGACCCTTGTTTCTCCTCTTCCACACCCATCTTATAGATGACTCTTGTCTTCTAATAGGAAGCGAAAGGGCGCTGCATTCCTTCTTACCCCTCTTTCCTGTTAGAGAGGGTGTACAAATGAGTATATAGTTGCCCTTTGACTTCCAATCTTGTTTATCTATAGAGGAGGTCGGTGCCCCCTCACCTTGGCTGAGAAACTAGCCTCCCTTTAATGGAGAATCTGTTACATTTTCCATTAAAGGATATAGATTTTCCATTGGAGGGAGGGGAGAGGCTCCTAATACTGCTGTTTTACTATTATCTGAATTCTCAGCATCCCTCTCCAGCTGGATGTGATCTTTTCCAGTTCTTCAGTTCCTCAGTTCTGCCGTAGCATCTCCGCCCCATAATCCTGCGTTACTGCATTTCTCCCCTCCCCTCTGTACACACCTCTTCATCTCCTTTCTCTAGCTGGAGGAGTCTGATCACACCCTTTGCTCTCTGGTTTTCCCCATTCTCAAGCCATCTTTTAAAGCATAATTTGTTGGTACCCTCTACCTCCTACTACCGCAGCATCTCTCTACATCCTCTGTTACTAGCTCTATCATCTCCCCTTCTTGCATCTGCTTTGTCACTCTGAAACCTCATCATGCTGCCTTGCTTGAAGGCCCTTCGTGCTCTAGTCTAGACAAGCCTTTGCACCCATCTTACTTTTGCTTCTGACATTCAGAATCCTGCTTTTCTTCAGCTTTAGTCCTCTACTCCCAGCTCTGTTGTTATATCTGTAGTATTTCTTTACTAGCCTCTTATTCTTGAATCTCTTCTTGCAACCTCCGGTCCATTTTTCAGTTCCATATTTCTGTAAGCTTTGTCTCACAGCCCACAACTCTGGTCTCCTACCACACTCTTCTCTTCTTTCATTATCTTTTCTTCGTATTTACTGCCACTCCACTGCTTGACCACCTGCATTCCATAATGATGTTTTCTTCTGGCGACTTCACAATAAATGGGGTGGAGGAAGTTGTAGTGATAGTGACCCCAATAAAGGCCTGGAAGTAGAGAGGAAGTCAGATTGAAAGGAAATATATCCTAGATCTCTCCCCTCCCCGCATGCTCCTTACATTTCTTTATTCCTTTCTTGTTGACGAAAATGGGAGGAGAATTACTGTTTGTTGGCAAGTTGGCCTGCTTCTCTGTGTTGTTTGTTTTAAACAAGATGAGTGTTGGGGTACTGGCTCATTAAAATAAATGATCTGTGGTACACAACATAAAAGAGATGTCTGGCAGCTCTAATCTGGTGGTCTGTCAAAAGGCCCTTTTCCACCCTTCTCCCTGCAGTGACTGAGTAAGAGAAAAATCATTGCTAGGAGGTGGCTCAGACGGTCAGAACAAGCTGCAGCAAAAATGGGAGGAGGATGTGATGGAAGACTTAGGGAGATCAGATTCCACATGTTGGGGGTTAGCACCTCATTGCTGGTAGAACCTCATTGCTGGCAGTTTAGAGAAGAAATTGCCCTTTTGAAAGATGGGGAGGAGGAGAAGTGATGCTAGAGATGCCAGCAAGGAATCTCATCCCATTAAGGTGCTTGTTTGTTCTGTATTGTTAAGAATACAGCTCTTATTGTAACAATTTAGCTTTGTGATTCTCTCTTCCCTTTTACCTTACTTCTGTGAAGAAGTTAAGGTGGGTCACACACTTATAGGAGAGGTTTTTGGAGTGGTGATGTGGGTGGGGGGGAAAAGAAATTATGCACTCAGCCTCTGAGACTAGTCACATCCCATCTTATTTGCTTTAGTAGCATTGGCTGGGGAAAAGAAATGTTCCGTACTACTGCAGTATGGCTTGATTGATGCAGGTCAAATATTTTTGCAGTGAGTTTCCTAGCCATGAGTGTTGGAAGCTATACTAACAGTTTTCACTGTGCCTCTCCCTCTGTCCACCCAAAGGGTGGCGGCGGGGGGGGGGGGAGAATAGTAATGTATTTAGGTGCATTAACCTGTTTGCATATTCAATCTCCCCCCCCCCCCCGAATTCTTTTACATCTTGCTACTGTGCCTATGTCACATTTGTGGACTTCATTAGCGGGTGTGGAGGAGGGGGTGGAATGGTCCGAATTCTCAGATTTATAATTAAACAATTGTGTACCATTGAATTTCTTGGCAGTGTGGGACAGGATTTTTCAGTAGCTGAATTATTATTATTATTATTATTATTATTATTATTATTATTATTATTATTATTTATTTATTATTTATTATTTATTATTATTTATTATTTATTTATTATTATTCAAAGTGGTTTAGAATATCCCTGAATCAGATATTTTGAACAAAGAGAACACTTTTAACAAAAGCCTCTGCCACAGATACATTAGTTTGTCAGTAATGTTTTGTGTGTTCTTGTTTGGTTGGATTGTGTTTATGGAGGGCGAGTACAGCGAGCACAGCCATTGAGGAGAAAACTGGGTGGAGTAAGGCAGAAGCTGTGAAATGGCTAGATTACCCTTTTCATAGCATTCACACCACCCATTTTCTGCTTGTGTTTTTGCTGGAGTGGAAGGTATAGTAATTGCAGTAACAATGAAGTCTGTTCTTTAGGGAGGAGTCTAGTGGTATAGAAATCAAGTGAATGTAGTAGTCTTTATCTCACCACCCCCCTTCCGTAGATCTTGATTTGTCTAGCAGTAAAGTAGCCAGTCAATGTTGGAAAGCAAGGGTTTTTGTTGTTGTTTGATTATCTTTCTGATTGACACAGATTTTCACTTTTTTACTTCATTTGGGATATGATAGATTTACACACATAGTACATATCAAATTTCTACATTAGTGAATGGTGACTTCATTTGTTCTTACATTTTGTGGTGGGTTTCTGTAGCAGAGTGTTACCTTTACACTCTGTCTTGTCTTGTCTTCTCTGCACAGATATGATCAAATTGAGCACTGTTATCCTTTGACACATTTTTAAAGAGTACAGAAAAAATGTAGGACAAAAGGATATGGAAAATACTCTGATGGAATGGTAAACATGATGTTCCATCTTTCTTTACACTTACCTAATGAAGGATGGCAGTGTTCTCATTGATATTCAATCTTTGTCATGCCAAATCCAATTCTTAACAAGGGTGAATATACATAGATTGTATCGGACAAAGCACAATTTGATTCTTATCAATATGGGTGTGGATTAAACTGTACCATATACAGTATAATTTTTTAGCATTTCTTTTATGAGTGGCTACTGTTTCCTGCATTTCTTCAAACCAAATAATTTGGTTGTTCGCTAGAGTGTCTATTGTATTAGGGGACTCAAACTCTAAATTGACTAAAACCATTGACCTTGAGATTTGGGTTGACCCTGAATACTCACACTTAACACAAGAAGAAAATGCATATATGCAAAGAAAAAAATGGGAATTAATAGGATTATAGGCCCTGTTCTGTCTCCTCCTCCCACTTTCAAGGCTTATTCATATATAGATATATAGTTATATAGGTAGTCTTTTTAGCTTATTATATGCCTATATGATTTGCTTGTTGATTATATAATCTTCCTTTTGGCCTTGCTGAAGTGCAACCTAAAATGGAACACGTTTTAAATGTTTTGCAAAGTTTGTGGCAAGATTTAATATCCTTTCTTTTGGGTTAGAATGTCACACATTGCCTTTGACTATAATCCAGAAATTAAAAGGGTCTTAATTATTATATATAGTGATACTCAGTGTTGAGGTGCTTTTATTTTGTGAATAGGTTAAAGTTGTCATTAGGAAAATCTGTCTTTGGTGTTTTTGTTGTTGTTTACTTCCAAACGGTACTACTATAAGACTTCTAAGGATGCCTACTGTTCTAGCCTGTGGTATTTACATTTCAGGTGGCAAAAAGGTTTGACCCTTTCTATATTTTTCAGTGCCTGTTTATGGGTGGACAGTTCATATCTGACACATGGTGAATACAGAACAAAGATTGTGGCTGTCATTATATTAGCATAAAATTTAACATTATGTTGTGAATGTTGGGGTGAACTTCTGCATCCTGGTGTGTGTGTGCTTATCATGTCTCTTAGAAGTATGGGAAACCTTCCCTAGTAAAAGGATGCATTGTCATGTTTCTCAGCCTCTGTAAAAATCTTTCTGGTTTATGATGTTGTACTCTGCAATTTCCATTCTTTCCCTTTTAAATTGTACCTTAAATTGTTTTGTAATATATCTACATTATGCTATGCATAATCTTTGTCAGTGCTGTAAGCTGAGTCATGGAATCAGCTGTGCAAATGGAATCATATCTGGGCAGAGGTCTCACTGTTCATTAGTGCATTTAGACTTGCAATCTAAGAGTTCATAAAGTGAATTTATGGCTTCTTGGAGAATAGAGCCCAGATCCAAGTCCAGTCAGATTCTTAACTTTTTTGTATTGCTGTACTTTTTAGCAATAATATAGTGAATAGGATACACACGGCCTGTCGAGTTAACCTTGTATGCTACCAGTCATAATTGGAACTCTGCTTCTGTCAACTGTAAAATAAGGGAAAGGATGCTTAGCTACTCTTGAGTACTACACTTGCCTTAGCACTACTTTTAATGGAAGATTAATAGTGTCTTTATTTGAACATGGGGCAATGTGTCTTAAATAGGATAAACCTGGATTGAGACTATAAATTAGAGTTCTGGTTTTGGAAGTTGTGGGTTCAGTTGCAATAATCTGGGCTGGGCAGTCATTAATTGTTAATGTATGGTGTTTGCTAATTAAGGTGGGGTTTCAGATGGAACATGTTTGGTTTATACGTCACCTAATCTAGACTACCATGCACTTTAAGAGGAAAATTAAAGGACTGCTAGGAGTTTGACAGACTTGACTGCTGCTGCTACTCATTGACAGTGTACTCTCTTGAATACAAATACACAGCTAGGAATCAAATGTCTTCATTCAAGGCTACCCCATTAGAAGAGAAACATCTATGTCTATTAAAAATTGACATGCATCAGGACGATTTAAATCATTATTGTAAATCAAGTTTCCCATTTCTGATTTTATTTTTTTGAACAGCATGCCTGCAAACTAGTTGCTATAACAATTACCACATATTGGCTGATAACTAAATGAGTCATTATAGGATTACAATTTAAAACATTTGGCCTTGCAGCCCATATGTCTTTTGCACTGCAAAATTATACCTGCTTAACTAGAATTCGGCTTTGTCTGACTCTACATATATATGAGGATACTAAGCAAGATCACTTGCTTGAAGGCTCAGAATGCAGTCAAAGTGAGATTTACAGCTCAGTCTCAGAAGTAAGTGTTCAGAACTTTCCTGAAAAGGAAGTGGTGGTAGTTACTCAAAAAGTATTTATCAATGAGATGGAAGTGTCAGTGCTGTTTAGCTGTTGTAAACACTCATAATTTGAGAACAGAATACATGGCAGAGTTGAGATACTTGGATGATAGGAGTACAAGAAAATTAATGTGGGTCCCATCCTGATGAGACACATGATGGCATCTCCTGAGATGTGACATCTTTGACACCCTAGTCCCTAGGTCCCATAGAAAGCACACAATAACTGAAATATTATGTATTACTACTTATGTTTCTTATAATGCTTCAGTTCAAAAGTTTGATATGTCTGTATATGATTTTATTACAGAACATTTAAATTGCTGTTTGGTATGTCATGACTCAGTTTTATGGTAAATGTAGACTTTAACCAGCTTTCCTTTTTAAACATTGGCTAAAGAGAAAAGAAAACCCCTACTGGTTCAGGCCAAAGGCCCATCTAGTTCAGCGCCCTGTTTTCACAGTAGCCAACTAGATACCCAAGGGGAGGTCCACAAGCAGGACCTGAATGTAGCAGGATTCTTCCCATTGATTCCAAGCCACTGGTATTCAGAGACATACTGCCTCCAACTCTGGAGGTAGAATACACCATTGTGGGTAGTAGCCATTGCATAATTGTAGATTTAGCATAATTGAAATTTATAAGTTCAATCCAAAATACATTTAGTTCCCCCCTCTTGTAAGAACTTGAAAAAATCATACAAATAATTTAATTACTTCTATTAGTGACAGCTTCCCAAATAAATTGATCTGTCAGCTTAACAGATACACAATATATTTTTAGCCATTCTGTTCTAAGTTTTCTTACAGTCAACATTAGGAAGTTCATACAGTGTCAGTCTGAGTACTGTCAACTTCATTCCAAACACTATTTTAAAATTTCATCCATCCAAATTCCTGCAGTGCTTTTAGGTGGTTTAGTTATGCTTACAGTGTTAAGAATGTTGGTATGTTTGATAAATAAAAATTTGCAGTCTTAAGAGGTTGCTCTTGTAAAGTAGTGTCTGATAACGCATTAGGAGGACAATTTGAAATGTGCCTTTTAAGTTGAGGTATTAAATGAAGCAATTGTTCTGACAATTCTGAAACATTGTGTGTGCTCAGCTTAACCAGCAATGAGTTGTTTAAGCTTAATGTGTCCCACAAGTTTTTGGATGGATCTTCTGGAACAAAAAGGTTTTCTCTGAGGGAGCCACTTACTGGAGCTCCAAGCATCTGTGAAGCTATTGTTTCTGAGATGTCAAATTTCTCTTCCCATTCTTTTTTTGACACATCATGGAAATGTTAACCTTACTGTTTTAGATGATTTTAGCATTCTCTTCAGCATAATTTTCATAATGCTTTTCATAATTTTTGCTTCTGAAGTATTTCTTTAAAGTGTATCTTTGTTAGAGATTGGACACAGAAAATCAGTGCTCAGCTAGTGCTGAAATGGAACTTGAAGGGATATCTACATTGTGGACTTAAAGCAGATTAACAATTGGGGCTGTTTGAGAGCAATGGTTGTTTAGGGGCTAAAGTGTTGGGTTTAGGTGTGGGGAATGGGATCAGGTTTGAATTCTGCCTTGCAGCTCACTGAGTGGGTTTAGGAAAGCTAGTCAACAGTGTTTGAAGCTTAATGATAATTTAATGACATGTCTGAACTGACAAGGCATCATCTGGCAAACCACAACTTTAAACAAATGGTTTGAAGGGGACTTGCAGACTGTGGTTTGGTGTGATGCTTGAATCAATAAACTATAGCTTAAAACAATGCTCTGCCTCTGGAGGCTACTTCCTTGTAGTGAACTTGCAAAGCAAAGATGATAAAAAGCAATGCGGGCAAGCTGCTGTAAGCCATGTTTGTAACCATCGTTACAATATTGTTTAAATTCAGCCATTGTCTATTTGCTTTATCTACCAACAATGCAGTCCTAAGGCATACAGCTCAAAGCTTCTTGGAGGAAGGACAATATAGAGATGTAACCAGTAAATTAAGATGAGAACACCTAAAGTGACCATAGGATTGTATCCAGTGCTAATCCTATTCAGAGTAGACCCATTGAAAATAATGGCTGACTAATTTGGGTCCGTTAATTTAAATGTGTTTACTGTGTGTCTACTCTTAAGAAAATTTAGTTGGATACATCCCAAGCATTTTATTCTTTGGAACATCTCTGTTCCTGGATCAGAAGATGTTTATAGATTGTATTGTCCACCGGTACTAATCAGACTTTATCAGGAGATGCTTCTGATGAGAACACTCTATTTTGTAATCAGTGATTAATTGATGCAATCAAAAATTTTCCTACTTTAATTACTATTGACTTACGGTATCTGTCCTTTCTCTTTAATGCATATGTTTTAATCCATTTCCTTTTGGAAATGAATTCATAGTTATTGTCAGGTAACAAAAATAATGCTTGATTTAAGATGGAATATACATCTTTTTGTTCATACTGTTTCAGTATGATCTGCTTTATGTAATCCTGCAGCTGGTCAGAGGTGGACTATATTTACAGAATTCTGTAGTTGTAGTATGGTTGTCTTGCCGAAAGACTTACCTCCTCCAAGCAGAACATTTTGCCCATGAGTGGCTTTCTCTTATCCCACTCAGTCACTGCATGTAATCCAGATAAGTAATCCATGGAGAACTGGTGTGTACTGCACTGAGTTGCTAAGTGGCTTAAAATGTGATGATGTTTTTCTCCTTGACCATGAAAAATGAGAACTCGTAACACCATGATGGTGTGTTCTCTTTGCAGCATGTTATGATTTGGATGAGATGGGCTAACTACATAGGAATGCATATAAGGGAGAGTATTGCCTCTTTGTAAGTCCTACCATCCAATTCTGTTGCATTCTGTTTGATTGACTTTTAGACCTTGTCGCTGTTTATTGTTGTAACCAAGGGAAATCAGATATGGTCACCAATTTCTGTGCCAGATGCTTGGCTGGCCATTAGTGGCACACAAGCTTTCTCTACATAACTCCCCTCCAACCCCATATGATTTACTGTATCTGGTGTTGACGTTAAAAAACTAATCAGATATGAATCTGTTCAAGTTATTATCTGTTCCAGTAACTGAAGAGCCCATATAAATTGTAGGGAAGTGTGGTGATTAAGTGTGCCACTTCATTAATTAAAATACAGTCTTCAACATTCCTCTTTCCACAATTTCTTGCTGGGCCAAAGCTTCAGTTTTCCAGAGCTTGGGTCAAGCAATATAAATATACTTTTTAATTATTAATAACTAATGAGGGCTGTTCTCAAGCACTATGTATATACCTGGATCAAATTACCAATTTCTCCAATTTCTCTAATAATAAATAAATCGGACGTACCCTTTTCAAAATGGTTACCGTATTTTTCGGACTATTGGACGCACCGGTCCATAGGACGCACCTAGATTGGGGGGGGGGGAAATAAAGGCAAAAAAAATTTATCCCCCCCCCCCAGGCGCGGGGCTGGGGCGGGGAAGCCCGAGCTTCCCCCTCCCCCAGAACGGGACCCAGAGCCATGCTTTGGCATCGCTCTGGGAACTTGCGGGGCTGGGGGAGGAGGAAGCCTTCCGCCAACCTCCAAACCATGTCGGGAGACAGCGGGATGGCGCGCTGCGCCTCTCCCGCTGTCCCCCGAGCTTGTGGGGCTGGCGGTGGGGCTCTCCTGAAGCCGGGAGGTCGTGGGGATGGTGGGGGGGGGGAGAAGCAGGCTTGCTTCTCCCTCCCCCAGCCTCCCGATCAGGTCGGGGAAAAGCGGGATAGCGGAGCGCCGCCATCCCGCTTTCCCCCGACCTGATCTGGAGGTTGTGGGGATGGTGGGGGGGGGAGAAGCAGGCTTGCTTCTCCCTCCCCCAGCCTCCCGATCAGGTCGGGGAAAAGCGGGATAGCGGAGCGCCGCCATCCCGCTTTCCCCCGACCTGATCTGGAGGTTGTGGGGATGTGGGGGGGGAGAAGCAGGCTTGCTTCTCCCTCCCCCAGCCTCCCGATCAGGTCGGGGAAAAGCGGGATAGCGGAGCGCCGCCATCCCGCTTTCCCCCGACCTGATCTGGAGGTTGTGGGGATGTGGGGGGGGAGAAGCAGGCTTGCTTCTCCCTCCCCCAGCCTCCCGATCAGGTCGGGGAAAAGCGGGATAGCGGAGCGCCGCCATCCCGCTTTTCCACGACCTGATCTGGAGGTTGTGGGGCTGGTGGGGGGGAGAAGCAGGCTTGGTTCTCCCTCCCCCAGCCTCCCGATCAGGTCGGGGAAAAGCGGGATAGCGGAGCGCCGCCATCCCGCTTTTCCACGACCTGATCTGGAGGTTGTGGGGCTGGTGGGGGGGGGAGAAGCAGGCTTGCTTCTCCCTCCCCCAGCCTCCCGATCAGGTCGGGGAAAAGCGGGATAGCGGAGCGCCGCCATCCCGCTTTCCCCCGACCTGATCTGGAGGTTGTGGGGCTGGTGGGGGGGAGAAGCAGGCTTGCTTCTCCCCCCGCCAGCCTCCCGATCAGGTCGGGGAAAAGCGGGATAGCGGAGCGCCGCCATCCCGCTTTTCCACGACCTGATCTGGAGGTTGTGGGGATGGTGGGGGGGAGAAGCAGGCTTGCTTCTCCCCCCGCCAGCCTCCAGATCAGGTCGGGGAATAGCGGGGTGGCGGCTCTGCGCCTCCCCGCTGTCCCCAGCTTTTGGGTGCAGGCTGCTGCCCGCAAGCCTTGCGAGCCCGCGGGACATCCCGCCGGGCTTGCAAGACTTGGGATAGCTTCCTGAAGCCTGGAGAGCGAGAGGGGTCGGTGCGCACGGACCCCTCTCGCTCTCCAGGCTTCAGCAAAAGCCTGCATTCGCACCATAGGACGCACACACATTTCCCCTTCATTTTTGGAGGGGAAAAAGTGCGTCCTATAGTGCGAAAAATACGGTATATTGTTTTGCCTTTCAAAGGTATATGGACAGCTGCAGTGCTGGTGTAATGAGGCAAGTCAGGGAAGATGTGACTAATAAAATAGCAGTAGAAATGTGAACAGGTAGTGCAGAACTTGGGTCATTAGGCATTCTCTCTTATCTTTCCTCTAATAGGAAATGAAAGATTGAAAAATCAGTTTTCTCTGAATAAACTTAAGAGTTTGAATCTTTTCATGTTACAAATTGCCTTCCATCTTTGAGTGACTTAATTTTTCTTACACTGAACTGTAGTGCACATGCAAATTGCACTGAGGAAATTTAAATACCTTCCTTTTAATCTAATGGATATCTGCCTTGTTAATTACTTGCACTGTAATTCTTAAAGTGTATTAAAATATCAGGTGATTATCACTCAAGGAATTGTGACACACACACACACACACACACACACACACACTCTTATAGAAAAGGGTGAGAGGGTTTTTGTGTGTGGCATTTGGGTGTATGTTTTGCTCATACAGGAAAACCAACAGCATAGCTGTTATTAGGGCCAGCAGTTCAATATATGATCTGCAAAACAGATTAACCAATCAACTCCCTAGATTAGGTTTGCATATACCCTACCAAACTTTAAGTATGATCTATTCTTTAAGCGTAATATTATATTTCAATATTATATTTAAAAACTGTAGAAGTAACTTCAGGAATTGTTTTGTGCAATAGAGTGAAACCCCAAGCATGTTAACTTAGAAGCAAGCCCTACACTGAGGTCCAGCGTCAAGGGCCTTCTGACGGTTCCCTCGCTGCGAGAAGTGAGGTTACAGGGAACCAGGCAGAGGGCCTTTTCAGTAGTGGTGCCTGCCCTGTGGAATGCCCTCCCAGCAGATGTCAAGGCAATAAACAACTATTTTACTTTTAAAAGACATCTGAAGGTGGCCCTGTTTAGGGATGTTTTTAATGTCTGATGCTGTATTGCTTTTAATATTCAGTTGGAAGCTGCCCAGAGTGGTGGGGTATAAATTTATTATTATTATTATTATTATTATTATTATTATTTATTATTTATTGCTACTACTGTGTCTAACATCCAATTAAGTCTACTTCAGGATTGCAGCTTTCAAGATGTGGGATCAGGCCTTTACTAGGACATATACAGATGGGATGGAGAATAATTTTTTTTTTTTTAAGTCAGAGGCAGTATGCCACTAACTACCAGTTGCAGATGAACAGCAGACAAAAGTTACTGCCATCATGTCCTGCTTGTAGGCTGTGCAAATCACCTGGTTGGTCACTGTGGGAAACAGAAACTAGATGGACCTTTGATCTGATCTGGCAGAGCTCAGGTTCTTTAAAGAAATACGACTTTAATCAAACCATTCAGTCACCCTTTACATGAATTCAGAAGGGACTGTCCAGTGTTTTCCTTAAACGAAGCCACCAGTTTTCTCCAGGTCCAAATCATTGTGTTGGTGCTTGGCATTTGTGTCCTCATCAAAACTTTGAAGAACAGCAGCTAGCCAGGATGTTTAGTGCCATTTCCCTTTGGAAGATGAGAATATCTTGCTCCCCTCCCCATGTCTGAAAATACTTAGTTATGTATTTGCATTTTTATATCATGCTTATGAGAGGGACCCAGTTTTAATGTTAGTTTTTAAGCATATGGAGTTTTTTGAGACCATATTTTACTGTGTTTTTCTCCATTTTTTGGATCAATACGCATTCAAAACTACTGTGCCAAAATACTACCCACCCATCCCGGTCCTTATATTGTGAACAGGAACTTAAGACAATTCTGTGTGAGTGTTTAAAAGGGGAGAAGTAAGATTACTTTTTAAAATAATGGCGGCTTCATCACTGCTTACAAGAGATCAAGGCTTTAGTTTAGTTCCTAGTAGAATTGGGATCTAAAGCAGCATTTACATTTATGTACATGAAATTGTATTCCGTGATTACATATACTGAATGCATTAATGGGATCATAATGGAAAAGCAAAAGGGAGAAGGAGGTGCCGGTGCTTGAAAGTAAACTTTGTGAACATTTTTACAGAGAATTCTTGCTTAAAGGAGCAAAATCCCTTTACCTCATAAATGCTAGTGAAACAGATAGATATTTAAAATTAATTTTATTTTGTAAAAAAGTGATGCATATAACAAATCCATGGTGGGAGAGTTGCTTGTCTTGGTGGATATTTTTTTTTTACAAAGGAAATATCCTGTAAATTCTCCCTGAGCAATTGACAACTTGATAATCTGGTCCCATCTCAAGAGAACCTCAGATAGATTCTTGTAAAAATGGGTTGAAATAAAGGTGATCCATAGTCTGACACTACACATACTTACTCTGAAGTAGCCTTTCTCAGTTCAGTGGCTCTAAATCCCAGGTTGTTAAGTACAATATTGCTGTCATAGGGTTGTTGTTTTTAAATACCACCTTTAGTGGAAACCAAGGTGGAACTACAGTGGCCAATGAGGACTAATGGTGCATTTGGGTATTGAACAAGCTTTGTAATACTGGATTCTTTAATAACACACAAACATATCAGTGTTGCAGACAACTAACCATCCTAAATTTGTATGTTACTTTATATTCTTGAAAATGTTTGCATAACTAACATTTCTTGTTTGGTGAAATGTTTTGTTTGGTCCAGGTTGAAAAGACTCTCAGTTTTGAAATAGAAATACAATAGCCTTCTAGAAAGCTAAAAACTTGGGACAAATAGAAACTAACTTCTCAGCTTTTCATGTGCCGTTTCTTCTACATGATGTTCAACTGAGGCAGTCAAGAAGCAAGAGCTGAACAAGTTTCCAGAATGCACCACTGATCCAAATACCTGATGTTAGTCTCTGGTTTGAAAACATTTTTCCAGCACAGAATTTAACACACACACCAAATTAACATCTACTTTTTATAATTTGAATTTCAATTGGAAAACCTTTTTCTTTTTATCTAGCTTAATTTCTGTAGGTGGACTTGAATTTTTAAATTCATAAGAATAATATGTGGAAAGTGGTCCCATGAGGTGGTTGATTATTTTCTATTACCCTGTTCTAATTCTGAAAACCTTTAACTCATTGCTTAAACTGTGCAAAATCTGCACATGAATTTTAAGTTCACTTCTTGTATAGCACTGAGTGATAGTGGGATACTACATTAATTTTTAGTAGTAAATCTCTGTATGTTACTTGTGAAAAATGTCTGCTGTTTGGTGGCATTACTGAAAACATAATATTCTGCCTCTTGCACTTGTTGTATCTCTCTGCATAATGCCGGTGCCATGAAGACAGAAAATAAGATTTAAAAATGTACACAGGAAGCTGCCTTTAAAGAACCGATCCTAGTTAGGAACTTTAGAAGGAGACTGAGAACAAAGCACATGGGAAGAAAAACGGCCAGATCAAAAGCATTTCAGCCATCTTGACACTTTAGTACCCGGTCAGGCCTTCCTTACAACAGACTGAGCAGTATTGACTTTATCCCAATAAGTTGCTTTTTGAGCAAAACATTCAAGCAGGCTGTAGAATTACTACCAGGTGCTCTTTATAGCTTTTCCACTGTGCTTGAAACTTTAGTAGAGTGGGCTAGAGATTTACTTTTTAAAGGACTCGGTCTGGGTCCCATGCGGCTCTGGGACCAGTACAGCAATATACCCCTTTCAGCAACCCTGCCAACTACTCTGATGGATCTTGAATCATAGAATCTGAGTTGGAAGGGACACTCGGGATCATCTAGTCCAACCCTTGGCAATGCCAGAATAGGCAGTTGTCCTTTACAAAGATAAAACCTGCAACCTTGGCGTTATCAGCACCACGTGCTAACCAACTGAGTTATCTAGCTGCTAAGACAGAGGTTCCCAAACTGGTCTGTGGACTACCAATGGTCTGTGAGCTTCATTCAGGTTCTCCACAGTGTGCCTGTGGATTTCCAGTTGAAGCTGGAAGACAGCAAATCCATCCTATTAAGTATTCATATGGATATTTAATTGTACTAAATTGCTTTTTAAATTTCTTCTATTGTATTTTACTATACTATACTAGAATTTGAATTCTATGGAATGCAATAAAATACAGTATCTAAAACTAAATAAATAAAAACACATTCAAATATCATACAGACTCTAGCACAGCTCATTACAATTGCTAAAATGGGCAAAATAAATAATTAGCAAATGGTTTGTGGAGAAAAGAAGTTTGCAAACCACTGCTCTCAGTGGTGCTTTCAGGGCAGGACATTAAGACCAAAGTTTGGGGCCCTACTCAACAGAATAAGAAAGAGGAACCCCAAGCACCTAAACAATCTAGTATTAGGTCGAAACCTTAACAAACAGGCAGGAAAGGTCATCTCACTCCCCAAGGTAAATATTAATCCCTATAGTCCTCTCTGAAGTGAATTTTATAAACATACTTTTTATGTGTTATGAACAGGCAAGGCAGATAAAATGTTCCTGCTACACTTGGACATTTGTTTACAACTTTCGCGTTTTATGGTAGTGGTCAGCAAACAAACCTTTGACTGCATTGTTGGCACTCTTTGCTGTACTTTTATCTATATGAAAGATTAAGTTAGCCGTGTATTAATATCAAAAGTGAAAGATGAAACAGCTATAACTGAAATGAAGATAGCCAGAAGTAGGTGGATGTGTTCTGGTGACTGTTTTTTCCCCCCTCTTTCTAAAAGAGATGTACAAGAGTAAGAAATAGCAGCACAAAGACTGGATGAACACTTTTCTTACTGAACTCCTTAACATAGAATTGTTCTGGTATATATAATTAAGCTGGACAGGTTTAGGAGACATCATGTAGCTTAAAAAAGCACTAAGAAATACATGGTTGGATTTTAAAAATGTTTCCGTTTTAGACACCTCAGAAAAGCACTCGCCACAATAAACATTAATTGGGGAGGACCAGGTGAATTTCCAAGTGGCTCTCCATGGCTGGTGCTGTAGGGGTTGAGTGGAGAGCAAGTAAAACCAAAGGCGATACAAATCAGTCTTTTTATTGGAGAATTTTTTATGACACGCATATGCACAGCCCAGTATTATGAGCTGGAATAAAACCTGCGTAAGACGAAACAAGCTTATTGAAAAAACATAACAAGAGCCTGTTGGATCAGGCCAATGTCCCTTCTAGTCCAGCATCCTGTTCTCACAGTGGCCAACCAATTTCCTATGGGAAGCCTGCAAGCAGGACCTGAGTGCAACAGTACTCTGCCCACCTAAATGTCATCTGGTGTTAGCGTTCTTTGTGCTGGGGTTTTTTTTATATATAGAAATACAGTGTGTGTGCATGAGCGCTGTTAAGTAGATGGGAGCAGTAATGTGCAGAGGCTTTATATATAGATTGCCCACTCATATGGGGAAATGGGTTGTGTGTCTTTGATTTTGTTGCTGGAATAGACACTTAAATGGATCTGTTTGTGTATATTCAAGGCTCAAATTGGTTTTGCTCAAAAAACACAAAAGGCAGCTTGACTCATGCTAATGTTCGGTAAATGCTGTTAGACTACCTCTTTCTTTTAAACAGTTTACTGTACTCTTGAATTTATCCTAGCATGGGCACCTGAATCTTGGCTGCTTTCAAATCTTGATCTTTTGACCCGTACTCTAGCCTACCATTTAAAATACCGCGTCTGCTCTTGCAACAGAATGTATGTATTTCTGCTGGTGAGAGTTCAGCTGATGAGAGATGTCACTGGTAACATAAACTGCTTCACACACCTCATGAAACCATGAAAGTTCTTTATATGATTTTAGAGCTGGTTTGAGCAGGGATGTTGAGCCTTTAACAACTGTTGGTTAAGACCTTTTAAACATGGGAAAACAGTTTTGGGCCCTGATTTGCTTTTGGGCCCTTCACCCCATCTACAAGAAATGATATAAATTTGCCAGCTGTTTTTTGTTTAGCCAAGCCTATCCAGATATGCCAGTGTGCATTTTCTTATGTAATTTTAGCCTCTATTTTTAATGCTTGAATTTATTTATTTATTTATTTATTTATTTATTTATTTATTTATGAAACTTGTTTTAACATTAATGTTTATTAGGTATCCCGATGTATATATTTTTATAAACCTCTTAGAGGCTTTATTTACAATTAAGTAGCAAACAAATAATGTTGCTAAAATTATGTCACAAAGCATATGTAAGTGTGTGCCATCTCTTGCTAACATAGCAGAGGATGCAATCAACATACAGTGCACTGCACCCTTAAAATCCTCTTGACACCCCTGGTTCTTGGCTGTATTATGATGAAAATATTTATAGGATACATTAGCTGTGTTTGGATCTACTTATGGAAGGTGGTATGAAAATTGGTAATAACATCCTAGCTATTCCAACAGGAATACAACATTTCGTCAAACATTTTCCAGGAAAAATTGTAAGGTGGGCACTTACTGGCCAAGCTAAGGTTACATTGAGTAGGTTTTTAGAAATTTGATTTGATCTTGCTGTTTCTGTATTTATATTTTAGCTTGGATGTGTTGTAACTACTCCAAGCCTTTGGGACAGCGTAGAATAAAAACCTAAAACAAGCTTGGGTATGAATGCTTTTTGACATTTTTTAATTTTTTTTTAATTCATTGCATTTATATTGCACTTCTCCCATAGGGGCAAGTGGCTGATACAGATTTTTTTTTCTATTTGAAAATCTAACATCCAATTATTTTCCTCAGCTTCCTGTTGTATGTGATACTCAGGTCACAAATTAAGGCTTAGCTCTGTTCATCGATTGTTTCGGGAAGTTTTAATGTCTGTTCTAATCCCGAAGCAAAGTTCTTAACCCGAGGTACTATTTCTGGGTTAGCGGAGTCTGTAACCTGAAGTGTATGTAACCTTAAGCGTATGTAACCCGAGGTACCACTGTATTAGTGCTGAGAAGCATTGCATTCTTGCATGGAAGCAGCTTTGGTGTCTGGATTTTTGGTGATGAATGCTTAAAAGATTTCTAACTTTCCCACACAGTAACTTTGTAAGAGTGTGAGTATTTGTTTTAGTATGTAGTGGTTAAAATGTTGACAACCATGAATCTAGTCCTGCATAAAAGTTTTTAAAAATTAAGTCACAAAAGGCGTACTAGCCTGCTTGCTTGTTTTTTAAGATACACAGGCAGTCTGCAGCATTCTTATCTTGTTTAGAGCCACCATGGTTTAGCACTATTATGATCAGGTATAGTCATCCTAGGCTATTGGGCTCCTTCTGTGCAGCACTTTCTATCCAAACCAACCAACCAACTGCAGTTAGCTATGTTTAGTCTCAAAACAAGCCAATTTCAAATCACAGGGTATGAAGCTGGCTTTCTGAAAGTAACCCTAGTTAATGTTAACCACAGTTCCTGGTTTGGATGAAATTATAAGCTACACTTAACTAAAAGCAGAAGCAAAAATTTCTGAACTCACGCAGTGCTGCTCATGAAAATTGAAGGGAGCATGTGTACCTGGGAGGCCAATTTTTGTTCCTGTGGCATTAAGCCCCTGGTTTAGCTTTGTGTCTGAATGTGGTTAATGTGTCGGAGTTCTATGGAAGTGCCAACTCTGGTGAAGCTGCACTGTCCATAAGAGTTCTATCTAACCCTAGTTTGGTTGAACTCAAAAGGAAATCTACCTACTGAATGGTGCACTTGTTGTGTGTGGATAGCCATCCATGTGGAGTAAATGCACTTTAACCAGATCAAAAGGTCAGGGTCCTTAGTCTCTCTTGGTATTAGCATATAAATAGCAGCTAATGCACCATGGTAATTCTATTTAGACACAACTGTGTGTTTCTATAATTATTAGGAAGTGCATTTGCTTTGAAGGGAAATGTTCATGTTGGAACCATCTTTGGTTCAATGCGATTTGATTCCATATAGGTTGCACATCTACCACAGTAAGCTCTGTGTGAGGAATTTAAACAGCAATCAAATTCAGGTGAAGAAAAGCCAATAAGCAATGAGTATTTTTAAACAGGTAAATTTTGTACTTTAGAAGCGCATTGTGATGTCACAGGAAAAAAAACCTGATCTCTCCCTACTTCCCCACTCTGCCTACTTGCTTGGAGTGAATTCCATGCACTTTGCTGTATGGAACCAGTGGTGACCAGGGAAGTAGTAAAATACAATACACTCTAGTTGTCATGCATTAGGGTTGCCATACGTCTGGGATTTCCCAGACATGTCTGTATTTTGGGGGCCAGCACCCCTATCCGGGCAGATTTTTGCATTTTGGATTAAATGTCTGCGGTTTGTTTGTTTGTTTGTTTGTTTATTTATTTATTTATTTATTTATTTATTTATTATGTTTTTGGTTTTTTTGTGGGGCACGTGCATGCCCAGAAGGCACTTTGTCCCAGAACAGGAAGTGGGGTGGTCTGGAGTGGCCTTCCCAGGGCTGTGCTAGGCCCTGTGCTGGTCCCGGCAGCTGCCAGGCCTTGTTCGGCTTTTCTGGGGCAGCTCAGCCTCCCATCATGAGCAGGAGGCCAAAGACAGGAAAGGTAAGACAGGGGAAGGAAGAGGGAGCAGGCCAGCGAGGAAGGGGTCAGAGGCAGTGAGGGGGTGAGCGAGGGAGATGCGGGATGGTGGGGTGTGTGTGTTCCGATGGTGGGGTGTGTGTGTCCCGATGGTGGGGTATGTGTGTCTGGGTTTTTGATCCTCGGAATATGGCAGCCCTATCGCACATGGCATGCTGCTGTATTGTCCAACATTATTTTTTCCTCTGCCTCTGTTCATTTGATGGAAATTGCGCTCTTGGGAATACAGGAAGCTGCCTTACACTATTTCAGACCTTTGGTCCTTCTAGTTCATTACTGTCTACACTAACTGGCAGTGGGTCTTCAGGGTGTTTCTGACCAGCAGTCTCTACCAGCCCTTTTGGGAGATACTGGGAATTCAACCTTGGATGTTCTGTGCACAGAGCATGTGCTCTACCATGGATCTGCAGCCCTTTGTACATTATATTTTATCATTGTTATTTTGAAAATCAAAACCTAAGCTGGAAAAAAGCAAATGTCAGGTATCAAAATCAAACTCTTATTTCTACTTGAAACCAAATTTCTTCAAAATCAAAGCTACTTATATTGGATTTCTAGGTGCCTGCATGCTAGGCTGGAAAAAAATGATCCTATCTTCCACTTAAAAAATTTGATACAGGCCTTTTGGATCTGAAAATAATTTTCAGCTCTCATTTTAGATAAGTAGCTATCTGTTAAGAAAAGACTCGGGTTCATGAACTCCCAGGCTTTCAACACCAACAGTGATGTTTTGTACTCTATATACAATCAGATAATCCTAAAAGAAGCAGGATAGTTATTTGTAATTTCTGAGAATTTATTTGGTATATGTAGAAAGCTGATCTCTGTACTATGTGCTTTAGCCTTGCAGCAAGAAATGGGTCCTGATGGTAACGTTGGAGTGGACCTAGGCAGAGAGGCAGTGGCTCCATTCTCAGTAGCTTCCCAGTGAGTTGTGTGAATGGATAACAATGTGGGCCACAGCTGAGAGGAAACAAAAACGATCTGATTTGTATTATTGTCTCTTGCTTTATAAAGGGTAGCAAACTTCCTTTCACCTAGGAAAGCCATTTTTTGTTGTGCTTTGTACGTACTTGTTCAGCTATCCTGAGGAATGATCCCATTTGAAGAGGACAAGGAAACATGCATGCTCATAAGTGCCATTTAACTCACCATTGTTTTTTTAACTCAACTCACGTTGTTTTCCCCCCAACCACTTTACTTAGAGGCAGAAGAGGATATTTCATTTAGGTATACTGTTGTAGGGCGATTACAACTTGATTTTGATGGATCCTCTATCTTAACCATGGTGATAATGAAATATGGAAGGTTGTGGCAGGTCTTTGAGTGCAAGGTTCTTTGCTTGGGCCTCTGACAGAGAGAAAGGAGTTAAAACAGCTGATTTTGGGGGGTCCTCCCTGGCTAGGCCAAATCTAGCATGGGTTGGATTCTGTGACTTACAATAACCTCTCCAGCTCTATGTTTAGAATGAAGGTTGAAATAGATTTGCTTCAAGGTTAAGAAGCACCTGGCAAAAAGATTAAAGAATATCACTGGATGGTGGTCTTACTCTGCTTGGCATGGAGTGCAGAATATCCGGTAGGATCAAAAAAGCTGCTTAAGCTCATAAAATTGATTTGCATCTTTTTAAAACGGCTGACTCTTCATTTTGAAAGCCTCCTTAATTTCAAATGCAGTTTATTATTCAGCAAGAGTGGCTGTTGTTCAAGACAATGTAAATCCCTTTGGAGTCAAGTAATATTGGATTCGGTTTGAGACTGTTAGTATCCCAACAAAATATTGATTTGCTGCCATTAGAATTCCAACCTCCAGCTTATAAGCATTCTTCTAGTCCTCCTCCTCATGTAGAAAAATGAGAAATTTAGGATGATCAGATGGAATTCAGTAGGAGTCATGCATTAGTTCTTAAGTGTAGACTGGTTTAATGTGCATAAATTATGGCAGACATTCTTTCTGCTTCTGTTTCAGAATTATGATGCAGACTTCCAGACTTTCTTGTTTGTGATTTTGGGGAAATACTTACTAGTCACAGCATTTATACCCCTTTCTTGAGAAAGAATGTCTTAAGAGTAAGTAATAAAAACAACACAGTCCCTAACTTCAGGCTTAGAATCTGAAAAGATGTGACACAAAAGAATAAAGTGATGGAGAGGGAAGAGAAAAATGACATAGGCTCCTGATAAAAAGTTCTTGCAATGACCAGCTTGAAGGGAAACGGAGCTGCTTATAGTCAAAAACAAATTAGGTCTTAATGAGTCACACCATCTTGGAAGTGACTGTAATGCAGACAGAAGTTGTTGACTTTACAACCACCTTCCCTGACAGATGTTGCCTGGGGCTGATAGGAGTTGCAGTCTAAAACATCTGAAGGGCACTGTGTTGGGAAAGGCTCCCTTACAGGGTGGGGCCTGTTCAGCCTAGCTGCATAGGCCAGTGACTTATTCCTCCCACTGCTGCAGGTAGGTTCTCAGGGGCCCAGTTGATACCATCATCCTCACAGCAGATAGTTGCTGTTCTTATAGGCAGTTGGTTCCAAAATCCTGGGGAGGGACCACCTGACCTGGCCCAGGTAGTGAAAGCAATGAGTGGATATGGTAGATCCTTCTGGCGGTTCTTTGAAAACAGGGAGGCTACAAATGGTATCTGGTAGGAGTTTGTTTTTAATGCACTTTGACCTCTTTTCCTGGATCTAATTTATTTCGATTGCCTTTGTAGCTTTGGTTGCTACTAGTGACTTGTGGCATGCAGAACTTCTTGTCAGAGTACATACATAACAACCAGGCAGTGCTTCTGGCACTGTGCAGGATGACGACACTCCTGTTTACACAGCATCAACACCTGCAGTACTTGGATTCCTTCTAAGATCATAGAGGCAGCTCTTTGTCAGAATGGCACATCTGTCCTCGCTGAGAACTGCAGCAGCGGAATGATGCCAGTTGAGAGAAGAGGCACTGTGTGTGTGTGTCTGTGAGGTCAACAACAACAAATAATATTCTGTCTGACTCCTAAAATGATAGCAAATTGTTATCATAGGTGAAAGAGTCCATCCCATCCCATGCAAGCTCCGCTAAGAATCTTTATATGTTCATGACGTCTCATATTTGGGTAATAAAATAAGAGTCTCCAAAGTAGTGCCAATGAGAACTCTAATGAAGTTAGCATCTGTAAAAGAATGCTAAAATTCTTGAGGAGCTGAATTGCTTTCTGTGTGCAGAATTCCAGGAAAAATCTCAAGTGTTTCATATTTACCAACTCTAGTTTGATAGCCAAGTTTTATGAAAAACTATGTAGATACAGTAAGCGTGCAACTTACTGGCATTTAACTTGTGCACATTCAGCTTCATGTGCTTGGTAATTTAAAGGGGGGGGGGCAGGTGCCTGCAGAAAAAAGACTTTGGCAAGCCCACATGCCATTGAACCCAATGTGTTTTGACTACAGTGGTACCTCAGGTTAAGTACTTAATTCGTTCTGGAGGTCTGTTCTTAACCTGAAACTGTTCTTAACCTGAAGCACCACTTTAGGGCCTTCTGCTGCGCGGCCGGAGCACAATTTCTGTTCTCATCCGGAAGCAAAGTTCTCAACCTGAAGCACTATTTCTGGGTTAGTGGAGTCTGTAACCTGAAGTGTATGTAACCTGAGGTACCACTGTATATGCAATTTTGGCTTTAGGCAAGATCCTGGAATGTAAGCCCCGCGTAAGTTGTGGGCTTACTTCACAAGCTGACCATATACTTAAAACAGGATGCACGAAGTATCTCAAGTTGATATTGAGCAGCTCTTCCTTCCTCATTGATCATTTTAAAAATAGCATTTAGGCAGAGCTTTAGGTGGGTCAGTATTATCCTAATGCATATGGGGTAAGTAAAGCCATCTAGTGAGCTCATGGCAAAGTTAACACTTTGTGTAGATACTTACGGTTGTGTTTTCTTTTTTTCAAAAACCATTTTGTTCTGTTGCTTGAATATTGCTATGCATTAAACCAGTGATTTTTTTCTGGGGGTACACGGGGGTATGCATACCCCTAAACATTTTGTCAATCTAAGTTTGGTCTCATTGAGGGGCAATGTTTCAATATGAGTAGGAAAATGAGAGTACCCCTAAACATTTTTTTAAAGCAAAAAAGCACTGCATTAAACTCTTCTCCCCAAAATGCCACCTTTATACCACCAAGGAAAGTTGGTATGGACTAGTTTCATTGAGGTGTGTAGTAAACCTGTGTCTTGAGTTGTACCACTTCAGTCTGGTGTTTTAAACTCTTTGCTGCACTTGATTACCTGAAAATAGTTGATGATCACAATTCTCTCTTTAAATGTTTCATTGATAGTTGTTTTTGTAGGACTGGCCTTGGAGAGGTTCTATGGATTGAGTGTGTGGCAGTTTGGCAAAGTAACCCTGCCATTCCGGTGTCATCAAGGCTTCAGATTTTGTAGGAGAGACAGTGACAACATAAAAAAATAATGTAAAAGTAAATGCCTTTTCATAGAATCATAGAATCGTACAGTTGAAAGGAATCACAAGGGTAATCTAGTCCAACCCTCTGCAATACAGGAATCTTTTTTTTACCCACAGAGGGTTGAATCCATGGCCCTGAGATTGAGTCTTATGCTCTATTGATTGAGCTGTCCTGTCTGTACCCCATAAAGAAGTGGAGAAGTGTTCAATCATAGACGTTAACTCTGAGTACAGAAAGAAATGACTTGAGTTCTTGGGTCACTATGGTACTCTGTAACCTGCCTGTTAATTTTTTGCATGTTGAATGTAGTAATAATGTTATTGGACTATTGTCTGTAGTTCACTGGGTTTTGGCTGCTCCCTAATTTGTATTGAATTGTATTAGTGTTGTCAATACCGTTTTCAGTTTTAAAAATATTTTAAGAAGAAGAGAGAACATTTTTATGCTATAGGACTGACTGTTTTTACAGTTGTTTCTTCTTCTTGGAGACCCCTGCCTGGAACTGATGTTCTGTGGGAAGGGAACTAAGGGTCTCTAGCAAACTAATTTGCACCTCATCAAGTCATTAAACCAGTACAAAGCCAATATAAAGTTTGGCATGTGTCCACAAACTGAGAGAAAGAAAGAGGATGAGGAGCAAGGTGGGCACCTGTAGTAAAAATAAAACAAAATAGTGAATTTCATATGGCAGGATGGAGCTAAAGGTTGGTCCCCATTCTAAAGGCCGACCCTAGTGGAATTACAAAAGTATTTATTACATTTTCTGCACTCTGCATAGTTGTTGCTTTTCTCTTTGTTACGATGGATGGCGAAATTATATGCAACCCTTAATTTTCCCAGCTTCTACCAACAAGACTTACTTTTCTGCCCCGGTATAGAATCAGCCCCCGTTTAATGTGTTTGAACTTACTGTTTTTTCTGTGTTAGATGCTTTTATGTTTTATTAACTATGTTTTATTAGCTGTGTGTTAGATGCTTTTATGTTTTATTAGCTATAGGCTGTAATTGTCTTTTAATAGAATATTGTACACTGCATAAGAGTTTTTTAAAAAAACTTATTAAGCAGTTTATAAATGTTTTCAACAAATAAATAAAAATAACATTTGTCTAATGAGTAGTGAGTACTTCAGTGTTGCCGAAGTTGTTCATAGCAATAATTGCACAAACTCTTGCATTTTCTAGATGGAATGAATCTTCCTTGTTGAATGCATCCGGTCTGCTTGGTAGAGTTTACTTGTGGAGACACATTGTCCTTTGGGTTGAAGCCACTTTGTGGCAGACTGAATTGTGGATCCCAGAATCCCAAGCTGCTTGACGAGGAGGAGACAGCTGAATCACGTTAACTTGACATCACAGCCACAATGGTGCTGTCACAGAGGCAACGAGATGAACTGTAAGTAGCTCAAGAATATTAATCTTACCTTGCTTTCAGTTGGCTGTTATGGATCGGACGCGATCATGTTTTCTTAACCAATTTTAAAGCTTTCTGTGGGCATCTTAATAAGAATGCAGTAGACATTAGTTTTTAAAAAATAATTAAAAAAATAGATCTGGCCACAAAGCAAGAATGAAGAAATGGGTTTAGTAATTTTGTGGGATCCTCCAAATTCTGGAGCTAAGCAGTGTGCTGGCCATGATGTTAATTTGTTTTTTTGGGAGATGGGTGGGAATAGGATGGAATTTGTATTCTGGAAAAAAAAAATCTTCCTACTCAACTTGGCAGGCTTTGTAAGCACATGTCTGATATGCTTCTGTTAACTTTGAAGCTGTGGTTGTGGGCTGTTCCACAGTTGATGCCATGGGATATCAGGAGTGGGACAGGTGGGAATGGCTTGGGAGAAACTGCCTTGCAGGCCAAATTGGGACCCAGTTACCTCACATTCTGGAGGTTCCTTACTCATGCTACAGAAGGTCCTTACAAGAAATTGGTGGCAAGCCCAGTTCTTTTCAGGTTTATTTTTACTGCTCAGAGGGCTGTCTTTGCCAAGTCTTCAATCTGGACTGAGCATTTTGTTCCTCCTGCTGCTGTTCTAATGATTGTCGATGCTGTTAATATGTATTAGGATGAAATTTTTGTTTTATTGTAGACCATCCTTAGTGCCCTTGATTGGTTGGACATACATTCTTTATAAAAAGAAACACAGACCTGTCAGAAACCTATACAGTTAAGCCTGAGTACATTCCTGACTCCTGCTTTTCTTCCCTATCTGCCTGTCATTTGCTCCAGGTTTTTTATATTGTGAGATTGTGGTCTGGAACATGAGTGTTTTGCTTGCACAATATCTAATATGTTTTTATTTCTAAATATTTTCACCCCATATTTCAGCTATAGTGATAGGACAGTTTACAAAATTAATTGTTTTATTCTAACTCAGGCATAGGCAAACTCTTTTTTTTTAAAAAAAAGATATTTATTGAAAATTTAAGATTACAGAAAAAAGTAAAAAAAGAGAAAAAAGAAATTAAACAATACAAATCAATACATATAAAAAAAGAACAAAGCACACAATACATCAAAGCAAAAATAAAAACAAAAACAATTAAAAACCCATCCAATATTTCCATATCTTTATCTTTCATTAACTTGTTTCATCGACCTCCTCACACCTCCCTTTTTTGTATTCTAGTTATTAATTATTTCAGCAAATCCTTTCCATCTTTCACTATTTTCTGTCACTTAATTGTCTTAATTTATTTTAACCTTATCTTACCATAAAAACCCTAAAACTTATTTGTACATAACTCCTTATAACATTTCTACTAAAGCCGTATAGTTTCATTCCAACATTTTTCTAACACTCAATAATTTTACAGTATTTCTCTAAATAAATTTTTAAACTTTT
This sequence comes from Podarcis bocagei, assembly GCF_964188305.1. Taxonomy (NCBI): domain Eukaryota; kingdom Metazoa; phylum Chordata; class Lepidosauria; order Squamata; family Lacertidae; genus Podarcis; species Podarcis bocagei. The sequence continues at coordinate 37,692,177 of NC_138141.1, read as the reverse complement.
TTCCAATCTTCACCCACCGTCTCTTCTCCCTGTCTCGGGTTCTGTCAGTCCTTTCTATCCATTCCATATAGTCCATCAACCTGGTGACCTTCTGTCCGAGGCTCTTAACTCTCTTCCATGTCCCTTCTGCAGATCTTCTTCATATTTATACCTGCACTTTACTTTGTCTTCTGCTGATCTTGTTCTTAATTTCCTTCCTTTTGCACTGAGGAGTAGATCTCGGGGAGACTCCAACCTAACAATGTCTTTATCCCTTCTCGACAGGTCAGCCTATTCTCCATAGTCAGAACTAAAATCCAAAGGATATTTCAGAGCATGTTTCAAAATCCCTCCACAGTTGAAGGCCCCCACCACTCCAATCTCCCCCTGGCCCAAAACCAGATCCCAAAAGCCAAAACGTCCTTGCATAAGGGGATCTATCCATCTTTCCTTCTCCAATCCAAGCGGGACTCCATCTCTCCAAATCTGGCTTTCTCTAGATTCGGTCATCAAAAACAACAGCTTATGTTCATACAAGGCCGAGGCTCTCTCCACTTGTATTACTTGAGGTTCAACAACAACCTCCTTTATCTTCTCCACAGCTTGCCATGTCAAAACAGATTCCTGGGTCGGTTCCTGAGTAGTTTCTGTATAAGTATTCACTTTTTGTCCCAAATCAGTCATTTTTTGTCCAAAATTGTCAATTTTAGTAATCATCACATCCGTCTTCTCATGAAGCTGTTCCAATAAGGCACTTGTCTTGCAAAAAGCAATCACTAAGGCTTCTTCTGTCCACATTCTTGTCCAAGGTCAATGTCTAATTCTCACGGTCTTTAATCTCTGCAGCAGGAGAATTCCCCAGATCCACTCCTGCAACAGTTTCAAAAGCTCCCTCTAGGGGAAACAATTTCTATTTGTATCCATCCTTTTACAAGCAGGTCCAGCAACAAAGTTATTTTCGATTTTCAGATATTTTGCTCCTTTTAAGTGCAAAAGGAAACATTGGAATCAATATGTTTCCCTTATTTGACTATCTGTCAACATACGTTTTATTCACAGTCAATGAACTTTCCCAAAACGTCGCTTCCTGGCAGCCCGTTCCCAGGTTCAAAACGGTGGTAATTTATCTTTCTTCACTCTCTCTCCTGCAGGCTTAAACAATCTGAAGTTTCCCCCCTCTTCTCCTGCTTCCAAGGGGGGTTTAGTAATTTTAGCCAATGGAGGTTTAATCCTTTACAAAAGACTTTCCAGACTTAGCTTGCAATGTCTTTGCTTCAACCTATTTACAAAAGCGGAAGGCGGACTTCCTGTTTGGAACCTTCCCGCCTCGGTGCCAAATTAAGATATTTAATAATCCAATTTTCCGTTCTACTCACGGGTAGTTGTTTAAAGTCCAATTGTCCACAGGAAAAAGTCAGCGCTCTCCGGCAACAGCAATGCGGCTTCACTCAGTGAAAAGAGCAGTCGATTGAAAGCACCGCGCCGCTCACCCCACGTCGCTCCGGATCCCCGAAACCGGGTTTCCCCGCGAGTAGGGGAGGCGCAAAAGGTGCCAGCTGAATCCCACGTCCACAGGCTTCTCCCGCCTGTGGTTTTTAATGGGTCTCCGCCTTGCCGTGGCGGTCCAGACCCTGATATCCACGAAGCGGATTCCTCCCGATCAGAGGAAATCCGCCATTGCTGGAGGCGCTAACCCGGAAGTCTCAGCCCTCCAGATATTTTGGGACTACAACTCCCATCAAACCTAGCTAACAGAACCAGTGGTCAGGGATGATGGGAGTTGTAGTCCCAAAAACATCTGGAGGGCCAAGTTTGCCTATGCCTGTTCTAACTTGAATACCAAATTTATCTTAAAAGCTTCAAAGTTATAAATGCAGGATTAAAATGACATCTAAAATGCACAGGAAAGTAAGAAGGTCTTTCTTTACTTGCTGCTGAAAGGACAGTAAGAAAGGTGCCAGGTGGAACTTCTGTGGAGAGTGTACCACAACAGGGGTGCCACTACTGGAAAGACCTTGCGTGGGGAAAGCACCTGTTAGATAATATATGGAGGGAGATGTTTCTTAACGTTCCCAGTCCTGACCTGCGAAGGGCTTTCCAGGTCAAAACCAGCTCTTCTCAGTTGGGCCTGAAAATGGGTAGGAACTGTTACAGTTTTCAAAGTACAGTGGTGCCCCGCAAGACGAATGCCTCGCAAGACGAAAAACTTGCTAGACGAAAGGGTTTTGCGGTTTTTGAGCTGCTTCGCAAGACGAATTTCCCTATGGGCTTGCTTCGCAAGACGAAAATGTCTTGTGTTTTTTGCAAGTTTGTTTCCTTTTTCTTAACACCGTTAATACAGTTGCGACTTGACTTCGAGGAGCAACTCATAGAACGCGGTGTGGTAGCCTTTTTTGAGGTTTTTGGTGATTTTTGAAGCTTTTCCAAAACTTTTCCGACACCGTGCTTCGCAAGATGAAAAATTCGTTAGACAAAAAACTCGCGGAACGAATTAATTTTGTTTTGCGAGGCACCACTGTATGGCTATAATATACCCAGTCCCAGTCTGCAGAATATGGTTTCTATATTGCTAACAAAAGTTTGTGATAAGAATAAATAATTGTAATGCTCTCTTGAGGAAGGGTTTATTTTCCGTAAATGTACATCTATTGCAGTTGCTGGTGCACATTTTTCTGTATTTGGGGGGTTTTGGGCAGAGTTGGCTTGCATATTCCAAGGAGAGCATTTAGTGAGTAGAATATGTTTGAGTTCTATTAACTGAATAAGCAAGATAAGGATTCACTGGGGCTGAGAGCACTTGCTCACAAAGGGCACTGCTTTTCTCTTTCTGCATGAGTTGGGCAGTAGACAAAATTATTTGATACTCCTGTTAAGATACTTACGGCATTCCAAGAACTTAACACTGTATGTTAAGCAAACCTGTAATGTTGGCAAGGTGATCTTTCAGCAGTATTTGAACAGTTAACTGGTCAGTTAATTGGTAACTGATCTGCTGACAAATATTGCCCTGCTTCAGCCAGCCAAGTAAATGCCAGGTCCCTTTCATTTAGGCCACAGTCTACCTTGACTGTCAGAGCACCATCTGTTAGAACAAGGGTGTCTCTTTTGTCCTCATCACTGCAGGGGTAAATATCTGATGCTTGCACTGACATGCATGCTAATCTCTGGAGCATGTGCCAGCATTGTGATGTCTGCTGCTGTTAAATTGACTTCTTGCTTTGCTCATTCTTGGTCACATGGTAGCTCAAAAACAACTGCAAATGGTTGGAATAAAGACTGTGTGTTCTGAAATTTTAACTGCATAACATCTGCAAATAGGATGACAAATTATGTGACAAATGCTGAATTTATATCTCCACGATTGATTTCATTGATTAAAAACATCGTCTAGTAATGGTTCTGCTGGCAGTCATGAGGAGGAGCAGAAAGCTATGCAGAGCCTGAAGCCTTGTACCCACACTTTCAACACTATCTCTGCAAGATTTTGTTTAAAAAGAGAAACAAAGTTCTGTGCCTTCCACAAATTAGTTTATTTTTACACCCACACCCACATACCTGTTTACAAGGGAAGGTGACTCCTAGCCTGCACAGTGCCTCTGATGACTACAGCATTTTAATGAAGGTGTGGTTGAATAGCCTGCCCACACTTTTGCTTGTAACAGAAACTAAAATTGTTTTCAGGAGTTGAACTGGAGTCATGGCATGCAGGAGAATGAGGTGGGAGGAAATGCCACTTCTCATTGCTCTCCTGTGTGCTAAGTGTCTTCCAGGTAAAAGTTACCTGGGGTACCAGGGTACCAGGTACCAGGGATACCCTGTGGTATTAGTGTTTTGATTTCAGAGCATTTTTTAATACAGCGAAGCATTCAGAAATTGATCTGGCCGCAATCTGAAATGAAAATAGTCCATTCTGCCACTTCATTTTTGCTGCATGTAAAGACCAGGCATAACAGTTCGTTGCTGCATCTCTTTGGGCTGTGTTATGTTATCACAGTGTGTAAGTGCACATGCTCCATAACTGCAGAACCCCTTACACTGCTCTTCCTGGGATTGGTGATGCTGTGTATCAAGGTTAACTTCTGTTTCCTGGTCTTTCGTTTTAAGAAATAGTGATTGCCTCCAAGCCTTGCAGAATTTAGTCAACCCTGCTGTGAGCAGATACAGATATAAGGTGGGATTTATTAGACCAATTCAGCAATGAGCACACCTTAGGCAAGCAGCTCCCCCATAGGCTCTTATTCCCCTTCCTGCAATTTGGGATGAGAGATAACCAGCCTATAGAATAGTCCAGTATTTTAAGGAATACTTGAAAATGTCTGTAAAGTACTTCCAACATTTGATTTTGACCCTGTAAATCAGTGATGACCGAACTTGGCCCTCCAGCTGTTTTGGGACCACAATTCCCATCATCCCTGACCACTGGTCCTGTTTGGCAATCACCTCTGTAAATGAATATTATTATTCTAGCCCATGTCTGTCAACACTTGGCAATGAAAATGCCCCTGTAGACCAGCAACACCTGTGTGCAACTTGGTGATATAGCCAAAACAAGGACAACGAAGTCCCCAAAGTGACAGTCAAGGCTCCCTCATTTTTTAATTTTATTTTATTGAATGCATATCCCACCTTTTCTCCAAGGAGCTCAAGGTGGTATACACGGTTCTGGCACCCATTTAATTATCAAAAACAACCCTGTGAGGTGAGGTAAGCTAAGCTAAGAGGCAGTGACTGGTCCCCAAGGTCGCCCAGTGAACTTTGTGGCCAAGTGGGTATTTGAACCCTGATCTCCAAAATCCTAATTTGATACTCTAACCCACTACACCACACTGGCTCTCAGAGTTAACAAGTTGGCTTGTTAGCCATTTATGTATTTGAGAGATTCATTTTGTTCTTGTTCCATCTGGTATGGGTGGGGCTGCCTCAAATTAGCAGGTGTGACGTTGCAAAGCAACAACAAACACAAGGAACTTGTGCATCCTGTTACTGTGCAGCAAGGGTGCATCTGAAGATGTCAGGCCAGTGCAGTGCAGGTTTGGCTGACATCCTCGTGTGCATGTTACTTGCATGACAGGAGGACACAGCTGTGAAGATGCCATTTGATTAATGTTCCTCTAACTTGTATATGATAAGTGAGTTGGTGTTTTTTTTGCAAGTCTGTTGGCACCCTCCTATGAACCTAGTTCAGAGGTCAGCAGACTTTGTCAGCAGGGGGCCGGCCCACTGTCCTTCAGATGTTGTGGGGAGCTGGACTATATTTTGAAGGAAAAAATATTAATGAATTCCTACGCCCCACAAATAACCCAGAGATGCATTTTAAATAATAGGGCGCATTCTACTTGTGTAAAAACACGCTGATTCCTGGACTGTCCGTGGGCCGGATTTAGAAGGCGATTAGGCCAGATCTGGCCCCCGGGCCTTAATTTGCCTACCCATGACCTAGTCATTATAAAAAGCAATAGTAAATGAGTAGTAGAAAGGCCAATACTCGTGTTGTTTTAAACCAGAGGTTGCTAACCTGTGGGCTTCTGGATGTTGTTGGACTCCCAACCTCCAGCAAGATATTGGGAGTTAGGAGTCCAGCAACATATGAAGGGCCACAGTTTTCTTTTACCTGCTTTAAACCACAGCTTAGATTAGACTTACGCATCCTGTTAGATCTGAACCTGCCAAGCCAATGCAATGCAGTTCTTAAACTCTGAGTTGAAGTGAACCAGTAATGTTCTGGTGGTGCATGTTGTTCAATAGTCCCAGTGCTGCTGCTTGCCTGTTCTTTTCTTCAGTGCACCAGGGAGCAAACAAACCAGAAGCTGGCTTGATGCTAAAGTGTGAGTCAGCACTCAGGGATTTTTCTCTCCTAACCATAATGTTAAACCAAGGTTTGTTCTTGGCTTGCTGTCATGGCTTGTTAAGTAGTGCTGGTTCATGTCTAATGTCTCTGTGTTTTATTTCCTCCCTAGAAAACTGAAGAAAGGAGTGAAGCATGATTTGCTTGTTCATCTTAAAGCATAGTTTAAAATAAACTAAGGTTTAATGTGATTGTGAATTGGGACACACACACACAGGGAAAGCCCAAAAATTTCAGTCCCTGTGAATGAGTTATATTTGTTCCACTGAATAATTAAACTAAGGGCCTTCATTTATGGGGGGGGGGGGGAGAGAGAGAGAGAGAGAGAGAGAGAGTGAAAGAAAGCATGAGCAATTTTTTAAAAAAGTAAATAAAAGGGGAAAATCAATTGTAGCACAAATTGACTTTAACAATGGGGATATTCTCATTCTCCCGTTGACATTTAGAGATGCAGATGCTTCATGATCTCTGCTCCATCCAACAAGGAGCAGATTCTGGGCCAGAAGGCACTCCCTTCCAACAGTTATTGTACTGGGACCTCTGTAGTAAATAGTCTTAGGTTCCAGGTGGCCTTATCTCTGGTGATGCATGTTAGCTTTGTTTGATTTATTTCAGGCCAATTTGAAGAGAGGTTCAATTGAACCACTCTCATCTTAGCTCCCTGCTTGTCCATTGTTCTTAAAACACCAGAGAAGATAGTTTAAGCTAGCTTTGCAACTCTGCTAAAAGCTCTCTGAAGTGGAAAGGTTTTCATTTTGCCTTCAAAAGGCTGAAAGAAGTTGCCAAGGGAAATTTTTGGGGTAGGAAGTTCATAACTGCCATATCACTGCCAAGAAGCGACTAGATCAGCCTTCACCATCTTGGTGCCATTTGGGTGTTTCAGACTCCCAACAATCATTAGCCCCTGGCTGGAATGGCCAATGGCCACAGGTGATGAGTTGCAGTCAACAAAACATTTGGAAGGCACCAAGTGGGTGAATGCTGGTCTAGATCATATGACCACACACGGTACCTCAGATAGCAGGAACATTTGCAAAGGAAACTCTGGATGGTCCTAATGTATAGAGGAGTGTCTTGTAACCAGTTTTGAGGTGTCAGAAAATAATGCTGATGACACCCAAGGTGTCATCCAAGGTGGTTACATTGAGTTAAGACCTAAATTACCTGGGACCCCTAAGGATTTGAAAGAGCTCATTCTCCCTTACCGATCTGTTCATCTCTTTAGATCGGCAAACGAGGCCTTCCCGTTGGTTCCTTTTTTGGATGAGATAGGAGGTCTGGGATCTGGGGCAGGGCTCTGCGTATATGCAACTCTCCACTGAGGTGCATGTTTCCATTTCGTATTTTAAACAAGAAGTAAGGACCTGACTCCTACCAATATTTCGGAGGGGAGTAGTAGGGCTTTGACAAGTTTTTCTATTTTTGTACTGTTTGTTTTTAAGATGTTGCTTTCTATGTTGTAATTTTGATTCATTGATTTTTTTTATTAAATTCCTACTTGTTTTAATTTTTTTGCACCATTCTGTGAATGTAGGGGTGTGTGACACACACAAAAATAAAGGCACAGCGTCTAAGTCTGCAAACATCCTTCTAATTGAAATGTGAAATTGACTTAAAAAGACACACATTTTGGGAAGCAGCAGAGCAATGGCATGGCTATGAAATTTGAGAAGCAGTTTTATTACGTTTGGGTGGCTTGGCAATTTTTCTATCATTTTTAGCTCCAAAGAGTCTATGTCTAATCACAGTAGATCAGATAAGGAAGAACAAACTCTTGGTCTGGTAATCCAGCACCCTTTGTTCTCCTAATTATTTTGGATGATCAAAACTATCTGATCCAACTGCAAACACTTTCTAGTGGGGTGTGGGCCATTGGTCACGTTCCAGGGCCAGAATTTTGTCTGAGCATCTTGGGTGCTCTTCCTTGAAGAATTGAAGGGCTCCAGCCTGCTTGGTTGAGCATTCTCAGCATTCTTCCCCTGGGGTTCAGGGGACCGCACCAGGCTCTCCTCCTTCTGACCCCTCGCCACACAATCCTCAATGCTCTCCAACTTCCAGACGATCAACGCTAGAGACCTTCCAGTGAGAAGGTTTTCTCACCAATCAAGCTTAACAATTCTCCAGTAAATAACTCCTCTGTTGCTCCAGGCAGATTAGTTAGCTTTTGAGATGTTATTTGAATGGCGGTATCGGCTGTTACTTTGAGCTGCTTGGGTTGCTTTAATCTTTGTGGGCTTTCCTGTAGGTCTGTTTTTCTTTGAACCTTTTGATCTAAGGCCTTTTAGCTGTTTGGGGGGATCTTCCCATTCACTGTCTAACTGCTGGGGATTGGAACTATCTAGGGATTGATTGTCACCACCATGGAGATTATCTCCCTCCGCCATTTGGACTTCCGAACTTGTTCCTAGCCCATCATCAGTAGCCCCTTTGCTATTTTGGGAGTTATCCATTCCGAGAAGTCAGTCAAACTTAGTTGTTTAGATTTGGATCTGGTCAAGTGGCTTGGCACAGAACTGCTTTTCCTTGGGCATCAGGGCAGGGTCAAGACCCCCGGAACAATCCAAAACAATCCTCGTTACTTACGATTTGTTCGGTTTCTGAACTTGGGATGGAAAATTTTAGTCAGTAGACAAAACTGCAAGTCAGTCACAGAGGCAGGTTTCATCGGGCGTTCATTGTTGTGGTAAATCAGGTTGAGCGGTAAAATAATAAAACAATAAACTAAAAACAAGGAGAGGCGATGAGACAGCCAGTAAGACGTTAAAAATGTGGGATTAGAATCAGGAAGTAGCTAAAAACTACTTAAGCTTTATTAAAGGCAGGAGCTCTGCCTAGGCTGCTGTCTCGGCCACCATCTTGGAAAAGTCAGGACCATGCCATTTTTACTTTCGTGAATGAGTGGCCCCCTGTCTCCATTACCGAAGTTACAAGTTTTAATTGATCAGATGAAAGCAGGAAAGGCTGCCAGCCCTGATGGTATTCCCTCTGAATTGATCAAAGCCAAGTCAGAGTGGTGGGCTCTGATACTAGCGGATCTATTCATTGTGATAGATAGAGCTGGTATCATGCCTAACTCATGGCAGCAATCTATAATTATCCCAATCTTTAAAAAGGGTGACAAAAAGCTGCCATCCAACTATCGGCCAATGTCTATTGTCAAACATCGGGAAATTGTGCGCTAAACATCTGCTAAATAAACTAACTACTTGGCTTGATGAAAATAACATCATAGGTCCAAGAGCAGGCAGGGCTTAGGCCAGGGAAATCCACTTTATGCAACTGCATGGTGTTATCTCACTTAGCCGCTAAGTATATGCAGCTTCATAAAGAATGTCTTTATGTGGCCTTCCTAGATATCAAGGCTTCTTTGGACACTATTGACAGGGGGCTGTTATGGACCAAATTGGAGACAATGGGCCTAGAACCTAAATTACTATACTTGATCAAAAAGCTTTATACAAAGAACACCTGTCATATAAGAACAACACCAGGGAATGTAATGACAGATCCTGTCATTATAAACAGAGGAGTAAAGCAGGGCTGTGAACTCGCTCCCTCTCTTTTTAATCTTTTTCTTAATGACCTCACTTCTTCACTAAAACAGGTGGATAACCCAAAACTCAATGCATCAAGCATCCCCATTCTCCTATACACAGATGACATGATTTTGCTTTTATGGACAAGAATTGGCCTAAAACAATTGTTAAATTCCTGTATTGACTATCTGTCCAGAATGAAATTGTGCATGAACTTTGATAAAACCAAAATAATGGTTTTTGGGAATTCACGCAAGAGCTATAGCTGGGTACTTGGTAGAAAACCCACCCAGCAGGTATTTGAATTTAACTATCTGGGAATTACATTCCATCATAGGCTTCTATGGTCCTCGCACCGTGCAACGGCGGCGAATGCCAGTAAGATGTCTATGCAGGCCATAATGCGATTTTTCATAACAAGAGGTAATTCGCATATCCCCTCTGCCCTCAAGGTCCTCAACACCAAAATAATAGCTCAGTTGCTCTATGGAATTCCAGTCTGGCTGCCAGGGTTTACCCAACTGGTAGAACTAGTGCAGGCAGCCTTCCTTTTTAAGATTTTTGCTGTCCCACACTGTGTACCCTATGCAGCCTTGTGTCTAGAGGGAGGTCAACACAAGGTAGAGACCGTTGCCTGGGCAAGATTTCTTCTATGTTGGTTAAACATCTACCCCACATTAGATAAAGATCCTTTCTTCGGTGGTCTTGTCAGACCCCTTTCTTTCCCCAGGGCTACAACAGTTTAACATAAAGATACAGCACCTTGGACTGTCAATGGAACTTTTGTGATCGATGCCTCCACCATCTGCCAAGGCTATAATAAAAACTAGGTTGTGGGACATTGAATGCCAGGAACTAACAGCAGCAGCAGAGAAAACATGTTCCCCTCTTTACTTTCAGCTTTCTTGGGCACATGAAACTAATTATAATTATCTTGAATTTCTGCTTATCCCTCAAGAAAGAAGGGCATTTTTGATGGCCAGGTTTAATTCAAACCCATCAAACCTCCTTTGGGGTAGGTTCTCGGGAATGGTGGAAGGAGAAAGAATTTGCCCCTGTGAAGATCACCTGATGGAAACTCTTACTCACATGGTTCTTAAATGTAAACTATAGGCTGATCTCCACCAGCAGTTTCTAGAACAATGCTGCATTCCCAAATGGAAACCAGAGTTGGAGGTCATACATTTTCTATTACTGGGGAATGATCAGGAGCTCACCAAATTAGTGGCTAAATATCTTTATTTGGTTTTTTGTCGCAGAAACACATTGCAGACGCCTGATCTCCCCGGAGACCTAGAGATGTAATGTTAGATTTTTTTGCCTCTTTTCATTTGACAAATGAAGGGGAGGTGGTAATTCTGTATTGATTTACTATGGATGTTTGTATGTGATGCCAATAAAAGGTTTGATGATGAGACAAAAAAAAAAAAAAAGAAATGAAATAAAATATATGGGAGGGAATGTTGCTTCAGATATTAATGCTAAGTAAGACTTTTAGGGTCAAAGCCAGCACTTAAAATTGAAGATGGAAACAGGTAACCAACATAGATCTCTTGGGGTGTTGTGTGGTCTTTGCAGAGTGGACCAGTTACAAATACAGATGCTGGCATTTTTGACCTGTTGAAGCTTTTGAATTCTCTTCAAATGCAGATTTGCACAGAGTGCATTAGAGTGATAGGGCATGTATCCCTTATCAAGGCAAGGGTACAGCTGGCGCACTTTGTGAAGAAGAAGGCACTCTGGGCCACAGCCACCTCTTAGGAATCCTAGAGAAGCCCCATTCTGTGGATCAGCAGTGCAAGGATGCATATGCCACTGTCCAGGTCCTGTTCACTAATTACTTGATCAAAAAATCCTACACTCCCCACCACTCCTGTCACACCTGGGTTGAGTTTCAGTTTATTGTTTCTCAGCCAGCTCATTACTGGTTCCAAGTAATGATTCAGGGTTTCCACTGCCGCAGTGGGATTTAAGAAAAAGGAGAAGCATAATTGAATTTCATCAGCACACTGATGATGGTAACTCCAGATCCTTGGACAACCACCTCCAGTTAGCAATGTCTAGATATTTGAGTAATAGGAAAAGCCCCTGGGATTATTTGCATTGGTCGGAAGAGGATGTTCTATCTCCCCTGCCCCCTGGCACAACAGTAGAAAACTCACCTAACCACAAGGGAACCGCAGCAAATTTTCCCATTCCTATTAGGTGGTCCAAGATTATACCATGGTCTATAAAGCATCTGAGAAGCTAAGGCAAAACAACAAGAATGCTTTTCCCAATCAGTGACCTGGCAGTAGATAACTATTATCCTACAGCACGTGAAGAACCTTTTTTTATACTACAACGAGTATGGAGGGAAATTATAAGGACCACCAGAAAGTTCAATAAACCGTTGTGCACAATATCCAAAAGAGAACTAGCCATTAGTTCAAAGAAAAAGGGAAGGAGGTATTTTTTTACTTGTTCTTTTACTTGTTTCAGTCAAGCATGTTTGGGTACATAGCTTTGTGGATGGGAGGGGGAGAGAAATTTCTACAGAATTAATTATAAAAAGAATATTAATTAAAGACCTAAATCTCACTTCATTTAGAAATCGAGCGATAGCAGATTACCTTCGTTCTAATGGCTATGAAGAGGCATACTCTGTTTTTAAAAAGGAAGCAGAGCTTGATGTGGTGAGTACAGACTTCGTATTCCTTGTGTGATGCTCCTGATTAACCTTTCTGTCATATATGCAGTAACTTTCCAAATAGAGGTAATGGAATGGAATGCTCACAAATCTCTGCAGTTAACCTGAATGGTTACTTAAGCTTCTACTATCAGTGACTGTTAAGTTAACCAAGTTTGTGGAATTGTTAATTTTCCACCTATCTTTACTTGAGGTCTGTACATTGAGAATGCAAGGCAAATGGACCAAGATATTCACTACTAGCCACAATAGCCATGTTCCACCTACACTGTCAGGCACTGTTGCCTCTGAATTCCAGGTGCTGGGAATCACAGGTGGGCAGAGTGCTGTTGCGCTCAGGTCCTGCTTGCATGCTTTCCACAGACATCTGGTTGGTCACAGAAAATAGGATGCTGGACTAGGTGGGACATTGCCTGAACAAAGAAGCTCTTACAATGTTCACATGTCTATAAACCTTTGCACCATGTCACATTGTCCTTGAAACTAAAAAGCATGAAGGATATCTATCCTATCACATTGTAGTTATTAACTTCACATGGCCTATCTCATTAAAAGAAAACCCATTCCTTAATCCAAGTCTATAGCCTTTAACTGTTCTAGAAAGGACCTGGTTGATCACCTTTAATTAGGGAATTCCTCTGGAATAGTTCTAGCTATGTGTAACGTATATAATACATTTTGAAATCAACATGTTTTACACTTGCAGCAAAAACTAAAGGCTCCAATAAAAAACTCAGATTTGGGAGAGGTTAAAATGGGTACTATAAATTTCTTCAGTGGCAACTCCAGCCATATTTCATCACATACAGGCCAAAATATCACATGGACATAGAAACCTTACCAAAGGACTGTGGAAAATGCAAGGGCAGTCCCGTATAGGAATTCTCTTTCTAACAGAAGTTTTTATACCATCTGCCGTTCTTGTTTTCAGATTATTTAGGATTTCTAAACAATTCCATCTTGGTATAATATTTAGGTGCGCTTTTAAGCACATTTCTTGTGAGACAGTGTTGTTTAGCACTTACTTGATTCTGCTTCTTGCAAAGCCTTGCCTGGACTGCCATGGCCTTGCTAGTAATGTGTCATTTGCTACCAGTTTATCCTCACCTCATCTGTACTTTCCTGTCTTCCTCTTCCATGTTTTATCCTGCTGACCTTATTTGAATAATACAGGCTTTCGGTAGAAACAGCAGTGCTGCTTCTGTGTTCCATGCTCCCTACAACAACAAGCATGCAGTTTATACTACCTAAATGTTAAGTGATGGCGTTTAGGCTTTCTTTGTAACGGAAGTGTACGTCTACCAGCCTTAAGGCATTTGACCCAACTCTTTTTGAAATAATTGAAACTCCTAATTCAGCTCTTACTTTGTAGGTTTTGAAGGAGGAATAGCTATCTTGGTGTGATCTATAAATACTGTGCTATTTCTTCAGATCATATAAGCGACTCTGACTCTGAACCATTTAAATATATGCTAATCTCCTAAGTACCCTTTAGGCCTACCAATCATGCTGTAAAAGTGTAGAATTTTGTCTGCCTTAACCAAAGTACCCACTTGAGGCCCTACATTTCATTTCCGCAAATCTCATTCAAATAAAGTCCTGGTTGTAATCTCATTGTACGCGTAATTGAAAATGGGGCTTGATGAAAGGAGTGCTGGCATACCCGTCAACCTCATTAAAAACTCTTTCCCCCAAAAGGTAAGAAGGAGGACCTGGATATGCAAAGCAGCCTTGTTATATAGCAGTCATTAGGGAGATGTGTTTCACTTCCTTATGAGAGAGCTGTGTAGTGAAGCTGTGGGAGTATGAATTAGGCAGAACTCTTAATGAACTAAAAGACCCCAAAACCCAAGCACCAGTGAATTGGAATCTTATCCGTGCAACTGCTTCAGGGGCTACATTTGGCTCCAGCACAAATTAGTTCCACAAATAACCCCAAATTCCCCCAAGCACAGAGGGTGGTAATGCCTCCACTGTGGCCTCTTAACCAAGAAGATAATCCAATTACCAGTTCTGACGTTCTGCTATTCTCCTGCCTTTTACAATCTCCAGTATTGCTGGACTCTTTGAGACCCCAGAACTTCAACATTGCATATTGCATCTGTTTGCACTTTCTTTGATTTTTTAGATTAACCTCTTCCCTTAATTTATAGGGCACACAACTTGTTTAAATATAATAATAATAATAATAATAATAATAATAATAATAATAATAATAATAATAATAATAATAATAATTTTGTAGTTGTGGGGGAGCTGCTGCACTTTAACCAGTGCCACTCCCCTTGACATTCATTTCTCAGCTGGGCTGTGGTTTCTGGCCATGCCTCTGTTGAACACCCTGACTCCACAGATAATCAGAATGGTGGCAGACCAGAGAGGAGGGTGTGATATTTTGGTTTTCATAAACTCTTGAGAACTTCCTGTAAGCAATAAGTTATTTCCCTGAAGAAATAATGTAAGGAGGGAAACTTGCTCAGGATGCTTCACCGGATAGTTCAGTGCTTTTGTGTCTGCTTTGTGCTCTTGGTTGATGTTGGATCATGCATATCCTGAGGATTGTGCCTCTTAACACAAACCTGTTCATCAAGGTCATCCACTGATGATTACAGCAGTGGCTTCCTGGCAGAGTAATTGACAGAATGTGTGTGAGCATGGCACTGGCTGCCACAAGATGGACCCAAGCTTAGGGGATCAGACAAATTCATGGAGGAAGATGAGCTTATTAGGCACAATTAAGAAGCAGAACCTGTACATTTACTGGCACTGTGCCACAGAATACTGATTGCTGGGGAGCAACAAAACATGGAGGGTTATTGCTTTCATTCCCTGCTTGTTCCTTCCCAAAGACATCTGCTTGGCCACTTGTGGGACAATGAAGTTAGACAGTTCTGGAAAATGTGTATCAACCCATCATTCCCATTAAACCACCACACTTGCAAGGATGGCAGTTTGTTG
Organism: Podarcis bocagei; assembly: GCF_964188305.1. Classification (NCBI taxonomy): domain Eukaryota; kingdom Metazoa; phylum Chordata; class Lepidosauria; order Squamata; family Lacertidae; genus Podarcis; species Podarcis bocagei. The sequence goes on along the minus strand of NC_138141.1, from coordinate 37,677,170 downwards.
TGGCCACATTAAACAATTCACATGGTCCAAAGGGGGGGGAAAGACCCCCCCAAAAGCACAGAAGCACTCATGAAAGCAGATGGAAGGAGCTTTCCCCTCCAAATAGCTAGTTCCTTTGGCTTTTAATCTGGATGTGTTTTATCTCTGGCTTCATACATGTTTGCATCAAGCAATATATAAAGGTTTGTAGGGTTCCTTGATAAGCCCCGCAACTCCATGCCTTCAATTTCTAAGACAATAGAAAATGCTATTCTTATTTTTTTAAAAAAAAAGCTGGCAAAATATTGCTCTGTTTGATGTTCTTAATTTTGGGAGAAAATGCTGCTAAGCAGGACTGATGGCATTGCAGGGGGGTTGGGCTAGATGACCATGAGGGTTCCTTCCAGTCCTACAATTTATGTGTTCACAACAATTGTCTTGATCTTCAGAATGAAGAGTTAGATAAGAAGTATGCTGGACTCTTGGAAAAGAAATGGACATCAGTTATAAGATTACAAAAGAAGGTAAGTACAAGCCTCAGTTGGTATATTGCTGGCAACACTGCTGCAGTGCTTTTAAAAGAAGTATGCAAAACAACGTATCCGGTTGGAAGTCCATACTATGATAACCGGTTTTATAATTTTTGACCTGACAATGTATTGCAAATCATGATTTATGTCTGTGTGTGCTATGCAAGAATCACAATGTGTGAAAAACCGTGAAGTCAGCCAATGCCTCCACATAGCTCCATTCTTATTTCAGACATTGCGATATATCAGTATATCATGATGTTTAGCTGGTGATATATTACAAAGTTGAACACCAGTATCACCCAACTCTAGTCTCCTAATTCCTCTAAATGTGCCCACTGGTCTCAAGGCTAGGAGGTATGTAGGAGATAGGATCCAGCTGAAGCCTTGGCAGGTTTTTGCTTTAAACAAACACAAGCAGCATTGTTAAAGGTAATCGTAGCAAGGATATTTGATGCAAAATGCAGGAAAGAGAAAAATTTTGGCCGATAAGGAAGGAATGACAGAGCAGTAGACTTGCACTCATATCTAAGGGAACAAAGTTCAGGTAAAGTAAAAATGACGACAAACACATTTTCTCAAAGCTAAAATGAGCTAAGGAGGGTTGGATTGATTTCAAGATAACCAGGCAGGTATTTTCCTGTGGCTCTCAGGTTTTGTTCGGTTCCTTTTAGCTGTTACAGCTTGTACTTGGAGATAATTTGAGAGCTGTGTGGCACAGTTCCAGGGCTGCTGTAGATTTGGTGATGGTCAATGTGTGTTGGTCCTTCAGGACTTGCAAGGTCTTATTTCAGACATTGTGATATATCAGTATATCATGATGTTTAGCTGGTGATATATCACAAAGTTGAACACCAGGTATCACCTTTTGTTTGTCTTACACTTTTGTTTGTTCTCTCCACTCCTCTCTCCCTGCCCTCTCTCCAAAACCATTTAGGTTATGGAATTGGAATCCAAACTAAATGAAGCTAAGGAAGAATTTACTTCAGGTGGACCACTTGGTCAGAAGCGAGACCCTAAAGAATGGATCCCTCGTCCTCCAGAAAAGTATGCGTTGAGTGGACACAGGAGTCCTGTCACAAGAGTAATTTTCCATCCAGTTTTCAGTGTTATGGTTTCTGCTTCAGAGGATGCCACAATAAAGGTAAGACTCTTCTATAAACCTGGTCTGTCTGTGCACCTCAAGGGGATGCTGCAGGCTATTGACACAGGAGGTGTGAGCTGATCAGAATTGGGATATGGCTCCCATTGTGCTTTTTGGACTGTATTAGCCTTTTTTTTTTTTTTTTGCAAAATGGCATTCTGTGTTTGTGGTCACCCATAGAAATGTAGAAGCTTCAGTTAATACACAGCCTGGTGGTTTGCCTCCTGAAGCTGGCATGGGTTGATGTACTATTCTCACCCACTCTTCGAAGCCTGCGTTTGTTTGCTGCAGGCACACTCCTGGGCACAATATAATGTACAATCTTAAACAGCTTAGGATTCTTCAAGTATGCCACTTATGGTACTGTAGTATTGTGGCCCTTAGTAGGAACACATGATGAGTATGTTGATAGTAGTTTCCAGTCTTTGGGACTCATTCATGTGGAAGCTTGCTGGAGCCTGAATCTCGTTATAGCTTCATTCTCAATGAGGTGGTCAACCTGTTATCTTCGCTCTGAGGCTTCACTTTGGGCCATAACTATTGCTCTTCTATACACAACACAGATTCCCTCCACAAAGGGCTAGGCTTCCCCCTGACATGCTAGCTTTTTGTAGGCAGGGATAATGGTGGTGATTATTGTATGGAGGAGCATTCAGTCACTGAACTGCTAGAACACAGGTTGGTCACCTTGGTGAGTACTGGGCCCATATTTTGTTGGTGGAAGAATTTTTGCTTAGAACAAGGGTCCTCATACTTTCTACCCAGGGCCCACTTGGGATGGCTAAAAAACTCAGGCCCACCAGTCAAAATTGGGGTGCTGGGGACAGAACCAGTTATAAAAGTGTGGCAGATGGAAGCAGAGTTTGGCACAATCTGCTGGCAAATACTAGCATAACTTTCTTCTGATATTAATGCATCATTGGAAGTAGCTAAATACTTTGCCACAGCATTTTTCTTGTGGCAGGTTGAGTTCTATAGCTCAACTTTCCTCAAGCTAAGTGCAGACATTTGTTCTTGGAGGCATAGTGATTCAGCCTCCCTATTTCAGGCAGTGTTTGCTCATCTAGTGTCTTTAATTGGAGACAGCTTCTCTTCTATATTTTTTTGTTCCCACCCCCACATGCCTCTCATAAGTATTTTAGCCCAGCTCCTGTAATGTCTTTCCTCATTCTCCTTTTCCACTCAACTTGTACCTTATTCCTTCCCCACAACTGCTAGTTTCTTTCATCCCTGCTTCCATGTCCTTTTACATTCATCTCTGTTCCTTTCCCCTCAGAGGACTCTCCCCCCATTCCCTGAACTTCTCTGTCTCTTAGCCACCTTTACTCTGCATATAAGGAGTTGCTGGGGCTGGCATTGGTACAGTCAAATATCTTTGGCACAGTTAGTGGGGAGAGGCTGGCAAGCAAGGAGGCACTGGCCAGACTTGTAGTGAATATATTAATACTTAAGGGCTGTGTCGTATAATATATTGTTTTAATACATCACCTGAAGCAATTGGGTTTTTCATACATGACCCATGAAAAACAAAAACAAACCCCAGCACACCTTTTCCTCTGGAGTCACAAGAGACTGAGTTGAACAGTGGAGGATGGGGTAATCACAAGACAGATCCTTAAATGGCTTGGCCATTTAGGCCTCAGGTACTTTAAAGCAGTGGTTCCCAATTAGCTAAGTACTGCAGATCCCCTGTTTTTCAAAAGCCAAGCCCCTACTTTTGAAAATTTTGGTATCTCTATGGTAGTTTTTGTTACATGAATGTCTGCAGAACACCAGTTGGGAATACTGCTTTAAAGACTGACTCGTTCCCTACAGACCCCCTTGGCTGTTAAGATTGGCAGAGGAGGCCCTCTTGGTAGTTCCACGTCCCTCAAAAAGGGGGGCATGGCTCAAGAGAGGGCATTTTCTTTGGCAGGCCCTAAGTTGTGGAAGTCACTACTGACAAAGATGTGTCTGGCATTTTCATTATATAGTTAATGGCAAATGCTGAAGATACACCTCTGGCTTTTGACACTTGAGAATGTATATTTTTAGGACCCACTTTATTTCTGTAGTTTTAAGTTGCTTTAAGCTGTTTTTTTATAACTCTGTTTTAATTGTTGTGACCAATGCTGGGACCTTGGGGTGAAGGCAAATGGAATAATAATATTTTAAAAACTTGTGTCCTGCCCTGCATACAATGACCCATTTGGGTGACTGGTTCCTCCCATTTTTTTGTTCTGGCTTTATTCTTGGTTGCCAATGTGTGCAAGGCAGATATTCAAGAATTTAAAATAAAGTATTCTACCTTGGTATGTCTGAATATTGCTTTTGTCTCATAGAAAGCAGGAGTTTTATGTGTCTACACAAATAAAACATGTGCATCATCCCATAGAAAGGGGGTCTGCTCTTGTTTAAGGCAACAGGAAGAGCAGCAAAATGTGCTGTCTTCTGGCTTACTGATTTATCTTGGAAATGGGTTGGGTGGAGAGAGAGAAGGAGAGGTGCTGCTTATTGTCTAATTAATTTGAAAAGTCACTATACCCTTCGAAAATGTTATCGGTTCTTCCCTTGCTCCATTTCTTTCTTCCATTTTGAATTAATGTTGAACGGAGTGCCGGACAGCTGCTTTGAATGCAAATGAGAGCCTGGAAGAAATATATATATTTTGTGAGGGCAGATGTTCATCAATTTCTTTGTCTGCTTCCTAGGTATGGGATTATGAGACAGGTGATTTTGAACGAACCCTGAAGGGCCACACAGACTCAGTGCAGGATATTTCCTTCGACCACAGCGGCAAGTTATTGGCCTCCTGCTCTGCAGATATGACAATTAAGCTATGGGATTTCCAGGGCTTTGAGTGCATCAGAACCATGCATGGTAAGGAATTGAGGAATCCCACACTTGGATTGTGAGTTAAAATCAAACCAGTCCAGACTTGCCTTTTTCTTGAAACTGAAATTAGGAAGGGGATGCAGAACTCTTAAACCAAGGTTGGGGGGGGGGATGCTGCAAGATAGCGATTTGCAAGGGGCTTCTCAGCTGATTATTGGGTCCTGAGAAATCCCTTTCAGCGTGCTTTGCAGATGCTGCTAATCAGCTGATTGAGGGTGCCCGCCCCACACCTGATGGTGTACTGGGCAGATAGGCACGGCTTTGGCTTTGCAGGTCAAATGGGGGAGGGCTGGAGGTTTCCCACCCCTGCCTTACACATATGATGTGGTAAACTCATGGCTGAACTATACCCCTTCAGTCAGCAGACATGTGGAGGGGAGGGCATCACACGATTGAATGCTCTCCTCTCAATAAAAATTACTGCACATGTAAAGCTAGTTGTTGGAAAGAATGATTCTAGCTTAGCTGTCTCTCTGACTCTCCAGCAGAGAATTGTTCTGTATGAAAGAAGATAATCATGGGGGCTGTCACTTGAAATCTGAAATTTGTATAGTCAAAACACAGACCCACCATGTTCGCATTTTGAGTTAGTAGATAAAAAGATGGTTGTTACCTGGTCAGTATCCTGGGTATATTTTGCAGTCTGTGCTTGAAATGTTAATAGGCTTGTGTTCCCTATTGCTAGTTGGACGAAGTGGGAGCTGTAAGGCTTTAATATGGGCCCATTTCCTTAGCTTGCTGGGAAATGAGACGAGGCAATCTTGCTCTACTGTATAGTATGGTTAGAGCTGAAGTACCCATGGGAAGCATCACATTTTGGTTCATTCTGTTGCCAGCTATATAAGAATCTTGGATATTTCCCAAGGAGGGCATAATTTTTGCTCCATAGTTGAAACCTGCCTGCCTTCTGTGTTCAGACCATAGCTTGCTTGTTTGAAGCATTGTTAACTCCTCAAAACAATGTGAAGGACTCAACATTTGAAATGGGAAAATATGACTTGAAAGGGATTGGGTGAATTAGGCTAGGCTAGAGTTTTGCAAATGTGAATTCTGCTTCATGTGCAATCCCCCCCGCTCTGTTCAGCTTTCTGGAGGCAGCTGTCTGCCTTTCTTACCAGGGAAAAATAGCAGAAGCAGCGATTCTGGCCATTTCTTGTTGCTGCCTAGGAGTGTCCTTAAAGAGCCTGTATAAGCAGAATGTGCCTCTATAACTGCATTTACGGCCTGTGGAAAGGAGTACTGTGTCACTGGACCCAGCATGGGAGATGATGGTTGCTGTTTCCCAGAGAAGCATTGGCGAGAGAGCACATCTTCATAAGCTCCCCTCCCATTCCAGTTCTCTAGAATCTGAGAGAAGCGTCTTACACCACACGGAGCTTTGGAGCAATACAAATCAAGCCTCGCTGTGAAAGAAAGACTGGGGCTGCTTCTGCTTGCCCCGAAAGCCAACAGGATAAATAGATTTCCCCGCATTGCTTGCCCCTTGTCTGCTTTGCATGCTTGGAAAACTTTGGGGAGGGGTTTCTTCATGCAGTGATGGAGCAAGGAAATCCTCTAAAGAAGAGTGTTGCTGCTTCCAGCTTCTCCTAAGATTTTGCAGTACAAAGATGAGAGCTGTGTGATATCCTCCCCAGGTCTTCTGGCATGCATGCAATATTTGGGCAAGGGGGCAATGGTGTTTCCACCTTTGCACCTTTTTGCCTGTCCCTTTCAAACTTTTGTTACCAGCTCAATGATATATTTTTGAGATGTGGCAACCAGAGTGTTCTCAGTATTTCATATATGACCACCTGATGCCTGCTTGCCTGGAACACACGGTACTGCACACTCCCTCTTCATTGCTGCTGCAGCATGACTTTCTCTTTGGCTGGCAAAAGTGCTGAACATCTAACGAACCTGCCTTGCCTGACTTTGAAACTGGGAAATGCAGCCATGATAGTTTCATGTTGCTCATTACAGCCTGCCAGTGGGTGTGTGGATGTGTGTGTTTTGGGGGTGCGTTAAGCGCCCTGGTTTCTTGCTCAAGTTCATTTAAGAAGAATTTAGATTCACGAGATTCTTTTTTGGAAACCATGCCGCGCACTTCTAATAGCCAGACAACCACTGTAGAAATCCTGTATTTCTCTCAGTTGGGTCCCTGGTTTGCATATTGAGGGTTATACAGGATTATTGTCGCTTGTGTGAATTGAGTACTCTTCACACACATTGTGAGCTAACACAGTCACAGTAGAAGCCTGATGTGAGCGTGTTTGTTGTGTTGTTTTCTTCTTCTAGGTCATGATCATAATGTTTCTTCAGTAGCCATCATGCCCAATGGGGATCATATAGTCTCTGCCTCGAGGGATAAAACCATCAAAATGTGGGAAGTTCAAACAGGGTAAGACCTTGCAGATGTGTTCATGTGATGGAAGAAACAGTGCCTGGTTGCTTTTTGAAGATTCTCCCTAATGCATGGGGATTGGGAACCTCATGTGCTCTTGTTAGACTTCAACTCCCATCAGCCCCAGCCAGAATGGCCAGCAGTTGGGAAATATGGGAATTGTAGTCTGCAACATCTGGAAGGCTAGTGACTAGTGGTATATGCCATTGGTCTTCAGCAAGTGGGATAGGGCTCACGAATGGATGAACAGCCTGATGTAGGCAAGGTTTGGTGCAGTTGCTCTTAAAACATTCAGAAAGGTGGAGAAGACCGCAAGCAAAGGGATATCTTCTGTACAAGCTTAACTGTTATACCTCCCTCCGATCCTGTGGCTTGGTGCTTCTTGGAATCCTATTAGATCTCTGAGAGAAGGAATGACAAACTAGTGTGTCACCAGTGTAGAAATGCTAAGAAGGAGAAAGAACAGTATGAGGGAAGAAGAAAGCTGGCATAATTAATGTTCATTTTTAAAAAGAGTCTCAAGATTGCCTCAATGTTGAGGATTCTCCCAACTTCTCCTTCTGATATATATTTTGTATTACCTTTTGGAAATGGATTCTTTAAATCAAGCATCCCCAACCTGCGGCCCTCCAGATGTTTTGGCCTACAACTCCCATGATCCCTAGCTAACAGGACCAGTGGTCGGGAATCATGGGAATTGTAGTCCAAAACATATGGAGGGCCGAAGGTTGGGGATGCCTGCTTTAAATGATCCAAATAGCCTTTGGTTTAACCTTCTGCTCAGCCCCTTGTTCTAGCTGCTGTTTTCTTCCTGTCCATTCGCCCAGACTTCCCCCAGTCTTTCAACTCAATTTAGACCTTTCATTTATCAAAACATTCTGTTTACAACTGCTGGCAACGCCAGCATTGTCCCTAAACCATCAATACTTCAATTCTTGCTTTATATAGTAGTGTTCTGTCAACAGCGGTCTTCTTTTTGTTTGTTTTCCTTGCAAACAGCTACTGCGTGAAGACTTTCACGGGGCATAGAGAATGGGTCCGCATGGTGCGGCCCAACCAGGATGGCACGCTGATTGCCAGTAGTTCTAATGACCAGACGGTGCGTGTCTGGGTGGTAGCAACAAAGGAGTGCAAAGCTGAGCTCAGAGAACATGAGCATGTGGTAGAGTGCATCTCTTGGGCTCCAGAGAGCTCTTATTCCACCATATCGGAAGCTACGGGATCTGAGGTAAGGAGTCTTATATTGCGCTTCGCTTCTCTTCTCTTCTCTTCTCTTCTCTTCTCTTCTCTTCTCTTCTCTTCTCTTCTCTTCTCCTCTCCTCTCCTCTCCTCTCCTCTCCTCTCCTCTCCTCTCCTCTCCTCTCCTCTCCCCTCCCCTCCCCTCCCCTCCCCTCCCCTCAGTGTACATTTCAACCTCTTACTCTTCATTGGGGCATGCATGGACATGTGGGATTTGTAGTGGCTGTCTTGTTGCTTCGGATTTCCATCACATGCTGGTGCTGTCTCCCACAGCCATTCCACCCCTTTGATTCAGATAAACATCTGATCTAAAGCTCAAAGTCTTCTTTTTTTTTAACTCGAAAAGGAAAAGGTGGTGGCTTTGCGCAAACTTGTGTGGTTACATGCTGAAAACCCATTTTTTAAAGAACATCCCTCTCCCCAAGTGCACTAGACTCTTACTCCTTCTTGCTCAGTGCAGTGTTCTGGAGCTCTTCTAGAGCGTGTCAGAATCCTACATACTTGGCCTCTTGAAATAGGCTATCTCCCTTTATGGAAGTGACGTTTCTTTTCTGAATTATTTGGGGCACCACAGTGGACATATGCTATCACTCAACAGTGGCCAAGTTTGAACCTGGTCCCTTTTTTCACTTACTTAAAATAAAAGGTGTATGTGTGTGTGTGATTTAAGGTCATATCTCTCAGCTGACTGCTTAGCTGCTTCACTTTCTCTCCTCTGCCCTCTACTGGCTCGTTGCAGAAATGATTGCCCAAGAAAGGCATGGAAGGTGAAGAGAGTTGTGAAGCTCAAGAAGTCATTTTAGCCTGAGCCTATCCTGGCTTAGATATTAATGGAGGCATGTACAAGGGAGACACATACACTTAAGAATTCCACACTCTTAAGAGAGATTAATGCGTTTTGGCTGAATGTGAACAATAGATTATGGAGTTGTGCGTTTATCTCTTTTGTTCTCAGAGCAAAAGATCGTATGATAGATGTCCCTGGTTCCCTTCTCTTTTAGACTTCCCAGTTGAATTTTGGGGGAGTATCTTAAGCAGCTCTAGTGGGTGTCTTGAGTGAAAGGAGAAAGGGGAGACACACGTATTTGAAAGAAGGAGGTGTGAGCCTCGGTGGAGAATAACGGTGAACAGAATAATTGGCAGTGGGCATGACAATCTGACAGAAATGTCAGATTGCCTCAGTGTAAAACTTAACAGTCCAAAACAGTAGCATAATAACTTTTTATGGTAATGGGCTAAATAGTCGCACCAGTTAGTGACTTTAAATTTTCGAGAACTCTTCTTCAGGCTGGATACTGAAGGGAGGGAGTAAGAGAGAAGAAAACAGCCAGTGGAGGCCAAATTTGGCAGGAGTGCCTAGTGCTTGGAGGACATTTCTCTCCCCTGCCCCACATGTTACCCCAGGCAATGTCGTTATTGAGGGGTAGGAAACTTGCTTCTAGTTCTAAGATTTCTTTGAGTGGCTAAACTCTATTTGTAAGCTTAAAAAAATGCAGACAGTAGTATCGGTGCATTAGAAAAACAAGCTTCTCTTTAAATAGATCATTAATTGTAATTGAACATAAACAACTTTTTATGTTCATTGGCGAAGTCTAAAGAATTATGTTTTAAAAGTGTGTGAGTGTTGCTGCCGTGTTCATTAACACAAAGTGTTTAATTGACTTCTGAGTCCTGTTTACCTGGAGCACAACTTTCTTTGTGCTTGCTTTAGGTCTCAGGTACTCCAAAGGTGGGTCTGCGTTTCTACCACCTGAAGTATTCATTTTTGTAATTTCCTTCTCTTTCCTTTATAGACTAAGAAGAGTGGCAAGCCTGGGCCTTTCCTGCTTTCTGGCTCTAGAGACAAGACCATTAAGATGTGGGACATTAGTACTGGCATGTGCCTTATGACACTTGTAAGTTCCTGTGTGTCCCCCTCCTGTCGGACTGCAATCCTGTATACTGTTGCTTCAAAAGGGAGTAGAAGAGACAATATTGCCTGGATGACCTCAAAACAGTCTCTGAGGAATCCAGCCAGACTAGTTAGAATGACTAGAATCTGTACAGATTGAAGGAATAATCCATCACAGGGCCCTGTCCTCATCTGGGGAATTCAATTTCCTATAGTTCCAAGGCGGTTAGTTTGGGGCAAGTAGTGGAATGATCTTACCATTGGATTTCAAATCATGTTGCGAATGTTCAGGTGTGCACACAATACGTACTCTCTTGTGACCTTGTGCCATTTTTTCTCTCTCAACAGGTGGGCCATGATAACTGGGTACGTGGCGTCCTGTTCCATTCTGGGGGGAAATTTATTTTGAGCTGTGCTGATGACAAGACCTTGCGTGTCTGGGACTACAAGAACAAAAGATGCATGAAGACTCTCAATGCGCACGAACACTTTGTTACCTCGTTGGGTATGTATGTGCACTTATTCCAGCACAGCGCAGCTGAGTACAGACCTACGTCTTCTTTGTAGGTTGGTCTTTACCTGGAGCCCGGCGCATAAACCAGTGGCACCACTCTTCAGCTAAGAAGGGATGCACTGCACTGCATTAAATACGCTCTAGACTGTCAAAATATACCTGTGTCAGGCTGGCTTAAAAGTCCCCATGCTACGAAAAATGTCTGGCCTCCCTCTCTTCACAAAAGAAGAAAGGGGAAGGGGGCATGTCGGAAGTTACAGGGAAAGTATATGCTAGTAGTGTTTTGCCAAGCTAGTGAAGACAGTTGGGTTTCATTTGTTTCTGTGCAGCAACCTTTTTTTCAAGCAAAGGAAAAAGTGGGAAAATTAGTTGTTTGTACAGGCATAATGAAAACTGAAGCTGGTTTCAACAGGAGCGAAGCTCCTTTATATCCCTTGAGGTAGAGGTTCCCTGTTCCCTGTTCCTTTGTTCAGAGCTGGTTGTTCCTCTGCCCCCACCTCTCCAGTTCACAGGACCCATAAAAGCCAAGCTGCTTTACATTTATTGGCTAGCCATCCCTGACTTGCTGTGCTGACTGTACTGCTAATGATGGCTGATGGCTGATCTGTGACGTGGGCCTTTCAGCTAGTGGTTTGCTGACGTAACTCAAGGTGCGTTGCATCAGTGGCACCATAATTTTTCTTTTAAAAAAATGTTAGGAGGAGGAGGGCAGAGTAAAGGTATGTCTGCACTGTTAGTTTACACTAATAGTATGCATCATCTGCTGGCATGGCTGTCCCTGTGAGAGGGGGAAATAATGAGGGCTGTAGTTTAGGGTAAGCTGGGTATCTCCTCCTTTCACAGATCTGTGCACAGGCTGCACTTCTCAAGGTTCCTTAGGCAGGAGGAGCAAGTGTGTTTTTGGAACCCTCAATTAATACAACCCTCACCCAAGAGGACACTCGGAGGCAGTTTCTCCACTGCCTCAAAATACAGGTTTTTGATGAAAAGCTAAAGGAAAACAGTGAAAGCCGGCAAGTCCTAGCAGGTTCCCTTCAGGCATAAACTCTACAGTGTAGGAAACAATAAAGATTTGCCGTGGCCACTCACAGTATATGTACTGAATTTTAAAATATTCTGGCTGATCCAGCATCATGGACATTTTTCAGCTCTAGTATTGACCTATCCTTTGTGGTGCTGTTAGTAACTTCCTGTCTTCCCCCGCCCCCCTCTCTCTTGCAGATTTCCACAAGACAGCGCCCTTTGTGGTTACCGGCAGCGTAGATCAAACAGTAAAAGTGTGGGAGTGCCGTTGATTGAATTCACACCTGGCCCACCCCCCTCTTTCCCTCCCCCTCTGGATGCACTCGGATACCATGGTTACCCATTGAGCTCTGTTTAAAATAAATATTGTCCTTTCATGTAAATTATTCTGGATGTAGATTGAGCTTATTAAATGTTACACACAAAGTATTCATGCATGGTGAATCCAAATTGTATACTGTAAATTTACATACGTTGTCTAGAAGTACCATAGGTTTAAGGACATGGGCTGGCATTGGTCACATCAGACCTGCGAAGGCAGAAGCTGGTTGGTTGAATTAAGGGCACTTAAACCAGCAGCAGCAGCAGCAAAATCCCGTTCTGTGCTGGATAAACTGAACACCCGTTCTCTTCTGTTGGGTGGTGCCTATAACTAGTGACTCTCATATGGATTCTTTTTTTGGGTGGGGTGGGGAGGGCTCTTTCAAGAAACACGTATCTCTGTAACAACATCACTTAAGTGTGCTTAAGAAATCTAAGGATACTAGATAAACAAGGCTGCAACTTAGAACCTTATGTAATTAATGGAAACTAATTAAAACTTCCAGTTTTTTCTCGTCATTATATATTTGCCAAATCAATAGGATATATTTTTATTTTGGCTTCCTATCACGTTAAAAAAAAAAAGAGGTTAGTATCCTGATACTAACAAGCTGCAATATAGGAAGAGAAACCTTGGTATGATGTGACGTGTATTTTTTTTTTTTTTAAAGAAATGGTTGTTGGAGTTCTATTGCATTCTAACACTTGGAGCTTAATGCTTTCCATGCAAAATGTGTCTTAGGGAGTCTGTCGGTCTTGCTTGAACGTAGCTCTTAACTGGACAGTTGGACTCAATCTCCCAGTTGACTCCTGACAGTTCAGCTTTCTGTTGGCTTTGGTTGTGGTTTATCAGGCTTGTGCGATGTCCACAATATCTGAGGGTGTCCTCTCTCCTCCCCTGCTTTCCCTGGTAGTTGGTGAGTGTGCAGCAAACAGGGTAATAGTGGTGTGATTCCCTCTCCTTTCCAGTTAGCGAAAAGGTCTGAAAGCAGGACAGGGAGCCACAGGATGGTCAGATGTGATGGGACATGAGAGCAGAGTTTGCAGTGCTCCAAAAAAAGCACTGTAGAAAGAAAGAAAGAAAGAAAGAAAGAAAGAAAGAAAGAAAGAAGGAAACAGGAGGAGGGGAACCACTTATGCTAGCAGGTACTTTGCAAGCTTCTAGATAACCTTACAACCGCATGTTAAATCCACCTGCTGACATGCAAAAGCCTGCTCTTGTTACAGAGTTTTGAAGCCAGCTTCAGTTTGGAAGCTGCCCCCTTAATTTGAAGAGCTCTAAAAGAAAGAAATGCCCCCCCCCCAATTCATCTTTTTTCCAAGGAGCAAGCATCATTCAATCAGCCTTTTATTGGTCACATTCTGTTATAGGCATTTTTAAGTCCAGCCCTTCACTAACCAGGTCTGTTCCAAAAATCCACGTACCCCAGTCTGGACAAACTGCCGGTCTGACAAATTTCAACACACGTGAAGTATTTTGTTTTGTTAGCTCTGTGGCTTTTAAAAGAACTGGCCCTTAAAACAAAAAAGCAACAAAACCCCCCACTTGTTTGGAGGGTTACTTGCATGTCAGTAGAAATAAGGCTTAATCACACATTTTGGTTCACCCGCAAGGAGGATTTATTGGTGCTTGGCTTCTTTTACGGGAGCTGGGAAACCAAAGGCAGTGAATGACTTGAAAGGGTGGGGAGTAAGTTAGGGTGCAAGTCCTGACTTCTGGAGAATGCAGTTTTTTAGTGAGCAAGTTTCCCACAAGCTGAATCTTACACATTTTGAAGTCTTACCCTCGTTTTTAAGCTGTTTTTGACAGGAAATTCATTGCTGTTTTTGCTTTTTTGAGAATTTCTGAATCTGTAGTGGGGCAGTCATAGCAATGCTGGTTAGCAATTGTAAAGTAATTCTTGGCTGAAGTGTAGAAATCCTGGTTCTTTTCTTTTTTTAAGGGTTAAAGGTAAACTCTGCATTTACAGACTCTGTGAAACTATGGTACCTATTAACATGGGAGCTTGACCACTATTCCCTTCACTCCTTTGAACATAATACATGGTTTTAGGATAAAAAAGGAACCATTTTGTAGCCTCTAGTAGTCACGAAACCTCCTTGGCATTGAGTAACTTTAAAATTGTAAGCTACACGTCCATTTAGCCAGTTTACAATAATAGGCGCATTACCATGAGTGGTTGTAGACTGCACCAGCAGTTACACCCCTGGTTTTAAAACAAAAGAAAATGGAAGAGGGGAGAAGTTGGTGGTGTGGTGGAGTTGTCCCTAGGAGTTGGCTTTTGTGCTTCTCTCTGGCTATCTTAATCCTGTGCCTTTTCTTTTTCTCCCGTGAAGAGTCTCAAGCGCTAAGGTTTACTGGTTTGGATTGAAAGAGGACTTTAAAAATATATCAGAAGGTATTCAGGAGTGTATTGCTGTGTGTTCCGTCACACAAAGAGTGGCATTCTGTTTTTAAAACTGAAAGGGCAGTGGTCAAGCACCACGCTTCCAAACAGACCAGTTTCAGTGTCCAGTCTCTTGAAACAAAGCCACAAATACATACCTAGACACGTATATCAACACACACACACATTCCAGAACTGCATGGATTATTAAGATGTGCCCAGGAAAAAATTAATAAATCCTAGATTCATTTTTCTTTTTGAAAGTGCAAAATCCACCCTCCCCTCTTTTTTGATTTGGACACAATCTGAGAGCTGATGACTTGGAGCATCCTGCACTTTACCATTTTCATTTTAAAGCCGTCCTGCTTTTGTGTGTGGTGTGACCAATGAAGTGCCCAGGGCACAATTTTTTTTTTTAAAGAAACCCCCAGAAAATACTAGTTGCTAGCAAGTTGTCAAGCTGTGGAGCACTGTAGTATTTTGAAAGCTTTGGCTCTCGCCTCACCAAGCTACCCCTACCCCTCCACCCCTGGTCTAATCTGTTGACACCTGGCTGCTTCTCCCATTTACCTCTAAACTCTCTCTTTTTTTTAATGTGAAATGAACTGCCTGTTTAAATCATTCTTAAATAGCTTTCTCTTCTCTTCTCCTCTCACCTCACTTCTCTGCCCGTCCCTCATCCCATCTTCCCACCCCATGAAAGCTATTTAAAAGGATACGGTTTGGGTTGGGTTTTTCCTCCGCAGTGGCTTGATAATCCTGACATGGATTGTTTTGAGTGCAAAATTTTAACAGAATTTGAATGAAGGAAAAAAGAAAAAGAAAAAATCCACTTAATTATTCCATATTCTCACTCTGGCTGTGTATATTTAAAAATAAATAAATACCCAGGGTACTAGCTACTGCAAAACCTCTCCATTAGTGGCAGAAATGATGTGTATAAAATAGGGAAACTTGTTTGGGAGGTTTTCTTTTTTTGTGGGGGGGGCAGAGGGTGGGCAAAAGTTTGAGCCAGATTGGCAAGTCATGACTGGATGTTAACCAGCCTTTTTTATTCTCTTTCTGCTGTGTCCTTGTAAGTAACCACTTTCTTGTCCTAAGCATATCCTTCAAACTGTCCAAAGTTCTTTCTGAAGAGAATTAGCAAAATATTCCACGTTTTTAGAAGTTTGATCCCAACACTGACATGACGACAAGCATCTTTATTTCTCTCCCCCTCCCCCATAAGAACGGTGTAGAGATTGCCATTGGAGAAAGCTTCCCCCCTCACCCCCAGACTGTAGGAGTTAACTGAAGATATTGACACAGTTAAAATTTAAAAAAAAATCAGTAAAGGAATGTATATAATACTGCTCTGTGTTTTACAGTAAGATTTGTTGCTCTCAGACTGTGTAAAACAAAATTTATTCATGTTTTCTGCATATTAAAACAAAAATCTTATTGTACCAATTGGTAAACTATTAAATGCATATAAAACTAAATGCGTTTCGTTCTTTTTGTTTGTCTAGGTGCAGAAAAGATCATGTGCTTTTAGATTGTGCTTGATTAGGCAGTTAAAAGCAGATGGCAAAAGAATATCATGTTGGGTTTCAAGCTGGAGGAAAGCAGTTCTTCAAGTGACAATGCAAGTTGGGTGAGTGGTGTGGGGCAGAGCAGATAAAAGGAGGGGTGGGTTGGTACAGCAGGGCATCCGGCTTACACAACATTTGTCTCTTGTGAAGCTCTAAAGGGGGCAGTTGCCCTCCATTTCCTAAGTACAGGTGTCCCCCCACATAATGTGTGTTCTATTTGCACACAACCACATATATGTGGAGCGCCAGGAAATAAATAGAACCATACCAGAAAATGGCGGGGGAGAGTCCCTGCAGCTCACGAGGTGACCCTGCCCAGAGCGGACGTCAGTGAGGGCAGAGGAAGCCCCAGAGAGACCTTAGGCACAGTGGGGCTTTTTTAAGGCTGCCCAGCCTCCCCACCTGACAGCTGACTTGCATGGTAGACTATCAGCCAGTTTCCTGCACAGCCTTCAGCCAGCCCCAGAACTTCAGCTCTAGTTGAAGCGAGAGTTGGAGAGCAAGGAAAAATTAAGTTGCGGCGGGGGACACCTGCAGTCAAAATCTGCTTGTGGAATTCATTGTCGTAGAATGTGGTGAGGGCTACGGGCATAGAGACAGCAGAGGCTGGCATCTAAGGGCAGATGGGGCACTGCCCCACTAGCCTACCCTCAGCTGGCCCTTTCCTGCTTGCAACCAGTCCAGGAGGTGCTGTTGCCTCTCAACTTCCTCCTTAGTTGGTGTTGCCCACTTCTAGAATGCAAGGATGGGAGCAAAGCTAGGCCTAGCAGGCTCAGGCGCCACCTCCTGTTGGTCTCTGTCATGCCGGTCTCAGTGGGCATCAGCCACCATGGCTTAGAGATGCATCTAAAAGCAGACATACTTGGAGGTCTTCTTGATGGTGACACAGAATGGAGTATGTTGAGGGGGGTGATTAAGGACAGTGGCATGTGGCTGTGTGTTGCCTTCAGGCCCTGCATTGGAGCTTCTTGCCGGCATCTAGCCAATCTAGCCAATGTTGAGTTTCTGCTGTAATGCAACTTGGGGTCTTGGTAAGGTTAGATAGCAGCACTGCAGAATGCCCTGTACATCTTGCCACTTGGAAGTGGGCAGCCCAGATTAATGCTTGAGGCTGAAGGTCCCTACTGGAGAACAGTTTGCTTGTTTGTGGGAATGGTGGATTTTTTGGTTTCTTAGCCTGTTGCTGCAATACTTAATTACCAAAACTCATTGGAGCCAATTTGTTTTCAAATGCTTGTGAAGAAGCTGCAGTGTCTCCCAGGACTCTTCAGGCTTACTATCATGTATTTCGTGTTGACTTGCCACCCCACCCTCCCCCAATGGGTAGCAACCCAATGCAGAAAACGCCTCAAGTTACCAGGGAGGCCACATCAATTAATTTCAAGCCGTACAAATGTAATTTGACCTAAATAAATCTAACACCCAAATGAGCAACTGTGTTAACTGTAGGCAAGTAGAGTTTTATTAACCTAATTAGTATTGACTCTTTAACAGGGCGACCTCTTTCCACTGAGCTGATTTTACCTACATTACTATCGTTGACCTTGATTTTCCACAATAGGCGATAGCAGCCTTGTTAACTAGCATTGGAAAAAACAACAGATTTTCTGTGCTTCACACAAGTGGTTATCCCACAGTAAGCCTTTAACAGATCTGACCTCTGAAATCTTCTAGTTTTTCTTGCTTTCCTTCTGATTGACTGAAACCAAAGAAGCTTGTCATCTAGAGTGGGTGGAATTTTACTAGTTTGATGTAATTTGAAATGGGGTGGTGATGGCAGGGTTGAATTCTGAGTGCCACTCCCCATGTAGCTGTTCTGCTAATGTGGCATCTATATTCCTTTTCCTAATCAGCTAAGACTAGTTAATTCACGGGTAGGCCAAAGGGATATCTGGGTTATATGAAGAAATGGCCCCCTGGTTGGTCCTATTGATGGGTATGTTGGGGAGATCCCATTCCCATTTAGAAGCTTGCTAGGCCAGCTCATGGAGGTGGCCTATAATTGTTTTCACATGGTTTAATTATGCCAGTTAAATACAGTGGTTCCTTGGTTTACGAACTTAATCCGTTCCGGAAGTCCATTCTTCAACCAAAGCGTTCTTAAACCAAGGTGTGCTTTCCCATAGCAGTGGGGGACTCAATTTACAAATGGAACACACTCAACAGGAAGCGAAATCTGTTCTGCTTCCAAGGCAAAGTTCACAAACCAAAACACCTACTTCCGGGTTTGCAGCGTTTTTAATCCAAGTTGTTCATAAACTAAGCTGTTCTTCAACCCAAGGTACCACTGTATCTTTTATCCTTGCTGGATCGGGACTGTAGAAATAGTCTAGATAGCAGTTTTTTGTTCTCAGCTAAATGTGGATGAAAGCACAAGAGGCCTGTAGAGTTACAAAGCATCTGTGTGTGAACAGTGACGAGAAGATTGCCTACAGGCGAGGCTCCTAACCTGGCAGCTGTAGTCAGGCACCATGACACCCCAAGATAGATGCAGACACCCTTGCTGAGGGCTTACTCTTTTAGGGGGTGTGTGGGCAGAATGCAGATCAGTTTTCTGTGCAATTGGCACTTTGTGGTGCCCTCCCACCTTACAACTGATTGAGACGACTAGGCTCAGAGAGGCGAGCTCAAATCCCGTTGGCTACGAAGCTCACTGGTGACCTTTTTAGCCACTCACCTACACTAGGGAGTGGAAGAAGCAGACAAAGCACTTCCTTCATGCAGTGCATAGTTAAAAGCATGGAACTTGCTTCTACTGGAGGGCAGTGATGGCCACCAAGCTAGGAAGCTTTGAAAGAGGATCAGACAAATTAATGGTGGAGAGGGCTGTACTCTGCTTCCACAGTCGGAGGCAGCAGTGCTGCTGAATACCAGTTGCTGGAAACTACAGAGGGCACGAGAGCTTTTGCGCTGGATCTTAGTTGCAGGATTCCCACAGGTATTTGGTTGGCCACTGTGAGAACAGGATGCTAGACCAAGTGGGCTGCTGGCCTGATCCAGCAGGCTTTTCTTAGGTTCTTAAGCATGTGTGCCTCCTTGAGGTCATTAAGCTAAGGACTGGTGCGCAGACCTTTTGGGTCTCCCTCTCACTGGTAGTCGCAGCACCCCAGAACATAATGCACACCTCTGGACCCACAAATTATAGAGGTCATGTAGTCTGTAACGTAAGGAAATAACGTGGCAGAATAGCTGAGCCACAGCGTCTGGCAAGATTCTGACCATACCACCTTAGCCTCTCAGGTGGCAGATACCCAAGGCTGTTGTTGGCTTTAACTATAAAATTAAGCCAAATTGACCACTGTCTGCGAGAAAAATTGGCAGATGGTTTTTTTCTGTTTATGTCACAAATTTATTTGAGGGGAACCATTACTGGGAGATACTACTCAAAACAAAGCACACAAAACTTAAAGTAAAAGTTGCATTGAAATCTGTTCTTTATTCAGACACTTCCAAGGAAATTCTGTATTTTTCTCTCTCGCCCCCCACCTCCACATCTGGACCAAAGAACATTCTCTCCCCCAGGGAAGGGGGGCAGGGCTCTTGCTATGTACCTAAATTGCACTCACGTCAAGGAATAGGCAACCTTCGCTATCTGGGCCCCAGAACCATGCCAAAGTTTCGCTTTATTTTATTTTGCCCTCTGTAGCAGCAATTTCCAGCCACGCTACGATGACGTCACTCACTCACACACTCCCCTCCCACCCACCTTTCTTTGGTAGCCGTTTTTGGCAGGTTTTATAGGGCCGCAGGGACCGTAAGTTGCCCAACCCCTTGCACTGAGTCTGTAACACAAGTCCTGCCCCCCCCAACCCATCCTTTCCCAAAATACAATATTCAAGTCACATGGTAGAAACATGACCTCTCACTCTTGTGGTTTTGAGCAGGAGTGGCGGCTGACAAAATGCAATTTAGTACAAAAGGGAGAGGAGGGAGGTGGTGACCACCAGACTCTGCATTTTGAACTCAACATGATGTGTGTTTTTCTAGGCAGGGAGGGCAGAGCTAGGAAATCAGCTTTATTGTTCTTACGAACACATTCAACCTGTCGGTAATAGCAGGGATGTACAGTAGTGAGAGCTATTAAGAGTAGCTGAAGAACATATCACCGTTTTCCCCCTTCAGGGGAGAGCAGAATATTGGGCAGAGCATCCATTGCCAGCAATGAATGCCTTCTTGGGAAACTTGTGTTCTAAAGCTGATGAGGCTTTGGGACAAAAAACCACCACACGAACAAGACCCCCCCCCCCAATCATCTTGTTCCGTACTATATAGTATCTAATACAAATTTATTATTATTTTCACTGTGAGAAGGAAATTAGGGGGAGAGAAAAGAGCTTCAATTTAGGTTCATGATTCTTGTTTAGTACATTCACAGATAAACCTTTTAAAAACAACAACCCAAACATTGATTCAATTCAGCTCACCAATTGAACCAATTGCTTTCGAGACAGCAGTCTTCAGCTCCTCCGGTACGATTCTGGGGCGCGTAACTTGTGAGAGACGACCGAGGCGCTTTTGTTCCATGCCATTCACACAACTCTTTGAGAAGGGGGTGGGGAGAGAGGTAAAGTATAGGCACTAGGGATTTTCCATTGTATAAGTTGAAAAGGGTAGGGGGGGAATTTATACCAGACTTTAGGGATGCTTTGACATGGGAGGAGCCTAGCCTAGTTCCTCAGCACTCCCTCCCTGCCCCCCAAGCCATCAATTTAGCTTTTACAGTTAACTTGGCATAGGGGGCAGTTGGATGACCAGAGCTGTAGCATCCCATGGCTTAGTTTTCTTTTTAAATACCCCCCCCCCCTTTTGGATGCTGTTTCTTATGCTGTGCTCAAGAGGGAGCAAAGCACAAGGAATTTAGGCAGACACAAAAACCACACAACATCTCCTTTCCTGGGCCATGAAACTTGCAAAAAAAACCAAAACCGCACCCCACGTTCCCAACAAATCTAAATAGTTTGAGGGGGGGGGGGGAAGACAAGGAAAGAATAAAAATAGGAACCCTAAAAGGAATCCAATGGCTGTCTCCTAAATGTAGACCAAAAAAAAGTTCTATGCCATCTCCTCAAAACAGTTTCCTCTGCAGTACCAACTCTGCTCAGGCCTTAAAGATAAAACATTGAGATAAAAAATATGGCTGAATTTATATTTAATATATAATATTTATAGTGTCACGATCACCTAAACAGTGCAGCAGCAGGCTGAGCCTCAAAAGTTGGAAGAAAAAGAACTTTGGGGGGGGGGGGGGTTTGGGGAGGAAGAACCACCAGGCCCGGGAGGTGGGGAAGGTTCCTTTTCTGCAAAGTTATAGATGTCCTTTAAAAGTCAACAGAAAAAAATGACCTGAGAAATGTTATTATACCTCACTTGGAATTAAATCTCTTATGTACACGGTAAAAATGGATTGAAACGTACACGCACACACGCATGCCCCCTTTCCACCCTCCCCACAGCATCCCTGCATTCTCCCGCCCCAGTTAGACTCTCCGGGCATCGCCCCGTTTCGGGTGCCCAGTGCCCGCCTTGACAGGTAGGGTTCATTTCTCAAAATTTAGTTCTTTGCATTGTGTATTCATTGTACCAGTGCAAATTAAAAAATAAAAACAACAACAACACAAAAACACATTGCCGAGGAGAAGCTGCCCCGAGGAGAGGCTGAGCAACCCCCTAAACCCCAACCCGGGACAGATTCAAACATCCAGAGCCTTCTCCCGACACAGACCCCCAAGCTAGGGAGCCGTGGCTGCAGGCGGGCTTGCTTCGGACTCGCTCTCTTCTGTGGGTTTTTCTTCCGACTCCAACTCTTTGCTGCCCTTGAGGACCTCCTGAAGTTGCTGGCGCCGCTGCACTTCGGCTTTAAGGTTCTCCAAGTCTTTTTGGCTGCGGAGGGAGAAGGGGGAAAGGCTGGGCAATCCCTGGCAGAGCAAATTCAGAGGAATGGCGCGCAGAGCGGGGCGCTCGGGATGGAAGACAAGAGGTAGCTCATCTCCCTAGCTGTTGCCGCAACAGAAAGACCTGACCTGTGTTTATGCATCTCTCCTATCCAAGCTACGTACAAGCAGGCAAGGACTCCACCTGCGATTAACCTGCTTCTGCTCCTCCCACTTCAATCCTCTCCTGGGTCATGGGAGACAGAAGAGGGGTCAGCAAACTTTTTCAGCAGAGGGCCAGTCCACTGTCCCTCAGACCTTGTGGGCGGCCGGACTATATTTTGAAAAAAAATAAAAATGAACGAATTCCTATGCCCCACAAATAACCCAGAGATGCATTTTAAATAAAAGCACACAGTCATCTCACGTAAAAACACGCTGATTCCCAGACCATCCGCGGGCCAGATTTAGAAGGCAACTGGGCCAGATCCGGCCCGGGCCTTACTTTGCCTACCCATGCCCTTGACTCTCCACCAGCCTGAGCTCTCTGTCCCCCTTCTGCTGCCTCTGACTTTCACCTGGCTGTTACAAGCTCCCCCAGTTCACCTACCCCTTCTTCCAAGTCAGTCTCCGACCCCCACTCCTTGGTGTCCAGCCATTCCTTGATAATCTTATACCGAAAGATAGCTCCTAGCTTTTTCAAAAGGTAATTTTGGCAATGCAGATTTGGCCCAGGTGCTTTCTGGAGCAGGGGTATGGAACTGCAGGCTAGGCCCCCCCCCCAGCTTCTCTAGAGACTCCCCCTTGGCCACACCCCCTTCTTCCAAGTCACTCCCCTCACCAGCCTTGCATCTCAAGTGCTTTTGTCCTGGCTGAAATGTATCCTTGAACTCTGATAATGATTCAGAATGGAGGGTCGTGTGTGTGTGCTAGCCTACCGTACAATGTTAAAATGTGCACCAGTTGCTCCGCCCATTTTTGGCCCTGGCCCCACCCACCCCTGCCATGTGTCCAGCAGGGAATCTGTCCCTTGGGATGAAATCCTTTCCCCCTCCCCTGCTCTAGAGGAACAGATAAAGGCAGGAGAGACTTAATAACCCAGCGAAGGAACTCCCATCACTGCAGAGCAGATGAAGAGTTTGCTATGCACTTTAAAGTTAGGTGTGGATGAATAGTTGGTTCCCCAACTACTCATCTACAGCTCTCCTAATCGCTGGCCGATGCTTGCTGGAGCTGATGGGAGTTGTAGTTCAGCAACCTCTGGAGGGCCAGCGAAGTGACCAAAGAAGGGGCCTGTAATCACCAACCAACCTACACCTAAGCTTCAAAATTCTGCTGAGCCCCCCCCCCCCAATTAAAAACAATGGAGGCGACATCCAGTGCCATTCATACACCTGGAGTGGTAGAGAGAAAGACAGTCGGATACACAAAGTCTGGGGTCTCTTACCTTAGTGGAATGAAGAGAATCCCATTGATTATGTTCAGCTGCTCCAGGACGCTGGCCATACTGGGAGCTGTGAACTAAACGAAACAAGAGATTAGCTTATTAACCAACAAAATAAAAGCAACACATGGGGCTAAGAAACCAACGCACAGCTCTAAGCAGCAAACAAAAATGCCGGGCTGCCAAAATGGGACCGTGGATCCTAGAGGCAGCCAACGCTCTTCCCCTGTATAAAGGGAGGTGGTGATTTGGGTAGCGAGCAGAACACAGGGTTTCTGACGCAAACAGGACTTGGTGACTGGATGACTGGGAGGGGCTCCCAGCAATGAGGATACGAACACTGGCTCAGGACCGCAATACCTCAAAGGATCGGCTCTCCCCCTATGAACCAACCTGGACCCTGCATCTGAGGCCCTTCTTCGTGTGCCTTCTCCATGAGAAATCCGGAGGCCAGCAACACAAGAACAGGACTTTTCTGCGGTGGCTCCTCGTATGTAGAATGATCTCTCCAGGGAGGCGCGTCTGGCGCTTTCATTACATATCTTTTGGCACTAGGCAGAAGCATTTCTTTTCTCCTTGGTCTTCAGCTAATTAAACTATGGCCTTTTACACTGGGGCGGGGGGAGGCATATTATTTTTTGTTTGTTACTATAGTAACAACACTTTTTTAAAAAAACATGCCTGGAATGGTATCTGGGAGCCAGGTGTACACCACACCTTGGATTCCAGGTTGGAAGAAAGACAGGAAATAAATGCAAGTAAATAAAATGTATGCACTTCTCCACCCTTCTGAGCCCGATTCCCAAGAAGAGGAACCCTTTAGGTAAGGTTAGGCTTAGAAGGGAGTTGTTTCCTGGCAGTTCAGTTGAGTGGGGAGGGAACAGGTCACCAAAGGATCATTATGCTGACTTCAGTTGCTTCGTATCTGCACTACAATGAATTAAGCCTAGACTTTATCTGCCATTTTTATCTTGCCTAGAGCCCTCAGTGCTTCACACACACACACTATCAGCAGTGCGGCTTTGACCCAGATCCAAGTTCAGGTCCCTGTCCAGCTGCGAAGTGGTCAGGCTGATCTTCAACAATCAGCTGCTCAACCCCCACAGCTCAAGGATATTGCCAAGACAAGCAATGCCAAGCTATGAGACAGGAAAACACCACAGCTGAGCTCTTGTGACGAGATGGGCGTAAAAATCCCAGAGTAGTGGTGCAGTAGAGTGAACTGAACAGCACTCTGGGACATTGAAATGTACTACGCATTGCTGCTTAATTCCTCAGACAAGGGAAATCAAGAGGTACATCTTACTGCCAAAGCCAATCTAGGCAGCTACCGCAGGGCAACTCACTTTCAAGGGCATAATGTTGGCGCTGGATCCATTCTTGTAGATCTCATTCATTGTGCGTTGCAGGGCCACAGCCTGCTGAGTCAGATATTTCAAGTACTCCGAGCTTTCTTTGGTCTTATCGTGATGCTCACCAAGCTAGCCAAAAACACACACAGATATTTATTAATACTTTTACACACACACACACACACACACACACACACACACACACACACACACCACCCCAAATGCACATACATACTGGAAACAGAAGGCGTTCAATGTATTAAAGCAAAGCAAGGGACCTTTACCTGGTTTTTGTAGATCGTGTAGCCTTCCTTCTCATGCTGCAGAGCCGACCGGAACTCAGCTTTGCTCTCGTACACTCGGGCGACCAAGTGGTGACTGCAGAGAGGATGCAAAGGGAAGACGGCAGAATGATGTTTCTGCGCATGGTTGAAAAGCGATCGCGACGTGGGTGAGAATTCGGTTGCAGAAGCAAGTCTGGCAGATGCCTCCCCACCAACTTAACACTAAACAGTGTTTTTCAGTACTTTCATATAACGTTTGATCAATTGCATTTCTGTGGCTGGCAGGTCACGATATACACATTTGCATATAATGCATATATTTTAGCTGCGAAAGCCCCTCCCTCCCCACTGGGCAAACAACAGGATTGGGCGTTTCACCTGAGTGCAACTTTCAGAGACTTGGCGCCGTGGTACTTTGAGTTGATGAGCAGCGCGTTCTCCAGAAACCGCAGGGAGAGATCGTACTCCATCACTCCATGGAGGACCAAGCCAATGTTGTTCTAGGGGCAGAAGAAATGTTCCAGTGAGGCAGCACCAGAAGTAGACCTTTAGTGCTAGAGCTGGCCTTCTCACAAACAAAAGAACCCCTAAGGAGCCCACCCCCCTAATCCACCCTCATGGCACATACAGGACACACAGTGATCAGAGGTGTGGCGGGGGCGAGAATCCCACCCCCCTATTTTTATGCAAAAGAAGAACTTCCGCTTGTCAGAAACGCTGCATAAAAATGAACGATCATCATAATCCTTACAATGCTGTATATACAATATTTTAAACAAGGGACACAGGAAGATAGCAGTCTCTCCCGTCCCCCACAATCCGTTGCAGTTACTTTTGGTTATTGAGGTAATTTCTAAAAAAGATTTATACAGCACAGAATCAAGTCTGCTGAATCACAGAACTAGAGGCCCACAAGGGCAAAGGAAACTTGTGTTCCAAATTAGAAACGCAAAAGGCAGAGGTTTTTCAAGACGCTGCATCTCATTGGAAAAAGTCAAGTTCAGCCTGCAGAAACCACACAGGCTCTTTAGCTGGGGCTCCAGAGACCCTGGCCGGCCAACAGCTAAACTTACATCCAAGAGTGCCATTTCTGGGTGATCTTCGCCAAACACCAACAGCATGAGGTAGCGTGCGCGGTATAGCAAGTTGAGCGCTGTAGACAGCTGGCTGTTTGCAAAGCAGTACAAAGCAAGGTGCATCTAAAAGAGGCATAAGACAGAATCTGGTTGCAGATGAACAATTTAGACACACTAATCATCATCATCATCATCATCATCATCTCAACAAGAAACAAAACGGTTAAAAGTCAGAATCATCCCTCCTTGCTGTCCTCCTCGCCCCCCCCCCGGAGAATATTCCTTCTGTTTCCAAAATTTGGACTGTGATGCCTTTTAGTTCCATAGTCCTAATTGGCATCATTCGTGGTAATAGCAGCTGGAGGGGGATGGGGATGGGAGTTTGGAGAAATACGCATCTTTAGGATTTGGGGGTGGGTGAAAGGAACTCAAAGATAACCTGGTGAGGATAGCGTGTGTTCAGTGACTATGGAATACTGCTAGGATGAAGATGATAAAATTTGCTTGCCGCTGGGGATGGAACAGGCTGCATCCTGAGCAGCAGGACTTTGCGCTGCAATGTTTTGTTGCAGAACCCAGCTGTCTCCACCAAGGGAAGAACACACAATCCAAGGCTGCACCTGCACCTTATATTTAAAGGACTCTTATGCCACTTTAAACAGTCAGGCCTTCCCCGCAAATAATCCTGGGAACTGCAGGTTGTTAAGGGTGCCTGGAGTTGTTGGGGGCACCCTGATCCCCATCACAGAGCTACAATTCCCAGAAAGGTTTAACCAACAACTATCCTTCCTAGGGAGCTCCTCAGAATTGTAGCTCTATGAGAGGAACAGGAGTCTCCCAGCAATGCTCGGCACCCCTTAATAAACTACAGTTCCCTGGATTCTTTGGGGAAAGCCGTGACTGTTAAAATGCTATAACAATGCTTATTTTAGTGCATGGTGCAGATGTAGCCCAACGTCGGGGGGGGGGGAGAGAAACTCAGAACTCTGACACCAACCCCCAAAAGACTGTTGCTTGTAGGCAACAGATCTCAATGGTAGAAAAGTGGGCTGGTTTTCTTTGGGGCGGAGGGAGACTTCAAATGCAATTGGTAAGGGGAATTGGAATGTTCCGATTTCAAGATCTCCCCGCGTTGAGAAAACACAAAAGCTAGCACCTCAGGGAAAAGGGTTCTGACTTCTCCTTGGTATGCTAGTTTTCTGTGGGCAAGGGGGTGTTTGCATGACGCTTCCTCCTTGCCTCCTCAGCTGCCTGCTGCAGAATCCCTTCAACCCTCCCCGCTGTCTGCTACTTACATATTCCTGAATTGTGTTGGGGTGCTCTATCCCAAGGACTCTCTCACTCATGAGCACTGCTTTCTGCTGGTTATTTAAGGCCTGGAACGAAAGGAAGAAGACAGAGTTGAAAAGCCAGGAAAATGTAAAACCTCCTCCGCCTCTCACAAAAAAACCCCAGGAGATTTTCGGGTTTGGGCTTCATAAAACCAGTTGTTCTTTCTTGCTTTCTCAGAACGCTTAAACTATAGTTCCCAGGATTCTTTGGGAAGGAGTGTCAGCCTATAACCCAATGGTGTCATCCAACGAAGATAATTCGGGAGAGAAAAAGGAAGTACTTCTTCACACCATGTTATAGCTAAACATGCGGAACTCATTGCCACAAGATGTGGGCGAGTTCCTTCCACCAATTTGTCTAAACCCATCAAGGGATAAAAGTCATGATACTTCTACGGTTAGCCCTCAAGGTTTCAGAGGCAGGTGTCTTCTAAATGCCAGTGGCTGGGGAGTCAGAAGGGATCTGTTGGTTCTCCTGCCCTGATTGTGGGCTTCCCAGAGGCACCTGATTGGCCACTGTGGGAAACAGGATGCCGGACTAAAAAGGCCTTCCTTCGGTCCAACCCAGCAGGCCTCCTCCCTACGTAACACAGAAGATTTGGAAGCAGTGAGAGGCCAGGGCTCCCTGTACCTCTGAGTAGTCTCCCATGATGTAGTTCAGGCGAGACAAGAGACGAAGGCAGGCGCAGATTTCCATGTGCATGGCGCCATACACGTTGTTGAACAGGTTTAAGGCCTCGCTGATCAGCTCGCAGCCCTCCTTCAAGAAACCTGAAACGCGCAAAGAAAAAGCACTCTTGAGATTGCAGGTGATGCTTAACTATAAGCAGTTGGCATCTCTGGAGGTGAAGTCAAAACCGCTGCATTAGCAGCACTAAAGTGACCAAGCCTGGGCAGTGCATATGGAGGCCCAAATGACAAGACCCTCCTCTCGGCTTCACTGATGTGATCCAAAGGAAAGCAGAGCACCAGCTTGGCTGCAGGAGTTGCAGGAAGAAGGCATGCAACACGCCATCCAAGCATCTTAGAGACTCACTCCAGATGTGTGGAGGGTTTACCCCTTAGCCTTTTCTTCTGGATGTGGAGGATGTAAGCAGTGGAGGCTGGTTTTATCAGTGCAAATGGGACACTGGCCCCACCGCCTCTCAATCTGCCCCCACCTTGCTGCTTACAACCAGTTGGGGAGGGGAGACGTCTCCTTTGTCTCCATATTGCCCACTTGTAGAACTCAGCAGGGAGGAGGAAAAGGAGAACGTTGCTGGATAGCTCAGTTGGTAGAGCACGAGACGCTTCAAGCCCCACATTGGGCAAGCAATTTCTGCATTGTAGGGAGTTGGACTAGAAGACCGTTGCAGCCCCTTCAGTGTCTGCAATTCTACGAATTACGTGGCCATGTCTGCCGCTGGATCTGGCGCCACCTAGTGTTGGGCTCCCTGCATTCTGCCCTACCCTACCCCAATGACTGTGCCGTACATACGTGTTGCAAAATAAGTGCCTATCTCCCTGTCACATGCCTTGCACAGAGATCTGGGTAAACTTTCGTTTTAATTTTTTTTTATTTTTAAACTTCTCAGGGAGTCAGGATCCGGCATATAAGAGCCCCTGGGCTGCCAAGGTTAAACCCCACCCCCAGGACCTATCCACCTTGGTTTGAAGCCGAATTCACAGCCAGTAGTACATTGCAAGTGATACCTTGCTGCACTTTCGCCTGGCCGCTTTGGAAGAAATGGAAGGCGTCCGAGGCTTTGGGGTTGACGTGCTTCACAACCGGGAAGATGTTGAGGATGTCCTCTTCTGTGAACGTTGGCTTGTGGCGGTTATCAAAGTTGTATTCTTTCAGAAGGATCTGAAACACAAACACACAAACACACACAAATGCTTCCATACCTTTCCTAAGAGAAAAGGAAAAGCCAGTTGTTAAGTACCACTCTACGTTGCCTCGGTCCAACCCCAATTGGGAGTCCTGCGTCCGGGTTCTGGGCGCCACAGTTTAAGGCGGCTATCGACAAGCAGTGTTCTCAATGAGGGCTGATCCTAAGCGCTGCTGTTGCTTGCTTCCATAAAAAACTTTTTTGAAGCTTTTCTACAATGCAATAAAAAGCAAACTAATCTAACTAAACTTTCCAGAGATGGAAAGAAGATAAAAGTCTCTACTAGAGAAGAATGGAAGATTAAGTTGATGGATTATGCCGAAAAGGCAAAAATGGCCGGAAGAATCAGAAATCAGGAAGACCAAAATTTTAATAAGGAATGGGGAATTTTTTACAATTTATCTTAAAAACCATTGTAAACCGATAAAATCGTTAGTAGGACTGGAGTAACACTTGCAGTTTAATGGTGAATTTTGGACATTATGGAGAGGTAACAGATTTGGATTATTGTAAAAGATGCAGCAGGAAATGATTAAGAATAGGACCCACAAAGGGGAGGAGGGAAGTCCATGAGATTCTTTGGAATCTTGTTTTTATGTTGTATGCTGGATATGTGCAGTGCTTTCCCCCCCCTTTTAAAAACATGTTTAGGGGTACTCTCATTTTGACTCAAGAAAATCACCATTTTATAGTTCAAATCGGGAAAAATAAATACAGTAAATGGACAAAAGTACAAAGATTCACAAAATGTTTAGGGGTATGCGTACCCCTGCATACCCCCATAAAAAGCACTATATAATATTATCTAAGTAAAAACAAAAGAGAAAAGAAAATGCAAACTCCTCTCTCAAAAAATAGATTTTAATACCCTCCAATGATAATAGGGACTATGCAGAGTATGCTGCCCCTTCGGCATCTGTGTTTCTGCTGCCACCCCCACCCAGGATTTCTCACCCCCCCAAAAAAAACCCCTGACCCTCATTGACTGCTCTTTGAGTTCTGAGCTGCTCTGCAGCTGTGGGGTGGCGATGGCTCCTTGACCATAGCTAAGGAGGAGGCCTAGGTCTGCGCGTAATAGTGAGCCATGGTTAATGGTGACCAAACGAGGCTTGTAACCAGAAAGCCTAGTCAACTATCTCATTTTAACCGTGATTTATAAACCATAGTTAAGCTGCAGGGGCTGGGTTCACGAGACCAGCTACCGTTAACTAAAACCATGGTTGATAAACCATGGCTCAGAGCAGATGTGGGGAATGTTCTGGTCCTCCAGTTGTTGCTGACCTACAATTCCCAGCATCCCTGGCCACTGGCCATCCTTGCTGGGGAGGAGTTGGAGTTCAGCCAACATCTGAAGGGCCAAAGGTTCCCCACGAGTTACAGATGAACCAGGCATCGTGGGCAGCTCAATTGGGAGCCATCCTCTTAGTCACAGTCTTAAACTAAGAGTGTAGGTGGAGATTGCAGAATTAATTGGATTAGGCTCTACCAGGTGGTGTGTGGGTTTCAGGCTGCACCTATGACTGCAGCAAAATAATGGTTAAAATACAGCAGTTACTGTGCTTTTCTCCTGCCTCAAGCGAAAGTTCCTTCTTAGGGAGATTACTGAAGGGGATGCATGACAGTTTCTATCAGCAAAGCTAGAAATTAATCTCAGGTGGCATTGCATAACCTAGTGGCTGGCAGAACACAATGCGTTCCTCCTGTTCGCTAGAAGAGCTCAGTAACTAAGAATGAGCGATTCCTCCCTCTTCCCTCCCAGTTCCTTTTCCTTTCGTGCTGTCACCCTTAAGATTTTGAGAGCTTAAGGCCTGGGGCTGTTTTACCGCTGATATTTGCAAACTTGCTCTGGGAGCCTTTTCCAGCTAAAGCAGTGTTTCTCAAACTTGGGTCTTCCGCTGTTGTTGTAACTACAACTCCCATCATCTCTGACCACTGGTCCTGAGAGTTAGGGATGATGGGAGTTGTAGTCCAACCACAGCTGAAGACCCAAGTTTGAGAAACTGAGCTAAAGAGCAGGATAAAAATGCCTTTTAAAAATAGTCTATGTTCTTCCAAGTTGTGTTCGGAGGGGTAAGTGAGGGGGAAGAACTTGGAGGTTGTGTACGTTGTTCCCCACCTGGATTCCAGTTTTGAGGGAGATCTCACGTAGCAGGGTGACCTTCTGTAGACTGTATACTTCCACTGCTTGGTCAACACTCTCACTGCAAAAAAGGAGAAGGGGGAGTCAAAAGGAAGCAGCGCACCAGAGGGAGCCACATTTTCAAACTAGGACTTCACAGGGGAGACATTCCCAGATTTACCTGGGCATGTCGGGGATTGAACCTGGGACCTTTCAACACATAACACAGGTGCTTTAACCCTGAGCTACAACCCTACCCCCTAAGCTCTGCACTGCCCAAGTCACATCCTGCTGCCAGCCAAAGTAGAGAGCACAGGGCAAGATATAGATGTAATCTGATGGTCTCTGGAATCCAGTATTGTGTGGAAGACCGTGGATCTCTCACCATGGACCGACAGCAATCCTTACACACAACAGCTGTGAGTTTCCTAGGTTTTACTTTTAAGAGACGTACCATTCCAAGCTGAAGTCAAAGTAACTTTTGGCTTCCGAACAAATGTTCTTCCACAATTCTTGAGGGCTCATGGTGGCCCAGGCAGTGTTGTCAGCGGCCCCCAAATTCCGATTTTTCCTCCTCTTGTTCTTTTTCTTGGAGACTAGCTCATCGGCCGGGAGATGGGCCACGGGGTTTGGGAAGGAGCTGAGGAAGCAGTTGAGGAAATGGCTGATGGCAGCTGATAAGCCCGACAGCTCCACTCCCTGTGGGAGGGAAAGTGGAGACCGTTAGCGCGCTACATGTTAGTGAAGTCAAATAATGCAAACGGAGTCCGGGGAGAAAAGTCCTTACTGAGCAAACCCAACACAAGCAGTGTGTGATTTGAGGAGAAGGGAACAGAGAGGTTTCCTTTTCCTTACTTCAGGCCTTCTACATGGCAGGGAGACATTCAACCAAACATACAGAGGAAAACTCCCTCAGGACTACCCAGCTAATCATCTGTTCATTTAAAGATGTGTAAACTTCATAAAAAACCATCGTAAGGTGGTATGTCGACTAAAAACACAGTATCACAATAAAAAAACTTAAACCACATAAGAAAGAGCTGGTTGGCAAAGAATCTCAGGTTTGAAAAGACTGCCCAAATAACATGTTTTTTATGAGACATCTTAAAACGAGCAGGGACGGCTCCTGCCCAATTTCTATTGGCAAGGTGTTCCACAGAGCTGGACCTACCATGCTAAAGTCTCATCCCCTGGTGACGGCCAGACGAACCTCAGGGATAAGTGGGACCACCAAAAGTGCCCCCTCAGAAGGCCTTGGCAATTGAGGAGGAGGAGGAATCAAGCAGTCCTGAAGGTACTTTCCATCTCTGAGGGCCTTCTGGCATTTCCCTCACTGCAAGAAGTGAAGTTACATGGAACCAGGCAGAGGGCCTTCTTGGTAGTGGCACCCTCCCGTCAGATGTCAAGGAGACAAATAACTATACCACGTTTAGAAGACATCTAAAGTTAGGAAGTTTTTAATGTCTGATGTTTTACAGTGAAACCTTGGTTGCCGAATGTAATTCGTTCCGGAAGCTTGTTTGGCTTCCGAAATGTTTGACGACCGAGGGGTGGCTTCTGATTGGCTGCAAGAGCCTCCTGCACTCCAGCAGAAGCTGCGTCGGAGGTCTGGCTTCCCAAAAACGTTAAAAAACCAGAGCATTTACATTCGGTTCGGGAGCCGAAATGTTCTAAAACGGAGGCGTCCGGGAGCCGAGGTTTGACTGTCTTATGTTTTTATAAATGTTGGAAGCCTCCCAGAGTGGCTGGGGCAACCCAGTCAGATGGGCAGGATAAAAACAATAAAATTACTATTATTAATTCCTACTACTACTACTACTTTGTGTCCAGGTCATTCGGGGCTTTGTGAATTAACAGGAGCTTGAACCTTGGATGGCAGTAAACCGATAACCAACAAAACCTCCGAGAATGATTAGTTGCATCTTCTGGATCAGATTTGCCCAAAAAGTGAATGAAATGAAACAAAGACTGAACTGGATTTTTTTGGGGGTAGGGAGCTATTACACTGTGGGCGTCCCTCCTCAGCTGAGGCATCCGGATGCCAGAAGCCCCATGTGGGATTCCACACACACACAACTGTGGAAGGCGGCTGGGAGACCCAACTAGCATGCAAAGCATTTTGGAGGAGTCACTGCTCTGGAAACAAACCCAAGCAGATTGCTGCGTACGCTGAAGAAGCATTTTTGGGGGATGGGGGGGTGGAGAAAGAGGAACCCTATGCAAGCTCCCCCCCCCCAGCTTCCCAGGGATCTGGGAACACCAGGCTTTCATTAACTGCGCCGTGGGTCTGACACAAGTTCACACAAACAC
This sequence comes from Podarcis bocagei, assembly GCF_964188305.1. Taxonomy (NCBI): domain Eukaryota; kingdom Metazoa; phylum Chordata; class Lepidosauria; order Squamata; family Lacertidae; genus Podarcis; species Podarcis bocagei. The sequence goes on along the minus strand of NC_138141.1, from coordinate 37,643,660 downwards.
TTGCCCCTCCTTGTTAAAAACCTTTCCTGCTGAGCGCGGAAGACAAAAACACAAGCTCAGCCATGAAGGAATAGTTTTTGAATCACTCTCTCTCACACACACACCACACACAGACAAGTTGCCACTGGTTCTCCCTCAACCACACAGGCCTGCACTTATTTTAGGCCTTAATGAGATTGTGCTTCTGGTTGCTAGGCAACCTGTGCAAGAAGCCTAAGGAGGAAATGGCTTCTCTCTTGATCTGGGAAGACCGGGACTGGGCGGGGGGAAGGCAGAGAGAGAGAGAGAGAGAGAGAGAGGGAGAGAGAGAGAGAGAGAGAGGCAACCCTTGCGCAGGAGAGGGCATGTAAGGGAAGGTGTTTGGGGTTGCATAATCCGATTTGTACCTGAAGGTATGTCTTGAAGATGTGCTTGGCCGACCGGGTGATCAGTTCTGTGATTCCAATTTTCTGTTCCAAGGAAACAAATTGGGGGGGGGGGGGAGAGACACAAAAGAGCAAACAGGTCAAGCAGGAGACAAGAAACACATTGAACCGCCAACCTTCTGATCGGCAAGCCCAAGAGGCTCAGTGGTTTAGACCACAGCACCACAGCACGTACCTAGAAAATCCCGGACGTATGGCAGCCCTAATATATGTGGGCTTTAAAAAAAAAAAAAAAGCTGCGGTTCATGAAAGACAAATTATCCCAGCTGGATCTCTGCCAGGGCAAATAATCCTCAAGAAACAACAACAACATTTATTTATTTTTAAGTGTCAATTAGAGGTTGGGGAAAAAACAAATAAACCTTTGAGGCTTACATAGATGTGATCTAGCTGAGCCCGGCCAGGGGTCTTGGTGATGAATTCCACCACTCTGCCCAGGTAGCGCATGTTGATGCCTCGCTGGTGCATGGCTTCGGCCAAGGTGGCGCCGTCCATCGGGAGCATGGTGTGGTCAAGGCAGTCTTTCACCTGCCAAGGAAGAAGAAAACACACAGCAGAACTTAGCAAGCCTGGCTTTTCTGCATGCAGAAGGTTCAATCCATAATTATATCTCCAGACAGAAATGGGAGAGTCTTCTGGTCTTAAGCTCCTGCCAGTCCATGCGGACAATACTGAGCTAGATGGACGGAGGGTCTAGGGCTCAGTATAAGGCTGTTTCCTATGCCATTCCTATGTAAAGACTGCTCCCCACCCTCTTCTCTCCCCCTTCCTCCTGGCGCAAATTCACTCACCAAGCCTGGAATTTGATAGGACACCAGAAAAGCAGCCGCATCCTTTAGCAACCGCTTCTGGTCCTGAATCTGCTCTTTGCTGGACTCTGGAAAGCGGACCCCTATGAAAACAGGAAAGGAAGATCAGCCAGATGGGAAAAGGGCCATATATATATATATATATATATATATATATATATATATATATATATATATATATGCGCATGTGTATGTACACACACACTACCTGTATGTAATTTAAATTAACAAGTTTAAATTTAAAAATACTAAAAAGAGGGTGGGGAGGAAAAAAAGGTTTTGACAATCTCACCCGCCACCGGCTGGATGGGAGTTTGGCTTTTGTGTGCTGCCCCTGGAATGTAACTGCTGTGTTAAGATGAGAGTTGCCTTTATGGCATATATTTCTGTTAGCAAGATTTTGCCAAGTTCTGCCCAACTCTGCCGGGGGAAAAAAATACACCCCCCCTCAGAATTAGCCAAAGCTGCCTCCCCTGGGGAAGGATGGTTAGCTAGGAACTTTCCTGCAGCAGGTCAGAGAGTGGTCTGCATTCACACATTGCACTAAACCATAGCTTAGAATGAACGATATGGAAATCATGGGGCTCACAGCAGGCCCACCCCCCATTTGCCCAGGATAAGATAGGACTAGTGTGGTGTAGTAGTTAGAGGGCTGGAGTAGGACCTGGGAGACCAGGCCATGAAGCTCAGTGGGAAACCTTGGGCCAGTCACTCACTCTCAGCCCAAGCTACTTCACCGTTAGGATAAAAATGGGAAGGGGAGGGGGAAGTATGCAGGCTACCTAGAACTCCTCAGAGGAATTGAATGAATGAATGAATAAATAAATAAATAAATAATTAAATAAATAAAAACCTTCCACTTTCGCTCCAGGTCAGAACCCGTCAATTCAACCAGACAGATTGCTTAACATGGTTTCAAGCCATTACAGAATTTCAGAGTTGGAAAGCACCCTGAGGATCGTCTAAATCAGTGATGGCCAAACTTGGCCCTCCAGTTGTTTTTGGACTACAAATCCCATCATCCCTAGCTAACAGGACCAGTGGTCAGGAATGATGGGAACTGTAGTCCCAAAAAACCAGTTGGAGACCCAAGTTTGGAAAAGCCTGACTAGTCCAACCCCCTGCAAGGCAGGAATATGCAGCCGCCCCATGGGGGGGATCGAACCTGCAACCTTGGCGTTACCAGCACCATGCTCTAACAAACTGAGCTATCCACCCATGTCAGTTTGTACGTCATCTTCTCTTGGTTTAGCGATGGTCAAAGTAATGGGTTGTACTTCAATGTTAGTCCCACTTAGAACAGATCCACTGAAAATAATGGACATGACTAACTTGCAGTCTATTTATTTCACGGGACCGACCTACTCTGAATATAAACTTAGCTTGCTACAACCCAATGTTAACCAGTTTGGACAAAAATGGGCTCAGCTATCTATGATTTGTGCCAGCAGAAGCAGATGCTTCTGAGCTTCTCCTAGCAATTGCACAGGAAGCGTGTGTTGGCCCCAAGGCTTGCTGCGGATCCTATAATTGTGATTTATGTATTGATTATAGCATTCACACCCCACCTTTCCTCCAAGGAGCTCAAGAGGGTGTACGTGGTTCTCCCCTCCTGTTTCTCACTGTTTCTTGCAGCTTAGGAGCTGCTTTGATGATCGCTGACAAGAAAGGCAGGACCAAGATGCATTGGGGGAAATACAGAACTTAGATGCTGGGTGGATTGAAAGCTGGGAGCTTCTGTGTGCAGAGCATCTCTTAAGTGTCCGAAAGAAAATACGCAGACGTCTAAACTCAAAAGGGCCAGACACTTGGAAGGGGTTACGTGCTGCAAAGGACTCCAAGCGCACCTGAGGCGCCTTCTTACCTGGCGAAAAAATATCTGGGTTAAACCGGATATCGAAGGACGTGTTGCTGATGGAACCGACAGCTTTGCAAGCATTCTGGATCACTTCCCGGCTTTTGGGGTCCACTGGGTAAAGGAGACAAAATAGGTTGCAGAGCAAATGTGGGGGACCTTTTCCGCTTCATAGAACCAAAGAACTGTGGAGCTGGAAGGGACCCCGAGAGTCATGTAGTCCAACCCCCTGGAATCTTTTTGCCCAACGTGGGGCTCAACAAACGACCCCGAGATGAATAAGAGCTCTACCGACTGAGCGAAGCATGTAAGTCACGACCAGCATCCTTATTGGGATCGGCCTTCATGGGCCAAATTTGACAGGTGGGAGGGGCTGTGGACCTTTCAACCCCATGACATCACAAAGCAGCTGCTAAAATGAAGACTACCACCCCCCTTTCCATTTTAAGCAGAGCTTTCAAATTTCCTTATTGATTCAGGAAGGGCTTTGCATGGAATGGTGCTGACCTGAGCAGGATTTAAGCTCTGCTCAGCAGATGATGTGATTTTATCATTTGAACCACCCTGAAACCTGCGGGTATAGGGTGATATACATTACAGTGGAATCTTGGTTCTCAAACGCCTTGGTACTCAAACAGCTTGGAACCCAAACGCTGCAAACCCGGAAGTGAGTGTTCCGGTTTGCGAACTTTTTTCGGAAGCCCAACGTGCTCCGATTTGAGTGCCACACTTTTGTTTTGAATGTTACCCTGAAGTCTGTCTGTTTTTGCTATTTATTTTGCGTTTTTGTTTTTTGCGTTTCTTTTTGTTTGTTTTTGTGACTGTGTGGAACCCAGTTCAGCTACTGATTGATTGATTATACGACTGCAGTACATTTTGTTTGGATCAATGGTCTCGTTAGATAGTAAAATTCATGTTAAATTGCTGTTTTAGGGGTTGTTTTTAAAAGTCTGGAACGGATTAATCCGTTTTGCTTTACTTTCTATGGGAAAGTGCACCTTGGTTTTGGAATGCTTTGGTTTTGGAACAGACTTCCGGAACGGATTAAGTTTGGGAACCAAGGTACCACTGTATAATAAAGGAGGAGGAGGAGGAGGAGGAGAAGGGATGGCAGCTGATGAGCGCTGAGTGTGTTCTGGGTAAATGTCACATGTAGCCAATGCAAAATTTAACCCCACCCATCATATGATGTCACATGTGGGAGGGGGGAGAACAGCCTCACTGGCCAACTTGGACCCTGTAGTGGGCAAAGCTCAGCTGACAGGCTGGAGGTTCCTGACTCTCAACTGTAAAGGTGGGCGAAGTGTGACCTTCCAGGTTCAACTGGAAAAACCAAAAGCCTGCCAATTTCACGATGTCCTTATACAAATCTGTGCTGGATCTGGGAATTTTTGTGTCCAGTTCTGGTACCACTCACCTCTTCCCAAAGGACAGCCAAAATGATCCAAAGGTTGACGTACTTTCCCAAAAGGAGATGAGGGAGATTTGGCCTAGCAAGTTTTTTTTTTGGGGGGGGGGTAATGTAACTGAGAAGGGACGTGGGTGGCGCTGTGGGTTAAACCACAGAGCATAGGGCTTGCCGATCAGAAGGTTGGTGGTTCAAATCCCCGCGATGGGGTGAGCTCCCGTTGCTCGGTCCCTGCTCCTGCCAACCTAGCAGTTCGAAAGCACGCCAAAGTGCAAGTAGATAAATAGGTACCACTCCGGCGGGAAGGTAAATGGCGTTTCTGTGCGCTGCTCTTGTTCGCCAGAAGCGGCTTAGTCATGCTGGCCACATGACCCGGAAGCTTTACGCTGGCTCCCTCGGCCAATTAAGCGAGATGAGCGCCACAACCCCGGAGTCGGCCATGACTGGACCTAATGGTCAGGGGTCCCTTTACCTTTACCTAATGTAACCGAGGGAACTCACTACCATCAAATGACTTTGTACCAGCCTTTAAAAAGGCAGGCAAGCAAATGCATGGAGAAGACCTGTGCACAGCTACGAGGTCCGACGGTCAAATGGATCCTATGGGTTCAGACACAGTCTACCTCAGATCCAGCAAAAAAACCCCCATTCTTATGAATGGAAGGGCTTCTTCATGCACAGGAAGGGGGGGTCTCCCTTTTTTGGGTGTGTGTGTGGCAGCAGTGTTCCCAGCGGGAGAGAGCGCCAAGTTACCTGCTCCATCGTCCGACGCAATCGTCTCCGTGAGCTCTTTCACCTGGTCCAGCCCTGCGACGCTGTCCTCCATCTTGCCATCCTCCGAGGGGGGCTTCTCCTCGCCATCCTCCACCCCGTTCTCGGGAAAGGAGGAGGAGGAGGTGGGGCTCCCGCCGTTCTCCAGAGGGGAGGGGGTCTCTTGCTTGATCGCCTTCTGCTGCATCAGCTGCAGCGCAGCCAATTTCATGAACATGAGATACCTATCGAGGAGAGGGAGGAAGAGAGAAGGGATGAAGCAGCCCAACGCAAAAGGGGTTGCAAGAACACACATATTTCTAGCACCACCTTTTATCCAAGAAGTTTAAGGTGGGGTGCAGGGGTCTCCCCCCTCCCTCACTGTATCCTCACAACCACCCTGCAAAGTAGGCAAGGCTGAAAAGCAGCCACTGGCCCCTCCAAGGTCACCTAGTGAGCTTCATGGTCAAGTGGGAACTTGAACCCTGGTCTCCCAGGTCCGAGTCTGGCACTGTATCACAGTGGCTCCCTTGTTGCTTTGGAGCAACGGCTACACACACAGCCCTCAAAGTTTCCATCACGAGGGCTAGAAACTTGGGGTTTCTGTTTGTGATGATGTAGGATTTTGGGAACCACAGGTGAGCTGGAAAATGCTCTCGGAAACTTACAAGAAAACATTGAAAAGGTAAAGGGGCCCCTGACCATTAGGTCCAGTCGTGGCCGACTCTGGGGTTGTGGCGCTCATCTCACTTTATTGGCCGAGGGAGCCGGCGTACAGCTTCCGGGTCATGGGGCCAGCATGACTAAGCCGCTTCTGGCGAACCAGAGCAGCGCACGGAAACGCCGTTTACCTTCCCGCCAGAGTGGTACCTATTTATCTACTTGCACTTTGATGCGCTTTCGAACTGCTAGGTTGGCAGGAGCAGGGACCGAGCAATGGGAGCTCACCCCATCGCGGGGATTCGAACCGCGACCTTCTGATCGGCAAGTCCTAGGCTCTGTGGTTTAACACACAGCGCCACCCCTGTCCCAACAAAACATTATGCAGCTCTAAAACCAATGGGAGGTTGGACTGGGCATGTTTGGGCCCAAGTGTCTGCCGCTGTTAATTTTTCACGCTGCAAAAAATACCTGAAGAGATTCCCCCGCTGCTCAACTGCCGATGGACTAAAATTTGGTTTACTCAGCGGGTGGATGCTAGAAAATGAAGTATGTTCGATATGTAATATTCAAACTCAAAACTTTACTCGACAATACTGAAAGGTATCTTAACTGCACAGCCTCCCCTTCTATAATATAACACTTAAGAAAACAATTGAAGGCGCCGAATTTTTTTCCGCGCGCAATCCTGTGTCTGCTCCACAGACGATTTCAGCAGACACCTCGTATCATAAGCACGGCAGTTAATGCGTTTCCGAGCACAATTCAAAGTGTTGGTGCTGAGCTTTAAAGCCCTAAACGGCCTCGGCCCAGTATACCTGAAGGAGCGTCTCCACCCCCACCATTCGGGCCGGACACTGAGGTCCAGCACCGAAGGCCTTCTGGTGGTTCCCTCACTGCGAGATATCAAGTTACAGGCCTTCTTGGTAGTGGCACCTGCCCTGTGGAGTACCCTCCAACTATATGCCAAGGAGATAAACACACAACTTTCCAAAGACATTTGAAGGCAGCCCTGCATTGGGAAGTTTTAACGTTTGACGTTTGCTGCGCTTTTATTATGTTGGAAGCTGCCCAGAGTGGCTGGGGCAAACCAGTCAGATGAGTGGGGTATACGTAGTAGTAGTAATAATAATAATAATACTACCTCAGGGCTCCCACTCTCCTCTAGCTTACACCCCTCCCCAGCCTGCTCCAGATCAAACTCAATTGCTTTTCCCTGCCTGAACTCTCATAGCCCTTGCATGGTTGAAATGCAACTTATTGCACTAAGCCAAAAATCAACACCATTGCTCCGCCCACCTCTGCCTCTGGCCCCGCCCCTATTGACATGTGGCCCCTGGAAGGTTGCCCAAGAAGGAACGCGGCACTTGGGCCAATGAGGTCATTTACTACACCCCCCCGGACAGAAACCTAGTGCAGCGATGCAAAAAGCCTCAATAGCTTAGTTGGTGAGAGCGTGGCGCTGATCACACCAAGGTTGCAGGTTCGAGCCCTGCTTTGCCGGGGGGAGGGGGGTTGGACTAGATGATCCTCAGGATCCCTTCCCACTCCATGAATTCTCTATAAATTCTGGGCGGTGGCGAGGGTTACCTGTGCTCGACGAAGGCGTCCACCAGCTCTTGCCGCAGGCAGCAGAGCTTGTGGCGGTGCTGTTTGGGGAAGCCCATTTTCTGGCATTCCTCGGGCATCTCCTCCCCGTCGACGGGCAGGAAGTTCAGGTCGGGAGGGAAGGTGCGGAGCAGGTCGAGGATGTAGTGGCGCCCGTCGTTGCCGATGATCCCCTTGCACTCCACGGACGAGCAGAGCTCCACCTCCTCGCCCTTGTCGTTCAGGACCGCGTGCTTCTGGATCTTCAGGGGCCGGCTGGTCTTCTCCAGCAGCTCCAGGTACTTGGGGTGAGAGACCACCGTCTTGCCAAAGTCGATGGAGCCGTAGATGACGCTCTGCTCCTGCTCCCGCTCCAGGATGCCGGGGATGATGGACTGGGCTGTCACCCGGTAGCCCCGGTAGTCCACCACCACCGTGCCCAGGGTGTAGAGCCCTTCCACGTCCACCGCATTGTACGTCCGGACCCCGTTGAGGTCGTTGGTGGGGGCCACGTAGGCGGCCACGTCCCCGCCAAAGTCTTTGTAGTGGTCGCGGACGTCGAAGCCCAGGCTGAAGAAGATGTTGTTCCAGATGAACATCTGCATCTTGGTCTCCTCGCTGGGGTTGATGGCCATCACGTTGCCGTCAATGACCGCCATCGCGCCTCTCGTCGCCGCGGCAGTGAAGTCGCTGTGGACCTGTGAGGCAGAGAGGCAAAGTCATGGGAGATGGTCGGCCGCAAGGAGAGACGGCGCTCGCCGACCTCAGAGCAGAAGAGGACAGGAGCGAGGCATCAGTAAATATAATGTTAATATAATTATTTTCTATTTTTCATTGGGGGGTTTTAATACCTTACATTGTTTTTAACTACATTTAATAGTATGCTTTAAGTATTGCATTGTGTTTTATGTGCTCCGTTTTCTTCTTGTCTTCTCTACTGGTAATTGACCAAAATTAATATATATACAGCTATATCTTCATTCTAATCTAGTCATTACATACATATACATATGGTTTTATTTGTAGATGTGTATGTGTTTTTTCTTTTTCTTTTTTGTGTTTTGTCTTTCTTGTTTGTATAGTTTTATTTTGGATTCAACGTTTGTAATTTTTGTTGTAATTTTGCACTGAAAATAAAATTTAAATAATATTTAAATAATAATAAAATTAATATACATATACAGCTACAGCTGTACCTTGGATCCCAAACGCCCAAAACTCAGATATTTTGGCTTCCAAACACCGCAAACCAGGAAGTGATTGTTCTGGTTTGCAAACGTTCTTTTGGAATGCGAATGTCCAAGCTTCCTGCAGCCAATCAGAAGCTGAGATTTGGTTTTCGAACGTTTTGGAAGTTGAACGGCCTTCTGGAACGGGTTCCATTCGACTTCCAAGATATGGCTGTACATTAGTAAATCCTAACAGAATCCGCACAGGAGGGTCAGGCCTGATGAGCACAGGAACTCATCTCCGGCAGGCCTTGCCTTACGAAGCAGTTGCTGAGACTGAAGGTCCTCACAGCTGCCTAAGTCTCCTCCTCTCTCTGGTCTTCCCCATGCAATCTGAGACTGCGCCTGCATGAAGCTAACTTCTCCTCCGCCCTCTTCATGCCTCTCGTGGTCCTGGGAGACCAGGAGGGAGAGGTGGGAGGGGAGCTCGTTGCAGTAGGAGGAGGCGACACCCTAACTTCTTCACCAGCCTGACTCATCTCCGACTCTTGACCTCCCTCCTCTCCTGCTTCCGGACTTCTGGAGCCGTTGTCCCACCACCAATCCCCTGGGCTCTGAGCCTTCTCCCCCTGCGAGTTCCCCAGCTAGTTCCTCCCACCATTCCTCTGCGTCCAACTAGTCCATGACATCAGACCTGTTTGGAAAGCACCTCAATGGCATAAATTAAACAGACACCACTCAAAACACACAATAAATATTGAAAAATACCAAATAAGCTGCAGCCAATGCTAGTCCTACTCAGAGCAGGTTTGCTGAAAAGAATTTAGTTATTTTATTTATATCCCACTTCTCTCCCAGTGCAGAACCCAAAGTGGCTCAGAGCATAAATTACAACGTATACAAGAGCATACACACACACACACACACACACACACACACACACACATTAAAGCGAATAAGCAGCCGACTTAAAAACAGCACAGGAAAACCCTTAAAATCATTTAGAAGTGCACACACGCAAACACACACGATAGCATCCACCCTCAGAAGATCCTGCCACAGCAGCCAGCTGGTGGCCAAATGTCTGCTGGAACGAAAATGCATTTGCCTGCTGGTGAAAGGAAAGCAAGGAGAGGGACCAGCCTGGTCTCCTGCAGAAAGGAGTTCCAACTATCTGAGAGCAGCCACCAAGAAGGCCTTTTCTTGTGAAGGTGGCAGGACTGAGGAAAGGGCCTGCCCAGAAGATCTCCAAACCCAGGCAGGCTTAGACTTGGGTCCTTCAGAGAGCCAAGGCCCAAGATCCATAGGGCTTTGTAGGTCCTAAATAAGCATAAAAGGGATGTGGGTGGCGCTGTGGTCTAAACCACTGAGCCTCTTGGGCTTGCTGATCAGAAGGTTGGCGATTTGAATCCCCACAACAGGGTGAGCTCCTGTTGCTCTGTCCCAGCTCCTGCCAACCTAGCAGTTTGAAAGCACACCAGCACAAGTAGATAAATAGGTACTGCTGCGGAGGGAATGTAAGTGGTGTTTCCGTGCGCTCTGGTTTCTGTCACAGTGTTCCATTGTGCCAGAAGTGGTTTAGTCATGCTGGCCACAGGACCCAGAAATATGTCTGCGGACAAACGCCAGCTGCCTTGGCCTGAAAGTGAGATGAGCACAACCCCATAGTTGCTTCTGACTGGACTTAACTGTCCAGGGGTCCTTTACCTTTTACCTTTCAATAAGCATAATCCAGGCATGGGAATGCGTTGCCAGCCTGCTCTGTTATCACTCTCGTTCTCAGCAGCAGGCAGGATTATTCCTGGCTGAACTTTCTTTATAAATAAGTCAGTAGAAACGGAGGCCTTGGATGCACTGAGTGGAAGACTAAGAGTCATGCGGGTGGCAAGAGGGAGAGAGAACCCCACAGTGCTTTGTTTCCTTTGGGTTGTTAGTTTGCCAATGTTCATACTGCTTTGTGCTGAAACACTTTGTGAATTTCATGACTTTTCTTGTGGTTGTGCCGTTTTGCCTATTTTTAAAAAACTTGTTTTGTTAAGTGTTTTACTGATGATTTTTAATTTGTTCCAACTGATTACTTGCTGGTTAATTTACATGATTTATGTTGAATTTGGGACGCGGGTGGCGCTGTGGGTTAAACCACAGAGCCTAGGACTTGCCGATCAGAAGGTCGGCAGTTCCATTGCTCAGTCCCTGTTCCTGCCAACCTAGCAGTTCGAAAGCACGTCAAAGTGCAAGTAGATAAATAGGTACCACTCCGGCGGGAAGGTAAACGGCGTTTCCGTGCGCTGCTCTGGTTCGCCAGAAGCAGCTTAGTCATGCTGGCCACATGTACGCTGTATGCCTGCTCCCTCGGCCAATAAAGCGAGATGAGCGCCGCAACCCCAGAGTCAGCCACGACTGGACCTAATGGTCAGGGGTCTCTTTACCTTTACCTATTGTGCTATTGTCATTTATTGTATGTAAGCCGCTTTGTGGTTTGTGTGAGTAAAAAGTGGCGTAGAAACAGAATGAATGAATGAGTGAAATTATGTTTTGAGGAGGTTTGTAGCTGTGCTGTGTGTCTTCCCCAACACACCACCTGGGCAACTCTGAACAATTCCTTATCAGTTTAATTTGTTACCCACCCATCCGTCCTTCACTCATACATCACAGGGCACCCTGTTCCAAACTCCCTTTTCCAGTTACTGAGCAGCAAACTGAAAACTGAAGCTGTGCTCATGGCTTGGCTGCATAATGAGGACTAGAACCTTGCTAGTCCTCTCTGGGCTGCCTCTCTGCAGGGCTCGAGGTTACCTTAAAGATTGCGCGTTCCCTCAGCAGCCTCTCTGGCAGATTTTTGCGTGGCAGTTCCCTGGTTGTTTGCAACTCTTCGTTCCAATCTCTGGTCTGAAAGGAAGGTTGGGGAAGAAGAGATAACAGGCATCACATGAAATCACAATTTTAGCCTGGGAAAGAGAGAGAGATGCAAAAATTGCAAGGATGTTGCCCTCTCTAGATCAGATGAAAAGGGGATTAAGAGGCCCCATATATCTTTGTCCAGCAACTGCACTGCTGCCAAGCACCACCACATGCCCCAAAGAGGTGCTCAGTATGTACTAGAAATTGGGCTTTTAGTGATGCAGCTTCAGACCCCTGGAAACAGTTACCAGCTCAAGTTAGGCAAGGGTGTCTGGTGCCTTGCTATTTAGGTGGCTACTGAACAAATTTTTGTTTAAGAAGGCTTTTCCTGAAGTGTGACCCAGGCACTTAATGGAGTATTAACTGCACGGTTGCAGAAACTGTTGTATTGCTTTTAGTTTATTAATTTGGTAATCTTTTGAATTTTATCTTATTATGCACTGCTTTGGTAGTTATTGGCTGTGAAGAGATTTATAATATGGAAAATTAATAAATAATAATAATAATAGATGCACACAGGACCAGTTAAGATTTCATTATCTTAACTTTATGTTTCCTCTGCCCTCAAGAGGACTAGAAATGGATGCTGAAGGGAAACATTCCCCCCGCCCCGCCCCCAGGCATGGCAAGTGTGTGCTAGATATCAAAAAGTAAAAATCTGAAGTTTTTCTCCTTTCCTTTTCTTTAATTGTTATGTTAAAAAAAGCTTGATATTTCTTCTTTGTTCTTTCAAGGCTTAATTTTTTTAAAAGAAGACAGCCAAGGGTGGTATAATGGTTAACGTGTCAAATTATTATTATTATTATCATTATTATTATTCATTAAATTTATATACCGCCCTTCATCAAAAGATCTCAGTGCAGTTGACAGAATAAAATACAAAATAAAACACAGGTAAATAATTAAACCAAAACAGTAACACCCCCTTCTCACAGAAGAATTTAAAAAGCTGTAAGGTATGAATAAGGCCTGGTTGAAGAGGAACATTTCCGCCTGGCACCTAAAAATATATAATTTTAGGCACCAGGCGAACCTTCCTGGGGAGAGCATTCCAGAAACGGGGAGCCACTACAGAGAAGGCCCCGTTCTTGTGTAGCCGCCCTCCAGGCCTTTCGATGAGGCGGCACACAAAGAAGGGCCTCAGATGATGATCTCGGGGTCTGGGTCATTTCATAGGGGGAGAGGTGGTCCTTGAGGAACGCACAGACTGCAGAAAGACCCCAAGGGCAAGTTTCAGCCGAGAGCCAAGGCGAAGAGCAGCCCCCCAAGCCAACTCTACCTGTCCTGGGATGTGCTCTTCGTAACCCAGCCTTGAGGTGTAAGCATCTTCCGCCCTCACGCAGTCCATGGCATGCTCAGCCAGAGGGGCCGTCCAGCTGTAGACTTGGAAAGGGGTAGATATCCTCTCCAGCGGGTGTCTCTGGACCCTGGAGGGTTGGAGTCAAACAATGCACAGAAGTTGTCGCACTCCATTCTCCTGCAAAACTCCCCCATCTTTTCGCCACCCCGCTAAAGACCACGAGACCGATCAAACTCAAATGAAGAGTCTTAGGAGCCAAGCTTTGGAGCAAAGGCCATCTTCTCTTCTTTCCAGCCAAGCGTCTTCATCTAAACTGCTCCCTCTCCTGTTTTCTGATTTAAGTCACTGCTTTCCGTACTTTGCCTGGCTTTAACTGCCTTTAACACATCTCTCGTCGTTTGATGCGATGGGGGTAGAAAACCAGAAACCCTCCCTGTACTTTTACTACACCTTATCTGCCCGTTTATAAGGGACACGGGTGGTGCTGTGGGTTAAACCACAGAGCCTGGGACTTGCCAATCAAAAGGTCGGCAGTTTGAATCCCTGCGACGGGGTGAGCTCCCGTTGCTCGGTCCCTGCTCCTGCCAACCTAGCGGTTCAAAAGCACGTTGAAGTGCAAGGAGAAAAATAGGTACCGCTTCGGCGGGAAGGTAAACGGCGTTTCCGTGTGCTGCTCTGGTTCGCCAGAAGCAGCTTAGTCATGCTGGCCACATGACCCAGAAGCTGTACGCCGGCTCCCTCAGCCAATAGAGCGAGATGAGCGCCGCAACCCCAGAGTTGGCCACAACTGAACCAAGTTGGGGATAAAGTTTGTTCTAAGGCAAGAGCTTGGGGTGGGGAGAGAGAGAGAGGAAGGTTACCGTTTCTTCTGCAGAGAAGCGAAGTTTCTTTTGAAGGCTGGGCTGATCTGGTTCAGAAGCTCGACCAGGGAATGGCTGAGGAAACTGGGGTTGGCAGGCTTAGGGCTGAAGTTGTAGGCCGTGGACCTGAAAAGAGAAGCCACCAGCAGCATATTTTGGTCAAAGAACATCGCAAGGAACAGCCTTTCAAATAATCCACAATTTCCCCCCGTCTGTGATAAAGTTTTCTTTCCTCTTGGTTCCTTTATTGCTCCCGTATGTTTTGCGATTTCGGCATCAGCCGTTAGTTTAGTCTGCCGCCACTACCTTGGTTGGTACTGAAAATCTTCTTTCCGTTTCTGAGCATAAATAATCCTGGCTGCAGTCGTGGCATAACTAACTCCTGGTTTTATATGTAACCTTATATGTTTTACAAATAGATACCGTATTTTTCGCTCTGTTAGACGCACCGGATGATAAGACGCACCTAGTTTTTAGGGGAGGAAAACAAGAAAGGAACGCAAAGCATCCTGGGCTAAGAGGGAGCGCTCCTCCATCTTCACTCAGGAGGCTTTGCGGGGACACCCCTGAAGCCAGGAGAGCAAGCGGGATCGGTGCGTACCGACCCCTCTTGCTCTCCTGGCTTCAGCGAAGCAAGCCTACTGGCTTTCCTCCCGCAAGGGCCGCACGCTCTTTAAAGGGAGCGCAGCTCTTGGGGGCTTTTCTGGGAGGTGGGGGAAAGGGACAGAGCTGCCCTCTCTCTCCCTTCCCCCACCTCCTGCAAAAGCCAGAGATAGCACCGCGAAGCCTCTGCAGGGCACGGGGATGAAGGCTCCCCTGCAGAGGCTTCACGCGGCTAAGCCAGAAGCTAGAACAGCCAGCGGGATCACAGCGCAGCGATCCCGCTGGCTGTCCTGGCTTCTTTTTTAGCCGTGTGCAGCCTCCAAGCAAGGGGAGCCTTCATCCCCTGCCTGGGAGAGGCTGCGCGCGGCTAAGGCTCCCCCAAGAGTCACGCTCCCTTTAAAGAGTGTGTGCGCGGCTCTTGGGGGCTTTTCCCTGAGGAGGGAGAAGGGCAGCCCTTCTCAGGGAAAAGCCCCCAAGAGCGGCACACACGCTCCACACGGCTCTTTAAAGGGAGCGCTGTCAGAGCCTCCCGCCTGCATTCGCTCCATAAGACGCACACACACATTTCCCCTTACTTTTTAGGACAGGAAATGTGTGTTTTATAGAGTGAAAAATACGGTAAATGGGTTTTTTTGTTTTTGTTTTTAATCAAGCCCGCCCAGCCACTTACTGATTGAGGTAAAAGCCACGGGTGGAGGCCGTGATGCTCACATGGCGATCTTCCATCGTGATGACATACAGGTACATGAGGTCTCCGTGCATCTTGCGGTTGCCGGGAGGAGGATTCCAGCCACTCATGGTCAATACTTTTAGGCACTGTAGAGGCTTTGGGGGGAGGGGGGAGAGGGATGGAGTGGGAAAAGAAAGAGGTCTGTGCATGTGGAAAGCTAGCTTCTCAGGGAGCAGGTAACCCTAGAACATCTGTCTCCCAGCACACTAGTTTTGAATTACAGTGGTACCTCGTTTTGAGTCTGACTCATCGAGCGTCCGTGACAAACCCGGAAGTACTGCAACAGGTTACTTCTGGGTTTGATGCTCGCACATGCGCAGAAGCGCTAAATCATACTTCGCGCATGCGCAGAGCGGCACTTTGTCGTGCGTCCTTTCCGTCTAGCATCTGGGGTTCCGGAACAGATCCCGGTCGCAAAACAAGGTACGACTGTACTGTTATATACACTAGTGGCCAAAATTGTGGAAACCTTTTGGGGAAAAGTCTTATTTCTGAGATCTGATGGCTCATGACACCACTTCTTTTGGGAGTAATACCATAAAATTATGTATCAATGGAAAGGTAATTAAATGAAGAATCTAATGCCACGAAGTTTGTTCAATTATCTGTATTCTATCAAAGGTTATAGCCAAATAACCAGAAAAATGAAGCACAATTGCTCAGGTTGATATGCAGCAGCTTTCCTTGATTTGAATGTAGCCAATGAGCATGAGTGTGTTGAGAGCCAATCAGGTGCCATTGGCAATGATTCAATCGGGGGTTGGACTAGATGACTCTCAGGGTCCCCTTCCTATGAGACACTGAAACGGGCCACAACTCCCCAGGGTTTCAAGCCAGGGAGTCCTTCTAGCTGGGGACAGAAACTGGGACCAAGCAGATGCTCTGCCCCCGAGCTATGATCATCTGGGGGGGGGCATGAGGGGGCAGGCAGGTGGATGCCCTGCCATTGGGAAGGCGCTGGCCCAGGTGGGGGAAGCCTGGTGCTTCTCCCTGCTCAGTTCTTAGGTCTCTACCTTCCAGTCTCTGTTCTGAGGCTGAAGGGGGCAGAGGGGGCGCTCTTTACTCCCAGGCAGGATATGTTCAGGAGGGGTACAGTCGATCTGCTCCAATTCTGCGCCCTTCTTCTTCCTCTTGCCACTGTCTGGAACAAAGCACAGGGGAACGGGAGAGCAGTCAGCACAATCAAGAGGCAACCTTTGTAGGGGAGAAGCAAAATCATCACCTTTTTTGCATTGGGGCTGGGTGTGGGAAGAAAAGACCATGAGGTGTAGAGCAGGCATAGGCAAACTCAGCCCTCCAGAGTCTAGCAGCATCCTAAGGTTACCAATTCTCAGTCCTTGTTCCGGAACTTGAGTTACGCCCCTTCAGATGACAGGTGAGAGCTCACATGCCAGAATGCGCTTCCTTAAGAAACAAAAGCTTCCCTAATATATTTGTTGCAGTCAAACCAACAATTTATGCTTTGCCAGATAGGCACCTGAAGGGGAAGGGGCTGAGGCTCACAGAGCTTTCCTGTAAACTTGCTAGAGGGAACTCCATGAGGTCACTCCCCTTTGTTTCTCAACAGGAAGAGCATGCTAACTATAGATGCTCCTCCCTGTCTGGGCACGAACACTTTCCAACTACCGTATTTTTCGCTCTATAAGACGCACATTTTCCCCTCCAAAAATTAAGGGGTAATGTTTGTGCATCTTATGGAGCGAATGCAGGCTCCTTGGCTTCAGCGATAGCAACGTGAAGCCTCCGGAGGGCAGTGGGAGCCAGCGTGGTGTAGTGGTTAAGAGCGGTGGACTCGTAATCTGGTGAACCAGGTTCGCTTCTCTGCTCCTCCACATGCAGCTGCTGGGTGACCTTGGGCTAGTCACACTTCTCTGAAGTCTCTCAGCCCCACTCACCTCACAGAGTGTTTGTTGTGGGGGAGGAAGGTAAAGGAGATTGTTAGCTGCTTTGAGACTCCTTAGGGTAGTGATAAAGCGGGATATCAAATCCAAACTCTTCTTCTTCTTCTTCCTGCTGCGCTCCGGAGGCTTCGGGTTGCCTTCACTGAAGGCGAAGGCAATGTGGGAGAGGGAGCGCTGCGCAGCGCCCCTTCAGCGAAGCGGAAGGAGAAATGGAAGGGGCTCAGTTTCTCCTGCCGCTTCGCTGAAGGGGCACTGCGCAGAGAGGGGGAGAATTTTTTTTTCTTGTTTCCCCCCTCTAAAACAAGGTGCGTCCTATGGTCAGGTGCGCCCTACACAGCGAAAAATACGGTATGTCTGCAATGTGAGAACACCTGTAACTCTGAGCTCCAGCTCAGACTCCATTTTTAAGCTAGACTTCTGTATGTCTTAGTAAATCCATTACACACTTTAAGCCTGCCTGCACCAAGTTGCTGTATCTTGATAGTCCTCAAGACCTATACGGAGTAAATGTTATATTTTAAGGGGGGGGGGGGAATAATACCAGGAAAATCCAGTCTGCCCTAAAACATCCAGGATTACCAATATACTTAAAAGCTAAAACTAGCCTATCCAAACTTGCCTTTAAGCTGCAAAGGGATGGAACTCTGCTGAACTCACTAAAGTGTGGAAGTAAGCATAATATCTAATAAATGCATATTCTCCTAGCATCTAATCAAATCCCAACACATTCCCCCCTTGGTCCAAGACAGGGTTTCTCAATTGTGGGTCTCCTGCTGTTTTTTGGACTACAAATCCCATCATCCCTAGCTAGCAGGACCGGTGGTCAGGGATGATGGGACTTGTAGTCCAAAAACAGCTGGAGACCCACGATCGAGAAACCCTGACCTTGCTTAACAGGCCATGGGAGCACAAAGCAAAGCATTGCCTCCCAAAACAGAAGCAACAGGGAAACCACGACCTCTCTTTCTCTCGCGTACCTCCAAGGTCCCCTTCGGTGAAGACGGTGAGGAACGACAGGGAGTTGCAGTCGACGCCGTTGAAAGCGTCCGAGGGGTCGAGGCTCTTCAGGAGGTCTCGGATGTGGCGGACGTGTATTCTAGCTTCTCGGACTGTGTAGGGTTCTGGGAAGGTTTGGGGGTTGCAAGGAGAGAAGGAGAAGGGTTGAAAAAGAAAAAAGGATTGAGGAGCATGCTGGGTTTCATACGGAGTCCTGTGTCCAGTTCTTCACTTTCTGAAGAACCGGAGGGATGCTTGGCTGACCCGGTGAGCTTGATGGCAACATGGGGGTCGTGAAGGCAGGTTTCTACAGCCCTAATCCAGCAATGTTAAACTCAAGCCGCCCCCCCCCACCTCCAAATGATGTTCTGTTCCAGCCCTCATGAGCCCCAGTCAGAAGAACCAATGGCCATGGGTTTCTTACTTACGGCTGGAACTTTTGCTGGTTGAATGGTGTTGGGTAGGACCCGGGTTCAAGACCTCCCCCAGTCTTCAAGCTAACTTGGGTGACCTTGGGGGCCCGTGACTGTCTCTAACCATTCTGTCCTAGGTATGCACTTAGGAGAAAAATATTATGTTTGAAAAGAGGCTTTTAAGTAGGCTTCCTTTTTAGGATTTCTCCTCTGTGGGCAGCGACTTCACTGCTAATCCTGGCTCCTTTTCCATGAATAAGTACTCCACAGATGGGCCAAGGGAGGTACAAGGCAGCGCTTGAAGGAACCGTCTTTATATCAGGGGTGGGCAACTATGAGACTCTGGGCCAAATCTGGCCCATAGTGTATTCATTCCTTGGCTATCTCTGCTGCTTTTCCACATTTCTCCCTGCCCAGCGTAGTAGCCAAGGCCAAGTTGCCTAAGGAGGAACAGCTCAGTGTGTGCAAATGGCTGGATCAAGGTCTGTTGCATGGCTGCGCAGTGCTTAGCTTTTTTAATATATATATATATATATATATATATATATATATATATATATATATATATATATATATATATATATATTTCAGTTTAAAGATATTTTAACAATACAAATCCAACGTTACAATTAACAGGAATAGTTCGACTTCCTCCCTTTTGAGGTTCCCTTATATTATTTTAATTACCGACACTGCATTTTCTTCATTATTCCAGTTATTAGTTCATCCTTGATTTCTCCTTGAATTTCATTCTGTTTGGTTTTAGTTAACTCTGCTAATTAACTTATATATGTGTGCAATAACCTTTTGAAGAATCCACAGTTTCCCCCCAATCTCTGTGCAATGCTTAGCGGCTAGCAGCTTAGCTTTCTTTCCTCCAGATAAAGTGAGCTGGACCTTACAACTGATGAAACCTTATTGGGCACTATTAGGTCCGTGAAAACAAGCTCGTATTTGGGCATGTGGGTGTGTAAATGGGTGCGGGAGAGTGGTGCATGAATTGAGAGAGAGTAGGGATGAAGAGGCAAACCTAGACAGCATCTTAAAAAGCAGAGACACAATCTTGCCAACAAAGGTCCGTATAGTTAAAGCTATGGTTTTCCCAGTAGTGATGTATGGAAGTGAGAGCTGGACCATAAAGAAGGCTGATCGCTGAAGAATTGATGCTTTTGAATTATGCTGCTGGAGGAGACTCTTGAGAGTCCCATGGACTGCAAGAAGATCAAACCTATCCATTCTGAAGGAAATCAGCCCTGAGTGCTCACTGGAAGGACAGATCCTGAAGCTGAGGCTCCAAGACTTTGGCCACCTCATGAGAAGAGAAGACTCCCAGTAAAAGACCCTGATGTTGGGAAAGATGGAGGGCACAAGGAGAAGGGGATGACAGAGAATGAGATGGTTGGACAGTGTTCTCGAAGCTACCAGCATGAGTTTGACCAAACTGCGGGAGGCAGTGGAAGACAGGAGTGCCTGGCGTGCTCTGGTCCATGGGGTCACGAAGAGTCAGACACGACTAAACAACTAAACAACAAGAACAAGGGATGGAGAGACTCTGGGTATGTTGTAAGCCACTCTGGGATCTTTGAATGAAGGGTGGAATACAAATTTGATTTAAATAATAATAATAATAATAATAATAATAATAATAATAATAATAATAATAATAATAATAGCCTCATGTTGTGAGGATACTAATGGAGGGGCCCAATGGCAACAGCATCAGTTGCTGTGAGTCTTATTCCAACAGCATCTAGGGTACCACAGTCTCCCTACCTGGAATTTATAGGTAGCCTCCTGTTTTAAGAACTTTCCTGCCACGCATCGGAGGCTGCAAATGTTCTCCCAAGTTTTACCTTCAACTACTTTTAACACGGAGCCTTCTTGCAACCCTTCAATGGTTTTCAGCTCGGCAAAGTTGTCCAGGACGTTGCCGTCCAGCTGCAGGGAGAAGCACGTTCGGTGACAGGTGTCCTCGCGGTCCATCAGCACCTGGTGGATTTCCTGGACCATCTCTTGGGGGGATACCTTGAAAGAGAAGCCAGGACACAGAGGTTACATATACTTATTTTTTTTATAAAGGGAAGAACGGTATCAACTCAAACCGGCTTACAAAAAAAGGTTCATCGCACATGAAACAAAAACGACAAACTTATTAAGGTGCACAAACTTATTAAGGTGTTTTGTACAAAACAAAAATGGGCTTTTAGTGTCACAGTTCCAGCCCTCTGGAATCAGCTCCCAGTTGAAATTAGGTAGGCGTTGAGTGTCAGGACGTTTAGGCATCTACTGAAGACTTTTTTTTTTTTTTGCTTAAGGAGGTTTTCCCTGGAGGGGAAGGTCATTTATAAAATATTTAAAAAGTTAAAAAGGGAAGAAGAGTTTTGTTCTCCTTCATTAGAGAACCCCACAGCTTTTGAACTAGCAGTGAGAAGACCCTGTCTCATTTCCCCCTCTTGCCCAGCACTGCTTGTTCTCACTGCCAAGGGGCCTTCAGGCAGACACCTGCTCCCATCACCTAGTCCCTGAAGGTTTTTGTTTTGGTCCTGGAGGTGTCAGAGAACCTGGGACCTTCTGCATGCAAAGCACGGGCTCTAAACACTGAGACAGGGGGTTGCTCCAGACATCCCTTTACAGTGCATTCTGGATGGTTTGTGCTTATGGTCGCATCCAGGTAGTTATGCATGGATCTGCTACCCATACCACTCTGTACCTGCAAACGTTTTGGTACAGGCACACCGCCTTGCTCCCATTTGGTACATACCCCAGAGCTTTGTTTTGTTTTCTGGTTCCCACTTTTCTTGCACCACAGCACCCAAGTGCCCCTCTGTAAAACTGGGAAAGCACTGCAGAACCACTAACAAACTAGAATGATATGTGGATAGCCCAGTATAAACCCACCACCAATTATTGCACTACTGTTGCATCAATGGCATGTTGCAAAATCCACCTACGCACACACACAAAAACCACCACCAGTCCATGGGTAGGCAAACTAAGGCCTGGGGGCTGGATCTGGCCCAATCACCTTCTAAATCTGGCCCGCAAGTGGTCCGGGATTCAGCGTATTTTTACATGAGTAGAATGTGTCCTTTTATTTAAAATGCATCTCTGGGTTATTTGTGGGGCTTGCCTGATATTTTAACATGAGTAGAATGTGTCTTTTTATTTAAAATGCATCTCTGGGTTATTTGTGGGGCATAGGAATTAGTTTATTTCCCCCCCTCTAAAATATAGTCTGGCCCCCCACTGAAAAAGTTTGCTGACCCCTGCACCAGTCCATAGCAACCCCACAGTCTCCCCCCCCCCAATGGCAGGGGGTCCTTATACTGCCTTCCTACTTTATGTTCCTGAATGCAGAGTTTCACCCCAGTTTTCTGGGTTTCCAGGGCCCATCACTACTGGGAACAAAAAAAGACTGCATACAACGAAACAGTTTGCCTGCCCCGCAGCCTGCTTTTTACACGTTTTGGCTGCGTGTGCCAGGAGGCTGTGTATCAAGCCCTCTGCACGTTCCCCAGGGATGCTGGAACGGACTCTTCCTCTTATCACCACCACCACCAAAAAATAGAAATAAAAATAGAATCCTGCTAGGAATTGCCTGATAAATGCTATCACCGGACAAAGGCCACCCAGACTGATCAGCTTAAGCTCCTAGATTGGAGGTGGTTTATAGTAAGCTGCTGCTGCTGCTGCTACAGAAGCAGGACACTGGCTAATCTAAGCTTATTTTGGAACCAGCAGAAGCAGCACTTTGAAGAGAAAAGCAATTCCTCCCTCTGCCCCGTGTGTGCCTCAGTTTCCCTTGCAAAGGCTGCTTCACTGACATTCTCCTCCCTGCCCACAAGGGCAGCCTGGGAAGAGAGAAAAGAAGCTCAGTGACATTTTTTTTTAAAAAAGTAATTTTATAAGTTATGTGCCCTTGTTTCTCAATTTGATCCTTTCACGTGGTTTTGTATGTTTTGTGGTATTTAATGCATTGCGACTTGCCGTTAATCCTAAAGAATTGCTAAACTATAAATCGAGAGAATTAACTATTATTTGCCGATATTTAATTTTACTTTACTATTATATTCCAATGGATTATGGAATATTGCTTTATTTGATTTAAGTTATTCTTATTTTAAAGTTATTGTGACTTTTTGTATTAGATCAGATTGTCAATATTAACGTTTGATTTTTTTTAAATTATGTTTTATGTGTGTTGGAAGCTGCCCAGAGTGGCTGGAGCAACCCAGCCAGCTGGGCATGGTATAAATAAAACAACAACAACAACTATTATTATTATTGTTATTATTATTATTAGGTGTGTTTATGCAGTTACTATCAGCAGTGCATGGATCTTAAACCTATAAGTTCACATGAGCCTTCCAGATGTCCAAATAGGTATCCACACAAAATTGACGCATATATTATTATTATTATTATTATTATTATTATTATTAGCACCACCACCACAACCGCTACTACAATTTAATACCCATTCTTCATTCTGAATATGAAATATGTTCAAATTGAGCCAGGGCAGTACTTTCCTTAGTCTACTGCATAATAGATGGATGCAGCCAACCTGAGATGCTTTAAGCTGAGTTTCATTGAATCTGGAACTGCAGAGTTGGGAGGGACCCTGAGGATCATCTAGTCCAGTGTTTCCCAACCTTTTTTGGGCAAAGGCACACTTGTTTCATGAAAAAAATCTCGAGGCACACCACCATGCCAGATGGGGAAAGGTCACTTTTTACTTATGTAAAAAAAAATAAAAAAATTGTAACAGCATAGAAGGTAATGGTTAGGCTAGCATCCCTCTTCCAAATATGCTAGGTTTTTATTTGCAGGGACTGTTCTACATGGGAAAGCATTCAGCACTGTCATTCTCCCATCTGCCATCTGAATTGGTACTATTCTGGGTCAACTTACTCTGCTGCATGTGTAGATGAAAATGGCACCAAGTGTGGGGGAGGGGGCAGAACAGGTTTCAGATACATAGACAGAAGCTGGCTCTAAGATCTGCCTGCCATTGCACTCTGAGGTGTGAATCCTATGGAACGAAGCAAACCCACTTATATTCTTACATACGGTCCTTTTAATGCACAAGGTAACAAAATATGTTAACTTGCTCCAGCAGTTTTATGTTGTAACATACTGAAAAGACTGTCGAAGTCTCGTGCTCCCCCAGCCTTCGCCAGCCCTGCGCCCTCCGGATGTTTCGGGCTACCAGCCATGCTCCCCTCAGTCTCAACCTAATATCCCCAAGTGTTTCATATTTACTAGGAAATAACTCCCGCTGGTACAACGGAACTTCCTCCCAAGCAAGTCCATCTCTCGGTTTACATCCACGAGCTCGGAGCTGCGGCGTCCAGGAGGCGACAGCCCCGCCCAATGGCCCCGAGGGGATCCCGGAAGGGAGGCTTCGGCGCGGCGGCGGCCCCTGCGCGTTTCGCCTCAGGCTCCGCGGGGGCGGCAGCGACAGGCTGCGCGGCTCCTCCTCGGGCCGCTAGGCAGAGCCAGAGCAGCGCGGGAGGGCAGCGGAAAGGGCGGGTCCGTCGCTATAGAGACGCCCGCTTGGGTGGCGCTCGAGGTAGCTCCGCCTGGCCCGCGAGTCCTGCGAAGCGCTCTTCCCCGGGGCCTGTGGCGCAGGCGCAGAGCGGCGCGGCGGAGGGCCGCTTCCCTCCCCCGCCCGGAGCGGCATTTAAAGGGGAAGTGGCCCCTTTCCCGCGGCCGGCCTCCTCCGTCGTCGGCGCCCGGCTCTCCTATGGCCTGGCCCGGGGCGCGGAGGGCGCGGAGAGTGGCAGTCGGGGCCGGGGGGCCATGGCTGCTCCCGGGGCGTCGCGCTTCCTCTGCGAGCTGCCCGCCGCCCCGCCTCTCGCCGCCCGACTCGCCCGCCTCCCTCCAGGCAACATCTCGCGGCACACGCGGCAACGTCTCGCGGCACACTAGTGTGCCGCGGAACACCGGTTGGGAAACACTGATCTAGTCCAACCCCCTGAAATGCAGGAATCTGCAGTTCTCCCATACGAAGACCAGACCTGCATATTTACTCTTTCCAGGCTCAAAGCCTAAGTCTCTTCCTAGCCACCACTAAGGGCTGGCAGGCCAGATCTACCTGCAGGATAGCCACCCCCGGCTCCAGAAGATGGGCTCCCCTCAGAGATCTGCTTGCTCTCTCACTCACCTGAGCTCTTGACCAAGTTGAGGACACTTGGAGGCACCCAACGCAAACGCCAAAATGGCGGCCAACCCTGTTAGCCACTCTGGGCTTAAGCAATTGGGATCCAAGGCAGCTTTCCCCAATGCAGTACCCTCTAAATCAGGGTTTCCAAAACTTGGATCTCCAGCTGTTTTTGGACAACAGCTCCCATCATCCTTAGCTAGCAGGACCAGTGGTCAGGGATGGTGGGAACTGTAGTACAATGGTAAGGTAAAGGTAAAGGGACCCCTGACCATTAGGTCCAGTCATGACAGACTCTGGGGTTGCGGCGCTCATCTCGCTTTATTGGCTGAGGGAGCCGGCGTACAGCTTCTGGGTCATGTGGCCAGCATGACTAAGCCGCTTCTGGCGAACCAGAGCAGCGCACGGAAACGCCATATACCTTCCTGCCAGAGCGGTACCTATTTATCTACTTGCACTTTGATGTGCTTTCAAACTGCTAGGTTGGCAGGAGCAGGGACCGAGCAACGGGAGCTCACCCCGTCGCGGGGATTCGAACCGCTGACCTTCTGATCGGCAAGTCCTAGGCTCAGTGGTTTAACCCACAGCGCCACCCGCATCCTCGGGGTATAGACGCTTCAGGTTACAGACACTTCTGGTTACAGACTCCGCTAACCCAGAAATAGTACCTAGGGTTAAGAACTTTGCTTCAGGATGAGAACAGAAATCGTGCTCTGGCGGTGCGGCAGCAGTGGGAGGCCCCATTAGCTAAAGTGGTACCTCAGGTTAAGAACAGTTTCAGGTTAAGAATGGACCTCCGGAACGAATTACGTTCTTAACCCAAGGTACTACTGTACAAAAAACAGCTGGAGACCTGAGTTTGGGGAAACAGTGACCTAGATGTTGTTGGATTTCTGCTCCCATCAGCTCTGACCTGCATGGACAATTGTCAGGGATGATGGGAATTGTAGCCCAGCATAATTTAGAGGGTACCCTATCGGGGAAGACAGATTCGGAGGCAATAACAGCAACAGCAATGAAACACAGCAGTCCTAATTTGTACACCTGGAGAGGAAGGGGGGCCAGCCAAGGAGATTTAGACCCGAAGTACTTCCAGAGACACTCACTTGCAGGGGGAAAGGTTCGACTGCCGGCGCATGGACTTTGACCGTAAAACCGGTGTCCTGGATGACGATAACCTCTTGGTCGTTCCCATCGTCTGCGTGGTCTGTTTCTTCGTGGCCGTTCTGCCTGGTCTCCTCGTTGTGGTTCTCATGTAAGCCGTCGCCATTCATCAGGGTTATGCTGGGCGGGGGTTGCTCTAGCCGAAAAGAAAGGGAGACCAATTTAGGTTTTCGCCAGCTGGAGACCCTAAAGGACACTGATACAGACAGTGGTCTCTGTTTTCTGGAAAAGTAATACAGTCGTATCTTGGCTCCCAAATGCCACAAACCCGCAAGTGAGTGTTCTGGTTTGTGAACATTCTTTGAACTCGAAGCTGCACTTTGGTTTCTGAACATTTTGGAAGTGAAACGTACTTCCGGAACAGATTCCATT
Organism: Podarcis bocagei; assembly: GCF_964188305.1. NCBI lineage: Eukaryota > Metazoa > Chordata > Lepidosauria > Squamata > Lacertidae > Podarcis > Podarcis bocagei. Next base: position 37,617,591 of record NC_138141.1, on the reverse strand, counting down.
CGACTTCCAAGGTACGGCTGTAGTTTCCGCTGCCCTAAACCACATGGGATCGGGAGCCTCAACTAAATTCTCTCCCAACAGTCAGAAATATTGGAACAGAAACACCCGATTATGAAAACACCAGATAAAAGCGTCATCAACATGAGTTTAAATGCTGCATTTTCCAGTTCTGAAAATGTCCAAGGCAGGACCATTCAAACAACAATTCAACCTCTGTCTTCCCAACCTCCTCCTTGCCCTTAGTCTCAGTGCGGCCCTTGCAGAAATCAGCAGGGAGGATGGGGGACAAAACAGGAATTAGTTGAATCTGCTTGCCGTTGGCTCTGGCGCCACCTACTGTTGGCCTCCCTCCCTTCCATCCAATGGGTACCAGACACACTGCCCACTAAACCACACTTCCTATGAAACAGCACAAATCCTGGCACAGCAAGGAGAGGGAGGGAGAAGCTGAAACCAAGTCTCTTGCCTTCCCACATTTCACAAAAGCTCACCTGGGTGTGGGTCGCCGGCAGGAGATCCCAACTTGCCACAGGGAACCAGCCCTGCGAGGCTCGATTGTGACAGCACACGCCTTGGTGGTTCACAAGCTGAAAACACAGCTCCCGAGCTGCACTAGGCCAGGAGCCCGGTTGCAAATTCCACTCGGGTTCTCCCTCCCCATCCCCTTTTCAAGCTGGTGCTTACGAGAAAGGCGCGTTTAACCTTATCTCTCTTTTTCCCTTGCCCAAGTGAGCAACGCCCTTTTCTCTGCCTGAGGCAGGGGACATGCCCCAAGAGGGGGAAAACACAGGCAACCAACAGAGTAGGACTGTACACCAGGGGTCAGTAAACGTTTTCAGCAGGGGGCTGGTCCACTGTCCCTCAGACCTTGTGGGGGGCCGGACTATATATATATTTTTTTTGGGGGGGGGGGAAATGAACGAATTCCTATGCCCCACAAATAACCCAGAGATGCATTTTAAATAAAAGCACACATTTTACTCATGTAAAAACACGCTGATTCCCGGACCGTCCATGGACCGGATTTAGAAGGCGATTGGGCTGGATCCGGCCCCCGGGCCTTAGTTTGCCTACCACACAGTAAAGGCACATTACAAGAACCCTGGGAAGTGTAGTTTACCCCTCACAAAGCTACAACTCCCGGCACCCTTAACACAGTACGTTTTCCAGGATTCTATTTTTTGGGGGTAGGAATGGAGTGGGGAGTGCTTTAACTGAATGGTTAAAAGAAAAAAGAGGCAAAATTGCAGGGAGGGAGTGGATTGCAATTCTCCCCCCCCTTTTTTTGAAGAGTAAGAATCATTCACAGTACAAGTTTGAAGAGACTTATTTAACTAAAATCACCAGGCGCTGGGCGTGGGCAGAGCTACAGAGCCCTGAGGCATCTCTAAACTCCTGCAGAGGAGCTGCCAATGGCACGAAAAGTGATTGTTACCTTGATAATCTTCCTTCCTCCCGCGCATGCAGGAAGGGAGGGAGAGCAGAGAGTCTTGTGCTGCCGCCGTTCTTTCCCTCCCTGCCCCCTGAACACCACACATATGGTTCCTTAGCTTGCAAAGACAGAGGCTTAGGGGACTTTTTGAGGAGTTTAAAGTCGGAAGGCAGGACTTATTCTCACGCTAGGTACCAGAGCGTGCGGAAGGGAGGCGCAGAGAAAGAGAGGCCGTGCAACCAAGCAAGCAGGCGTGCCTTTTGAGAAGCGGCGTCCCTTTCAGCGCCACGGGAGCAGAGTTCAATTCCCAAGTCGTGCAACTTAAATAAACTTTGCACAACTTTGCAAAATTCAAGCAAGTAAGGCAAAAGAAAGAAAGAAAGAAAGAAAGAAAGAAAGAGGGAGGTACTACACAGCCCACCCCCCATGGCCACTAGAGGTTCTAATTTGCACACTGAGGACTGGAAACTTGCTGCATATTGTAGAGTTCTCATTCTGCATTTATGTGACGCTCGCGGGAGACACACAGTCCTGCCAATCAATGGCCCAACTATTCTTCTTCTTTTCAAATCGTATCCTCCCTGGCAACCAGATTGGGAGCTTGCGGCGAATGTGAATATCAGTGCTTCCTAATGCAGCTTACAAAAAAACACACCCAAGGGTAACTGACGGGCCAACACACAACATCAAAACCTTCGGGCTTCCCACTAGGGCAACTGGTTAGCGACTGAGATCAGGATGCTGGACCAGACGGGCCTTTAAGTCCGATCCATAAAGGCTATACTCATGTTGCAACACAATTCTGCCCTCTTACATTCTACAGCAACTTGGGGCTACCACCGAGAAGTCCCTGCCTTCAGCAAATGCCGACTCAACTTCTGAATAGTCTCGGATAATCATTTGCGTAAGGGTTGAGGACAGCACAAATGATTTGGACGCTGAAGTTCCAGATTCATCCCCCTAGCACATCTGCAAAAGATGCCAGTCAAATCCTGTTTTAGTTGCAAAAAAGGAGATTCTGAGTAAACATCAGGAAGACGCTGCAGCCAATCGGAAGCCCCGCTGGATGTCAGCTTCCAAAAGAACATTCGAAAACCGGAACATTCACTTCTGGGTTTTGATCCGTTTGGGAGCAAAATCCTTTGAAAACTAGGTTGTTCAAAAAACAAGGTACGACTGTATTGTATCCGGACTGCGACACAATCGGTCGTTTGAGCCCTGGACTCCTAAATAGGATGAAAGAGGGTATTGCAGAGATCTTCAATAAATAAGATAAAGGAAGGGGGGTTTTATGTGGGTGAAAAGGCATGCAGCACTCCTTTAGGCAAAAACCACCGGTCGGTGCTCAATCTAGGGTGGTGCAGCAGACCAGCAGCCGTCTCCATGCCAAAAAGGACAAACACCGTGAAGCCAGAAATTGCAACACAGCAAGATCAAAGGGCAATCATATGAAGGAGGGGGTACCTTTGTCCTGTAAGTTTGGGAAGGGAGAGGGAAGAGCAGGAGAGACAGAAGAACGGCTTGCAAGTCAACATCCTTCCTAGAGATCTCTCTCAGCCCCCCCAATTTAAGATGAACAAACTCGAGACCCTGAATAATGTTCCTTCATTCCAGGACCGTTTCCTACAGAGAGAAGTTTCAGACGATGTGGAAACACCGCAAACTTTTGCACAACAGCATTCCTGCACAGGGGTTGGAATACTTAAAAATCCATTGCACAACCAATTTCCACAGCTATCCTATCACATCCCGAGAGTTCAGAGCGCGGGCAAGGCATAGGGACCCCCTCTGCATGCCCATTTCGGCTCTGCTGTTTCTCAATCTTCCAACCTTCTCTTCAGTTCCCCACATATGGTTGTGGCTTTAATAAAAACTTCCCTTGGAAATTCGCGAGCATCTTAGCGCCAAGTCATCCCAACACAGGCAGTGAGCAATTTACGCGCAATCCAATCGACGTGTGACCTTGCACACGCGCATGGCCGCAACCCGAAAGTGGCAGGAAGGGAGGAGGCAGAATGGGCTTATGCGATTGCATGCAGGGCTCAGGAACATAACCGCCACACGCAAAGGTTGTTGCCTGCGTACATCTTTCTGCAAAGCCGTCTCCCTTAACCTAATTGTCAGGGAACTGCCATCGGCTCAGGGGCGAGAAGGGGAAAGGCGGATGGATTACAGAGAGCCTCCAAAGATCATGGGGGGCAGCACCTCCTCAGCGGAGGAAGGAAGCCACACCTCTAGTGGGGAGGCGCTTCAGGGCTCGGAGGATGCAAGGCGGTGCCAGAACACCTTGCCTGAGCAAAGCGGGGAGGAGAGAGGTCCCCCTTTACCCAGGCCTTCCTTGCGCAGTAGGCTTTCGCGCAGAGAGGGGAGGTGTAGGCTGGGGGTCAAGAGACTACTCTGCTGGGGAAGATTTAAGGACTGCCCACTCTCAGATTCTGCTAGTGAACGAGCAAGACATGGAATAGAGGCGCTCTGCATTGTAAAGGTTTTTAGCACCAATAATAAAGCTTTAGAAAAGACCAGTGAGGCATCTTGCCTGATTGCTCTCGAGCAACCACCCGATAGCCTTAACACTAATGCACTTGCGTTGATTTCATTAATAGTTGGGTGTGTTGGCTTCAGCCGTACATGCATTTCCATGTGCATTGTACCACAACAGATGCATTTTTTTACACACTGGCAGATTTGAAAAATTCATAGGAACACGAATCTCTAAGGGTGACTTTAGTTTCAACAAATTGTTTCAGCCAGCATGAGTTAGGTAGGTTCACCTTTCATCGTGAACTGAACCGATTTCTTCTCCATCCTTAGTAAGAGCTAAAGGGTGGTGGATGGTGGTGGGGAATAGCAGTCACACAGCGAGAAATGTGAGCTCAAGTGAGCATAAACACATGGAATTGCCTTACTCAAAGCTTGAACTTTGTCCATTCTGGTCTTTCTCCCTCTCTCTCCTCCTCCTCCAAGAGAGTCTTTCAGCTGAAAGCCCCATGGACAGAACAAGGGAACTATTGCATGCAGAAAAGTATCTGCTCTCTCAGCAAGCCAGTGGTTCTCAAATTTTTCTCTCTGCAAGAACATTTCAGCGTCTGAATGCCAAGCCTCACAAGGGGGTGGGGAGAAGATGCACAGATCTTCTATGGGTGGCATGCAGACAATGTCACAGAATCATGAAATTGGAAGGGGACCCAAGGATCATCTAATCCGACCCCCTGCAATGCAAGGAATATGCAGCCATCCGACCCAGAGACCAAACCTGCAACCTTGGCGTTATCAGCACCGCACTCTAATCAACAGCTGATCCTGTGTATCGAACCTTGAAAAGTTGTTCATGCAGCAAGTCTTGCAGAAATGTTGCAGTGTGGGGAACCTTCAGCTCGCTAGGTGTTGAGGAACTACACCTCCCATCATCCCTGGCCACTAGCTCGCTTGCTGGGGCTGATGGGAGTTGTAGTTGAAGGCCAGGGGGTTTCCCGCAGCGCTCATGACGCAGCCACAATGCCAGCACACTTCCCAGCAGTTCCACATGGGGCAGGAAAAAGAACGCTGCTATAGTGCTGGAATGATATGCGAAAACAGCAGGCATCACTTGATAGCCCGAATGCACGCAATGCTCCCACAGCAGGCTTTGTGCTCAGGTTTCCAGAGTCCTGGCTTTCTGCAAAACCCACCCATCAAGACATCTTCTTGTCAGACGCAGCAGTCTCTCTAAGAACTTGTGTTTAAACAGAAATATCCCCAATTGGATTATCCGTGTTTAAGAGATTAACCCGTCTGTGTGCCAGCCACGCAGGTGTTAAGTTTCTTTTGGGTTTTGTTTCAAAGAGACACGCAAGTCTTTCAACCTTGAAGATCAGGAGGATGCTACACTGGTGCGAGGGCTGGCGCTGCTTAAGTTCAGCAGCAAGTGTGCTTGCTAGCCGTAAGCTATTTTCAAATGCGGCCCTCTCGGAACTCCCCCTCCCCGAATGTGGCCCTCTGGACTGTGGGGACTTCTCTTTGCCCCAGAGAAGAGTTGGGGGTTTGTGGGAGTTGGCAACAAAAAAGGAGGGACACTGTTTTTTTGGATTGCCGATTCTCTACATCTGCTAATACAACTCCCAAGAATTTTTGGCAAAAATGTTTCTGCGTCTCGGATGGAAGCTCATTCAAAATTCCTCAACTGACTCTTCCATTAGCTGGGATAGCTCAGTCGGTAGAACATGAGACGCTTAATCTCAGGGTCATGCGTTCAAGCCCCACCCTGGAGAAAACGATCCCTGGATTGCAACTCTATCCTTCCATGACATAACACTGGTCCTAAAGAATCTACTTTGACTCCTGATACATTTCCAAGAACAATTCAAAGTGTTGGTGCTGACCTTTCAAGCCCTAAACGGCCTCGGTCCAGTATACCCGAAGGAGCGTCTCCACCCCCATCATTCAGCCCGGACCCAGAGGTCCAGCGCCGAGGGCCTTCTGGTGGTTCCCTCACTGCGAGAAGTGAGGTTACAGGGAACCAGGCAGAGGGCCTTCTCGGTAGTGGCACCCGCCCTGTGGAACGCCCTCCGTTCAGATGTCAAGGAAACAAACAAACTACCGTATTTTTCGCACCATAGGACGCACCGGACAATAGGACGCACTTTGTTTTAGAGGGGGGAGAACAAGAAAAAAGGAGGCGCTGCACAGAGAGGGGGAGAACTTTCCCCCTCTTGTTTTCCCGCTCTAAAACAAGGTGCCGTTTAGGGTGCGTTCAGGCGGCTACCTTGGAAGCCTGGAGAGCGAGAGGGGTCGGTGTGCACTGACCCCTCTCGCTCTCCAAGCTTCAGGTTCCTTTTGACCTGCTCTTTGGGGCGGGGGAAGCCCACCACCAGCCCCAAAGAGCAGGTAAGGGAGCAGCGGAAAGGCGCAGCGGAGAGGCTCCTGCCATAGCCGCGCGTCACCTCTCCAGCCGGGAGTGGGTCACGGGGCTATGGCGTCTTCGCTCCATAGGACGCACACACATTTCCCCTTCATTTTTGAAGGGGAAAAAGTGCCTCCTATAGAGCGAAAAATATGGATTTGACTTCTAGAAGACATCTGAAGACAGCCCTGTATAGGAAAGTTTTTAAACGTTTGATGTTTTATTGTGTTTTTAATATTCTGTTGGGAGCTGCCCAGAGTGGCTGAGGCAACCCAGTCAGATGGGTGGAATAATAATAATAATAATAATAATAATAATAATAATAATAATAACAATAATAATTCTGATGGGAGCGTAGAAGAGGAGGCAGATTACAGGACCTAAGGGGTCCAAGGCTTTGGGCCCAGGGCTGCCAAGGTGGAACATTCTCAGTTGGTTAGAATGTGGTGCTGATAGCATCAAGGTTGCAGGTTCAATCCCCATATGGGACAGCTGCATATTCCTGCCTTGCAGGGGGTTGGATTAGATGATCCTCAGGGTCCTTTTCCAATTATACAATTCTATGACATGCTGGGTGAACCAAAGACACACACAAGAGATGGCTTCTGCACTTCCACAATGTTGTTTTTTTTAAAAACCACATGACTTCCCCCCCTTCTGTCAGGAGGAAAACGTTAAAACTACCACACCGACGCGAGGTCAAGGTTCCAAGTCCTCTTTCTGGCTCGATGTTTGATCTCCAGGCACGGCCTGCTTTTCTACAGAAGCTGTTCTTCTCCGTAACAACAGTCAAAAAGGCCTTTCTACATTAAACATTAACCCCTGTTCCCTGAAAGCATGCGCAGGAAATCAACATACATGGTGCATGTGTGTGTGTCTACTGGAAATTCCAGGTTTACAATATATAAGGTACGTTCTCCTCCACTGACAAGTTTTAGAAGGACACGCAAACACAGAGAGCCAAAACCGGTCTTTGCCCAATCTGGCACCCTCCAAACGTTCCGGACTACGTTTCCCAGCAGGCCCAGCCAGCACAGCCTGATGGGAGTTGTGGTCCAAACTATCTAGAAGCCACCAGGGCTGGTGAAGAGTCCACCCGAAGCACACTCTAGCTTCACCATAATTGAATGATTTGAAAGCTGACAGGTCCTCTACAGCTGCCATTACTAAGCTTATACCTCAGCTCTTCTCCACAGAGCAAGAGGCGGTGTGTATGGTACTCGCCCTCTCCGCTTGCTTCTCACAACAACCCTGTGAGGTAGGGTTAAGTTGATGTGCGCATGGCTGGTCCAAAGTCCCCCAGTGAGCAGTCAGACCCCAGTCTCCCAGAGTCCTAGTCCAAAACTAACCACGCTGCATAATCATTGCAGCACCCAAACATACATGCTCCAGGCTTCAATGGAAAGGGTTGCAAAATGAGTGAATGAACATGGCGTCCTGCTCTGATGCCTGGACCCACTGGGCCTTTGGGGCCTGACTGACAGAAGCTGTCCAATGCCTCCCCCAGCCGAGTTACCTGTGGTCCTTTTAACAGGTGGCGCCAGGGATCGAACTCTAATCCTCTCCATGCTCAAGAAACCATGTTCTCTACTCAGAAAGGGACTGGGGCGTAGGGGAGAGAGAAATATAAAAAAATAAAGACTGCCACATGTTGTTGCCATTGTTTCTGGCACTTCAAGCCTAAAACTGGACCAGATGGCTTTTTTTTTTGGCAGTGGGGTGGAGTTTAATGCAAAACTACCTAGGTTTCACAATGCTTATGTCAAGAGCGACTCCACTCTGAGTCCAGAGGGGAATAATGTGGTCAGGAGCCACCTTTGAGTTCTGTCAGAAATCATTCCCCCATCTCTTCCTGGCCTTCCATGTCAACTTCCTCTTCCTTCACACATATCTGCTTTAAAATCGCAAGCAGAACCTTGTGTCCAAAACCGGTTTCAAGCCCAGATTGTGATTATCAGGTTTCATGATTTCTGACCTGGCAATATATTGCGGATCACAATGTGTGTGTGTGTGTGTGTGCGCGCGCGCGCTTTGCAAAAATCACAATGTGGGGGAAACCATGAAGCCAGCCAATGCCTCTACATGGCTCCATTCTTATTTCACACACTGTAACGTACCACTATACAGCTGTACCTTGGTTCTCGAACGCCTTGGTACTCGTACGTTTTGGCTTCCGAACGCCGAAAACCCAGAAGTGTTCCGATTTTCGAACATTTTTCAGAAGCCAAACGTCCAACGCGGCTTCTGCTTGAGTGCAGGAAGCTCCTGCAGCCAATCGGAAGCCGCGCCATGGATTAAGTCCGAGAACAAAGGTTCCACTGTATTGCGATGTTTAGCTGGTGAAAGATCACAAAGTGGAAAACCCAGTATCGCCCAGCTCTAGCCTCACTTGATGCTACATACAGACTAGGCCCCAGTCAGGGCAAACAGGATATATACCCCAAGGCGGGTAGTAGAAACCTGCCCAAGACAAATGCCCTTTTACTCCTCCTCTGGTTGTAACGTGGACCAGTTTCCCCTTCAGGTGCAAGGCCGACCTCTCTACCTGCGTCCCTTTTAGCATCCACAACTCCTTCCACGCTTTCAACTTCCTGTGGCTCATACGAAGAAGCCTGGAGGACAACCAAGCTCTTCTCTCCCGATGGACGAAGCGCAGGCTTCTCCAACGGCGCACTGCCCCATGAGGGTCCACCAGAATCGAAGGCAGCAGAAGAGACTTGGCGACTGCAAGCTGCCAAGCCAGTATCAGCTGGCGTGGGCCCCAGAGCCACGTTCTGGCTCGCCGCCACGGTTCCTTGGCACCGGTGCAGCCCAGGAGCTGGTGTCCCGTGCCTGGCATTTGCTCCACTGCCCAGACTGCCTTCCAGCTGGTTTGATTGAAAGCTTACACCTCCAAGAACCTCGTGGGCCTTGGAAGCTCGACCAAGCGGCCAAGAATAGTTTGGAGGCCGCGATGATTCTCGCTCAAGGTCGGCAGGAAGGGCATGCACCAGACAAGATCTCGGTGCATGCTGCAGCAAGCCGGGAGCCACGAGTGTCAGGCACCTGACGCAAGCCTTGGTGGGCTCTTCCACCCTCTTCCCCTCGATTAAGCCGCTGGGCGGCTCTGCCCCACTCTGCAGGCATTCGGGCGACACGCTGCTCATGACGATATCCGGGTACGGTGCAGAGCCCTCAAAAGCTCTGGAGACGGCCAGCATGGCTTGGATTTCCCGGGCACCCTCTAGAGCCACGGCAGCTGGCACAGGCAAGAGGGGAGATCTCTCGTCCGATGAGCCCTCCACACGGACCTGGAAGATGAGGTTGGCGATGCAGTGGCAGCAGCTGGCAAAGAGGCCGTTCCCCATGGTCCTCTGCCAGGGGGCACGTGTTAAAAACCAGCACGGGACTTCCGTCACATCCAAAGTCAACGGCGCAATCTATGGGCAGAGCGGCGCTCTCCAGAAATTCACGGTCTGGATGGCAAAATGCTTTCCAAAGGGGCACACCCTCTTTCCCCAGAAGGTGGACCAAGGTAGTTTTTAATCAGGGAGAACACATGCAGAGCACCTTGGTGAATCGCTGCTTTAGTCATGGGTGGTTTCTCTTTGGGGAAAAAAAAATCGTCACCAACATCTGACAGGCTGCATTTCTACGGTCAAAATTCTCCGGGAGTTCCCGCCAGCAACCTTCGTTTTCTGCAAAACCAGACGCCAACCGTGCGTTGCCAGGGAAGACTGCAATCAAGGCGCGATGGGTTTTCTTCCGTGTTCTCCTGGAGAACAAAGTTCCAGCAGAGAGTGCTTCTTTTCCACGCTCAACTCTGCAAGAAGACTGAAAGCAGGAGGACAGCGTTGGCTCCGAAGCCAAGTTATAAATAGAGCCCAGAGCCCGGGCTCTGTACCAACGCAACCTGGGACTGCGGCTAAAGGGTTTTGCCCTTGTCAAGCATACAAACAAATGGGGTTGGGGCTGAATAGCAGAGCCAAGGCCGGTTACTATGGCACGTTGAGACTTCCACACAGATATCCATACTAAATAGAGAGCAACAGAAGAACAATTATGGGGCAGAAAGTAGGTCTGGGGCCCAGTTCTCATTGAGGTAGCAAAAAAAAATATCTGAGTCTGGACTGGAGAAATAAGAAGGCAGCACTTTCCAGGCCACCCTGAATCCATCACATGCAGCGCTGTTTGCGTTTCGCTGCGTATCGTCCTCCGCCCAAACCGATATTGTTTGTCTTGCTGTCTGAGGGGGCAAAAATATGCAAGTTCCGTTGCCATTACATTACATATTCCACACACTACTCATTTCTCTTCTGAACACGGGAGGAAGAAGCAAGCACCAGCAGTTTCTAGACCAGTTTCTGTTTTTTGCTGGCATTCCCCAACATCCCTAGTCTGGAATCCTCAATGCTTCAGGCAGCACACATTAAGGAATCACACTGCGGGGGGTTGGACTCGATGACCCTGGGGTTCCCTTCCAACTCAACAATTCTGTGATTCTACGATTCACGTGATGGAATACTCTCTTCCTCTCACACACACACCCCACCGCCAAGTAATATTCCAAGTAATAATAATTCTCTGCACAGGGAAAGGTACCCTGAAGCCTTCCCTGGACATAGCAAAAATGCAAGAGCGTGTCTGGATCAAAACCCAAGAGTCCACCCAAGAGGGGAGGAACTATAGATCAGTGAGTAAAATCTGCAGGGAGGGCTGGGAAACCCTGGAAAGATGTTGGCAGTCACTGCAGACAATACTAAGCTAGAATTTATTTATTTATTACATTTATATACCACCTTTATCTCCCAAGGACGCGGGTGGCGCTGTTGTCTAAACCACAGAGCCTAGGACTTGCCGATCAGAAGGTCGGCGGTTCGAATCCCCGCGACAGGGTGAGCTCCCGTTGTTCGGTCCCTGCTCCTGCCAACCTAGCAGTTCAAAAGCACACCAGTGCAAGTAGATAAATAGGTACCACTCTGGCGGGAAGGTAAATGGAGTTTCTGTGCGCTGCTCTGGTTTGCCAGAAGTGGCTTAGTCATGCTGGCCACATGACCCAGAAGCTGTACACCGGCTCCCTCGGCCAATAAAGCGAGATGAGCGCTGCAACCCCAGAGTCGGTCACGACTGGACCTAATGGTCAGGGGTCCTTTTACCTTTACCTTTTATCTCCCAAGGAGCTCAAGGTGGTGTTCGTGGTCCCCCCCCCATTTCATCCTCACAGCAACCCTGTGAGGTAGGTTAGGCTAAGAGAAGGTGACTGAGTCCAAGGTCACCGAGTGAACTTCATGGCTGAGGGGGGATTTGAACCCTGGTCTCAGTCTAACACTCTATGCATAACACCACACTGGTGCAGATGGAGCAATGGTCTGACTCGGTACATATAAAACACACAGTTTTCTGACTCGGCATAGTTCAACTTCACGTATTCCTAGTTGGCATTAGCAATTGCAAATATGAAAATGGGATGTAACAGCTATTCTGGATCAGTCAGCACCGAGAACAAGTACAGTCATCCCCCCCCCAATTGAAACGGGAGCTAAAAGTATTGGTTTTAAATTTTATGTTAAGGTAGTTAATTACTGCTTAATCACGAGCATTTCTATGCACCATGCAGAGGACAAAACATTCATCATAAAACTGAACTTAAACCCGGACGCTACCTTAAAACGCCTGTGGAAATACAAGCATTTGTTGTGCGTCTGAAGTTCAGCAGGGAGGGTGCCTGTCTTCTAATACAATCTGGTGGCGGAGAGTTCCACAGGTCTAGGCCCACAACACTGAATGCATGCATGGCTTGTAGGCATTACAAGCCTTGCATCAGAGCTGTGGGGGAACCACAGGACACCCCCCAAAAGTGATCAGGAAGGGGAGAGAAGGGATCAGGAGATCCTTAAGATGCATGGGACCTAGGTTGCTGTCTTGCTGACGGCCTTGTAAATTAAGACAAGGGCATTGAATCTGGCCTGGTAACATATAGGCAGCCCGGATCTGCAATGTTCATTAGCTTTAATAGGCAATAGTGGTACTTCGGGTTACAGACGCTTCAGGTTACAGATGCTTCAGGTTACAGACTCCACTAACCCTTAAACAGTACAGTGGTACCTCAGGTTAAGTACTTAATTCGTTCCGGAGGTCTGTTCTTAACCTGAAGTACCACTTTAGCTAATGGGGCGTCCTGCTGCTGCCGCCGTACCACCGGAGCACGATTTCTGTTCTCAACCTGAAGCAAAGTTCTTAACCTGAAGCACTATTTCAGGGTTAGCGGAGTGTGTAACCTGAAGCGTACGTAACCTGAGGTACCACTGTACCTCGGGATGAGAACAGAAATCGTGCGGCAGTGGGAGGCCCCATTAAAATGGTACCTCAGGTTAAGAACAGTTTCAAGTTAAGAACGGACCTCCAGAACGAATTAAGTTCTTAGCCCGAGGTATCACTGTACCCTGTCGCCGATCAACATTGGAGGCAACCCCACATTCCCAGGACTGACAAGTAAGAGATTAGCAGGAACCAGAAACTCTTAAGAACTTGGGAGAGTTGAGCGGGGAATACTTTACAACTACTTTAAAAGGGGAGTATAGAGAAAGAGAAAAAGAAAAAAAAAGAGAGTTAACTGGGAATCTGTTTAGTCTGACAAGCCTTCGGCTCATCCACGGTGGCATTTCTTGGCAAGAAGTTTGGTTCTCATGCTCCGTAGAACAACGGCGGCTTTGCAGTCTTCCTAGGAAAGGTTTCTTAACAGGCATTCTTTGGGCCTCGGCAGGGAAGAAAGGTCCATGTTGGCACCCCTGCCAGCGGCCTTTAGAGACGTCGGAGAACGCCGACGAAAAAGGGAGAGGAAATGGCCAATACTTATTTGTCCAGAACAGAAAACAACCCAGCAAATGCAGGTGGGATTCCATGTTGCCGCTGTTGTGTTCAGTCAGCAAATGGTACACAATCGATTACACCCCCTTTGAACCAAAATCAGTGGGGTGGAATGATGCAATCTTCACCATTAATTACGTTAAGTTGCATAATCTCGCCGCAGCAGACAGAAGGACGAGCAACATGGTTTTTGGCAGAAGGTGATCTGCAGGGGAACAGAAACAGCTCCGCAGGTGGCAAATACAGAAAACGATGCCTTCTTACACACCCAGGAACCATGCCTTCAGTTCATGAGCACTAGGAAAGTCTAGCAAACACTTGCCCCGTAAGAACAATAAACATTGTTGAGTTGCTGGCTGCTCTTGCTGCAAGTATGGTGGAGAGCAGGGCAGAAGACATGGGGGTGATCCTAGGTTCAAACCCAGCCACTTGCCTGAAACCCTGTTGTGGACAATAGGTAAAGGTAAAGGGACCCCTGACCATTAGGTCCAGTCGTGGCTGACTCTGGGGTTGCGGCGCTCATCTCGCTTTATTGGCCGAGGGAGCCGGCGTACAGCTTCTGGGTCATGTGGCCAGCATGACTAAGCCGCTTCTGGCGAACCAGAGCAGTGCATGGAAACGCCGTTTACCTTCCCGCCGGAGCGGTACCTATTTATCTACTTGCACTGGCGTGCTTTCGAACTGCTAGGTTGGCAGGAGCAGGGACCGAGCAACGGGAGCTCACCCCGTCATGGGGATTCGAACCACCTACCTTCCAATCAACAAGCCCTAGGCTCTGTGGTTTAACCCACAACGCCACCCGTGTCATTGTGGACAATGCTGAGCTACATATTTGTTTAATCAAGTTTATACACTGCTTGATGGGTCTCCCCCTAAAAAACCCACACCTCAAAGTGATTTAGAGAAAGATAAAACAATTAAATTAAGAGATTTACAACCCTACTTTAAAGCATACTAAAATTGAAATACTACAACAGATTAAAAGGACCTCAGCTTTCTAAAGCACCTGGGTGGGCATTTCTAAGCAGGAATGTTCTCAGCAGGCACTGAAAAGAACAGCGAAGGTGCCTGCTCGATGTCAAGAGGCAGGGAGTTCCAAAGGGAAAGCACTGCCACGCTAAGCAGTCCGGTTCTTACAATTGAGGAAGGTGCATCATGCTTCACCTGTGGTGGTGCCAATTCTGTTGATCAAAGTAGTCTAGCGGGCCCATGAAGGGTAAGGCAATCTCGTAATGGAACTATAATAACCAGGTATAAGTAGGGCAAACTATACGATGCTAACTAACCTAAACTATACTATACTAGGAAGTGGGTGGCGCTGTGGTCTAAACCACTCAGCCTCTTGGGCTTGCCGATCAGAAGGTCGGCGGTTTGAATCCCCGCGGTGGGGTGAGCTCCTGTTACTGTGTCCCAGCTTCTGCCAACCTAGCAGTTCAAAAGCATGCCAGTGCAAGTAGATAAAAAGGTACCGCTGCGGCAGGAAGGTAAACGGCATTTCCATGCGCTCCGGCTTTCATCACAGTGTTCTGTTGCGCCAGAAGCGGTTTAGTCATGCTGGCCACATGACCTGGAAAGCTGTCTGTGGACAAACACCGGCTCCCTCTGCCTGAAAGCAAGATGAGCGCCGCAACCCCATAGTCACCTTTGACTGGACTTGACCGTCCAGGGGTCCTTTACCTTTTTATTAACTATACTGACCAGTTTCCTATTATACCCTGAGCACTGACATGGAATTTAATATTGATTTCACATGGGTAGTATTGTTGCTGGGCCCTACAAGGTATGGTTGCTAAACTTCTCGGCAAAGTACCACTGAGGGTCAGGGGGCCACAAACTTTGGCCAGGTGCAGACTGGTCTCAGTGGTCCATCTTTTCCAAAGCACTTACTGAATACACACACACACACACACACACACACACACACACACCTTTGATTTAAGACCTAATGGTTTTTGCTGAGCGGGCTGATTTGAGAGCCCGGCTCATTCCACAGCACTCAAGAAGCAGAAAAACCAGTGTTACTGGTCACCCCAGATGGCTCGTGAGACTGGTCAGGGTGGGGGATGGAGAAGAGAAAACAGAGAAGTCGCCTCCTGTAACTGGATCTCTCACTCTCTTCTGGGCTGGTCAAAGGCAGCCTCCTTCCTTGCAAGGTAATCAGTGCAATTTTGCGTTACGCAATTTTCAAAAAACATGTAGTTGCAGATTCCGGTGACTTAAAAGGATCTCCGCGCATACATGTACGGGTAAGGGTGGTTCCCACGGAGATATACCAGGCCGCTGAAGAATTAAGCCAGCCATTCAACGCCAAAATATTAAAACAGGAGGGTTGAACCAGTCATAGGTCCAAATGTGAGCCAGCGCAGCAAACGCACCCCCAGTCCTGCAGCAAAACCACCCTACCTCCTGGAAGAAGACCAATTCAGAAAGTATAGTGCCCCCCGCGCTCTGCACAACAAGCCACGCCTACAGCCCATGATGCAAAATTAGCTCCACCCACTTCTGAGTCACGAGAGGGCCTCTTTACACGGGTATCCAAGAACGCGAAGAGAGGGGCTTATAGGGCCACATCAGCCAGTCCTGACCCAAATCCCTGACTCCCCTTCTCTGGAAAGTGTGGTTTTACAAAGAACTGTCTGTAGCAGGAGTCAGCAAACTTTTTCAGCAGGGGGCTGGTCCACTGTCCCTCAGAACCTGTGGGGGCCCGGACTATATTTTGAAAATAAAAATAAAAACGAATGATTTCCTATGCCCCACAAATAACCCAGAGATGCATTTTAAATAAAAGGACATATTCTACTCATGTAAAAACACGCTGATTCCCGGACCGTCCGCGGGCTGGATTTAGAAGGTGATTGGGCTGGATCCGGCCCCCAGGCCTTAGTTTTTTGGGTGGTGGTGGAAGGAGCAATGGCTATACCCCAAGAGAAATATTAAATTTGCTGTGTAGATTTCAGGGCACCAGTGTTAGAAGTAACCCAGGCGTGTTTGGCAACTGGCGTGGGTCCAATTGCAACCACGCGGGAGATCTCTGGAAATGCCAGGTTGGCGCCTGGGGAAAGCCAACTTAGAGAAGGCTCTGAAATATTTTCCTTGAAGCTTGATTTTTGTTTTATTCCGGATTATTTTAACTGATGTTTCAATGTGGCGCAAACCAATTTGAGATTTATTTTTTAAATATAAAAAAGAAATGGAATCACCACCACCATCATCATCCCACTGTAAAAAAGACATTCCATTGTGGCAACCGCACCTTAGGTTTAAAATGCAATTTGGTGATTACCGGTGTATTATATACCTGAGATTCTAAGGTTGCTTCTGATGGAAGATTCAGATGTAGTTCCAAAAACACGGAGAGCACATTGTTGGCAAGCTCAGTGGCACATGAACAACCAGGTGCGCTACACCTGCGTATCCAGCACTACACCAGTTTGTACATGTTTTGCTTATATGTTTAAGCACCAGGCTTACCGGGTTTGGTCCCGCAAAAGAGGTGCGGAGACCTTTTGCCCTTCCAGATGTTGCAGCTGCAACTTCCATCCACCGTTCTGGGTAGCCAACACAACACACAAGGCACCAGTGAGGAGAGTTTTCTAGGAAATTCCAGGATGGAAAGTTTCCCACCTGAGGATTCACTTACTAGATGAGTCAAAAGTACACAGAGAGCCTTATTACACGCTTCGTAAGAAAAAGGATCCCCAATATGCACTGGCATTTGTTGTTATTGTTAGGAAAGGATTCAAGAGCACTTAATGGGCTTCGGGTACTGTAATAAGTTAGAGGCTATATGCTTTGGTGGGAAAGCTAAAGATGTTTTACGACACAAGTATCGCACAACTTCCTTCGCAATGTCCTCCCCCCATAACTTTTCATTATTTTCCTTTAAACAACATTTCCAACATTACAGTAACAAACACAAAACAACCTTTTGCTCTGCCGAGCTTACAACTTCCTTCCTTCCCTTCAACAGGTATTCCATATCACAACCAGTCGCGCAATTTAAATCTTTACTATATATCCACATTGTAGGATTTGTTTCAGTCCTGCTAGTGTCTTCAAATTTTTACAATTATCATTCAAATATGTAATAAATTTACTCTAGTCTCTTTGGAATTTCTGATCGCCCTGGTCTCGGATCCTGCAAGTCAGTTTGGCCAACTCTGCAAAATCCATCATCTTCACCTGTGACTCCACAATAGTAGGTATTTCTTGTAACTTCTATTTTTGGGCCAGCAAAGTCCTCGCTGCGACTGTGGCATACATAAATACTCTTTGATCCACCTTTGCAATCTCATTTCCCATCAAACCTAGCAAAAATGCTTCTGGTTTTTGGGAAAAGGTATATCTAAACATCTTTAGTTCATTGTAGATCATCTCCCAAAATGTTTTTATTTTATCACAAGTTCACCACATATGATAAAAATCACCGTCTGAATCTTTACATTTCCACCTTCACAATGTTTTTTAAGGGGGAAAGGAACTGGAAACAAAAGCTGCCGAATTTTTCATTTGCGCATTCCTATGGAACCTTGCAGCATTTTGAGAAATAAGAAGCATCGTGGCGCACTGGTGAGAATGACGGATAAGGATTGGAGGGATCCAGCAGGGTCTACTAACACTCTTGGTAAGGGAAGGCGCACTCCCCACTGCCATAGCAGTCTGCCAACCAAAACACCCACTAGCCAAACCAGATTTGTCAAGCAGGCAAATGCAGACAGGAGAATGTTGACATAGAGGTTATGTACTTCCCAAACACCTTTGAGAGGAGGAGGCACGCTCTAGCAATAGCTCCCGCCAATGTAGACACAGAAACGCTCTGGCAAATTTTGGCAAACTCCCCTTGCAGGCAGCCCTGGCACACAAGAACCGGTTTTTAAACAAGTCGAGGCAGAAATAGATGCTAGAGAGAGAGAGAGCGATATCTGAACCCTGGCACTGCCGTCGCCAAACCCCGGAATGGATGGAAGCCCACAGAAGCCATTTTTTCAGCCTTAGGAGGAATTCGCACCTTGTTCCACCCTACGGGGAGAGCCTCCGACAACCCGACACAGAGAAATTAAGTGTGTTAAGCATACCGGTTTTCAGAGGGTGGGAAGAAGGAAGCAACCGTGAGTGGGAGATGACTTTATATTCTATGCACACAGTCTCTCTAACACAGTGGTTCTCCAGATGTTGTTGGACTACAACTCCCATCATCCCTGAGCTCTGGCCTTGCTAGCTAGGGGTGATGGGAGTTGTAGTTCAACAACATCAGAGTAATGCCAGACGTGTGCAGGATGGTTTGCTGGGGTCTAGCAGCCTGCCTTGAGGAGCTTACAGTCTCAAGCAACAGAGAAGCAGCAACTCCGATGTGGGGGAAACTTTGAAGCTGCCAATGTTCTGGGCTACCATCAGCTCCAGCAAGCAAAGCCAATGGCCACAGATGAAGGGAGTCGTAGTTCGGAAACAGTATTAGAAATTCGTTGGGCGCCAGGCATGTTTTGCCCCTGGTGCATGTCCAATTGTGACTATGTGGAGATTTCTGGGTGTCAGGCTTGCGACTGACATCTCCATCGAGCCAGTTTAGAAGCCTCCGCCTTAGTCCAGTTAATAACCATTTCAACTTCCACTGTGCGAGTTTCTCCTTGTTGCATATTGGGACAAGTGAATTGTAACCGCAAGCTACAGTCAAGCAATGTACTCAAGATCACGGAAACATAGAATCGTGGTATTGAAAGGGATCCCAAGGGGCATTGAGCCCAACCCCCTGGCAAATCGACATTCTGCTATGGCGACTAACCTGGGCCTAAGGTGCCATTTGGCTTATATATACACAAAGGGACTGCCTCCCTTCAGATGCCACTGGCTGCAGAAATAAGATAGCGCATATCTATCATCTTAAAAAGATGCATCAAAAATGCTTTGTAAGTCAGAGCTATTCTTCTCCATACAGACCCTTCTGGTTCATCCCAGGAGATCTGGAGTGAATTACACATTTTAACTTAAACAGCACTCCAAGCCCACCACTTATTAATAATTGTAACTGTAAGCTCCTTGTGGGCAGAGACCTGCCTTCTTATACTCTGCATAAACCACCATGCACACCGAAGGCACCATATATACAGATTATTCTTCACGCAACAATCACTACTGCCCTCCTTGAGACGACGACCTGAATAGCTCAGCCAGTACAGAAGGAGACTCTTAATCTCAGGGTTGTGGGTTCGAGCCCGACGTTGGGCAAAAGATTCCGGTATTGCAGGGGGCTGGACTAGATGACCCTTGTGGTCCCTTCCAACTCTACGATTCTATGAGCAAACAACCAAAGGAATGTTAGGAAGCTGCCCTATCCAAAGACAAGCCATTGCTCCGTCTAGCACAAGACCGTTTACACTGTCTGGAAGACTTTCAGAGGTCAGTCCAAGCCTAGAGACCCCTGGAGGATTGAACACGGGACATTTTGCATGCAAGTCGGACCACCTACCCTATGGTCCTTCCCTGCAAAAGCCCTGTTTGCAAAAGGCTCCTGCTGCTACCTTAAGCCTGCTATGCAAGGGAAGGAAAAGGGTGCTTGTCTCTTTAAAAATATTGCAGGAATGTGGGAGCAGCTACAGACCTGCCAATTGCATGCATGGAGGGGGGGAGGAGGGGGAGAGGCCATTTCAGACTGGGAGGGGGGGACGGGAATCCCCTTTCCAACCAACGCTGAAGGACAACTGGATTCCCCGGGACTCTTCCGCTTCCTAAGCCTCAGATGAGACTTCTATAAAACCACGTGCGTGCGCACACCACGTTAAAAAGGATATAGTTAATTTTGGACTCCCTCTTGAAGAGGGGAGGCTGAGGGAATCAGGGGGTGTGGGGGTGTTGCGTTCCCACCCCCTCAATGAAAAGATATGGGGGGGGGGGAGAGAAGAGAGGATACTTTAAAGGATCCTGTGATCTTAAACAAAGAGAGGAGGGGTAGAGGGGAGAAAGGCCCTCCCACTCTGCTCTGATTGGCTGGGCGAAGCCTGTACCCCTTTGAAGGTCACCTTGAAGGAGGTGGCGGAAGCTGGGGGGGGGGACAGAAGGAGACAGAGGAACCAGCTGCAGAGGGCACAGAAGTAACCCTGGCAGGACGAATTTGGGATGCAGACTCTCCATGTTAGGCCCCCTCCCCACTGAAAAAAACCAAAACCTGGCACATATGAAATCTCAAAGTCACCCCTTCCAAAAATTTATCTACAATCCTCCTGCTTTCCTTTCCTCCCTCCCCCCACCCCGATTTCCCAGCCCCCTCCTCAGATTATAACTCTGCAAACAGCAGAGGAAGCTGCCGGGGACCAGAGTGAGGCCACTAAGCTCAGCACTGTCCACTCTGGCTGGCAGCAGCTCTCCAGGTTTCCAGGGGCAGGGAGACTCTAGGCCCCGATGAGAGTGATGCTGTCAGGAATTGAACCCACGACCTTCTGCTCCCGAGAAGAGGATGCTCCACCTAGTGAGATACACTCCAAGCGAGCGCCCTCCATATACATGTGTGCTAGAACTCCCAGGGGTACCTCAGGGCTTATGGGAGTTGTAGTTTGGAGGGTGCCAGAGCTGGTGACATCAGCTCTGGCCTCTTCAGGTTATCCTCACAGGTCTCTTTTCCACCAGGTGAGGTTCCATTATGCAATCTTGCCAGTTCTCCCCCCCCCCCACTGCCCCCAAAAATTCACCCATTCATTCTGACATTTATATCCTACTTTTCCTCCAGGGAGGTTGAGGTGGCTCCCACGTATCTTTCCCCATCTCAGTTTAATCCCCACAACGACCCTGTGGGATAGGTTAGGCAGAGAGATCGCTACCGGCCCCCGAGAGTGGCAGAGTGGGAATTTCTAGCCTAACCCTCTATACCATGCCAGTACCATCTGCCGCTGCCTCCCCTACACAAACACCACATTAAGAAAACACTGGAAATTACTTCCAGGGATCCAACCCAGAGCTTCTGCACACTCAACCCCTGAGATGTGCTCAACCCCTGAGATGTGCTTCATTTACAAGGCTAAGGGGAACACCTGTGGCCCCCTCTGGCTGTCGCTGGACTGCAACTCCCATCAGCCCCTGCCAACATGCCCAGTGGCAGAGAATGATGGGAACTGTAGTCCAGCATCATCAGGAGCAGCCTTTCTCAACCTGTGGGTCCCCAGATGTTGTTGAACTACAACTCTCATCACCCCTAGCTAGCAAGGCCAGAGCTCAGGGATGATGGGAGTTGTAGTCCAACAACATCTGGGGACCCACAGGTTGAGAACGGCTGATCTGGAGGAATGCACGTTCCTCGCTTGTATGCTGCTGCTATTATTTTATTATTTCACGAAATTTATATACCGCTTTATTGTAGGGAAAAGAAAAGAAAAAACCTCGAAAGGTAAAATAATAAAATTATCCTTAAAAGAATTTTACAAGCGCAATTTAAAACATACAGAAAGTTAAAGCCACAATAAAATATACTGAAACACATTAAAACTCTTACAACCAGAGCAGCGCATGGAAACGCTGTTTACCTTCCCGCCGGAGTGGTACCTATTTATCTACTTGCACTTTGACGTGCTTTCAAACTATTATGTCTTTAGCAGGCACCAAAAAGAATATAGTGAAGGCACCTGCCTGGCATCAATAGGCAGGGAGTTCCGAAGTGCCGGTGATGCCACACTCAACAGCACAAGCCTAGGAAGCAGCCACATCTCCTATGTAAGTATGGTTTACACAACCTGGAGATCATCCTGCATTCTCCCCTGTGAGGTTTTCTAAAGACTTCAGATGAATTCGTGATTAGTGTCAACAGAGCTTTTCATTAACATAAAATTTAAAAAATACAAATAAAAAAGAAAACACCATCAAAATCACAAACCACAGGAGCAGTACGGAGCTTGTATTTACCAAACAGATAGAGAGCAGGTAATGTGGAAAAATAAAAGAAGCGAAACACATCCTGGAAAGCCGGATTTTGTGATTTGGTGGGGTAAGAATCATCCAATGGTGGAGCTGGAAAGGACCACAAGGGTCATCTAGTCCAACCCCCTTGCAATGCAGAAATATTTTGCCCCAACTTGGGGCTTGAATCCATGATCCTGAGACTACGAGTCTCACGCTCTACCAACTGAACCAGAGTTTTGCGCATCTGAATTTGACATGTAAAAAATAAAATAATAATAATAATAATAAATCCCACCAAGCGGTGCAGGAATGTTCTGGGTCTCCCTTTCCCTTAGAAATGTGCAACTTGTGGCTTATTTTTCTCTGTGGCAGCCAGAGTCCACATATTTCATAACGCAACACAAAGCTGAAGCATGCCTTCCATTCCTGGGCCAAATAAGTTCTCACTGCGGCCAGCTGTTTGATCATCACACTTGCTCAAAAGGGCTAAATATGGGGAACCCTGAATGGGGCATTAAATTTGTTCCTGATATTTCTTCAAAAAATAAATTTGGATGCCGAAGAACCTTCCCACCCCAAGTGGAAAAAGGTCCCCCAACGATCCTTATTATGACCTGGTCGAATAGCTTTGAAGCGGCACAGAGGACAGGAGGTTGAACTAATCAGAGCAATAAACTACACCAATAAACTACAGTCCAAGGAAGGCAGCAATAACAGTCTGGTCTGGGGGAAGGTTGTCAAACAGGCTGACAATTATATGCTCTAGAACAGGGGTCAGCAAACTTTTTCAGCAGGGGGCCGGTCCACTGTCCCTCAGACCTTGTGCGGGGCTGGACTATATTTTTTTGGGGTGAAATGAATGAACGAATTCCTATGCCCCACAAATAACCCAGAGATGCATTTTAAATAAAAGCACACATTCTACTCTTGTAAAAACACCAGGCAGGCCCCACAAATAACCCAGAGATGCATTTTAAATAAAAGGACACATTCTACTCATGTAAAAACAGGCCGATTCCCGGACTGTCCACAGGCTGGATTGAGAAGGCGATTGGGCCGGATCCGGCCCTTGGGCCTTAATTTGCCTACCCATGCTCTAGCCAGTGGTTCTCAACCTTGGGTCCCCAGATGTTTTTGGCCTACACCTCCCATGATCCCTAGCTCACAGGACCAGTGGTCAGGGATGATGGGAGTTGTAGGCCAAAAACATCTGGAGACCCAAGGTTGAGAAAGGCTGCTCTAGACGCAGGGAGATAAGGCAAGGAAGGTTAGGTTTGGGGAAGCAGAGTGCAGGGAAGTAGTATAATGACTGAAAGGTCAGGGTTTCAAACGAAAGGTTGGTCTCTCCAAGGCTGCAACGATATGCATTTACTTGGAAGCCAGGCGGCTCAAACTCAGCAGGGCTTGCTTCCTGAGTAAAGCAGGCAGAGGCTAGGTCTGTATCAATTTTCAGCCAGGTTCAGGCAGATATCACTGAGATTTAAGTGGGAGTGTGTTAAGGCCCCAATCCAGTACAAAACATGTCAGCCGTGGGAGTGGGAAAAGCAACAGAGTCAAATGGCTAACCATTCAAATTCCATCCAGCTTCTCATAGCCCCTGGGGGTTGCCAGTGTTTGAAATTAGCCAGGCGCATTTTGCACCTGGCTTTTGACTACTTGGGAACAACTGACATTTCCGCCATCTGGGGATCATTGGATGCAGACCGTTTTCACACACTAATACCCCGTCCTGTAGAATTCTATCAGTTATACTTTATCCAAACAAGCAGAATGAATTTCTGGAACCGAAATGCTGAGCAGGAGCAGTCACCATTAGGAAAAAGACCTCAGAACAGGCCAATATACTGTATTTTTCCGTGTATAACATGCCCCTGTGTATAAGACGCCCCCTATTTTGGGAGCTGCAAGCAATCACCCGGCCCCACAATGTACTGCCTGTGTACAAGACGAGCCCCGTTCTAAACATTATTTTTAAGTAAAAAAACCTAGTCTTATACACGGAAAAGTACGGGATATGCAGACTGTCCTTGAATCAAGGGACTTTTCTTCTTTAGGTTCTCAATGTTCTTAACCCAGTTCAAGGCTGCCATCTGAACTAGGCAAATGTTTAACTGAGAAGCAATCACAGTCAGTCCATTTGAAAAACAAGACTTTAGAGACACTGGGCTTTTAATATCAGAATTTTTAACATGGGCTGCGTTGCCAATTTTGACTCCCATTAGCCTCTCGGTTGGAAGAAAGTTAAGATATTAAATGCATGCACACAAAGAGATCTGGTGAATCTGGGCTCTGGCCAAATTTCATCTGAGCCTTGGAAAGCACATAGAGCTGAAATAGGAAGTGGGCCAGAGTGCCACACTTCCTCCTTCAACTCTATGCTCTTTTTCAAGTGGGGGAGGTAGGCACTCTGGTCCCCACATGACCAAGGGGGGCAGTTCAGACGCACCAGAAAAAGTGGGAAGGGGGGGCGGAAGAGTGGGAACATTACACTCACCGACACCATGCTGGCAAACCCTGCCCAAATTACACTGCTTTGCTTTTGGGTCATAATGAGCTAGATCGGCATTCAGTTTGCCAAATATACAGGTGATAAGGAATTGCATTCAGGTGCAGACCTGGCAGAGGAGAGATGGATCGCTTAGTCCCTCTTGTTCGATCCTGCTTGGACAAAAGGGGTGGGGAATTGGTCCTAATCAGTGTTTCTATGCTGACTGCAGGGAATGCAGGGTACGGGCCTCTCAGCGGGCTGCCAAAAATATTTTTTAAAATCAGTGGCAGTCTAGGAGAATTTGTGAGTGCATTTAAAAGACTCAGAGATGGTCATCCCTTCCACTATAGCTAGGAGAAAGTTGTGTGGGTCTGTGTAGAGACTATTCCAAATAGCCCAGTGTGGTAGCCTTGGGGAA
This sequence comes from Podarcis bocagei, assembly GCF_964188305.1. Lineage (NCBI taxonomy): Eukaryota > Metazoa > Chordata > Lepidosauria > Squamata > Lacertidae > Podarcis > Podarcis bocagei. Next base: position 37,592,648 of record NC_138141.1, on the reverse strand, counting down.
GCATAAAGAACAACTAATAAAGCAGAATAACCCCCCCCCCAGACTATTTCAAATCTGCACCAAAGAGTGCCCTCTCTGGGAGGAGCGAAGTGTGCAGCTTTTGCTTTCCAGCCTCAGTTTTCCCCATCTGTAGAATGGGAAGCACTGCAATCTACCCCATCTGTGTTACCAGACCGAAAGCACAATACATTTTACACCCCCCACTTTTGCTCTTGAAGCGGCTTCACCTGTCGTAGTCCATCGGCTGATTTTCAGCAGGTCCACGTGAAGCCAAAACAAAGCAAAGCAACCCAGTGTTATAATACGTAGCTAGCAAGATAACTGTAGCACAGATGGTCACTTGCAAGTGGGGGCAGATTCACAGAAGCAGTTCTTTGCTACCCATGGCAGGTCCGTTGAGCTGCATTAAACCCGTGCAAAGTTTTACAGCAGCATTTTAAAAAAAAACCCAAAGGTTCCTGGTCTACCGACGAGCTGATTCAAGTGTGCGGTTAAATCAGGGCGGGGCAGGAGTCAGGAAAAACTGCCAAAATCAAACCTATTTTATAGCCTACATGCAGAGAATGACTGTGCAGGTGAGAAAACACTATGTCTTGTTACGTTAGAACAGGAACCAAACAGCCCAAACTCAACTCTGTACTACTTCTTGGGATTTTTCCGTCCAGCAAGTTTTCATATGAGGCTGAACCGCTTTCAAAGCTTTATTTAGGATGCTGCTGCACATGGCTGTGATGTTTTGTGAGAGGGTGGTAAGGCCACCATAACCCGTATGCGCCCAGTGTTAGAAATTAGCCAGGCACGTTTTGCAACTGGCGCAAGTCCAATTGCAACCATGTGGAAAATACCGTATTTTTCGCCCCATAAGACGCACTTTTCCCCCTCCAAAAATGAAGGGGAAATCGGGGTGCGTCTTATGGGGCGAATGCCTGCAAGCCTCGCGCGCCCGGCAGGAGGTCCCATCGGGTGCGCGAGGCTTGGGGCGGCAGCCTGTCGCCCGAAGCACGGGGAGCCCTCTGGAGGGCTCCCCCTGCTTCCGGCGAGTGTCTGCAAGCCTCGCGCACCCGGCAGGAGGTCCCACCGGGTGCGCGAGGCTTGGGGCGGCAGCGGACTGCTTGCCCGCACCTAGAAGCTTGGGGCGCGCTGAGCTCAGCACGCCCCAAGCTTCTAGGGGCGCGCAAGCAGTCCGCTGCCGCCCCAAGCCTTGCGCACCCAGCGGGACCTCCTGCCGGGTGCGGGAGGCTTGGGGCGGCAGCGGACTGCTTGCCGGGATGCAGAAGCTTGGCGCGCGCTGAGCTCAGCACGCCCCAAGCTTCTAGGGGCGCGCAAGCAGTCCGCTGCCGCCCCAAGCCTTGCGCACCCGGCGGGACCTCCTGCCGGGTGCGGGAGGCTTGGGGCGGCAGCGGACTGCTTGCCGGGATGCAGAAGCTTGGCGCGCGCTGAGCTCAGCACGCCCCAAGCTTCTAGGGGCGCGCAAGCAGTCCGCTGCCGCCCCAAGCCTTGCGCACCCGGCGGGACCTCCTGCCGGGTGCGGGAGGCTTGGGGCGGCAGCGGACTGCTTGCCGGGATGCAGAAGCTTGGCGCGCGCTGAGCTCAGCACGCCCCAAGCTTCTAGGGGCGCGCAAGCAGTCCGCTGCCGCCCCAAGCCTTGCGCACCCGGCGGGACCTCCTGCCGGGTGCGGGAGGCTTGGGGCGGCAGCGGACTGCTTGCCGGGATGCAGAAGCTTGGCGCGCGCTGAGCTCAGCACGCCCCAAGCTTCTAGGGGCGCGCAAGCAGTCCGCTGCCGCCCCAAGCCTTGCGCACCCAGCGGGACCTCCTGCCGGGTGCGGGAGGCTTGGGGCGGCAGCGGACTGCTTGCCGGGATGCAGAAGCTTGGCGCGCGCTGAGCTCAGCACGCCCCAAGCTTCTAGGGGCGCGCAAGCAGTCCGCTGCCGCCCCAAGCCTTGCGCACCCAGCGGGACCTCCTGCCGGGTGCGGGAGGCTTGGGGCGGCAGCGGACTGCTTGCCGGGATGCAGAAGCTTGGCGCGCGCTGAGCTCAGCACGCCCCAAGCTTCTAGGTGCGCGCAAGCAGTCCGCTGCCGCCCCAAGCCTCGCGCACCCAGCGGGACCTCCTGCCAGGTGCGGGAGACTTGGGGCGGCAGCGGACTGCTTGCCGGCACGCAGAAGCTTGGGGCGCGCTGACCTCAGCTTGCCCCAAGCTTCTGGATTAGCGCAGGGGTCCGCTAGCCCTGGGAGAGGCGCCCGGCTCTCCCACGCTAGCGGAGACCTTGCCGGCACGCAGAAGCTTGGGGCGCGCTGAGCTCCGCACGCCCCAAGCTCCTGGTGTAGCGCAGCGCACCTGGGGGGGAAATAAAATTTTTTTCCTTTATTTCCCCCCCTAAAATCTAGGTGCGTCTTATGGGCCGGTGCGTCTTATGGGGCGAAAAATACGGTAAACATTAGAACACCAATATGGATTCTGAAAGTCGGATTGCAGGAGTCTTATTCTCCCTGGCAAAATAAAATATATACACAGAGAACACACAGATTCATACCCATTGCAACTTTCCCCAAGCCCATTGTGACTTAGCATCAGCAGTGTGTGGCAGAAAATGTTCTGTTTTAGAAGTTCATTCATAAACAACGAATAGGTGCCAACTGCAAATAAGTATTAGGCCAACCTAGGATAATAATTTTATTATTTATAGCCCGCCCATCTGGCTGGGTTTCCCCAGCCGCTCTGGGCAGCTTACAGCACATATAAAAACATAGTAAAACACCAAACATTAATTGCATTTTAAGCTTTATTTACTAAATGCAAGTAAACTAAACATGCTAGGTTACATCATGCTTAGAGCATCCGAATTTCCCCCCGAGGCAAACTAAAAATTGTCCAGTGAAAACCACCCTTCCTTCAAAAGTTTCTGGAAAGCTCACATCACTGCACTCTGCACATTCTCAGAGTTTGTTAGGACACATGTGCTGAAATTTAGCCGCAGCATTAGAGTCTGGCACAGATTAAACCCTGTACAGTACAAGCCTCTGGCTCCAACTCCGTTAGAGGAGGGAGGGAGGGAGGGAAAGAAAGAAAGAAAGAAAGAAAGAAAGAAACAAAGAGAATTTAAGTTCTGGCAGCAATACCAGGTAAAACCTTCTTAACACCCTCCCCTTCCTTTTTTAAAAAAATGGGAGAGAAGCACCAGCCCAGGATCACAAAAGAGAAAGTCAACACACTCACTGGCAAAGCCCTGTGCTCAAAAGATTACTGAATAAGGGTAAGCTACAGGGCTCATTCATACTGTCATTTAACTGTGAATTGTGAAGGTTCTTCTCCATATGCCTTCCCACACTTTCCCCAGCTCTCAATCCAAAAGGAGAAGGGTTTGAGAAACCTCCAATTGAGGGATGGTGAAATGATTAGGCGGAGAATGTCATACGGGCAACAGAGAATTGACAGAGGTACAGATACACACCTTAGAATATGGAATTGTTGAGTTGGAAGGGAACACAAGCGTCATCTGGTCCACCCCCCCTGCAGTGCAGAAATCTTTTTGCCCAATGTTGGGCTCGAACCCACGACCCTGAGATTGAGAGCCCCATGCTCTACCAACAGAGCTGTGAGCCTTCCTACAAGCAGAATGCAAGCTGCTAAGCTGGGTGGATATCTAATGCCACCAAAAGCACATTTAGAAAGTGTAAGGAGCAGGGACGTGGGTGGCGCTATGGACTAAACCACTGAGCCTAGAGCTTGCTGATCAGAAGGTTGGCGGTTCGAATCCCCGCGACGGGGTGAGCTCCCGTTGCTCGGTCCCTGCTCCTGCCAACCTAGCAGTTCGAAAGCACGTCAAAGTGCAAGTAGATAAATAGGTACCGCTCTGGCGGGAAGGTAAACGGTGTTTCCGTGCGCTGCTCTGGTTTGCCAGAAGCGGCTTAGTCATGCTGGCCACATGACCCGGAAGCTGTACACTGGCTCCCTCGGCCAGTAAAGTGAGATGAGCACTGCAACCCCAGAGTCGTTCACGACTGGGCTTAACTGTCAGGGGTCCTTTTCCTTTACCTTTAAGGAGCCCCGAAAGAGGCAATGACTGCTGCTCCTGTTGAACAGAGCACAGGGATGCAATTTTGTCTGTCAGGGCCTTTATTATCCCAAAGTAAACGCACACAAACCCAGAGACTTAGCAACATAGTAAACGGCGTTAAACCGAGTCCATCTAGTTCAGTATTGTCTACACTGGCAGGCAACTGCTGCCTCTCCAGGATTTCACGATAGGAAGCATCCTTCAGGTGGCCAAGCTAAGCCTACCCTCAGCCAGCCCCCACCTGGTTGCCTTGCTACTTACAACCAGTCCGTTTGGGGGGTGGCAGTGGCCACGGCTGCCATCTTTCTCCATCACCATGTCAGGCCAATGGTCTATCTAGCTCCACATTGGCTATATTGACCAGCAGCAACTCTCCAGAGTTTCAGACAACATCCACTCCAAGTCCTTCTGCTATGGGGCAGCTCTATTAAGTAGGTAAATAAATATGGGGAAAGGAAAACGTCACATAGAGAAAGATCCGAAATATTTTCCTTGATGCTTGAATTTGTTTTGATTCTGGGTTGTTTCTATTTGATGTTTTAGTGTGTTATAAACTGCTTCGAGATTTTCTTTCTTTAAAATATATAGTGGTATAGAAGTGAAACGAAAAATAATAAAAAGGCACCTAGACATTCCTTCGCGGCAACCGTAATCCAGGTGTAAGATCGGCTTTTACATCCAAGTTTCTAACAGTGGTTGTAAATGGGTCTCCAAGATATCGCAAGCAGGGCGTCGGCTACAGGTCTACATCAGTTTTTCAAAATTATCAGATTTCCCCCAGAAAGGATAAAAGAGGATAAAATGGGACAAAATAAATGGCTGCCATACGGATAAGAAGATGTTATTTGGATGGATAGATAGATCTGATTCCACAACAAACCAGCACCAGGAAGAACTCTTAGATCCACAGTCCGACTCTTCACAAAATAAGTTATCACAAAGCCCTCTCAATGGAACCTTCAGAGATTAGACTTGCCCTCCCACCTGGCCTTTACTGGCACATAAGGAAACATCTCCTACCAAGTCAGAACATCAGTCTATCCAGCTCTATGTTCTGAACACTGACTGGCAGGAATTTTTTGGGATTTCAGACAGGAAGTCTCTCCCAGCCCTATTTGGGACCCTCTGTATGCAAAACAGACCCTCTCTAACCCAATGACCTGTCCTTCAGCAACTTACATCCTTGGGTCCTAAAGAGATTTGGGTGTTGCCGCCATTTTAACGTCACTTTTTTGCACTGTATTATTTCGATGATTTGCGCTATCTTGAGGGCCCTTCTGGGACAGCTGAAATAGTGGATATAAACCATTTCATAAATAAAGAACCCCCAATATTAGCCCATGGGCTCTTGGTGATTATAGCATAGGTACCTACCCGTTTCCCCAAGAGGGCACCCAATACCCATCTGACTGGGTTTCCCCAGCCATTAACTCAAGTGTGGGAAATTCTGAGCAACACCAAACTTCGCAAGTGTAGGAACCTGTGGTCCTCCAGACTGGACTGCCAGCATGGATGGGAGTCCAACAACATCTGGAGGGCCAGGATTCCCCCTCTGTCATCCTGGTTCAATTCTGAGCAGCAGGAGATCAAGGGAGCCCCCCAAAAGAGAGGACAGAAATTATGGCTCCCTCCCCCCAGGTGGAACTCAATTCCGGCACCTCTCAGGTGGGTGTCATTGTCATCATAAGAGAACAAGGGAGGCATGCATGGTGAGTTCCAGAACCATTCCCCCCCTAGAAAAATAGCACTGACAACAACTGTTGCCGTGGGACAGCTCAATTGGTAGAACATGCAACTCTTCATTTCATGGTCACAGGTTCGAGCCCCACGTCGTGTAAAAGATCCCTGCATCACTGGGGGTTGGACCAGATCAAGGTTTCCCAAACTTGGGTCTCCAGCTGGTTTTTTGGACTACAACTCCCATCAACCCTAGCTGGCAGGGCCAGTGGTCAGGAATGATGGGAACTGTAGTCCAAAAACAGAGACCCAAGTTTGGGGAAACCTGGACTAGATCATCCCCGTGGTCCCTACCAACTCTACAATTAGGTTACTCCTTTCCAGTTATTCACATTACCCCAAGAAATGAAGAGACCAGGTCTGTCAACTTTCGGTTCACTTATTCTGGGTTCGCATTCCACAAATGAGACGCCCTTCCACTGTGTCCCTCAGCTGATGTGTAGTTCTGGCCCTCTTCTCAAAGAGGAGGAACTTGAGGGCGCCTCACTCAAATTCTACAGCTCTAAACCACCCACCCCCCAAAGCAAGGAAAGATGGGGAGCTCATTCTCCACTAAGAAAGCGTCTGTGATTCCATGTGTAGGAGGCAGTACAGTATGTGCCACTGGACAACCAAGGTGAGAACCTCCATTGCCAAGAGCAGTGTATCTCGGGAATATCAGATGATGAGGACCTGCAACCAGAGGGGACACTTGCCTCTATGCGGCTAACAGCAGACCTTTGGCCTGACCCAGCAAATGCTCTTTCTAGGTTTGTTCCACTGCCTCTGGACAAGACGACACCCTCAAGGACTTTGGGTGGGTTGGGAAGACTATAACTCCCCATTGTCCATGACCGCTGACCACATCAGATGGGGCTGATGGGAGGCCAGCAGCTTCTGGGCGGTCACTGGTTCCTGAACAGCCTTACTGGATCCTGCCAGTAGCTGAGCAATTACAACAACCTGCTCTTACAGTGGCCAGCCAGAAGCCCCAATGGGAAGCCCGGAAGCAGGATCCAAGCACAGAAGAACTCCTCTCCTGTGGTCTTCCAGCAATTGGTTATCAGAAGCATTTATTGCCTCTGGCGGCAGAGGTAGAGTATAGCCATAGCCATCATGCCTAGTAGAAATTAGCCAGGCCTGTTTTGCGACTGGCACGGGTCCAATGGCAACAGCGTGGAGATCTCTGGATGCCAGGTTAGCGATTTTCTCAAGCAGGCAAGCAGAAGAACTTATTTATTGCACTTATATACCACCTTTTTCTCCAAGGAGTACATGGTTCACCTCCCTCCTTGGTCAGTTCCCTACAACGGCCCTGTGAGGTAGGCTAAGGGACCGTGACTGACTCCAAGGTTACCCAGTGAGCTTCAGGACGGAGGGAGGATTTGATCTCCCAAGGTCCTAGTCTGACACTCTAACCCCGGGGTCAGCAAACTTTCAGCAGGGGGCCAGTCCACTGTCCCTCAGACCTTGTGGGGGACTGGACTATATTTTTTTGGGGGAAATGAACGAATTCCTATGCCCCACAAATAATCCAGAGATGCATTTTAAATAAAAGGACACATTCTACTCATGTAAAAACACTGATTCCTGGACCGTCCGTAGCCCGGATGTAGAAGGCGATTCGGCTGGATTCGGCCCCCAGGCCTTAGTTTGCCTACCCATGCTCTAACCACCACAACCACACTGGCTTCCTAGAGCACTTCTTCTTTGAGGCAGCTATATAAATTAAGCAGGTGAATGAGGAAAGGAAAATGTAAGTAAGAGAAGGATCTGAAATATTTTCCTTGAAGCTTGACTTCGGGATGGTTTTATTCGATGTTTTAATCTGCTGCAAACCACTTTGAGATTTTTGTTTTCTTTAAAATATAAAGCGATATGGAAATGAAATGAATAACAATAAAAAATCTCAATGTAAAAAAAAGGTCGTTGTGGTGACCGTAACCTAGGTTTAAGGTGCTGTTTGGTGATTAGCTTATATATCTGAGTTTCTAACACCGCTAGTAGCTACTGATTGCCGAATTCTTCTATAATGCACCATCCCAGGGACACAAAACTACGGAGGACATCTGGACTTTGCTACACATTCGGATCCTGGGTTACAGGCTTTATTTATTTATTTTGACATATATACTACATCATCACATTACTCATTACAGTGGTACCTCGGGTTAAGTACTTAATTCGTTCCGGAGGTCCGTTCTTAACCTGAAACTGTTCTTAACCTGAAGCACCGCTAGAGCTAATGGGGCCTCCTGCTGTGCCGCCGGAGCACGATTTCTGTTCTCATCCTGAAGCAAAGTTCTTAACCTGAAGTACTATTTCTGGGTTAGCGGAGTCTGTAACCTGAAGCGTATGTAACCCGAGGTACCACCGTACTAACATTTATGCCCCACACCTACCAATAAGCTCAGCATAGTTACATGGTTCACCCCCCTTCATTTTACCTGCACAACAACCCTATAAGGTGGACATTGGAGGCAGCAACTGGCGCCAAGGTCACCCACCCACTGAGCTTTCATGGCTGCGAGGAGCATTTGAACCTTTGGCCTCCCAAGCACGAGATCAGTACGCTAACCCTTACAGACAAAACACACTTGCTGGGGTAGGCGTCAGGGGACTCCCAAGCAAAGCGTGTGAATCAGATCAGATGAGACAGTTACTACAGGACAGGCCTAGTTCACACCAACTCAGGGTGGGGGTGGGAATCTGTGTGTGAGCGGTACCATTTCAGGGGAAAGGGGGGCGCTCTCAAAGGATGGAATGCTCTTCAATACAGAAAAACAAATAAATCCTTGCAACTGGGTATTATCAAGGAAAAAGGCAAGGCTATCCACCCTCCCTTCTTGCCAGTGGGATGTCATTTGCAAATAAGGTTACGCAGGGGTCATTCACAAATCCTGGGAGTCATGGGAGAAGAGGGCCAAAGGTCATGACCCTCAAGCCTAAAAAGATGTGTTATGATGTAAGCAGATGGAGAGAGGGGGGGATTAACAGTTATTTCTCTCTCCCCCCCCCCAGTATGGATCCGTCCCAAGAGTGGGAAAACCAGCCCAAGGATTACTCTTCTGCAATACACCGCAGCCACTGCTCCACAATATGGACAAGTAGATCTAGGCGTCCATGCGTGGGCTGGGGAAATGATTGACCACGTGAGGTTGCAAATAATTCCCCTTAGGAGTCCGAAGTTCAACACTTGGGAGGGTCCCCGGATGCAAAGAAGGTGCCGACTGGCTGTCAACACAAGGCCGACACTTTCACAAAGTTCGCTACCACCAAGGGGTGGGTGGGAGAATCTGGGTCACAGCTCACGGCCTATGCTTATGTTGTCAAAGTCCCAGTGAGTTCCACCGGGCTTACTCGCAAGCAAGGATAGACACAGGAGGCGAAGTAGGGACCTCAATAACCCACTGCAGAGGCCGAGTTGTGAAAATATGGGTCATGTTCAAGGAGAAAGCCCCATCTCCCCCCCCCAATATAAATATCTCATTTTAATTTCTGTTTTAATGGTTTGGCCTTGTAAGCCGCTTTCCATGCATTGCTGGGAATGTATCGAAAGGGACTAAAGCGATTGGAGATTATTCAGGAACAAACACCTCCGAAGCAGGGTGGGCTGGGAGATTTAGCCCAGAATGTGGTGAAAGCAAGCGGAAGTTAAGGCCGCCTACTTTAGAAACCCACCTTAGAGACTTTTACTGACAAGCAAGCGTCACTGGCCTGGACCCTTACCCCTAACACCACATAGAGCAGCAGCAAGGATTAATACCGGGGCGGGGGGGGGGGGAAGCGTATACAGAACTGCAACCTTTTCACACGTCACAAGCCACCTTGCAAACCACCGTCGGAAAGGTCACATATATGGAACCGCAAGAGGCCAAGGAACAGGAAATTTTTCCGGGTCGCCATCTCCAAAGGGCTGGGAGAGGGGAAATGGAGTTAGAGACAGGGGTCATTACCCCAAGAAACAGCCCAAGCGAGACAGCTACACTGGGGCGGGCGCTTTCTCCCTACCCTAACCCCAACAACCCCCAAATAGTAGAACATGCTTAAAGGGACTGCAGCTTTCTCTATTTTTTTTTAAGGCGGGGGGAGGAGAACAGGTTTGAGCACACTTGTCAGAAAAGCGGAGAAAAAGAAACTAACCGCGCGCACCTATATGCACACTGCACCCATAAAAAGAAAGAAGAGCAGAACTCCCGCCCCCAAAGAGAAAAAGGTTGCACCCAGCGCTAGGTCTACTCGAGAGCAACCCCGCGGGAACGAAAGGGAGTCAGACCCACCCGCTCCGGCTGGGGTCTTACTCGCGAGTAGGAAACAAGCCGGAGCGAGCAGAGTTTGAAACACTTTGTCCATGTGTCATTCCTTGGTAACGGTGGCGGCGAAGGTGAAACGCTGCAGGGAACCCGGAGGAAGGATCCACCCGGGATCCGACCGCGCAAGACGGCTCACCTGCGCTGAGCTCCGGCTCCTTGCCGGCCGGGCCCTGGCTGCCCCGCTGCTGCTGCTGGTCCTCGTCCGCCGCCGCCGCCCCTGCAGGAGCCACCTCGTCCGCCTTGATGACCATGGCCGGTCTCTCCGCCGCCGCCTCCGCCCGCCTTCCCTTCCTCGCTGCCTCTGGCGAAGGCGCCGCCGCTGCCGCTGCTCCTGGCGCTGCTGCTGCTGCTGCTGCTGCTGCTGCGAAGGACGGAGAGATCCACTCGCAGCCCCACGTGGTGCGCGCTTCACCTCCGGCGGCCGCTCGCTCTCCCACCCTCTGCCCGAGTCAAACTCCGCCCGGCGACGGCGACGGTGCCCCGGCTGGGACAAAAAATAGGAGGGGCGGAAGAGGCGGGGCAGAAACGCCTTAAAGGGACAGCGGAGTAAGAGGGAAGGGGGAGGGCAAGGGGGGAGGGGGAGGACAGAGGAAAAGGAGGGGAGAAGAAGATGGGAAGGAGTATAATGACCAAGCGGCAATTTAAATGGTTTTTTAAAAATAAGTTGTGTCTCTTTTCTTCCCAATTTGTATCCCCCCCCCCGATTTCTTCATTGGAACTTCAAAACGTACATCATTCTAGGTGCGCTAAACATGGCGAGGCGTAAATGAAAGAAACAGCACCCCGTTTAGAAGGGAAAGTAGAGGGGGGAGAGGGGAACCCCCCCCCAAAGCTGTATACTTTACAAAGTTGTTATGGTACTTCACCAGATCTTAACCTATTACAGTATTTGTAAGAATGGATTCACTGAATTTGTCCAGGGTGAATCTGCGTTTATAGTCACGTTGTTCATATGTTGCGAGTTTGTATAAGTCTCCAATCACAGAAGGGAGCCGCATTTTTATTTTTCCAATTCACCTGTATCAGTCTTTTGGCCGTGGTAAGGGTACGAAGAGTCCGTTCATACTGTCCTTTTGTAAGGTTCCATGTGCTGGACATATAATTCAAAGGGATATTTTGCTCTGCAAATGTAAGGTTGTTCTGTACAGTTCTGTCAGTGCAGGAGAATAGCCAGTGCGTTGCTATGCAAAGCCCCAAACAACCGGGGCCCAGTTTGCCTTAAGGACTGTTGTAGCACCTGGGTCACTGAGAGCATCCAGACGAATACTTTTAGTCCTCTCCCATTTAAACAGGCCTCATTGGCTTCAGCTAGAAGTCAGGCATTTAGTGTTGCCCATATTATGCAGTGGGATACTTTTTCTCTGCAGAGATTTGGCAGGCATCATTGCATTTGACATTCAGGTGTCTCTTGAAGACTTTCCCTCTGAAGACAGGCCTAAGCAAGTATTTTTTTTAAAAAAAATGTTTTTGGGCATTTTAATGATTATTCTGTATTCCTTCTGAAATTCTTCTGGATACTGCCGTGATGTTTTCCGAGAGGGAGGTATATAAATACCTTTATAAATAAATAAAGAGCAAGGAGCAATAAGAGGGTGGTCCCTAGGAGCCACCTAACTAGACACTGACCTGTCAACCCTAATTGCAGCAACATTATAGTTTTTTTCATGTTGCTAAGGTTGCAATCTGATGCACACTTACCTGAGAGCAGGGATGGGGTGGGGAGTTTGATTTTTGTTTGGGTTTTAAAGAGAAACTACCTACCTAAAACCTCTCAAACCAATACACAAGCCGAGACATTGTTGTCCTTTGAAATCCACACTTCTCTGAATTTTGCAATGCAGGTCTCCAACCAATAGGTGCAAAAATGTGTATATTTGGAGAGTGTGTGTGTTATATTGGGTGGGAAATGGCTTCCAGGAATGTGTCAAGAAGCCAGGCAAAGATGTGTGTATTAGGGTAAATTCTCACTAAAATCCTGGCAAAGTTACCTGAGAGTAACACAACGGAAATTGCTTTCGAGTCAACTTGCGTGCCCAGTGAAACTGAACCCAGAAGTGAATCCTGAGTCAGCATCTTCTTCTGAACAGGTGTCCCATCACCTGTAGATGCCACATTCTCAGACTTGGGCTCAACGGTGACTAGGAGTGACTCACTCATGGGAGAAAGTACCTGTCACTCTTTGGTTGTTTATGTAATACACCATTTATCCTGGCCACTTCATTACCAACAGATCTTCACCCTGTTGATTATCTCTGGCTTTCCTTCGTTCTCTCTGAAGCCAAGTGCTGCACTCATCTTTTCCAATGCTGCTTTATAATAACATGACCCATCCCCCTCCAAAAACTTTCTGTCAGTGGTATGTGGTCGGTGGACTAGTGGGGCTAGGCTAGTTCCCTAAATGTCTCCTTGGTGCCTCCTTCCCAAAGTGTGGAAAGTTTCTGCCCAGCTTAGGAGAGAGCCACGATGCTGATACACGGGACGTCCGGACGTCACAACATCACACGTGCAACGTAGGCCCCCCCATCGCCATTGCACTGTTCCCCTATGAAAAATATCACTGCACGCCAGTGCATTTTGTCTTTACCTGTGTGTATATATTTAGAGATATATAGGTACAAGTCTCTTGCAGAAGATCTGTTTATTGAGCATTCATCCAGCTTTGCTTGCATAAAGCTTACATGGAGGTTAGAATATATCCACCTTGGACTGACGTCAGTTCTGATTTGTTTGAGGGGAGGTAATACAACAGTGAGACCCTAATTTTGCTTGCACACGGTATATATGTATTTGTGTTTCCTTCTCCCCCACTCCTGGCACTTTGTGTTTCCCTGCCACTTTCCAAACCGCAAAAAGAAAGAGTTTTTAACAAGTGGGTTTGTTGTACTGGGGCAACAAAGCAATTCAGTCCTCTGTAATTGTGGATTGCAGGGGATTAGATGACCCTGAGCTGTATACCCACTTTGGTGGCCAAATGCCAAAGAGACAGGGCTCCTCTGACTTTAACAGTTGTGCAGATGGGGGAACTTCAGCAGGTGCAGCTTGTCATGCAAGGCACACCTGCTGAAATTCCCCTTTCAGTGCAAGTTTTAAAGGCACAGCACCCCTTGTCCTCTTTTGCATCCAATCAACCTGATGCCAACTTAGGATAGCATCCTGTGCCTCAAGTGAAGTGGCATCTGGCCACAATGATCTGGGAAAGTCGTTAAGGTGCTAATGCTTATGTTCTAATATGTATTAGATTGGTGAGAGTGTGTGAGTGCGTTTATGATGTCTGTAGGATTTATAACGCATGCATAGGAAACTTAACAGTGTAAGCCTATCCATACCTACTCAGAGAGAAGTCTCCTTGTGTTCAGTGGGGCTTGCTCCCAGGCAAGGGGGCAAAGCAGGAGAGGAAACCTCTTTTTCTGTTTAGGGCCTCATTCCTTTGGGGGCAGTACATTGAGGGCTGCAGGCCAGTGGTGGGAAATGGGGCCACTGCCTGTGTTAGTTAAATGGCACTAGCCCTAGACTAGGTAAAGGTAAAGGGACCCCTGACCATTAGGTCCACTCATGGCCGACTCTGCGGCGCTCAACTCGCTTTATTGGCCGAGGGAGCCAGCGTACAGCTTCCGGGTCATGTGGCCAGCATGACTAAGCCGCTTCTGGCGAACCAGAGCAGCACACGGAAACACCGTTTACCTTCCCACCGGAGTGGTACCTATTTATCTACTTGCACTTTGACGTGCTTTTGAACTGCTAGGTTGGCAGGAGCAGGGACCGAGCAACGGGAGCTCACCCTGTCGCGGGGATTCGAACCGCCAACCTTCTGATCGGCAAGTCCTAGGCTCTGTGGTTTAACCCACCACGCCACCCCATTTCCCTTTTCTTTTGCCTCTGCGCTCTCTCTCTCTCTTTCTTGTACGCGCCCTATTTCTCTCTCTTTCCAGCACACCCTTCCCCTATTTTTTCACCCTCCCTGCCATTCACATAAAGTTAGGCAAAGCTACATGACCCCCACCGGGGTGTAGGAATGGCATACCCACCAACATTTCTCCGATGAAAATAGAGATGTCCCATTCCATAATGATAATTTTAATATTTATACCCCCCCCCCCATCTTACTGGGTTGCTCCAATCTGGGCATCTTTCAACACACACACACTGTTAAAAACCTTCCATATCCAGGATTGCCTTCAGATGGTTCAGGGGTAGGGCAACTCCATACCCTCCAACATTTCGCAAATGAAAATAGGGACATCCTAAGGAAAAATGGGACATTCCAGGATCAAATCAGAAACCGGGATGGATTCTGTAAATCAGGGATGTCCCTGGAAAATAGGGACACGTGGAGGGTCTGGAATGGTGGTTGAAAGTAAGAGCTAATTCTCTGTCCTGCCCAACTAAAAACTGATCATCGCCATTTGCAAACTTCTATACTTCAGCGTGGAGTATGGAGAGAAAGGTTTGAATCGGCTCCTGTTAGCTCTGCCCCTTTAACAATGGTTCGTTCTAGAAAGCAACCAGCACAGCTATCAAGTGATTTGTGCTACTGAAAGCTTCACCTGCCTGCTTCTGTGGTGCAAACACCTGTTACGGTCTCTGTGATTGGCAGAGTTGGCAGATTCAGGGAGCTTCAACCTGATTCCTCTAGAACAGCAAGGTAGTTTTTCTTACTCTCACACAGCTGGGGCTTCAAGCTCATTGGTCCTTGTTCAAGAGAGTACTCATGCTTATCGTATTAACACACTTGGCCCTATTGTCTCTCCAAAACCATATGACCTCTCATTAGGCATGGAGGAGAAATTAACTCCAGCTGGCATTTAAAGGGGGAACTGCCTAATTCACTTCCTGAAACGATATTTGAACTGAAACCACAGCCAAGCTTTGAAATTTGCAGTGCAATTATCCAGCCAAATAACTTGTTTTAGGGAAAATGCATATAGTTCTATGTGTGTGTCAAGTGTACATAAAATGCATACATTTGTGAAAATAACATGCTATTAGACAAGAATTGCTTGCAGAAATGTGCACAACCTTAGGAGAAATTTGCACTAACACACTTTTTGCGAATTTTCACGAGGACTTAAAAAATTGCAAACTGATGCAGAGGCCATCATCATTGGGTACAGGCAACCCCGAATATCAGGGGCAATGGAAAGATGCTGTTCTGCCCCTGCTCTACTCTTTGAGTGATGTCTTTCATGACATTTCCGGATTCAGCGCTGTGCGTGTGTGCGCAATTGCACACATATCAGTCATGCCTAAAATGGGGGGTTTACCTGTACTTGCAATGGCCCAATAGGGAGCCCATATTGTAATATATCAGTATATTGCGATGTTTAGCTGGCGATATATCACACTGTTGAAAATCGGACATCCCCCTAATTTTGACCAGGGAAAAGGCTACTGTTCCCAGAGGGGTTTAAGAATGGCTCTCCTTTCCCAGGGAACTCTGGGGATTTCAGCCTCTGAAAACAGACTTAGCAGAATGCCTTCAGCCTGTCCCCTCGCCGCTGAAGATCATCTCAGTTGAGGATGCTATGAGACTTCTTCTGGGGTGGTGATGTTTATCCTATGCTTGTTTCCAGGCCTGGCAAAGATGGTGCTGAGAGGGTCCGACTGTGGAGTGCTCCATCGCTTCCGGCAGAAGACGTCATGGATGAGTTTCCTTGCTTCCTTGGTTGCGAATGCAAGAGTGCCATTGTGCGTCTTGGGGGTGAGTCAGCGCGAGTGTGGCAGGCACCAGAGCGAGGAAGGGATATCCCTCTTCGCCACCCCCACCCCGAGACTCTGCACAGACAGGCTTAATCGTGGCAATGCATCAGGAGGATGGATGAGAAATGGACAAGAACAGGCACGTTCAGGAAGGAGACTCCGCTATTTAGTCGAGCACAGTTCCTCTGAGTCGCAGATCAAGCACCTCATTCCTGCAACAGCACTAGGAAGCAGGCTGCTAAGAAGCCTTTCTGCGGCACATCACAGCTCCCCTCTGGGAACTGTAGTCAGTTAAGGGTGCTGAGCATTGCTGGGAGACCCCAGCTCCCCTCACGGAGCTACTGTTCCCAGAGGGGTTTAAGAATGGCTCTCCTTCTTTCCCAGGGAACTCTGGGGATTTCAGCTCAGTGGCGTAGCGTGGGGGGTGCAGGGGGGGCTGGCCGCACCGGGCGCAACATCTGGGGGTTAGGGTTAGGGGTGCAAATCCACGGGTTAGGGGGCACAAATCCACGGGTTAGGGGGCGCAAATCCATGGGTTAGGGGGCGCAAATTACTTGCCTTGCCCCAGGTGCTGAAAACCCACGCTACGCCACTGTTTCAGCTCTCCAAGGAGAACATCAGAAGAGGCTGCCGGATCAAGCCAAGGGCCCAGCACCCCGTTCTCACAATAGCCAACCAGATGTCTGTGGGAAATCTGCAAGCCCGACCTGAACACAAGACCACTCTCCTCATCTGTGGTTTCCAGCAATTGATATTCAGAAGCATTAATGCCTCTGACCAGGGAGCAGGAGCTTAGTCACCACAGCTAATAGCCATGGATAGCCTTTCCCTCCAGGAATTTGTCATCTTGTAACTCTCAGCACCAGGGAGGGACGCAGGTGGCGCTGTGGGTTAAACCACAGAGCCTAGGACTTGCTGATTAGAAAGTCGGCGGTTCGAATCTCCATGACAGGGTGAGCTCCCATTGCTCGGTCCCACCTCCCAACCTAGCAGTTTGAAAGCACGTCAAAGTGCAAGTAGATAAATAGGTACCGCTCCGACGGGAAGGTAAACGGCGTTTCCGTGCACTGCTCTGGTTCGCCAGGAGCGGCTTAGTCATGCTGGCCACATGACCTGGAAGCTGTACGCCGGCTCCCTCGGCCAGTAAAGCGAGATGAGCGCCGCAACCCCAGAGTCGGTCACGACTGGACCTAATGGTCAGGGGTCCCGTTACCTTTACCTTAAACTCTCAGCACCAGACTTCCCAATATTCTTTGGGTGGCGGGGAGGGGGGGGGGACGACCCATGGCTGCTTCAAGCGATCTGATACGGCTTTAAATGTATAGTTAAAACAGTTGAAGTCCAGCAGGTTTTTTTTTAAAAAATACCAGTCAAATAACTGCTAAAAACGGCAATTTGCTTTATTATTCACAGAGTTGCTATCAAGGCAGGACTTTTGTTGGGGGCCCTTCCCAGTAGAAGGAGAAGGAAGGGACCCAGGATTTACCACATTTTGATGTAAGTTAAATAGAAAACAATGCTGTATAAAGGCTGAGTGTGTGCTAAGACATGATAGTATGCAAGCCAACCAAATCCTACTCTTTAATGGATGAAAATCAGTCCCATCTGTTAATTTCAGCAGGTCTGCTTTAACAGCCATGGCTCCCCCCCCCCGAAGAATCCTGGAAACTGTAGTTTGTCAAATGTGCTGAGAGTTGTTAGGAGACTGCTATCCCCCAACAGAGCTGGAATTCCCAGCATTCCTTGGGAAGAAGCCTTGGTTGTGAAGCTACTCAGAGAACTGGAGCTCTGTGAAGGGAACTGTGGTCTCTTCACAACTCTCAGCACCCTTTACAAACTACAGTTCCCAGGATTTTTATTTTTATTTATTTTGGGTGGGAGGGGAGCCATGACTGTTTAAAGTGTTTTAATACTGCTTTAAGTATCCGGGCGCCTATGTTAGGTCATTTCAATGCATCTAGTTTGCAAAACTTAATTGAATACCGCACCACAGATCATTACTGTGCCTATTCTTAGATTCAGCCGTCCCTGGCATTTCAAACAAATTCAGGGGCAGGGGGGGTGTTGCTGATACAGATTAAGCCTTGAGTAAAGGTTAAGCCAGCCTTCCTTCTCCCCCGAGCACAGCAGGCATGGGAAACACTAGGACAAGATTTCCTTGTAATCAATCCAGGTTTCCCGTTATAAAGCCAGACCCTTCAAGCACCCCTATTTCCCAGGGACGTCCCTGATTTAGAGAAGCCGTCCTGGTTTCTGATTTGATCCCTGAACGTCCCACTTTTCCTTAAGATGTCCCTATTTTCATTGGAGAAATGTTGGAAGATATGGAGTTATCTGACTCCCGAGCCGTCTGAAGGCAATCCTGTGTATAGGGAAGTTTTTTTTTTAATTAAATGTTTAATGTTTTATGTTTTTATATATGTTAGAAGCTGCCTAGAGTGGCTGGGGCAACCCAGTAAGATGTGTGGGGTATAAATAGTAAAATTATCATTATGGAATGGGACATGTTGGAGGGTATGGTAGCACTTAAATCCCCCGGTCACTGAGAGCATTCGAAGGAATACTTTTCATCCTCTCTCATTTAAAGAGGCCTCACTGGCTTCAACTGCTGTAAAGGCAGTTTCCTTTGTCGTTTCAAATGTATGAAATTCCCACAACTACACTGTTTTTTTCCGTGTATAAGACACCCCCATGTATAAGACGTCCCCTCTTTTTGGGGACTCCAAATTAAGAAAACACCCCTCAGCACTATCCATGTATAAGACGAGCCCCAATTTTAAACCCATTTTTTTGGTAAAAGCCCCCCCCCTAGTCTTACACATGGGAAAATACGGTATGTTGCGAGGAATCTAGTAGCTAAATGGACCCAGTTTCTTGGAAAGGGAGGAGGAAATTTGGAGCAATGGATGCCTTTTACCCCTGGGCTCCAACGGATGGTCAATTGATTCGACTTTTGCTGAGTCATCCTTTCTGAAAAGTTGCCAGGTTTACAGTATAAACTTGGCAGGGGAAGGGAGAAAACAAGAGCTCTCCCCGTTCGGCAGCAAGCACAGGCATATTCCTCACGCGGGTGACTCAACAGGAGTGTGCGCGCACAAAATCTCTCTCTCTCTCTCTCTCTCTCTCTCTCTCTCACTCACACCCACACACCCACACACCCACACCCACAAACAGCAAGGCCTCTTACACCTCTCCCCAGTGTAATCTGCCCCGAGACCATTCTGCGAAGGACAGGGAATGTGCAAACAGTAAAAAGAAAAGAAAAAGTAATGTAGTGCTTAGAGTTTTGCACTAGGATAAATCTAATAATTTTAATTAATTTTTTTTTGAGATGGATCTATTTTTTAAAAAACTTGGACTCAATAATAAAGATAAATAAGATAAGACGTGTGTTACAAAGAAAAAAATTAATGTACTTTTCCGTGTATAAGACTAGGTTTGTTTCTTTAAACATTATGCTTAAAAGTGGGGGTCGTCTTATACATGGATAGTGCATAGGGTGGACATTTGATTGGTTGCTGCTGCGGCTGTCAGCGGCTAGTTTGCGTGTTATTGGTTGCTGCGTCAATGGCTGGTGTTGATTGGCTGACGCTGCGGGAGTCGGGCGGGCGATTGGCAGCTGCTGCCGGCGAGGGGACGGATGAGAGGCGGATTTTGGGACACGTGCGGGTGAGTGATTTTCGGCAATCCCCACCCTAAAAAAAGCTCAGCAACTCTGCGTAATCCCCCCCAAAATCAGCTCAACAACTCTGGGGCAATCCTCTGGTTCAAGGATGCACAAGGAAGAATGATTGGGATACAGATAACAGTCGTGAATCTCGCTGGGTGACCTTGAGCAAGTCGCCGACTCTTTCAGCTTCTCCCACCTCACAAGGTTGTTTTGAGGATAACATGGAGAGAGGGAGAACCATGCATGCCGCCTCGGGGGGAAATGTGGTGTGTGTGATAAATAGCAACACGTACGCACCACCCGTGCTCTTGAAAGTTGATATGCTATATAGCCAGCTCCAGAATAATATTTTGCTATTCAGGATAGGGCGAGCCCTCAATATATTGCAACTGGACACACACACTCCCTGCACCGACACCTCCCAGAGATTGGCCCCAATCCCCAACCACTTTGCAGTGCATTGCGGGTCGCTCCCCCTGCTGTGTTGGCGCGACTGCTGTTGAAGCCACTGCCTGCCACCTCCAGTCCTGGGCTAGTGAACTAGCTAGCTAGGGACTCAGCGACATTAGTAAAGAAACAGCGATTTGAATGTGCTATAAACATGCAGCACAAGATGGCGCCAGAGAGCAGGGAATTTTAAAACGCAATTTTCTGTAGAGATTTTTTGTTGTTGTTGAAAAGATCTAATTTCTGACTTATTTATGACTCTTCCCCCCCCCCCCGTGTCCAGATCCATCCCAACTTAGTTGGCTGTGGGGCTAGAATTAGCTAGGAGGAAGCCGTTTTTATACCCCGTCATGCAATGCAGAGCTAGCTATCCCAGAAGAGGTTGCTGGAGTAGCATGCAAGGCACCAGTCCCTGTGGACCCTGCTAGAACTCCCAGCTTTTGTTCAGCTGTGCTGGGTCACCCCCACTGTGAATCCTGTCACCCCCAGTTGTGCAGCATCAGACGTGCGCTCCAGGAACGGACGTTTCTCAGATCGGAAATTGGTTCAACGTAGGTATCCATCAGTAACAATGGACTAGTTTGGAGAATATGGCTTTTAATTGAAATGGTTTGCGCTGACCGGGAAAGACGTTTCCAACATCCTCAGGAAAGCAAAACGAAACAAAAAAAGCACCCCAGAAGAAACCATTGTGTACATCTGCAGTCTGTGTTAGGCCCAACTCTCAGAAACAGAAATGAAGCGGTAAGCTTATCCACACTGCGCTTTCAAATTACAGGTGAAACACTTTATTTCCCTGAAAAAATCCTGGCAAACCACAGCTTGTTAAAGCTGCTGTCTGGACTGTACCGCTTCAGACTCTGGGTTTGTGGCTGCGGCTGTTCAAAGGATGGAATTGTCCTCTACAAAAAGGAATCCTTACATGTTGAAAGCCAGCGTGTCATGGAGAAGGCTGCACTCGGACCCTTCCTCTGACATTGAGGTTTCTACATGCAGAGACATATGCAACGTTTTGTACTGAGGAAAGCAATATATATATATATATATATATATATATATATATATATATATATATATATATATGCTTTCGTAGATTTTCACGGGTACAGGAATGCAGGTTTTGGTGTCTTCGGGTGTCTTCCCGTGTAAGAGTTGGGGTGTCTAGGCGACGTTTCGACGAGGTCTCACTCGTCATCTTCAGGCTGGTGCTTTCGGCTTCTTGTTACTAGAACAGAGCAGGATCTCAGTGTTTGAGTTCCTATAAATACTGTTGAGGGGGTGTGGTGTATAGCCTCCAACGTTCTGGGCACACTAACCTGGGAACTCCCTCTCTGCCCAGAACGTTGGAGGCTATACACCACACCCCCTCAACAGTATTTATAGGAACTCAAACACTGAGATCCTGCTCTGTTCTAGTAACAAGAAGCCGAAAGCACCAGCCTGAAGATGACGAGTGAGACCTCGTCGAAACGTCGCCTAGACACCCCAACTCTTACACGGGAAGACACCCGAAGACACCAAAACCTGCATATATATATATATATATATATATATATATATATATATATATATATATATATATATATAACAGAGCTCTGTTCCAGTAACAAGAAGCCGAAAGCACCAGCCTGAAGATGACGAGTGAGACCTCGTCGAAACGTCGCCTAGACACCCCAACTCTTACACGGGAAGACACCCGAAGACACCAAAACCTGCATTCCTGTACCCGTGAAAATCTACGAAAGCATATATATATATATATATATATATATATATATATATATATATATATATATATAACCAAATGCACAGGTATAGAATAAGGGGTCCCTGTCTTGGCAGCAGCAACATTGTCTGGGGGTCATGAGCCAGGTTTTTGTTATTTTACGGCAGGCTTTAATGGCATTGTGTGCTATCTGCTGCAACCTGCCCTGGCACCTCACGATGAAGAGCAGCTAAGAAATTGAATGAATCAACAAGATCTCAAGAATTGTAGCTGACAGCAAGCTGAACACAAATCAGCAGTGTGATGTGACTGAGAAAAAGAAAAAAGGCTACTGAATAATAGAGCCATCAAGTTTCCTAGCCGCCGCCACCACCAGAGTGCTACTTTATTCTGCAAGAGCTACTTCAATCTGAAGTGCTACTTCAGTCTGACCTCATCTGGAGTCCTGTCTCCAGGTCTGGACACCGCATCTTAAGAACGAGGGATGTAAAGGAGCTGGAAGATGTCTGTTGATTGGAAGAGGTTAGAATGAGGTTGCCAAACATGGCCAGGGCTAAGTCCTATGAGGAAAGCAGTGAGGGACTGGTTATACAGTATTTAGCTTGGAGAAGATTGTGTGGAGACCTGCTAGTCTTATTCAAAGTGCTGTCGACCTGAAGAGCACTTTGTTATTTAAAAAATGTTTTTTTATTATTATAATTTATATGTTGGAAGCTGCCCAGAGTGGCTGGGGCAACCCAGTATGATGTGTTGGGTATAAACAGAATAAAATTATCATTATGGAATGGGATGCCCCTATTTCATCGGAGAAATGTTGGAGGATATGCCATTCATACACCCCAAAAGGGGTCATGTAGCCTTGCCTAACTTTATGGATTTACAGAAGCCATCCCAGTTTCTGATTTGATCCCGGAATGTCCCGCTTTTCCTTAGGACATCCCTATTTTCATCAGAGAAATGTGTGTGTGTGTGGGGGGGGGTAACGGAGTTATCCAGCCCCCGAGCCATCTGAAGGCAACCCTGTATAGGGATTTTTAAAAAATGTTTAATGATTTATTATGTTTTATATATATTAGAGTGGCTGGAGCAATCCAGCAATTCAGTCGGATGGGTGGGGTATAAATAGTAAAATGATGATGGAATAGGACATTCCTATTTTCATCAGATAAATGTTGGAAGGTATGGAACATCTGGAGAAATTTATTGATGGGAAGAGCAAAGACAGTAGGATTTTATGAATGCTGTTTCAGCCAAGTAACATTCAGTGACGTGAGTCTGCGTCTACGGTCTGTAGTGGCACAGTCCAGAGATCTGCATTTACCACCTCATCTAGCGGTTGTGAGAAGATGGCCTTACACTGTCATTGCCAGATCCAACATCTTACGTTGGTGTGGGCAAGCTTTGGTCTTCCAAAGGTTGCTGCACAACAACTCCCATAACAGCAGTATTCATATATTCCTCCCCACCCCAAAGTTTCACTTTAAGCGGACACAATTCTCAGAGCGCTTAAAAGCTAGACACACACATTGTGGTGGGGAGGCAACATTTTCATTTGGAAGGAGAACGTGCAACAAAATAAGACAAAAATAGATGTTCAGCCAGCTGGACAATTCCAGAATGGAGGAGACGGATGCAAAATCAGGAAACCATAGCCCAAGTGATTGTTAAGCAACACCGAAGGCATCTTTAGCCCATGTGAATATAACAAGACGTACTGTTTACATAACTACAATGAGTTATTGCTATGCCTCAGCCTTCCCAAAGTCTTGTTGTGAAGCTGTACAAGTTAACAAAACATTTGAATGTTGGTCCTCATCGTACAAAGCGGGCCAATTTCATTTGGTACGCTCCCTGATAAATGTAAATACAGCAGATATTTACATTTGCGACACCTTTCCCAAAGCTGGCGCCCTTCAGATGTTGGGTCCCATCGGCCCCAGGCAATCCTTGTCAGTCACAGGTGATGGGTGTTGCCGTTCCAAACATCTGGAGGGAGCCAGGTTGAAGGAGGCCGATATACACAACAGGTAAAAGTACACAGGTAAAATGTGCCATTTCAGCTATTTATAATCCTCTTGCAGGAAGCCTATAACAGAAGATGGAGAAAGAACATCGTAAAAATCTCTTGGTCAGTGTATAATTTATACAAGGCAGTCTGTACAACCACATACACCCATCCACAGCTGTTAGAAAAGATTCTGCATTTCATCAGGTGTGTGCTTTTGCGAGTTATTCCTTCAGACGCAGGGACTCCTTGCTTAAAAATGTAAAAACACTGCTAATATATATATATATTTATATATTTCTGATTGTGTTTATAGAAATACAAAGGTTTTTTGTTATTGTTATTATTATTTTAAAAAGAAACCCAAATCTTTTTGAATGTACAGTAGTTGCTCTGAATGAGCAAAGCCGCATTGCATACCCAGAAACCGCAACGCTTACGTAGCGCTACATGCGTGCGAAAGCGGGCTCCGTTCTGAGCTTTTCTCTGCGCATGCAATGGGGAAATCTTCGCCGCGCATGCACAGCGCTGGGCAAAGCAGCCTCAGGCGAGCCAGAGCTTCATTCCCATCTCAGAAGCACGCGGAGCTTCGGGCTGCAGCGAAACAGCCACTGAAGAAGCAAGAAAGGAGCGGAATTGCCCACATGTGGGTGTGGAAAAGAGCAGACAAGAATGCGTTATTTGAGGGGAAGCTGTTTTGCAAAAAGAAAAGAAAAGAGGGGGTTTCAGTACTGGAAAGGGCATAGGAAGATGCTTATGTTAGCAGAAGTTTGCCTGAAGAGGCTGATGAATCTCCAGGACGACTTTAAATAAGATTCGCAAACTGATGTGAAAACACGGGAAAACTTAAGACTAGAAAAATAAGAAACCGAAATTGACAGATTTGCTCATCCCTAGTGTGGCACAGACACTGGCTTACCAATTCAGTGAGAAAATGGCTTCTGTTTATGTGTCCTGTAGCCTGTTGGCGGGCACTGATTTCTGGTGCTGTCTGTAGCTGCATATATAAGCAGCGGAGGTTGTTCCTTTGGGACGAATGAGGCTCTGCCCCACCAACCTCAGTCTGCCTCAAGTCAGTGCCCATCTGTCTCCCTTCTTACTTACACACAGTCCAGAGTGGAGCTCTGGCTCTCAGCTTCTTCTTCCTCCTTGCTCTCAGTATTGGCCTTGTAGAACTCAGCAGGGAGGAGGAGGAGGACAAAGCTAGAATGAATTCTCATTGGCTCTGGCACCACCTACTGTTGGGCTCCCCACCTTCTGCCCTACCAGTCGCCAATGGGCATGAGCCACTACCATTCATGTGATTGCCAACATCCCATTTGCGTTTATTCCAAAGGTGTGGAACCTGCGGCCCTTGAGATGTTGCTGGACTACAACTCCCATCATCCCCGACTATTGGCCACACTTGATGGGAGTTGGAGTTCAGCAACTTCTGGAAGGCAACTGGTTTTTCAGCCCAGATCTATACGTTTTCCCAACTGCTCTAT
Source organism: Podarcis bocagei (assembly GCF_964188305.1). NCBI lineage: Eukaryota > Metazoa > Chordata > Lepidosauria > Squamata > Lacertidae > Podarcis > Podarcis bocagei. The sequence goes on along the minus strand of NC_138141.1, from coordinate 37,567,530 downwards.
GCTTCACAGCATAATGCGACCCTCATGGAAACAAAACTCCTGATGACTGGAACGTTTGATTGCCCAACTAAAAAATAATTATGTTACTGTGCACCTTGTATCTTTTTGCACTATGCAACTGCATGGATTTGCTCCTTCCTACACAAGAGGAAAAGGAAACATAGGACTAAGAAAGACTAGCTGTAAATAAGCAGAGCCTGGTTCTGCGGACTCCGCAGGTCATTCAAAAGCTTCATTCCAAAGAGTGCCAAGTTGGTACCCCTGAACTGCTTCATTCAGTAGATAGGATCCAGTCTATGTCAGTTGAAACATAGTTCCCTCATGATTTCAATGGGAAATAAAGTAGGAATACAGGAAGCTAGCCCAATAAGTTTTACTAAGAGCAAACCCATTGAAATTAATGAACATGACTAAGTTAGGTCCATTAATTTCAACTCTTGAGTAAAACCTAGTTGTATACCACCCATAGCAAGCTGTCTTATACCAAGTCCATCTATCTTGGTATTGCCTATTTTGACTGGCAGCGAATTTCCAGGCATTCAGAGAGGGAGTCTCTCCCAGTCCTACCCAGAGAATCTGGGACCTTCTGCATGCGAAGCAGGTGTTCTACCACTACCACTGCCGTCCTTCTCCAAATTAACTTGTCCAATTGGTTTCTGCGGGACCCAATTTCCGCTTACTTGTCTGGAGCCAACCTGCTGAATGTAGTACACAGAGTTACTGGGTTCTGGGTTTGACCCAGAAGTTCGGGGGTTTCATCTCTTGATATGCCACACAGGTGGAAGAGAGATGAAATAGACTAGAAGATCTCTTACATCTGCACTCCTAATCACAGTTATCTTGGAGTAAGTCCCTGTGGGCTGCATCCAACATTCTCTTGTGCTAGCAGACAGGTGAGTCTTAATGTTGAGCAACAGAAGACTCCAACGCAACAGTTGCAGAAGCAGAAACTCTCTGCACTGATTGCTGATTGCAAAAACTATCGTACAACCACCTGATGCATTCCCTTGTGCAACCACGTTCCTCTGGTGCAAAACATTTTGCCCACAAAGCAAGTATACCATGAAGTGACTTTCACTTTCAAGCCACGTTGAATATAACCCACTGAAATCAAGAGGGCTTACTTCTGAGTAAATGCTGTAAGTTATTACTGGCTTTTGTGTTTCCTGAATCTTCTGTTGGCTCGCGAAATGCATCAAAACACATTTCTAAAATGTGTATGAAAATACCTATTTCAATATGAATTTTTGTGCAGTTAAAAAACAACAGATGAATGTGGAAATGGGATCGGATGGATTTATGCACGCATGCAAAATGAAATGGACCAGATCTAGATTTGATTTGTGCACCCCAGGCTTAGTAATATGCTCTTGAATAGATTTTAGTCTTCGGAAACTCAGGGCTCATCCAAACTTGCCCTTGCACCCGATCTTTACAGCTGAATCGGAGCAAACTTCAATCGGGGTTTCTCCGGATTGTTGTTTGCGCTGATTTATTGCTAAAGAGCGGGTTTCCCCAGGGGAAATGGCAGGACAGGGGCAAAACCACTCAGATCTGTGCCTAGAAGGGACAAGTAGAAACCCAAAGGCATGTAGAAGTTCACACATGCAGAATATGTAGCAAAACAAACTAAGGGGTCAACCCCCTCCCAAGAAGAATCCAGTGGAGACTGAGCATGCCAGTGGGCATGGAAATCTGTCAGGGCCCCCATCTGCACTACACATTTAAAGCAGTTTTACACCCCTGTAAACAGTCACAGATGCTCCCAAAGAACTGCTAGAAGACCCTTATTTCCCTCACAGAGCTATAATTTCCAGAGGTCCCTTAGGAAGAGGAGTTGATTGTTAAATCTATCTGGAAACTGTAGTTGTGTGAGCGAAATGGGGTGACCTCCAAACATTTCTCAGCACGCTTAACAGGATACTATTCCTAGGAAGTGACATGGGTGGCGCTGTGGGTTAAACCACAGAGCCTAGGACTTGCCGATCAGAAGGTCAGCGGTTCGAATCCCCGCAACGGGGTGAGCTCCTGTTGCTCGGTCCCTGCTCCTGACAACCTAGCAGTTCGAAAGCATGTCAAAGTGCAAGTAGATAAATAGGTACCGCTCCGGCAGGAAGGTAAACACCATTTCCATGCGCTGCTCTGGTTCGCCAGAAGCGGCTTAATCATGCTGACCCGGAAGCTGTACGCCGGCTCCCTCGGCCAATAAAGCGAGATGAGCACCGCAACCCGAGTTGGTCATGACTGGGCCTAATGGTCAGGGGTCCCCTTACCCTTACCTTATTCCTAGGAATCTTTGGGGGAAGTGGTACGATACTGCTTTAAATATACCGTATTTTCCCGTCTATAAGATGCCCCCATGTATAAGACCCCCCCTCTATTTTGGGGGATTCAATTTTAAGAAAATGAGGGGAAATGGCCCAAAGTTGTTGAGCTTCTCCCCCCACGCAGCTGTGGGCAGGAAACACTCCCTAGATCGTTTCCCGCACGCAGTGGCATCGGGGGGAGTTGCGTTCCTGCCAACCGGCTGGCTGGCAGGCGCACCGCTTCTCCCCCCCATGCCACTATCTGTGTATTGGACGACCCCAGTGTTTTGACATGATTTTTGAGTCAAAAAACCTCGTCCAATACACAGAAAAATACAGCATATTGTGCAGCTGATTCTCAGTGGCAGGGGAGGAAAACAACGGAATGGAGTATCCTGGAAAAAGGCATTGCTGAATGGCTGGAATCCTAAAAAGAATATCGCTTCCTACAGCAACATTTTGCTGCAGGCCCCACTTGTGTTCCTAGTATTTCATTCATTCATGACCTCTCTCTCCCACATTTGCTCTGCGGGTACATCGTAAGAGCACTTTGGATCACTGCCTTGAATAAGTACAACGTCGCTATGGAAGCAGATGAGCAAAACTTGTAAGCAAAAACTTGTAAGCTAAACTTACACACCATACATGTTAAGCACCTCCCCACCTACCCTAAGAATCCTGGGAACTGTGGTTTGCTAAGGGCGCTGGGAGTTGTAGCGTTGCGAGGTGTGAACTACGGTTTCGAGGATTCTTTGCGGAGAGCAAATGTGATTTCAGTGCATGGTGTGTATGCTGCCAAGCACATGAGCATGGACATGGACGGATGCGTATTTTTAGACCTCGGTGGCTTTCCCAGAACTCCTTCATTCCTGAATTCCAAGCCATACCCTTTCAACCGTCTTGATTGTCATTCAGCGGCCCGTCTTCTGCCTCAAAATGTAAAGCGATCTGTCGACGAGAATTTGGAACCAAACCTCTCCGTCTCAGAACTCCATGGAAAATGGCGGAGTTCTAGCCTAGACTGAGGTTGGTTGATTTCGCCCCGTTCACTCCACTTCAGTGAGCAGGTTGCTGTGCAATTTTTTTGTCTCTTCCTATACATGGCTGCATTGCAGGGGGTTGGACTAGATGGCCCTTAGGGTCCCTTCCAACTCTACAGTTCTATGCGAGCATATCCAAACACCCCCCTCACCATTATGCTGGATAGGCTTTCAGCCCCCTAACTTGGAGGCCAACCAAGGCTGGGAAAATCCCCAGTCCTTCATGATTTGGGTCCCCAAACATATTTTTGAAAGACAAAAACAAAAAACCTGAATTATTCCTCTTGGGCAGGTCAGTACTCAAATTATTGGAGCGGGAGACAGGAATGCATAAGCTCCACAGTCAACTAAATTCTACTCGGAGTAGAGCCATTGCAATTAACAAATTTAAAGTTAATTACACCCATTCATTCCAATGGATCTGCTCTGAGTACGACTAATGTTGGATGCTCCTGCTGGCTCCCCCTCAGTTTCACCCAAATCATGGTCCTCTTGTGGTCATCTAGAAATAGTCACCAAAGGCCCCTCTATCATTTGAGCACTGAGTAGATACTTTAAATTGAGCTCTTAGTATTGTGATGTTAGAATCAAGGAACTGGAATGCATAGATACTTACCCCTGTGTTTATGATTCAGCTTTTGCCCAAGACAAACATTTGTCCAAATTCAAAACTTGGCCAAAAAAGAAAAAAAAGGGAAAAAAGAACCCTAAACCCAGAATTTAAGTTTGGCTTGAAATTCAGATTTCACTTTCAAAATCTCCCCATTTAACACTGGGTGTGCCTAGGCATCTTCCCTGCCTGCGGAGTGCAAAAGCAAAGAGAGAAGAAGAGGAAGACCACAGATGGGGAACCGGTGGCCGTCCAGATATTCAGCTCCTATAATCCCCAGTTGATGATCAGGGAGTTGTAGTGCAGCAACATCTGGAGGGACACAGGGTTCTCAGTCTTGCAGGAGAGACTTAAGACTTAGGACTAATCTACACCGGTGAGTTATAACGTTAAAAATGTGTTATAAAAATGTGACACCAGAGGGCGCCCCAGAGCAGCGAACTTTCACCAATGGGAAATTGCATTGGGAGCTATATTTTTAACAGCATTTTTATAGCGTTTTCCAGATCAGTGTAGACCCAGCTTTAGTTAAATCTCTCCCCAAATACCTCTGAGGATGGATGCCTGCTATCACACCCTGTACTGCACTATGCCCATTGGTACTTGCATTATGGGGGGCAGGGAGATAGAGGGCATAACCCCCTTGGGCAGAACACCCCTCACAATTTTAGACACAGCCTCCCCTGTAGCTTCCAAAAAATAGCCAAGGGCTAAAATCTCTCTGGCAGCCCTGTAAGTTAAGCCTGGGTATCCATCACAAATACTTTCCAGGATTTCAACTCTGGTGTTATACTGTTCTCCTATACTTAAGCAGAACAATGGTCACCATTCATGTTTATGTTTTCTAGAGTTGCACTTTGTTGTCCAACCCCTTGTCGTTCGACCCCCCAAAGGAGGTGGATTGAATGCTACTTTCTTAAAAGAATACCCTGCTCTAGATACTCCCCCAAAACCTACTCCCTCCCCAGCAAATCCCAGCAAAGCCCCCTCCCCAAACACTCTCCCATAACCAGCCTCTGAGGCCACCTTCTCTTTGAGCCAAAGGTACCGCAACTAGTGCTAAAACGGAAAAGAAAATCACACCCATTTAAGATGGGATGAATCGTACACATTCAGAAGAGTCAAAAACCCAGCTGCCAGCACCGAAGCACCAGTTTTTGCCGCTGACGCAGAGATTTCAGACAGCAGGCTTTCGAAGCTGATGTCAGAATTTGAAACGGGAAAACTAAAAAAAGCAAACCAACGAAAAAAGCTGCTAATCTGAAGGCACGGAAACTTCAGGTTCAGTTCCTCGATCCTCTTTGCTGAGACGTTGTGCAGTGCATGTTGAGTGGTGTGGCGGCAAACGGCTTGCTACATTCACTGCGGCTCCGACCGCAATGTTCAAAACCACTCCAGGCTTGGCAGTTCTGCTGTTGTGGACGCCGTTCCCAACTTGGTAGACAAAATGGCGGCACCTACGAGGCCCCACAGCACTCCCTCTCGAGACTACCTCTAATTTAGGGATGTACTTGAAAAGATCGGCCCCCCTCCCCAGTGTGACCTCTTAAGAAAAGCAATTTCAAAATGGCTGCATGTTTCCCCCCTTTTCTAGCATATCTCTCTCACTTGCCTGCCCCCTTTTAGTCAACATCTTTCGAAGTTTGGGGGCTGGGGCCGCTTCGCTTGTGCTGCTCCCCTTTGGAAGACGGCCGCGGCTTGCCCAAAGTCCTGGCGCCTCCGGAAGCTTCCGTTGGCTCCGAGGAGGCCTGCCGGGCGGATGACCTCAGCCGGCTGCCTTTGGGGTCGCTTTGGTCGGCACCCGCCTTGGCGGACAAGGCCGAGGCTTTGTGATGCTCCGCTCTCTGGCGGTGAGGCGGCGTGTGGTGCCGTTTCATGTACAGGAAAAGCGCCGGGTCGGGCATGGGCTCGACGTCTTCGAAGCTGCTCAGCCGGTCGCGAGGCGGAGGCTCCTTGAAGGCCCCCCTGCTGTGGAAGTTGCTGGAAGCCTGCCGGCGAGTGTGGGACTTCTGCGTCCGTTTCTTGGGCCTCGCCTCGCCGCAGGGCGGAGGGAGGAAAGGTTTCTCAGGGGGCATCTCGGGCAGGGCCTTCCCGCTCTGCCGGGAACTGTGGAGCTTCTGTTTGGTGGCGTGGAGCTGGAAGGAGAGGTAGGCAGCCGCCTCCGTCTGCTTCTGCAGCTCTGTGTTGAGGATGGTCACCCGGTGGCTTCTCCTCTTCAGCTCCTCCAGGAATTTCCTCTCTTTGTTCCTCAGGTTGGAGCGGAGGGCAGCCACCAAGCTCTCCTTCTGCCTCAGCTCCTTGCGCAGCTCCACGTTGTTCATCTCCTTCTCCTGCAGCTGGGCTTCCATGATCTTGCACTTCTCCTCCAGCTCCTGGTCAATGATGTCTGCATTCAAATAGAGAACATATCAAGATATGAAACTGAGAAGAACAGATACTACACTTGATCTTAGCCAAAAGGAAGTGCAAGGAGAAGGAAGGCAAGTTCTACCACACGTGGTGGACGTGCAAGACAACAAAAGCATTCCTGGAAATGATATATATACAGTGGTACCTCGGGTTAAGAACTTAATTCGTTCTGGAGGTCCGTTCTTAACCTGAAACTGTTCTTAACCTGAGGTACCACTTTAGCTAATGGGGCCTTCTGCTGCCGCCGTGCCGCTGTAGCATGATTTCTGTTCTCATCCTGAAGTAAAATTCTTAACCTGAGGTAATATTTATGGGTTAGCAGAGTCTGTAACCTGAAGTGTCTGTAACCTGAAGTGTCTGTAACCCGAGGTACCACTGTATATATAATGAGTTGGGGAAAAAAGTTTAAAATAAAATTTCTGGGAAAAACCAGAGGCTTTTTGACTAGGAATTTTAGGTGCAGAGATACCAAAGGAGCAAAAACAATTGTTTATGTATGCAACGACAGCAGCGCGGACACTACTGGCCCAGAGATGGACTCGATGGTCCTTGTGGTCTCTTCCAACTCTATGATTCTATGATTCTATGAAGAAAAAGTTCCTACCAGAGACGAATGGTTTGTGAAGATGATGGACTATGCCGAAATGGCAAAATTGACCGGGAAAATCAGAAACCAGGAAGAGAGGAACTTAAATAAGGAATGGGGGGAATTACAATTTGCTTAAGAGAACATTGTAAGCAACAAAAAACTTTGGCAGGATTTGAGTAACGCTTGTAATGTACTAAAAACTAAGGTAAAAACGGATTCTTTAAGAAAAATGGAGAAAATATGTGATGAAGTAGGAAAAGATTGAAAATGGAAACCATGGAGGGGACTCTAAGGATTCAGGGAATCCTAAATGCTGGTGATGATGTCTAATTTAAATGCGTAGTGTAAAACTGAATAAAAAAGATTTTCAAAAGAAAAAGAAAAAGGTCTACATTTAAGAGAAACTGAGAGGCTTCTTGGCTTTCTTTTTCTTAACTGAGATTTTTCAAGTGGACAAAAACAAGGGCAGACGAGATGCAGAAGACGTAACTGTGAACTTAGTCCCGGTGCTACTTGTGGATGCACAGAAGAAACATAAAACCCAAACAATCATGAACAGGGAGGGGGGCAGCTCCTGAGGGCTGAGCCCCTTTTGGGGGGGAGGGGTCCCCAAGTACCGTATTTTTCACCCTATAAGACGCACCTTTTCCCCTCCAAAAATGAAGGGGAAATGTGTGTGCGTCCTATGGGGCGAATGCAGGCTTTCGCTGAAGCCTGGAGAGCGAGGTGGGTCGGTGCGCACCGACCCCTCTCACTCTCCAGGCTTCAGGAAGCTATCCGCTAGCTGTGGGAGACCCAGCTCTCCCAGGACTAGCGGAGAGCTTGCCTGCACCCAGAAGCTTGGGGCGCGCTGAGCTCCGCACGCCCCAAGCTTCGGGCTTAGCACAGCGCACCTGGGGGGGGGGGAAATAATTCCCCCCCCTTAATTTCCCCCCCAAAAAACTGGGTACGTCCTATGGGCCGGTGCGTCCTATGGGGCGAAAAATACGGTATATTTGGGCTATAGAAATATTTTTAAGTGAAATGAAAACAAATAATGGTCTACTGAGGGCACATCCACACTTTTGCTTTGAAAAGCATGGGGCTGAGTGGTTTTCTGCTTGACCCACACTTTCTAGATATGGGTCCAAGGAGTTTCCCCTTGTCCCACTCCTTTCCCTGGGAAAACCTGATCTTTAGTGCGGAATCAGAGAAAATATCCACCTGGAGAAAACACATTTTGCTCCATTTGATCACTGTAAAGAGCAGTTTTAGCCAGGGGGAAGCAGACGGACAAGGGGAAGTGTGGATGAGACCTGAGACCCTTCAAGATGTCCTCAGGGGAAATCATAGTATTGCAGAGACCCCAAGAGTACTTAGCCCAGCCCCCTGCAATGCAGGTATTTTCCAGTGCGGGATGAAAATGTAAGAACCATGGGTGGGGTTGAGGTTGGACTAGATGTTCTCTCAAGTTGTCCTCCAACTCAAGGATTCTAGAAGACTGAACATTGAAGATTCTAGAACATTGAAGATTAATAATAATAAGAATAACAACAACAACAACAACAACACCCCATCTCACTTGGTTGCCCCATTCACTCTGGGAGGCTTCCAACAAATATAAAAGCATAATAAAACCTCAAACATTAAAAGCTTTCCTATACAGGGCTGCCTTCAGATGTGTTCTAAAACATCAGATAGTTGTTTATCTCCTTGACATCCGATGGGAGGGCGTTCCACAGGGAAGGCAACACTGCGAAAAAGGCCCTCTGCCTGGTTCCCTGTAACCTCACTTCTCGCAGTGAGGGAACCACCAGAAGGCCCTCGGAGGTGGAACTTCAGTGTCCGAACAATGGACAACAGTCCAAACAACAGCGGCTGAACAATGGAGTTGGAGTCAGCTCTTTAGGTTTACAAGGCGAAGGCCATTTAGGGCTTTAAAGGTCAGCTCCAACACTTAGAATTGTGCTCGGAAATGTACTGGGAGCCAGTGCAGATCCTTTAGGACTCGTGTTCTATGGTCCTGGCGGCCGCTCCCAGTCATCAGCCTAGCTGCCGCATTCGGGATTAGTTGCAGTTTCCGAGTCACCTTCAAAGGTAGCATTGCAGTAGTCCAAGCAGAAGATAGCCAGAGCGTGTACCACTCTGGCGAGACAACGGTCAGGCAGGTAGGGTCTCAGCCGGCCTACCAAATGGAGATGGTCGACAGCCGCCCTGGACACAGAATGGGTTTTCTGTCAATGTAGGCTGCAAAACATGTCCTCTACCACCCTTTTCACTGCCCGATGACACAGTTTTTGGAGGAACGACTCCCTACAGATAGCTCCACAAGCTCAGTGGCTGGTGGGTAGTGTTCTTGTTGATCTTTGCCATGGACCTGTTTTGGCTTGCCAGACCAAAAACCCAGGACTGGCCCAGGCAAAAGACAGCTGGAGTGCACAGATCTGGTATGCCTGCAGGATGATATCCAGTCTCCCCAGAAGAAGAAGAAGTCATTTTGCTTCCACTTCCAGCTTTCTTTGTTAATGCCTGCTAACACACCTCTCAGACACTGTAATGCAAAGACATCCTCGCCAAAGGATTAGCCATGCAAAAACCTGTCCAGAGGGCGTTCCAGTTTGTGGATTCCTTTCGTTATTATTAATATTATTATTATTATTATTTCAACCCTTCTCCTACATGCAATTGCTTCCCAGCATTGCCTCTCCAGAGGCTTACAAGGAGCTCTTTGAGAGACGTGGATGTACACAAGGTGACAAGGGGGAAGCAATTATTTGACTCATCATCAGTTTATTGTCCTATAAGATGTTGGGATAGTGAAAGCTGACATAGGCAAAGAATCCACAGGATGGGAGGCGGCCTCTTGTGTGGAATAGGGTGGCTCGTGAGTCAGTTGCTTGCAGATCCAAGGATGCTGAGGAAGAAATGAATTTGCTGATGCTCCTTTTGCCCTGCTCTTCCCCTATCACCTCGCTTGCCCTCTTCTAGTTAGGAGTTTAGAAAGCAATGAGTCATTCCGACATCCTATGTTGTCATGCAGAGTCCTCACCTAGCCCAGGGATGGGGATCTGTGGTCCTCCAGAAGGTTCTGGGGCTACAGCTGCCATCCCACCCTCCTGCTGACCATTGGCTAGATGCCACAGAGTGGTTGGATGCAGAGGAATGGTGGGAGCAGTCAGATGGGGAGACCCCCAAGAGAAGAAGGCTCAGAGCCTGGGGACCGGTGGTGGGACAACAGTGAGTGGTTAGAGGGAGAAGACTGGGAAGAGGAGGTGTCGGAAGCGGAAGAGGCAGCAGGGCTTAGTGAGTTGGGGGGGTCCGTGGCAGGGAGAAGTCCAGAATCAGAGGCAGAGGCTTAAGTAGGAGAGGAGGGAGGCCAAGAGGCAGAGATGAGTCTGGATGGTGAAGAGGCATGGGTGTCTCCCCCTCCTGCTACAACAAGCTCCCCTCCCCATTGGTCTCCAAGTACCAGGAGAGGCATGAAGAGGGCTAGGCGCAGTCTATATGATCTGAAGCTCAACATCAAAAAAACGAAGATCATGGCCACTGGGCCCATCACTTCCTGGCAAATAGAAGGGGAATAAATGGAGGCAGTGAGATATTTTACTTTCTTGGGCTCCATGATCACTGCAGATGGTGACAGCAGCCATGAAATTAAAAGACACCTGCTTCTTGGGAGAAAAGCAATGACAAACCTAGAAAGCATCCTAAAAAGCAGAGACATCACCTTGCCAACAAAGGTCCGTATAGTTAAAGCCATGGTTTTCCCAGTAGTGATGTATGGAAGTGAGAGCTGGACCATAAAGAAGGCTGATCGCCAAAGAATTGATGCTTTTGAATGATGGTGCTGGAGGAGACTCTTGAGAGTCCCATGGACTGCAAAAAGATCCAACCTATCCATTCTGAAGGAAATCAGCCCTGAGTGCTCACTGGAAGGACAGATCCTGAAGCTGAGGCTCCAATACTTTGGCCACCTAATGAGAAGAGAAGACTCCCTGGAAAAGACTCTGATGTTGGCAAAGATGGAGGGCACAAGGATAAGGGGACTACAGAGGACGAGATGGTTGGATGGTGTTCTCGAAGCTACCAGCATGAGTTTGACCAAACTGCGGGAGGCAGTGGAAGACAGAAATTCCTGGCGTGCGCTGGTCCATGGGGTCGCGAAGAGTCGGACACGACTAAACGACTAAACAACAACAACAAAGGCGCAGTCTAAGATTGCTTGGGGAAAACCCTGGAGAGGACGAGACCTAGGCAGCTGTGGGGAGGCAGAGACCTTCAGTCTCAGCAACTGCTTCATGGGGAAAAGACCTGCCGGACATACATTAGGCCCGACACACTTGTGCAGATCCTGCTTTTGCTAATAAAGAGTTAACGCCAACTGGCTCAGTGTGGTTTCCTGCTGGTTCGCTCCTGTTACCATGCTGGGGTTGCTGGATATGGGAGAATCCAGCAACACCTGGTTATACATCTGATATAAACGTAAAGGGTAAATGATAAAGGGACCCCTGACCATTAGGTCCAGTTGTGACTGACTCTGGGGTTGCGGTGCTCATCTCGCTTTATTGGCCGAGGGAGCAGGCATACAGCGTACATGTGGCCAGCATGACTAAGCCGCTTCTGGGGAACCAGAGCAGCGCACGGAAACGCCGTTTACCTTCCCGCTGGAGCGGTACCTATTTATCTACTTGCACTTTGACATGCTTTCAAACTGCTAGGTTGGCAGGAGCTCACCCCGTTGCAGGGATTCGAACTGCTGACCTTCTGATTGGCAAGTCCTAGGCTCTGTGGTTTAACCCGTAGCGCCACCCGCGTCCCTCTATATATCCAATATACAAATTTAATAAATGATAATAATAAATAAATGACATCTGGAGGGCCACAGCCTCCCCACCCCTCGCCTAGTCTTCCAGAGCAGGGTGAGGAAGAAAGAAAGCTGTCTTAAACAGAACCTGACCACTGGGTCCATCTAACCCAGTATTGTCTACACTGACTAGCAGTGGCAGGAAGATTCTTTTTGCAAACAATAAAGTCGTATAAATAAATAAAGGTATTCTCCACCAATGAGCTCCACCATTACTGGGAACAAAGCTTTTGCATAATCTTAAATGAGCCAGACATTTGCATGTGCTGGTGGGACCGAATAACTTCAATATTTGCCTAGAATCATAGATTTGTAGAGTTGGAAGGGGCTGGTGTGTGTGTGTGTCCTCTAGTCCAACCCTCTGCAGGGCAGGACTCTTTTGCCCAATATGGGGCTCGAACCCACAACCCTAGGATTAAGAGTCCCATGCTCTTCCAACGGAAATAAATAAAACCATGCCCTATTGCAAAGAAATGGTCCTTCGAGCTCTGCTCTTTGGATGATTTGAGTGACTGGCACATCTTTTCAAGAAAGGCAGTTATCAAAGGCCAGTTTCTGAGGGCTGGCTGTGGTTGGTGGGGCTGCCCTTGGTGACCCCTAACGGGCTGACTTCTGCTTTATCTGAACCTACAAAGGGCAGCTGAGGACATCAAGGTGCACCGGATACGTTTCGCTGCGGTGCTGTTTCCTCCTCCAGGGTGTGGCAGGGAAAGAGGAGAGGCTTTTTTGGAATCGGCCACTCGCTTCTCTGCGTCTGCCTTCCACCAGCATTCCATTCGCCTGAGACTTCCTGCTGCCGTCTACGCCTCAAACGCCTTTGTTGTGCCACTTGCAGCCTCGCCTTTTGCCTCCGGGGCCGGGGCGAGGCCGCCAGACGCTCAGCAGCACCACCTCGCTGTGATAAAAGAGCTGCTCCTGGCGATAAAGATCTTGGGACCTTTTCTCTCTCCCCTCCATCATCCAGCAGCCAAGGCTGCAGGACTACAATTCCCATCATCCCTGACCACTGGTCCTGCTAGCTAGGGATGATGGGAGTTGTAGTCCAAAAACAGCGGGAGACCCAACTTTGGGAAACACGATACTGATCTAGATAGAACTACTGTCGGATATAAGGCAGCTTCCTGTCCTCCTATTGGTGGCTTTGTCACTTGACCACGAAGGCCACTGCTGGTTTGGGGTTTCAGCAATCACAAAATCATAGAATCGTGGAGTTGGGACCTCCTGACGGTCATCTAGTCCAACCCCCTGAAATACAGGAATCTCAGCTAAAGCATCCATGACAGATGGCTATCCAAACTCTGCTTTAAAACCTCCAAGGAAGGAGAGTCCACAATCTCCCAAGGGAGTCAAACAGCTCTTACTGTCAGACATAGATGCCAACTTCCAGGGGCTGATGCAGTTGAATATTTTTCTGGAGGGGGCTGAGCCCCCTCAATATTCAGAGGATGTTGCCCCCTCCAAATCCTCTAGAGAAACTGGCCCCTCTTGCTGTAAGAAAGTTCTTTGGTTCAAGTCCTACCCCCCGGAGCAGGAGAAAACAAGGAGGCGCCATTTTCCATGTGACAGCCTGTTCGATATTTGAAGATTGCTATACAAATGTAAGAAAGAGAGAGAGAGATAGAGAGAGAGAGAGAGAGAAAGAGTCGGATACGCTAACGATCACACCGATCCTGGGCAAGAAATACGGGCGATGTGCAAATAATGAATGTCATGGAATCCAGTCTGGACCACTGATCCAAACATCTTGACTTCTTTTTCCTATGCACCCACGCAGTGGGAAGCGGTGTGGAAACAAGGCTTCTGAGTACCTGATGCCAGCTTGTTCAGTCTGAAGACTTTCAAACAATACCCGCAAACATCATTGGTAAAGAGTGAAACTAGGCCAGGCCAGAAACCGAGACGGCAAAGCGGAATAATAGTGGAATCCTTGGGAACTGTTCCAAGCCTAGAAGGGAACGCCAATCACATGCTCACTCAGCACCCTCTGCTGGTCGCACTGTTGCTAAGAATTAGGTCGAAAAGCATTCACGCCTGGGAGAGCTGGGGAAATGAAACTATTTTCAAGGCCTGGGGTTTTAGCCAGGGCTCCCCCCCCCCCATCTGGAACTCAGCTTCGGCACCCCTTATGTGGGTGCCATTGTCATTATAAGAGAACAGGGGAGGAGTTCACGGTGAGTTCTGGCACCTCTTTTTCTAGAAAAAAATAGCACTGGTTTTAGCCAAAGCTAGTCCTACTCAGGAGGGACGCAGGTGGCGCTGTGGATTAAACCACAGAGCCTAGGACTTGCTGATTAGAAAGTCGGCGGTTCGAATCTCCATGACAGGGTGAGCTCCCGTTGCTCGGTCCCTGCTCCTGCTAACCTAGCAGTTCGAAAGCACATCAAAGTGCAAGTAGATAAATAGGTAAACGGCGGGAAGGTAAACGGCGTTTCCGTGCACTGCTCTGGTTCGCCAGAAGCGGCTTAGTCATGCTGGCCACATGACCCGGAAGCTGTACGCCGGCTTCCTCGGCCAATAAAGCGAGATGAGCACCGCAACCCCAGAGTCGGCTACGACTGGATCTAATGGTCAGGGGTTGTATCTCGGAAGTCGAATGCCTTGCGAGTTGAACGTTTTGGCTCCTGAATGCCACAAACCTGGAAGTGAGCATACTGGTTTACGGACATTTTTTGGAACCCAAACATCCAAATGGCCTTCCATGGCTTTTGATTGGCTGCAGGAGCTTCCTGCCGCCAATCGGCAGCCGCGCCCAGGTTTCCGAACGTTTTGGAAGTCGAATGGATTCCGTTCGACTTCCGAGGTATGACTGTAGCCCTATCAAAAACTGCACTGGAAACACTTAACAACATTTAAAAGCACACACACACCTCATTGGTACAAAAAAGGCTTTGTCTGGTGGTGGAAGGAAAACAGGGATGAGGCCAGCCTGGTCTCCTCTAGAAGGTTAAAACACATTATTAAAGTTAATATATATATATTTGTAAAGAATTAGCACTGTGGCCTCTGAGGGGCAGTGGCTTTAACCGGAGAGGGTTTTAACCGGAGAGGGTTTTGAACCTGGGACAGAGCTATACAAATGCCTCGCCCGCTTTTTGAATCACAGATGAAGAGTCTCATGCTCTTAACAACATCTCACCCACAAAGGGGGCTTCCTCTTACCTTGCTGACTGGCTTCCAGTTCCTTTGTTTCAAGATCATGAGTCAATTCTAGAAGAAGAAAAGAGATCGTAAGAACATAGAAATGTAAGAGAAGCCTGATGGCTCAGTTCAATGACCTGTCTAGCAAAGCGCCCCGTTCTCTCAGCAGCCAACCAGATGGGATTCGTGAACTATGAACCCTAAAATCAGAGATCCCCTCCAACTTCGTGCCCAAGTTTTGCAGTGATTGCAGCAAAAAAAAAAAACCACCCCCATGTTTTGCGATGTAACCACTCCGGGTGGCTCTCAACAAAATATTTCTTAAAATTTTAAAATGAAGAAACACATTGGAAAACAAAAAGAATCAACAGTGCTTGCTTTAAAACATAGAATGAAACCACTTTATAATATGATCATGGGACATCCAGAAAGTCTTTCTTTTGGGCGGGGGTGTGTGTGTGAGTTATTGAGTTCTTGTTTTTATTTTGATCATATATACATTTTGGTTTTTATGTTGATCTTTTCTGTGAACCGCTCTGAGACCTCTGGGTATAGGGCGGTATATAAATTCTATTATTATTATTATTATTATTAAGCAATGCAACTACATAAGAATATGAATCACTCCCAAAATATAATTATAAATGAGCCTCTTACATATGTGCCTTAAGTATGTATGTAAACAAAGTCATTGAGAGGCATGAGCTTGCATTTGCTGGGCAATCTCATTTATTTTAGGTCTAATTTGAGCCTAGCAAACTCTCATCTCCGCATCAACACAAAGAGGCCTTTCTCTTTACTGATCTTTCACATTTGAGTTGAAAATCCCTGTTCAGAAACAAGATGTTGTGGGGAACTGCAGAAGAATCGCCAATGCTCTTGAAATGTTTAAATGTTTCTTCTTCTTCTTCTTCTTTTTTCCTCCCCATTTTATTTATTTATTAACGTTCTTATGTTACATATGCATACATTGTCATATTACATTACAGGGCTTATTATAATATAATTTCCAACATGTATACAAAGTTCATATACAAAATTTATATACCTAAAGAAAGAAAAAAGAAAGAAAAAAAGAAAGAACAAAGACAAAAAGCTATTCCAAAATCTTATATGCAACAACACTACGGACTTTCTGTCAATCGCGTTGTATATTCCTTTTTTTACAAATGAATGTACTCTTATTATTGTATATTTCTTTACATTTTATCTAATACATTCCCATATCAATATGTACTCTTAATTTTATTTCTCAACTCAATTTCTCTCCAACATCAATTGACGTTGAAATGTTTCTTTGATTTCCCCTTGAATTTTCCTGCCACATTTGCCATCCTTTCCTGCCACCCCAGCGCTGCACTCATTGAGAACCACTGCTCTAACCACTACGCCGCACTGCCAAATAGCAAGGTCCAAGCTGAGGTGGCTAGGCCAAAGGGATCACCCTTCCAGATCTGCTCCTGCACCCTGAGTGCCTTAGATTTCATGCTGCCAGATTCCAAATCAAACTCAAATGCCGGCTGTGCAATTTGAAGGCGGTTTCGGCCTGATTAACTCCGAGAAGCCGAGGCAGGCCCAGAAGTGGGGCAGAAATGCATGCTGGGAGAACACTCAGTCTATCTCCTTCCTCTCTTGTAAAACCAGGCCAGCCCCAGAGGTAGTTGCATTCGAAGGGCAAACAGCACTTTGCTTGGCAGCAAGGCATGAATCCCAGCGCACTCCACGCCAGACTTGGAAACCAATCCTTTATCGGATGCCGGTTTCTCTGTGCGATGCAACAAACCCAGTTAAATTTCCAGGGAAATTCCAAATGGCGCTCTGTTCTGGCAGTGCGGCCAACAGCGTTCAATTAAACATGGTCTTTTCGCCCTTTGATTGGGCCTTAATGGCACAATCCTATGTAGAGACATGAATAGGGCGCAGGAACAGGTCAATGAGATTTACTCCACTGTAAGTGCGTATCAGATTGCAGCTACAAGATTACAAGGCTCTGTCAAGGCTATGGGAAAGCTATTCCTTCTCTGGTTGCAACAAGAGCAGAGAGTCCCTTTTAATGAGTTTTATTTAATCCCAATAGTGAGAGACAAAAGAACGCAACAAGCCTTAACAATGGCGTTGCTCCAAACTGGGTTCCTCCTTCCTCCTTCGTAGCAACAGCACTTTCCCTTACGGTGGCCACCTGTGGTCAAATGTCTCTGATTCCGTTGTTCCTGCACCTTTAATGAATGCCGAGTTCTGGGGGAAGGGGGGTCAGAAATACTCTCCAGTGACAATGTGTCAGCTGGTTCCCCTTCCACATTTCCCCCCCTCTTCTAACACTTCCCAACTCTTCTGTTCGCCTGTCTCTGAGCTGTGACTTCCCTCAGACTCCTCAAAGCCCTGCTGTAATTCAATACTGCATTCCTCTCCTTCAGGAGCATCAGGAGAAGCAGGGGGCATGATCCTCACCATTCCTCCTCCTCTTCTCCTGCCTCCTCTCGAGTCCAATCCCTGACACCTTCATTTGCCACCAGGAGCAAGCCCCTCAACTGAGTGGTAGGAATGCCCTATTGAAAAGA
Organism: Podarcis bocagei; assembly: GCF_964188305.1. Lineage (NCBI taxonomy): Eukaryota > Metazoa > Chordata > Lepidosauria > Squamata > Lacertidae > Podarcis > Podarcis bocagei. The sequence goes on along the minus strand of NC_138141.1, from coordinate 37,550,037 downwards.
AGACAACTAATGGTCTTGATGTCTACCAGCTCCATCTGGTATGAAGGCTGACACCCTACCTGCCTGCAGACTGTCTCGCCAGAGTGGTGCATGCTCTGGTTATCTCTCACTTGGACTACTGCAATGCGCTCTGTGTGGGGCTACCTTTGAAGGTGACTACAACTAATCCAGAATGCAGCAGCTACACTGGTGACTGGGGGCAGCCGCTGAGACCATATAACACCGGTCTTGAAAGACCTATATTGGCTCCCAGTACGTTTCCAAGCACAATTCAAAGTGTTGGTGCTGACCTTTAAAGCCCTAAACGGCCTTGGTCCAATATACCTGAAGGAGCGTCTCCACCCCCATCGTTCTGCCCGGACACTGAGGTCCAGCGCCGAGGGCCTTCTGGCAGTTCCCTCACTGCGAGAAGCAAAGCTACAGGGAACCAGGCAGAGGGCCTTCTCGGTAGTGGTGCCTGCCCTGTGGAACGCCCTCCCATCAGATGTCAAAGAGATAAATAACTACCTGACATTTAGAAGACATCTGAAGGCAGCCCTGTTTTGGGAAGCTATTAATGTTTGATGCATTAGTGTATTTTAATATTTTGTTGGAAGCCGCCCAGAGTGGCTGGGGAAGTCCAGCCTGATGGGCGGGGTATAAACAAACAAACAAATAAACAAACAAACAATTATTTATTATTATTATTATTATTATTATTATTATTATTATTATTAATGATGATGATGGTAGGAATGCCCTATTGAAAAGAAGACAACTCATGGTCTTGATTCAATAGGAACGAAGGGAGCTGCCTTCCTCCAAATTGGCCCATTGGCCCGTCAGTCCGTAGTGTCCACTCTGTGGTCAGTAGTGGTCAGTAGTGTCCACTCCGACTGGCATCAGTTCTTCTAGGATTTCAGGTAGGGAGTCTCTCCCAGCCCTACCTGGAGGTGCCAGGAATTAAACCTGGACCTTCCGCATGCAAAGCTGAGGCTCTGCCACTGAGCCAGGTCCCTTCCTCCTGACTCAAGAGAAGACAATGTATGTTCACTGGGAAAGGGGACGCAGAAGGTGGCAGGTTCAACCCCCAGCATGTTCAAGTGGGACCAAACAAGAGCCTTGCATGGATCCCAGGACAGCTGCTGCCAGCCAGGTAGACCAGTGTCTATTCACACCTGCACTGACATCTCTGTGACCTGGGGGATGGAGGAGGCATTACTGCCTTCTCATAGGTGAACAGGACAGGTGGCGCAACAAACAGGTGGGACTGGACATAGATTCATAGAACTGTAGAGTTGGAAGGGTCCAACTCCACCAGGGCCAGGGCCTTTTCAGTGATGGCTCCCACCTGGTGGAATGCTCTGTCCCATGAGACTAGGGCCCTTCAGGATTTAACCTCCTTCCATCGGGCCTGTAAGACAGAGCTATTGCACCTGGCCTTTAATTTGAATTCAGCCTGATCTTTTCTTTTCCTCCCTTTCCCCCCCCTCCCCTTTTATGAAGTTTGCCCACTCTGAGACCCCACAGCTAATTCTCCCCTGGCCTCCTCGCTTGCCCAAGTAGGACTAATACAGCCAGCTAGCCCTGGTGACTATCTAATGCTTATTAGATGGGTTTTCTCCAAATTGATTTCTGAACTTTGAATTTTATTGTTATTCATGTTTTTATACTGTATTTTATGCTGCTTTTACAATTAAGTGTTTTAATTTTGTTGTTAGCCGCCCTGAGCCCGGTTTTCTGAACCGGGAAGGGCGGGGTATAAATAAAAAAATATTATTTATTATTATCTTATATTTGTGCAGCTGGACATTCTTGCCTTAGTGCAGATCATGGTTTATGACATTCCTGGAGGCAGACCTGGTTTCACCACAGGCTTCAAGTTGCAAGAAAAGAGATTCCTACTGAACACCAGGAAGAACTTTCTGATGGACAGAGCTGTTTGACAGCTGGAGGTGGAACCTGTGCCTTGCACTGTGGGGACTGGTGGGGAGACAAGGCAAGGCAAATTCACCCCATTAGGTCTTTCCCCAGGATCCTCTTCCTTGGGCTCTCCTGACCCAGGTAGATACCTTCCCAGCCCACTGGATCCTTCTCAGTGGTCATCTGTTGGCCACTTGTCTCCTCTGTCCTGGCCTAGCCAGCTCCTGCTCCACTCAGAGCCTATGACAAACAGGCTGCTATTCATATCCAGTGTTCGAAACAAAGAACAGAATGAGCATTCTGCAGCCAGCCCCTAAAAAAGCACTGCATTCTTTGACTTGTACGACTCATGAAAGCTTTGCAAATTAAAGTTGCAGTTCAAGCACAATTGCTTCTTCTTTGGCCTGTCTCTTTTCTTCTGTTGCCGATCACAGAGCTGCAACAAACCGAAATGAAACACGGGCTCCTGCAAATCGTTTAGTTGCAAAGAACAACTGAAACCACATGTCCCAACTGCCTCTGTTTACAGGGGTTTGTACCAATTTTCTTTTACCTATCGTAGGTAGTTGTCCCTGTCTGGTCCCCATTGGGGAAAGACTGGATGGGTACCTTCTACAAACTGCATCAACGTGAGCTGCAAAAGTCACCACGCTGGAGTTTCTTGCCTGCTCTGTGGATTCTCCCTGGGGCGGAGAACCTTAGAATCACAGAGCTGGGAGCTGCCTCAAAGGTTCACCTATCAGGGATGCTGTTACCAGAAACCCATTGCTCTGGCATCTCTGATAGGTGGCCATTTGGGCTCTGATTACGAAGGAGAGTCCACCACATTCAAGGCACTGAACAGCTTGCACCACCAGGAAGCTCTTCTAGATTTTAGTCTAAATCGGCATGGCTAACCTGTGGCCCTCCAGATGTGGTTGGATTTCAACTTCCATCAGCCCCAGCCAAACTGGCCACTGTTTGGAGGTGATAGGAGCTGGAGTTCAGCCGAAACTCGGGAGCCATCGTTCCTCACTCCAGCCCTTGTGAGCTCAACTCCACCACGTCTGGCCTAAGGATGGGGTGTGTGTTATTCTGCCAATTTCAATCTATTTCACGTCCTCATTTTCCCAGCCTTATGTTCGGTTCTCCCCCTTTCTGTCCAATCTCTCTCTCTCTCTCTCTCTGTTGTTGTTGTTGTTGTTGTTGTTATTGTGGTTTTTTTTTTAAAGAGGACCTCATGACCTCACTAATATATGCATTCATGCACACTTTCCCTGGTATATGCATTTTTGTAAACATTGTTTTATTGCAGAACTTCTACTGAAGAACTTTTGTAAACATTGTTTGGTGGGAGAACTTCGTTGAAAAATTTGCAGAAGCGAAAATGTCAAAGGACAGCTGCATTTTGGTTTGAATTAGGTGGATGTACCTTTAAATGTCAACTGAATTGAATTTCTTCCCTTTAGCTTGGACACGCAGAAGTGTTTTGAACCAAAAGCAAGAACCACAGGTGAGTCCAAATCCTGGATCTCCCGTGGTGCCACGTCTATTTTTGTTCCCTAGTCTTTCTTTTCTAATAACTGAGCCTGATAGAACCCTAGAATGGTGGAGTTGGAAGGTACCACAAGGGTCATCTAGTCCAACCCGCTGCAATGCAGGAATCTTTCGCCCAACGTGGGGCTCAAGACCACAACCCTGAGCTTAAGAGTCTCATGCTCCACCAACTGAGCTATCCCAGGCCTTATTTGATGCCTCCAAAATAATTAATGGACCGTCATGAAATTAAGAACAATGGTGGAACAAAACTGGGAGGGGTGGGGAAAGCACTTAGGAAAATGAGGAGGCCGAAAAAAGAACAAGAACTGTAATAGTTAATCGTTGTCTTTCTTAAAAATAAAATAGTTTTCATGTTGATTCTAACCTTCCTTGCTTGAGCATTGTGGTGGATCAATGTCGCTGGAGAACAAACCCCATCACCCCTGGCCATTGGCCATGCAAGCTGGGGCTGATGGAGGTCCAACAACATCTGGAGGGCCACAGGTCCCCCACCTTTGTGCGAGTCATTGCTGTGACTTTGAGACAGTGATCAACAGGGCTGAACCTTCACTTCCTCTCCCTCTCCTTCCCCCCTGGATCCTCTGAGAATGAGATCAGTGGCGGAAACATGCAAGTAATGGACTAGGCACAGCAATTTCTGGTAAGCTATTCAAATCTCTCCTGCTATCCTATTGCAAATCAATACGGGCAGCCTTATGCCCACCTCCTCCTGCCTTGTTCCTGCAGCTACAGTAAAACTCCGCAGCATCTTTCTGGCAGAGACGGGCGAATCTGCCAATTCCAGTTTCTCATTTTCAGCTCTCCCCATTTCCACATCAGTTTGTGTTTTTCCAAGAAAACAGAAAGTCCTCATGAAAATCCACTAGCGTTTCAGGGTGACTCTTTCTCGGCACAGACAGTTTTGTACGCAATTTTAACTAATGTGCAGATTTTTTGAAACTCATAGAATTGTAGTTGGGAGGGACCCTGAGGGTCATCTAGTCCAACCCCCTGCAATGCTGGAATCTCAACTATCTCAAAGAAGCCATCTCAGACGACAATCCAACCTCTGCTTGAAAACCACCAAAGAAGGAGGGTCCACCGACATTCCACTGTCAAACAGCTCTTACCATCAAGAAGTTTAGTCAGAATCTCCTTGCAACTTGAAGCTGTTGGTTCGAGTCCTACCCTCCAGAGCAGGAGAAAACAAGCTTCCTCTATCCTCTATGTGACAGCCCTTCAGATATTTGAGGATGGCTATCATATCTCCTCTCAGTCTCCTCTTTACCAGACTAAACGTAACCCAACTCCCTCAACCGTTCTTCATCAGACCTGGTTTCTAGACCCTTGATCATCTTGGGTGCCCTCCTCTGTATACGTTCCAGCTTGTCGACATCCTTCTTAAATTGTGGTGCCCAGAACAGGACACAGTATTCCAGGTGTGGTCTGACCAAGGCAGAATGAGCGATACTATTGTTTCCCTTAGTTGGTCAAATCCATTGCCCAATTCTGGCATTTCATTATCGCTTCAGAAACAAAAGTTTTGGCTGAGTGTTTCGATGATTAGCATCTAAAGAAACACATCCTCGCAATCCCTTTGTGTGAGAAGTCCACTTCTTTTTTGTTCATGGCAATGCTAATTAAGGTTCCCATTTTACCTTCCCAGGACTACAGAAAGAACGGGGTGAGGAGAACTGGAAGCCTACATTTTCCACCTAAGTTTAGGCAGGATGGGAGGAGGGCCAAGTTGCGCCTTTCGTATGTCAGGCTCATTCCAAGAAATGACTCATTCCTGTATTGTTAACAGCATTTATCTTCCCACAAGACCCGATACTGGAAATGTGGGGATTACAAAGGACTGGAGAGTTTGGCCCTTTTTCTTTCTGGTGGCTACTCAGGGAACACAATTGTGTTTCGGAAATGACTCACACATGGGAGCAGGATGGGCTTAGAGGTTGACCGCAGCCATCCAGGCCTCTCTATCTGACTCACGGGGGTGGGGGTGGGTGGTCCTCCCTAAGCCGCCCTCCCCAGCCATACCATAGAACTGTAGAATTGTAGAACTGGAAGGGATCTCGAGGGTCATCTAGTCCAACCCGCTGCAATCTCAACACACAGTCCCCCGCCCAAATTGAAACCATACCGGACCCTGCTTAGTTTTGCAGATGTGCTAGCAGTTTTATAGCTGCACCCCTTCTCTACAGACCCTACACCTCACCTTTCGCTATGATGCGTCCTTGCATTCTGATAATGGCTAGAGGACAGAGGGTGTTGTCTGAGTAAATTAGCATATGTGGCTCCACCCACATTTGATCCTGGTCTTGCCCACCACTGGCATGTGGGCCCAGAAGGATACTGGAAATGAGATGTGGCCGTCCGGCTTAAAAAAATATGTTTCCCACCCCCTGATGTAGAATAAGCTATTAGGTTTACAGCCTTGCCTAGCTTTTGAACCTGGGGGGGGCGGGTCTCCTCAGTGGAAGAAGAGGGCAAGCAGTATCCCCTAGCTGATCTCCATGCCACCGGGGAGCTGTCTGCCCGTTTCCTGCACCTAAAAGACCATGTACAACTTGCAGAACAGCAAGGCAAGCAGAAGCAAGTGGGCTGACTTGGGGGTAGCACATTTGCTGTAACCGTGGGTCACTAATTCAACCCCCATCCTAACAGGTTAATGCATTTGAGGCAGAAGGAAGGCATTAAGCAAGTTCAGTCTTCCTTTTATATGAGCCTGCTTTGTTGGTACAATTGTGTCACTGGAAAACAAATATTTCATTTGGCGTTTCCATAAAAAGAAAATGCAGGTGGGCAAGACTCCTGAAGTAAGGGGAAAACAGAGCGACTTTATTTTGAAGTGTAGTCAAAGTGATACATCTCTTGGCTCTATTTTTTTGGGGGGGGGGGGGAGTCAATTGAAGGTTTTCTAATGAAACTGGAGGAGAGGAGAGAGGATGGCGGAGGGGAAGCATCCACTCCTGCTTTGGCTTAGTCCTTCTCCTGTAACAAAGTTCTGATTGAAGGTTACAATTTTGAGCAGTGAGGAGTAAGTGTATGCTTAAGTCTTCCAGGCTTAGTTGTTTTCCTTCGCTAAATCGCCCCCAAGATTCCTTTACCACTTACAAGAGAGCAAATGCCTACCTGTGGTTCAGCCAAAAACTGCTGAAGCAACATCACCCACCTTTCCTTGGGAGGTCTCCTAGGATATGAAGCTACCTACAGCTGGACAGTAATATATGTCCTCCCTAGGAGCTCTCCTAAGTCCTGGAGTGGCTCACCCTGCCTACTACCTAGAGCAGTGTTTCCCAACCGGTGTTCCGCGGCACACGAGTGTGCCGTGAGACGTTGCCTCGTGTGCCGCGAGATGCCTGGAGGGAGGCGGGCGAGTCGGGCGGCGAGAGGCGGGGCGGCGGCGGCGAGGAGAGGCCGCGCCTCCTGCTGCTGCCTGGCGCTCCTCCTCGCAGCCGGCAGCGCTGCCTGGGCGCCTCCGCGCGACTCTGCCTCGCTGGGTTTGGTCTCCCAGCAGAGACGGGTCACACGCGCACCTCCCTCCCTCCCTCAGCCTGCGCGGAGGGAGAGCCAGAGAGAGGCATCGCTCCTGCGCGGCGGGAGAGGGAGCAGCCGGAGCGATGCCCCAAACGAGCTGAATTCCGAGCGAGGGACTGAGGGGGGAGGGAAAAAACTTTCACTTTCGTGCGTCCCTCCCGGCGTGACGCTGCGCGCTGACATCACGGGGCGGGGCTTTAATGGTGGTGTGCCGCAAGATTTTTTTTCAGTAAACAGGTGTGCCGTTGCCCAAAAAAGTTTGGGAAACACTGACCTAGAGCAGCAGTTCTAAGTACTGTTGGAAGCAGGTTAAGCCTCTTCAGGACCTCGGAGAGCTCCAATGGAAGTCATACATACACTGTTGTCCAGTGGGTTGTAGAGAAGTCAACCATAAATATGTTTCTACCTTAGAAGCACTCCAAGATCATGATTTGCTAATATGGTGCCCATGGGACAGAAGTCTTCTCTGGTGTTCGCAGGGCCCTGCCCCTCTCATCCTTCCCCCATTGAAATTGAGTGAGTTCAATACACAGGGACTTTCAAAGCATAGGTTGCTACTAAAAGACTGATTCTCTTACAGTTGCAGAACGAATATTATGGGGAACCCGTCACCATGCCAGTTCCACAGATGGAAGAAGGTTGAGTGGGCATATGTTGGCTAAGGTGACCCTGCACATAAACTGGTCCCAAGCTTGTTAATGCTTTATATTCTAACTCCTTAAACTTGGCCTGGTAGCAAATAGGCCGCCAGTGCAGATCTCTGGGAACAGGTGTTATATATGCTGACGGGGGCTTCACACCTGTCAGCAACCTTGCTGCAGCATTCTGCGCCAGCTGCACTTTCTGGGTCAAGCGCAAGGAAGAATGACTTAACCCAAAGCCAAGTTAATCTCCTCACTCTCTGTTGACAACCTTTCGCTTCTCGAATTTCCTTTCGGATTACGCTTCTGGAACTTGAGCAGCAACCGAGGGATCTAAATACTGGATCCACAGCTTCCTTTGTCTCTTCAGAAGAGACTTCTGCAAGCTGGCTGGATGCGCGGTTGCCCGCCCGTCCCCCACCCATGCGCCAAAACCGGTACAAATGAGATCACTTAACACTGATGCACATGGCACAGGGCTGAAATTAATCCTCTTTGAAGAGGAGGAGACACAGGGGGTTTAATGATGGCTTTGTAACACACAATGTACTTTGCCCCTCCCCCACAGTGGCTCCCTCCCACAATCTTGGATCAGGCAAAGGACTGCTGGATTAACAAAATGCTCACACTCATATGTTCCCCTCCCCACCCCCAGGCTTTTGTCTATTGTAACTCAAAACACTGTTTAGTCGTCCGCCCTAACAGAAAGGAACGCCTTAAACTGGATTGCATTGAAATCAAATTTAGCCCAACCATCCTAATTACAATTCCAACTGCGTTTCCTAAAAGACAGACAGAGAGAGAATGTGGTAGAAAAACCTCTCTCTTTCATTCAACGTGTATTCCCAGAAGGAAACCAATTAGAGAACTGATTACTAACGTAAGCCACATTTGCACCATACATTTAAAGCACCGTGTTGTCACTTTGATCTGTCATGGCTTCACCCAAATGATTCTAGGAGCTGATAAGGAGGCTGAGATTTGCTAGGAGACCCCTGTTTTCCTTACAGAGCTACAAAACTCAGAAGAGGGATGGACTGTTAGATCATTCTGGGAACTGTAGCTCTGGGAGAGGAATAGGGGTTCTCCTAACAACTCCCAGCACCAAACTACAGCTCCCAGAATTCTTTGGGGGAAGTCATGGCTGGTTAAAGTGGTGCCATAGTGCTTTAGATATAGGGTGTGAATGTGGCCTTACTCTGGCATCCTTGAAATCTTTCCAGGCAGCAGATTACACAATCTCCCAACACCAATGTGTTCAATTGCCGTCTGACTCTTAAAGGTCTTTCTCAGAAGCTGTTGGGTCTACAACCAGAAACTTCTGGCTGTGTGTACATACTGATGCTCTTTGTCAGGGATGGGAATCCAGTGGTCCCTCCAGATGTTGTTGGAATCCAAATCCCATTGCCTCTGACCACTGGCCATGCTGGCTGGTCCTGATGGGAGCTGGAGTCCCTTGGAGGTGGCGTGGAGGGAATGGTCAGATCAAGAGGAGGGATGGGAGGAGCCTGGAGAGTTAGAACCACATGACCCCAGGGAAGGTCCCAGTGGAGTCCAAAAAGCAATGCTGGAGCCCCAAGAAACTTTGGAGCCAGAGAGGGAGTTGGTGGGCACAGTGGCGTAGAGTGGGTTGCCAGAGCCTGGGGCCAGAGTGGGATGGGAGGGAGGGAAAGGGACAGAGTACACATGTGCATTCAACTGCCTAGTGGCATCTGCATCACCCAGGAGATCGCAGCTGTAGAGATAAGAAATGAAGAGTTGTTCCATTGTCTGGAGAGGTCACTTCCTGGATTGCATGAAGAAGTCATTTTCAACAGAGCCCAGTGACAGAAGCAAGCAACTGTATTGAAGCAGCACTGGGTATTGAAATTTTGTGTCCCTAAATTTTTTGGGACCCGGGCAACTGCCCCATGCTATGTCACTGGGTGGGCAGGAATGCAAGGAGCTGCATTCAGGAGAGGGTTCAAGCCTGTTGTCAGGGAAAGAACTTTCCCCTGTGTTACCACCAGACACCCTAGCCAGTTCCCTCCAGAGCCTTCTCTAATAGTAAGGTTTTTCCCTTGGAAGAGACAAGTTGGATGCTGAGCTGGCATTGACTCCCCTTCCTAGGTCCTGGAAATTCCAGCGAGAACATCAACCAACGCAGGGCTTGTACACACTTCTACTTGCCCCATGGCTAGAAACCACGGGTCTGAGAGGTTCTATGTTTGACCCACACTTTCCCAGGGAAAACCCACTCTTTAGCACTGGCTCGGAGCACACATCAACTCGCATAAAACCCGTTTTGACGTTTGCTCCGATTCAATGGCAAAGTGCAAGTTTTTATCAGGGGAAAGTGGTGGGACAAGTGGAAGTTGTGGATGAGCCTTCTGAGCTTGCCTTGTCCAGTCCTGAGAGTCCTCTTGCTTGCTGCGCAAATAGACTGTACCTGGCCTGTTCTGGTTGCATCCACTTCTTAGCTTGCCCCTAAGCCATGCAATTCACCTGCAGTGCCTTTGGACCTTTGCCTTGCCGATGCACCATAGTGAATAAAGTCTGAACAATTTGGGCAGAAGCAGGCATTGGAAATAAATTAAAAAATTAAAAAATTGTCCAGTAGCATCTTAGAGACCAACTAAGTTTGTTCTAGGTATAAGCTTTCGTGTGCATGCACGCTTCTTCAGATACACTGAAACAGAAGTCACCAGACCTATATATATAGTGGGATGGTGGGGTGGGAGTTTTCTCAGAAGGGTGGTAGAAGATGAGTGATTGACTCAATGGGTACGGTAAACCTGTTGATGACTGTTAACGACTGCAATTAGTCCTACAGGAAAAAGCAAAGGATAGTATGCAGAGGTTGGAGTTCAAGATCTCCCTCCAGTGAGAGACAGGACACCCATACCTTCTGGAAGCCCACAACTCCTGCCAGACCCAACCTGCATGCCTAGTGGTCAGGGAGCCTCACGAGACTTGGAGGGCCACCGGTTCCCTGCCCCACAACCCACTCAGCTCACCTGTGCAGTGCTTCTGTAAGTGGAGGATCTCCAGGTGCAAATCGTGGAGGAGTTCCATCTGCTCCTTCTTCAAGAAGGCAATGTGTCTTTGCACACTTTGGATATGGTGCTCCAGGGACAGCGTCTCCATCGCAACACAGTTGTCAACCGTCAGAGCCTAGAGAGAATTAGACGCGGATTCATGAGTTGCCCTCATGGCAATAGTGGCTTGCGGGAAGAGGGAGCTTCTTCTTCTCTCCTGCTACCCTCTCTCAAGCGAGTCCTGTAGGCTGATGTACTGAAAGACATTGGCTTTAAACAAATCAAGCAGTTGATATATTTGAATATATTTGCACGTTCCACCTGTTTAAATAAAACCAAATCAAACCAAACAGGCTGCTGTTCTTGCACAGAGCAGAACCACAGAATTATAGAGTTGGAAGAGGCCATGAGGGTCATTCCTGTGATGCAGGAATCTTTTGCCCAACATGGGTCTAGAACCCACAACCCTGAGATTAATGGTTTCACGCTCTGCCAGCTGAAAACTATGACCTAGAATCATAGAATCATAGAATCATAGAGTTGGAAGAGACCACAAGGGCCATCGAGTCCAACCCCCTGCCAAGCAGGAAACACCATCAGAGCACTCCTGACATATGGTTGTCAAGCCTCTGCTTAAAGACCTCCAAAGAAGGAGACTCCACCACACTCCTTGGCAGCAAATTCCACTGTCGAACAGCTCTTACTGGGAGACCAAGGTTTGAATCCCAATTCAGCCATGAAGTTCACTGGGTGACCTTGGGCCAGTCACCATCTCTTAGCCTAGTCTACCTCGCAGGATTGCTCTGGGGATGGAATGGGGAGGAGGCGAACCATGTGCATCACCTTGTGCTCCTTAGAAGATAAAGGTGGTTTATAAATGCAAAAAATAAAAATAAAACAGCTCTTTTTTAAAATTCCAAATATGTTGTTTAATTAGACACTGAATGAGAAATCAAGATTATTCTCAGAATTGTAGGTTAGCTGATTTTCAACACGATTCTGTTGAAGCAAGTCCCATTTTCAGCTGGGCTTACACCTAGATATGCGCTCACAGAATTGCACAGTGGCTTCAAAGCCTATTTATGCAATTATTTCTGCTAGGCACTTTGTTGTTGTTGTTTAGTCGTGTCTGACTCTTCATGACCCCATGGACCAGGGCACGCTGGGCACTTAGCTGAATTTAATACATGGTATCCTATCTGAACCTGCCTTGAAGTTTGAGTTCTGAAGGGCTTGCTTACAGACCCACATTTAAGATCCTTGGGATTGGAGGACGTGAGACACAGAGCTTCTTTGGTGGTGGCTCCATATTTGTGGAACCCTTTCCCAAGAGAGATACATTTGGCCCCATCAACAAGGGTTTTTAAACAGGCCTTAAAAATCCATCTCTTTTGGTTTCCAGCCGAGATACTGGTCTGAATCTAGAAACAATTTAATGGTAGTGTTGCTGGTGTTAAACCATTTCACTGTTTCAGTTAATGTTACACGCGTGCCCTGCTGCCATGTGAAACTTTTAAAACACCTATTTCAAATGACTAGATTTTTATTAGAATATGATTATGTAGTTTTATGTGGTTTTTAAAGTTGTCAGCCACCAGCCTAAAAGATGGCCCAGGAGCACAGAAACACAGAGAGCTAGCTGCCTTATACAGAGTCAAACTAGCGGTCCATTTAAATCAGTAATGTTGGCACTGACTGACAGGATCTCTCCAGGATTCCAGGCAGGAGGTCTTCCCCAACCTTACCTGGGGATTGATCTCAAGACCTTTTGCTTTCACATATGCTTTATCACTGAGCCTCTGAACTATTTCAAGACAACAACCAACCAACCTCTGGCAGATATTTCTCTGTCTGTGCTCCTAATGCAAATAAAATAAACCAATGATGCAGAATAATGTCTTATATCTCCCCAGGAAAAGATCTGCACCTGGGAACCTCACAAAGGACACCAATTCATAAGAGAGGGAGCAGTGGAATGTTATATGCCTACTCAGAAGTAAGCCCCATTGAGTACAATGGGAGTTGGTTACATTTTTCTTGAACTGCACCCTTCAGACATTGCGATCTTGCTTTTCCGCTGGTGCTATTAAAAGTGGCTTACTGTTTTTAAAGGAAAGATTTATAAACTAAACAATAAATGAACAAACAATGAGCAAACTCAGGTGCTTTTCACTAGTGGGTTTCTGTATAACCGCAGACCTAGAATCTGGAAATACAAGAAGGCAATTGCAAAGTAGGTACAAATGCATTAAGGAGTATTGAGACCGTATACCCAAGAGAATACAGTGATGTTCTCTAGGTACTTAACTAATATCAAGGGAAGTGGCAAGTAAACATCTCTAGCAAGAATGTTTATTATTAGTATTAGTATTGGAACGGGGAGGTTCTGCTCTTGATCTGCCCACCTAACCTCCAACCAGTGGAGGCTTGTCCGTAAGGGCACCTGGGGTGCTGCCCACCAGCCTCAGTCTGCCTTCAGCCATTCCCTACTTGCCTGCCTTCTCACATGCAACCAGTCCAGAAGGTCGCCCTGCCTGTCAGCTTTCTGCTCTGTTGCCCCTACAGAGCTCAGCAGGGAGGAGGATGGGGCCCAAACTAGAAGCCGTTTGCTCTGGCTGTCATTTCCTCTGGTGCCACCTACTGTTCGGCTCCCTGCCTTCTGCCCTATCAGTCCCAATGGGCACTTGGGAACCAAACCAGGGCTTCTGATTATATTTCAACCAGGTTCGTAGGAAAGCAGGGGGCCCTTTCATGAGAAGAAAGGCATGTGGGTCAGAGGGAGAGTGACTGTGGAAAAGAGGAAACAAGGTGCATAGGAAGTTGCCATACATTGAGTCAGACCACTGGTCCAGCTAGCCCTATATTGTCTACTCTGCCTGGCAGTGGACCTCCAGAGTTTCAGACAGGGTTCCCCTTGACCCCCAGTGGGAACCCTACTTGGAGTTGCCAGGAGATTGAACCTGGAACTGTCTGGATGCAAAGTAGATGCTCTTCCATTGAGCTACAACCCTTACCGTAGGATAGATCTGCGATTCCACAGCTGTACCGCAGAAGCACAACATTTGCTCTGGAGATTCATCTTCTCAGGACTTTTGGTTGTTTTAGGATTACACAGGCAGGCTGAGTTGCCTGCCAGAGCAGAGGCGGCTATTGGTCTGCGTGGACCAATGATCTGACTTGGTATATAAAGCAGCTCCCTTATATGGGAAGTGTTTCCAGTTCCTGGGCAATGCAGTTTTCCTTGGTATCTTCCAACTCAAGAGACATCGCTCCCAGTGGTGTTTTTACTAGACAGACAAACTCCAGAGAGGAAGCCTCAGTTTGTGTGTCGCAGCAAAGTCCAGCCGTTGAGTCTGACCAAACTTTTAAAAGGAAGAGGTTGATGGTGGCGTCACTGGCATGTGTGGGGTCACAGCCCACATTGCCAGAGGCAAAACGTAACCCCTCCTCCTGTGAATACACAGCAGTCTAGAGCACAATCAACCCACTGAGTCCTAAGATACAGGTTGCCCACCCGGAAGCGACCCAACGGGACATAAGAAGCTGAGTGGGATCATCAGCTCAGTATTGTCTGCAGCCTGTGTGGTGTAGTGGTTAGAGTGTTGGACTAGAAGCTGGGAGACCAGGGTTCAAATCCCCACTCAGCCATGAAACTCCCTGGGTGACCTTGGGTCAGTCACCATCTCCCAGCCTAAACTCTACCTCGCAGGGTTGTTGTTTGGATAAAGCGGGGAGGAAGAGAGCCATGTATCCCACTTTGAGCTCCTTGGAGAGGAAGGTGGGGTATAAATACAGGCAACAAATAAATAAATTCCCAGACTGGCTTTCCATGGTTTCAGGCAGGGGATATTCCCTGCCCTACCTGGACAGAAGCTGGGACCTTCTGCACGCACAGAAGATGCTGAACCCTTGACCTATGGCTCTTCCCTGTGGTTATGACCTCTTCTCCAGATGTTTGCCCAACTCATAGAGTTGGAAAGGACCTTGGGAGGTCTTCTAGCTGAACCTCCACCCATCATTGCAGGTCAGAAGAGCAGAAGGACCAGACTGAGTGCTCAAGTGGTATGAAGGCAACACTTTAAGGGGGACGAAGAAGCTGACAGGCAGTGCCACCCCCTGGGCTGAGAGTAAGGAAGGAGGCAGGCAGGCGGGGGCTGGCTGAGGGAAGACACTCAGGTTGGGGGGCAGAGACCCCCTTTGCCCAAATGGACCAGCCTCTGCTGGGTATTTGACCTCTGAGCCGCTTTATCTCCTTTCTTTAAAAAAACAAAGACCTTGGGCGCTGTCTCTTTTATTCTTCTTTGCAGCTGGAGAGGAGAACACTCTGGTGTTTGCACTAAGGGAAATTGAATTGCTGCTCTCTTGATTCTGCCTAGGGCAACTGCCTTTCTGCATAAGCAGAGTGCATTTTCTGATCCCTCCCACCTACTCCAATCTGGGCTTAAAAAGGCACCTTCCAAGCCTGAGGAGTCCCCACCTCTGCTGCTCAGAAACTCAACACCTCCCTTTGTTGAATTTAGGAACAGAGGAAGTGTCTTATACCAAGCCAGATTATTGGTCCATTCAGCTCAGGATTGGCAACACTGCCTGGCAGCCTCTCTCCATGGTTTCAGGTAGGGGCTATTCCCAGACCTACGGGGAAATGCCAGAGACCGAACTCTGGACGCTCTTCTGCATGCTCTAAACACTGACCTATACTGACCCTGAAATTAACCGGAGGTGGATGAGTTGAGACTGTGCCATGGATTCCAGGCACCAGCAGGGGTTGGGCTAAATGATCTCCGGGGGACCCCTTCCACCTCTCTGATTCTAGGACTGCAAAGCAGCTCTGCTCCCTGACCTTTTTAAAAAACAACAACCAGCCAACCCACAAACTTCTATTATTTAGCAGGGAGCCAGTGGGACCACCATCTCCAGAAAGCGGCAGCTGCTCTGTATTCAGGTTTCCTAGGAAAATCCTCTCTCTCTCTGTCTCAATCTCTCTCTCTCTCTCTCTCCTCCAAAACAGATCTCAATATGCACATCTTTCTCTCTCCCCCCGCCTCGCTTTCCTTACCTGGGCAAAACGAGGAGGCGACAGCAGGAACTGGTGGCCACGACTCGGTGTCATCAATGGAAGGAGATGCCAAGGCAAGGAAGGGCGAACAGGTTGGGTCCTCGTTCCCCCTGGAGGGTTATCCAAACGCTCCCCTCCTCCGTGTCAGCCACAAACACCCGGCGGGTGGCGGGGGGGGGGGGAGAGGTATTAAGGAGGGAGGCGGGAGGGAATGGAGGGGGAAGATCCCCTCCCGCCACCCCTGGCGCCCCCTTGCTGGGTTTTCTCCTCCTCTTCCTCCTGGATCTCCTTCAAAGCCTCCTGGCGCAGTGGACACACAAGGGCACCCGTCCCAAAGTTGCGGACTCCATGGACTCTCGGCTGCTTCTTCCCCGTCTCCCCGGTCCCCGTCCTCCTCCTGCGCCCTCTTGGCAAAGCTGGGGAGGTGATGGTGATGGAAATGGTGGGCGCCGGAGGTGGTTTGCAGCAGGCCCTGGCAGGTTAGAGGAGAAGCAGAGGCGAGCGAGGGAGCGAGCGAAGGCGTAAACACAGAATAACGTGACCGGAACTGGTGAGATCAGTCTGGGTTGGCTTGTACAGCAGCAGGAGCAGCAGGGAGAGGAGGAGGAGGGAAGAGGAGGATGGCTCCACTTGACAACATCCAGCCGATGAAATCACCTCTCTGTGCCTCCCCCTGGGGACTCGGCCATGGCATTGGAGGCTGCTGATTCAGCACAGAGCCAGGGGAGAGTGAATGGAGACTGGGGTGGTGGTGGCAGAGACCCACCTGGGGAACAGAGGCGGAGACATCTATTTTAAGCCAGACCTCCTCGCCCTCCTCCTCTTCTTTCCCCCCTCCTTGCTTTTCCCTGCAGCTCTCTGAGATCCCAGAGCAGGAAGCGCAGCACCCAATCCGCCAATCGGATACTTAGAGGAAGCTCACAGGCAGGACTTGAAGGTAATAGCCTTAGATCGTTTGCTGGCCTCCCAGCGGCTGACATTCAGAGATATGCTGCTCTTCTACATGGAGGTTCCACCTCCGGCCAGGCAGGCTGTTCTCGCGCAAAGCAGGGCTACAGCTGTTTATATATGAGTTACCTGAAATCATAGGAGCCTACTCCTAGGGGCTGAGGTCCCATTGGCCCCTCAATAAAATATTTTGGGAGCACCCCCAATGTTGATGAACATTGCCATTCAAATGGTGTGTGCACGCTGCATCTTGTGATCGATTATGCAGGGTGGGGATTACCTGCCTCCCCCAGATTTTATTCAAGTTGGCACCTCTGCTTGAAATGGTCAAGTTCCAAGCAAAGGTGACTTGTATTTTGTCACTGGGTCCAAAGATGCAGCCAAACTGAGATGCTTTAAGCTTAGTTTCATAGAATCGTGGAATCATAGAGTTGGAAGGGACCCTGAGGATCATCTAGTCCAACCCCCTGCAACGCAGGAATATGCAGCTGTCGCACCTGTCAAACCTGTCAAACCTGCAGCCTTGGTGTTATCAGCACCACGCTCTAACCAACCAAGCTATCCATTTTGCCAAAAAAGTTGGTTTGGCGCCCAAGCCTGAAAGTAAGAAGCAAGATACAATATGTTGGCTTTTAAGTGCCAAACTTCTTTTAATGTTTACTGGGCACAAGGTGCCCAGAAAGAGGTAAGGTTTTGAGTTGCACAGAAATAAAGAAAGCTCTGGGACATGAAAGCTTACATCACAAGCAACCATTCTCTCTCTCTCTCTCTCTCTCTCTCTCTCTCCCACACCCACACCCACACCCACACCCACACCCACACCAATATACAGCTGTATCTGTAGAAATATAAAAGAGAATTCCAAATGATAGCTTTGTCAATGTTTATATGCAGAAGCCCACCGTGGTGTAGGGCTTAGACCAGCCTTTGCCAACCTAGCACCCTCCCAATGTCATTGGACTGCAACTCCCACCAGCCCCAGCAAGCATTGCCAGTGGTCAGGGATGATGGGAGTTGTGGTCCGACAGCATCTGGTTGGAAGGGAGGATCACATGCACTGCTCTGAGGGTGGTCTGGGCTTCAAAGGCCAACAGATTTATAGCAGCAGAAGCTT
This sequence comes from Podarcis bocagei, assembly GCF_964188305.1. Taxonomy (NCBI): domain Eukaryota; kingdom Metazoa; phylum Chordata; class Lepidosauria; order Squamata; family Lacertidae; genus Podarcis; species Podarcis bocagei. Next base: position 37,532,301 of record NC_138141.1, on the reverse strand, counting down.
TCACAGGCTAGACTGTGGAGTCCACTTAATCAGGCTAGCAGAGTAATCTCACTGGGAGGGAGCTGACCATGGTGCTGAACTCCAGCAAATGCAGTACAGTACCCCATCCTTCTCCCCACACTGTCAGACCTTAGCAAAGCATGGTTGCTCATAAACACAACCATTGCCCATTGCTTCCATCTTCCATATGTAAATTGCATTTAGTAGTCCAAGGTCTAAATCTTGCTTACAATAAACAGTATTAACTTCTGGTCTGGATGGTAACTTTCTTTCTGGATCCACACATCCTTCCACAGTGGGTACATTGGTTTCTGGGTGGGAGTTGATCACGGTGTGGATTTGCCAAGTGTGCCTTCCTCTTGGCACGTTTCTCCCTTGCATCCTGAGTTCAAGTGTCTCCAAAGCCCACGACACCTTTGGTAAAGGCTCTTCTCCAATTGAAGCACTTGCAGGCAAGTGTTTCCTAATTGTTGGTGTTTATACTACATGGGGTGAGCTCCCGTTGCTTGGTCCCTGCTCCTGCCAACCTAGCAGTTCGAAAGCACGTCAAAGTGCAAGTAGATAAATAGGAACCGCTCCGGCGGGAAGGTAACCGGTGTTTCCGTGCGCTGCTCTGGTTCGCCTGAAGCAGCTTAGTCATGCTGGCCACATGACCTGGAAGCTGTACGCCGGCTCCCTCGGCCAATAAAGCGAGATGAGCACCGCAACCCCAGAGTCGGACCTAATGGTCAGGGGTCCCTTTACCTTTACCTTTATACTACATTTTTTTAAAGATTTGCCTTGAGAGAGTCTTTAAACCGCTTCTGTTGACCACCAGCATTATGCTTTCCATTTTAAAGTCCGGAATAGAATAGTTGCTTTAGAAGACAATAATCAGGCATCCACACAACATGACCAGTCCAATGAAGTTGATGTTGAAGAATCATTGCTTCAACACTGGTGATCTTTGCTTCTTCCAGTACACTGGTATTAGTTCGCCTGTTTTCCCAAGTGATGTGTAAAGTTTTTGGAGACACTGTTGATGGAATCTTTTGAGGAGTTGGAGATGGCGTTTATAAGTGGTCCATGTTTCACAAGCATACAGTAAAGTTGGTAGTACAAGAGCTTTGTAAACAAGCATTTTGGTTTCTCTGTGAATGTCCCAGTTGTCAAACACTCTGCACTTCAATTGGGAGAAAGGTGCATTTGCAGAGCTCAGGCGATGCTGGATTTCGGCATCAATGTCGGCCCTTGTGGAAAGATAACTGCCCAGGTAGAAGTGATTGGCATTTTCCAATGTTACACCATTGAGTTGGATTTGTGGTGCTGCAGAGGGGTTATTTTGTGCTTGTTGGTGCAGCACTTTGGTTTTTTGGATGTTGAGTGAGTGGATGGTAACTGTGGAGCCCAGCTGTCCAGCTACTTTGTGGGTACCACACAGTATATCAAATGCATGCACCAGGTAGGGCTTGGTGTTGGCACAGGCTGGAGTGAAAAATGGAACAGCAGGAATGGTTTTTACTTTATCATTCCCCCAACTCTACACAAAAAAGGAGGGCTGTAGCCTTGGTAGCAGAGCACCTGCTTTGCTTGCAGAAGGTCCCATGTTCAGTCCCTGGCAAATCCAGGCAGAGATGTCCTAAGCCCTGCTCATCAGTGTCAACAAAACTGAGCTAGATGGACCAATGGTCTGACTAGTATAAGGCATTTCCTAGGTTCTCATGTTCACATGGGAACAGGCAGTTCTAGAGAACCAGTAGATAAGATGCAGAGATATGGCCAAAAATGTTGCATGCATATGGCCCCATCAGAGGGTTGTCTCCAACTAAGTTCTACTTAGAATAGACCCATTGAAATTAATGGAACCAAGTTAGTCATACTCATGATTTTCAGTGGGAAACAACCCAATATGGGATACAACCCAATGGGTGGCATTCAATGCTAGCCCTACTCAGAGCAGACCCACTTAAGTCAATAGGCATGACTATTAGACATGACTGCTTTGGTCCTGCTTATAGGTTTCCCACAGGCATCTGGGTGGGCCCTTTGACAACAGGATGCTGGACTAGATGGGCCATTGGCCTGATCCAGCAGGCTCTTTTCCTGACTAGGTAAAGGTAAAGGGACCCCTGACCATTAGGTCCAGTCGTAGACAACTCTGGGGTTGCGGCACTCATCTCGCTTTATTGGCCGAGGGAGCCGGCGTACAGCTTCCGGGTCATGTGGCCAGCATGACTAAGCCGCTTTTGGCGAACCAGAGCAGCGCACAGAAACACCATTTACCTTCCCGCTGGAGTGGTACCTATTTATCTACTTGTACTTTGACGTGCTTTCGAACTGCTAGGTTGGCAGGAGCAGGGACTGAACAATGGGAGCTCAGCCCGGCAAGTCCTAGGTTCTGTGGTTTAACCCACAGCGCCACCCACATCCCTTTCATGACTAACTTAGGTTCATTAATTTAATTGGGTCTACTCTCAGTTGTTGGCATCCATCTGTCTTGGGAGACAATGGTGTGTGCCTCTGGGGGTAAAGTCAAATCACTGCATTAGCAACACTCGCCAGGGTGCAAGCCTGGGCAGTATGGAGGTCCTGGGCCGCCCAGGCGACAAGACTCCCCTCTTAGCCTCGCTGATGTGGTCCAAAGGAAACCAGACCAATACATTTGGCACCAGCTTGGCTGCAGGAGGCATACAAAGATATCATCCAACCATCTTAGGGCCTCCACTCTGGATTTGTGTAGGGTTTACTCCTTCTAGGGCTTTGATTGTCTTCTAGGGCCAATGTTAGAAACTAGAGAACAATATTCTGAAAAGTATTAGGGCTTTTTATTTCATTTGAAAGAGTTATCTGAGAAAGCTAACAGATACGGAAGCAATTGCAAATGAAGGTGAAGGGTTTGCCTATCGCTAGTAGTGTGTCAATACAGGTGGAATGTTAACGATCATGCTTTGACTGCCTTCAGTTTGCATTTGGTTGAAAAGAAGGAAAGAATGAAAAGCAGAAAAAAGCAGAAAAGGAGACATCACCAGAAATCATGTTTATGTGGCATGAAATTTGAACTTCTTCTGGCACAGATTATGAATAGCTGAAGCTCTGTGTTCTTAGGAGGTGTCTCTCAGCTCCTCTTTGTGAAAGCCTTCTGAAATTATATTTCAGCAGAGCTAGTCGGACAAGGGACATATGATTTTTTTGAATAATTTATTTCACATAAGCTTCTTATTGACAATGAATAATTCAACCGGCTCTATTTAAAGCTTAAGAGCCATTTCTGCTAGACCCTTGTTAAGATAGTATGGCAGGTTAGAAGAAAGAGGTTGCTGCTGGAATATTCTCAACTGCCTGGTGAAGGCTTTAAAATGCCAACTGTTTCTGAAATCGCTTGAGTGGAGAAGCGGAGAAACACATGCACCTTGCTGCTGCAACTTCAGATTCGCCACATTTGCGTGGGTTGTGAAAAGAGCACCTTACATTTCTGAACTCAACATTTGGCTAGAAATGCATGACTAGTTTTGTGAACCCAAACATCTGCGCCTCCATGTGCCTCTGTGGCGATGGATTTGTTTCTCAAAGAGCACTTTCCTCTGGATCAGGAGTGGGGAACCTGCAGCCCTTTGCTTGTTGGCAGACTCCTAACTCCCATCAACCCCACCTAGCGTAGCGTGGCCAATGGTCAGGGATGATGGGAGTTGTAGTCCAGTAACAATTGGAGAGCCCACAGGTTTCCCATCGCAGCTGTTTTCTACTATATGTTTTTGGGGAATGTGTATGCTTTGGCCACATGCACCACTGGCATAGTGTCCCTGGAGGGATGGCCAAGGGCGGTGTGTGTGTGTTTGGTCCTCCAGAAGTTGCTGCCATGCTTGCCTGCCTTAAATCAACAGAGCCCCATGTAATAACCTCAGTGACCCACCATCGTCTCCAGCAAAGACCTCTAAAACGATAAGCCTGTGAGTATGTCTGCAAGATATAGCATCCCGAGTGTATAGATGCATGTGAGCAGGACTGGTAAGAGCTGCCCTTTCAAGATGGACCTGGAAAACATCCACTGTCTTCTGCTTGCAAAGAGTCTCTAATCAAAGGTGCATTAGGGAACTTTAGATTCCAGACTTAATGGGCTTACAGCCTCCCTATCTCCAGATGATAGCGTGTATTTATTTAGCTTACAGCACAATATAGAAAGCTAGCTACATTTGGGGGTGGGGGTGTGTGATGGTGGCGGCTTCTCAACTCCTTCTGCAGAGTGGGACCCCTGTCTACTGCCTGGAAGCCCTGCTCCACCAGGGCCATCAACTCTATTGCAGATAAACACCCTCTTTCTCCAGTGCCACAACCCATATGCACAAATCAATAATCAACCATCCAGACTTTGAGGGTGTCTATTCTTAGCTTATTATGTGCCTCGCCTGTTATGCTGCCTGCTCTTTCTGCCTCCAGCCCCTTCACCCCCACCCCAGGCAAAGCCCTAGCTGTTTCCTTCTTATTCTAGGAAACTATATATTTCTGTGAATGGAAGAGAGGGGCCCTGATCAAAAAGGGTCATCGTTTCTGCAGTGCATAGCCCTTTCGGCTTTCTTCATTGATTTCCTATTGCCTGAAACACACACACACAGCCCTCCATGCAACGAGACAGGGTTGCAGAAAGATCAAGGTCAGATATTCAGGGACAGACGGCTGTCTTCTTAAATGAGGTCATCGCTCCAGGATACAATCAGAGAGAAGAGAGTGGATGGGGTGGGGGTGGGGGGAAGAGGGAGGAGGAGCCATTGCATCACAGTCCTGCCACTCCTCCAGCTAAAGGTGAATGAGAAGCTGGCCATTGTCATCTGAGCTGGGGATAATTCCTGCAGCGTTTCATGTTCTTGTTTCAAAAGCTTCCACTTTAGCTGGACAGAACTCATGCCACAGAATCAGGGAAGCCAAAGCTGTGCTAAGTTGCCCATTCAGAGAGATCCCTATCAATACTCTGCAGGATTCTGGTGTGTTGAAGGCTATAATATGAATTCAACAAGTAACCTGGCAAAAGCCAGTTCAGGTGGCAGGTACTGGGGAATGTGTTTGTGTGTGTGGGGGGGGGAGAGAGTAGTGATGGCAACTCCCCTCCCTCTGGCCATTTCTACTTAGCCTAGTGGTAGCTGGTGCCCCTTGGGACTGGTAGGACAGAAAGCTGGGAGGTCAACAGTAGATGGCACCAGAGTCAATGACAGGTGGAGCCACCTCCCTGTGAGTTCTGCAGAAGGCAACATTAGGGCTAAGGAGGAGGAAGGAGACACTGCCAATCTCCCCACCCTGGACTGGTTGTAAATAAGAAGGCCGGAAGATACGGATTGACTGAAGGCAGAATGAGGTCAGTGGGGCTGAGTTTTATTCACCCTAATAGATGGGTCTCCACTACCTAAGCTGATGGTCTTTTTCCTTGCAAGTAGGACAGAACTATGCATGTGCTGTTCGGCTTTGCCCTGGGCCCACTAAGCTAGCCTGCTGCCCTCAGTGTGGGGTTTGCAGCCCAAACCACAAATGCATGTTTTGCTAGACAAGCACAGGGCTAGTATGCAGAGAGTTCCTTCTGTGTATGGTCACTTCCTTTGCCTCCTTTGGGCGGCAACTCTGTAACAAAGAAGAAAATCCTTTACTGTATATTTCCTTCTGCCTGTGAGGAGGACACAACATAAAACTTCTTTGGCTCTTTGGCTGTTGGTTCAGAGGTACAAAGAGTGCATAGAAATTTTCACTGAGTTTGAATAATACATATTTTAAGGGTTTGCTTACGCTATATTGTATCCTTGGACACATCACTGATTGGTGTTGTACATTAAAACTGTTTTCTTTATGCGATACTGACCTCTGGTGACGCAGAAGGGAATTACAAACTTCACTTTTCAAATCCTTGATGTAGTTAAACCTACCATAGATATACAGTGGTACCTTGGGTTAAGAATTTAATTTATTCTGGAGGTCTGTTCTTAACCTGAAACTGTTCTTAATCTGAAGCACCACTTTAGCTCCTGCTGCCGCTGCATGATTTCTGTTCTCATCCTGAAGCAAAGTTCTTAACCCAAGGTAATATTTCTGGGTAGTGGAGTCTGTAACCTGATGCGTATGTAACCCGAGGTACCACTGTATCTTTCAGGGGTGTGTGTGTGTGTTTATTTTCAAACAATGTTAGAAGTGGCTTACGTGAAAATAAAACATAATAACAATAAAAACACACTTTGAAATATCAAATAGCATTAAACCAGCAAAGCACAAATTAAAAGAGGCAGCAGAAATCAGTGATAATGCCTCTCTTTCAGAGCTTCCAGCTGTCTTGAGATCAGGGAAGAGAGGCTTCCCACTTGGAGGAAACAACTTTTTGAACACTGGCATCCTCTGCATTCATGAGCAAACTGCACTGTAACTTGCAAGAGCCAGAATCCTACCTGAATCCATGGTTACAGCCAGGTCATTTTAGACCCTGGACTCAACATTGTCTCGCTGGTGCTTGCTTTGGAGAACCATGCGGATTACTTCTCCTGTGAAGCACACTGTTAACATTTCACCTGTGAAGCACACCATTAACATTCCTCTCTCTGCTCCCTCCCAATGTTCAATGCATTGCAATGGTTTCTACATCCCTGACAAGATAAAGCAGGAATGGAGGACCTCAGAGCTGGGGGGTGGGGTTGGGTTCTCCAGCCCTCTCTATCAGACCCTCCTGGCTTTTCCCAGGCCACTCCCCTTTTCCGCAGGCAATCTATGTCACTGGTCCTGCTTTGCCCCTTCTTCAAGTGTTTTGCCTGGCTGGAAGTTGTCCTTGAACTGTAATAATGCTACTTCCTTGCCTGGATGGAAGATAAACAGGCACACTTGTGAGTGTGTGTAGATACTAGCCCCTGCACAAAGGCAACAGTCACATTATTGCTCCACCCACTTTTGCACAGGCCACACCCACCTGTGGCCATGTGAAGGTTGCCCAGAACGGATGAATGTGGGATGAGAAAAGCTCCTCACTTCTGTGTCCCCCCCAACCCCCCCAAACTGTTAAAGCAAAAAGCGAAACCCAGTTTCTCAGCCTTGGTCAAACACATACAGTGGTACCTCGGGTTAATAACTTAATTCATTCTGGAGGTCCGTTCTTAACCTGAAACTGTTTTTAATCTGAGGTACCACTTTAGCTAATGGGGTCTCCTGCTGCTGCCATGCCGCCACCGCGTGATTTCTGTTCTCATCCTGAAGCAAAGTTCTTAACCCAAGGTACTATTTCTGGCTTAGCGGAGCCTGTAACCTGAAGCGTATGTAACTTGAAGCGCCTGTAACCCGAGGTACCACTGTACTCTGAACATGTGCAGGTTTGCATTTCAGGAAAGCATTTAAATCCTAGCCCCATCATGACTGCAGGAATAAAATGAGTCTTGCTTTTGCTGGCCCGTGCAAAGTGGATTTTGGCTGCAGGTTTAACCCTGCTTGCTTGGGAGCAAGCCCTATTGAATTCAATAAGACTTGCTTCTGAGTAAACATGGTTAGGATTGCACTGTTACTCAGCGATATGCAGGTGGGGACTAGCTGAAGGCAGACTGAGGTTGGCGGGGCAGTGCCCCATTTGCCCTAGAGGACCAGCCTCCAATCTTGGAGAGCTGCTGCCAGTCAGTGTAGACAACATAGGGCTACATGGACCAATAGACCGACTCACTGGGTTGTCTCCAGGGCTAGTCCTCCTCAGAGTAGACACGCTGAAAATAATAGGCATGGCTAACTTGGGTCCACTGATTTCTGAGTATAAATGAGCATAAGGTAGATTCCTGCATTGCAGGGGGTTGGACTAGATGCCCCAGGGATCCCTTACACCTCTACAGTTCTGTGATTCTGTAAATCTATGACCCCTATGCCCCATAACCTGCTCCTTTCTGAGTGATCCCTGGGGGTGCCCTGGCCTGTGGGCTTGAGCTCCAAGGTCAACCCTCCAGAATGCATCCAGCCTAAACCTCTAGGGAAGGCAAAAATCTCTGAGCTTTACCTTCCCTGACTTCCACTGGGACCTGGCTTGTGTGCTTGAGGCCAGGACTGGGAGGTTAAGGCAGGCTCCCTCAGCAGTTTTGCTGCCTGTCGATGCACCAACTGAGTACCTGGTTTGGCTGCTGAGTAGCTGCTGCTGCTGCTGCTGCTGCAAGAACACCCTCTATTTGTCCCTGGCTGAAGGCAGAGCATCCTTGGACTAGGTTAGAGCTGGTCCCTTTCACCCAAGATCTCGAGAGGAGGAGGAGGCACCATGGCTACGAAGAAGAAAGGGCCGGGGGAGAAGAAATGGGAGCTGGTGCGATGGTGAGTGAGAAACGAGGATGCAAAGTGATGCAGGAACGATGCCGGGCTAGTGAGGAGAGCAGTGCCTCTGCAAACTCCTGCCAGGAAGGGGAGGGTCCAGGCTGCGCCACTGTGTGTGTGTGTGTGTGTGTGTGTGTGTGTGTGTGTGTGTGTGTGTGTAGGATCCACGAAGGACAGGCTCAGTGTTAGGACACCTGCTCTGCAGGCAGGAGGTCCCAGGTTCAAACTGCAACATCTCCAGGTAGAGATGAGGAAAAACCCTTCACCTGAAACCCTGGGGAAACGCAGCCAATCACTGTGGACCAGTAATTCAGGACCACCATCTGGGGGCAGTGGGATTTCCTTGGGGTGTGTGCTAAGAAGCGTGTGTGTGTGTGTGTGTGTGTGTGTGTGTGTATGTGAGAAGCTGGTATTGCTGGACTGATTTAATCCATTTTGTTGAATTAATCTAAATAGTTGGTTTTGAGTAGATGTTCAATGAATTGCGACTGTTTTGGATTATATTGTGTGACTGTGAGCTGGACTAACTGTGAATTTATTTATTTATTTATTTATTTATTTATTTATTTATTTATTATAAATTTTAAAATTAGTTTCCACATTTTTGTATATATTGACATTAAGCATTTCAAACATCCAAATTTTTTAAAAAGATTCCTTAGAACCTACCGGACGTCCCTCCCTGGGTCCTTTCTATAATACAAAGTTATCTGCATACTTTTAAATTACCCAATTACTAATTTTCCCATTAGGAAAAAAGCATGTGATAAGAATTTCACATTACAAGCATCTTCACATTCCTGCCAGTGATTTTACATGTTTACAGTAGTTCTTTAAGTAATATAAAAAATTATTCCAGTCTTTTTCAAAAACTTGATCTTCCTGGTTTTGGATCTTCCCTGTCAATTTCACCATCTTCACATAGTCCATCAATTTTGTCTGCCATTCTTCTTTCCATGGTACTTCTTGTTCCCAAGTCTGGGCTAGCAATACTCTCGCTGCTGTTGTTGCATACATAAATAGTCATTTATCTTCTCTAGGTATTGCTTCACCTACTGTACCTAACAGAAAGGCCTCTGGTTTTTTAACAAATGTATTTTTAAACATTTTCTTCAATGCATTATAAATCATCTCCCCAAAAGCCTTTACCTTATTGCATGACCACCACATATGGTAAAAATTACCTTCTTTCTCCTTGGATTTCCAGCTGGAAATGGAAGGGCTAACTGTGAACAATGCTTTTTAGGAGATAGGAAACACTAGGGATAAGTTTATGGAACCAAGGGAGCAATGCCCCCCCCTTTGGAATTAAGGGCAAAAATGAGCTAGATTAGTAGTCTGACATGGTGTAAGGAACATTCCTATTTGATAAATAATCCCTTTCTGTCTTGAGCATGAGGCAATGAGAGGGGCGATTTTTTTAGAGGAAGCAGAAGCACCTCTGTAAATCTTGAGAGTTCCTGTCCAAAAGGAACAGGTTTTAAGGTCTTAAAGAGATGGGGGTGGGGCAGGCAGCAGGATCCCTCCTGGGACAGTCTAGAGCAGCCTTTCTCAACCTGTGGGTCCCCAGATGTTGTTGGACTACAACTCCCATTACCCCTAGCTAGCAAGGCCAGAGCTCAGGGATGATGGGAGTTGTAGTCCAACAACATCTGGGGACCCAAAGGTTGAGAACCGCTGCTCTAGAGGAAGGAGATTTATCTGTAATGTTGGAGAGGGATTGCTACCTGAAGTCAGAAATTCATCTGCTTTTAAAAGGAGGAGCATATACTGAGTTGAGACCATTGGTTCATCTAGTTCCATGTTGTTTACACTGACTGGCAGCAGCTATCAGGGGTTTCAGGCAGGGAATCTTTCCCAGCCTTACCAGGCGATGCCAGGGATTGAACCTGGGACCTTCTGCATGCAATTTGGGTACCCTAACCACTTAGCTATAGAGCCCTTCCAGACCATAGAGGCAGCGAGTTTCTCTACTGGAGACTTATAATGATGCTGCTGGTGTGTTGTTTAGAGCTTTTGACTAGGACTGGGTAGACCCAGGATTAAATGCACAGCATTTCCACAGCATCTGAAAAACGGATCAGTTCGATAGTGGTGAGCTCCTCTTCTTCCAGTGCAGCAGTGCAACTGGGAGGAATAACGCCCCCCCCCGCACTTTTGCTGACCAGATTGCTCAGTGAAAGAACAGTGGGGCTGTGGGTGGGTCTTCTTAACCCCCCTATTTCTCTGCCTGCCCCTCTCTTTTTCTGTACAGTGTGCTAAAGCATGCACAAACTTTGGCCTGTAGGCCAAAAATAGGCTAACCACTTTTAGTTTAGTTTAGGGGTGTTTTTTTTTGTTCTCACTGGTTTGATATCTCACCTTGCTGCATCACAAGGTGATGAAATGTTGTTGTTTTTCTGGGCTACAGCTTTTAGAAAATTATGTAAGCCTTGAAGGCCAGCCAGGTTTTGGCTGAATATGCTTCCACCTTTGGATCGTAGGCAGGAAGACTTGGGAAGGAAGGACCCAAACGACTGCAATTGCACTGACCACTGCCCCGGCACGTGTGAAGTGCAAGGAAGAGGGCCTCTGAGGCATGTGCAGAGTGCATACCCGCTGCTAGGATTTTGTGTGCTTAGTTTTCTTAAAGCAAAATAGTGGCACAGGAAGGCAAGGGTGTGTAGGCTGTATGGCTGAAGAGTTAGAACTTGGCTCAGGAAATATACCTGTCTTCCTTCTCCTAAGTAATTGTTTTAGGCATATAGACATTTCTTCAGATTGATGAATTCGGTAAGTTTAAAGCCGTTAAATCGGGTCAGAGCCCAAACTGACAGCACGGAAAACATTTCAGCACCTTGGAGAGCAACCAGCGCCATAGGTCAGCTTGGACCGAGGCTGCCCTTTTCATTTCCTTATATGCCATAATCACACCCACTGCTCATTTCACATCGTGACCCTGGACTGGGGAAATCTCAGGTCTGGTTGGTTCCAGTTGCAGATCCTTATAGAGCATTTAAAAAGCCTATATACATTCACAGCGAACTCATGGTTTAAGGGTGGGCTTTCTGCATGTTGTGCAGATGCAGTTTGCATCTCTAAACCACTGCCAGCTCCCTGCCCTATAAAGCAATATTTCGATGCGTAAGAATGGCACACGCCTCCAGCTTTAGGAACAAAGGAAGCTGCCCAACCCCCGGACAGGATTCTCTGTTGCTAGAGCTCTCGGCTCCATATTATTTTGTTTACGGGAGCCACATATCACCCTGTTTGCTCTGCTGCTCTTGCTTAATGCTTCCCTCTCAATACTCAGGTAGACAGCATCCTGAGACCAAGTGTCCTTGACGCCTCCTCCCAAACAACGGCAGCCGTGACGCGATGAATGGGCTGAGTTGCCTGATTCAAGCTGCTCGTAGCAGAATGACGTTCTGTCGGCGTCTCATGCGTTTGAATGAAACACGTCTCCACCAATACAAAGGAAGGGAGCCTTAAACCAATGAGATTCTTAAAGGGGGTTGAATCACACCTAACAGGCAATCCCCCCCTTCACATCTGAGAAAGAGGCTCCTAAAAAGGAATGCTTGTCAGCTGCTCACTCAGCGCCCTCTGCCGCCTATGGCTGGGCTAGGAATTAGGATTGACTCAAAACAAGTCATTTTTATTGGGGGGGGGGGGAAAATTCAAGCAATTTCAGGAAATCAGCTCCTGTTTACAAAACAATTAATTTCTGCAGATTGCATTTTGCGAAGAGCAAACAGTATCATAGAGGGAGAATATAACTCTCATCATCTTTTTTGTTGTTGTTGATAATTTTAATGTGGCATTAGACAGACAGACAGAGTAAACTGCTTATGAGGGTTCCTTCCTGTCGAACAGTATATAAATACTCTGTGGAACTCGCTGCCCCTTGACATTTGGCAGGGGTTTTTGTTGCACTATGATTGTTATTATATAGGAGCCATAAAAAAAATGAGGGCAAGCACGGCAGCCACCTGCAATTTCAAACAATATTATTATTATTATTTATTAAATTTGTATACCGCCCTTCATCTGAAGGTCACAGGACAGTTCACAAGGCAAAAATGCCAAATGAGAACACAACAACACAAGACAGAGCCAGAGAGCGCTGTTCTACTTCAAATTGCCTTTCCTTTGCGGTCACCAGCTGGAGACTCCAGTGGTGGTCAGAGTTTGCAGCACTTAATAGTTTTCTCTCATATATATGTAGGCATAAGCTATGATTGGTCTTCTATCTCACATCTATAACACATTGTGCTTTGGCCCTGCCCCAATAGCCATTTTGTGACTGGTGCCCAAGGCACCTTTTTCAAAATTCAAAATGTGCCTGCAGGTCCATGAATATTGGTGATCCCTGGTCTATCTAGTCTGCCTGCCTTCCTTCCTGCTCCCACCTGGATTCACTGAAAAAGCTGGAGGAAAGCAAGGCCAACGGACAGCATGCTTATTATTTAGCACAATGTACATCGGTTACTTGCACTTGGGTGGTACTGTGGGTTAAACCACAGAGCCTAGGACTTGCCGATCAGAAGGTCGGCGGTTCGAATCCCCATGACGGGCTGAGCTCCCATTGCTCGGTCCCTGCTCCTGCCAACCTAGCAGTTCGAAAGCACGTCAAAGTGCAAGTAGATAAACAGGTACCGCTCCGGCGGGAAGGTAAACGGCGTTTCCGTGCGCTACTCTGGTTCGCCAGAAGCGGCTTAGTCATGCTGGCCACATGACCCAGAAGCTGTACGCTGGCTCCCTCGGCCAGTAAAGCGAGATGAGCGCCGCAACCTCAGAGTCGTCCGCGACTGGACCTAATGGTCAGGGGTCCCTTTACCTTTACCTTTACATTGCTTACTGAATCAGAAAATGAAGACTGTCTCTAAGCAGAAGTTGTGGACTCTCTTTGATTAGAGTATTTAAGGCAGAGGCTACCACACACAGCTGTCACAGAGGATTTTTTCTGCATTGGGCGGAAGGGTTAGGCTAGATGTTCTTTGAGGTTCCTTCACATTCTGATTCCAATGAAGATGACATGAGTAACTGTGGCTGGGTGACTCCTGTTCAGGAGAGGGTCCCAGCTGGTGCAGAAGGCTGATGCAAGGGATCCAGCGACAAAGCTAGATTTAGGAGAACCTCCAATCTTTGAGTCTGATCCTATTTACTGACACCCTTCCTCTCTTCTCTACGGCAGCAGCCAGTGAATCCAACCAACAAATCAGTTCAGACTCCACTGCTGGGGTTCACATATTCCCTGTCCCTAATAATAATAATAATAATAATAATAATAATAATAATAATCTGATTACTATTTCCCCCCTGCATTTTCAGTTGCTTCTATAATACATGTAGTTGCTGTAGTAGTTGCTTCTATAATACATATGCAAAAGGAACATGATAATCTAGCCTTGGCACCACTAAGTAAAAATGAAAAAATGTAAAAAAACCAAGCTTGCTTTGACCTCTGATCCTGACCTTTGACCCCCACATCACTGCCTCGCCAGCTGTAGTCTCCATTTCCCTCTCTAATGAAGCATATGCCATCTTTCCAATTAGATTTGGTTTTGATTTCTGCTTTCTCTTCTCCAGAAGGAATGGGGCGCGTGCGCCGAAAGACAAAGAGAGAGAGAGAAAGAGAGAGAGAGAGAGACAAGTATAATTATTCTTTAACAAGGAATCACTTGCCCGTAAACATTTCATATGCAAATGAGTTGGTACTAACTAATGTTCCTGATTGCCAAGTGGAAGTCGTGGAACATGCCTTTGTTCCTTCTCTAAAGCAAAGGAACAGTTGTAATTACAGATATTTTTGCTCGCACATAGGCGGAGAAGCAGCCCTTAATTGGCATAACAAGCCTTGATTCATCTTAACGTTGCTTAATAAGCGCCGGCATCTGCCGTGACATTCAGAACGAGATTCGAGGGGCATTGCTCTGGCACCTTCTGAAATAATCCACAGCTGAAGAAAGGACTCGCTGTGTGGTTTTGTCAAGGCAATCATAGGAATGAAATGGCAAGCCTTTACACATAAAGGTCAATGCTAGGTCTACTAGGAGCTGTGATCTATTTTTTTCTGTCTGGGAGACAGCCAGTGCAAACTTCTGTGATGTAGGAAATTTCAGAGTATGGCAGTGATGGGTGACTGAATCCTTAAGTGGCTTTAGCACTGGGTGATGAGTGCTCAAACATGGCTTCTAGTTACTGCAACAAGCCTCAGGTTGGTGTTAGATTGGCTGTTATTACGAGCCTTCAGGATTTACTTTGACCCCAGTTCTTTTTTATTATTATTGCTGAAATTTTCTTTTTTTTTTGTATAAATTTTTATTAATTTTTCAACATATCATTTTCAGCAGTAATTAAACATACTTTCAGTTCTTACACCATTTTTTACTTCCATCAATCACATCTGAAAATTTTCCAATCTAATCACCTAATATACATTTCTTACTTCCACTATTACATTTAACTATCAAAACTGTTATCTCTATTCTTTCTTTTCTTTGCAATATTTCATATATTTCTCCTTACAAAACTTCTTGTAGTCCTACTAGCATAATTTGTTGATTACAGTTGCTCTTCAAATAGTTCGTATATTTCTTCCAATCTTATGTGACTCTCTCGTCCCACAGGTTTCGAATCCTTCCTGTCATTTTATCTAATTCTGCATAGTCCCTTAATTTTTACTTTGACCCCAGTTCATATGGTATCGGAAGCGAGCTAGCAGTAAATCAGACCTTGCAAGTTGGAGTGAACTCTTCCCTGGCAAAAACACAATTGGCACAGAGTTGGTGGAGTGCAAGCAACTCATCTCTGGTACGTTTTGCCCTCCATTTAGCAGTTGCTGAGACTGAAGGTCTCTGCCTCCCCACGGCAGCCTAAGTCCCCTCCTCTCCAGGGTTTCCCCCAAGCATTCTTAGACTGTGCCTGCATGAAGCTGGCTTCTCCTCTGCCCTCTTCATGCCTCTCCTCGTACTGGGAGACCAGCAGGGAGGGGAGCTTGTAGCAGCAGAAGGCGGAGACACTCATAACTCTTCACCTGCCTGACTCATCTCTGCCTGTTGACCTCCTTGCTCTCCTGCTCCAGCTTCTGCCTCTGATTCTGGACTTATTTCTGCCACCAACTCTCTCCACTCACTAAGTCCTGTTACCCTTTCAGCTTCTGACACCTCCTCTTTCCAGTCTTCTTTGGGAGGGTTGGAGGCTGCAGGGTCACCTGATGGAGAGGCAGGTCAGGGTCAGGGCTTAGACCAGGCTCCTGAAGAAAGAGGGAGACACCTACACCCAAGGCTGATGGACAGGAGTCCCCAGAGGAACATCCCAAACTACCAGGCCCTTTAAGACCAGAGCCTGGATTCTAAGGAATCTTCCCCTGAAGACATACCGTATTTTCCCGTGTATAAGACTAGGTTTTCTTCCTAAAAAATAATGTCAAAAATTAGGGGGTATCTTATACATGGGGCCATCTTCCCCCATTTTCTTAAATCTGAATCCCCCCCTCTTACAGACGGAAAAATACGGTACCCTCCAACATTTCTCCGATGAAAATAGGGATGTCCCATTCCATAATGATAATTTTACTATTTATATCCCACGCATCTTACTGGATTGCTCCAGCCACTTTGGGCAGATTCCGACATATATAAAAACATAATAAAGCATTAAACATAAAAAATTCCCTGTACAGGATTGCCTTCAGGTGGCTTGGGAGTCGGATAACTTCATACCCTCCAACATTTCTCCAATGAAAATAAGGACATCCTAAGGGAAAGTGGGACATTCCGGGATCAAATCAGAAACTGGAACGGCTTCTCTAAATCAGGAATGTCCCTGGAAAATAGGGACACTTGGACGGTCTGTGAAGAGCCAGGTGCCTTCCATTGCACACCATCTACTCAGCAGTGCAGGCCAGAGGGTTGGTCTTCTGAGGCTCTGGGGTTCCCACAAGGGGGTGGAGCCTGGAGGAGGTAGCCCGGAGACAGAGACTGAAAAGGCCTCAGTCTGCCCCCAGCCTTTGTTGGAGCAAGTGGCTTGTGTGGAGCTGCCGTGGTGCTGTAACCTTGAATCAGCCTTGTTGCACCACTTTCCCCATTGAATCTAGCACTGGGCCAGAACACGGGAGTTGAAACCTTGTGTGCTACCTCCATTATCCAGACCATAATAGCTATTTGGCTCAAGAGCTGCTTTTGAGAGGCAAGATGGCAACACCGACATCACAAGCTCTGGCTCATCACCCTTGCTGATTTAAAACCCTGACCTCATTTTGATTTTTTTTAAGGGCTGCTTGCCACACCCTCATATATGTTTGGGATGCTTTAGCTGTGATTCCTGCTTTGCAAGGGGTTGGACTAGATGACCCCTTTTGTTCCCTTGCAGCTGTACCACTCTGATTCCATGTCTTCTGTTCAGAGATGGCCTATCCAGAAAGAACATTTTCTCTTAATGCCAAGAAGAGATTCTGGTCTCTCCCTGCCCCACATTTCTCCTTCCATGGAGATTTCAAAACGATTTTAAAGCATCACTGGAGAAATGGCAGCCATGTTTAGCTGTGGATACCTTGTTAGTCTGGTACCCTGGGTGATTTAAAAATGGTGATTCATGCTTCGCAACATCTTTGTAAAATCCAGGGAGATTGCTCTGCCCTTTGAGAAGGAAAATAAATTCAAGAGTCCGTGAAACACCAGGCGCTGTGTGAGGTTCCTTGGAAGAGCAGCTTCGGATATTATGGGTTTTATCTGGTGTTAGTCATGCCCAGAGTACACTCACCAAAAGGAATGGACATGAATAACCTAGAGCCATTGATTTCGGTGGGTCTTCTCTGATTGAAACTTAATTGAGTATGACCCTAAGATCTCTCTGTACAATCTCTGTGTGATGGCTATGCTCTAGCTCCACTGTTGACGATAAGAACAACTCAGACACACAAATAACCTGCTCCTTAACTACCACAGAGATTTCCTCTTGCACCACCGTCTAGAAAGGCTGAATACCACCCAAAGTGCCTTTAACATCACTGCCCCAGAAGCTGGGGCTACAAGCAGATGTTATATGCACCAGTTGTGGCAGTGTTCTGTGCCAGCAGTACAATGTTTTCATTGGAATTTCACGAATACCGGCTGCTGCGGTTTTAATTTTTTTTGGTTCACTGACTCATCCAGACAGGGTCTGCTGTTGCTATATTCAAGTCATATTTCCAGATTTTCTTCTGTCCTCTTTGAATTCCTATTAAGTCACAGACACTGTCCCTTTCCCACTGCTAATAATGTTTGTTCAAATTCAATCAAAGGTTCAGTTGCATGAGATTGAACAATGTGGTCCCTGATAAATTTCATGAGCTGATGCTTATGGAACCGGTTAGGGAGTCAAGTCTCCCAATGCCACATGAAGCTGCTCTAAGGTTACCAGGCTTGTTCACTTAAAAATTCTTTAATATAAAATACGGTGCTGTGGGTAAAACCTCAGTGCCTAGGACTTGCTGATCGTAAGGTCGGCGGTTCAAATCCCCGTGGCGGGGTGAGCTCCCGTTGTTCGGTCCCAGCTCCTGCCCACCTAGCAGTTCGAAAGCACCCCTAAGTGCAAGTAGATAAATAGGTACCGCTTTATAGCGGGAAGGTAAACGGCGTTTTCGTGTGCGGCACGGGTGCTGGCTCACCAGTGCAGCTTCATCACGCTGGCCACGTGACCCGGAAGTGTCCTCGGACGGCGCCGGCTCCCGGCCTCTTAAGTGAGATGAGCGCACAACCCTAGAGTCGGTCACGACTGGCCCGTACGGGCAGGGGTACCTTTACCTTACGTCTTTCTTTGCACCCCTTCACCCTATGCATATTTTCAATGACTGACACACCAAACCCAGGTAGGTTTGTGTTGGAGTTAAAGGAGAGCAGAATGACAAAAGCTGTGGTTACCATTTATGCCAAATTAAAGAAGTGGTTTCAGAGTAGGGATGTTGCATGCCTTTAGTGACTTTTACCTCGAGTGACTTAAAGGGTAGGGCCCCCAAAGGACCAAGTCCCACCAACTCTTCCTCCAAGCCCTGGAAAGCTTCTGTCAGTCAGTGTAGACCACTGGTCTACAACTGGTGGGTTGGGATTCACTAGCGGCTTGAACAAAGTGGGTCACAAAAGGAGTGCTACCATGAGTGCAAATACATGGTAAAAGTAATGGGTCTCCAAATGCATGTTTGGCTAAAGTTGGGTCCTCTTGGGTCTGAACAGGTTGAAGATACCTGGTGCAGGCTGTGCTTAGCTAGGTGGCCTGATGGTCTGTCTCAGTATAAGGCAGCTTCCTATGGTCAGGCCTGTGTGGGTGACCATCTGGCAACTCCATACACATCACTGTGGGTTCCATAGCAGAAGAAAGGCAGGATAGAGATATAAGAAGATGAAACTCGCTGAAGGACCTTGTGGGGGCAGTCACTGCCTCTCAGCCTAACCTATCACACTGTCAGGCATCAGGGAATTTGATCCCCTCTCCCCAAGGCAGGCTGCCAGGGATAGATAACACGAAAAGCTCTTACCAAAGTCTTTTATTTAATATTCACAGAGAGAGGCTTAGAAATGCTTCCTCTTGGAGTAATGGTGTTGCTCCGAGTAAACTCCACCCCCCTTCTCTCCTCAATCGTCAACAGCACACACCCCTTACGGTGGCTGCTTAGGGCCATTTGCCTCTTAGCGTTTTGTTCTCCTGCCTTCAATGCTCACTGGGTTCTGGGAGAGGTGTCTGAAATGTTTTCTAGTGATAATGTGTCAGCCAGCTGCTCCAGCTCTGCTTCCCCCTCTTCTTCCGTTATTTCCCAGCTTTGCCCCTCTGAGCCGTGACCTTCTGCAAACCACCATTGTAAATCTATAAGGTCTTCCTATTCTCTGGAAGGTTCAGGAGGAGGGGGAGGCAGTCTTCACCATTCCTCCTCATTCAAGTCCCTGACACTCACAGGGCTGCAAATAAATAAGCATGACAAACAAGGGGAAAGGGGCAGGGAGGGGAGGGGGGGGAGCACCCGTTGTGAAACAGTCATTCTTAAAATGACCAGTTGGTATAAGAAACTGTTCAGGGTAAGAGGTGGGTCCATACTGTCTGCACATCTTTCCATTGGACTAGTTGTTCTAGGGTGCTACCCCAATGGAAGCACAGTATTGTTGCACAGCCTCCTTGAGTATTTTTGCCCAGCTGGAATGTATCCTTGAACTCTGAGAATGTCTCTTGTTTGCTTCGATGAACGTGCATGTGGAAACCCCTGACTTTTGCATGGTTGGAACATAGCCTGTTGTACAAAGGGAAGAGCCACTCCCATAGCTCCACCCACTTCTGTCTCTGCCCCCCCCCCACCATTGGCACACGGCCCCTGGAAGGTTCTCTGTGAGGGAACATGGCCCTGCGGCTGAGTAAGGATCCCTGCCCCTGCTTCATGGCCTCCTTTGATCCATGGCACCTTGTGTCTCAGCTGCTATTCCACCTTCTTGCCCTGACAAACGTTCCCATGCTGTGCTCCCTGCTCTTCAGGTACGTGAGGGAAGGTCGCTTCCGGATCGAGGAGAGGACCCTGACAGCATTCCAGTGGCTCTACTCTCCGCAGCAGCATCGCATCGTCAGCAGAGCAGACCTGGAAGTCCCGAGCCGGTGAGCCAAAAACCTTGGGTGGTCTTCAAAGAGTGGGCTGTGATCCCTGAAGAAGCCTGTGGGACAAGTGGTTTGGGCAAGGAGCCTGTGAAGTTCCAGGCAGAGATGGGAACCTATGGATAGTGCCTTCCTTCTGGGGTTGTCAATGGTCCAGAAATACAAATGTGACCAATTCTGGACAGTGGTGGATGGTACCCATTGGGATTGGTACAGCAGAAGGCAGGGAGCTCAACAGCCAGAGCTCATGAGAGGTGGAGTCAACTAATTCTAATCCTCCTCCATGCTGAGTTCTACAAGGGCAACACTGAGACCAAGGAGGAGGAAGATGGATAGTTGTGCCACCCCAATGGTGGATTTAGGACGGCACAACTGGTTCCCCTGCACAGGTGCCAAGTTGAGAGGGCACTTTCTTGCCTCCTTCCCAAATCCTGGTAAGCATTTGGGAAAGAGACATGAGGGTTCGATAGGGTCCTAGAGTCCCCCTCTTTCTTTCCCAAGGCCCAGTTAGTGCTTGCACAGTTTTGGGAAGGAGAAGGAAGGCTCTAGGATCCTGCCAGAGCCTTCCCAAACCCTTGCGCTGAAATGCAAAGAAGTTGATTACGTCATTAGTTATGTTAGTTTCACCGGAGACGAATAATGTACATTTTAGCGGAAGCCAAACTGCAGTGGAATGGAAACAATGCTGATTGTGATGAATACAAGGCAGGGTGGAAGCTGCTCCCTCCTTGCGTCGTGACCCACAATTCCCCCCGCATGCTCCCCCCCCGTTTTCAGGGAGACTGCGTATTAATCCCTCTTACAAACCTGCTCCTCTTTCCACCACTGAAAATCTTGGAGGGTATGCTATTGCTTAGCCTTTTCTCTCCGTGCACCATGAGTTTCGTGAGGGTAGAATCTAATTATGCCTTATGCGTGCCCAGGGATGGATCACAAATCTGAGAGATAAATAGCTTTCTGCAGAATTTGTAGCTGGAAGCAATTCTAAGAGAAACAACCTAGCCAGAACTGTCCCCTATGAAACCTCTGTGTTGAATGTGTTCTACGCCTCAGAGAAGAGGCTAATGGCAAGGAAATCGATACTCCTGCACTCTCTGAGTTTGATTCTCTGACTTTGGTGGACCTCGGAAGCTTTTAGAGCCATTAAGCCCTCGTACTCTGTTTTCCAAATTCCCCGAGTAAATGTAGGCCTCTGCGCTGTAAGGGCAATCCCCCCCCCCCCGCCGGTGGTAAATGAATGTGTCCATGGGATCTCTTGGAGCCTGTTGTACGGCAACAATTTATCTCTGCCAACCTGAAAACCTCATTTTTATAATTACTGTACCATTTGATACCGGGATTAAGACAACAAGTGGGACCTGGAATGAAAGGAAAGTCCATCATCATGCAGAACTATTATGGGCTGGCTGGATGCAGAGGAGTGGTGGGAGGCACTGGCTGGAGAACCCCCAAGGGAACCCCTGGGGAAGAAGTCTGTGGATTGGTGGTGGGATGACAATGAGTGGTCAGAGGGAGCAGAGAGGGCAGCCTGGAAGGAGGAGATGTCGGAATCTGAATAGGGAACATGGTTTAGTGAGCAGGAAGAGCCTGGGACAGAGAGCAGCCCAGAATCAGAGGCAGGAGAGGACTGGGGCCAGGACATATAGATGAGGAAGCTGCTGCAGACCCCAGTAAGTCTCCCCCTCCTGCTGTGACCAGCTCCCCTCCCCAGAACATGCAGAGAAATGAAGAGGGTGGACCAAAGAGAGAGACAAGATAATAGAGGCTTTGGCTACATGAGGATCCTTAGAGAATGGTAGGAAGATGGGGACCTTCAGTCCTCACAACTGCCTCACTCAGGCAAGATCTGGGAAGAGTTGCTGTGATCACTAGGTCTGCACTGTTTTTGGTTAACTTCACTGACACCTGGTGTTAAGCTGGACTAGAAGAATGTTTGGCCTGATCCAGCAGGTCTTCTTAATCAACACTAGAATAACCATTCCTTCCAACAAGGCAACTTTACTGGAGCAAAAATACATGCGTTAATTTGCCCACAAGTTACACCTCTGTTTGCGAAAGTGTGTGAGCCATCTCCTGGGGTATGGCGCTGAAACAGGGAGCTGCAAATAATTCATTTGGGGAAGACATGCACTTTGAGAGATGGAGGAAAGGGGTGGGGAGAGAGATAGTGTGATTGTTGGAAGAGTGCCTGGCAGTGTGGAATAAGACCGTGGAGAGCAGACACAGATGTTCAGCAATGGCTGGTGCCATTGGGACTGGTAGGGCAGAAGGTGGGGAGCCCAACAGTAGGGGGAGCCAGAGTGCATGACAGGCAGAGTCAGGGCCAGAGCCAATGACTAGAGGAGCCAACTGTTTCTAGTGTTGTCCCCATCCTTCTTGCTGAGTTCTGCAAGGGTATCACTGAAACTAAAGGGGAGGAAGCTGAGACGCTGTGCCCTGCCACATGTCTTTTAAATAAGAAGGTGGTCAAGGTGCAGCTGGCTGTGGGAAGGATGGTAGGGTAGTGCCCCATTTGCCCCAGTGCATATTTTTAAAATAATAATAATAATAATAATAATAATAATAATAATAATAATAATAATAATAATAATAATAATTTTTTATTTGTACCCCGCCCATCTGGCTGGGTTTCCCTAGCCACTCTGGGTGGCTTCCAACAAAGATTTAAAATACATTAAAATGTCACACATTAAAAACTTCCCTGAACAGGGCTGCCTACAGATAGTTGTTTATCTCTTTGACATCTGGTGGGAGGGCGTTCCACAGGGCGGGTGCCACTACCGAGAAGGCCCTCTGCCTGGTTCCCTGTAACTTGGCTTCTTGCAGTGAGGGGACCACCAGAAGGCACTCAGCGCTGGACCTCAGGGTCCGGGCTGGAGACGCTCCTTCAGGTATACTGGGCCGAGGCCATTTAGGGCTTTAAAGGTCAACACCAATGCTTTGAATTCATGATAATAACTGAGAAGAGTCACTGTTATCAGAGTGGGATGAACAGGGCTAGATGGACCAATTGTGTTTGTCTGTGTGTGTGTGTGTGTGTGTGTGTGTGTGTGTAGAGCAAGTGAGAGAGCATGCTCTGTGATAGGGTGCCTGTTTTCCAGGCAGATAGTTCCCCGATTCAACCTGTGGCAATTCTAGTTGAGAGGGAAATGGCAGATGATGAGAGAGGCTTTCGCTTGCGACCCCAGAGAGCTGCTGCCAGCCAGAGTTGACGATGCTGAGCTCGATGGACAAATGAACGACATGATCTGATCTGTTAGAACGCTGCGCAGTGTAGCAGACAAGGGTCTGATTCCCCACTCAAACTGGGATGCTTAGCTAATTGATCACAGGGCACTTCTTAAACTATCCCACCTCATGGATTTGTTGCGGAGATAGAATGCTGGGTGGAGGGAACCATGCAAGCTAACTTGTGCTGCTTGGATTATAAAGGCAGGATATAAATACAGTATTTCTTAAA
Source organism: Podarcis bocagei (assembly GCF_964188305.1). Lineage (NCBI taxonomy): Eukaryota > Metazoa > Chordata > Lepidosauria > Squamata > Lacertidae > Podarcis > Podarcis bocagei. Next base: position 37,508,975 of record NC_138141.1, on the reverse strand, counting down.
AACAAATAAACGAACAAGCATAGGCAATTATGAGGTTGGCTTCACAGCTGGCCGGGGGTTTGAACCAAAGTCTCCTTGGTGCACATCTAACAATAGTGGCAGCATCACTGCACTGGTCGAAGGGCAGAATGGAAGATGGATTCCTCCCAAAGCCCTGTGGGGTCTCCCCCTCTGTTTTTCTTTGTTTCTCCCCCATGTATAGTAGCCTGAATGCTGCTGAACCAATTCTTTTGTGTTTCTTGCAAGAAGCGTGGAAGGTTTGTGAGATATGCGGTGGCTCATGAAAACACCGAACGCCCCCTTGTGGCTGGGAATGCTGCTGGTTTCTTGCCAAGAGACCGTAGAGCATTAAAACAGCAGGTTAGCAAATGCAGACACATCATCTACTCCAAATCAACAATGCCATAGAAGCTTCTCCTTTGCGAGGGAACACTGAGCGGCTGGCTCCATAACTGCATGCCCTCCTTCCTTGTCTTTGAAATAAATAAACCTTGCCTTGATGTTGACTGTGAGCATCAACGTTGCATAAAGTGAAGCAGCAAGGCAATTTTAAGGTAAGGATCCGATTCTTGTCTCGGCTGAGCCATAATCTGAACGTAAAACAATGCTCATATAACATGTGCCAGAGCATGATGCGTCAAGAGAATTTGCACTCCGGAACGGCAGAGATGCTCTTATGCACAAAGTCTGTCTGTTTGTGCTTCTGTATATTTTGCATCAATGGGGACCGGGTGCCTTTCAAGCTCCTCAAGCAATAACCATTTCAACATGTTTGCTTTTTCTACTATTACTACCGCAGAACCGTAGAGGCATGTGTAGCCTTAGGAAAGGAGCTTTACAGGAGGCTGTGTTGTCTGCTGATGCTACAGGGTTGGGGGTACGGAAAATCGTTTTGAGGAGGCTGAACAATCCTCGGGTGTCTGGGGCAATTGCGAGGGTCCGAGGAGGTGGCGGCAACTTGGGACAGGGGTTCCTGTTTGAATATGTCAAAGACGAAATGGGGCACGCTCCAGATTGTCTAGGCAGGCAAGCCTTAATTTGCTAACTTGTCGGAAGGAGAAAATGCAGGATCAATATTGTGCTAAGAGAGGGAGATCCCCTTCCCATATCTTTCACGAAAGCTTTGCTCCTGCAACTCTGGATGTCTTGCTTGCTTGGGGGGGGGGAATGCATTCATCTATAGGTCACACCGTGTTGTGTGAGTGAGGCTCCCTGTTTATAAACTAGACCAATGCAGCAGCAAGAGAACGATTTGGCAGAATGTTTTTGACCTCCACTGTTAAATGACCAGAGTGAGATTACTGCTAGCAAGAGTGGCAATCGTCTCCCCCCCTTTTTTTACCCTTTTCCAATAACTGCATTGCAAAAGGTTGAAATTGTTTAGCCCCATATGGAAGCTGAAAGAGCAACACAAGGGTGCAACAGGGTATATGGTTTGTAAAGTGGTCTGGTCTGTGTCGAGGGGCAGAAAATTGCAAATATTGTTATCGTCCCTCCAAGAACCACAAGGGCTAGGTGCCTTCTATACAGAGGCTTCCTGGCATTCAGATGGTTAAAAACGGTTGTCTACAACAACCTGCTGTGTGGTGGTGCTCACTGGGACTGGTGGGGTGGAAGTCAGGAAGACCAGCAGAAAGTGGAGCCAGAACCAGCAAGAGGCAGAACTAACTCCTTCTAATTTTGTCCTCCTCCTCCTCCTCCTTGCTGAGATCTGCAAGGGCAATGCTGATATGAAGAAGCTGACAACCAGAGCCACCTCCTGGTCTGGTGGCAAGTAAGAAGGGAGATGGGCTTGAGGAACTGAGATGGAGGTTGGTGGGGCAGTGACCCACCTGATGATCCAGCCTCCACTGCTGCTGGGTATGATATGAAGTCTTCCTTTGGACTGACCTGTTGTGGAGGGATGTCTGTTTTCACTGCGCCACTCTGCAACCCACATCTAGGTGGGGTGGCGGTGGACCTGGGAAGCTGTCCTATGCCAGGTCAGAGAGCTCAGTTGGTAGAGCATGAGGGTCGTGGGTTCAAGCCCCATGTTGGGCAAAAGATCCCTGCATTGCAGGGGGTTGGACTAGATGACTCTTCCAATTCTATGATTCTACGGTTATGTTTTTTTCATCTAGCTCAGTATACTCCAGGGACTTGGGGAGAGACAGACAGACAGACACGTGCGCGCGCGCACACACACACACACACACACACACACACACACACACACACAGGACTTTCCCATCACGCGCTGTCTTTAAACTGAACGTGCTAGGGAATGAAGCTGGGACCCGTCTTTACACTGTCTCACTCTGTAAAACCAGCGAAGAGATTCAGTACAGTGGTTCCATTAAGATTAGTGGCAGTCGGTGCCCATTGAGACTGGTGGGACGGGAGCCAAACAGTTGGTGGCACCAGAGCCAATTCCAGTTTCTCCCCCATTGTCCTCCTGGATGAGCTCTACAAGGGCAGCATTGAGCCTTTGGAAGCTGGACTGGTTGTAAGTAAGAAGGCAGGCATCTGGCATCTGGCTGAGGGCAGAGTGAGGTTGGTGGGGCAGTGCCTCATTCACCCTCATGGCCCAGCCTTCATTGGGGCTTCTGTACATGAGCCTGTACCCTCCCTCCATGTGGTATTAACTGCATGGCAAATGACGCTCATGGGCAGGGCTACTGTCTGCTTGACTTCTGGTTTCTGTGAACCAAGAACGCAGAACCTGGAGCCCTCCCAAGGTGGCTGACCTCTTATTCCCATTAGGCATAGCTAGCTTGGCCAACGGCCACGAATGGTGGGAGATGGACTCCAAGAAGGCCACAGGTTTCCCCATACTTTGCTTCCTCCCTCTATTCTCTATGGAAAGATTATAGGTTCAACTCGGTGCCGGTCCATCCATTAGACAAAACGAAGCAAAGGCCTCAGATGACAGGAGATGGAGGTGACGGACAAGCACTCCCGTGGGGCCTGCTTTCTTGTTTTGCCTGAGCACCGCGACTCTTCTTTCCCACCTTGATTTTCTGGGATGCTGTCCAGCGGAGGTGGTCAGCAGCTACCCGGCCGCTCCTGTGAGCTGTGGCTGCTGTCCGCAGTGCAGGATGCATGGGTTGCTGTGGCAGCAAGGGATGTGGCTGGCTGGTGTTGAAGGCATCTCTAAAGGCTGTGGGGGCGGCTGCTCGTATCAACACTGCCATGGCAGTCAGTAGGAAAGGGTGGGCTTTTGCTCTCCCTGCTCACTACCTTGCAAAGATGAGGGAAGAAGAGCAATGGCTCGCCCTGGGGAGGGGAGAGGTTCGATGGCTCGCTTTGGGTGCATCTCGCACTAGCCCTGGCTTGGTTTATGTAGTACATTTCATTTACACCTCCATCTTTTCCTCCAAGGAGCTCAAGGTGGTAGACCTGGTTTCGCTCTCCCCATTTTACCTGCAAGGTAGATCAGGCTCAGAGTCAACAACAGGTCCAAGTTTAGCCAGGGAGCTTCATGTCTGAGTGATGATTCAAACCCAGATCACAACCCAACACTTTAACTGTTATATCTTTGCCACCAACACTTTTGAGCCCAATGGACTTCAAAGGTGCTTGATGAACCACCCGCTCACCTCCCCATTGCTCTGCTCTTTCTTTTTCTTTAAAATCTTATTTGCTGGCACTCACCCACCTGAGACACTGCTAGAGGGAATGAGCCCCCCCCCTTGCCAACCCCCCCCCCCGCAGAGAAGACCTGCTGCTCAGCAATAGAGCATTTGTTCAGTCCTCATTATCTCTTGGTAGGACTCTCAGCTGCTTGAAACCCTGGAGAGCTGCTGCCAGTCAGTGCAGACAATACTGCGCTGGGTGGGCTAATGGTCTGACTCATCCTAAGGCAGATTCTTTTTTTTAAAAAATCTGATTATTTACTGGAAGTTTTCAACATAGAATACAATAAAAAACAAACTAAATAAAAATAGAGAAGGGGGGAAGGAAGGAAGGAAAGAAAGAAAGAAAGAAAGAAAGAAAGAAAGAAAGAAAGAAAGAAAGAAAACAATGAGAGGAAATAGGAGGGTAAAGAAAGAGAGAGAGAAAAAATAAAATACAGAGCCCTCTATCAAGGACAGATCTTAACCCTTATTTCACCCAAAAGGGAGTGGAGCTTCCCAGTTCTCAGCTGGGAGCTTCCATTTCTTCTTCCAGCCTCCCACCTGGGAGTTCTTCCCTTCCCTGCTTCCCATGCAGGGTTCCTCTTTGGTCACCCATCACCTTCTTGAGAGTATCCTCCTCAACCCAACATAGGTAAAGGTAAAGGGACCCCTGACCATTAGGTTCAGTCGTGGACGACTCTGGGGTTGCGGTGCTCATCTCGCTTTATTGGCCGAGGGAGCCGGCGTACAGCTTCTGGGTCATGTGGCCAGCATGACTAAGCCACTTCTGGCAAACCAGAGCAGCGCACGGAAACGCCGTTTACCTTCCCAATGGAGCTGTACCTATTTATCTACTTGCACTTTGACATGCTTTCAAACTGCTAGGTTGGCAGGAGCAGGGATCGAGCAACGGGAGCTCACCCCATTGCGGGGATTCCAACCGCCGACCTTCTGATCGGCAAGTCCTAGGCTCTGCGGTTTAACCCACAGCACCATCTGCGTCCCGCAACCCAACATAGAGGACATCAAAAAACCAAATGCAACTTAAACAACCTCCCCCCCAAAAAAAAACAGCAACAAAACAGAAAGCAACAAAAGCTAAATGTCATTAAAATAATTTCAGATAGCATAAAATAGAAAGAGAAAAAGAGAGATAAAGGAAAGAAGTAGAGAGGACTTCTCATTCTCCATCTGCCCATTTTTCAGATTGTTCAAAATACAGTGGTACCTCAGGTTAAGTACTTAATTCGTTCCGGAGGTCCATACTTAAGCTGAAACTGTTCTTAACCTGAAGCAGCACTTTAGCTAATGGGGCCCCCCGCTGCGCCGCTGGAGCATTCTTTCTGTTCTCATCCTGAAGCAAAGTTCTTAACCTGAAGCACTATTTCTGGGTTAGCGGAGTCTGTATGTATGTAACCCAAGGTACCATTGTATCCAAAACATTCGCTCCAGGGCAATGTCCAGCTGTTCCTCAATCTGTGGGCATTGTTTCTTCAATCTTCAATCCCAGTCGAGCCTAAGGCAGATTCCTATATGGCACCTAAACATCTGGCCTGTCTCCTAAACACGTCATTCTTTCAAACATCTGTTGACTATCTAGGCACCTTCATCTATGCATTGACAGATGTGGAGCTATGCCACACTAACTGGGAAATGGATGGAATGTCCTTAGCACTGGGGTGAAATGATGCCTATATCTTCACTGCCAGAGGCAGGGTACCTCTGAATACTGGTTGTGGGCAGTGTCACAGGTGCGTTAGGGCCCTGCTTCTGGACTTCCCTTGGGCAGCTAGTAGGCCAGGAGACTGAATTGGTAGCAGAGGGCATGATGTTGGGATGGGGCCGGTCCATGACAGCCGGTACCTATTGAGACTGGTTGGATGGAAGCCCACCAGGAGGTGGAACGGGAGACAATGAGAGGTGAAGAAGGCAAGTCTAGCTCCAGCAGGTCTCTCCTTATGTTCTTACAGATATATGGCTGAGCTAAGCTGAGAATATTTGTGTGAAACTCTGGTTGCACCTTTTCCAACTGCAGAGGAAAAGGAAAAACCTGAAGACTGCACATTTGTGGCTGACCCAAGACATTTTGGCACCTGAGGTGAATTACAAAATGGCGTCCTCCCTTGCCGAAGGGGTGAATGAAGATCTACGTTGGGAACAAGGGGGAAATAAAGATCTACAAGAAGGGGAATCAAATTAACTTTAAAGGATGGATGAAGTGGAAATCAAAGACAGAGTGAGGAGGGTCCCACTCCTGGGCAAGTGGAGACCCCGGGAGACCCAGAGGGCAGCCATTCTGCCGCCTGAGGCAGTTGCCTCACCTTGACTCATGAATGGGCCAGCCCCAGTGCCAGATTTATGTATAAGCTAAACAAGCTATAGCTTAGGGCCCCACTCTCTTGCCCATCCCCCCAAATTTAAAGGAAATAAAACCTGGATGTACATTTCCAAAATATAAGATAAAAAGCAAATAAAATAAAACCTACATACAGCAACAGTGTTTTGTGTTGTGTAGGCTCCTATTTGTTATGTGCAAATGGCTATAGATACCTACTAGGTCCATAAATTACCATATCGCATATATTCAACGCAAAAAACAGCGACAATTCGTTGTTGATAAAGGACAGCTGGACATATAAAGGGCCCCATTACCTTCAGAAGCTTAGGGCAGGCATAGGCAAACTTGGACCTCCAGACGTTTTGGGACTACAACTCCCATCACCCCTAGCTAACAGGACCAGTGGTCAGGGATGATGGGAATTGTAGTCCAAAAATAACTGGAGGGTCGAGTCTGCCTATGCCTGGCTTAGGGCCTCATCAAACCTAAATCTGGCCCTGATGTGTGGTACGTGTTTTTCTTTATTTTGCATGATGTTAGAACTTGATGAAGGCAGGATGCTTGAGGAATTTAATTCGTGCCACACAATCGCAGGGAGAACTGGCCCAATCCACATTTCCCACCTTATTGTATGGGTCAGAAAGGACATGCTCCTTGCCACACAAAAACACCCCAAGGTGTGGGTGGAGCAGGGCTGGTGGGGTGTGACCTGGACCAGATAGAGAAGCCTAGGTAAAGGTAAAGGGACCCCTGACCATTAGGTCCAGTCGTGACCGACTCTGGGGTTGTGGCGCTCATCTTGCTTTATTGGCCGAGGGAGCCGGCGTACAGCTTCCGGGTCATGTGGCCAGCATGACTAAGCCACTTCTGGCAAATCAGAGCAGCGCACGGAAACGCCGTTTACCTTCCCGCCAGAGTGGTACCTATTTATCTACTTGTACTTTGACGTGCTTTCGAACTGCTAGGTTGGCAGGAGCAGGGACCGAGCGACGGGAGCTCACCCCATCGCGGGGATTCGAACTGCCGACCTTCTGATCAGCAAGTCCAAGGCTCTGTGGTTTAACCCACAGCGCCACCCGCGTCCCATAGAGAAGCCTAGTCAGCTGCATTAGGCCCATGGGCGGAGGGTCCCTACCTCTGTTCTACACTGACTGGCAGCAGCGCTCCAGAGTTTCAGGCAGGAAGTCTTTCTCAGGCACACCTAGGGATGCTGCTGGGGATTGAAGCTGCAACCTTACAAAAGAGTAAATGGGCAATTCTGCTGCTGCACTGAGTAACCAAGCCCCTTCCCAGAAGGATTTCTCCACTGGCACGCAGCAGCCGTTTCTGATAATGGTATTTTTGAATTATTGCGACCTCTCTATTGAGCAACATTGATTCTTAATTGCATTGCTTGTTTTTGCTTTCTCGATGCACCACTGTGTTGATTATATTGGCGGAAATGTGCTTGTGTTTTTTTTAATGCCTTGTTATTGTTGTGAGTGGCTTGGAAGTAGGCTTCGGGGAGAAATCCACTTCCATCTGCATTTAAAGGGAAACTTGTCTGAATCCACAATGTTGTAAACTGAAACATCACCATTCTTTGAATTGACAACTCTGTGAATTCTGCAATGTGGTTCTTCAGACAACTATTGTGTTCAATGATGCATAGACTCAAGGCTTATTGTCCCAGCCAGAACTCGCCAGAACTCAGTTCCGCCTCCTCTCAGGTGGGCATTGCCATTATAAGAGAACAAGGGGGGCGTTCATGGTGAGTTCTGGCACCTCTTTTTCTCGAAAAATGGCACTGTGTATACTAGGGTAAAGTGTGCCCAGGAATGCGAACGTTAGTGCAAAGAATGTATGGAAATGCATTACTTTATGCCTTGCAGAAATGTGGACATTAGGCAAAATTGATAATAATAATAATAATAATAATTTTTTATTTATACCCTGCCCTCCCCAGCCAAGACTGGTCTCAGGGTGGCTAAAATGTGTATAGTAGAAGGAATTCACATGAGAATGCTGATGAATTTTCACAAGGACTTCTTTTTTAAAAAAGCAAAATTCACAAAGTGACATAGAAATGTGGAGAACTGAATTTAAAGATCGGAAAATGAGAAATGGAGAGAAACTGGAATGGATATAATTTACACCTGTAATGGGAATTGGGGGGTTGATCGTGCGTAAGTTGCCGCCACTCTCGGTGAGGTTGCCTGGATAAACCTTTCCCTGGCTGGACAGTCCTGATTCCGCGTCTGTCTCAGTCACTGGCAGAATCCGTCAGTGGGCGTTTCCTGAACTTCCTCCAACATAAAAGTTCCTTGACGGATAGTCTCCCCCTAGCCTCCCTGCGCGGGAGTCTTCTGCGCAGGGTGGGTGTGGGCAGTGGAGGACCAATGCTCCCCCCGCTGGTCTCTGGCGAAGAGTCCTGGAGCCATCCCTCCGAAACCCGCCTCTGCCCGCCTTTCTCCCTGGTGTAACGCTGATTTCCTTCCCCGGTCACTGAGTCCCCTCTTTTCCTGCTGGGACCTTCTCCGGCATCACTTGGGAGCCCTTCCACCACTCCTGACTGCGATGGCAGTTCCCTGACAACACCTAAGAACATAAGACGAGCCAGCCGGATCGTGCCAATGGCCTGTCCAGTCCATCACCCTGCTCTCGCAGGGGTCAACAAGATCCCTCCATGGGAAGTAGGATCTGAGCCCAAGAGTCCTCTGCCCTCCTTGGGTTTCCAGCAAATGGCATTCAGAAGCACGACTGCCTCCATCTGTGGAAGCAGAGCTTAGACATTATGACTTGTAGCCACTGATACCCTCATCCCCTGTGAGTCTGCCCAATTCTATTTAGTTTAACTGTGCACTGCATGAAGAATTACTTTCTTTGCCCTGAATCTTCAGCTTCATTAGGTGCCCTTCAGTTCCAGCGTTATGAGAAAGGAAGAAAAACTTTCCTCGATTCACTTTCTCCTTGTCATGTATCATTTTACCATGCTACCTCTTTTCTCTAAACTAAAAATGTCCAAATACTGCATTTTTTCCTCACAAGGGAGCCACTCCATCCCCTTGATGATGGGTAGGCAAAGTAAGGCCCGGGGGCCGGATCCGGCCCAATTGCCTTCTCAATCCGGCCCACGGACGGTCTGGGAATCAGCGTGTTTTTACATGAGTAGAATGTGTGCTTTTATTTAAAATGCATCCCTGGGCTATTTGTGGGGCATAGGAATTCGTTCATTCCCCCCCCCCCAATATAGTCTGGCCCCCCACAAAGTCTGAGGGACAGTGGACCGGCCCCCTGCTGAAAAAGTTTGCTGACCCCTGCCCTTTTGGCTGCCCCTTTTTGAACCTTTCCCAAGTCTGCAATATCCTTTTTCAAGTGAGGTGACCCTAACTGTACACAATACTCCCAGCAACAGTAGTTTTGTATAATGGCGTTGTGATACTGACGGTTTTGCTTTCAATTCCCTCTGTGGAACTCAGTGCTGCTGTTGGAAAAGGGTACTCCAAACTACGTAACCATGGTGACTGGAGGTTGGAACGAGTCTTATTCAGAACATCCATACAATAATGTCTGTGGGAGCTGTTAACGTTCTGCATTGTGTTTTCCTTTGAGCAGGTGTTTGATCTCGATTCCTGGGGAATATATTCCCATAGTATAACAGTTTTGCAGGTCTCTTTCTCTCTCTATCCCCCCCCACTCAAAACTATTTTTGTTAACTGTTCTTAGATAGCTTTCCACAACGAGATTTCAAAATGCTTGGGTGAGGGATAGTTGAATCGACCAGTTTTGGTTTCTCATTCTTTTCCATCTCAAGTTCAGTTCTTCACAATTCCATATTGGCGGAATAATAATAATAATAATAATAATAATAATAATAATAATAATAATAATAATAATTTATTATTTGTACCCAGCCCATCTGGCTGGGTTTCCCCAGCACTCTGGGCGGCTTCCAACAAAGACCAAAAATACACTAAAATGCCACACATTAAAAACTTCCCTGAAGAGGGGTTGATGGCTAAACTACTCTTGGAATCATGACACTGCAAGGGGAATAGAGGCTCTCTTGATGCCTCTCAGCACCCCTAACTAACTACAGCTCCCAGAATTCTTTGGGAGAATCCATCACTGTTTGAAGTGGTATCCTAGTTCCTTAAATGCAAGCAGCGGATATGGCTGAAGGTTGCTTCCCTAAACTGGGAGTGGGCAACCTCAGGTTGGCATGGGGCCAATCTGCCTCTTTCCCCACAGCCCACTGGATGGGGAAAGTTAGGATGAGCCAAGTGAGTGGAATAATAATAATAATAATAATAATAATAATAATAATAATAATAATATCTTTATTGCCATTGCCCCCTTAGGGGACAACGAAATTACTTGACTGCTCCATAAAAACACTAATTAAACAATACAGTATAATACAGCAAGGGAGATTAGATGACTTTCAAAGTCCGGGCTTCCCATTCAGGGCCGAGATCGCTCTGGAGAAGAAGCTGTTCTTAAGACGGCTTGTTTTTGTCATCATCGTCTGGTATCTCCGTCCCGACGGCAAGAGCTCGAAGAGACAGTGACCAGGATGTGATGGATCTTTTACTATGTCCAGTGCCTTCCTATGGCACCTTGTGGCATAAATCTGCTCTAAGGTGGGGAGTGGGCAGCCAACAATGCTCTCTGCTGCCTTAACAACCCTGCACAACCCCATCCTGTCCTGGGTAGTACAGCTTCCGTACCACACACATAAGCCATAAGTGAGCACGCTCTCAATGGCACAGTGATAGAAGGCAAGCAGCAGTTTCTGCGGAAGATGGTTTTTCCTTAGTATTCTCAAAAAGTACAGTCTCTGCTGCACCTTCTTCACAAGCCCCCTTGTGAAAGAGAGAAACGAATGCCCCCCCATTTGACAGGAGGCCCATCAACCATCATCATGTGGTCCCTGATAGATTTGCCTTGATGGAATAAAGGTAAAGGGACCCCTGACCATTAGGTCCAGTTGTGGCCAACTCTGGGGTTGCGGCGCTCATCTCGCTTTATTGGCTGAGGGAGCCGGCGTATAGCTTCCGGGTCATGTGGCCAGCGTGACTAAGCCGCTTCTGGCGAACCAGAGCAGCTAAAGGTAAAGGTAAAGGGACCCCTGACCATTAGGTCCAGTCGTGGCCGACTCTGGGGTTGTGGTGCTCATCTCGCTTTACTGGCCAAGGGAGCCGGCGTACAGCTTCCGGGTCATGTGGCCAGCATGACTAAGCTGTTTCTGGCGAACCAGAGCAGCGCACGGAAACGCCGTTTACCTTCCCGTTGGAGCTGTACCTATTTATCTACTTGCACTTTGACGTGCTTTCGAACTGCTAGGTTGGCAGGAGCAGGGACCGAGCAACGGGAGCTCACCCCACTGCGGGGATTCAAACCGCCGACCTTCTGATCGGCAAGTCCTAGGTTCTGTGGTTTAACCCACAGCGCCACCCGTGTCCCTACCAGAGCAGCTACAACCCCTTAAAAACACATGTTTATGTCCACCCCTCTCCCCTAAATGTTAGGTTCTAATATATTAGAATCGATGTGCTTTCATGGTTTCTGGACAGCGACCCATTTGTCCATCCTTTATATACCCAAATTACATTTCTCAACGCCCTTGCTGCTGCATTCCTCGCTTGCCTGATCCAGTCCCAAACAGATGGAGGAGCGTTTTTGGAGCTGCTTCTCTTCCCTGTTGGCAGCCAACAGGATTTATATTGGTTTGTTTTTGTAGGGATTTTATATAGTGGCAGGGAAAAAAACAAAAACCCACAACCCCAGAGATACCTCTCTCATGTTGTGTGTGGGTGCATGCGTGCACAAGCGTGCTGATTTGCGTGTTTCGAAAGGGGTGCGACTGCCAGAGTTTCCAGTCCTCCAGGACAAATCCATATCTGGAAATGCTACACAGAAGTGAGCCTCTCGCTGCTTTTAATGATTCTGGAGTAAATCCAGGGCAACACTGGTCTTGTCTGTGTGCTGCTCAAAACAAACAAACCATCCTATTTGGATATACAGATAGATTTGATCTCAAGGTCACCTGGCTTCTGAAAATGGCTCCTTTCTTTGCTTCCTTATTGGGACTCAGCCCAAGTCCGCAAGATCTTGTTTGTGGGACTAAGAGATGCAGTCGGGGCCACCTTGCAAACAGGCTCTTCAGTTGTGTAACACGACCATTGTTTCTTTCCCCCCTTAAAATATAGGCTGGCCATTGAGTTATGATTAATGGCCTTGATATCCAGCGACTGCTGCAGTGCTCCCTGGAATTTCTCTCACAAGTGGAGTGGGTGGGAGCACAACTTTGGGACTACTCTGGAGCAGGAGTGATGATGTCATCGACTGGAACACCAGGGGAATTGACGGGCTGTTCTTGCTCTGGACAGCGAGTGAAGCAAGAATGAGGCTTTTGAGTTGCACTATTATTTTGCAACAGAGGCTGGGCACGACTTCCCTTTTCTTCCACGGGCTTCTTATTTCAGGCTAGCAGTTTAAATAGCAACGCTTGTTTGCAAGCTTGTCTTTGCAACGTAAAGCCTTTCAGCAGGCTGCAGATCTATTATTAAAGGTCATTGTGCTTTACAAGTTAAACCACCATATCACTGGTTTTGGACAGAGATGGATGAGCTTGTCTCCACTTGGCTCAGATTGAAAACCCTTGGAAAGCTTGGTTTATTTTCCAAATCACAGCACTGGACTAGGAGGAAAGCCTCCTAACTCGGTAGTGTGATGGGAAGGGGAAACCCTTCCAAAATCAGGCACTTCTTCTTAACCCTTCCAAAACCCCACTTCTCTCTCTCCCATAGTACTATTGGTCCAAAGTCTGCAGAGAGGAAGACTGTGTATGCACCAGAGAACTCTGGGGACCTGCAGTTTAGCCTTATAACTCTATAACTCCCAGCACTCTTTACAATCTGCAGCCCCAGGATTCTTTGAGGGAAGCCACCTGCTTCCAATTGTGCTTTAAATTATGGTGCTTACCCACAGCCCATGCTTCTGTGATCATTTTTGTTACGTAAGATACCAGTAGCCCAGAACTAGATGCTGTACTCTCCCAGAGAGCAACATTTCAGAATCCGTGGGCTGGGCTTTCATCTAAATAATGCATCTTTCCCTACCGCCTCCTTTTTTTTTTTTTTTTAACAAGATGACATTTTAGACATCGAAAATAATCACTGTGGCTTGCTTTTCTGCTTCTGGAGAGTAGCCAAACTGGCTTTGAGTCTAGAAGTAACACGAAATCTGGGGGGTAGGAGAAGACAGCAGGCGAGGCTCGCTTACAGACTTTGGTCCGCATTCCCTGCGGAGGCTGGTCGATAACGCTAAAAGCACATGCGTTGCATTTTTATCTAATGCCATTGTCTGTGTTGCAACCTCCCGGCCCTTCATATCTCTGCGCACCATCATCATAAATAGATGAACTGCCCCACTGCTGCGTGAAGTATTAATGGCGCAATCAATCTTTCATGGCGCAAGGTTGCAAAGGAGAGAATTATTTCGTCCTTCCTAGACATAATTTCAGAACCTTGTTGACTTTCTCCCCCCCGGTTTCCCAATTAGTATGAAGAAAATAATAATAATAATAATAATAATAATAATAATAATAATAATAGTAATAATTTATTTATACCCCGCCCTTCCTGGTTCAAAAACCGGGCTCAGGGCAGCTAACAACAAATTTAAAACACTTTAAAACACTTACTACTTAATTATAAAAGCAGCATAAAATACAGTATAAAAACATGAACAACAATAAAATACAAAAATCAAAATTCAATTAGATAATCGCCAGGGCTAACTGGCTGAATAGACTAAATTGTAAAGATTTTCCTGGTTAGCTGCCTTTCAATTCTCCTGAATTGTGGCCCAACTTGGGTGGCATTAAAAGAAGACTGGGCAAATTCATGGAAGAAAATGGCAATATGGCTAAGCTCTGCCTCCTTGGTCGGAGGCAATAACACTTCTGAATATTGAAAATAAAAAAAATTCCTTCCAGTAGCACCTTAAAGACCAACTAAGTTAGTTCTTGGTATGAGCTTTCGTGTGCATGCACACTTCTTCAGATACACTGAAACAGAAGTTGCCAGATCCTTCTATATAGTTAGAAGGTGGGGAGGGGTGTTACTCAGAAGGGTGGTGGGAATGGGAGATAGGCAGATAGCTGAGATGAGCCTGTTCTGAATATTGGTTACTGGAAACTGCAGGTGGGGAGAGTTGTGTTGTGCCTCAGGTACCATTTTTGGGCTTCCTTTTGGGGCATCTGATTGGCCACTGCGAGAACAGGATGCTGGATGAGATGGGCCACTGGCGTGATCCAGCAGGCTCTTCTTGTGGTAATGTTGTGGATTGTAGGAGAGGTTATATCGATTATATCGAGAGCCAGTGTGGTGTAGTGGTTAAGAATGGTAGACTCGTAATCTGGTGAACCGGGTTCGCTTCCCCGCTCCTCCACATGCAGCTGCTGGGTGACCTTGGGCGAGTCACATTTCTTTGAAGTCTTTGAGCCCCACTCACCTCACAGAGTGTTTGTTGTGGGGGAGGAAGGGAAAGGAGAATGTTAGCTGCTTTGAGACTCCTTCGGGTAGTGATGAAGCGGGATATCAAATCCAAACTCTTCTCCTTCTAAATATTATCCTTCCTCACTCATGCTAGTGAGTCAAGTATACATTCCCCTTATACAGCTAGTTTGCAGATTTGTTTGAATCTCTTAAAGGTGAAGGTAAAGGGACCCCAGACCATTAGGTCCAGTCGTGGCCGACTCTGGGGTTGCGGCACTCATCTCGCTTTATTGGCCGAGGGAGCCGGCGTACAGCTTCCGGGTCATGTGGCCAGCATGACTAAGCTGCTTCTGGCGAACCAGAGCAGCGCACAGAAACACTGTTTACCTTCCCGCTGGAGCGGTACCTATTTATCTACTTGCACTTTAATGTGCTTTCGAATGCTAGGTTGGCAGGAGCAGGGACCGAGCAATGGGAGCTCACCCCGTTGCGGGGATTCGAACCACTGACTTTCTGATCAGCAAGCCCTAGGCTCTGTGGTTTAACCCACAGCGCCACCCGCATCCCTCTTAGTTAAGATTATTTCCTGGTGTCCCCTTTTATCCTTCCTAAAAGAATAAAGACACAAGAGTCTTTCTGAGTAAAGTAACAACAAGTTTACTCACATTTCAGTTCTCGATATGATCCCCGAAAGGCAGGCTTTACTTGATAGTTACACAATAAACTGTGAGATCATCTCATAGGGAGACTGGACTCATGTGCTGCTGGCTGAGAGCCAGCAGACGGCAAAATTACATTAAGAGTCTAAAATTACATTAAGAGTCCAGCTCTCAATAAGTGTGCATTCTTGAATCCCTTTAGTTAAGCAATCCAGTCTGTCTTGCCCAGATTGGATTCATTCCCGGTAAATTCCCTTTGATCCCTCTCAAAAGAATAAAGACACAACAGTCTTTCCTTAAAGGTAACAAGAAGTTTACTCACATTCAGTCATAGCTGTCAACCTTCTCTTTTTTTGTGGGAAATTCCCTTATTCCAGCTGTTTTCCGCTGCTATCCTGGATTGTTAGATATTCTGCAGACTGTCCCCGGGACAGGTGAGGCTGCTGATTCCTTATTTTTGAGGCTGCTGATCCCTTATTTTCAAATCTGAAAGTTGACAGCTATGCATTCAGTTCACAGTATCATCCCTGAAGGCAAGCTTTGGCTTGTAGTTACAGAGAAAGGTGTGGATTCATCCCTTATGGGGATTTTTCCCATGTGTTGCTGGCTGATGGCCAGCAGTGCAGTCCAAGAGAAGCAAAAGAGTAAAGGAGAAAGTTGGCTGCGTGACGACCTTTTGTTGGGTACCTTGTCACATGCAGGGGGAGGATGCTCTAGACCAGGTGTAACAGGAAGTTATACTGGCTGGAGTAACACCCCCCTGTCTGTGTCCACTCTAGGAAAACAAGGAATGTTGTATTTGACTGCTCCAATGGATTAGATCCCACACTTCTGATGTTCTTACACTATATTAACAATAAAAGTTAATAATAATAGTAATAGAGAATGCAGAAAAATAACTGATAATACAGAATAAAGGAAACGATGCAAACAAACATAACTAAAATCATGTTACAATATTTCATATAGGTCAATGATATTGATCTATGTTGAATTGAACCTAATCATTACAAAATGCAACAAAGATTGAGTTCTATGAATTTGTTTGCTTGCTTTCTTGTCTCTCTCTCTAATGTGATATGCAAGTGTTCTTAGTATTCCTATATTCCAGATGTTTTCCAGCCCGTCTAGAATTGAGGGTGCCCAGCTTTTCTCTGACACTTTAGAGATAGTTATATTTAGCAATAGAAATCTTCATTGCTGTAAACAATTTCTAAACTATTTCCAGGCAAAAACTGAGCCGTATAGATATCTACATGGGAGGCACCAGCTTTGTGAAGGATGTTCTCTCTATTCCCCATATATTTCCCCAATGAATGGCTGTTTTGTCTATGTAATAAGAGTAAAATATATAAGCATGAATGTGTTACGGTGACCCCAACAGTGATATATTTCCTTGAGCTTTATTACTCTGGTACATTTTGCTATAAAAACGTCTCTGTTGCCTTTGCTTTCTAACCTTGACCGCGTTGAGTATTTTAACCATGTACACTATGTCCCAAAGTTTTACGATCCTGTCCTCGACTGTTGGAGTTCTTCCCCCAACCCAGTATACACAAATAATAATCTGGACAGCCATTAGAAGATGTACCATCATCTATTTTTCCTCAGATGAAGCTAAGTCCTTTGTATAAGAGAACAGTACAGTTGACGGGTCTAAGAGTAGTTTATAGTCTGTTGTTATTTAATAATATACAGGTGACTTCTCACTAACAAAGGGAGAGAGGCAACTAACAGAACCTCTAGAATACTATGAAAAAAATTAAAGGGAGAAACATCGTCATTTACTTTGTCATTCCAGAAATGTAAAAGGAAGGCCCACCTCTCAAGAAGTGTGCATTCTTTTTGAAAATAAGATCATATTAAAGCTTTTTCACAATACAATAAGACAAAAGAAAGCAATCTAAATAAAAACAGAGAGAAAAAGATAAAAGTAAATACAGCACCCTCTCTCAAAAGCAGTTCTTAACCCTTGTCTCTGGAATGCTCTTCAGTTCACACAAAACCTTTGTTTTCAATTAATGTCTTTTCTTGATTGTAAAGCACAGTATTACAGATAGACTCTGAAAGTAATGAAGTTTAAGATCAGGGCCCTTAATCTTGGAGCGACTTTAGTCAACATTTCTTTTTTAAAAATGGGTCTAGTCGATCCAATTTGAGTTGCTTGACTCAAATTGATTAATTTTTTTGTTGTATGTATTTTTCAACAAACCCAACATTTGAGAGTCAGCAGCACACCCTGCTTGCGAGATTCGCACTGGGTGCCAGGTTCAAGGTGCCGGCACAAATACAGCTCAGGATCAGGTTACTTGAGAGGCCACCTTCTCCTGCAGTCTGTAGCAAAGTCTCTCTCCTGCAAGTTACAGATCCCAGAAGCCCAATAAGTCAGAGCAGAGCTTTTAGTGTGGCTGCCCCTGTCTGTGGAATAGCACGCCCTTCAAGATATAAACAAGGGCTTTGTACTTCCTGGAAGAAACTGAAGACATTTTTGTTCGAACTGGTTTTCCCAGCTGGATAAATAGGTCTTTGCTATGATTACGTATTGTTCTAGTTTTCCGTTAAATTGACCTGCCTTTTTCTTATCTTTTCTAACAAAATCTACAGCTGTTTTGACTGGACATTGACTTGAGACAATTATGTAGACTGTGATTAATAATAATAAATAATAATAGATGGCTTTTGAGGTAAATTTCAATTCTACGATGAATATTGCGAAGAAGTGTTCTGAATCTGGCACCAGTCAGTGTTATTGTTGGTCTTCTAACTAGCCCAGACCACCCCTATTTTCCAGGGATGTCCCTGAACCAAGCCACCTTGGTTTCTGATTTGATCCCAAAATGTCCGGCTTTTCCTTAGGACGTCCCTATTTTCATTTGAGAAATGTTGGAGGGTATGGAATTATGCAACCCCTGAGGCGTCTGAAGGCAGCCCTGTATAGGGAAGTGGTTTTTTTTTTAAAAAAAATGTTTAATTTTTATTATGTGTTTATATATGTTGGAAGCTGCCCAGAGTGACTGGGGCAACCCAGTAAGATGTGTGGGGTATAAATAATAAAATAATTCTTATGGAATGGGAAGTCCCTGTTTTCACCAGAGAAATGTTGGAGGGTATGTTAGTCCTCTATCATAACTTAATCTAAGTCTTTGGGGCCTGAATGCCTGACAGGGAGTTCCTGGCCTGGCTGGGATAAAAAAAAGAGTTCAATAACTTTGACCTGAACCCCCCGGAAGGGGGGTAGATCACTGCCAGTTTTTAACTCTGTGAATAGATCGCAGTCTCTTGGTGGGAGTTGGCCCTCCTTGCTTTAGAACAGGGGTCTGCAACCTTTAAGACAAAAAGAGCCACTTGGACCCGTTTCCGAAAAAACAACAACAACTGGGAGCCGCAAAAACATTGCAACATTTAAAACAAATATAACACTGCATATATTGTTTCTGGCCTTAATGCTATATATACAGGATCGTGCAGTCAGCTGTCAATCTCAAGAAAAAAGGACAAATTAATAGCTAATTAAAATATTTAATTTACAACCAGGTAACCAGGTTAATGGGACTTTTGCTCCTGAACCTCAGTGCTCAGTGTCTGCACATCAGGGCTGTAAGACGTCACCTTCATTTTCACACAGGCTTGCAAGCTGTCATCTGTGAGGCGTGATCGGTGTTTGTTTTTAATATAGTTCATGTTGGAGAAGACCTGCTCACATACATATGTGGAAGAGACTACAAGGGCCATCGAGTCCAACCCCCTGCCAAGCAGGAAACACCATCAGAGCACTCCTGACATATGGTTGTCAAGCCTCTGCTTAAAAGACCTCCAAAGAAGGAGACTCCACCACACTCCTTGGCAGCAATTCACCAAACTTTCACCAAACTTTCCCCTGCTTAAGTTTAAAAAGGGGCTTCGCTTAAAAAGGGGCTTCAGGCAACTAACTCCACGTGGAATTCCACGCGACCGCGACTGCATAATCAATGCCACAAAATGCCAAAGAAAATTAACCAGGGCCCCAGTGAACCATAAATCATAATCAGTGCCTGATGTAAATAATAATTAATAATGAGGGCCCAATGTCATCCTCGTCATTATAAAAATAATCCCTCTCTTCTCGCCGCCCAGCCTCCCAAGAAAAAAAACCCACTTCAAACGGTCACAAAGCACAAATTCCACACGACCGCAACTTGCTATGCCCAATAACCAATGCCCCAAAATGCCATAGAAAATTAATCAGGGCCCCAGTGTACCATAAATCATAATCAGTGCCTGATGTAAATAATATATAATAATGAGGCATTCGTCATTATAAAAATACCTTTTTTGACACTTTTTATTATTTCTTTGTTTGACCCCTCAGAATTACTCCTCCTCATAGAAATAAACATTAAATTAACAAGTTACCTTTTTTTGAGTGTGTGTTCTTCACTCCCCTTCAAAACAGTGACCAGTGTATATGCCCCCTTTCAATGCAGCCTGCTTACAAAGGCAGGACGACAAAGACCAGCAATAAGCTGTTGCATAACGTTCCCCAAGGAAAGTGTTAGCTATTCACCAAACTTTCCCCTGCTTAAGTTTAAAAAGGGGCTTCAGGCAACTAACTCCCACGTGGAATTTCCTATAGTAAGATGGCGGCCGCCTCAGAAAACCACATGGGCAGATAAGATGGCTGCTGGGACGATCCGGTTACCCAGCAACAGCACAGCTGATTCCGACGCTTTTGAAAGCAGCCGGCAAAGCAAGTGTTGGAGCTCCAAAGCCACAATGCTGCGCATGTGACCAAATAGCGAGGACTTACTTTGCTAGAGACAAGCCCCGACGCTACCACAAGCCTCCCTCTCTTCGCGCCGCCCAGCCTCCCAAGAAAAAACCCCCACCTCAAACAGTCACAAAGCACAAATCAGTAAACATAATAAACATTAAATTAACAAGTTACCTTTTTTTGAGTGTGTGTTCTTCACTCCCCTTCAAAACAGTGACCAGTTTTGAACAGTGGCTTCAGGCACTCCCTCCCCTCGCCCCCGCCCCTCGCCTCCTTCCCTCGCGCCCTCCCCTCGCGCTCGCCCCTCGCCTCCTTCCCTCGCGCCCGCCCCTCGCCTCCTCCCCTCGCGCCCTCCCCTCGCGCCCTCCCCTCGCGCCTCCGCCCCGGAGCCGCAGCAAAGGCTTTAAAGAGCCGCATGCGGCTCTGGAGCCGCAGGTTGCCGACCCCCGCTTTAGAACAAGGGGAAGTCAGGACAAGCAGCTGCTATGAGCTCAGCCAGCAGGGGGCGTATTTCTGCGCATCTCATCTGCCAACCAGTGACACATTAATTAGCCAAATGGAGATTTGCCAGCTGTGGCGTGAAGCTTCGTTATTTACGCACCAGCTGTGCCCAAACAGCATCGAGAGATCTGACTTTGCCCAACACAGAGATCTAGTTCATATCGACCTAGGTTTGGCACCGGCTCATGGCGAACAATTTTATGTGGCTTCCAGGTGGTGGAGATGGGTGAGGACTCACAAATGACAGCTTGGGAACGCTGACTCTCTTATTGCCTTGGCTCTTGAGGGGCCGAATCCTCTTTAACAGGTTAATTAGAGCAGTTCCCTTTGGGTTTCATTTCCAGCATATAACACATTTTTTTTTATAAAAAAACCCAACAACAACAGAAAAACTGCCCTTGAAATGAGAACAGGAAAAATAGGTTAGGAAGGTTAGAGAGTTGTATGGTCTCTGTTTATCGGGGAACTCATTCTGATTTGCTTTGCAAGAACCTTACACGGGGTTAGATTACCGTATTTTTCGCTCTATAACACGCATCTGACCATAACACGCATGTAGTTTTTAGAGGAGGAAAACGAGGAAAAAATATTCTAAATGAAACAGTGGATGTATGATTTTTATGGTTCATGCTGTGGCCACAGACATGTGATCTGACAGTGAGTTTGGGGTAGCCCAATGCAAAAATCCTGAGGATCCATGTGGATCCGTGCTTTGTAACCACGTTTTAAGTGGGGAGGGAAGGAAAAGAACTCAAGGGAGAAGGAGCTTTTCCGCGGGGAGGAGGGAGGGAAAGAGCACTGTTGCTTTAAAGGTATACTTAAGGTATTTGCCCTGTGCCTGGGTTTTTTTTCCATTTAACAGTTTGCAGCCTTTTCCTTCCGCTCCTTGTTTTGAGGCGGAATAGATTTGAGCAAGTGAGGAGGACTTGGGATTGCAGGGGATTTGCCATTAGCTGTGTAAAAGTGCTCCTCCTTGCAGCCTGAATGATAAGCAGCCACCAGCAGCAATAGAATGCAGCACAAAAAAGCGGTAGGGGCACTAGGACCCAGACATTGCTCAAATCTATCCTGCCTGAAAACAAGCTGCTCCATCCCAGCCGATCAGCTGAGACGCGGGGGATTTGCGAAGTTTTCCCCTCTCCCTCATGCCCTCCCCAGCCTTTTTTTTTTACTTCCTGGTTTTCACTGCGTGGCTCAGAGCTAGAGGTTGGTTTTATTTTGCTGCTGGTTGCTTAAATTTTATCTTTCCTGCCGTCTCTCTGCAGCCTCATTGCTCTGTTTAGAGAGAGCGCAGACCTTTGCAAGCGTCTCTCCCTCCCGTGTAAGCGGCTGCTGCCGGCTTTGCTGCTATGGCTCTCCTTCCCTCCCTCCTTCCTGGCTCCAGGTCGCTTTAAAGAAAGCAAAGTGAGAGCCTCGTAGAGCGTGTAAGTGGCTCCTGCTTTGCCTGACTGACGGCAGCCATGGCTCTGATCCGTGCATTCGCTCCTTAACACGCACAGGCATTTTCCCTTACTTTCTCGGAGCAAAAAAGTGCGTGTTTTGGAGCGAAATTTACGGTATATCTGGTCTTCATTGAACATTGAACACTTCTTCCCATTAATGATTCGCTCGCCCTGCAATTTTCAACATATTTCCCCTTCACTCTCCAAATTGCAGAATGTCTGTTATTATTATTATTATTATTATTATTATTATTATTATTATTATTATTATTATTATTATTATTGATTTGTTCTGCTCAGGCAGGGATCAGAGCATTTTTATCACCCCAAAGGCAGCACCAGTAGTGGATGAAACCTTGTTCTGTAGGCTGCAGTCTAGCCATGCAAAAGCCAGACGTTTCCTTCTGCGCATCTCTCCTTCCACACATAATTGCAATTCAAGACTGTGTTTCCCCTCAGGCAAAGGAACTGGAAGAAGGCATGGAGCAGAGTCAAGAGGGAGTCTATTCCGGGGAGACTCCCGAGGGCCAGAGACAAAGGCCTGAAGAGCCACATTCAGCCCCTAGTTTTGACGTTCCTTACCCCTGAGCTCAGAGCATTGGCCTAGTGCAAGTGGCAGCGCTCCACTCACTCCACCACTTCTGCCAATTCTCTGAGAGAATCCTAGAATCCTAGAACTGTTGGAAGGGATGCTGAAGATCATTTCATCCAACCCCCTGCGATGCAGGAATTTGTCCCGTACGGGGATCGAACCTGTAGCCTTGGCGTTATCAGCACAGTGCTCTAACCGACTGAGAGAGAGGCATTGTGGCGTGCTGTGCTGCTGCTTGTCTTTTGGTGGGGTAGGGCAGGAGCTGGCAATTCCCACCTCGCCTCATGTGGCAAAGGGGGTGAGAATCCTTTAATCTCTGAATCTTCCGCTCTGGAGAAAGCAGCAAAGGATTGCTCCCCTCTTTCCACAGGAGGACGGTTGTGGAAACTTGGGGGTGTGTGTGTGTCAATTTTGGCCCCAGTTTAACTTCTGCATGCAGAGTCACAACACCTCCCTGCCAACTCAAAGAGCTATTGTTTATCCTACCACTGAATTCTAAGGCATGGCCGTTCCCATTGTGGTGTAGCAGTTAAGAGTGGTAGACTCGTAATCTGGTGAACTGGGTTCGCGTCTCTGCTCCTCCACATGCAGCTGCTGGGTGACCTTGGGCTAGTCACACTTCTCTGAAGTCTCTCAGTCTCACCTCACAGAGTGTTTGTTGTGGGGGAGGAAGGGAAAGGAGAATGTTAGCCGCTTTGAGACTCCTTAGGGTAGTGATAAAGCGGGATATCAAATCCAAATCCAAACTCTTCTTCCCACCCTTTGACTCCACTAGCAATAAAGAGAATTGCGCAAACCTCTCTTTCCGAATCTCTGCACTGTCTTCTGTGACGGGGACATTGCAGGGGGTCAGGCTGGATGACCCCTGGGTTTCCTTCCGCCCCTACAATCCTACAATTCTGTGACTTGTGGCTGCTTTCGATTAGCACTGGCCAGGCTGCGGAAGATTAGCTCTCACAGGCGACCTGTTTCTTTCATAAGCCATCTTATGTAACCTGCTTAACGGGATGTGATTTGCCCATAAGGTGCACTGGTCCTGCCTATGCCTCAAAGCTGCTTTGCTTCTGGTGATTTGCTTGCATCCTAGGCAGAACTGTAGCTCAGCTTTCTTGTGAACAGAAGGTCCCGGGTTTGATCCCTGGCATCTCCAGGCAGGGCTGGGAGATGCTCCCTGCCTGAAGCTCTGGAGAGCTGCTGCCAGTACGAGAAGGCAATACTGAGCTAGATGGACCCAATGGTGAATGCCTAGGGGGATGACCATGTATGGACTTAATAATAATACAGTGGTGCCTCGCAAGACGAATGCCTCGCAAGACGAAAAACTCGCTAGACGAAAGAGTTTTCCGTTTTTTGAGTCGTTCCGCAAGACGAATTTCCCTATGGGCTTGCTTCGCAAGACGAAACGTCTTGCGAGTTCTTGCGAGTTTGTTTCCTTTTTCTTAAAGCTGCTAAGCTGTTAATAGCCGCTAAGCCGCTAAGCCGTTAATAGTCGCTAAGCTGCTAATAGCCGTGCTTCGCAAGACGAAAAAACCGCAAGACGAAGAGACTCGCGGAACGGATTAATTTCGTCTTGCGAGGCACCACTGTAATAATAATAATAATAATAATAATAATAATAATAATAATAATAATAATAATAATAATATATTATTTATACCCCGCCCATCTGGGTGGCTTCCAACAGAATATTAAAATACAATAGTCTGTCAAACATTAAAAGCTTCCCTAAAGAGGGCTGCCTTCAGATGTCTTCTAAAGGTCTGGTAGTTGTTTTTCTCTTTGACATCTGGTGGGAGGGCATTCCACAGGGCGGGTGCCACTACCAAGAAGGCCCATGCACATCCCTGTGGGTTTCATAATGGAAGAAAGGCAGGATACAAGAAAATAATTTTTTAAATGTGTATGTGTGTGGGGAGTTGAGCACAGCTGTTCGTTACAACTTATCAATTATTATTTATTTCAACTGCTTGTATTAGAGAGGCTGGTCCATTGGGACTGTCTGTCTTCTTCCTTGTATCCAGCCCAGAGGGCGGCCCTGATTGCCAGCCTCCTCCTCCTCCTTAGAGCTTATTGTTGCCCCTTGCAGAACTCAACAGAGAGGATAGGGGCCAAACTAGAACTGCCTCGGCCTCTAGGAGTTGGTGCCTACGTCTGACAGTAAGAGCTGTTTGGCAGTGGAATGGTCTCCCTTCCAAGGTTGTGGCCTCTCCTTCCTCGGAGGTTTTTAAGCAGACGTTGGATGGCCATCTGTCATGGATGCTTTAGCTGAGATTCCTGCATTGCAAGGGGGTTGGGCTAGATGACCCTGGGGTCCCTTCCAACTCTATGATTCTATGATTCTAACTTGGCTCTGGCGCCAGCTACTGTTGGGCTCCCTCACTCCCAACCTACCAGTCCCAATGGGCAGCAGCCACCACAGATTTGCATGCCACTTATTCCCCAAAGTTTGGCACAGCTGTCTGTCCTTTGCCTTCGAAGGCGACGCTTCTAAGCCACAAAGGGCATTGCTTCTTGTAACCGAGGATGCCTCCGCCACGATCTTGGCAGAATCTTTTCTGTAAATGTTACCCAGATGGTTTGTGCTGAGGTCATTCCGTTCTGCCGGGGATTTAAGAGGGCACGGACGGGGACACAAAACTGCCTTGCGGAGCCCTGACACTGGGCAGCAGCAAATCTACTGCCGCTTTTGCCTTTGAGATATTAGTGTTTATTCCCTTCATTAAAGCTGCATTGCCTTTGAGGCAGCTTTGGTCTGGCTGCCGTGATGTTCCAGGGCTCTTAACATCCAGGAAGCAGTTTTCACCCAGTATCCTTGGGGTTTGATGGATAGCTGTCACTTTAAGTCATAGGAGACGGCATCTGTTTGTTTGTACTTTGCAATTTACTGAAGACCATTATCTGCTGTCGGGTGATGGCTCGGTTCTGGACAAAGGTCCAGTTAAATTCCCATTTAACTAAGATAACTCTTCACATTAATTCCCAGGCTTGGAGCACCTGCAGTGTTCCGAAGTTCTCCTTTCTTCTCTTGCAAACTTCCCCTGGCATTCGTCTGTCCCAAGAGACAATGGAGTGTGCCTCCAGGGGTGAAGTCAAGCCAATGAGCCACATCTCTCTTTCCTCTATAGCATGTGCAGAAGCTGCCTTCTTGACCATTGAAGTCTCTATTGCTCTTGCCCACTCAATCTGATCTCGCTCTGTCAGCCGGGTACATTTCATAGCTGAGACACAAGGCAGCGGACCCTCGATGGGGATAAACTCAGTCTATGCTTGCTTCATATGGAAATGAGTTTTGAAGATGCCTTTATCTTATGAAGCAGCCTGCCACCCCCACTACAGAGCATCCTTCAAGGAAGAGGCCAGAGTGCATATTGCTGCACTTCACGCAGCCAAAATGAGCACCAGGAATGGAAAAAGTGGAATGTGTGATGCTTGGAAGGGGCACCAACTTGGCACTTAGAAGAAAAGAAATCTTGTTCAGCTCGCAGCTAGTAATTTAAAAGACTTTCATGAGAAAGCTGAAGGTCAAGATTTACATTTAAATGGGGTTTTGAAGTCAGGTCAGTCTACTTTCATGGAGTCGACTAATTTTCTTCCAGGAAATGGAACCACGCAAAGAGGGATGTGAGTTCTCATGGCGTCAGTGGGGCTGTCTTAGGCAGGTATGGAAAACCCTTGGATCTCCAGATGTTGAGGCACAGAGCCCACCCCCTCTGTCCAACTCCCTGGCAAAAGCTGGGGGCCTGAAGCTTTAGGGGACAGCAGACACCAGAGCATTTTCCACATTCATAATGGGCCCCTCCAGATTTGTGTATCCCCCCCTTCCCGTGGGTGTATACTACAACAGTGTTGGTGTAATAATTGGGCATTAGTCATGGGTTTAAAATGGAACAACCCCATTGTCACCCCCTGCCTGCAGAGTTGGCAGCCTCTCACCCTTTTTTGAACACCCTCCCTCATTGAGTGTTCCCTCAGCCTCCTCTCCTCTCCCCTCTCTACTTGGGAGTCCTCTGAGCAGCTGCTGCTACCACCCCTGGTCTCTGAGCTGCCCCCCACCCCAAAGAGAGGGGTCTCCAAGAGGTACCATTTGCCTGTAGATCTTATAGCCAGGGCTGCTGCAATACACAGCTGTGCAAGCCTTTGGGAGGCAGAGACGTGAGAGGGAATCAGAGGAGGGATGGAAGGAAGGGATGGAGGCCTGTGTTGCCTGAGGCACCCCTGACCATCATTCAGGGTACCCCAGGGTGCCACGCCACACTGCTTGAAAACCACTGTGTTAAAGGAATGAGTAGTAGAGGGAGGACAAAAAAGAAAGAAAGAAAAAGAAAGTTTTACGGCACTTAAAAGAAAATAAATAAATAACTGGGCACGCTATTTCCAGAGGGGAGGGACCGCACCTCCTTAATCGAGAATCGCAGAGGCGTTTGGGGCAGGAAGTGGTCACAGCGGTTTCCTTCACGTGCAGAAGGATACAACATGTAGCTGCAGTTTAAGAAACACCCTTTGAAATATGTGTCTCCCTGGTTGTTCGACCTCGGTGTGAGCGAGCCAGAGAGCGAGCAGCCCTCCTGAGGAATAAGAGCAGGCCACAGTGCCAGGAGCCAGAAGCAGCGGCCACCATGTTTCAGAGGAAGCGGAGCGTCTCCTTTGGAGGCTACGGATGGTGGGTCTGTCTTCATTTACTTTGCAGAGCTGAGGTTGCCGAGGGAGATCTTCCTGGCGTCTTTCTGACCCATTCGAGCCTGGATAGCTCAGTGGGTTAGAGCATGGTGCTGATAACGCCAAGGTTGCAGGTTCGATCCCTGTATGGGACAGCTGCATATTCCTGCATTTCAGGGGTTGGACTAGATGATTCTCAGGATCCCTTCCAACTCTACAATTCTATGATTTGTTTAGAATTTCAGAAAGGGGCTCTTAAGCGCAACCTCAACAAAGTATGTTTTGACAAAGTGTTCGGTTTGTGTTGTCTGTACCAGAGGTTTAGGTGCTGGTGGGTGGGGGTGGGGAATCTGTCTGCATTTCTGTTCACAAATATCCCCATTACGGAGAAGCTTTCAGACAGCACTTTATGCCATTTTCCTAATGTTTCTGTGCCCAACAATTTCAATGCTTTATCTTTCACATGGCACAGAAAACCAGTGGAATCTAGTGGAAGCATGGCGCTCATTTCCATGTTATTTGCTTCCAGACAAAATCTGTTTGCAACCTTGTTGATCCAGACAAATGTGGGAGTTTTGCATCGCCAATTTCCCCGGGATGAAATTTGTGCTGGTGTTCAAGCACACAGTTATTTCCCGTCCTTTAAAATTTAGTGTGATGTGCCGGTATACTGATCTAAAAGCCACCATTCCATAATGCAACAGGTAATGAATGCAGTGCGACGAAGGTGGTTGGACTCCAGGGTAGAAGCGCTAGTGTTGTACTCAGGAAATCCAGCACAATAACACACCCACACCCACCCACACCTGAAATGCATCCTCACATTCAGGAGGACTTAACACCACATGGCTCAAATGTGCACACATTACCCTAATCTGTATGATATTGAGGTTTTTCTGTGTAAGTTTGTGAGTGTTTATCTTTGGCGCTGGAAGAGGGAAGGTGGAAGGAAGAGGAAGGAGCCCCTGATCTTTGAGCACTGAGAGAGAGAGAGAGAGAGAGCCTTTGCAATGCAGAGGCTTTTGGTATCTACTCTGCCCACCTCTTTCAACAAAGGGTGGAGGGAGAATCCTTGGATTTTGCAGTATTCTCGAGGCTTGACCCATCCAAATTCTGTTGACCCCCCTAATGCCGGATCAGGCCAGTGTCCCATCTAGTTTGGCATATTGTTCTCACAGCAGCCAACCAGATCTCCCTATGGGAAGACCCTAAGCCAACACGATGCCCTTCTGTGGCGATCACACAGGGTCCCCAGATGTTTCACTGTCTATTGATCCCTGTGCCACCACCTTATTTCTCGCTGCCACCACCCAGGCCCTACCTGGTACAATACTGAGTCCAGTCAGGGTTAAATTGGAACATAAACTTCTGTTTATTTATTGCAGTTTAACAAGCGTGTGGTTTCATAAACAGTATCGGTCAATTACAATCATGGGGTGCCTATCCAGACCTATAACTTCCGCTACCTGCTCTCACTCACTAAACCACCTCTCAGATATTTACTTGTCTTCCCAGCTCCTAATTGTTCCTGACTCAGCTTATTTCGCTACACTAACTCAACCTACCCTCAGACTCTATCCCAATTCACTCCCACTCCAACCAACCACCCAACTCCCAACAAACTCTCCCCTTCGCCCCTCCCAGAGCTGGTTTTATGGTCCCTCTGACTCCACCCCCTGGGTTCTGATTGGGTAACCTGCACCTCCAGCACTCTCATACGTTAACGTCACACCTCCAACTAATACCATTGCTGTCAGCTTGCCATGTTGACTAGGTTGGATGGGAACCGGAGTCCAAGCACATTGTGAAGGCATCACATTGCCTACCTGTGCCTAGGTAGTTAGTTATGGGCAGCACAAGTCCGCTCCACTTCACCGTGGGGAGGATTTGCGGTGGACCATGTGGCCACCCACTCTCCTCCGGGGGCATGGGACAAAGTCCCATGTTGCCCAGGGATCCTGGCCACGTCAGCAACCGGCCAGCCAATCCGCTGGCTGGTGGGAGGTGTGGCCATCACCTGCCCCTCCAAGCTTAAGGGTATTCCGTTAAAGGAATCTGGGGGTGTGGATCTTGTCCGAAGCCCGGGGCGGGGCTAGGGCCATGACACGACCCCGATGGGAACACCCGGGGGAGCTCGAGTTGGTCTGCATCTACGGGGCTCCCCCTTCTGGTGGTTTACCCTTACCAGACACTGCACAACGGGCAGGAGTCAGATATAGTCGGGTTCATTCAATGCCTAAGCCAATACCGCTCCCATTCTGCAATCAGTAAAGTTGTGGCCAAAATTAGCCCAATAACATTAACCTAATATCTGTGTCCTTGTGCATGTTATTCTTCAACGAGGGGGTGGTTTCGGGGTCTTGACACGCAACTGCAACTTGCCCACCCTGCAGTTTCTTACAAGTGGCCTTTAGAAGCACCCTGGGGCAGGCATTGAGAGGAGGCTCCACTCTAGAAGGGGAAGGCCTGGCTGGCTGCATCCTGTCTCCACTCACAGCCCACCTGGCTGCCCAGGAGACACCTGCGCCATGCATTGCTGGGCCAAAAAAGGGAGAACCTCACTCCCAGTCTCGCAGCACCTTTGGGATTGCTGCGGTCTAGTTGTGCCCTTCAGAATTTGCACTCGGGTCCACGGCCACTGCTGCCCACCCCACGTCACCTGGAGATGCTGGGGACTGAGCCTGAGATGGGCTACATGCAAATCTGGTGATCTACCACTGACCTCTGCCTCTTCCCCATTGTTCTTCTTAAGAAGGAACATAAGAAGCTTCCTCATTTCAAAACTGGGCTTTGTCTCATCTTTCACGTTGCTGTCTGCACTAGTGATAGGCCTCAGCCAAATATTGGGCAGTGGGGGGACTTTTCAGATGTTTGTTTGGCTTCTCTTTTTAAAGATAACTGAGGGGTTTCCCCCCTTCTTTCTTAATCACCGAAGAACAGAAGAAGGATCGCCACCACTTCCTGTCACGCCCAGCAATATTCTTTGGGGGTAAAATATGACTGTTGTATTGTGGACAATGCCTGAAAGTCACATAGCTCAGAAGCAATGTGTCTGCCTCACATGCATGAGGTCCCAGGTTCGATCCTTGGCACCTCCAGGTAGGGCTGGGATTCAAGCCTGAAACCTTGGAGAGCTGCTGCCAGCCAGTGTGGACAGTACTAAAGTAGATTGACCAATGGTCTGATTCCTATGTCTCCTCCCACCCCAAATTTCATGGGTGACGAAACAGTTCCACAATAATGACTGTGCCTGGAGATTTTACATGGACACTCCAGGAACCTAGGTAATAATAATAATAATAATAATAATAATAATAATAATAATAATAATAATAATTTTTATACCCTGCCCTCCCCAGCCAGAACCGGGCTCAGGGCGGCTAACAACAATAAAATTACAATAAAACGTAATAGAAGAAAAAAACGTTAATTAAAATACGGGTTAAAATATGAGTTAAAATACAATTTAAAATGCAGCCTCATTTTAGTAGT
This sequence comes from Podarcis bocagei, assembly GCF_964188305.1. Classification (NCBI taxonomy): domain Eukaryota; kingdom Metazoa; phylum Chordata; class Lepidosauria; order Squamata; family Lacertidae; genus Podarcis; species Podarcis bocagei. Next base: position 37,478,466 of record NC_138141.1, on the reverse strand, counting down.
AGCCCATAAATCAAAATCATAAGGAGAGGGAAACATAAGGGTCAGACTGAGTCCAAACCAAAGGCCAGGCGGAACAGCTCCATCTTGCAGGCCCTGTGGAAAGATGTCAAATCCCGCAGGGCCCTGGTCTCTTGTGACAGAGTGTTCCACCAAGTCGGGGCCAGTACAGAAAAGGCCCTGGCCCTAGGTGAGACCAGTCTAACTACCTTGAGGCTCGGGACCTCCAAAGTGTTGTTATTTGTAGACCTTAAGGCCCTCCGCGGGGAGTCCTTTTTCTAGCTCTGCCTGGAGATGTTGGGAGATGAACTTGAGGATGGGTGAGGAATTTGATTCTGCTCGCTTTTAAATGCGAACCTACCTGATTCTCACATTCCAGAACAACACCAGAAACACGCTTGCCCTTCAACATTCTCATTTCTCTGAATTTTGCACTGCAGTTCTCAGCCCAAGTGAATGCATACACCAGGGGAAAGTGTGCAAGGCGATGCAGTGGAGGCGTTCATGAAAATAACACACAAAGAAGGCATTCTGTTAGGGAAATCTGCTTTGCAAAAAAAGTGCACGTTAGGCAAAACTGCAGACAGAAATGTGTTGCTTTAGGAGGGATTTGCACTCAAATGCTGATGGGTTTCCAGGAGGACTTGAAATAATAATAATAATAATAATTCACAAACTGATATGGAGCTTTGATGAAACGAACATACGGTTGTGAAAATGTGTAATGGAGAAATCCCCAAACTGGCAGATTTGCCTGTCCCTAATTGAACATGTGACCTTTCCCCCTAAGGGACATGCTCTGCCATGGAGCTGAGACACTTCATTGCCCAAGGAAACAAAATGCTCAGGGGCTTGAATTACATTTCTTGGGCATTCCCCATTTTTAAATGCAAAACTTGCAAGTTTTGATCACAGATACACCTCAAGCCACTGTGCTTTCGGCCTAGGGTCGTATCCAATGAAGTTTTACTCAGTTTTACTCAGAGTAGACCAAGTGAAATTAATGGAGTCAAGTTGGCCATGCCCATCTGCTTCAATGAGTAGGACTAGCATTGGTTACAACCCATGACCTGTCATGCCTCCAGCTTGTAATGCTATTAAAAAGGAAAGAGCCTGATTCCATGTGCCTAAAATTTCGTGTTGGGGAAAAAGGAGAAAGAACTATAGGGACACAGAGAAAGAGACAGAGACAGAAAGGGTCTTGCTCACAGTGACTTAAGCCCCTTCCACAATTGGAGCCGGCCCACCCATTTGCCAATGAACATGAGAAGGTCACCACTACTTTCTTGCATGTTGGCTACAAACCACGTCATCAATTTCTTTGCATGCAAAAGTACAATCTCTGGAGTTGCTATCTAGAGCAGTGTTTCCCAACCACTGTTCCGCGGCACACTAGTGTGCCGCGAGATGTTGCCTGGTGTGCCGTGAGATGTTGCCTGGAGGGAGGCGGGCGAGTCGGGCGGCGAGAGGCGGGGCGGCGGCGGCGAGGAGAGACCGCCCAGCGCGGGGCTCTCGCCGTCTGCCTGCCTGGCTGTTTGCGAGCTCGGCGGGCAGCGCCTCCGTCCGCAGCGCCCGCCTCGCGGCTCTCATTCCCTGCCCCTGCCAAAGCTCACCCAGCCAAGCCGCGCTCTCCTTCCTGCCTCGCTTTGCTGCGTCCTCCCCCCCACCCCCAAAGCTTGGAGGTTCCCCGGCAAGGGGGAGGGGAAAAAATTGAAACTTACACTTTCGTGCGTCCCTCCCAGCGTGACGCACGCTGACGTCACGGGGCTGTAATGGTGGTGTGCCTCGAGATTTTTTTCATCAAACAAGTGTGCCTTTGCCCAAAAAAGGCTGGGAAACACTGATCTAGAGCTGTGAGAAGAGCCTGTCAGAAATTCTGCAGAGCTGCTACCAGTCAGTGTAGACAGTACTGAGCTCCATGGACCAATGGTCTGACTCAGGATAAGGCAGATGTCTATGTTTCCTAGGTGATGTGTCTGAGTTTTACTATTGTCTGAAAGATTAGCACAGAGAAAGTTAGAGAATGAAGAAAATGATCAAGCCGGGTCTGGATACGTCTTTCCTTTTCTTTGAAGAGGTTCGTATTTCAGGCTGGCTGTTTAGTAGTCATGATAAAAAATGAAAAAAGAAAAAAAGACCACTTCACTACTGCAATCCTTTATCTTGTATTTTATCTTTTGCATGTAAGCTGCCTTGAGAATGCTTTTACATTAATAGATGACCTAGAAATATATAAAACGAACAGTCACTAAATTAAGGGTAGGGGAGAGTGAAAAAAAGCAACCATCAGCATGGGAACTTGCGCCAGAGTAGCTCAGACCTATGAATCAGCGTGTTGGCTGCAAATGCACAGTATTCTCGAGTGCTGAGTTCAAGTACAGGAAAGTCTGTCTCTGTGTGTTTACTGAAAAGGAAGCGGTTGGCAGAACAGCTCTTATCTTGGCTATCTTGCTAAATGTGCTTTTGTCTGGGTGGAGTGGTTGGTCACACCCATTACCGTGAGAAATTTGGTGCTTTTAGCATTGATTTCTGGGCCTGCACAGGACAGGGAATGCACAAGGCAGTGGAGGTGCTTAGCTACCCCTACCTGCCCACCTCCTTACTTCCAACCAGCTGGCGGTGGTGGGAGGGGGTTGGCCCTGCCGGTAATTTCTCTCCTCCTTAAGTCTCAGTGTTGCCTTTGTAAAACCAAGCAGGGAGGAGGAGGGTGAGGACAATGAGTTGGCTCTGCTTGCCATTGTCTCTGGCGCCACCTACTATTGACCTCCCTGCCTTCCAACCTACCAATCCCAATCGGAACCAGCCACCAGTGATGAAGCCCACTGGCCCATACACTAGAGTCGGCTCTTTGGTCTACGTAGCCCCCATAAGGACAATTGGAATCCGTTTGATCTGGGTCAGATAAAAAGCCCTGCTAGATACAATCCAGCATCCTTTTCTCACAAACAGATACTTGGGAGAAGATTCTGGATGTGTAACCCCGCTCCCCATTCATGCTCCCCAGAAATTGGTGCTTGAAGACATGCTGTCTCTGGTAGTGGAACTACTACATAGCCATTGTGTCTAGCAGCCATAGATAGTCTTATCATCCATACATTTGCTGACTCCCCCTTTAAAGCTATCCATGTTGGTACCCATTGCTGCATCTAATGGTAGTGCAGCAAATTCCTTAGTTTAAGTTATGATGAAGTGACTTCTCTCTCTGGGATCTTCCTGCATTCAGCCTTATTGGAGAAAGATTCAGTTTTGCTTGCATTTTTAAAAGAAACTACTTGATCTGCGCTTCTTGAACCAATACGGAAACTAGCATTCAGCTGTCTTTTGCCATCCTCCCAGAGCTACAATTCTCAGAGTGCTTTAACCTCTTCTTAGGGATCTCTGGAAATTGTATAGCTCTGTGGTGGGAATAGGGGCCTCCTCGCAACCCTTAGCACCTATAACAATTCCCACAATTCTTTGGTGGGGAAGCCATGGCTGTTTAAAGTGGCTTTAAATGTATGGCTTTAAATATAGCCTTAGTGTGACTCTTCTAGGCCACCTGCAAAAGACTTTGTGCATTTGCAGGCCACCTCCGTCAGGGCTGTTGTTGAAAAACAACCCCTCCCTTCCCATCAGCTTGGTCAGAGTGAAACTCTGGCTTCCTGTGGGTGATCTAGGTTTTCTCGGGTGAAGAAACGGCAACTGGTAGCAGATATCCCCACCCTCCAACCCACAGGTCCACTGCTGTGAAATCTAAACTGTAATTTTGCACGATAAATCTTTCATTTGCTTCTTCGTTTCATAAGGAGGGCAACAGCCTTGTTCTCTCTACAACTCCCTGAGCTCATTTTCATCTATAAAAAGGTTCATCCAACAAGGATTCTCTCACCATGCACACACAGACACACACAGTCTCGAAAGCCATTTTAAAAACCAGAAAAACCAGCAACGGTGCGTAGCGAAATAATGCAATATGTTTCAACAAAATGTGGGGAAGGTGTCCATCTTAAATGGGTCTCAAAGGAGACAGGAACATCATTGCAGCCTGGTTAGATCATTTTTATTTTTGTGTTTATGTGCTTGTGTAAAAAAACCCCAACAGCTTTGAGTTAAAGGTGCTGCCAATTTATTGGAGTAGCAGATTTTTAAAAAACTATTTTAATACAAGGACTCAGAGCCAACCACCCACAGGTACGTGTTTTTTTTTTTTAAAAAATAAAACAACAACAACTCAGAGGCCTTCTGCTTTATTTCTCACATAGGAAAACAAAGGCCGCTCATATCTCGCTGCTAGGAGACATGCAACACAATATCTAAAATGGCCTGGAGAAACTGGGCTGGATGAGACAATCTATCTATTACTGTTCTCTCCAACCTTAAGTCTACTTCTTCACATTTCCACATCAGTCTGTGTCCCCTCCCCCTTAAAAAGAAGTCCTCATGAAAAATCATCAATACTCTAGTGCAAATTGTTACTAATCAACACATGCAGGTATTCCATTTTGCCTAATATACACTTTTGTTTTGGGCAAAGCAGTGTTCCCTACTATACAGCATGTTGCTATTTTGCACAGACATATGCATTTATAGGCACACTTTATACCCCAGTATATGCATTTTTTTGTATTGTATTACTTGGCTGGAGAACGGCATTGCAAAATTCGGAGAAGTGAGAAGTTTGAAGGACAGCTGTTTGGAAAGTGCAGATTTGGTAGTTTGGCTTGAAATGTGAACTGGACTGAATTAGCAGCAGCAGCAACAACAACAACAATAATTATAAGTTGCCCATCTGACTGGGTTGCCCCAGAATGTTTTCTTTCTATTCACCTGTAAAGGTAAAGGTAAAGGGACCCCTGACCATTAGGTCCAGTCGTGGCCGAATCTGGGGTTGCGGCGCTCTTCTCGCTTTATTGGCTGAGGGAGCCGGCGTACAGCTTCCAGGTCATGTGGCCAGCATGACTAAACCACTTCTGGCGAACCAGAGCAGCGCAAGGAAACACCGTTTACCTTCCCGCTGGAGCGGTACCTATTTATCTACTTGCACTTTGATGTACTTTTGAACTGCTAGGTTGGCAGTAGCAGGGACCGAGCAACGGGAGCTCACCCTGTCGAGGGGTTTTGAACCGCTGACCTTCTGATCGGCAAGTCCTAGGCTCTGTGGTTTAACCCTCAGCGCCACCCTGTACTCTGTCTTAACTAATTTAAGACTGCAGTCCTACACACACACACACACACACACACACACACACACACACACACACAGCCACTGGGAGTTCACTCAACTGAATATTATGTGATGGCTTTCTGAATAAACAACTGTAGGGGGTACTCCGCAACAATGCAATCCTATAGATGCTTCCTTTGAATTAAGCACAGAATTTAAATGAGATTTACACCTGGGCAGGATTTCATCCCTATTGATTTAAGAGTTTTGAAAACTGGGCCACCCTACCTTTGGGGCATCGTTAATGTTCATTCCTCTAGTCATGAGTAAGTGGGGGAAAAAGACTTTCTAGGGCATTAAAGCCTTGCTTTCTGCAGCCTTGGAAATCCTATCCATTGCTTCCGAATATCAAGCTTGCGAGATGGTTGCTTTCAGTTCTTCCCATATTTTTCATTCATATCCCATTGCTTCTATGAACTAGAAACTGGATCTTAAAACAACAACAACCCTCAAATCTTGATTTTATTTTTATTTTTAGGATGATGAATTGAGGACCCATCCCCATTTCCCGCCCTTGTAGGTGTGGTGTCGGAATACACACCACGGGGCCTGCTTTTCAGCCAAAAAATGCAGGAAATGAGGGGTATCTTACCAATAAAAGTAACAAGAAGAACAATCTGCTTAACATTCTCTCCCTCCCACCCCTCATCTTTTCCAGGATTGACAAAACCATGCTTGCAAGCCTGAAGATCAAGTGAGTAATTGACTATTTTATCTAATTCATTCTTTACACTGCTTGGTTGCCATCCCATGTGATAATAAGTTTTCTGGGAGGCTTATGATGGCCTCTTTCCTACAAGGTGTGCTTCTCTTTCTTCTTCGATATGCTTGCAAAGCTGGTAAACAGCGGGTGATCTTATGTTCTTGGACTTGATGGAAGCTTTATATAAGTGGTCCCAGTGAAATAGCTGGCTGGTTGTTACTCATTCGGTTGTGCCTTACTTTCTTTTGTCTTTGTTTATATATAAATACGAACCGAAATGAAATTGGAGGGGCGGGACAGTTGTAAGGAGGCAGCTCTGTCCGTTCCAACCTGTATTCCTTACAATCTCTGCTCCGTTCATTCCAGTTCAGTGTCTACAAAATACTATGTTATTTGCCTTGCTGTCTGCTCTTCAACACATGTTGAAGAGTTAACTATTTACGTAACTTAAGTTCATTTCGATGTGAAGGAAATGTCAGAACAATGGGAAAACAACAACACTGGTTTTCATTTCTGACCACAGATTCACACATGAATGGCAGCAATTTCTATTCTGTTTTCAATTTTCACTGGAATTCTCAGACATCTCTACCTGCTATTTGCCCAAGGAAGTGAACTGCCACTAGTGCTTTCAACAATGTCCTCGATAGACACAAAGTAGCTCAGGGAAGGGCTATAGCTCAGGGCTAAAACATCTCCTTTGTATGCAGAAGGTCCCAGGGTCAACGCCCTACATCTCCAATGGGAGCTGGGAAGGTCCCTTGTCCGAAACAATGGAAAACCATTGGCAAACAAGGTTCCTAGCTCCAAGGGTGGAATCTGGGAGCATGATTTTCCTTAGAGCCATTTTGCGTGTGTGTGTGATGGCCAAATCCCCTTTCAGTATCAGGCTAAAGGTCCAGCATCCTATTCTCACAGCAGCCAACCAGATGCCCTCTGGGAAGCCCACAAAGTGGACCTCAGAGCAGCAGTGTTCAAGATGGCTTGGCTGGCTTTAAAAGAGGGTTTAGAAATGCAAGTTCGTGGACATTAATGGCCAGTAGCCACAATTTTTTCCTCCCACTGTCAGAGGCAGCGAGGTGCTGGATCTGCAGGTGAGGAGAGTGTTGCTGTGCACACGACCTGCTTTCAGTCTTCCCCCTCTCCAGTTTCATTTCTGGTTGGCCACTGTGAGAGCAGAGTCTTGGAGTAGATGGGCCTCTGGCCTGATCCAGCAGAGCTCTTCTGGCTTGCTTATGGCACAGTCACTTCTGATAGGACAGGGTCAAGGTAGCAGGCTGATTAGGATCAGTGAAGGCAAAAAGCATGGTCTTTCAGGACCCTGGACAGATCATCAGCACAGGTGATGACTGGAACTCATTCCGGGAGATGTCTACTGAAACCTGGCTGGTGTGGACCTGCCGTTAACATGCCCCCATCCCAAGGAGCTCTCGTTCGGCTATTGCTTGATTTTGCACCCGTTGACTTCTATGGCTTTGGGGTGGTGAGGACTGCATCCTGGGCTGCCCTCGGTGTCTGATGAGTTGGGTAAAGCTGCATACTTTGGCCTGGAAGGTCTTAAAATTGGAGAAACCCCTTCTCCAGATGATGCCTCCTCTGAGCCACAGGGAGGATTGAGGCCAGAGAACATGAGTCTGGATGGGAAGGGTGGTGTAGCTTAGTGGTTAGAGCATCTGCTTTGCATGCAGAGGGTCCCAGGTTCAATCCCTGGTTGCATCACAAGGTAGGGCTGGGAAAGTCTGGAAACTGTGCACAATCACTGCCAATCAGTGTTAACAATAACGAGTTAGATGGACCGCTGAGACTGACTGTGTATAAGGCAGCTTCCTATGTAGACCTGGGAAGGAGAAATTGCTTTCACCATGGACCAAATGTAGCCATAGAAGCTGCCAGCTCCTGGCAACTCCAAGCGGGGAAGGGGAAACCGGAATGCTGCCTTCTGCCCCTGTTTTGTTTTCATTTCTGCCGCTGCACTATTTTTAATCTCGGTATGCCTGGTTATTTCTCTCTCCACCCTCCACCTCCTGCAGCCCCCTTCCGAAGGCCGAGGTGATTCATGTTCTGAACAATTATATCCAATTCAGCCCTTTTCCGTTTGAAGTGAGGCTTGGGCAGTAGGCTGTAGGAATCATACAGTTTTCGCTTTGTGGGAACAAGAAAGGAACGCTCTCGAACAGAGGTTCCGAAAGCCTGGTCCGTGAAACAGCTTCATTCAGGACCACGACATCTAGCATAGCGTATTAGAATTGCCAAGCAACCAGCAGAAAAATCATTGATCGGTACTCCAGGACTCTCAGCAATTCTCAAGTGGTCTGGGGGTGTGTGTGGTGGTGGAGTTTGACCTAGCAGTCTTTCACACAGAGGACTGTCCTCTGCAAAGCAGAACACACCTAGAGAGCATTTCCCAACCCCCTGTTGTAGCAATTTGTTTCATTAATTTCTGCACCAAGGTAGAACACCCTTTCCCAACCAGGTCCCTTCCTGACGTTGTTAAGACTCAAACTCCCATGAGCTACAGCCACAATGGCCGTTGCGCAGGGATGATGGGAGCTGTAGTCCAAGGATATCTGGAGGTCCTGGGGTTGTGGAAGGTTGAGTTTGACTTTGTCTGGTTCTGAGACCCGCAAATATCCCCAGCTGTCAGTACCTGGGCTGGTTGCACTGTCACCACCTCTATAGGGTGAAGGCATCTTCCTCAATGTTGACAGGATGGAGGAGGCTAAGTGTGAAGCCGAATGCAGTGTGGCTTCAGTGGCCGTCTCCTTCTGAGCACAAGAGAGGAGGAGCTGCTGGCCATTGAAACCATTGAAAATCTGTGCTCAGCATCCTCCCAATGATGTGACGTCTTGTGCACAGTGCGCAATGCGCACATGACATCACATGTGAGTATTAGGATAATAAACTTATGCATATCTGTTTACTAATGTATGGAAGTGTAACAGTATTTCCCCCCTCTTTTTCATTTTCACTCACTTTTTCTTGTGCTGCTCTATCTTTCTATAAATGAAATTCTTCTAATAAAACAACAACACATGCTGTTGGGTACAAGTCAGCGCCTCTGCTTGCTTCCCGTGCCTGTTCTCCATCCAGTGATGGATCTGTGAGCCTCCGGATCTTGTTGGGCTACAGCTATGGCCAAACGTTCAGAGATGATGGGAATGAGTTCAGCAACATCCACAGAGCTACATCTTTCCCCTCCACCATCTAGTCGATTGCCATTGATGTCCTGTCAACCGTTTCTTTATGATCTCCCCGCACAGCGCTTGACGCTTTGGTTCTCCAAGAACAATATTTGCCCTCTGTGTGACAGTTTGACAGACTGTCAGCTCTTCCTCATTAAGCTGACGCACAGGCTGGCAACGCTGTCTGATGCCTCCTGCGATTCCTGCGTCGAGATTGGTTTCGTCACATCCTGGATGAGTCAATGAACAAAAAAGCAATAACATTCCTGGCTTGGGGCTATTGGTCCGCGTTGTCCCTCTCAATCACAGCCCTGACTTTTTTTTTCTTTTTCCTTTAAAGAGCTATGTTGTTCTCTTGGGCCATTTGAATTTGAAAACAATTTCCATCTGCCACCCCCGCTGATGACGGCTTTACTTGTATTTATATTTGGAGCAGGGAAGGATGTGTTTGAGAGATGTTTTCTGCTAAGTCAAGCTATTTTGCAATCTATCTCAGTGTTGTCTTCCTCTGACCGGCTTCACCTAAATACCTGGTTCTTTTAACTAGAGATGCCAGCAAACTGGACCTTGAAAATCATCTGGCTGCTTTTCAAGAGCCATTGATGCAATTAACATGGTGCCTAGATTGTCCCAAACCTACAGGCCAATCTTGTGACAGTGAGTCCCATTCATGAAGTTCTTTCTTTTTTCTGTCCTACTACAGAGCCTGTCCTAAATCTACTGTGTGGAAGGGGTATAGCTCAGTAGCACAGCATCTCCTTGCAGGTCCTGCAGGTCCCAGGTACAACCCCCAGCAACTCCAGGCAGGGCTGGGAGAGATTTCCTGTTTGCCCCAAACCTGGATCAATACTAAAGTAGATGGGCCAATGGTATAAGACACCTGCCTATGTTTCCTAGGTGATGTGTTCAAGTTTACTACTGTAGTGTCTGATAGATTAGCACAGATGAAGTCAGGTGCTGAGGAAAATAACCAAACAGAGGCTAGGTACGGCTTTTATTTTCTTTAAAGGAGTTCCTATTTCATGCTAGCCATTCTATTATAAGGCAACTTCCTATTTTTTTCACTGGGTGATGGCAAAATCTAGAATCATGAGAGCAGGGAAAGTAAATCCATTTCACTGGGCAACTGCAATCTGTAGAATCATGAGACAGGGAAATGTCTCAATTCTGCCCCCATGCTCAATTCAAAAACCTCTATCATAAAGGAGGTAGAGAACTGGTAGGCCTCATGGTTTTGCTGGACTACAACTCCCATCATCCTTGCCCATTACCTATACAGTGTGTGACTGCTGGGAGTTGCAGCCCAACAAGATCTGATGTTCTCCATCCTGTTTAACAGCAGCTTCTTAGGAATGTTTTGTTGTTGTTTTGTGTGGGCAACTGGATTGGACACACTATTAGGCAAAAATAGATCACATCTGCATCACATGTTTAAAGCACTATACTGTAATACCACTTTAAACAGTCATCCCCCCCCCCCATAAATCCTGGGAACAATAGTTTGTCGAGGGTGCTGAGAGTTGTCAGGAGGCACCTATTCCCCTCCAAAAACTACAATTCCCAGAGTTCCGTGGGAAGAGGAATTCATTGCGAAACCGCTCTGAGAATTGTAGACAGAGAAGGCTATTGCACAACTAATCTAACAATTGCTGATCTTAGCCACTGTTATGTACTGAGTTGAACAGGATCCAAAAGGCAGCAGTCTGATTGGTCCTAGAGCAGTCTGATTGGTCCACAGGAGCCACCCAATCCAGCTCCAGGTGGAAGTGAATCTGCAACCTGATTGGCCTACAGGTGAATCCCGGAATTAGCCAATCACATGGGGCTCATTGTGTAAATAATGTATATAAAGCAGACATTCTGGGGGAACTTCCATTCCTCCTCACCACTATGAGCTGAATAAAGAGCATGAAATCCACTCTCGACTCCGAGTATATTTCAGCCACCCTAAAGCTGTGGGTGGAATGGAAGTGAGGGCCATAAACTCATACCATCCAATGCCAAACTGGGACGTTCTCCCAGGCAAGTCAAATGGCCTGCACTTTGCTCTCGTCCCAAGAAAGCATTTTTTGCAGCCCCCCCCCCCGATCTCTTGCAGAGCCCAAAAACACACTGCATGAGATCTCGGCTCAGAAAAAGCACTTTTTGGGGGGTGAGAGTGCAAAAGTTTAAGGCACCCAAAATGGCCACTGAGCTCTTGCAAGAAAAAAATAGGATGTCCCGTATTTCCCCCCCCAGGGCACTTGGAAGGTATGTCAATTCCACAGTCACAGCTGAGACACAGCTTCCTTGCACTTCCCTAAACAGAACCCTACCTATAACAGAACTATATAACCAATAATATATCTGCTCTCTCTCTCCATCTTTCCCTCCCTGCCCTGCTGCAAGCAAATTATCACCTTTTTTTTGCTTCTTCGGTTGATTCACTCACAGCTGGGAGGTCTTATTATTTTTATTTGTCTGTCTCTTCACACACCCCTTTACAGTTTAATTTGGTTTTCATTAGTTCCTATGGTAACCATGAATGCATCTGTGGAGGGTTTTGAAATTAAGAGCAAAAGAGCACAACAATACGGAGCGTGATAGGAGGAAGCAACAGAGAGATAGTCCTGCCTGAATAGTTTGCCTGGACTGATATATATATATATATATATATATATATATATATATATATATATATAAAATAATAATAATTAAAGAAAGGGGGGAAATGTTTAGGGAAAGATATCCTCCCCATCGCAATTAGCCACGAAGAGCCGTGTGAGAAAGTCCTGATAGCTTGACTCTTGCTACCTGCTAGGAGGCTTCTGACAGAGAGAGATACTCTTCTGTTTCCCTGTTTCAATTGTTCAAAAATCGCAGAAGGAACTCTGGTAAGTCTATTTCATTTCATTCCATCACCCCTCCTGTCTGTGTCTTAAGTGGGTCTCCCTAAGCATCAAGACAAAGCGCTGCTGAATATTTAGGCAGTATTTCCTATTTTGCTTCCTTGTGTGGCGAAGGAGGCCACTGGTCAACAAGTGTGGTGCCAGGAATGCTGGAAGAGGTAGCATTGACTAGTGGGTAGAGTGTCACACACACACCATAGACCTCTTGTCTTTACTGAGCTTTGTCCTCATTTGCTTCCACAAAGCTTACTCAGAGGTTAGATGATATCTGGTCTTCATTGCGCATTCATTCTGATTTGTTCACGGGTGCACTTATATGTCTATGAACATTCATCCTGATTTGCTTGTGGGGTGTTTACTCATCTTTCCGTTATTTATTCATTCACGCGATTTAGTGCTTCTGCGCATGCGCAAGTGCATGGAAGTAACCCGTTCTGGTACTTCCGGGTTCGGCGCGGTGTGCAACCTGAAAACGCGCAACCTGAAGTGTCTGTAACCCGAGTTATGACTGTATATGGATGCCTTAAGATGGTCTATTTCTGTAATGCCCAATAAAGGTTTGGAGAAAGAAAGAAAGAAAGAAAGAAAGAAAGAAAGAAAGAAAGAAAGAAAGAAGAGACGCTATATGTACTTTCCCTTGTTTATTTGCTTGTTTTGCAACATGACAATCTTTAATAGAAACTAATTTTAAAAAGGAGGCAGAGGTGTCACTAACAAGCCCTCTGATCTCACTTCAGATTGGAGAAGAAGTTCTCAAATCTCTCTCTCTCTCTCTCTCTCTCTCTCTCTCTCTCTCTCCCCCTCCCTCTCTCTCCCCTGCATGGCTTTGCAGGAAGAAGATCCCAGGCCCCTGTATTGGGTGACTTGTGTCTGTGAAACTGTAGGGTTGCCATCTTTGTTCTGGCAAAATTAATGATAGGGCAGGGCGGGGTGGTTGGGGGGCAATTCCTCCTCCAATCTGCTGCTGAAGTGACTTCAAAGCGATCCATTACAATCTCTTGCAGCCTAACAGGATGGCCCCTCTGGAATTTGTCACACATGCACATTCACACACACATATACACAAATCTATAAATCTGTCTGTGCTTGGCTACCCAGAGCTTAAATACATTACCTTTCACACACCCTTTCAAGCACATGCAGTTGGAGAGGATCCCTAACTTGGTGCAGAGAGAGAGGGAGGGAGGGAGGGAAGGAAGATCTGAAATACAGGACAGAACTGTATCAATAGTGGACAAAGCATTTTACATTGAAATACAGGACAATTCTGTACAGTGGTACCTTGGTTCTCAAATGCCTTGGTCCTCAAACAACTTGGAACTCAAACACTGCAAACCCAGAAGCAAGTGTTCCGGTTTGCGAACTTTCTTCGAAAGCTGAACATGCTCTGTTTTGAGTGTTACACTTCAGATTTGAGTGCCACACTTCTGTTTTGAGTGTTACACTTCCATTTTGAGCATTACACTGAGGTCTGCCTGTTATTGCTATTTATTTTGTGTTTCTGTTTTTGCGGCACTTTTTATTTGTTTTTTGCGACTGTTTGGAACCCAGTTCAGCTACTGATTGATTGATTGATTGATTGCGTGTGTGACTGCAGTACATTGTTTATTGCTTTCATTTTATGGATCAGAGGTCTCATTAGATAGTAAAAATCAATTGAAATTGCCGTTTTAGCGGTTGCTTTTAAAAGTCTGGAACGGATTAATCCATTTTGCATTACTTTCGATGGGAAAGCGAGCCTTGGTTTTGGAACGCTTTGGTTTTGGAATGGACTTCTGGAACGGATTAAGTTTGAGAACCAAGGTACCACTGTATTATACAGGACAGGTGGCAACCCTAACTGCCACTCTTGGAGTAAGGTAGCTATGTGCTTCACTTCTGCAGCAGGCGGACTTCTCCATAATTGCTGCGGAAGGGTGTGTGTGTGGACGTTTCATGGCTCTTCCTTGCTGCTTCTGCATGCAGTTCTTTGAGCATTATGCAGCAGCACTCGCCCACAATCCCGGGCAAAAAGCATGGAATTGGTGAGACTCAAGTCTTGGAAACCTCTGCACTGAGGAAGTGAAATTGACAGCGTTTTCGCAACCTTATGGGAGGCTGCTTTTTCTCTTGGTGATATTTGCGTAGGGAAAAGGTCACGTCCCAGCCCTAGTTCCTAGGGCAGGGATAGGGGTCCCGTGGTCTTCCTGAGGTTCTTGAACCGCAGTCCCCACCACCCCAATACAGTGGTACCTTGGGTTACAGGTGCTTCAGGTTACAGACTCCACTAAGCCAGAAATAGTACCTCAGGTTAAGAACTTTGCTTCAGGATGAGAACAGAAATTGTGTGGTGGCGGTGCAGCGGCAGTGGGAGGCCCCATTAGCTAAAGTGGTGCTTCAGGTTAAGAAAAGTTTCAGGTTAAGAACGGACCTCCAGAACGAATTAAGTTCTTAACCCGAGGTACCACTGTAATTGACCAAGTCGTGGTCCATCCACATCTGGAGGGCCACACTTTGTCCAGTTTTGTTTTGATATCTTTGGTGGCATTGCCTAGAGGGGTGAGGTTGTTTGCTCACCGTTTGGACAAAATCCCTTCCAAAACTGTGTGATGGAGCCCAGGTGGCCAGCCTCAGAGGCAGATCGGTCCACGAGGACTAGGTGGCCGAGGGAAGCGTAGTCAAAGCGATGGGCGTGGATGAGGAGCTGGAAACAGCTTGATGAGTCAAAGAAGGAAAGAAAACAAAAGAAAAGTGCAGGAACCGAAACCATCAAAAGGGAACGGCTAACCAGCATTTCACACTTTTGACCTCAGTTGGAGGAGCTGCTTTTGACATGGGCTGGATTTCAGCCCACAGAGACCACAAGCCCCAGCTGGCTGGGGGCCAGAGACTGTTCAGTGGGATGGGGCAGCTTCTCAGCAAGCCCCCTTCCTGCTCTCAGTTTAGAAAGTTGCAGCGCTTATTCTCCAGGTGAAAAGAGAAGTCACACCCAGGGTGCTCAGCGACACAAGGCCTGATTTCAAAGCAGCTGTGCCTTCCTGTAAAACAAGGATGAGGCGCTTTTTCTTTTTGGCCTGGGGGCTGAATTGCCCCAGAGGCAACTTTCCGGGGACAACATGCTAGTGATGGACCGAGCCAGAGGCAGAAATAGATTTGATTCTTACCTGTAGGCTGAATTCCAGCCACGCAAAAGCCAGAGGTTTCTGCACAAACGTTTCTCCACCCAGGCAAGCAAGAGACATTTTATCTGCCCCAGTGTTGGGGGGTATCTGGCCCAGAGACCAATCCTGGCCCACCATGGGGTGAAATCTGGCCTGCATGGGCCAGAACCACAACTACCTGACAATCAGCTGGCATCACTGTAAGTCTGCTTTGGCTCTGCACACTAGGGCAAGGAGTAGGATTTAACCCTTACTCATCAGCTGATGAGTGGGGTTAAGCATACCGTCCAAAATTCCTCCGATGAAAATAGG
The DNA here is from genome assembly GCF_964188305.1 of Podarcis bocagei. Classification (NCBI taxonomy): domain Eukaryota; kingdom Metazoa; phylum Chordata; class Lepidosauria; order Squamata; family Lacertidae; genus Podarcis; species Podarcis bocagei. The sequence goes on along the minus strand of NC_138141.1, from coordinate 37,463,041 downwards.
GACGTTCTATTCCATAATAACAATAATTTTATTATTTATGCCCCATCCATCTGACTGAGTTGTCCCAGCCACTCTGGGCGGCTTCCAACAGATATAAAAACATAATAAAACATCAAACATTAAATAAAACCGTTCCCTACACAGGGCTGCCTCCTGATGTCTTCTACAGGTTGTACAGTGGTACCTCGGGTTACATACTCTTCAGGTTACATACGCTTCAGGTTACAGACTCTGCTAACCCAGAAATAGTGCTTCAGGTTAAGAACTTTGCTTCAGGATAAGAACAGAAATCATGCTCCAGCGGTGTGGCGGCAGCAGGAGGCCCCATTAGCTAAACTGGTGCTTCAGGTTAAGAACAGCTTCAGGTTAAGTATGGACCTCTGGAATGAATTAAGTACTTAACCCGAGGTACCACTGTATAGTTACTTATCTCCTTGGCTTGGGGGTTGCATAACTCCATACTCTCCAACATTAATAATAATAATAATAATAATAATAATAATAATAATAATAATAATTTATACCCCGCCCATCTGGCTGGGCCTCCCCAGCCACTCTGGGCGGCTTCCAACTGAATATTAAAAACAGTACAGCATCAAACATTAAAAACTTCCCTAAAGAGGGCTGCCTTCAGATGACTATTAAAAGTGAAATAGTTGTTTATTGCTTTGACATCTGCTGGGAGGGCGTTTCACAGGGAAGGCGCCACTACCGAGAAGGCCCTCTGCCTGGTTCCCTGTAACCTTACTTCTCACAATGAGGGAACCGCCAGAAGGCCCTCGGTGCTGGATCTCAGGCTGAACGATGGGGGTGGAGACGCTCCTTCAGGTATATTGGACCGAGGCCGTTTAGGGCTTTAAAGGTCAGCACCAACACTTTGAATTGTGCTCGGAAACGTACTGGGAGCCAATGCAGATCTCTCAGAGCTGCCCTGGACACAGAATTAACCTGTGCCTCCATGGACAGCTGTGAGTCCAAAATGACTCCCAGGCTGCACACCTGGTCCTTCAGGGGCACAGTTACCCCATTCAGGACCAGGGAATCCCCCACACCCGCCCGCCCCCTGTCCCCCATTTCTCTGATAGGGACGTCCTAAGGAAAAGTGGAACATTCCAGGATCAAATCAGAAACTTGGACTGCTTCTGTAAATTTAGGACTGTCCCTGGAAAATAGGGAGACTTGGAGGGTCTGGGTTAAATAGGCACATGCAGCCAAAATGTAGTGTGAGGCTGTTTGCAAAAGGGCTTTTAAATAACACCACACTTGGAAGGCCCAACAGTTGGGGCTTCAAAGCACAGCATCATCTGATGTCACCGTGATGTCAGGCAGTTGACAGAGGGGTGTTCCCACCTGTTAAACTTGGCCCTCCATTGGTGGGAGATAAGGATCTGGCCTAATGGCCAGAAAAGGTTCCTTACCCCTTCTCTGAATGGTCACCACCCACTTGATCTCGGATGGTGGGGAGACAAACAGCCTTACTAATAATATTCTGCCCTCCATCGTAGGAGTACTGGGTGGCAAAGGTAAGAGGTGAAACAGTTGGACTGTACAGAGTGGTGTTTTGGATCCCATAACTTCCTTTGTTGGGAAATAATTTTGTATAAAATTAGATCTAGTGTTGCATTTCCCGTAACAGAAGTTCTGTACCACAGGCTGGTTCCTCCTTCTAACCTGAGAAACAGTTTCACCCAGGGCTGAAATATAAATATTTTTAAATAGTGGAAGGCTGGGCAACCTGTCAACCTCCACGTTAGGTGGAATTTATAGGCAGGATAGGATATATTTTACAATTTATCCTCCCTATGACTCAAGTATGTGAGCAGAACATTTAAACTTACAACAATTAGCAGAGTTTTAAATACCATCCCTTGCAGCATTAAAGTGGAAACTTTGGGATGAGGCTGTGTAGCCTTATGGCAATTTATCCAGGTTATTAATTAAAAGAACCAGTCTGTAAATTAAGCATAAAAATGGTGTTTGCTTAGATAAAGTCTCACACTTGATTCAAGCGGTAACAGTAATGAAAGCAAGGCAGGAAAATTCTACTTCTAGATTACGAAATGCATATTTCAGTTCAAAATGAAGTCTGCAATTGAAGCAGAGACCAGACAGGTGTCTGTCCGCCTCAGAAGCATGGTGAAAAAGAGACTGGGGTCTGAGGAGAAAGGAAGTAGTAAGGATTATTTTCCTTACCTTTTCCACCAGGAGGAGCAGGGGATATGACCTCACAGAGTGTCCTCTCTAGGAATTTACAGGGGAACTCCATGTGCCTTAACCCTTTGCTTATCTAGCAACACTTGAAATTTTATTTAGGCTGCGAGATTATTTCCCACACTCCAGATGTGAAACTCTAACTCCCATCATCCACATACAGCACGGCCAATGGTCAGGGATGATGGGATTTGGAGTCCTAGCACATATGCAGGGCCACAAGTTCCCCAGCCCTGAAATCAAGCATGCCTTAAAGCAGGCTTCACCAACAGGGTGCCCTCCAGACAGTTTTGGACAAACAGTTCCCATTAGCCCCTGCTAGCACAGCCAATGGATGTTGTAGTCCAAAACATCCAGAGAGCACCAGACTGGTGAATGCTGCCTTACAGCATAATCCAGGGCATGTTTGTTGAGAAATAATGGCTGCCACAGAGGGTAGCCGCTATAAGTCCTTTGCAGCAAAAACAATAGAATCAGCTCACTTGCTTAAAGCTTGTTAGATATCTTCAGAGTCCACAAGAGGGCGCGTTTGGGCAAAAAAAGCTTTGCAAAACTTCAAAAATGAAGTTGTGTATTGCTTCTGCGCTCAAATGCTGTTTTTACAGTGCAATTCTCTACATGTCCAGTGAAAATTAAGTTAGCTGAGTTCAATGCAGCTTACTCTCGGGAAATTAGGTCTAGGAATGTGGCCTTTAAAGGCCAAAGATCTATCTACCATCTCTCTCTCTCTCTCTCTATCTATCTATCATCCATCTATCTATCATCTATCATCTATCATCTATCTATCATCTATCTATCTATCTATCTATCTATCTATCTATCTATCTATCTATCTATCTATCTATCTATCATCTATCTATCTATCTATCTATCATCTATCTATCTATCTATCTATCTATCTATCTATCATCTATCTATCATCTATCTATCTAATTGTCATATCCATACTATGTATGGTATTTAAAGCACTCATGTACCACTTTAACAATCATGGCTTCCCCAAAAGAATTCTGGGAACTAGTTTGTTAAGGGTGATGATGTCCACTGGCGGAGGAACGGGGGTGTGAAGGGAGCAGACCGCCCCTGGCACCACTATTCTGGTAGGGTGCCATCACGGCGCCCCCACTACACACGCCATGCCCCCCACATGCTGGGTGCTATGCCCCCAGAACGTGCGCCACACCCTCGCGGGTGGCGTGTCACACCCCCAGGATGTGTGCCACACCCCCGGTGGACACCAGCCACGCCCCCACCTGCTCTCCGCCCCTGGTAGTGGAGCATGCAGCTTTGCCACTGATGATGTCACAGAGCTACAGTTCCTGCTTAATAAGCCACAGTTCCCAAGATTCTCCATGGTTGTGAATGTGGTATAAGCATATTTTAAATGTATGGTATTGGCACGACATATCTATTATTCTATTATTCTAAAATTTTTGCTGAGTGTTAAGCTAATTCATATGTCATGTGGGTGACCATGAATGTATATATAGAAGTTGGGAGTAACGTTTCCCCTCCTTAGCTGAAATACTTTTGGGGTTGCATTTAATTAAGTCCTATTCAGAGTAGGCCAACTGAAATGAATGAACCTAACTTAGTTATGTCCATTTAGATCAGTGGGGTTTCTTCGTTTGGACTCGCATTGAATACCATCCTTTATATCCTAGGAACATAGAATAATCCTAATACAATCTCAAGGCAGTTTGAAATCTGATTGAATACAAATGTATTCCTGGGCACATCGATTCGAGATAAATATCCAGCTCCTGATAGGACTAATGTGTTGCTAGAAATATAATAATGAATGGCTAGAAATTTCAGGTTTCTGAATGAGAGATGAGCCAGAAGGTCTTCTTTAGAAGCTTAAAAAGGATTGTGTGGCATTCAACTAAGTTTTACTTAAGGTAAAGGTAAAGGGACCCCTGACCATTAGGTCCAGTCATGGCCGACTCTGGGGTTGCGGCGCTCATCTCGCTTTATTGGCCGAGGGAGCCGGCGTACAGCTTCTGGGTCATGTGGCCAGCATAACTAAGCCGCTTCTGGCCAACCAGAGCAGCACACGGAAACGCCGTTTACTTTCCCGCTGGAGCGGTACCTATTTATCTACTTGCACTTTGACGTGCTTTCGAACTGCTAGGTTGGCAGGAGCTGGGACCGAGCAACAGGAGCTCACCCCGTCGTGGGGATTCGAACCACTGACCTTCTGATTGGCAAGTCCTAGGCTCTGTGGTTTAACTCACAGTGCCACCCGCGTCCCTAAGTTTTACTTAGAGTGGACCAAATGAAATTAATGGACCCAGGACTTCCTGTTGATCGTGAAGCTGTGAGCAAGCGGGATTCAGCCACTCAATATGTTTTTCAAGTGAGGGCTGGCTAACCTGGTGTCTTACCATCAGCCACAGCCAGCGCAGCCAATGGTTGGAAATGATGGGAACTGTGGTCCAACTTCTGCTGTGCCATAGTTTCTCCACCCCTGCTTTAAAGGAATGACCATTTCAAATCCTGTGCCGGTGATAATACATGCCAAAAATCCATGATTTTGAGACAGACATACACAAAATTACAAACCACACCTCCTGTAGTTGTCCCAGGCAAGTTGTATATTGGGAGGAAGTTGGGACTGAGAACCTTCTTCAGATCCCTGGAGGGCAGAAGGTCCTATCCAACATAGCGCTAAGTTGAAGTCACTTAGCTTGTTTCACAGCCGGGATGCTTTTTGTGCAAGGGAGAGCAGACGTGCAGAACGGAAGATTGCCGTGAAACAGACAGCACAGCAAGAACCAGCTGTTGCACAACCATCCTCTAGTGCAGTGGTTCTCAACCTGTGGGTCCCCAGACTACAACTCCCACATCCCTGGGCTCTGGCCTTGCTAGCTAGGGGTGATGGGAGTTGTAGTCCAACAACATCTGGGGACCCACAGGTTGAGAAAGGCTGCTCTAGTGCAACTGTTGCACTGGATTCCTTTGAGTGCTTGTGCAAGTGGACTGAGAGCATTGCATATGACCCCCTGACCAGATCTGAAGGCTGTAGGTTGCAGGAGGGTCCATTTCAATTGCTCCGTTAAGCAAAACTTCTTGATGACAGCAGCTGTTCAGCATTGTAGCCAATTGTTTAGAAGGGCTGATGAGCTCTCCTTCACAGGAGGTGTTTGAAGGGAACCAAACAGAGGCGATGATCAAAGTTTGCCAGGAGAGTGAGGGGGTTAATGAAGGTAAAGAGAGGGCAGAGACTGAAAAGTCTGCGAGGGTTGAGGATGATTCAGATGAGGAAAGGAATTAGTGATTCACAAGATAATATCTGCTTAATTTGTTTCAGTAATAATTCAAGTCTTTTGATGGCTGCCATCTCCACCCCTCTGGTTTAAATCTGTGAACAAATTGCTCATAATATTTTGAGGAACAAATCACTCTTTGTCCCCCAGGAGCATTGCTAAATAGTGTAGATCAGTGGTTCTCAATTGGTGGTTTGCAGACCCCAGTGGGTCTGCATAACCCATCCAGGGGCGTCTGTGGCACCATTCAAATAACAAAAGCTACCACAGAGATATCATGATTTTCAAAAGTAAGGGGTCCGTGACTTGGCTTGTGAAAAACAGGGAGTCTATGGTACTTAGGTGTTGGAGGAGACTCTTGAGAGTCCCATGGACTGCAAGAAGATCAAACCTATCCATTCTGAAGGAAATCAGCCCTGAGTGCTCACTGGAAGGACAGATCGTGAAGCTGAGGCTCCAATACTTTGGCTACCTCATGAGAAGAGAAGACTCCCTGGAAAAGACCCTGATGTTGGGAAAGATGGAGAGCACAAGGAGAAGGGGACGACAGAGGACGAGATGGTTGGACAGTGTTCTTGAAGCTACCAGCATGAGTTTGACCAAACTGCAGGAGGCAGTGGGAGACAGGAGTGCCTGGCGTGCTCTGGTCCATGGGGTCACGAAGAGTCGGACACGACTAAACGACTAAACAACAACAACAATGGCACTTAGCTACTAGGGAACCACTGGTGTAGATCAAAAGTGGGGAGCCTGTGGCTCTCTAGATTATAACTCCCATTGGACAGCTTTCCATGCTGGCTGAGTCTGATCAGAAGTGGTGTCCCATGACACAAAGAGGGCCCAGGGCCCTCATCCCAGCCAGGGTCAAATGCATCTTTTTCCAAAGTGAACATTGCAATGTTTTTAAAATTTATTTGGCCACCAGATGGTGCTATCAAAACACAAAACTGCATCCAGCCATTGGCTATAAAAATGGTTGGCAAGCATTTGTGTGTGGCCATGTTAGGACTGTCACCTGATTAAAAAAATCTTAGTTGATTCATTGTATGTGTTTTAATTGAACAATTGTTGGGGAGGGGCTGAGCCAGGAGCTAGAGACTAGGGCTGTGCACGCCCCCTAATTTGGTGCTCAGAGTGCAGACCAATTTTGGGGCCTTGCAAAGTGTTTAATTGGGGTTTTAAACCCCTAATGTGGCCTGGAGGGAGGCAGGGAGAAAGAGAGGCAACTTGGGTGCACATTTAAAGCGTTCAGTGAGCAGGATGTGGCTGCTTGCTCACGAGAAGTCCAACTAGGAATCAGACAGGATGGGACTGCAGCTGAATTAAGAGTGGGGCAGATGAGAGGCTGCAATATTTCAGACTGGGACTGACAGCCTCTGAGCCTCAGAGGGAGACAGGGAAGGAAAGAAGAAGGTGGAACAGTGCTATTTTTCTAGAAAAAGAGGTGCCAGAACTCACCACGAACTCCTCCTTCGCTCTCTTAGAATGGCAAGGGCTCTCACCTGACAGGTGCTGGAACCCACCTGAGAGGGGCTAGAACTGAGTTCCAGCGAGTTCCGGCTGAAAAAAAGCCCTGAGGATGAGTAAGGCAAAGGCTGGTTCTGCAAGGAGAGTTTGAGGGTGGGCTTTGGCCATTAAGTGGCTTTGTCTATTCTCTCCATGGTGAGCAGGACTTCTCTGGTCTGACAAGGAGAGCAGGAAGGAAGGGCAGTCTAAGTTTGGAAGGTTCTGAGACCCTGGGACTAGGAGCCAGCAAGTCTGTCAATTTCTGTTTCTCTCCTTTCTGATTTCCACATCAGTCTGTGATTATTTTTATACCTCATGAAAATTCATCAGGGGTTCAGCGCAAATTTCTCCTAATGTACACAAAACGGCAAAGGGGATGGAGAAAGGTTGCAGCATTTGGAGCTTATGAGTTCCCTGGCTGGTTCTCCCTTGGGTGCTGGATAGTTTCCCGAGTAGAAGCAAAGGCTACCTAGTGAAAGTGACCTACTACAGGTAGTTGTAATTAAGCATCATCTGGAGGGGCATTAAGTTCCTCACCCCTGAGCTAGAGGAAA